>NC_080580.1:56094002-57334002 GCF_029962835.1 Magnolia sinica
CCAGGGGGACCTAGGGTGGGTCCCACATGTTTTTAGGGTCCAGGGTGGGTTGATTTTAAACCCTCCAAACATGCCCCCTCTTCATAACCTACCCCTCCAAGTTCTCCTTTTTCTTCAAAAACCTTTGTTTCTCTCTCAAATCTCCCCTCCATCCACCCATTTCATCATTTTCCTTCAACACACACACCCCTCCACCGTTTCTCATCAAAACCCTCTTCTATCTCTCTCTTTTCCTTCGATTCGAGTGCACAAATCTCTCATTTGTGCCTCACATATCTTCAAGTTCAACAACCCATCCTATTTCCACCTATCATTCCATTGCAATGGCTCTATTTGAGCTTGTGACAGTCATTTTCTCAATTTTCATGCTTCTTTCTCTCATGGGGAAGAAGAGGACTCCTACGGATGAGGTCGGGCCTAGTCGCCCTACTCATTCAAGGAGGCCTAAAGGCGCCGCCACAAGTGCAAGTGTTGATCGAGAGATAAGGACCAAGCGGGAGCTTGATCCCCAGGCTCCCTTTGAAAGGATCCTCCTGATGGATGTGTCCCATGGGAGATTTCAGGGTCGCAGGGTCCTCTTTGAAGCTCATGTGGATGAGAGGCTCTTTGGGCAATATCTGGTAATGGACCGCCTGGTTGAGGCCGGGTGGGGTCCTGTGTTCGAGGGTGAGTACCATACAAATGTGGGCACAGTCTAAGCCTTCTACGCCCACATTCGAGAGCCTACGTTGGAGCCCTTGTAGTTCAAGATCCCAGTAGGTAGAGATCGGGAGACCACCATTAATGCTGGGTTGATAGCTCGACTTATGAAGATGCCTCTTGGCGAAGTGCATGCAAGCGAAAAGAATTTGAGAAGTGCACGTGAAAGGGACCGCCGCACGCGATTCCTTTGTGGACAACTGGCCCACTGGAATCCGAACAACAGCTTCCTAGTGACCAATATGACAGACAACTTCCGCCTGCTCCACCACATCTTCACGTACAACGTGTACCCTAGGTGGAGCAACTGCAGCGAGTGCACTCGTCTGATGGTAGATTTCCTTTACCAAGTGGGGTAGGGAGAGAAGTTGTGCGTGCTTACGCACGTTCTGCAGCAGATAGTTCTTACCGCACGCTCCACTAGAGCATCTGATTCGCTCCCATTCGGACGACTCATATGCAAGATTGCACGTGAGTTTGGCTATAGACTTGGGGCGGAAGTGCGGGTGTCGACCCATTACATCAACGAAACTACTCTTAATCAAATGAAAATTGGGCCATGACAGCGGCAAGCACGACTCGATAAGAGTGAGGACAAGACAACTAGTGAGGAGTATGAAAGCGAGGAGGAAAGCAGAGAAGAGATAGAAGAAGAACAAGAAGAAGAAGTGGAGGCTCAGGACACGGATGAGAGCTCCCCTCCTACGGCAATAGGGCATGACCCTGATTGGGCTGCTAGGGAAGCCCGCTTAGCTCGACTTGAGGAGGGCCAGGCTGCCTTGCAATAGGAGATTATCGATGTCCGGGCCCTTGTGAAGCACAAGTTTAAGAAGGTGACCCGCACCTTGAAAGCTATCCTAAACTGCCTGCAGGATAAGGGCGCCCCTCCTCCGTCGCCAGACTCGGATGTCTAGTCATCCTTGCCATCGTCTTATAGTTTATTTTGTTGCTGTCTTAGAATGTCTGTGTTTCAATGTTTAAGAGCTTAGTAGTATCATAGTTAGATAGTGTCTTTGTGTTTATTAGTTGTCTTAATGTTTGCAGCTTTACTTGTAATAGCTTATATGCATTTCCTGTCATGATTCATGTAATGTGTATTTCATGTATTGTGACAATTTTGGTAAATAAAATGCATAAAGTTTCTTTAAATTATATGTAAATGCTGTGTGGTTGAGGTTGTGGGCATGCTGAATCTGACCTGGGTTGCACCCTATGTTGTCTATAGGGAATGCTACCTAAGGCCACATGGAGTACGGCACGGCTCACTCTTAGCGATTCATCTGACGGGGCACCTCCCCTAAGCGATAGCCATACGGACCCCAGTTCGGGCCCGTTTCCCTCTAACACCATGCCGGACTCTCAGCCGGCCTTTGACCCCACCAATGGGCCTATACCTGTTGTACCACCGGTTTCAGAGCAGAACCGTGCATCCTCTTCGATGCCATCTGTACCTCAGTCGGCTCCCCTTAATGATAGGTTGGAGTAGATGATGTTGTTGATGCATCAGCAGCAGGTACAGCAGCAGTAGGCACAGCAACATCAACAGTTTTTGACCACCATGGTGGGGATTTTTACCCAGAGCATGGGTGTGGCTTCACCTGCTCCATTTACACCCCCTGCTAGGAATGCAGGTGCCAGCGGTCACCTTAAGCGATTCCAGCGCTTCCGGCCCCCTACCTTTGCGGGTACTCACAAACCCGAGGAGGCCAAGTATTGGCTTGATCGCATCTCTAAGATGCTAAAACCGCTGCATTGCACAGAGCCAGAGCAAGTGAGTTAGTCACCTTCATGTTCGAGAAGGAGGCCAGCTTATAGTGGGATAGTGTCCTTCGAACTGTTGCGGTCGGACACATATAGATGTGGGTAGATTTTGAGACCCGCTTCCATGAGAAATACTATCCCGTCACTTATCGCCACGAGAAAGAGAGTGAGTTCCTTCACCTCCAACAAGGAGGGATGACAGTGGCTGAGTATGAGAACACGTTTACGGTGTTGGGCAGGTACGCCCTGTTGATTCTAACAGATGAGCCGATGCGTATGCGACATTTTTCTAAGGGCCTGCGACCAAATATTTGCTTGAAGATGTGTTGTGCTAGTATACCTAGCTATGCTGAGCTAGTGAGCATGTCCATGAGAGCTGACCAGGACGGGGACGGGCAGTTCCGTATGCGAGCACCGATGGCTCTTAGGCCTCGACCAGAGATTTCGAACAAACCATTCCTCGGAAAGAGGCCGCGGGCAGATTCACCGCCAAGACTGATAACTCCACTTGCCCCTATGAGGTGACCTGATGTGTGGTGTACCTACTGCAAGAGGCCAGGCCATACGGAGGTGACTTGCTTCACCAGGATGAGGGATAACGACTTCTCACCACCCCAAAGGATCAATCGCCAGCTTCCCCAGGTGATATCAGCACCACCTCTACGCTCGGCACCAGCTCATCCATTATTCCGGCTACCCGTACCTCGATCTCAGCAGGCGCGCATTTATGCACTCACGGCGGAAGCACCTGGTTCTACAGCTACCGTACCTTTGGCCTTCGAGCTCACTGCCCACATTTAAGGTACCCCTATATTTCTGTTGGTGGATACAGGATCCACTATATCCGTGATATCATGTTCCGCAGTCCAGCGCTTAGGGCTGAAGACGACTCCGATGGTTGGGGTGCGAGTTATCGCAACACCAGGGACTTTTACAGATGCCACAAAAATGTGTGAGGGTTGCTTGATAGATCTAGGGAGCAAGACAATATGCATTGACTTGATTGTCACCATGATATACCATTTCGACATCATCCTTAGTATAGATTGGCTAACTGAAGTGAGGGTCGAGATTGACTGCGAGACCCGACTAGTGACAGCTCTCAGGCCTGAGGGCATGCCCTTTACGTTTCTCGTGCAGGTCAGTTGCCCCTTTCGAGTTCTTTGTTATGTTTCCTTGCTGAAGAATGTTGATGGCCCGGTACTTGAAGACACACTAATGTTCGAGAGTTTGAGGAGTTTGAGAACGTGTTCAGTAAGATACCTGGACTACCTCCTCGGCGCGAGATCGACTTCACTATCGACCTTGTGCCCAGTGCGACACCAATATCTCTTCCGACTTATTGCATGGCTCCATGTGAGATGGAGGAACCAAGGAAACAGATCGACGATCTGTTAGATGCTGGCTTCATACGGCCGAGTGTGTCTCCTTGGGGAGCACCCATGTTATTTGTGAAGAAGAAGGATGGTTCACTGCGATTGTGTATTGATTATCGCTGGTTGAACCAAGTGATGGTGAAGAACAAGTATCCCTTACCCAGGATAAATGATCTGTTCAATCAGTTGAAAGGGGTGCAGTATTTTTTAAAGATCGATCTATAGTCAGGGTATCATCAGTTACGCATCAGGGATGAGGACATGCAGAAGATAGCTTTTAGGACCATTTTTGGGCACTACGAGTTCCTCGTGATGTCGTTCGGCCTTACGAACGCTCTGACTTTGTTCATGGACTTGATAAACAGGGTATTTCGACTGTTCCTTTACCGATTCATCATTGTGTTTATTGATGACATCTTGATATACTCCAAGAGTCGAGAAGAGCACGAGGAACACTTGCGAGCAGTCTTGGATACTCTGAGGAAGAACCAGTTGTTTGCACAGTACAAGAAATGCGACTTCTGGAAAGAAGAAGTCAAGTTCCTGGGACATGTGGTGTCCAAGGAAGGGATAGCTGTGGACCTTGCTAAGGTAGCCGCAATTCAGGACTGGGAGCAGCCCGGTTCAGTTACCAATGTGAGGAGTTTTCTCGGTCTGGCAGGTTACTATCGACGATTCATTCGGGATTTCTCGAAGATAGCTAGACCTTTGTCTCAGTTGACACGGAAAGATCTGAAGTTCTGGAGACATTAACTCTACAAAGAGGAGTTTGAGCTCTTTTGCGATTACAAGAGCCTTAGATACATATTCACTCAGCGAGACCTGAATATGAGGCAGCGACGATGGATGGAGACACTAAAGGACTTCAAGTTCGAAGTCTCTTACCATCCTGGCAAGGCCAACCTTGTGGCAGACGCGCTAAGCCGCAAGAAGGCATTGGCATTTGCAGCTCCATTGATGGTAGTAGAGTGGGACATGGTAGAGTTCGTGTGAGACTTCGAGCAGAAACTCACGGTGGAGGAGCCGTATGAGGGCATCGCACATATTCGAGTGCAGCCCCTCATTGATGACAGGATCATCACAGCTCAGATAGATGATGAGCTATTGGCGAAAATGAGAGAACAGGCTAGTAGCGATGAGGACGCCGAATGGAGAGTTGGTACGGATGGAGGCTTATGTTACCATGGCCGCTATGCGTCTCGAACCTCCCTGACTTGAGGAAGGAAGTTCTTGAGGCTACTCAAGATTCAAGGATGGCTATGCATCCAGGCAGTATGAAGATGTATCGTGACATGAAGAGATCGTACTAGTGGGACAATATGAAGGCTCACATAGCAGATTACGTGTCCCATTGTCTCATGTGCCAGCAGGTCAAGGTAGAGCATCGCCGACTTCCTGGACTACTTCAGCCCATGTCCATAGCAGAATGGAAGTGGGATTTCATCTCTATGAATTTCATCTCAGGGCTACCGAAGACGAGGAGGGTTATGACTCTATTTGGGTGATCATGGACCGGTTGACGAAATCAGCTCATTTCCTCCCTATCAGAGTTTTGAACTCTGCAGATGAGTTAGCCAGGTTGTACATCAAGGAGATTGTACATCTGCATGGAGCTCCCTTGGAGATCATGTCGAACCGATACACACTATTCACATCTATCTTCTGGACTCGTATCCAGGAAGCGATGGGTGTGAGTTGAAGTTCAGTACCGCATTCTACCCACGGACTGACAGGCAGACAGAACGGGTGAATCAGATTCTAAAAGATATGTTGCGAGCCTGTGTGCTGGATTTCAAGGACAGTTGGGATGACTGTCTTCCTTATGCAGAGTTCACCTATAACAACAGCTTCCAGGAGAGTATTGGCATGGCTCCTTATGAGGTGCTGTTTGGGCGCCTGTGTAGAGCGCCACATTGCTGGGCAGAGGTTGGCAAGAAGAGCTTGATTGGCCCAGAGTTAGTTCAGGCGACTTCAGAGAAAGTCGACATTATTAGGCGCCGACTTCTGATAGCGTAGAGCAGACAGAAGAGCTACGCCGATACGAGGCGGCGACCGCTAGAGTTCGAGGTCGGAGACCATGTGTTCCTCAAAGTTTTCCCGATGAAGGGAGTCCTTCGGTTTGGGAAGAAAGGGAAGCTTACGCCTCGATTCATTAGCCCATTCTAAATACTTGATCGAGTGGGGACGGTAGCATACTACCTTGCTTTGCCCACACCACTTACGGGCATGCATATGGTATTTCCCCATCCTTCCCACATTATCAGATGGGAGCAGGTCCAGTTGAGTGAGGACGCTACATATATACTGCGACCGATGCGTATCCTAAACAGGAAAGAGCAGGTGTTGTGTAGAAACGTTATTCCACTTGTGAAAGTGTTGTGGATGCATCACACGGAAGAAGAGGCTACTTGGAAGACAGAAGCCGAGGTTCGAAAGAACTACCCTCAGATTCTCGAGGAGTACGAAAAGGTACTAATTTCAAGGATAAAATTTTTCTTTAAGGGGGGTAGATTGTAACGTCTTGAAAAAATCCATACAAGGACCCGAGTACCACCTAAGGCAGAAATCGCCCAGGACCAAAACCTTTAGAAATTAGGTTAATATTAGCAAGTGTTAAACAAGAGTACTTATAAAATTAGCACTAATCACTTTAAATATGATCTGCAAGACCCAAACCATGCAGTATCATTGACGTTACATTACCCTAAAATCTAGAATCCATCCCTAAACCAGGTTGCTCTCGGGAGCATATCGAAACTCCGTATCGGACCTCGACCACACGTCGAAAGTCCGATGACCACAAAACTAAATAGTTATGACCGCATTGTTGGACTTGACAACCCCCTCGGAAATCAAGTCTTAATTGTATCTAGAAATATACAACTTGAGCCTGGAGCAGAGTGTGTGAGAAACGTGAATATCTTTAGAAATGAAATCTGAATTTAAGTAATCTGAGTCGTGTCGCTTGTGGGCCAAATATAAGGATTCAGACCGTCAGAATCTGACCCAATACACCCTCGGATCAGGAGAAATGTCTCACACATGTCGGTGTACTTGTGGCCCTGATCGAGTGCCGGTGACCATTAAACTGAAATTGGTCCACCAGTCTGATCTGTAAACCCGATCGGAACGAAAACTCAGCCTGACCTAGATCCATGGTCTGAGAGTTTAAGTAAGACCGCACGTGGAAAAGGGGCCACCAGAAGTGCTCCATTGGACCGGAACAATCTGTATTTGGATATAACCTAAGTATACCTTAGCCCTGGGGCCATTTCCATCAGTCCTGGGCCTATACAAGGACCTTAAACCCTCTCTCTCTCTCAGCTCATACGAATTTGGGAAACCCTAGGGGAGTGAGGAGAGAAAAGAGAAGGGAAAAGAGAGAAAGTGAGAGTGAGAGTTGGAGATTCTTCCTAGGATTCGATCCCGCTATTTCACGCACTCAACCACCATTCTTGTATCGCTATACAGGCGATTCCGATTCCGTTCATAGGTAAGAAAACCTAACCCTAACCTATTTTAAGGTTTCAGATAGTGTAAGTTATGAAATCGCTAATCTAACTCATGTTATAGGTTGTCAATCCGCCATTGACAAAAACCGAGTGTCTAAAACGAATCCGTTACTTGTTTACTGGCGTAAGGTGCGGACTATAAACATGCTTAGACACGATGTTAATGATTTATGACTCACTTGAATTGCTATCACATGCTTACACACGATGTTTCCCGCACTTTACACATATATATGAACTATGTTGAATATAGTGTATTCTTGTGTTTGTTGAAATGTCTGAATGAATATGGAATTATGATTAGTACTTGTTATGATAGATGTTTTGTAATACATGATCGTTGTATGTGTTGCAACTCCCACGTGAAAGCATTTACTATAATAAACGTTTTAAGTAAATTAATCTTTGTATATTGGAATATGTAGTCTAAGTGTTTGTAGAAATGTCTGAATGATCAGGCATGTAGTAATTGTACTTTACATGGGTGTTGAGATGAGATTCTCAACTACCTTAATGATGTGTATGACTTCCTCCATGTAACTTATGTTCTTTGTCTGTTTTATTTAAGGACTGCATATGTTTGAATTTATGTTTAAGTTGAAATCCATCAAATGCTCACATGCTTATATGATTGGGATTAGGCATCCATTACTGTTTTGATTATCTTATATGATTATCTGTTATATTTGAATGTGTTTAAGACTACGGAATAGTCCAGGCAATCGGTAACAGATCTCGATTTGGTGGATGAGGTTGTTTTCACCCGACAGAACGTGTTCGATGAGTCCGAGCCGTACTTCAGTTGTAGACAATGGTCAGGCCACACGGAGTGCTCGTGCAATTCATGTTGATCAATTCGATGGGCGCTCGTACTAGTCAAGCTCGTCAAGTAACCTGATTGACCAGATGTATGTTCACCATGTATGGACGCTACTGCTTGAATCTAAGGTACCAAACTCACCAACGATAACCCCTTTAACCTTGGTACCTCAATCTGCTAAGACTCATGAGCCGGGTATGGTGGTATGAGACACCGTGGTCGAGTTGTCGGCCTATGCTGGGGTGACGAGCCTCCCCGTAGTGTCCAATGAGCAACACAGCCTCGTGAGTCGAATACGGTGGTATGGGACACTATATTCGAGCTGTTGGCCTACACTGATAAGGTGACGAGCCCTTTTGTAGTGACCTCGAATGTACGCTAAGACTGTGTAGAGGCGACGAGCCCTTACGTAGCAATAAGAGTACAAACTAGACCTGCACTGATAAGGTGACGAGCCCCTTTGCAGCGACCTAGAACCGCAACATCATATGAGAATTGCTAGGACTGACGACTCTAGAATGGATCATTGTTTGGGAATTGATTTAAGGGAGGTACCTTAGCTTCCCAATCCTGCTGTATGAAAAGGACTAATAAGAACTTGGAAATAATACTCATGCACCGCATTGCATGTGCCGTTTGGCGATGTGTAGAGTAGACCGTTAGATGAAGATCACTAAGGGAGTGCAGGTGAGGGCATACATCATTTATACATACCATTCCTGCATTAATCAGAGTATCTAGGGATGTTTGATTGTATTGTTTTATCATTACTGCTTAACTGAATTGAGAACATGTTAACCTTTACTTTATTGTTCCATTGAGTTGATCACTCACTCCCACATTACGGGACAGTGTTTTAAACACCAACCAGACTCTATCTTAGTTGCAGATGGAGACCCGACTGATGAGGCAGAGGCGGACTTAGCAGACGATGAGGATGCTTTCTCATATTTGCAGTATTCAGGCGGGTTTACATAGCCTGTTCTGATCGGCGGGGCTTCAGGGTTATACTTGTAGTGGACTATTACATTTTGACATTTTGTAATTTGAAACAATACATGTAATTATTGACCTGGCAATGCATATATACTTTGGGGACCTAAACTGGTTTATAAAGTTATACATATTCGCTTCAGTCTTCCGCTTGCGTATTGCAATTGTCCCTGGATTATGTTTTGCTGATTTGGCTTAATCTTATTCATGTTTTATGCACTAATACATACAACATTCAATCATCATTAAATATGCTGCATAAGTGATGCGTTGGAACTCAGGAGTTGGACTTCTACTCGACCCCCGATTTTCAGGGCGTTACACCTACACAAGAACTAATATCCTACACAAAAGCCTAATCGAGTTTGGCAATTCAAACTCTACACTCAATCCTACACAAGGAAGGAGTGTAACTAGACTCTTATAGTTAATAACTTGTCGAATTGAGCCCCTTTTATAACATTGTCTCAGGTTGCTTGATCGATGCTCTCTCGTACTTCAATCGTCTTCCCTTTGCTCCCCGATTGTGATGTGGATGCTTTACCAAGGTTCCAGCTCCAAGATCAAATATCTTACATGTAGTACTCATTTTTTAGGTGACCAAGGTGATGGGAGGTTGGTTGAATCTCCAACAACAAATGGAAACTTATAATTCCTAGGGATTCTCCTAGATGAGTCTTTTAGAGGATAAAGACAATGGTATGCTTATAGTGGTTGAGTCTAATCTATTGAAATTAGTGGAGTTCAATCTCATCTTCATGGTGGAGGTTAGAATCCTCATTTGAGTGTTAAAATCAAGGAAGATGACTTAGAACTCATTGATTTAGAGGCTTGGGATGAGGGATATAATCATGGAATCACCTTGTAAGTGCACTCATTCCTGCACACTAGTTTATCAATCACATGAACCATTGTATTAAGTAGTCGGGTGAGCTCTTGAAAAATGAAGACTGAAGACGTAAGTGGAGTAGAATCATCAAGAAACATTCAAAGGTTAAAAAGATGCTTTTATGAATTTAGCCCTCAACTTAAAACAAACATATACCTCCTAGATGATCCTGATCCAAATAGGAAACCCCATTTTGATAATCTCTTAAGTCGTAAAGCTCATATATCCTATCTCTTTGATTTGGCTTTTTGAAGTTGCTGAAATATACATTGAAAATAGTAACCTTTAGTTTGACGAATGGGAACTTTAGTTCAACCGAAGTACCTTTCGGTCCAGCCGAAATAGGCCAAAACAGTCCAGCAAGGTTCAAGGCTAATTCGGTCCAACCGAGTGCAATCGAAGTCAGCTTAGGTCCGACTAAAATAGGCCAAAATAGTCTAGTAAGGTTCAAGGCTAATTCGGTCCGACCAAGCTTAAATTCGGTCACACCGAAAATGACCAAAAATTGTCTAGCAACTTCAGGACCTTATTTAGTCCGATCAAGAAAAAATTTGGTCCAACCAAAAGACTACTGGGTAGGATCGAAACATAGTCGTTAGATATCTGTTGGAACTTTTTTCTTATAAAAAGAGCATCCAGATCTTTACAGAAATCATGGATTAAGGCATCTTAGAGACCCTAGTGCATCTCAAGCTTAACAAAACACCATAGACTTTATTCCTATGAGATTCATATTCTTATCATTGTGATTCCTCATTTTAATGAGCATTCCAAGATCCTATTTGTGAAGAACATGATCTCACGCCTTCTCTCGAACAGTAAGACCAAACTTATTGCTATATTCATAGTCTCCATGATACACTAGAGCATCCATTAGTTGAATCCCCTAGGAAAGACACTTACCATCTTGTTATAGGAGATTCAACCCACTCCCATCACCTTGGCAACCTTAATGAAACATCCAATGCAAGGAAATTGATCGTGGAGCTGAAACCTTGACAAAGAAACAACAACATGATCGGAGGAGAATCAGGGAGCTGATTAAAACATGAGAGAGCAAAGATCTAACAACCCAAGAAGTGCAACAAGAAGGGCTCACAGTATAAAAGTCCAAAGAGTCTGAAACCTCTTCCTTGTGTAGGATTTGGTTTCAGATTTTGTTTTTAAAAATCGCTAAGACCTTTTATAGGCCTCCGATGGGAGAATACGTATAGTGTCCTTATGTAGGACTTAATGCCTTGTGTAGGTATGTGTGATTTTCTTGCGTAGGCTTAAACGATTGTCTTGTATAGGCACTACCTTATGTGGGTTGTAAAGGTTTAAGGTAAACCTGATTTTAAACCTTTTCATAGTGAAATCCAGTACACTCTAGGAGAGAGTGAGTTTGTCGGGAGCGGAGTAGGCACATAGCCAAACCACTATACATGCTTGTGTTTGGGATTGACATTTGTGCATCTATTTAAATCATGTTTATATGTTTGAATGCTTAGTTATGTATGGATGATAAGATGAATGGTTAAGATTAATAAATAGCATATTTCATTCACACATGTTCACTATGCTATAGACTAGTTGCTTGATTAATATATCTTAAGAAGTCTATGAGATTGGATCCTGTATTGGCTTGGAAGCCTTTAGAGTTAGATTGCCTTGCTTAGTTTAACTGCGGATTAGTTTAAGTTAGGCAATAAGGATTTTTAAATTGACATAATTATTGAAAAGTCCTATTCACCCCCCTTTAGGACCTTTGTCATACATTCGTACTTCAATAGAAGCGGTTTAAATCGCAATTTCACACCTAAACTTCTATTGAACCAAAAACTCATGACAACGCCTAAGAATTGAATACCCTTTATAAGAAGTTTGAATTTCAATGGTAAAAAATGGGCAAATAATGGCTCTTTCAATGGGATTGAGTAGAGCTTTGATGACATCGAGATGTGCTTCCATGGCATTGAAGAAATCAAATTTCCAGCTGAATTGTTGCTGGACAGTTTACACACTATTATCTGATGTCATCGAGTGATCTTTAATGGAATTAAGGATATCCTTTAGGTTTATCAAAATTTCCTCGATTCCATCAAGAAACTCAGATAACTTGTTGGATATATCTAAGTTACCTACTCGATTCTATTGAGTGGTCTTTGATTCCATCAAAGACCCCTCGAGGTATGCTGAATGGGATTGAGCAGCACTTGAAATTTGCTGATTTAGGCATATGATTTCATAGCATTCTTGCACCTCTTCTAACCTTATTTATCATCTTTCAATTAGGTTTCTAAGACTAAGTGATTATCAATAAGGTTTACCTATTAAGCCAAGATCATCTAGAGGTTCAAGGGTTAGGGTCATCAAGTTACCTCATTTACCTGTTCTTTGCTCCTTGATTCTCTTGTCCTCTTATGTCTTTGGTCTTCATCTTCCAGAGGCTCAACCGATTATTAGTGCCTAGACTCACGTGATTGACAAATAAGGTGCAAAAATTAGTGCACTAACATAAAGGTCCTATGATATATGTATTTGATTGGCCATTCTATCTTTGTTTTGACGATCCAAGCAATTCAGATTGGATGCACAAACGGATGAGAATCAGAGATCAATGAAGGATAGTTCTTGATGAAATAGATGATCACCTTTAATTATAGGGCAAGTCGCTTGAGAGGTTGGTGAGGTATTGCCGCAAATCTTTGGCACTTGTCGCACTTCCGAGTATACTGTTTAATATCTTTTTGAATGCTCGACCAAAAGTATCCTTGTCGAATGACCTTATGTGCAAGAGCATGACTTTGGGAGTGGTTACCGCAGATTTCTTTGTGTATTACCTTCAGAACGTAGTCAGCCTCTTCAAGTCGGAACCATCATAGTTAGGGCTAGGAAAACCCTTTTTTTTTGTAGAGGATGTCTCCTACCATGGTGTACCGAGCTGACCTGACAAGAATTCAGCGTGCCTCAAGCTTGTCCTCGGGTAGTGTACCGTCCTGGAGATACTCGACGATCGGATCCATCTAGCTCGGGGCCGAACTAACAGGGCAGGCGATTTTCAGGTCGAACTCAACGATGCTCGGGACAGACAAGAACTTGATGGGGATTTGAAAAGGCCCAGGTATATGTCCTAGAGGGGGGGGGGGGGGTGGGTGAATAGGACTATGCCAAATTAAAAAAATAATAGCGAAATTTAAATAAATTAAATACAGATAGCAATAGACAATCCCACAATGCTTAATTTAAAGACAACCTCAAATGAACGAGTATTGAGAGGTTGATGCAGATGTTGTTCTAAGGACAACCTTACACCATAAAAACTAAGGGTTTATGGCAGGACAACCTCACTAGAATGGTTTGTGTATCAAAAACTCAAACTGATACAGAGGAATAAAGAAATAAATAGCAAGGAAAGAAATCTATGCTATTACAACATTCTCCACACTTGCATAAAAGAAATTACAACATTCTCCACAATGCAAAAAGGGAAATTACAATCATCCACAAAAAGAAATAAACAATCAATCCACAAGACCAAAAATTATAGTGGTTCGCTTGTGTGTACACCAACTGTTTAGAAAAACAGCCACACAACTACTCCACTCCTAATATCCTCACACAGTGGATATTAGCATTCACTATGAAAATAGGTTTTTCCAGGTTCACCTAAAACCCTCACAATTGTGTCTTTCAAGTGGGCTTACACAATTCAAAAACCCCACACTTTGAGTTTTCTGGATCACCTTAGATAAACCAAAACAGAGAGATTTTTCTGGCACAATTTCAATGAAACTAAAATACCGAAATATACAATAATGTAAAATACTTGGATATTCTCTTTTTGATGAAGCCCGAAAGAACCAAATCGGAGTAGAATTTCAACGTAGAAGTTCAATGTCCAAACTCACTTATGAAATGGTTCTAGGTTCTAAATTGATTTTAAATTAAATCAAATTGGGCTAGCTCTATTTGATTTTGATTCCAATAAAAGGGCAAGTCTCAATCTCTTCTTCAAATATGATTGGATTAAAGAATACAAAATCAAATATAATAAAGCTAAATTAAGAGAATATTAAATGAGCACAATATAACTTAAAAAGATGACTAACTTATCTCTTAAAGTGGCATCTTGATTTAGCTTGAATTGAATTACCACAATCTGAAATTCGTGCTCTATTTATAGGTGAAGAAATCATGTTCATGATTGGTCCTGAGGACACCACGACTGGTTGTAGGACCAACAGATTTTTGAAATTTTGAGCGCGATAAGAGAAAGTTGTTCCACGACTAGTCGTAGGCCCTGCACGACCGGTCGAGGGACCTCCACGACTGGTCATAACCTGTCCACGACTGGTCATGTGGAACTAGATTTAGTTGCTGGACTTTGAGTTGAGGTTGTAGGACTGGTCAAGAATGAGTCGAGCACTGTTCACACGACTAGTCGAGCAATTTTTAGGACTTGCTCCAGGACTCGTCGAGGCTTAACAAAAAATTCTAAAAATTTGCAACAAACTTAGGACTGGTTGAGGAATTTCTTGGACTGGTCAAGCCAGTGCTAGCACTAGTCGAACAGAGTCCAAGATTAGTCGAGAAATAGTCTATTCACTTATAAAATGAGCCAATTGAATTATGTATTCAAAATGACCTACCCTATGGTCAATCTAGGGTCATTCATACCTTATACATGATGTACGAACATTGAAACTTCTTTTTCTTTAGTTGATAGTCGTTCTTTGAAGTTCGTAAAGCTTGAGATCTTGTCATTGGATGAAACTTAAAATTGAGTCTCTTGAAGCTTGAAATTGACTAACATTAAAGCTTGAACTTGAGTATCAAAATCTAGGAACGTTGTCTTGACTTGTATGAAGCTTTAAAAATCTTAAACTCTTGAAGCTTGAAAGCTTGAATTCACAATTGATGATGTACATGAACATGAACAAGTAATCTTGCCTTTGAAGATTTTGAACTAAAGACCGTTGTCCTTGAGAGATGCACAATCTTCATTATGTAGATGAGCTACATAAGACACAGATTCCAAGAGAGGTTTTAGCACTACAAAATTTGACAATTATAGGAGCTAGAAACCATAACACTTATAGGATTGAGTTTGGTATGTCGTCCTCGGTTGTTGTGGCCAATTTTGTCAGTGCTTCAGCTTTGGAATTCTTTGTTCTAGGGACTAGGGTAACTTCGTATTGTCGGAACTTCTTAATGAGTTAACGAGACTTATGAAGATGAGTGATCATTTTTTTCTTCCTTGGCTTGGTACTCGCTGGTGATCTAGTTAACAATGAGCTGCAAATCACTGTGGACTTTCAGGATCTGGGCCCCTATCATTGTTTTCAGCTTGAGCCCGGTGAGCAGTGCTTCATATTTTGCTACGTTATTCAATGTCTGAAATTCAATTCTTAAGGCATATTGTGTGCAGGTCTGGTCGGGATCCTCGAGGACTACCCTGACCCCATTGCCTTTCGAATTGGATGAGCCATCGACGTGTAATGTCCAGGTCAATGGATTAGGCTCGACCACCTGATTAGCTCCATCCAATTGGTCAGTTCATTGCCTGGACTGGCTTTCAGATTTTGGCTACATGCAAGCTCGATAATAAAATCGGCCATCGCTTAACCTTTGATGGCAGTCTGGGGCTAATATTTGATGTCAAATTTGCTGAGCTCGATTACCCATTTTGTGAGTCTCCCCGACACCTTAGGTTTTTGGAGTACTTGGTGGAGAGGCTGGTTGGTCGGGACTGTGATTGTATGGGCCTGGAATTAAGGTTGGAGGTGGCGAGACAACACGAACAGAGCTAGGGTAAGCTTCTTGATGTTTGGGTACCTGGTCTTGACTGGGACCAAGGCCTTACTGACGTAGTACACTGGGAGCTTCTTCCCCCCTTGTTCCCATATAAGGGTCGATCTGACCACTACAGTCGAGACTCTAGGGTATAACAATAACGACTCTCCTTGCTCAGGCTTAGAGAGTAGCGGAGGTGAACCTAAGTATTGTTTGAGTTGTTGGAAGGCTAGCTCATAGTCCTTGGTTCATTTTACCTTTTGTTTTCCTTTCAACTACTTGAAGAAAGGAATGCACTTGTTAGTGGCCTGGGAGACGAAGCAATTGAGGGCAGTAACCCTCTTAGTGAGGCATTAAATTTCTTTTGTTGTCCTGGGTGAGCTCATATCTAATAGAGTTTGAATTTTATTGGGGTTTACCTCGATTCCCCTTTGGCTGACTAGAAAGCTAATGAATTTTTTCGAGCTGATGTCGAAGGCGCACTTGCTCGGGTTCAGCTTCATGTGATATTTTCGCAGGATTGCGAACATTTCCTCGAGGTCGACGGTATGATTTGTAGCTTTGATGCTCTTGATGAGCATGTCGTCAACGTAAACCTTTGCAGAGTGCCCGATTTGTCGAACAAACATATTGTTAACCAATCGTTTATACATAGCCCCAACATTCTTTAGCCCGAAAGGCATTACTCTGTAGTGGTAAGCCCCTTGTTGGTGATAAAGGTCATCTTCTGTTTGTCATGTGGGTGTATGGTGATCTGATTGTAACCTAAGTATGCATCTATGAAATTCAGGAGCTCATGCCCTATGGTGCTATCAACCAGCTGGTCGATCCTTGGAAGAAGGAAATATCCTTAGGGCAGGCATTGTTTAAGTCCGTGTAGTCGACATAGACATGTCATTTCTCGTTAAATTTTTTCACCAAGATGACATTGGCGAACTATTCGGGATAATAGATCCCCTTGATGAATCTGCCTTCTAGGAGGTTGTTGACCTCCTCTCCAATGATGGCATATCGTTCTAGTTCGAATGCTTGTCACTTTTGTCTCACTGGTCAATGGTCGGGATCGACGTTCAGCTTATGGACCATCACTTCTAGGCTGATGCAGGGCATGTCTTGATGGGACCAGGTGAACATGTTAGCATGACTTGAAGGAGGTCCATGATCTTATCTCGTAGATTTGGAGGCAGCGATGAGCTAACTTGTATAATGCGAGTCGGGTCAGAATCAGTGAGGGGGATGGCTATGAGGTCTTCCAGTGGAGACCCTCTCTCGACTAACTTTTCTCGGGGATTAAGGGAAGTTATGGCCATCGTGCGATGATGCATCCTTAAAGTCATGGAGTAGCATTGGCGAGCTTCCTATTGATCTCCTCTGACCTTCTTGACACCGTGCTCAGTCGGGAACTTCATTGTGAGATGGTATGTCAATGCTACCACTTGCATGGCGTTCAGGGAAGGTCGTCCGAGGATGACGTTGTAGACGGAAGGACAATCAACCACGAGAAAGTTGATCATCGTCGTCATCTAGTTTTGTCCTTCCCCACAGTAACTGAAAGCTTTATAGACCCTTTGGAGGTGAGACTATCCCATACAAATCCAAGCAGAGGAGGTTTTATAGGTCAGAGTTAGGACCTTCAGACTCCCATTTATTGAAGGCGTCAGCGAAGAGGATGTCGGCCGAGTTGTTGTTGAGTGTAAAATATTACATATTTCCCCTTATTTATACCTTGGCTTTATAAACATGAGAGTGTTTAATCAATCTAATTATGCATATTTTCATGTGCAAGGTGATTTCGAGAGCTAAAGGTGAAATTCATGCCAAAAGGAAGATTTATGCTCAAAAGATTACTAAATGAAGATTTGGAGATTTGAAAGTCATTAATGAAGAATTCACATACCAAAGATCCAAGGAAACCAAGTGTGGAATGAAGAGAATCGAAGATTTAAAGTAAGGAAAAAGAAAAAGGATTCTTAAAAATTGTCCTAAAAAAATATATTCCTGAAAAAGCATATTCTGAAACTGTGAGTTTATGTTGGGAATTTGTGTAGTGTGTGTAAATTTGAGGCAGTTTCTAGATTTTTTCAACTCGGTGCAAAAGTTAGAGTTCCACAACTATATATAGGACTCCTTAAGATGCTTCAAAGTATCTTGTAGGGTTTGGAAAGGTCTCATGGAGCATACACAAGGGTGGAGCAGCAGCCAAAGAGTTTTCTTCTTCCTTAGTTTATTTTTCATGCTTTGTTTAAGAGATTTGGTTTCAATCATGTCTATGATTGGCTAAACCTCTTAGTTAGGGCTAAGAGGTGAAGCTTGTAACGTGTTTGGATGATTATCTTGTTTTGATTCTTGTTCTTATTGAACCTCATTGATTTCTAGTTTGATATTAAAGGAATATTCTCAATTTTTTATGATTTATTATGACTCAAATTATAATAGATGTTGTGATAGCTTTGGATATCTTCTTTTCCTGTTTTGAGATTGTGAGATTGGTAAATCCCGTTGTTCACCATCGTATCCTGGGCATGGTAGGGTGATGGAATCCCTTCCAATCATCACAATTCTCCTCTATTGAGAATTAGGTCAATGAAAAGTTCAGATTTGATTTAAATTGTTTTATCTTCCAATTGGATAGGATATGACTCCAATTCCAATTATGTTCCTTGAATCACGGAAGGTAGCATCTTGATAGCTATAAGTGGATCCTAGTCACCTTAGTTCTCACCTTTAAATTCATAAGTTTTAATCAACATTATTCACCATTACTCTCAATTATTCAGATTTCAATTTAAATCTCTTTCTAGTTCTAGTTCTAATTATTTTTAGAATACGTACAAGTTAGTCCATGTGGATTCGACCTCGATCTTACAGAGTTATTACTACATCGTGACCCTACACTTGGGGTTGTGAACAAGTTTTTGGCACCATTATTGGGGACTTCAGCTATGTTTTTCTGAGATTAATTGGTATTAGAATAAGGTTAAGATCAGGGTTAACTTTTTGCTTCTTTTTTTTTTAAAGTTAGGATTTTTTATGAAATTGTTTTTAGAAACTAACATTGTTTTCTATTTTATAGGATCTTAACATAGCGACTCCAATCTAGTAATGTCTTTATAATTCTCTCTTTCTTTTTTAGATTTCTTATTTTCTTTAGTTTTCTTTCTTTTAGGTTTTAATTATTTAGTTCTTGAGGGTTGTGCGTGTTTCATGCCCAATTGGATTCGTAATAACACTCTTCATCTCTTGAGTGAAGGAGGATTAGTCGAAGGGTTGCCTATCTATCAAAGGATTAGACACCACTTGAGATCTTATTAGTTAATTGAAGTAATGGCTGCAAATCAACCTCAACTTATAGTTAAGGAGGTTCAAGATGAGAATGAAGTGCATAATGCTCCCTCGCCTTGTACTTTGTGAGATTATTTATAACCGGCAGGAGTGAGTACACCCTCCTGCATGGTGTTTCCACTTAATGTAAGAAATGTGGATGTTAAACCTGGAGTGATACAACTCCTTCCTAAATTCCATGGACTAGACTCTGAAAGTCCATACTGAAAGTGCCCTGGTTTTCATTTAGCGTGGGTGTTGAGTCAGTAAGTCGAGTGAGCCCCGTAGGAAGATCATTCAAGCGTCTACCTCAACTGGATGTGTACTTTGAACTCATCAAAGGTAAACTTAGCCTCACATCCCATGTCCTAAAACACCCAGGTATATAAAACCCTTAAAAGTGGATAGAACAACATAGGGTTTATAGTATGAAAACTATTTTACAAATCAGGAAAATCTTTAAGTTTTCAGCGTTTGTCGATATATCAAGTACTCATCAATGGCATCGAACACTCATGATCGATGATATCGACAACAAATCGATATCATTGAAATAGGCCATTCTATGTCCAGCATCCACAAAGTATTTTGGACAATATACTCGATAATTCGAAAAACATTTTGATAATATCGACATTCAAATATCGATCAAATTGAATAAGGATCAATGATATCAAATTACCTTGAGCTTTGTCCACCAACTTTTGGAAAATATCCTGACATTGCTCGAGTAATTGAACCATTGTCGATGTCATCTGAATTCAAACGTCGATGATATCGAAAGGGGTTTGATATCATCGAATTCGGTCAAGTTTTGTCCAGCGAGTCTTAAAGGAAAATCACCTAGAAAGATCGAGGACTCGAAACCCTACTCGATATCATCGGATTCAAATCTTGATGATATCGAAGGTATATCGATGAAATCGAATCTGGACAAAACTATTCTAGCAAACTTGTAAGGTAAAACATATGGGAGTGACCATAGAATCAATGATATTTCGATATGTTTGTAATTCAAATATCGATGAAATCGATATATTCTCGATATCATCGAAATGGATCAAAGATTTTCTAGTAAGCTCTTTTGAACTTCATAAGGAAATGATCGATGTATCGAGCATCCTATCGATGAAATCGGAATTCAAACTCTGATAACATCGGCACTAGCTTGATTGCATTGATCTTCTATAGAAAGTTCCAGGGATATACTTTAGTGGAGTTTGTATCATCAAACCTTGCTTCGGTAGCATCGAAAATATACGTTCGATGATATCGATGCAGGATCGATGATATCAAACTCCGTCAGAATTTGACATCTTTATTACTGTTGGAACTTTTTGTCTATTTAAGGAGAGCTTGTTCTTGGTTGATGTATTGAGAAAAAGAGAGAGAGCTTTGAGAGAGTAACTCACATCACCTACCCTAAGACCTTTTTTCTCAATGGAGTTCATTCCTCAATCCACCCTCATCATTGATATTCAATAGAGTGGATTAGTGAATGAACTTCCACATTTAAGGATCTTTCAGCTACCACCTTAATGGCGGATCATTGAGCTAGGATCCCTTGAATGCCTAAGATCTTGGAATTACTCTGTCTCTTCAATGATTATCATTTAATAGAGTAATTGCCAACATAACATTGACCCAACCCATCACCATACATTGGAGCATCATCAGTGTTGCGATTTAAGGGAGCTGAAGATTCTTCGTCATCAAACGAGGAGATCTTCATCAACGTGCTTAATGGGGTTTATCTACTTATCTGTAAGTCATTAGAGTCCAAAGACCCTGTTGATCATTCCTTTGTATAGGATTGGGTCATAGGTGATTCTCACCCCTTTCAAGTCCTCATAGGAGGTCTCCAACGGGAGAGTACGTGTGGGTGTTGTGTGTTGACCCATGCTCTTGTAGAGCATAAACTTATGTCCTTAGTATAGGTCCTTGGCCTGTGTGGCCTAAAACCCTAGGTGCTGTGTGTTGACCTTTACTCTTATGTAGGGCATAAACTCTAGGTTCCTTATGTGAATCCTTGGCCTATGTGGCCTAAAACCCTAGGTTCCTTGTGTGGATACTTTGCTCGTGTGTAGAGCATAAAACCCGGGTGCTGTGTGTTGACCCTTGCTCCTGTGTGGGGCATAAACTTGTCTCTCTTGCAGACATGTCTAGGTTCCTTGTGTAGGTCCTAGAGTCGACCTTGTGTAGGTTGTGAAGGTTAGAGGTGAACCTGATTTAAAACCTCCATTAGTGAAATCCGGTACACTCAAAGGTTGAGTGCGTCCGCCGGAAGTGGAGTAGGCAAGTAGTCGAACCACTATAAACAACTGTGTTTGGGATTGTTATTTGTGTTTTACTTTTTCATGTTTACTTTGGATGTTCAAATGATGCATGATCACATGATTATTTAGAACTGATAAGTATCACATTCTACACACAGTCACTTATTCAATCCATCTGAGACTAAGGCGATATATTGTTTAGATTCTGCTTAGTCTTGTGATTGGATCCTCTAGTTGGTTTGGAAACAATTAGAGTTAAATTGATGATATCTTGATACTTACATATTAGATCAAGATAACAGTAATAGGATTTTCAATTGTCATAAAATTTTATGAAAGTCCTATTCACCCCCCTCCAGGACACTTTGACCTATTCCTACTTCAACTAAAGCGGTCATTATCGTAATTTCAATTGGTATCAAAGCGGGTCTCTCTTAAGGGCTTAACTGCCTAGGGAGTGATCTTGATTGAAGTTGGAATCATGGCCAAAGGAGAGGGGTCATTTGTAACTAGACCTCCTGTATTTGATGGATCAAATTATGCTTATTGGAAGGCTAGGATACATTACTTTCTGAGATCTTTGGATCATGATGTTTGGGACATTGTTGAAAACAGATACATGCCTCCAACCGATCAGGTAATACGTGATGATGGCACAACCATATCCAAACCAAAATCCAAAGAGTTGTGGTCTACTCATGACAAAGAACAACAGACTATAGAGGCAAAAGCAATGAACGCCATTTACTGTGTTGTGTCCCAAAAAGTCTTTAATTAAATTAGTGTGTGTGGAACAACTAAAGAAGTATGGGACTTGTTAGAAATAACTCATGAGGGAACCAGCATAGTAAAAAGATCTAAACTGTAGCTCCTAACATCATAGTTTGAAAGTCTCAGAATGGAAGAGCATGAGACCTTACTGGAATGGTTCAACTCAAAAGTTACAACCATTAAAGAATGTAGAAACATGGATGGAATGAAAGTAGAAGAACTAGTAGGATTGTAATGCCTTGAAAATCAGGGGTCGAGCAGAAGCTCAACTCCCGAGTTCAAACGCATCACTTATGCAACATAGATAATGATGATTAAATGTTGTCCGTATTAGTGCATTAAACATGAGTGGGATTGTACCAAATTAGCATGTCATAATCTAGAGACAGTTAAATTACGCAAGCAGAAGACTGTGATAAATATATAGAGCATATAAGTGATTGTAAGTCCCTAGAGTATGAATGTCACCAGGTTAAATAATTACATATATAATTCTAAAATTTATAAAATGATAAAGTGTAATGTCATCTAATCCATATCCTTGTAGCCTTGGTGACGCAACTCCAGATCTATATAGACCCGCTAGAGAGTTGTAGATAGGAGAACTACTCCTCGTCGTCATAGAAGACAGGCTTCATCTCGTAAGCCTCACTGTCATCTGAAACTACAACAGAGTCTAGTTGGTATTTTAAAACACCGTCTCAAAGTGGGAGTGAGTGATCAACTCAGTGGAGCTATAAGGCAAAGGTTAACATGTTATCAATTTAGTCAAGCAGTAAAGATAAGCAATACAACAATCATGTCCTAAGTACTCTTGTTAATACAAGAATGGTATGTATTAATGATGTATGCCCTTGCCTACACTCCCTCTGCGACATCATTTCACGGTCGTGCATGCAACACTCCCGCTGTGCTCAACTCTAATGCTAAAGGCACATGCAATGTGATGTATGTGCGTGATTAGCCAAGTTCTTAATTAAACCTATTCATACAGCAGGTTTGAGAAGCTAAGGTACCTCCCTTTATATCATTTTCCCAAACAATGATCCATCTAGGGTCGTCAATCCTAGTTAATCACATACGATAGACAAGTTTGCGAGTTTACACTATAGGTCACTATGGGAAGCTCGTCACCTCAGCGTAGGCTTAATTCACACTTGAGGTCACCACGAGAGACTTGTCACTTGATCATAGGCCTATTTTATACTCAAGGTCACTACGGGAAGGCTCGGTACCTTAGCGTAGGCCGACAGCTCAAATATGGTGTTCCATACACCACCATATTCGACTCATGAGTTTGGGTTGCTCACTGGTCACTATGGGGAGGCTCGTCACCCTAGCGTAGGCCGACAACTCAACCATGGTGTTTCATACACCACCATGCCCGGCTCATGAGTCTTAACGGATCATGGTACCGAGGTTAAACGGGCTTTAAACTGGTAAGTGGTACCTTAGATTCAAGAAGTAGTGTCCATACATGGTAAACACACATTAGGCTAATCGGGTTACTTGACAAGTCTAATTGGTACGAGTGCACGCTAAGTTAATCGACATGGAGCGCATACGCACTCCTTGTGGCCTAACCAATGTCGATAATCACCGTACGACTCAGATTCATCGACCGTGTCCTTGGTGGCGGAACCAATCCGGCCACTCTAACGAAATCTATTACTGAATGCCTGGACTACGTCGTAGTCCCAATCACACTTCAAGATAATAACATTCATATATGGTAGTCATAATAGTATAGAGCAAATAATTCAAGCATTGCAATCATTTGAGCATTTCAAAAAATACAGAATAAACATGATATCGCACATATGCATTTCGTACCTAAATCACGTAGTTGGATTGAGGTTACATAGAGAAATCAATGCATATAGTTAAGGTGGTTGAGAATCTTATCTCAACACCTTTAATAAATGCATTTTATCAAACAATTACTCATTCAGACATTTTATCAAACACTTAAGCTACACCTTCGACATACATGATATAACTTGGTTATAATATGTATTAGGGCAAATCCTTTCACAAAGGAGTTGTCACACGTACAACAATCATATATTCTCAATCAATAATCATGGTAAGCATAAATCATAATTCCAATTCATTCAAACATTTCATCAAACACAAGGAATGCATTTTATTCAATATAGTTCATATATATATATATATATATATGTAATATACGACAATCATCGTATCTAAGTACATGTGATAGTAATCAAGTCAGTCATAAATCATTAACTAACATTAAAAGTCTTGAAAACCATAACCTAAATGTTTATAGTCCACACCTTTTATCAGTAAACTTGTATTGAAATTAGTTTGAACACTACGTCTTTGTCTACGATAGAACAGCAACCTGTAGCATGAAATAGGCTAGCTATTTCACCATTTTACCTATTTGGATACCTAAAAAAGATTAGGGTTAGGATTCCTTACCCAAGAATGAAGTTAAAATCTCTAGTATAGCGACACGGAAGAGGGGATTCAGCACGTGGAGCAGCGGGATTGAATCCCAGCAACAAACCACAACTCACTCTCACTTCTCCTCACTTTCTCCTTCTCTTTTCTCTCTTCTCTCTCTTAGGGTTTAGGAAATTCGTATGGAATGAGAGAGGGGTGGGTTTAGGGTCTTATATAGGCCCAGAAGTGAAGTCAATGGCCCCAGGGCCATGGTACACTTAGGTTATAGCCAAAAGTCATCTGTTTCAGGCCAACGAAGCTTATCTAGAAGCCCATTACCTGTATACAGTCTGGAGAAAGTTCCCTGACGATGGATCTACTCCAGGCTAAGATTTCGGTCTAATCGAATTTATGGATCGACCGCAGTGGACTTGTTTCAGTGACATGTGTAGGGAAATTTCCCTAATTCGAGGGTGTAATTGGGTTAGAATCTGATGGTCTAAACTCTTAAATTTGGCCCGCAAGCGAACGGCCCAAATCACTTAAGTTTGAGTTCATTTTCTAAAGATATCGTGTTTCTCACCCACTTCGCTCCAGGCTCAAGTTGTACATTTTTGGATACTATTTGGACTTGATTCCCGAGATGATTGTCAAGCTCAGTAAGTTGGTCATAACTGTATAGTTTCGCATTAATCGGACTTTCAACGCATGATCCAGGTCTGATATGGAGTTTCAAGATGCTCCCGAGAGCAACTGGGTTTTGAGATTGATCCTAGATTTTTAGGTAATGTTGGATTAGCGATTCTAATAGTTTTGGGTCTTGCAGTTCGTATAGAAAGTAATTCGAGCTAATTCGCCGATCAATTCAGTTTAGTACTTAATTAATTTTCGTCTAATTTCTAAAGAATTTGATCCTTAACGATTTCTGCCTGAGGTGGTACTTGGGTCTTTGAACGGATTTTTTTCGAGATGTAACAAGGTTCCCTACAAACATTTGAACTACACTTCAAGCAAACTCCTAAACCCAAAAATATTGTCCTCAAAACTTCAAAACACACTACTAATGAGGAAGAGGAAAGTGAAAAGGATAATGAGGATGAGGAAGTAGCTCTCTTGGTTCAAAGGTTCAAAAGATTTTTCAACAAAAATCATGGCCAGCCATATAGAGTAAAACAAATGGACAACAAGCACAATATAGGCAAACCTTCCAAAAAGTCCAAAGAACCTCAGTGTTACAACTGTAGGAAATTTAGACATTTTTTCACTGAATGCCCCAACAGAAAAACCAAAGGAAAGGCTATAGCCGCCACCTGGGATGACACTGAAGATTCAAACTCTGACCTCAGTGATTCAGAAAGTGATGGAGACCAAAAGTCCTTAAAAATACTCATGGCTTCCACATCTACAAACATTCCAATGATACTTGCGGAAATTAATGAACCGCGGATCGAAGAGACATTTCTATCAGATGATGAGAAAGAAGAAGAAGAAGAGGAACAGAAGGATAAATTACAGGATGCCTACAATCAACTTTATACACATAACATTCATATCCTTAAAAGACTTGGGATGAATGAAACTAAAAATAAATTGCTGCAAATGGATCTAGATAAAACTTCAGAGATCAATACTCACTTGATCAATGATCTTTAGCAATACCACTTTGAAAATGATAAGATGGAAAGAATCAATTTATCCCTCAAATTTGAGTCCTTAAAACTGACCAAACAGATTGAACTATTGAAAGATGAAAATATGCATCGTAAGAATGAGAATCACACACTTAGGTTTGATGCAAAACAATCTAGGAAGTCTGTTGAACTGAACTACAAATTCTCCTAGAGTAGTGAAAAATTAGAAAAACTCTTAGGGATGGGAAGACATGGGAAAGACAAGAGTGGATTGGGATATGAAAAATTCAAAAATGTAGCACCAATGATTGAGAAATTAGCTGCATCAGGAAGTAAAATAAAAGCTACTTCTATCTGTCATTCATGTGGAGACTCAAGCTATTTAAGTTTGAATGTATTGCTCCTAGGTGGACTCAATCCAATTTCGGTCTGAATCATATTGGTAAATATAGACCACTAAGAAGAACAATACAAAATTTCATGAGTACACCAAAAAATATGGCAAGAGGTAAGACACATCCATCTCCACCCAAAATGACCAAGAAAATGGAGGAGCCATTGAATCAAGTGGCTCAACTAAATCAGAAAACAAATGATCTAATATAACAAGGAGAAATGATTCAGTTACCTAATGTACCTAGACAAGTTCCTGACAAAGTAAAGGAAACATTCTCAAGGAAACCTATCACAACATGGATAATGAAAGAAAAGAAAAATTGCCTTGTTGCTCACTCAAATCATATAACAGGCAATAATACTAAGTGGTACCTAGATAGTGGGTACTCAAGACATGTCACAGGTAACAAGTCTCTTCTCTCAAATTACTCAAACCTTGATGATGGGATAGTTACTTATGGTGATGGAAGCACCGCTGAGGTAGTAGGGCATGGAACCATAGAAGGAATGAAGATGCTAAAAAATGAGAATGGTTTTTGCATAAAGGGACTAACTCACAATCTTTTAAGCATCTCTCAAATATGTGACAACAAGCATGTGATTACATTTGACAAACTAAAATGCAGGATCCTGGACTTATCGGGAAAACTAGTTATGGAGGGTCTTCACACCAGTGACCACTGGTATGATATCGAAGGCAGCGGAAAGGTTTATCCATATGTATAATGTCAATTGAACAAGGATAATAAGTCCAGGTCATGACATCTAGACCTGATAATAAGTCCAGGTCATGACATCTAGACCTGGATGGATGTGTGAAGTAATGCACTTTTGGAAATAATTATGATATATCTAAGGTTTCTATACCATAAAAACTCTTTTTGCACATAAACATAGTACGCGTTTATAATTTTTGCTTCATAATGTTTTGTACAAAATTTGATCTGTATACAAGCTGATATGAAAATATGCTATGGTATGCAAATATGGTAGATCATCAAAGTGATTAAATCAATGTCATACTTTTCTCTTCGATCAGTCTGTCAATGAATCGAACTAATCCTCGATTAGATTGAATATGTATCGATATCATCAACAACCTTTCAGAATTAGAAGCATCACACGTTATAAAGTGTTATCAAAGACCTCTTTAATAAGATCGAATTGAGGCTCTCGATGAGATCGAAGTACACTCGATGTCATCGAACAATTCCGCTTGATAAAAGTTAGGCGAGCAGGAAAAGGTTTTTTACTTTTCACTTTTACCATTTCCATTTGGGTGGTTCGTCTTCTAGAACATTTCCATTATCCTCGCCAGTTGTCTACCCTAAAATCTGAGGATCCCCAACGTCTACTTCTTCCATTCAAAGGTATCATTCCTTCGATTTGGTGTAACATAGTTTAATAGGATTTCTGTTGAGACAACCATTCAATTGTTCACTCCCTGGTTAATTCTCTGTCTTCCTTCTCCTGGTTGTCAATTAATCATGTCCAAAAGCAAGGGAAAAGCCCGATTGTAGGAGAATCATCCCGTCTTAAATGACAGAAATCTCTGGCTCCACGAGAAAGGGCCAGGGCATCCTCATCACCTGTTCACCGCCGTGGAACCACCGCAAGACAAACGTCATGCGATGAGACTCCGGCAGTGGCACCTGCTGCATCAACTCCTCCTCCAAATGCAAATGTGTTGGAAAAATATACTGGGAGGAGTCTAGTAGATGAACGACGAGTTGATAGGGAGTGCATTTAAACATACAATCTAGAATCTCTTTTGGATGTAGTCGATTGGTTGCCCATTTTGGACTTTGGTGGTATATGTCATGATGAAAGGACTTATCGCTTTCTTGCATACTGTCATTCTCCGGTCCTTGATCCTCCATCGATAACTATCTCTATCAGGGAAGAAAGTGTTGAAATCACGACCGAATCCATTGCCAACATATTTGGTCTTACCTTGTCTCCTATTGGTCTATCCAGTCTTGACCTCGAGGACCTAACAAACCGATCTAAGGTCACCAAATTTCTATGTCAAGGTAGAGATATCTCATGGTATCAAGGGAACGCTCTTAAAGCAAAATACATGACTCCTAAATACAGAGTTTTGCATGGGATTTTCTCCACAAATGTATACCTCAGAGGGACAAATCGAGCTGATCTTACCTCCTTCATGGTCTTGGTTTTATACAGCATTGCGTCTGGTATTAAACTATGTCTATCCACTTTAATTCTCCACCAATTAGCCTATGTTATTTTCACCTCCAAAGCAACTCATCTACCTTTTCCTCATATCATCCATGTGCTGTGTGACAAAATTGGACTGCCCATGACAAATGATCCTGAGCGTCCAATGCAACATTTCAACAAGGTCGATATACGGAGGATGGATCCCAAGTTTCATCCGTATATAGAAGGACAGCCCAAGGAAGAGATACATGAAGAAGCAGAGATGGGAGAAGGAGTAGCACCTAATGAAGGAGAACCAACGGAGCCATGACCCGTTCCAACTACACCCGAATCTGCACCGACTCATCGTCGTAAATTACATCAGGATTGGGTTGGGACAACGATGCGAGGAATGGCACAGATTGAAGATAAGCTCGATAAGCACGGTGAGCGACTTTCAGCCTTGGAAAGGATGGTAGCTGCACTGCAACATACAACACAGTAACTCATCGACCTACTGACCTGTCGAAGAGATGACACGGCACCATCCATCTCAGCCTGTGATTTTATTTTACTCATCACATACACCTTCTCATCACTCATACTAAGGATGTGGATATCTTTTTTATTATCCTAAGTACTTATGAGTGTATGTGATGATCTACTGACTTGTACATTTTGTCAGTTGGTGTGCTTGTCGGTCCTTGGAAGGACCACAATGGTTTACCAAACTAGAATATTTTGGAGTGATAGTCCTCTGGATGAGGAGAATATTTTTTTGATATGCCCTTGGATGGGCTGAATATTTTGTGTTGATACAGTAAATGCTGCCAAGCTTAGGCAACTATTTTGGAATGCTCAATGAATGAATGCTACTATTCTGAGTTGTTCCTCAGGATTCCTCTAGTTTCAAATGCATCTGTGCTTGTTATGTCTCGTATGAATTTCTGTATCTTCTTCTATCTATATATGCATTTTGAATACTCACTCACCTTGATTCTCTCATGTTTATGATTCAACTTCAGTCAATTAATAATCTGATATATGCTACTATACTGAACTTTGTCAATGACTGACAAAAAGGGGGAGAACAAATCCCACCATGAAGAAAATTGTGTGTATCTATATTTATGTATCTCATGGTAATGCAAGTGATAGGGGGATCTGCTGCAAGAAGATAGGGGGAGTAGCTGTTTTGAACAAGTGTGTGTGAACTCCATAGTATCTTTGTAACATTGGGTGAAGTTCATGTACACATAATTTAGGATGTTGTTCTAGGTGTGTTTTAGGTGTTTTGTCATGTAATTGACAAAGGGGGACATGGAAAGTGTCCTGGTTTGTCAATTAGTGTGGGTGTTAAGTCAGCAAGTCAAGTGAGCCCTGTAGGAAGATCATCAAGCGCCTGCCTCAACTGGATGTGTGCTTCGAACTCGTCAAAAGTAAACTTAGCCTCACATCCCATGTGTAAGACCCTAAACCAAGTATGTATGCCATTTCTTTAGGTCACGCGGTCCTACCGGTTGAATTCCGGTGACCCGTGACCTTTGAATAGTGTTTGCGATCATCCTCAAGTTCGGTCACATCAACCCGACTCAGATCGACCCAAAACCTATGCTATCTTGTATGTATCATCGCCGCGGTTCCAATTTCCCGTCTCGTGCGTCCATCCGAGTTGTAGATCATAAGATGTTGGCACGCATCATTTTGGGCCTTTGATCATGTCTATGGGACCCACCTAGTAGGGTGTACATGTTTTCCCATGGGGCCCACCCTTATGCACCTTCTCCCATAAAGGCTACCCTAGCTAACTACCTAGCCTACCTAGAGCCTCGCAACTCATGATGAGTTTTCTTCCCCAAAACCCATCATTTGCTTCTCTAAACAAGAAAATCGATCGTTACTTTTTTCTTCCCAAAACCTTACATGTTATCATAACCCCTCTACAACTATCTCTCTCTCTCTCTCTCTCTCTCTCTCTCTCTCTCTCTCTCTCTCTCCTTTCTCTTTCATTTCCTTTTCCCTCCTTCCTTGCTAGCATTGGACGTCCAGCCCATCTTCCCTCCATTCCAGCCCCTTTTCTTCCTTATTTCCCCTCCATCTCACCATTACAATCCCATCTTGGCCATAGATTCATGACCCTTGAAGCTTGAGGTACATGATGATGTAGATTTGGAGATTGGATCCTTAGAGGTGGGTGCATGTATTTCCTATTTCAGATTTCTTTATATTTTGGATGTTCTCCATCTTTTCTTTTCATGATTGGAGCTTGTGGGACCCATCAAGTGATGATGGTGGCCTAAGACTCCATGGATATGGCTTGTAGCCTATCCTACATTGCATGCATGTGCATGCAAAGGACCATTCTCCATGGATCCCTTCATGCTCTTTTCTTCCTTTGATCAAGGATTCTTAGGTCATCTAGACCCTCGATCCTTGATGGAGATTAGATCTCCACCATATATCCTAAGTAGGAATCATATGATCCATGTATATCTTGTGTATCTTGTATAATGGAATGCATATGCATGTGTGATGAAGGGAAGGGCCTCAACGTGGTGGAGACTCTTCTCTTATGGCTGGATATTTATTTTTCCCTTGTAGATAACCTCTGATCATGTGTGTGTGGCCCACCTTTTGGACCAACAAAAGTCCCGACCATCCATGGAGGTTGGACATTCATGACAGTCCACCTTGGACTTGTGGCTCAAAAAATTCACTTAAATGGGGCACATGTAAAGAGTTTTTATTATTTGGGAAGCTCTGCATGTTTGTGGGGCCTACTGAGGTGGTCCATCCCATGATTTTCTGGGATTAAATCTCATTTTAAATAATGTTTATATTCAATTCTTTTCAATTATATGTTGCTGTCCAGAACTGTCTGGACAGATTTTTGGGTCAACTTGAGACCAGAATTTGGGGCTTTTTGTGGAGAGTTTTGTGCTAAGTAATATATGAATTTTAAAGGTATATGTCCCACCTATAAGCATACTAAATTTCATCCTAAACTGATTCATTTGGGTCTCCAAAAGAGTGGGCCAATATGGGTATGTTGCTGGATTTTTTACTATAAATTCCTGCAACATTGTCTCACATAAAACCATAATTTGAAAATATTTTCTCTAATGGTGGGCCATCTTTATGGACTTTTCCTTGTTTTATACATGATGAGGGACCTTGGCCCTAAATTTTCAGATTTTTAGAGGCCCTAGACCCACTCCACTGGAGTGCCTAAAGTTGGTACAACAACATACAGTGCTGGAATTTTCTACTACCGTGCTGTCCTCTCGAGTTGTAGCTGATTTTGGGCCCCAGCCTAGTTGGACTTATGTATGTTTACTAGGTCCACCTCTGATGTATCTGAGGTCCATGTGGACCATGTATGTGGGGCCAACCAGCTGGACCAATGTCCCCTACTAGACATCCAGCATGGTGGACCGTCCATGGGCTGGCCCACCATAATGTATGTTTTGTGTCCATGTCATCTCTCCATATTGTGGGGCCCATGTGTGTTGGGTCCACCCTAGGTGGACGTCTCATGTGGGGCCTACTTGGGACGTGGGAACCCACCTTGTTGCATGCGTTTGGGGCCCAGGCCGTCCACACCTTGGACCGCTCAGGCCTGGGACGCCCCTGCACTTTTGAGGCTGCTATTGGGCCTGTAGTCTAGTAGCAGGCCCACCTTTCTGAGTGCCAAATACCCATCTCCAGATTTGGTGGGGCCCCTATGATGTATTGATGGACACTATGGGAGTAACTCCCAAGCATTTTAACATATTTCTAGGCCTCAATAGGCCCAGAAGATTTGTTGGACTAAAAGTCTAGCCACGACCATTTAAATATACACTATATGACCGAAAATTTTATTAGAATTGGGGGCCCACCACATTGAGAAGTTTTGGGTACTTGTTGCTCACCTATTCTTAGAGTATTTTGGGCTCAATTGGTACATGTTTTGGGCCACCATTTACGACCAATTGTGGGTTCCAAACTTATACCAAATTTTGGGACTTTCTAGTGGGCCCAGATTGGGCTGGAATGTCCCACCTTGGCCCAACCATATGTTGGGCTGATTTTCACCATTTGGATGGACTTGTGGGCTAGATAAAGGTGGTTATGGGCCCTTGGTTGCCCACTTAAATGTGTTAGTTTTTGGGTTGATGTAAAGGAGCCCATTCCACCCAACTTAGACTTGTTTTTGGGCCATGTATTTGTGCCCATGGTCTGCCCCTTAAGTTCACCTAAATGTATGGGTCCTGTGGTCAATGGGACTTGGGCTTTGGGCCTCGTTTTCCCCTCCTTGCGCCATGATTGTTAGAGGCAGTATTGGGCCTACTTCCTTATGCCTTTTGTGGGACCTACGTGCATATGGTTTGGATATGGGCCTTAGGCCTTATGTTTATGGGGTTTGTGGATTAGATGCCTTGGGGCAATGGTGGTTGAAAGTTCCCATTTGGACCCCTCTAAGCCCATTAGTTGCTAAGTGTAGTTGAATGCCTACCTTAATCACTCGTTAGGCCCGTTCCCATATTATTTAGGCCCTAGCTTTGTATGCTTAGTCTCATGGGCTACCCCAGGTAAATGGGCCCCCACTTGAGGTTGTATTCCTTCGGTTTGAGGAAATACTTATGGAAGAATGTGACACTTTCATGGACTTTTATACTAAGTTAAATGACATAGTCAACTCTATGTGGGGTCTTGGTGATAGTATCCCAAAAAGCAAAGTTTATGCAAAGATACTACGCTCATTACCTAAAAGGTTGAATTCAAAGGTCACTGCCATTCAAGAACTTCGTGATACGGATAATATGAGGGTTGAAGAACTGTTTGGTTCTTTACAAACCTACGAGTTAAACTTTAAAGCTCCTAAAGGTAACTCCATCGCCCTTATGTCTTTTAAAAATATTTCTCATGAAAATGTTAGTAATTCTGATTTTGAAAACTCTGAAGATGATATGACACTATTGGCCAAGAAGTTTTATAAGATTTTTAAAAGTAAAAAGAGGGTAGATTTTCAAAAACCTTCTGAAAAGAAAAGGACTAGATCTAAAACTTGAAAATCTATTAAAGACAACCAATGTTTCAACTGCCATGAATACGGGCATCTGGCAAACAAATGTCCAAAGAGGGACAAATCTAAAAAGAATGGCATGTTGGCTACATGGGCTGAATTATCTTACTCTGATGCCTCTTCTGAATCAGATGATTCTAAACCTCAGTCTACTAATGAATTTAAAGCCTTAATGACTCTAGCCAAATTCACTTTCTCAGACAGTTGTGATTCAACTAGTAAAGAAAATCTGAGAAGTGATCCTGAAAATGATGAGAATTTACAAGATGCCTATGATGCCCTATACAGGGAAAGTTATAAGCTAGCTGTAAAATTAAAACTTCAAAAAGAAAATTTTTTGAAACTAAAATAAAATTTTGATAATCTAGTTTTAGAAAAATCACACCTTTCAGATTATTTTGAAAAAGCTAAGTGTGATTTAAATTTCAAGACATCCCAAGTTGAAAACCTCAAATCTGAAAATGAAAAACTGAAACTAGAAGTCTTCTTATCTCTTGAGTATGAAGGATAGTTGGAGGTATGCCCAGGGTGATCCTAAACTAGAAAGACTACTAACCGGATCAAGGAAATGTGGCGATCGATCTGGTTTGGGCTATAATAAAAATATCCCTCCTAAATATAAGACTATTCCTCCTAAATTTGTTAAAGGGGGGTCCCCTAACTCAAAAGAAAAAAGTCTGAATCAAAATAGTTTTAAAAATTGTAAAATTTATCAGGCTATGAAACCTGAAAACAACCATATCAACTATAGAAATCAGAATTATAACCCCTTAGCTAAGAAAATTGTTGATCTACTTAAGGAGCTTCTAAAATCTAACTTGAATGGTAGAATATACAACAACTATAAGTATAGAAAAACCAATTATACTCCAAAACCCAAAACGGTAATGAAATGGGTTCCTAAGGTTGCTTGTCTGGTTGCCCACACTGCTTTCAAGGCTTCAAGTCAATTAAAGTGGTACCTATACAGTGGTTGCTTTAGACACATGATAGGTAATAAAGATTTGTTCACCAATCTTAAAGATATGACTGATGGCTCAGTCACATTTGGTGATGGTAACAACTACAAGATTATTGGCCAAGGTACAGTTCAACTCTTTAATCTTCCTCCATTTGAGAATGTGTTGTTTGTAGAGGGCCTTAAGCATAATCTCTTAAGCATTTCTCAAATTTGTGATAACAAACGTAACATCAAATTCACCAACCAAGGGTGTGAAATTTCTAATGAGAATTGTTGTTTGATATTAACTGGTCGCAGAACACCTGAGAACTGTTATATAGTCAGTGATTCAAGCTTGTCTAAGTTATCGTGTTACATGGTCCAAACTGATGAGACCGAATTATGGCATAAACACCTAGGACATGTACACTACCGTAATCTTTATAGATTGAGCAAAGGTGAAGTAATAAGAGGTCTACCCAAGATTAAGAAATTGGATAAAGTTTGTGGCGAATGCCAGATTGGAAAACAAACTAGGAGTGCTCATAAGAAAGTGAACTTCAATGCCACATCCAAACCTCTTGAACTTCTCCACATGGATCTCGTTGGACCAACTAGAATGGAAAGTTGAGGTGGTAAGAAATATATTCTAGTAATTGTAGATGATTTTACCAGGTATACATGGGTAGTTTTCATGAGAGAGAAATCTGAGACTCTTGATGAAGTGAAAAGGGTACTCAAGCGTATCTAAATTGAGAAGGAATCATATGTCACCAAAATTCATAATGATCATGGTTCCGAATTCAATAATAGCAGTTTTGAGAAGTTTTGTAGTGATCATGGAATATCGCATGAGTATTCTGTACCCAAGACACCTCAACAGAATGGTCTTGTTGAAAGAAAAAATTGGGTACTTCAAAAAATGGCCAATGTGATGCTAAATAGTATGAAACTTCCTAAAAATCTTTGGGCTGAAGCTGTGAACATGACGTGTTATATCACTAACCTGGTTTATAATAGAAAGTCTAATAATAAGACTGCATATGAACTATGATTCAATAAGAAGCCCTACTATTAAATACTTTCGAGTTTTTGGCAGCAAATGTTACATTTTACGTGACCGAAAAAATCTGGAAAAATTCAACGCTAAGAGTGATGAGGGTATTTTCCTAGGATATGTGCTAAATAGTCAAGCATATTGAGTTCTCAATAAGAGGACCGATGTTATTTAAGAATCCATTAATATAGTTATAGATGATCACTTGAATACACCTGTCTCAAGTTCAGAAGATGATGAAGTCTCTTTATTTAATAAACCAGACTCTTCATCTAGTCAAACTGACCCTGAATTGCGGTCAGTTAAAGACCATCCAACTGATCAAATTCTTGGGAATCCTCTCACTCGTGTACGCACTCGTAAACAATTAGAAAACATTTGTAATTATGTGTGCTTCACATCTTAGATTGAGCCAATGAATGTAAAAGAAGGTCTTGCTGATGAAAACTGGATTGTAGCAATACAAGATGAATTTAATCAATTCATAAGGAATGATGTATGATACTTAGTTCCTACACATAATGATAAAACACATTATTAGAACTAAATGGATCTTTAAAAATAAGTCTAATGAACTTGGTAACATTATTAGAAACAAGGTTAGATTGGTTGTACAAGGGTACACTCAAATAGAAGGCATCAATTATGATGAAACCTTTGCCCCAGTAGCTCATCTTGAATCTATCAGACTATTTATATCCATTTCTTGTTACAAAAAGTTCAAAATTTATCAAATGGATGTTAAGAATGCTTTCTTGAACAGTAATCTACATGAAGAAGTATATGTAGAACAACCTAAGGGTTTTGAAGACCCTAAGCATACTGATCATATTTATCGCCTAAAAAGGCACTATGGATCGAAACACGCTCCCAGGGCATGGTATGAGAAATTGACTAAGTTTTTACTAAGTCATAACTTTATAATGGGGAGTGTTGATAAGACACTTTTTGTAAAGAAACACAATGATCACATACTGATAGTACAAATTTATGTTGATGACATTATCTATGGATCTACCTATTTTAACATGACTGTTGAGTTTGCAGATTTAATGAAGTCGAAATTTGAAATGAGCATGGTTGGATAACTGAACTATTTCTTAGGTTTACAAGTAAAACAACTTCTTAATGGGTTCTTTATCTCTCAAACCAAATACGCTCTAAATTTGGTTAAAAAGTTTGGATTTGAGAGCGGTAAAAATTTCGATACTCATATGAGTACGACACTTAAACTCTCTAAGGATTCAACAGGTAAAATTATAGATCCTAAGTTGCATCACAGCATAATAGGTAGTTTATTATATTTAGTTGCAAACCAACCTAATATTGCATTCAGCATAGGAATCTGTGCTAAATATTAATCGGACCCTAAAGAGTCTCACCTGATTGATGTAAAGCGCATTTTAAGATATGTCACAAGTTTGGCCAAACTTAGCCTTTGGTATCCTCATGATACTAATGTTCAATTAGCTGGTTATTCGGATGTTGATTGGGTTGGTAATATTATTAACCTCAAGTCTACCAGTGGTGGATGTTTTTATGTCGAGAACTATCTAGTTTCATGGCATAGTAAGAAACAGAGTTCCGTATCACTTTTCACAGTTGAGGCTGAGTATATTGTAGTTGGTAATGCATGCACCCAGCTTATATGGATGAAAAGGATGTTAAGTGATTACAGATTTGCGTAAGATTCTATGGTATTATATTGTGACAATTCTAATGCAATTAACACTTCTAAAAATCTAATTCAACATTCACGAACTAAGCATATTGACATTAAATATAATTATATTCATGAATTAGTAGAAGATAAGATTATTTTTGTGGATTATATTCAGACTGAAAATCAACTTGCAGACATATTTACAAAACAACTTGACAGAATCAAGTTTGCTAAGTTGAAATTGGATATAGGTATGTATAATATGAACTAAAATATGTGTTTATTTGTAATATATTATATGTTTTTATTTTATTTATTTTTATAAATTTTTAAATTTTAAAAATAGTGAAAATTGTAGAATTTTTGTAGTGCACGACCAGTCGAGTACACACTTGACAAGTCGTGGCACGACCGGTCAAGTATGTACTCGACCAATCGAGTTGCTCGAGTTTTGGAGTTTTTATTATGCAAAAAGCAGTTTTTCTTCATTTGTTTCATCTTCCCCAACAAGCCCTACCACGACCGGTCGAACCCACCTTCGATTCTTTCATGGTCAGTGCATCATTTTCGATTTTCTTGTGGATTTAAGTTCTTTGCCCTTCCATTTTCTTATTTTTGTAGTTTATTTCAATGTTTATCGTGGTTTGTTGGGTTTTCTTGTTAAAAATCTGATTTCCTTGAAATCCTTTCTTCCTTTCTTGCATTGCTTATATTCCTTGTCTTTCTTGTTGTTATGGAAGGTCGAAATAAGAAGAGACCCACTTGTGGTCCCTCTTCTTCTTGTTTCACTTCAATCACGGTGCGCCGTCCTTGGTCACCAGAAGAAGACCCTGAGTATGTGCGAGATATACGTCTTCGTAACGTGATTGTTGAACGGACGATCAACATCAATCATTTGGAACCTTTTGGCATTGTTCCCCTCCTTCAAACTGTAAGATGGGATAACATTTTAAATTGGGGCGGTCTGGCATACCGTTCCATGGCACAGGTCATGTTTGCTTACATAACTGACTTCTCTTCTGAGAATCTAACTTTTATAGTTATAGCCAGAGAAGGTCCTATTGATATAGATTGTCACTTAATATCTGGATTGATGGATCTTCCAGTTAATGATGACAGAATTCCTATTTCTACTCTTATAGCAAAACCTTCTGAGTCTGAGAAAAGAATGCTCACTAGAGTGTTATGCAACATGAATGCAGAATGGAGTTTCGAGAATGTCTTCCATCTCTTATCTGTTACATCATGATTCAATTTCATCTCCATCCACGTGATAGTGATATTCCATTTACCTATCTTATGACTGTCTTAGCCACCCATAGTCTTGTGGCTATGCCTGTTGGAGAAGCTCCCATTAACCATCTTCCCTTCAACAACTCCAACATAAAAAAGATGAATTTGAGGTTGGCTCCTGGCCAAGTTGATGTGGGTGTTGGAGGAGCTACTAAAGCCACTAAAGAGGAGGATGCTTTGCCTCCAGATGATGTTAATATGGATGATTTATTTGATGAGATTAAGTCAGATTCTACGGCTGATCCAGAATTTCAGCCTTCTGACTTTGATGAGCGTTTGCGATCCCTTGCGGAGAAGGTAGAGGCTATGCATGTGTCCCAAGAAAATCAATTCAAATATATGTGCAAATATCTTAAGTGCATTAACAAGGGATTGCATCAGATAGATCCTTCTATTCCTACTCCTTCATTTGGATCTAATTAGCTATCTATTTCATTGTGGACATGTATTAATACTTTCCACTCTTTGTGTGTTGGGATATTTCTTGGACATACTTTTACGTTTTAGTATGTGGATATGCTATTATGCTTTTTATTTATATTTTGATTATCATGTGATGCTATTTCCTATCTTATTTCCTTTACTTCCCTTTTCTTTATATATCTTTCCTTTGTCATATTGTGCCAAAAAGGGGGAGAAATTGTAGAGATGTGTGATTGTGGAATATGAAGTGTAGTATATATGAAAATTTTTTTTTTATAGGTTCTGGAAATGACCTCTCCTGGATTGAGGGGGAGTAATGGAATGAGAGGGAGTTATGTCTATTGATCATTTGTTACTCATATAGTGCATGATTCTTTATTGTGCTTATATAACTGGGGCATGATTCTTTATTGTGCATGATTCTTTTGGTTTTGTCACAAATTTGACAAAGGGGGAGATTGTAAATGCTATTGTGTAAATCTAGCACCCGTAGTGTTGTCAAATTTTATTGTGCCAAACCATTTAGTATTTGTATCATGCTTTGAGTTAAAGTAATCAAGTTCATACATTTCAAGGTTCTCTGGATCTTCATCGAACTTGCCTACTTGTTTAAGTTAAAGTGAAGAGTGATGAAGTTCATGATTTCAAGATAAAATTCAAGAACTGAAGTTCAAGTTTGAAGTTCAACTCCTATTCGCTAAAGACTCAAGAACTCAAGTGTAACTCAAGCTCAAGCTTCAAGTATCACAAGATATCAAGATTTGGAAGTAAATGATGTTTCATTTGTTCCTACTCACAAATAGGTTTGGATGACCCTAGATTGACCTTATGTTGTGTCATATTCATTGAATATTTTATGTGGATCATTACAAATGTTTATAGGTCATTTTCTCGACTAGTCTTAGACCTCATTCGACTAATCCAAGTACTGGCTAGATCAGAGTTTTCTCGACCAGTCCAAGGTTTGTTGCTAATTTTTAAAATTTTCTGTTAGACTCTTGACTAGTCCAAGGTTTGCTGCTAATTTTCAAAATTTTCTATTGGACTCTCGACCAATCCTAGAGACTGCTCAATTAGTCGAGTGAACAATGCTTGATCGGTCATATAGGCTCGACTCAAAGTCTAGCAAGCTTTTCTGGTCCCACTGGACCAGTCGAGTGCATTGCTCGACCAGTCGAGCAGGCCACTCGACCAGTCAAGTAACGGTCTTATCTTATCATGCCAGAAATTTTGAAATTTTGTTGGTCCTTCGACCACTCGAACCGACCCTTAGACCAGTCGAGTGAACAATATTTTCACCTATAAATAGAGCATGAATTTCAGAGTTTATTCATTCATAAAAGCGAAATCAAGAGACCACTCTGAGAGATAAGTTTGTGATATTTTTAAGCTATATTATGCTCATTTAATATTCTCTTTAATTAGCTTTTGTTATTTGATTTTGAGATCTTTATTCCAAACTTACTTTAAGAAGGGATTTGTGTTTTCCCCTTTCTTAAGATCAAAATCAAATCAAGCTAGCCTAGGTTGATTTAATTTAAAAATCATTTAAAACTAGAACCTTTTCATTTGTGAGACTAGACATTGAACATCTTCATCTACATCAGATCAGCTTTACCGGGCTTCTTAAAAGGAGAATTTTCAGATAAGTACATTTATGTTTTGTATATCTCTTTTTAGTTTTTGAGGTTGTGCCAGAAAAATCTCTATTTGGTTTTGTCTGAGGTGATCCAGAAAATCTCAGAGTGCGTAGTTTTTGAAATTTTGTAAACCGAATCAAAGACACAATTGTAAAGGTTTTAAGGTGAACCTTAGAAAACCTTTTTCATAGTTGTCATGACCCAAACTCAGAAATCGGGTTCACAAAATTTTAAATTGCCGAATCTGGTGCCGACAGCCTCCATAATACCCCATTCTCATCTCCCTACGCCTATATTCCGGATTTCGATCCTGAGATCCTACAAAGAGGATTTTCCAACATACATTTGTCTCATAAGAAGCATAACCACAAGTTTACCCAAATCACAAAGGCAACATCATCATCACATATCCACTAATATTAACATTTGAATACAATGCTGAAAGGGAAATACATATGTCAAAAATTAAAGCTCCAGAAGACCACTATACGCTCCAAGCTCAACGCTGCTGCAACATAACGCCACCAACACCCATCTATCGTGCTTAAGCTTATAGAAAGCTTAGAGGGTGGTGAAAGTGTGTGCACAAGGTAAGTGCCAAGTATGCAATACAATGCCATAAATCATACAACATCGGAATAAGTGGAAATACTAACAAGATCATGAATCATACGATATCAAATCAAGCGGAAATAGATTGGTGAGATCATGAATAATACGATATCAGAGTACGTAAAAATATATTGGTAAGTCCATGAGTGTCATCAGCCATACCAAGGCTATACGATGCAAGGCATGAATGCTAACAACCATATCAATGTAGAAACATGGCAACCCAAAATGCTAAATGTTGCAGATGCAATGTAATATGTGGTGCGAATGAAATAACTAAGCTGGAGTGAAGTCGGGATGACAGTACATAGTATCGCAGGCTATGGGGTTCATCACAGGGGAATTCTATCCAAATCAGTCCCATACCTAAATTTGGATAAGCAGACTCAATGTAGTAGACTCCTGATCTCAGGTTAGTCATGCGCTCCAACTGAAATTCTTGCCATTATGAAGGTACACAATAATTAGTTGCACACCACCAGCCCAAATGGATAGTGAATGAATGAAAGAATGAGTATACAACTCCTACTTAATAAGTCTACATATCACTACCACACATCTCTGGGATCATCACCGGGGTCTAGTACACTCCAAACCAGATTGCCGCCACATCGCGCACAACAAAGTTAGTGGAAGAGACCTCACTATCCGCCTGCCAATATCATGCCTGGCTCATCGATAACGGACTCATTCCTCGACCTGGTCAAACTCAACCTAGCTTTGCCCCCTCCTCTTGGGCAAGTAAGGCTGCACCCCCTTCCAACTGACTACGACATAGAGAGAGATGCGGCCTAACAGTATGCGGCCCTCATGCGCTCAACCATCCACTCGGTCTAGACGTTGGATCAACCTCTGGAACTAAGAGGGTTCTCAGACTTTCACCCAAGGATATCTATAGCACTCCATGTAGAACAGATTTTCGGTGTTGCATCTGGCCATCCACGATATGCCTGTGGAGGCTACGACCTTGATGTCGCTAGGGCGTATGGTAATCATAATCACACGATGCGAAATGCATGAGTCATACAGTCCAATTATGCATCAATCTTGTGCATACCGTGCGCTCATGTGGGGCAACTTCGCTTATCAGGGAGTCTCATGAACAACCTGCCCTATGACATATGCAATGGCCAACCACATCACATAACAAACATGCAGATGATGCGTATGGGCATGTATCATGATGCTATGCTGCCACATACTCATAATCAGTATCGATAACCGACATCGATAATCGGCCTAAGGGAAGGTCACAATGAGGACATTTAACCATCATTGCCCATCAATGTGGACATTTAACCAACATCACCCCCAAGGAGTGGCCCACATAGAGCCAAACATATAATGGGCCCATGGCCTCACACAAGGGCCTAATATACATCACACTAGGCCATAAATACATCACATAGGGCTTCATCAATGGCCACAATTACATCACAATGGGCCCCATACAATCTCAATGGGCCATATACAATCACAATGGGTCACATACCATCATAATGGGCTACGTACAATCTCAATAGGCCTTACACAAGGGTCTCATACATCAAGCGGGCCGCAACGCATGGGCCTTATACATCACATTAGGCTTCATCATATGGGCCTCATATACAACACATCAGGCTGCATCACATAGGCCTAAAATACATCACTATGGGCCGCTCACACACGGGCCTAATACACATCACTATGGGCCGCTCACACGGGCCTAACACACATCACTATGGGCCACTCACCTGGGCCTAATACACATCACTATAAGCTACATCATATGGGCCGGAATATATCACAATGGGCCTCGAATATGTGGCAATGGGCCTCGGCACATCGGTCATAAATACATCACATTGGGCCTCTTATATGGGCTTCAAATATACATTAAGTGGGCCGTATCCATGGGCCACACCAATGGGCCCCATACATCTACACCCTTCGTCTATTTAGAGATTTAAACCCAAAAATGAATCATATTAAAAGATCATCTGGACCATACCACAAATGGCAGTGGTAATAGTGATTATCACGGTTAAACAAATTACAGGGCCCACCATAAAGTTTATTCTTCATCCAATCTGATCATAAGGTCACAAAGACTTGGATTAAGAGGGTAAACAAATATCATATTGATCCAAAAAGGGTTTCAATCGTGGACGTTCAGTCTCACTATTTTTGGCAGTGTGGTCCATTAATAAATAGATCTGCCTCATTTTTGTCTCAAGCCTTAAGGCAAGCTCGCCAAATTGATGGACGGTTTGGATATAACACAAATGGGCCCCATGTCCCAACCCATGGATAGCATGGGAAAGACACATACATCAGGGAGTCCCACATGGATGGGGTCCACATCCCAGCAAGTGGACGGATGGTGGGGATGGAACCCATATGCCAGGGTGGTCCCATGTAGCTGGACGACGTGGATGAAACAATACATCATGGTAGTGTCCACCGTCCAGCCATCTGGACGATGGAATAAAACACATACATCACAGTATGTACCACTGTCTAGTCATCTGGACGGTGGATGCAAATAGATGGACGATATTGATAAACACATGCATCATGTGGAGTCCACACGTGCGTGGGTCCCACAGCTGCTATGTAACATGAATAAAACACATGCATCATAGCTACCCACCGTCCTTGCCTCTGGACGGTGGGACACAACCCCTACATCATTGTGGAGTCCACATTGATGGACGGGGTGGAGTACAATACATACTTCAGTGGGAGGGCCCACTGTCCCATCTGGACGGTGCGGTTTAAACATATATATCACGGTCGTCCCCACTATCCAGATGGACGTTGGGATGAAACACACATCAAGATGGGACCCTCAGGGCCTACTGACGTCTTGGGGCAGCAGTAGATGGTGTAGATCCAACACACGCCTCACGTGTGGGTCCCACATATAGCAGCTATATAGCTGGTTGAGACACCCAGCCAATACGTTTCCCACACCAGGTGGGTCCCACGTGGGGCCCATCATAATATAATATAAATATTATATATATATATATGTATATATCTTGGTGTGCCCCACCCAGACCATTCAGATGGACGGCTGGGGAAACTTGCACATCTCGGCGGCCCACCATCAAAACAGATGGATAGCTTGAATAAAATAGATCAAGGTGGGTCCCTGTCCAGCGTGGACAGCGGATGCATGCATCTGGTGGGTCCCACCATTCTTGCTGGACGGTGAGGACACCACACCTCCTTAAGCAGGCCCCACACGTCTAGCTACTGGACGGTGTGGCTCTCACACATACATCAAGGTGGGTCCACATGGTGGCCCACCAAAGCCTTGGATCGGCTGATATTTGTGTTTTTCTTTCATCCAGGCCCATCCAAATGGATGGGCAGCGAGGTGGGGCCAACTCATGGACGGCCTAGATCAGGTGGGCCACATTCTATCATAAAAAAAGAGAGAGATAGAGGGGGAGAGAGAGAGAGAGAGAGAGAGAGAGAGAGAGAGAGAGAGATGGGCGGTGATGGAGGGACCTCACCACTATGGGCCCCTCAAGGTTACAAAACATACACAAAGGGGATCCCAAATAGGATCCACACCATCAATCGATGGGCCCCACTTGGTCCATCATAAAAAGCACAATCAAAACCTATAAACACCCACCATTAGATCTTCTTGGACTTCTTCTTCCACCGATAAGTCCTAGAGCCCCATGGAATGCATTTCAACGGTCGAGATGAAGCTTGGATGGTGGAGATGGGAGGTAAGAAGGTGGGCCACACCTAACTCTCTCCCATGGACGTCCACCTCTCTCATGGTTTCTTGGGAGATGGAGTTTGAAATGAGAGAGAGAGGTGATGTAAGAGGGTGATGGGTGAAAAGGTGAGGGATGGGACTGTACTTGATAGGGGATGGGTTGTAAGAGAGAGTTGACTTTGGAGTTGCTTAGGGATGGGGTGTGAGGTGATGTGTACTTGACATGAGATGTGATTGATGGGATTGATTTAAAATCTCTCTTTGGTTTTGCAACTGTGCGACGTTTTTCCTCGAACTAAACGTAGGCCCACATCTCCTAGCCTGGGTATTGCCTCGGCGCGCGAGACGCGGCATCAAAACTGCGGCAACGGAGCGGTCGCAAGGGTATAAGTTTCGAGTTGAGCCGACTTTGATATACGAGACATGACTTAGGATTGCACGCAAACATCGATAACAGATCGCGGGTCGTCAAAATTTGATCGAGAGGACCGAGGAAGCCTACGGAACGGCATGGGCTAAGATACGGGTCTTACAACTCTACTCTCCTAATAAAATTTTCATCCTCGAAATTTAAACCATAATACAACTAATAGAAAACTCAACAAGGAAGGGAAATCTTATCAGAACACAACATACCAATATAATCATATACCTAAGAGATAAGGATAACGCTAACGAATCTCAGCATCTTACTCCCAAGATACCTCCTCTGCATTATGATGACCCCACTAATCTTTGAATCCCAAATTAGAAATGATCGAAAATAGAATACTATGCAGCCTTACAATCTCAACGGTAAGGAGCTATATCAGAAAATTTCTAAGTTATCTGAACTCAGGGATCTAACCATTCTCAGTTCTCAACAATCACACAGTGCAGGGTAACTATCAGCAGATACGTGATGTTATCCTTATGTATTCCCAAGTTATACTCTAATACCAACTTCTATCATGCACCAAACCTAAAAATCGGGCTTACAAAATTCTCGATTGCTGAATCTATTGCCGACAGCCTCCGTAGTACCCCATTCTCTGCTCCCAGCACTCATACGCCAGATTTCGATCCTGGGATCCTACAAGGAGGATTTTCCAACATACATTTGTCTCATAAGAAGCATAACCACAAGTCTACCCAAATCACAAAGGCAACATCATCATCACATATCCACTAATATAAATATTTGAATACAATGCTGAAAGGGAAATACATATGTCAAAATCGAAGCTCCAGAAGACCGTTGTACACTCCAAGCTCAACGCTGCTGCAACCTAATGCCACCTGCATGCATTTATCATGCATAAGCTTCTAGAAAGCTTAGAGGATGGTGAAAGTGTGTGCACAAGGTAAGTGCCAAGTATGCAATACAATGTCATAAATCATACAACATCGAAATAAGTGGAAATACTGACAAGATCATGAATCATATGATATCAGAGCAAGTGGAAATAGATTGGTGAGATCATGAATCATACGATATCAGAGTAAGCGAAAATATACTGGTAAGTCCTTGAGTACCATCAGTCGTACCAAGGCTATACGATACAAGGCATGAATGCTAATGACTATATCAATGCAGAAACATGGCAACCCAAAATGCTAAATGTTGCGGATGCAATGCAATATGCGGTGCAAATGAAATGTCCAAGCTGGAGTAAAGTCGGGATGATAGTATGTAGTATCGCAGGCTATGGGGTCCATCACAAGGGACTTCTATCCAAACCAGTCCCATACCTGAATTTGGATAGGCAGACTCAATGTAGTAGACTCTTGATCTCAGGTTAGTTGTGCGCCCCAACCGAAATCCTTACCATTACAAAGGTACATAACAATTAGTTGCGCACCACCAGCCCGAGTGGATAGTGAATGAATGAATGAATGAGTATGCAACTCCTACTCAATAAGTCCACATATCTGTACTATATATCTCTGGGATCATCACCGGGGTCTAGTACACTATAAACCAGATTGTCGCCACATCGCAAGCAACAAGGTAAGTGGAAAGACCTCATTATTCGCCTGCCAATATCATGCCCGGCTTGTTGATAGCGTACCCATTCCTCGAGCTGGTCAAACTCAGCCTAGCTTTGCCTCTTCCTCTTGGGCAGGTAAGGCCGCATCCCTTTCTAACCGACCACGACACAATGGGAGATGTGGCCTAATGATATATGACCCTCATGCGCTCATGCATCCACTTGGTCTAGAAGTTGGAGCAACCTCTCGAACCAAGAGGGTTCTTGGACTTTCACCCAAGGAAATCTATAACACCTGTCATGCCTTAAACTCGGAAACGGGCTCACAAAATTTTTGATCACCTAATCCGACACCAACAGCCTCCGTAGTGCCCCATTCTTGGATCTCGACACTCATATGCCAGATTCTAATCCTGGGATCCTACAAGGAGGATTTCAATATAATTTTTTTAGTAATGGAGCATAACCAAGTCATAAAACAACATCACCACATATCCAGTATATCAAAAACTTTAAGTACAATGCGGAAAGAGAAATACAAGGTGATCAAAAGGCTCCAAAATAAACTGATGCGAGCTCCTGCCTCAGTGCTGCTGCAATCCAATGCCACCTGTACGCAACGGTCGTGCATAAGCTTACAAAAGCTTAGAGGGTGGTATAAGTGTGTACGCAAGATAAGTGACAAGTATATAATATTAGAGTAATGTGAAAATATGAGAGTAAGTCCATGAATACAATCAGCCATACTAAGGCTATGTGATGCAAGACATGAATGCTAGCGGCCATACCAAGGGCATGCGATGCGAGGCCTATATAGCCAAATGTCATATGCGGGATGCAAAGCAAGCATGCTAGTCCTCATCAAGTACACATATCAATACATTTTCTCTCTAGGATATCACCGGGGTCTAGTACACTCCACACTGACTGCCACCTCCCTAACCGCACAGCCCAGTGAGTGGATGAGACCACACTATCTGCCTGCCCAGTAGTCTGCCAGTACCTACCCGGCTCGTCGATAGTGGACCCATTTGTGAGTTGGTCAAACTCAGCCTAGCTTACAACCCTCTCACTCGGGCGAGTAAGGCCACCCCCTTCCAACCGACCATGACATAGTAAGAGGCGTGGCCTACTGGTATTCGGCACTCGGGCACTCATGTATCCACTCGGTCTAGACATTGGAGCATCTCCTGGTACCAAAAAGGTTCTACGACTTTCACCCAAGGACATCCTAAGTGCCCACAGTGCTAGAACCAAGTATTTTCGATATCCAATACGGCCATCCATGATGTGCCTGTGGAGCCACGACTCTAATGTCACTAGGGCGTACAATGATCATGACACACATATGCGAGATGCATGAGTCAACGGTCATGTCATGCAGCAATCCAGCGCATACCGCGTAATCATGTGGGGCACTCTGTCTCATAAGGAGTCCTGTAAATGTCTCAGCCCAATCAGTTTATGCGATGATTAAACACTCCTCATATCAAGCATACATATGATGCATATGAGCATGAGTCATGGAATTATACTAAGCATGTTATAAAGTAATGAACTATCCTTACAATGCAGATGGGCCTAGACGGCCTACCCACAACAAGTATGGGCCTATCAATGGGCCCTAAGGAGGGTTATAATGCGAACATTCAACCAACATTATACTTACAATGTGGGCGTCAAACCATCATTGCTCTCGACGCATAGCCCGACATAAACATTGTTACATGAACCATGGTGGAATCACACATTGCAATGGGCCTTAAGTACATCCTATTGGGCCTCAACCCATGGGCCTCTAATACATCAAATGGGCCTCATAACATGGGTCTCATATATATCAAGGTGGACCTCAACAGATGGGCCGTAACTACGTCAAGATGTATATATATTATGTTTATAAATGAATCATATCAGAAGATCAACTGGACCGCACTCCAAATAATAGTGGTGACAATGATTTCCACCATTAAAATCCTGCAGGGCCCACCGTTATGTATTGTTTTGGGATTCAACCTATTCATAAGTTAAAATGGAGATAGATGAAGTGAAAGCAAAAACATCAGCTTGATCAGAACTATCGTAGCCCTTAAGAAGTTTTTAAACGGTGAATGTCACTATCCTCATTAGTGCAAGGGTAGGGGTCTGCTTGAACTATGGATCTGACTCATTCTTTAGCTCATGCCATAAAATGAGCTTTTAAAATGGATGGACGGTTTAGATGCAACACATGCATCATGGTGAGTCCCATAGGTGGGCGGCGTGGATGAAGCAGGTGGGGTCCCTTGCCGTCAGCAGCCCAGCCAAAATGACTGGACGACAAAGATAAAACACATACATTATTAGGTGGGTCCCACCATCCAGTACTGTGGACGGTGTGGATATAACACATACATCATTGGGTCCCATGCGAGGCCCACCGTAATGTTTATCTACTATCCAATCAGTTTATAAGGTCACACAGACCTAGATGCAGAGGAAAAACAAATTTCATAATGATCCAAAACTTCTGTGAAAACCCAAAAGGGTTTCAATGGCAGGCGTTCAATCAACACTGTTTCCTAAGACGTGGAGGCCACCTGAGCTATATATGGTTGATTTTATTATTATTATTTTTTGTGGGGGGAGGGGGGGGGGGGGGGGCACTGTCCCAAAGGGGACCCAACAAATGCACGGTGTTAATGATCAACACACATCATGCTGGGGCCCACGGCTGGGAACCCTACCCATTGCCTAACGTCATACGCAATAGGACGCTGCTGCTTATATTTTTTTAAAAAAAATTGGTTTTTTCATGGTTTTTCCTAGGTGTGGCCCACATTAGAAGAATCCACCCCACCCATTGGTTTTTACTGCTGAAGACAGACCCATCAAGCCCAATATTCGATATATTTCAGTGTATAGAAATATCAGGGTAGATTTCAACGATAAAGACACTGCTTTCTATGCTATGGCCCACCAGATATTCAGATTACCCTCATTTTTCGGCTCAATGCCTAAAATGAGCCAAGGAATGGAATAGACGACGGGGATTGGATCAATGCATCAGGGTGGGGCTTGTATGAGTGGCCCTTCCTAAAAGCTTTGAACCAAAGCTAATATTTGTGTTTTTCAGTTCACGTCAGTTCACACTCCACTGTACAGCAACGTCTAGTGTCCCTAAACACTGGATGGTTTGGATACAATACTTATTCAAGGTGGACCCCACCTATAGACGTGTTGTCCAGGTGGGCCACTAAATGACTAGATGGTGTGAATAAGGCATACATCATGATGGGATCCATCCGGGTGGGCCACATGGCCACATCATGGCATAAAAAATGAAAAAGAGAGGGAAAGAGAGAGCAAGAAAGGGAGGGACACGTGTGATGGAGGGACCCTGACACTATGGGCCCTCCCTTTTCATGCATTCAATCATACATCAAGTGGGTCCCAATACATGTCGGCCCAACAAATCAAATCAACGGTGGAGATCCCTTCTCAACCAAAATGAAAGGTCTAGATGACCTCTTTCAAACTTAGAAAGTAAACATCATGACGGGGTCCATGGAGAATGGCCCCATCATGGAATGATCATGAGGATCATAGTGGGCCATCGGCCACATCTAGCGTCCAAAGTGAGATCCATACTATCAATCGGTAGGCCTCACTTGGCCCATCATCAAAACATGAAAATCTAGCCTGTAAAGCACCCACCGTTCGATCTTCTTGGTCCGATGGAACGCCGATCTCCTTGTGCTTCTCTTTGATAGAAGATGATGAGAGACGAATAGCTAGGATGAAGGATTTTGGGGTGGGAAGTGGACCACACACAACTCACTTTCTCTCTTAGAATAGCTTGGACATGCACTTATCTTTTGCTTGGAATTTTATGTTTGAGAAATGAGAGAGAGAGAGAGGGTTGTAAGGAGAGAGAATGATGGGTGATGGATGTGAGGTGAGTGATGGGTGAGGTGAGAGATTTATTGACTTTTGGGGTATATTGCTTGACTTGTGGAGAAAGAAAGCATGGGTTGTGTACTTAACATGAGGTGATTGATTGATTGATTGAGTGATTGATTAATGGAACATGTTGTAGAGATTCTCTTGGGATTACAAACACGCAGTGTTTCTTCGAAATAAACGCGTGCCCACATCTTCCGACTTGGGTATCGGATCAGTGTGCAAGTCGCGGCGTTGGAACCGCGGCGATGGTGCGGTCGTAATGGTATAAATCTCGGATTAATCCAACTCAAATCTATGGGATACGACTTAGGGTCATGTGCAAACATCGATTATAGGTCGCGGGTTGTCGAAATTTGTCGGGAAGGATCGCAGGAGTCGTCGGAACATTGTGGACTAGGATATAGGTCTTACGGCACCCCATATAGAACAGATTTCCAATGTCACATCTGGCCATCCATGATATGCCTGTGGAGGCTACGACCCTGATGTCGATAGGGCGTACGGTAATCATAATCACATAATGCGAAATACAGGAGTCACACAGTCCAATCATGCATCAATCCAGCACATACCATGCGCTCATGTGGGACAACTCCGCCTATCAGGGAGCCTATAAACAACCTACCCTAAGGCATATGCAATGGCCAACCACATCTCATAACAAACATGCAGATGATGCGTATGGGCATGTATCATGATGCTATGCTGTCACATACTCATAATTGGTATTAATAACTGACATCGATAATCGGCCTAAGGGAAGGTCACAATGAGGACATTTAACCATCATTACCCATTAATGTGGACATTTAACTAACATTACTCCCAAGGAGTGGCCCACATAGAGCCAAACATATAGTGGGCTCCTGGCCTCGCACAAGGGCGTAATGTACATCACACTGGGCCATAAATACATCACATCGGGCCTCATCAATGGCCACAATTACATCACAATAGGCTCCATACAATCTCAATGGGCCACATACAATCACAATGGGCTACATCATAATGGGCCACATACAATCACAATGGGCCACAAACAATCATAATGGGCCATGTACAATCTCAATGGGCCGTACACAAGGGTCTCATACATCAAGCGGGCCGCATCGCATGGCCCTTATACATCACATTGGACCTTATCATATGAACCTCATATACAACACATCGGGCCGCATCACATGGGCCTAAAATACATCACTATGGGCTGCTCACACGGGCCTAACACACATCACTATGGGCCGCTCACATGGTCTTAACACACATCACTATGGGCCACTCACATGGGCCTAATACACATCACTATAAGCTACATCATATGGGCCGAAATATATCACAATGGACCTAAAATACGTCGCAATGGGCCTCAACACATGGGTCATAAATGCATCACATTGGGCCTCAAATATACATTAAGTGGGCCGTATCCACGGGCCGCACCGATGGGCCCCATACATCTACACCCTTCATCTATTTAGAGATCTAAACCCAAAAATGAATCATATCAAAAGATCATCTGGACTATAACACAAATGGCAGTGGTAATAATGATTTTCACGGTTAAACAAATCACAGGGCCCACCATTAATTTTATTCTCCATCCAATCTGATCATAAGGTCACAATGACTTGGATTAAGAGGGTAAGAAAATATCATATTGATCCAAAAGCCTCTATGACCCAAAGAGGGTTTCAATGGTGGACGTTTAGTCTCCACTATTTTTGGCAATGTGGTCCACTGATAAATAAATCTACCTCATTTTTGTCTCAAGCCTTAAGATAAGCTCGCCAAATTGATGGACAGCTTGGATATAACACAAATGGGCCCCATGTCCCATCCCATGGATAGCAAGGGAAAAACACATACATCAGGGAGTCCCACATGGATGGGTTCCACATCCCAGTAAGTGGACGGATGGTGGGGATGGAACCCATATGCCAGGGTGGTCCCACGTAGCTGGACAACGTGGATGAAATAATACATCATGGTAGTGTCCACCGTCCATCTATCTGGATGGTGGAATAAAACACATACATCACGGTATGCACCACCGTCTAGTCATCTAGACGGTGGATGCAAAATAGATGGACGACATTGATAAACACATCCATCATGTGGAGTCCACATGTGCGTGGTTCCCACAGCTACTATGCCGCATGAATAAAACACATGCATTACAGCTGCCCACCGTCCCTGCCTCTGGACGGTGGGATATAACCCATACATCACTGTGGAGTCCACATAGATGGACAGTGTGGAGTACAACACATACATCAGTGGGAGGGCCCACCGTCCCATCCGGACAGTGCAGTTAAAACATATATATCACGGTCGTCCCCACTGTCCAGATGGATGATGGGATGAAACACACATCAAGATGGGACCCTCAGGGCCTGCTGACGTCTTGGGGCAGTAGCAGCTACCCACTGCAAGGGACCCACCATCTAGATGGAAGTGTAGATCCAACACATGCTAGGTTGAGACACCTAGCCAATCCATTTCCCACACTAGGTAGGTCCCACATGGGGCCCATCATAACATAATATAAATATTATATATATATATATATATATATATATATCATGGTGCACCCCACCCATACCATCCAGATGGACGGCTGGGGAAACATGCACATCTCGGTGACCCACCATCAAAACGGATGGACAACTTGAATAAAATAGATCAAGGTGGTTCCCTGTCTAGCGTGGACAGTGGATGCATGCATCTGGTGGGTCCCACTTTCCTTGCTAGATGGTGAGGACACCACACCTCCTCAAGTAGGCCCCATACGTCCAGCTACTAGACGGTGTGGCTCTCACACATACTTCAAGGTGGGTCCATGTGGTGGCCCACCAAAGCCTTGGATCGACTGATATTTGTGTTTTTCTTTCATCCAGGCCCATCCAAATGGACGAGCAGCAAGGTGGGGCCCAACACATGGACGGCCTAGATCAGGTGGGCCACATTCTACCATAAAAAAAGAGAGAGATAGAGGGAGAGAGAGAGAGAGAAAGAGAAAGATCAACGGTGATGGAGGGACCCCGCCACTATGGGCCCCTCAAGGTTACAAAAAATATATAAAAGGGATCCCAAATAGGATCCACACCATCAATCGGTGGGCCCCACTTGGTGCATCACAAAAAGTATAATCTAAACCTATAAACACCCACTGTTAGATCTTCTTGGACTTCTTCCACCGATGCGTCCTAGAGCCTCATGGAATGCATTTTAACGGTCGAGATGAATCTTGGATGGTGGAGATGGGAGGTAGGAAGGTGGGCCACACCTAGCTCTCTCCCATGGACGTCCACCTCTCTCATGGTTACTTGGGAGATGAAGTTTGAAATGAGAGAGAGAGAGAGGTGATGAAAGAGGGTGATGGGTGACAAGGTGAGTGACGGGAGTGTACTTGATAGGGGATGGGTTGTAAGAGAGAGAGTTGACTTTGGGATTACTTGGGGATGGGGTGTGAGGTGATGTGTACTTGACATGAGATGTGATTGATGGGATTGATTTGAAATCTCTCTCTTGGGTTTTGCAACTGTGTGGCATTTTTTCTCGAACTGAACGCGGACCCACATATCCTGGCCTGGGTATCGCCTCGGAGCACGAGATGCAGTGTCAGAACAGGGGCGACGGCGCGGTCACAAGGGTATACGTTTTGAGTTGAGCCGACTCTAATATACTGGACACAACTGAGGATCATGCGCAAACACCAATAACAGGTCATGGGTTGCCGAAATTCGACCGAGAGGTTCGCGGAAGCTTAGGGAACGGTACGGGCTAGGATATGGGTCTTATAATAGTAAACGCTAATATCCCGAGGGAGTGGATATTAGGAGTGGAGTAGTTGTGTGGCTGTTTTCTAACAGTTGGTGTACATACAAGCGAACCACTATAATTTCTGGTGTTGTGGTGGATGATTGAATGTGCCTTTGTGTGTGAATATTGTAATTTATTTTAAGCATTTGTAGTGAATGGTGCAATTTATTTTATACACTTGTGGGAATGTTGTAATAACTTAGTTTATTTTATTTGATATTTCCTTTGCTTCTTTATTTGTTTGGGTTTTTGATACTTACAAACGTTCTAGTAAGGTTGTCCTGCCATAAGCCTTTGGTTTTTAGTGTTAGGTTGTCCTTCGAACTAAGTTTGTATCAACCTCTTAAGACTACTACATTTGAGGTTGCTATTTACTTGTGCTTCTTTATTATTTGATGGTGTTATCATTCTATAATTTTTATATTTATTTTTTAATTTGGCATAGTCCTGTTCACCCCCCCCCCCCTCTGGATGTATTGCTCGGCCTTTTCACATCCTCAAGCAAGATGTGCCACAAAAATAAAAAGATCTCGGTAGCCAAACCATCACTTGTGTAGTTGGGAACCATCGGATTGAGCACGCACTTCTTGACTTGGGGACGAGCAAAAATCTGATCCCGTACTCGGTTTATGAATAATTAGGTCTAGGTGAATTAAAACCCACCCGAACCACATTACAACTTGTCGATCGCTTAGTTCGTGTACCGAGAGGGATGATTGAGGATGTGTTGGTCCAAGTTGATAAATTCTACTATCCAATAGATTTTATTGTCCTAAATACTCAACCCATCATATATGTGAGCACTCAAATACCTATCATTCTACGTCGCCTATTCCTTGCTACGTCAAATGCTATCATTAATTGTAGGAATGGAATTATGAATTTATCTTTTGAAAATATGGCATTGGAGCTCAACATCTTTTTCAATATGAACAAACAACCAGAGGATGATGACGATACCCATGACATTAATATGATCGATTCTTTCGTGGAAGATAGAGCACTCTTGACTCTATACTCTGACACTCTAGAGAAATGCTTGGCCGACTCCCCTGATTTAGATGATGACATGATTAGGTAGATGGATGTCTTACTTCATGCTACACCGGTACTTGAAGTTAACTGGTGGAGGCCACAATTTGAATTTTTTTTCCTAAACTGATGTAATGCCTCTACTGTCTAGCCTCAAGCATTAAAGCTTGACCTAAAACCTTTGCCCGTCAATCTTAAATATGTCTATGTAGGTCAAGATGAGACATACCTTATGGTGATGTCTTCCTACCTTGAAAAAGAACAAGAAAGTATGCTCATTTTCACTCTCATTGAGCATAAAAGAGCTCTTGGATGGTTGATTGCGGAACTCAAGGGAATTGACCCTTTGATTTGTACTCACCACATCCATCTTAAGGATAATGCAAAAACCTCCTAACAACCACAATGTCGACTCAATCCAAATATGAAAGAAGTGGTTAAGGCTGAGGTAATTAAGTTATTTGATGTGGGTATCATATACCCTATATCCGACAGTCACTGGGTGAGCCCAACTTAGGTAGTTCTTAAGAAGTTCAGAATCACCATCATAGCCAATGCTAATAGTGAAATCGTGTCAACTAGAGTTACAACTGGCTGGAGAATGTGTATTGACTATAGGATGTTGAATACTGTCACAAGGAGGGGGACCACTTTCTTTTGCCCTTCAATGATCAAATTTTAGAAAGGCTAGCCGGTCACTATTACTATTGCTTCCTTGATGGATATTTGGGCTACAATTAGATAGAGATAATAGCCCTTGAAGATTAAGAGAAGACAACATTCACATGTCCCTTTGGCACCTTTGCTTACCAAAGGATGTCATTCAGACTATGTAATGCCCCCACCACTTTTCAGCGATGCATGTTGAGTATTTTTTCAGACATGGTGGGGTAATATTTAAAGGTCTTCATGGATAACTTCTCTATCTTTGGTCCATCCTTCAACGATGCGAGGAAAAGAATTTAGTTCTGAATTAGGAGAAATGTCATTTCATAGTTCCCAAGGGAATTGTGCTTGGACACATAATTTCATCCAAGGGAATTAAGGTAGACAAGGTAAAAAATTGATCTTATCTCTAACCTACCTCCACCCAAGAGCGTATGTGACATGCGATCCTTCTTAGGACACACCAAATTCTGTAGACCATTCATAAAGGACTTTAGTCATCTCTCTCGTCCTTTATGCAATCTACTTCAAAAGGATATACCATACGAGTGGACTAAGCAATGCCAAGAAGCTTTCACTAAGCTCAAGGGCATGTTAACTACCGTACCTATCATGCAAACACCTGATCGGAGCATCCTTTTTGAGATTATGTGAGATGCATCTGACTATGTTATTGGGATGGTGTTAGGCCAGAGAAAAGTAAGAAGCCCTACGTTATTCACTATGCAAGTATAACTCTAAATTCTGCCCAAGTGAACTACTCTACCATGGAGAATGAACTCTTAGCCATAGTGCTCTCTTTAGACAAATTTATGTCCTAGCTGATCAGATCTAAGATCATCATATAGATAGACTATACGGTGCTAAAGTATCTTCATTTTAAGACGGATGTCAAGCACTGCTTGATAAGATGGATCCTCTTACTCTAAGAATTTGATATTGAAATATGAGACACAAAAAAGAGTAGAAAAAGTAGTGGTCAACCACCTTTTTCGACTTGGCCTCCCTGATTTCCTTGAGCCGATACTGATAAATGATATGTTCCCTAACGAACAATTGTTTAAACTCTCCCAACTACCTTTGTTTGCTGACATTATAAATTATCTTGCTACAGGTTTCACGCCAACATATTGGACTACACAAGATAAGAAAAAATTCTTCATCAAGGTACGTAAGTTTTTTTGAGATGATCCTTATTTATTTAAATATTGCCCAGACTAAATTCTAAGGAGATGTGTGCTAGATAATGAACATCAGAGTGTCATCTCCTTTTATCATTCTCAGGCTTATGGTGGTCACTTTTCTACTAAAAAGACCACGTCCAAAATTTTGCAGTGTGAGTTTTACTGGCTAACGATGATCAAAGATACTCATGAATTTTACAAAGCTTGTGAGCATTGTCAGAAATTGGGAGGGTTGTCCCATCGAAATATGATGCCTCTGAACCCCATTCTTATCATTGAAGCCTTTGATTGCTGGGGCATTGATTTCATGAGACCATTCCCCCAATCCTTTGGGAATATTTACATTTTGTTAGCAGTAGACTATGTCACTAAGTGGGTCAAAGTGATCTCGTGCCAGAATAATGATCATAAAATGGTCATTCAATTCTTAAAAGAAAATATCCTTTCTCGGTTCGAAACGCCTTTGGCCATCATTAGTGATGGAGGTTCACACTTTTGTAATAGGCCATTTGAGAACTTAATAAAAAAACATGACATCTCTTATAAAGTGAGCACTTTATACCAGCTACAGACAACTGGGCAAGCTCAGATTTCCAACAAGGAAATTAAAAAAATTCTTAAAAAACAGTTAACCTTGACCATAAGGATTGATCAATCCGTTTGACCGATGCTTTATAGGCTTACCGTATAACTTTTAAAACCCCCATAGAATGTCTCCCTTTAGACTCATCTATGGGAAAGCCTACCACTTGCATGTGGAGTTGGAGCATAGAGCCTACTGGGTTATCAAAAATCTAAACTTTAACTTGGACAATGCTGGTTCGCTATGCAAGCTCCAACTAAATGAACTTAAGGAAATTTAGAACGACGCTTATGAGAACTCGAGAATTTACAATGATAGGATGAAGGTATTCCATGATAAGAACATCCTTCGAAAATCATTCATAACCGGTCAAAAAGTCCTTCTATATAATTCTCAGTTACATCTTTTTCTAAAAAAACTTCAATCTTGTTGGACCGACCCTTTCATTGTTACTAATGTCTATCCTCATGGAGCTATCCAGATAAAGAATCTGACAAATGGCAATGTTGTCAAAGTGAATGGAAATCGTCTCAAGCCATTTTGTCACATCCCAAACTTAGAAATTGGGCTCACAAAATTTCTGATCACGAATCTGGCGCCGACAACCTTCGTAGTACCCCATTCTCGGCTCCTGGCACCCATATACTAGGTTCCGATCCTAGGATCTTACAAGGAGGATTTTTAATATAATTTGTTTTAGCATAACCACAAGCATAACTCACGAACAATAACCAAAATGCCATCACAAAATCCACTATGATAAAAAAACTTTAAGTATAATGCGCGTAAAGAGAAATATAATGATAATAATATTAAAACTTCAAAAGCTCTGTAGTACACTCCTACTCTAGCTCAGCTATGGCCTAGCGTCACCTGCACGCATCAATCATGCATAAGCTTATAGAAAGCTTAGAGGGTGGTGTACATGTGTGCGTAATATAAGCATGCTCAGGATACAATATCAGAGTAATGTAGAAACTCATTAGCAAGTCCATGAATGCTAATAGGCATACCAAGGCTATGTGATGCAAGGCATGAATGTTATCATCCATATTAAGGCTATGTGATGCAAGGCCTACAGGGCCAATGTCACATGCGAGGTGCAACTCAAGCACACCCAATCTCATCTGAATCCTCATATCAATACAGTTTATCTCTGGAATGTATATATCACAGGGGTCTAGTACACTATACACTAAATCGCCGCTCACTGGACGCGTAGCCATGCAAGTGGAAGAGACCTCACTATCTGCTTACCAATATTGGCCCGACACGTCGATAGCGGACTCATTTATGAGCTAGTCAAACTGAGCCTAATTATGAACCCTACCGTAGGGCGAATAATATAAGACCTGTATCCTAGAACGTAACATTCTATAGACTCATGCGGTCCTCTCGGTAGAAATTCGGTGACCCATGACCTGTAGTTGGCATTTATGTATAACCCTAAGTCGTATCCTATAGATCTAAGTCAACTAAACCGAAGACTTATACCCTTATGACTGCCCCATCGCCGCGGTTCCAGCACCGCATCTCGCGCATTGATGTGATAGCCAGGCCAGGAGTTGTAGGCCTGCGTATATTTCGAAGGAACGCCGCGTGTTGTAAATCCTGAGAGAATCTCTACAGCCCATCAAATCAATCAATCAATGTACAAGTCAAGTACGCATCCATCACTCACCCATCCCTCTCTTAACCAAAGTTAACTCTCAACTCAAGTACACCCATCACACCCATCCCTCTCCCTTACAACCACTCTCTCTCTCTCTCTTCCCTACCATTTTTCCAAGCAATCCCAAGAGAGGAGAGACGGTCCAAGCTCTTCCATGAGAGAGCCAAGTGTGTCCCACTCCCTACCTCATATCTCTTAATCCAACCCTTCAATCTTCATCTCCCCCATCAAAGAGTTAGCTTAAGAGCCTAGGAGTCTAAGGGCTAAAGAAGAAGGCCATAGGTGAGTGTTTTTAGGTTTAGATTATGCTTTTGTGATGGACCAAGTGGGGCCTACCGATTGATGGCGTGGATCCTATTTGGGACCCCCTTTGATGTATGTTTTGTAACCTAGAGGGGCTCATAGTGGCAGGGTCCCTCCATCTCACCGATCTCTCTCTATCTCTCTCTTTGATGTATGGCCCACCTAACGATACACGTATGATGATCCAGACCGTCCGATAGCGGGACCCACCTTACTGCTCGTTCTTGGACAAGCTTAAATGATGAAGGAAAATATATATATATATATATATATATATATATATATATCATCTTTATCCAAGCGTGTGGCCCACTGGACGTGGACCATCGTGATTTATGAATTTTATCCACACTGCTAATTGTCTGGACGATGGAACCCACCCTGCACATTTTACACGTGCAGGGCATGGGGCCTACCATGATGGATGCGTTGTATCCTCACCATCCAGGGATTAGACGGTGGGAAACAGGTTGGCTGGAGTACCTCACACCAGCTATATAGTTATTGTGTGACATCAGCAAGTTCTGTGGGCCACCATGTTGTATGTGTTATATCCAAACCGTCCATCTGCATGGATAACAGCTGAGTGGGCCTGATCATGTGGTAAGTATTAATCCAAATCGTCCATCCAGCCAGCCCAGCAGGACCAGTGGACCATCTGGATCACTGTCCAAACCCCAGGACGGTGAGTCCTTACCATAATGTATGTGTTTCACCACGTTGTCCTCCATTTGTAGAACGTTGGACCCACCCACACGTGCTACACGTGTGGGGTGGGGCCCACCTTGATGTATTGTATATCCACACCATCTGTCAGGTTAGGACAGTGGGTCCCACACTGTAAGGTGTTGCCGTTTTGACGTCAGCAAGTTCTATGGGTCCCACCAACTGTATCACGTCAGCAAGCTCTGTGGGGCCTACCGTGATATAGTGTTTTATCTACACCATTTGTCCAGAAGGTGGGGCCCACCTTAATGCATGTATTTTGCATCCCCACTGTCCAGAGATCTCTGGACGGTGCTGTGGGATTCCACCATGATATATGTGTTTCATCAACGTCTTCCACCTGTTTTGCATCCACGCCGTCCATTTGTTTTATGTTCACACTGTCCATTTGATAGTGTGACCCACCTCTGATGTATGTACAGCCTTTCCGCCCAACCATTTTGGCTGGGACGTAGGGCCCAGATGATGTATATTCACCATTCGTTTACTGGCCGGGTAGGGCCCACCTTGTAATGTGTTGTACATTCGCACCGTCCATTTACGTGGCCCCCACATGATGAACATGTTTGACCCAAACTACCCATCTGATGGGGCCCATTTGGAATGTGCAGGGCTCACCTTGATGAGTTTATGTGTGGCCCATTTGATGAGGCTCAATGTGATGTAATTGGGGCCCAGGCATGAGGCCCATTGAGATGTATTTGAGGCCTTGGTGAGAGGCCCATTATGATGTATTTGAGGCTCAAATATCAGGCCCGTTGTAATATATTTATGGCCCATTGATGAGGGTCGTTATGATATACTTGTGGTCCATTGATGTGGCCCATTGTGATATATTTGAGGCTCATGGAATGTGGCCCATTGTGATGTATATGGCCCATCGTGATGCGGCCCATTGTGATGCGGCCCATTGTGATATGTATTAGTCCCATGTGATGTAGCCCATTGTGATGTATATGAAGCCTTTGATGAGGCCCAATGTGATATATTTGCGGCCCATTTGGTGAGGGCTATTGTGATAACGTGATGTTCTTGTGGCCCATTTATTGAAGCCCATTGAAAAGTACATTAGGCCCTTGTGTGAGACCATGGGCCTCACTATATGTTTGGCCCTATAAGGTCCACTCCTTGGGAGTAATGTTGGTTGAATGTCCACAATGATGGGCAATGCTGATTAAATGTCTACATTGTGACCTTCTCTTAGCCCTCATTAGGTCCATTCTTGATCTGGGTAGGCCGTTTAGGCCCATCCTTGATATGAGGAGAGTACATCATCATCATTAAACATGTTTAGTATAGCTCCATGATCCATGCCCATGTCCATCATATGTATGCTTGATATAAGGAGTGATTGATCATAGCACATGTCATTGGGTGGATTATTATGGAACTCCCTGAGAGATGGAGTTTTCTCACATGAGCGCGCAGTACGCGTAGGTTTGATGCATGATAGGATGGTATGACTCATACATCTCGCATTTTTTAATATAACCGCTTTACACCCTAGTGACATCAGGGTCGTGGCCTCCACAGGCATGTCATGGATCGTCAGATGGGATACCGGAAATATTTGGTTCTAGCATACGGGCACTTTAGATGTCCGTGGCTGAAAGTCCCTAAACCCCTGAGGCCATGGGACGCTCCAACGTCTAAACCGAGTGGATAAATGAGCGCCCGAGTACTGAATACTAGTAGGCCGCGTCTCCCACTATTTCGTGGTCGGTTGGAAGGGGGTGTGGCCTTATTCACCCGAGTGAGGGGGCTGTAAGTTTGGGTGAGTTTGACCAGCTCGTAAATAGATCCGCTATCGACGTGCCAAGTAGGTATTGGTAGACTACTTGTTAGGCGAGGTCTTTTCCACTCACTGAACTATGCAGCTAGAGAGGTGGCAGCCAATTTGGAGCATACTAGACCCCAGTGGTGATCCTAGAGATGTACGGTACTAATATGTGGACTTATTGAGCAGGAGTTGCATACTCAACATTTTACTCATTCATTCATTCATTCACTATCCACTCGGGCTAGTGGTTGCAACTAATTGTTGTGTACCTTCCAATGGCCAGGATTTTGGTTGGGGCGCGTGTCAGGCCTGTATCCTAGACCGTACCATTCCTTAGACTTTCGCGATCCTCCCTGTTGAATACCGCTGACCTGCGACTTGTACTCTTGCGACTGCACCGTCGCCGCGGTTCTAATGTCGAGTCTCGTGTGCCAATGCGATACCCAGGCCAGGAGTTGTAGGCCCGCGTTTATTTTGAGGATAATGTTGCGCGTTTGCAAAACCTAAGAGAATCTCTACCAAACATCAAATCAATCAATCAATGTACAAGTCAAGTACACATTCATCACTCACCCATCCCTCTCTTAACCAAAGTCAACTTTCAAGTCAAGTACACCCATCACTCACCCATCACACCCATCCCTCTCCCTTACAAGCACACACACACACACACACTCTCTCTCTCTCTCTCTCTCTCTCTCTCTCTCTCTTCCCTACCATTTTTCCAAGCAACCCAAAGGAGAGAAACGTCTAAGCATTCTAAGGGAGAAAGGAGAAGCTAGGTGTGGCCCACTTCTTACCCCAAGATCCTCACCATCCAACCCTTCAACTCTCATCATCCTCCATCGAAGAGGAAGCTTAGGAGCTCAGGAGATCAAGGAGCCTAGAAGATATGCAATCGGTGGGTGATTTGTAGGTTAGATTGTGTTTTTGAGGATGGGTCAAGTCGGGCCTATCGATTGATGGTATGGATCTCACTATGGACCCTAGGTGTGGCCGATGGCCCACCATGATTCATATGATCATCCCATGATGGGGCCCTTCTCCATGGACCCCATCATGATGTTTATTTTCCCATTGTGAAAGGTCATCTAGACCTTGTATTTTTGGTGAAAAAGGAATCTCTACCATTGATTTTGATTGGTGGGCCCACATGTATTGGGACCCACTTGATGTATGTATTGTAATTACATGGCCCACCTAGGGAGGGCTCATATTGGTGGACCCTTCCCCTCCCACAACCGTCTTTTCTATCTCTCTCTCTCTCTCTCTCTCTCTCTCTCCTTCTCATCTCGTGGCCCACCATGATGTTTCTGACCCAGACTGCCCAGGGCAGTGGTCGCCATGATGCATGCATTGTATAGCCACATTGCCAATTATGGGGTCCACCTTGCACGTCTAGCAGCAATGCTGCCTGGACCATCTGGGGCAGGCCATCTGCCTGAAGGAAAAACACAAATATCAGCTTTAATTTAAAAGTTGGTGGGTCACACTCATGTGGACCCCACCTTGATGTATGTAACGTATCCACACCGTCCATCCAACTTCCCAGCTCATTTTAGGCATTGAGCTAAAAAATGAAGCCAATCCAAATCTCTGTTAGGCCACACCATCAAAAAAGTTATTTTAATAATGACAAACTATTAGGGCCCGCAATGTTGTTTTTGTGCGTAAAAAAATATTGAATGTTGGGCTCATTAGACCCATCATGAGCCAGAGAACCCAGCCGACAGAACAGATCATCCTGATGTGGGCCCCACCTATGAAAAGCCAAGGAATAAAAAAATAATAATAATAAAATACAGGGACGCTATTGCTGCCAGTGTTTAGAGGACGTTGCAGCAAGCAGTGTCCTTGCTGCTTGTTAAAGGGTGGGACCGTAGGCCCCACATAGGCCCCACCGTGATGTGTGTTGAACATCAACACCGTCCATTTGATGGGTCCCCTTTAATTATTGGGATATCCCAAAAATCAGCCATACATGGGGCTCAAGTGGTCCACACCACCAAAAGTAGTAGGGGATTGAACGTCTACCATTGAAACCCCTTTTTGGGTTACAGAAGTTTTGGATCGATATGAAATTTGTTTTTCCTCTTAATTCGGGTCTTTGTGACCTTATGAACGATGGGATGGGAAATAAATGTTATGGTGGGCCCCATGTGGGACCCACCTACCGTGGAAGCGAATTGGCTAGTCTACCACGCACCAGCTATATAGCTAATTGACATTAGCAAGCTCTGTGGGCTCTCAGATGTATGTGTTCTCCAAACTTTCCGTTCATTTTGGACGGGGGCCCACCCCTCACGTGTGTCACATGTGGGTGTGGGACCTACCTTGATGTATATATTCTATATCTGCATCGACCATCTGGACGGTGTAGTGCTGTGGAACGCACCATGATGTATGTATTTTATTTGCGGCCCATATACGAGGCCCAATTTGATGTATATGGGGCCCATATGTGAGGCCCGATCTGATGTGTATGAGACCCATATGTGAGGCCCAAAATGGGATGTATTTATGACCCATTCAGTGAGGCCCATTGTGATGTATTTATGGCCATTTTGGCAAGGCCCATTGTGGCGCATTTATGGCCCATTTGGCGAGGCCCATTATGGTGTATTTATGGTCCATTCAGTGAGGCCCATTGTGTTGTATTTATGGTCCATTTGGCGAGGCCCATTGTGGTGTATTTATGGCCCATTCGGTGAGTCCCATTGTGGTATATTTATGGTCCATTTGGTGAGGCCCATTGTGGTGTATTTGTGGCCCATTTGGAATGTGTAGGGCCCACCTTAATGTGATGTATTTATGACCCATTATGATGTATATGTGGCCCATGAGTGAGGCCCGATGTGTTGTGATGTGTTGTATATGAGGCCCATATGATGAGGCCCGATGTGTTGTATATGAAGCCCAAGTGATGCGGCCCATGCTGATGTATATGAGGTCCATTGTGATGTATGAGAGGCCCATGAGATGAGGCCCATGTGATGTATATCAAGCCCATGTGATGTGGCCCATGTGATGTGCATTAGGCCCATAAGATGCGGTCCATTGAGATTGTATGTGGCCCATTATGATTGTATATGGCCCATTGTGATTGTATGAGGCCCTTTCCCCATTGTAAGTTAGATTCTATGGCGGGCCGTACTCTAAGTGCAATAGTGGTTAAATGTCAATGTGCAAACCTCCCTAAAGCCCATTATCAAGCCCATTTCCATCTTCTCTTATTGGGTTATCCCAAACCGTTGGGCTCACTTTGATGTTAGTGATACCCTTTGGGCTACCCTAACCATTAGGCCCCCATTGATGATGGTACCTTACACCATGCCTTTTAGAATTACCCATACCTTGGAGCCCACCTTGTGTATATATTGGACCCCATAGGGAAGTCCAGTTTATTGCGCGATAGAGAGGGTAAGGAAGTCCACTTATTGTACTTAGACTCGGCTCTGCCCTCGGTGGGGGATATTGTGACGCTCCGTCACTTTTACACATGTGGGCGGGCACATGTGGGTAGACAATAATGTGGGCGGGGCCGAATGGCCTAGATGAGCTACTAATGATTGGCAGGCTACTCTGTTGGCAGGCTACTGTGTACACAGTAGAGGCAGAACTTTGTCTCACATCAGAAGTATTGTCCGATGTTGGGGTGGCTATAAGTTGGATTCCTTCCTTAACTGTCGTGACACATTTTAAATCAGTGAGCTTCGACAAAGCAGTATATATCACCCCTTGCTATAGGTGAAATGATATGAAGTATCAGGTTTGGTGTACCCACTGCTCAGAGCCTATCTTGATATTTGGAATAAATCTGTTGTCCTTCTGTGGACCCCATCTTTCGTATTCATGTTGTGAGGGATGATTGATTAAAGCATATGCCATTGGGCTGAGATGTTTATAGGACTCCTTGTGAGACAGAGTTACCCCCACATGATCGCGTGATACGCGCAGGTTTGATGCATGACCTAGATACGGCTGACGGTATTCGTGAACTCGACAGGATTTGCATATTGCATTGTATCCTCAGTATATGATAGTTGGCTCACTATGTCTCCGCATTGTATAGTTTATCTACATTGATTCCTCAGTATATGATATTAGCTTATTATGCCTTTGTATCACATAGCCTGGATAAGGCTAATGATATTTATAGACTTACGAGCATGTTTCTGCGTTGTTCTGATATTGCATACTTGGCACTTACCTTGAGCACACACTTTCACCACCCTCTAAGGCTAATGATATTTATAGACTTACGAGCATGTTTCTGTGTTGTTCTGATATTGCATACTTGGCACTTACCTTGAGCACACACTTTCACCACCCTCTAAGCTTTCTACAAGCTTATATATGATAGATACGTGCAGGTGGCGTTAGGTCACAGCAACATTGAGCTTGGAGCGTGCAGCTGTCTTCTGGAGATTTTATTTTTAATATATGTATTGTAAGTGCTATAGTTTATATCCCTGTCTGTTGTCAAATTTGTGGTGCCAAAATCACTGTTATGTTATATATAACTTGCATAAGTGAAGCTCTCTCAAGGATCAGCATTCATGAACAAGCTAAGCTCACAACAAGTAAAGCTCACAAGACAAGACTCAAGCTGAAGAGTACAAGGCAGTTGGTAAAGAACTCAAGACCCTTTCAAGATTAAGCTACATCAAGATTTCAAGATTGATCTACATCAAGACTTCAAGGCTCATACTTCAAGGTCACTAGTTTCGAATGTTTCAATGTCCTTTACTTCATGGTTGAGGTTTGACTGACCATAGGTTGAGCTTAGAAGTAGGTCATTTCGGATACATAAACCGAATGTTTATTTTACATGAGTTTGGCCTGTTCTTCGACTAGTCCTAGGCCTTCTTCGACTAGTCCTAGAGTTGCTTCGACCAGTCTAAGAAATTCCTCGATCAGTCGTGAGTTTGTTACAAATTCCGGGTGAAATCTGTTAGGCTTCGACTAGTCCAGGAATCTGTTCGACCAGTCGTAGGAACAGTGTCGACTGCATCTACGACTAGTCAAAAATCTTCGACTCGAATTCCAGCGAAGCTTTTTAGGACCTACGACCAGTCGAAGGAGACCTACGACCAGTCGTAGGTGACCTACCACCAGTCGTAGGTGACCTTCGACCAGTCGTAGAACGGTCAAAGCATATCCCGCCGGATTTTTCAAATATCTGTTATTGCTTCGACTAGTCGAAGAGCTCCCTAGACCAGTCGAAGACGCGATCTTCTCACTTATAAATAGTGCACGAATCTCAGAAGAAATCATCGAATTAATTAATCTATTCAAGCCAATCTTCGTCGAACTTCTGAGAGATAATTCTGTGCTCCATCTAAGCTAAGTGTGCTTATTTAATATTCTCTTTCCTTAGCTTTATTTTAATTGATTTTGTTTCTGCTATTCCAATCTAATTTGATAAGAGGAATTGTTATTCCCTTTCTTTGGAATCAAAATCAATTAAGGCAAGCCCTATTCGGTTTAATTTAAAATCTATTAGAATTAGAACCATTGTAATTGAGTACTGGACATTGAACTTGGACATTCAATCATCTACTCTGATTTGGTTCTACCGGGCTACTACAACGAAGGAGATATTCAGGTATTTTACATTTAATTGTAAATTCCTTTTTGTTTTGGTTTCTTTCAAGATTTGCCAGAAAAATCTTGTTGTATTGGTTTTCTGAGGAGAGCCAGGAAAACTCAGAAGTGGGGTTTTTTAATTGTGTAAGCCCACAGACAAAGATACAATTGTAAAGGTTTTGGGTGAACCTGGGAAAACCTATTTTGTTAGTGAACGCTAATATCCCCTGTGTGAGGATATTAGGAGTGGAGTAGCTTTTTATGTGGCTGTTGGTTAACAGTTGGTGAACACACAGGCGAACCACTATAAACCCTTGTGTTGTGGTTGTTTGATTTATTCTTCTAATCTTTAATTATTCTTTTGTGGGATGTATGTATGGTGGTGAATGTTGTAATCATTTAATTCAAGCATTGTGAGAATTTTGTAATAGTTTAGAATTTATTTTCTGCTATTCCTTTATCAGCTTGATATTTAATTTCTTTTGAAAGTTGTTCCAGCAAGGTTGCCCTGCCATTTTTATGGTGTATGGCTGTCCCTAGAACAATACATTTGTGATTCAATTTATTTCAATTCAGTTTGTATTTATTTCTGTATTCCTCTTCGGTTTGAGATTTGATACAAAGATCTTTCTAGAAATAAGGTTGTCCTACCATAAACTCTGGTTTTTGGTGTAAGGTTGTCCTTAGAACAACGTTTGTATCAACCTCTCAAGATCTGAATTTTGAGGTTATTTTAATTTACTGCATTGTAATTTACTTTGGCTATCATTTTCTTTTCATTTCCGTTTGTTATAAGTTTTTATTTGGCATTGTCCTATTCACCCCCCCTCTAGGACACATAGCTTGGCCTTTTCAAGTGGTATCAAAGCCTAATAGCTCTTTTTTATTCTTGGATTTAATTCCTGAGCTAATGATTTAAGCTATTTAAGATGTCAAATTTTGATAGCCTTTCAGTCACAAGGCCTCCACCCTTTGATGGCTCCAACTATGCCTATTGGAAAGCCAGAATGAGGATCTTCCTCAAATCAATGGATGAGAGTGTGTGGCAAGCCACAACAACTGAATGGAAACCTCCTATCATGGAAGTTACTGGGGTTGATGGTTCAAAATCAATGAAAGTCACACCATATTACCAATGGACCACTCTTCAGAAAAGTGAGAGTAGTGCAAATGCTAAAGCACTAAATGCAATTACTTGCGCACTATCACCGGATGTGTTCAAAAGAATTATTTCCTGTGATACTACAAAGCAAGCTTGGGATATATTAGAAATGACACACGAGGGTACTACAATTGTCAAAAAATCTAAAGTCCAACTCCTCACAACTAGATTTGAAGAAATTCATATGGAGGAAAATGAAATGTTTATGGACTTTTACACTAGATTGAATGACATTGTAAACTCAATGTGGGGTCTTGGCGATAAAATCCCAGAAAGTAAAGTGTGTGCAAAAATACTACGCTCACTTCCTGAACGGTTCAATTCTAAAGTAACCGCGATCCAGGAACTTCGTGATACGGATAATATGAGGGTAGAAGAACTAGTTGGTTCACTACAAACCTACGAGTTAAACTTTAAAGCTCCTAAAGGTAAATCTATCGCACTAAAATCTTCTAAATGTAATTCAGAAGAAAATTCTGATTCAGAAGATGATATGGCTCTTTTAGCTAAGAAATTTTACAAGATTTTCAAAAGCAAGAAAAGGGTTGATTTTCAAAAGTCAAATGATAAAAAGAAGTTTAGACCCAAATCTCGAAAATCTTTGAAAGATAGTCAATGTTACAACTGTCAAGAATATGGGCACTTAGCAAATAGATGTCCTAAAAGGGACAAACCCAAGAAGAAGGGTATGTTGGCTACATGGGATGAATCATCTGATTCTGAAGGTTCTTCTGAATCTAAAGATTCTGAAACTGAGTCGGGCAATGAGGTTAAAGCTCTTATGACTCTAGCCAAATTCACATTTTCAGATAATGACTCTACAAGTGAAGAAAATCTAAATAGTGAATGTGAAAATGAAGATGATCTTCAAGACGCTTACAATGCCCTATATAAGGAAAGTTGTAAAATTGCTGTCAAACTTAAACTTCAAAAAGAAAAGTTTTCTAAACTCAAAAATTGTTTTGAATCACTTGTCTTAGAAAAATCACAAATTTCAGATTGTTTTGAAAAATCAAAATGCGATTTGGAATTCAAAAACTCCCTAATTATTGATTTAAATCTGAAATTGAGAAACTTAAAACTAAAGTATCTTCTCTTTTGAGTCTAAAGGACACATGGAAATATGCCCAAGGTGATCCAAAGTTAGAGAAACTTTTATCCGGATCAAGAAAATGTGGCGATCGATCCGGGTTGGGCTATGATAAAAATTTACCTCCTAAACAAAAGTATACTCCTCCTATGTTTGTTAAAGGAGAGTCCTCAAACTCAAAAGGGAAAAGTACTTATCAAGATTTTTCTAGGAATTCAAAAACTTTTCAAAAACCTAGAAGCAGTCATGTCAACTTTAATCAGAAACGAAATCCACTAGCTGAAAAGATAGTTGATTTACTCAAGGAGCTCTTAAAATCTAACTCTATAGGTCATTCCTACAAATATACACAAAAGAAGACCAACTATGTTTCTAAACCCAAAATAGTTATGAAATGGGTTCCTAAAGTCACCTGCTTGGTTGCTCACACTGCTTTCAAAGCAACAAGTCATTCAAAGTGGTACCTAGACAGTGGATGCTCCAGGCATATGACAGGTGACAAAGCTTTATTCACGGATCTGAAAGATATGACTGATGGTTCAGTCACATTTGGCGATGGTAGCAATTGCAAGATTATAGGCCAAGGTACGGTTCAACTTTTTAATCTGCCTGTGTTTAAAAATGTTTTATACGTTGAAGGCTTAAAACATAACTTGCTTAGTATATCTCAAATATGTGATAATAACCATAATGTTCGGTTTTCTAATCAAAGCTGTGAGATAATAAACAATAAGGGTTCTGTAATATTAACTGGACGTAGAACATCTGAAAATTGCTATATTATTAGCGAATCCAGCTCATATAATCAAACATGTTACATGGTCCATATAGACGAGACGGATTTATGGCACAAACGTCTTGGACATGTACATTATCGAAATTTATATAGATTGAGCAAATGAGAACTTGTAAGAGGTTTACCCAAACTTCAGAAATTAGATAAAATATGTGGTGAGTGCCAGATAGGCAAACAAACAAAGAACTCACACAAAAAGGTGAATTCAAATACCACATTAAAACCACTCGAACTTCTCCACATGGATCTGATAGGACCTACCAGAACGGAAAGTCGTGGTGGTAAAAAGTATATCCTGGTAATAGTTGATGACTTTACCAGATTCACTTGGGTAGTCTTCTTAAGGGATAAATCTGAAACCCTTGAAGAAGTAAGAAAAGTTCTCAAAAGGATTCAAACTGAAAAATCTTCTCAAATCAGTAAAATTCGTAGTGATCATGATCTGAATTTGAGAATAGCAATTTTGAGAAGTTCTGTACCGACCAAGGAATATTACATGAATTCTCTGCTCCCAAAACTCCACAACAAAATGGAATTGTAGAAAGGAAGAATAGGGTGCTTCAAGAAATGGCTAACGCCATGTTGAATAGCATGAAGCTCTCTAAAAATCTTTGGGCTGAAGCAGTCAACATAGCTTGCTATATTATTAACCGAGTCTACACTAGCAAAGATAATAATAAAACGGCTTACGAATTGTGGTTCAATAAAAAGCCTACTGTTAAATACTTTCGATCAGTCGAAGTGCTATATTTTACGTGATCGTGAAAATTTAGGAAAATTCGATACGAAGAGTGATGAAGGTATTTTTCTAGGATATTCTTTAAACAGTCGAGCTTATAGGGTTCTAAACAAAAGGACAGGTGTGATTCAAGAATCCATTAATGTTGTCATTGATGATCACTTAAACACGCCAATTTCTAATTCAGATAATGATGAAGTACTAATCATTGATAAATCTGATACTTCATCGAATCAGACTGATTCTGAGTTGAGGACTGTTAAAGATCATCCAGCCACACAAATTCTTGGAAACCCTCTCACCGGTGTTCGCACCCGTAGACAACTTGAGGATATATGTAATTATGTATGTTTTACATCCCAAATTTAACCATCTAACGTAAAAGAAGCTCTTGCTGATGAAAACTGGATTGTTGCGATGCAAGATGAACTCAACCAATTCGTAAGAAATGATGTTTGGTATCTCGTATCAAGACCTAAAGATAAACACATCATTGGAACAAAATGGATTTTCAAAAATAAGTCTGACGAATGTGGAAATATAATTAGAAACAAGGCTAGACTGGTGGTACAAGGTTATACTCAAATTGAAGGGATTGATTTCGATGAAACCTTTGCACCATTAGCACGTCTTGAATCTATCAGACTATTTATATCCATTGCATGTTTTAGAAAGATAAAGATCTATCAGATGGATGTAAAAAGTGCTTTTCTAAATGGCGATTTACATGAAGAAGTCTATGTTGAACAGCCAAAGGGTTTTGAAGATTCCAAAAATACTGATCATGTATATCGGCTTAAAAAGGCACTTATGGATTAAAACAAGCACCTAGGGCATGGTATGAGAAACTAACGAAATTTCTTTTAAGTCATAATTTTCAATTGGGATCTGTTATTAAAACTCTGTTTGTTAAGAAACATAATGATCATATCTTAATGGTGCGGATTTATGTTGATGATATCATTTATGGATCAACTTGTACTGACTTGACTACTGAGTTTGCAGATTTGATGAAATCACAGTTCGAAATGAGCATGGTTGGGGAATTGACTTATTTCCTTGGATTGCAAGTAAAGCAACAACCTGGAGGAATATTCATTTCTCAATCTAAGTATGCTTTGAATCTAATCAAGAGATTTGGATTTGAGAATGGCAAGAATTTCGATACTCCTATGAGTACTACCCTGAAACTCTCAAAAGACTCTAATGGTAAAAATGTTGACTTAAAACTTTATCGGAGTATGATTGGTAGTTTGTTATATTTAACTGCTAGTAGACCTGATATTTCTCTAAGTGTTGGTATTTGCGCAAGATATCAATCTGATCCAAAAGAATCTCACTTGATTGTTGTCAAGCGAATTATTAGATATGTCGCAAGTACTGTAAATCTCGGTCTCTGGTATCCTCATGAAACCAATGTCCAATTAGCTGGGTACTCGGATGCTGACTGGGCTGGTAATCTAGATGATAGAAAATCAACCAGTGGTGGTTGTTTTTACATTGGAAATTGTCTAGTTTCCTGGTTTAGTAAGAAACAAAATTCTATATCACTTATATCGCAGCTGGTAATGCATGTACACAGCTTGTTTGGATGCAACGAATGCTAAGTGATTATGGAATTAAACAGGATTCTATGTTATTACATTGTGATAATTCCAGTGCAATAAATATTTCAAAAAATCCTATTCAGCATTCTCGTACTAAGCACATTGACATTAGATTTCATTATATAAAGGGAATTAGTAGAAGAAAAAGTTATATCTCTAGAATATATTCCTACTGAAGATCAACGAGCTGACATTTTCACAAAACCTCTCGATAAAAGCAGGTTCAAAAAGATGAAATTTGATCTTGGCATGTGCATTTTAAATTGATAATTTATGCCTTCTTGTATTATAGTGTATATATTTACTAGATTGAATTCTAATTTTTGTATAATTTGCAAGAAATTTGAATTTTTGGGTTTTCTTCGACCAGTCGTGTGTATACACGACCAGTCATCCTACGACCGGTCGTAGATACCCACGACCAGTCGTAGAACTCGGGTTTCACTTAAATTGGGGATTTTTTCCTTTCTTCCTCATTTCTTCTTTCTTCTCCTTGGAGCCGAGCTTCGACTTGTCGAACCCATTCTTCAAGTTCTTCAAGGTTAGTGTTCCAAATCCCATTTTTCTTGTAGATTTGTGTCTAGATTGTTTCCTTTTCTCTCTTGAAGCTTTCTATTTTGAAAATCATTGAGATTTGGGGTTTGAATTTTGAAAAATCTATTTTGTCTAAACCCACTTCTCAATCCTTTGCAACTTCTTAATTTCTTGAAATTCTTGTTGCAAATGGCTTCTAGAGGTAGAAAAACTACTTCCCGTGGTCCTTCTTCTTCCTCCAGATCGACCGCTATCTCTAAACGTCATCTTCTTGTTCCCAATGATGATCCATCATATGTTAGGGACATTAGATCACGTAATGTTATTGTTGAACATCCTGTTGATGTTAATCATATTGCACCTTTTGACATCCTTCCTATGCTTGAAGCTGTAGGTTGGGTTAACTTATTACATTGGGGTGGGCCTGCATACTGGTCCATTGCCCAATCCATGTTTACATGTATTAGTGCTTTCTCACAGGATAATTTAACTTTTCAAATTTCTACTAGAGAAGGGCCTTTTGACGTTGATCGTCATTTAATTTCAGCCCTTATGGACATTCCTGTGAATGATGAGGGTATTCCTATCCATAACTTAACTGATAAACCCTCAATGTCTGAAAAACGCATGCTCACTAGAGATTTGTGCAACATGGATGTTCAATGGACTCAAAAAGGGAATGCGCTCCCCACAAGGTATTTGTTACCTAAGTACAGAATTCTCCACAGAATCTTTGTGTCTAATCTGTATCCTCGTTCGGGTAATAAATCTGACTTGACTTCGTTTATGGTTCGTGTTATCCATGCTATTTCCAATGGTACTCAGATTTGTTTACCATCCTTAATCTGTCATTTCATTCTTCAGTTTCGACTCCATCCTGGTCATAGTGACATTCCTTTTGCCTATTTTATGACTGTATTGGCTACTCATATGTTAGTCGATATGCCTGTTGATGAGGCACCAATCCATCATCTGATTTTCAACAATACTAATATCAATAAGATGAAGTTGGATCTGCTTCCTGAACAAGGTGGTGGTGGTGGTGGTGGTGGTCCTGAAGAAGCTGGTGTTGACATTAATATGGATGACATTTTTGAGGAACTAGATTCTGACTCAGTAAATGATCCAGATTTTGTACCATCTGATGTTGATGCATGTCTGAGTGCATTAGAGGGTAAAGTTGAGAATATAAATGTAAAGTTGGAAAACATGTTTGTTGCTCATGATTTGCAATTCAAGTACATGCGCAAATATCTTAGGCGCTTGAACAAAGGCATGCACCAACTTAATCCCTCTATTCCTGCTCCGTCATCAAGTTCTAGTTCTGAGTAGTTTTTATGAGACTTCTGGTCTGTAATAATTTTATAACTTAGCACTTGGCTGATTTTGAGTTGGATTCTATTTATGTTTTCTACTGAATATTTATTCTATGTGATGCTATGCTGAGTATCTCTATCACTCTTTTGCTATACTCTCTTACCTCCTCATGTTTACTCTCATGAATTCCTTTATTTAGTTTTGCTTTGTCATATTGTGACAAAAAGGGGGAGAATGGTTTGTTCTTAATGTGATTATGAGAGGAGTAACATTGGTTATGTTACTCAGGGGGAGTCTGATTGTGAGAGGAGTAGCATTGGTTATGTTACTCAGGGGGAGTCAAGGGGAGTATATGTTTGATAATGTTGAATGAAAATGGTTAAATGTTGAAACTGGTTGCATGTTGAATATTGAATATTGATTTGCAGGTATTAACCAGCAGTTTTACTTTTGTTTATCTTGGTTATGTGTTTTGTCACTAATTTGACAAAGGGGGAGATTGTAAGTGCTATAGTTTATATCCCTGTCTGTTGTCAAATTTGTGGTGCCAAAATCACTGTTATGTTATATATAACTTGCATAAGTGAAGCTCTCTTAAGGATCAGCATTCATGAACAAGCTAAGCTCACAACAAGTAAAGCTCACAAGACAAGACTCAAGCTGAAGAGTACAAGGCAGTTGGTAAAGAACTCAAGACCCTTTCAAGATTAAGCTACATCAAGATTTCAAGATTGATCTACATCAAGACTTCAAGGCTCATACTTCAAGGTCACTAGTTTCGAATGTTTCAATGTCCTTTACTTCATGGTTGAGGTTTGACTGACCATAGGTTGAGCTTAGAAGTAGGTCATTTCGGATACATAAATTGAATGTTTATTTTACATGAGTTTGGCCTATTCTTCGACTAGTCCTAGGCCTTCTTCGACTAGTCCTGGAGTTGCTTCGACCAGTCTAAGAAATTCCTCGATCAGTCGTGAGTTTGTTACAAATTCCGGGTGAAATCTGTTAGGCTTCGACTAGTCCAGGAATCTGTTCGACCAGTCGTAGGAACAGTGTCGACTGATCTTCGACCAGTCGTACAACCTTCAACTCGAAGTCCAGCGATGGTTTACAGGACCTACGACCAGTCGAAGGAAACCTACGACCAGTCGTAGGTGACCTACGACCAGTCGTAGAACGGTCAAAGCATATCCCGCCGGATTTTTCAAATATCTGTTATTGCTTTGACTAGTCGAAGAGCTCCCTAGACCAGTCGAAGACGCGATCTTCTCACTTATAAATAGTGCACGAATCTCAGAAGAAATCATCGAATTAATTAATCTATTCAAGCCAATCTTCGTCGAACTTCTAAGAGATAATTCTGTGCTCCATCTAAGCTAAGTGTGCTTATTTAATATTCTCTTTCCTTAGATTTATTTTAATTGATTTTGTTTCTGCTATTCCAATCTAATTTGATAAGAGGAATTGTTATTCCCTTTCTTTGGAATCAAAATCAATTAAGGCAAGCCCTATTCGGTTTAATTTAAAATCTATTAGAATTAGAACCATTGTAATTGAGTACTGGACATTGAACTTGGACATTCAATCATCTACTCTGATTTGGTTCTACCGGGCTGCTACAACGAAGGAGATATTCAGGTATTTTACATTTAATTGTAAATTCCTTTTTGTTTTGGTTTCTTTCAAGATTTGCCAGAAAAATCTTGTTGTATTGGTTTTCTGAGGAGAGCCAGGAAAACTCAAAAGTGGGGTTTTTTAATTGTGTAAGCCCACAGACAAAGACACAATTGTAAAGGTTTTGGGTGAACCTGGGAAAACCTATTTTGTTAGTGAACGCTAATATCCCCTGTGTGAGGATATTAGGAGTGGAGTAGCTTTTTATGTGGCTGTTGGTTAACAGTTGGTGAACACACAGGCGAACCACTATAAACCCTTGTGTTGTGGTTGTTTGATTTATTCTTCTAATCTTTAATTATTCTTTTATGGGATGTATGTATGGTGGTGAATGTTGTAATCATTTAATTCAAGCATTGTGAGAATTTTGTAATAGTTTAGAATTTATTTTCTGCTATTCCTTTATCAGCTTGATATTTAATTTCTTTTGAAAGTTGTTCCAGCAAGGTTGGCCTGCCATTTTTATGGTGTATGGCTGTCCCTAGAACAATACATTTATGATTCAATTTATTTCAATTCAGTTTGTATTTATTTTTGTATTCCTCTTCGGTTTGAGATTTGATACAAAGATCTTTCTAGAAATAAGGTTGTCCTACCATAAACTCTGGTTTTTGGTGTAAGGTTGTCCTTAGAACAACGTTTGTATCAACCTCTCAAGATCTGAAATTTGAGGTTATTTTACTTTCCTGCATTGTGATTTACTTTAGCTATCATATTCTTTTTAATTCCGCTGTTATAAGTTTTATTTGGCATTGTCCTATTCACCCCCCTCTAGGACACATAGCTTGGCCTTTTCATGTATTTCCCTTTCAGCACTGTATTCAAATGATTTATATTAGTGGATATGTGATGATGATATTGCCTTTGTGATTTGGGTAAACTTGTAGTTATGCTTCTTACAAGATAAATATACGTTAGAAAATCCTTCTTATAGGATCCCAGGATCGAAATCTAGCATATGGTGCCGAGTGCCAAGAATGGGGTACTACGGAGGCTATCGCCACTGGATTCGACGATCGAAAATTCTGTGAGCCCTTTTTTGAGTTTAGGGTGTGACAGTACGCGACTAACCTGAGATCAGGAGTTTACTACATTGAGTCTGGCTATCCAAATTTAGGTATGGGACTGGTTTGGATAGAAGTCTCTTGTGATAGACCCCATAGCTTGCGATACTACGTACTATCATCCCGACTTCACACTCCAGCTTAGTCATTTCATTCGCACCGCATATTGCATTGCATCCTCATCACATAGCATTTGGTTTTCTATACTTCTATATTGCATGGCCTAAATACGACTGTCGATATTCGTAGACTTGTCAGGATTTGCATATTGCATTGCATCTTCAATATATTATATTTGGCTTATTATATCTCCACATTGCATAGCCGATCTACATCGCTTCCTCAGTATATGATATTACCTTATTATGTTTTTACATCGCATAGCCTAGATAAGGTTAATTGTATTTATGGACTTACCAGCATGTTTCGCATTGCTCTGATATTGCATACTTGGCACTTTCCTTATGCACATACTTACACCACCCTCTAAGCTTTCTATAAGCTTATGCACAATAGATGCGTGCAGGTGGCTTTAAGTTGCAGCAGCGTTGAGCTTGGAGCGTGTGGCTATCTTGTGGAGCTTTAATTTTTGATATATATGTATTTCCCTTTCAACATTGTAATTAACCATTTATATTAGTGGATATGTGATGATGATGTTGCCTTTGTGATTTGGGTAAACTTGTGGTTATGTTTCTTATAAGATAAATGTACGTTTAAAAATCCTCCTTGTAGGATCCCAGGATCGAAATCTAGCATATGGATGCTGGGAGCCGAGAATGGGGTACTACGGAGGCTGTCGGCACCAGATTCGGTGATCAAGAATTCAGTGAGCCTGGTTTTTGAGTTTGGGGCATGACAGATAAGGCTACAACCCCTTCCAACTGACCACGACATAGTTGGAGACGTGGACTACTAGTATATAGCCCTCATGCGCTCATGTATCCACTCGGTCTCGACGTTGGAGTCATCCTCTGGTACCATCGGGTTTAGGGATTTTCACCCAAGGAAATTTATGGCGCCCCGATGCTAGTAACAGTATTTTCGGTGTCCAATCCAACCATCCACGATATGCCTGTGGAGGCCACAGCCCTGACGTCCCTAGGGCGTACAACAATTGTATCACACAATGCGAGGTGCATGAGTCACACAATCCAGTCATGCATCAATTCTACGTGTACCGCGCGCTCATGTGGGGTAACTCCATCTCTCCGGCAGTCCCATATGCAATCGGCCTAATGGCATATGCTATGATCAATCACTCCTCATATCAAGCATACATATGATGCGCATGGGAATGAATCATGAAGCATGTTATACGATGATGATGAACTCTCTTCATATCAAGGATGGGCCTAAGAACAAGGGAATGGGCTTCCTTAGCCATCCCATCATGTAGTAAATCTAGGCATCCTAAGGGCCCAATAAGTGTAAGGCTGGCTTAAGGACTTGGACAAGTCTTCAAGGCATGTAGAAATCAATAATAATGGGGCCCAATGGTTTGGGGTTAGCCCAATAAGGTGAGATGGGTCATACTAATATTAGTGGGTCCCTATCATTTTGGGTAACCCACTACGGGAGAATGAGAATGGGCCTAATCAAGGCCTGAGGGAAGGTCATAATGTGGACACTAACCATCATTGCCCATCAATGCGGATATTTAACCAACATTGCTCCTAAGAGTGGTCCTCATGGAGCCAAACATATAGTGGGCCCATGGCCTTACATAAAGGCTTCATATACATTACATTGGGCTTCACCAAATGGTCCTCTCATACATCATAATGGGCCTCATCATATGGGCCATGTATACATCACATTGGGCCTCACATATGGGCCACATATACATCACATCAGGCCTCACCAAATGGGCCATAAATACATCACAATGGGCCTCGCCTGATGGTCCACAAATACATCACAATGGGCCTCACATGTATATCACATTGGGTCATATCTCATGGGCCTCAAACACATAACAGTGGGCCACATCCATGGGCCTCAAATACATCACAATGGGCCTTATACCTAGGCCTCAAATACCTCACAATGTGCCACATACCATGGGCCTCGAATACATCACAATGGGCCTCACTCGAAGGAAAGGAAGGCGACTGGACATATAACACATACATGGGGTGGGTCCCAATGTCCACGATGTTGGACGGTGTGGATAAGACCCATACATCATTACTGGCCCCACGTGGCACCACTGCTCAGGGATGAATGGTGGAAATCTCAACACATACATCATTATATGGCCCCACCAGCATCGTCCAGATGGACGGCTGGATATAGAATACATTCATCAAGGAAGGCCCCACCCCATGCCTCCCAGGTGGACAGTGTGAATATAGAATACATAAATCAAGGTGGGCCCCACCCCTCACACGTGCAACACGTGTGGGGTGGTCCCACACATTGCCAAAACATATGGATGACGTGGAGAACACATACATCATGTAGGGCATCCACGTCTCAGCTGGACGGACCGCCTGGATACATAATATATACATACAAGGTGGGCCCCACCACATGGACGGCATGGATATGACACATACTTCATAGGTGGGCTATACAATTAGGAAAGAGAGAGAAAGAGAGCGAGAGAGAGACGGCGTGTGCAAGGGAGGAGCCCCACCACTATGTGCTCCTCTCAGTTTACAATACATACATAAAAAATGGGTCCCACCACAAGTGGGCCCTCATATTGAAATCAAGGGTGAAAACCCTAATATCACCCATTGATTGCACTCCTTCTTGGCTCCTTGGAATCCCTAACACCTTGGATTCTTCTTTGATGGAAGATGATAAAAGTTGAAGGGTTGAGATGAGAGATTGGGTGATAAGGAGTGGCCACACCTAGGTTCTTCTCTCCTTAGGATTTGCCTGGACGTCCACTCCCTTAGGTTACTTGGAAATGAAAGAGAGAATGAGAGGAAGAGGAGATGTGACGGGATGAAAGGGGATGGGATGGGTATAAGGAAAGGATGGGTGATGTAAGAGAGGGGACATGAGAGTTGACTTTGGGAATGGGAGAGAGATGGGTGTCATGCTTTATTGGTAAGAGAGGGATGAGTTGTGTACTTGCTTGTACTTGATTAATTGATGTGATGTTTGGGTAGAGATTCCCTCAGAATTCACAAATGCGTGACATTTCCTTGAAATATACGCGAGGCCACAATTCTTAGCCTGGGTATCGCATTGGAGTGTGAGTCGCGGTGTTGGAACCACGGCGACGGCGTGGTCGTAATGGTATAAGTTTTGAGTCGAGTCAACTAAGATCTAATGGATGTGACTTAGGGTCGCGGGTTGCTGAAATTCGACGGGGAGGATCGCGGGGGTCTAAGGAACGATACGGATTAGGATACTGGCCTTACACATTTGTTAAGAAGTTTGATTCAGAGGACATGTCCATCCCTTTGACTGATCCTGTGTACCAGGATTAACCTCCTAGTCTAATGGAGGTGTAGTTAAGTTTATTGCTTTCATAGGATTTATGATTAGGATAGTTTGATTTCAGTTGTTTAGTCTTCGTGCTAACTCATTTATATGTTAAGAACTTCGAAAAAGCTTCAATTCTCCTTCTTCAGGTATTATCTTTCCATCACTTTCCTTTTTTTTCGTTGTCTCATGTGCATTGCATGCTCATATCTTTTACATTGAGGACAATGTAGGTTTTATGTTGGGGGTGTGAATTAAGTAAACTAATCAGTGTTTTCTTAGTTTTGAGCAAAATTTGTGAATTTTTTTAAATTTTCAAGTTAAAAACATGTTTGAGAAATCATAATTTATGGAATTAAGAATTCTTTGAGTATGATGATAAGATAAGAGATTGAATTTAAAATTGCTGGAGTTTGATCAACTAAGTAAGACTATTGCTTAAGTTCTTTCATTTAATCGATTAATAGGAAGTTTAAAAATCATGTTAATCTAAGTCACAAGACACGTTCAATTTGCTTTCTGTGAATAATACTATAATTTTTTATTGTTAGTATATGTATCATTGAAAGATATTGAGAATTAAGAATGAAGAATTTTATTTACCTTAAAAAGATAAAATGAACCAGTTAAAATACTGAGAGATTGACAAAAATGTCATGTATGATGAAAAGACTGGAAAGGAATGAAAAGTTTGAAAAGAATGAATAAATAAAAGGGACCGTTGATATAAAATTAAAAACTGGACAAAGAAGGAAAATGTGATAAGTTCAGAATCAATACTTGATTATTCAATAAAAATTGAGGTGATCCGCATGGCTAACATTATGAAATAGTAGTATGTTATGGAAAGTAAATAGAATTCACTAAGAACATTAGAAAATTTTGATATATGAACTTATGCTCTTAAATGATTAATAAAGAAAATTTTTTATTAATTGCTCATGTGATTCAACTCTAAGTTTTCAAAATCACACTCTCTCTTCTTTAGATTGTACTCATTCATACTTGATTGCACAAAAGATTTTTTTCTGAAAGTGATTTGAACATTGAAGATTGAAGATCACTTCACGCATGTTTTGCTCGAGACTAACAAAATGCTGGTTGAGAGTGTGTTGAGTGTGAGATATTGCATATTCCCTCTATTTGCACCTTGGTTTTATAAACATGATAGTGCTTAATCAATTTAATTATGCATGTTTTCATGTGTAAGGAGGTGATTTCGAGAGCTTAAGGTGAAATTGATGCCAAAAGGAAGATTTATGCTCAAAAGATTACTAAATGAAAATTTGGAGATTTGGAAATTATTAATGAAGAATATCTAAGAAAACCAAGTGAGGAATGAAGAGAATCAAAGATTTAAAGTGAAGAAAAGGAATCCTATGATTGTCCTGAAAACAAACATATTCTTAAAATTATCTTGAAAAAGCATATTATGAAACTCCGAGTCTATTTTGGAAACTACCTAGAGTGTGTAAATTTGAGGCGGTTTAAACTTTGAGTTTATTTTAGAAAACTGCGCAGAGTGCGTAAATTTGAGGCGGTTTCTAGATTTTTTCAACTCGATGTGAAAGTTAGAGTTCCACAACTATAAATAGGACTTCTTAGGATGCTTCAAAACATCTTCTAGGGTTTGGAAAGGTCTCAAGGAGCATAAACAATGGTGGAGAAGCCGCCAAAGAGCTTTTCTTCTTTGCTAGTTTATTTTTCATGCTTTGTTTAAGAGATATGGTTTCAGTCATGTCTATGGTTGGCTAAACCTCTTAGCTAGGGCTAAGAGGTGAAGCTTGTAATGTGTTTGGATGTTTATTTTGCTTTGATTCTTGTTCTTATTAAACTTCATTGATTTCTAGTTTGATATTAAGAAAATATTTTCAGTTTTCTATGATTTATTGTGACTCAATTTACAATAGATACTGTGATATCTTTAGATATCTTCTTTTCTTGTTTTAAGATAGTGAGATTGGTAAATACTATTATTCAGCATCGTCTCCTAGGCATGGTAGGGTGATGGAATCCCTTCCAATCTTCACAATTCTCCTCCATTGGGAATTAGGTCAATGAAAAGTTTAGATTTGATTTAAATTACTTTATCTTCCAATTGATAGGATATGACTCCAATTCCAATTATGTTTAGTGAATCAAGCAAGGTAGCATCTTAATAGCTACAAGTGGATCCTTGGCACCCTAGTTCCCACATTTAAATTCATAAGTTTTAATCAACATTATTCACCATTACTATCAATTATTTAGATTTCAATTTAGATATTTTTCTAGTTATAATTCTAGTTATTTTCAGAATACGTACAAGTTTAGTCCCAGTGGATTCGACCTCGGTCTTACCAAGTTATTACAACATCGCGACCCAAGACTTGAGGTTGTGAACAGAGTGTGAACAATAAGATAGAGATTGAATATTGAATTATTGGAGTTTGATCAATCGAGTAGACTATCAACTAAGTTCTTGCATTTAACTGATTAGGAAGAAGTTTTAATATCATGTTGATCTAAATCATAGGACAAATTTGTTAGTACACTTATTTGCACATATGTTTGTCAATCACATGACTAGTTATGTCTTGAAGTCGGATGAGTTCTTGACAAATGAAGACCTGCGAGGCAATTAGATCAGAAAGCACCAAAGCTACATTGAAGATAAAGAACCTCTTCTACGATCTTAACCTTGTAATTAGGTGATCCCAACCCAAATAGGAAAACCTAGTTAAGTCATCTATTCAAAGCCAATTCCGAGTTCATATTTTTTATCCTTTAATCTTGGCTTTAACAAGTTCCAAATTGATGAATGACTAAATGGACAAGGAATTAAAATAGGAAAATCTGTCCATATTCGGTAGGAAAAGGTGCCACCGAATAACACTTTCGGTATCAACGAAGATACCTTCGGTGTTACCAAAAGCACTCAAACAGTCTAGCAACATTTCAAAGGTAATTCGGTACCACCGACTGGACATTTCGGTAACATCGACTGCCACCGACAAAGTGAAAGCTCCTGCAAGAGGAGAAAACTCCTCTAGAAGAACTAACAATAATCGCTCTCCCTATTCCAATCCTACTGAAATGGCTATGTCAAACAAACCTGTCTTTGAAAGATCAATCAGATCCCTTCTCATAGTACCATATGGGATTGATGTCTACTTAGGATCAATTGGGTGGGACAATATACTATACTTTGGAGGAGAGGTCCAATATGACCTCGTTCATCAATTCTTAAATTCCTGTCATGACACTGAAAATGATCTTCCATCTATCAGCAACAAATTTATAAACAAAACCAAGGAAATGACTCCTTTAGTGCTGAGTAAATTACTGAACCTCAGAGTCACACACATTCCCCCAACCGATCATCCTTTAAATCATCTTGGAGTTTGGGGTGAATTAACTCGATTAATGTGTGATAACTCAACAATTCCCTAGAACAAACGAAACTATCTCCATTCATTGCACTTGGACTCAACTACGAAAGTACTACACAACATTCTTAGTACCAATGCATACCCATGTGAAGTTTCAAGAGTATGATCTCTCCATTTGTTCTCGATATCCTGTATGACATCTTTCAGGGGATTGATGTATGCCTACCAAATCTTATTTTGAAATAATTGATCCAGCTAGTCAAAGGCATTCATTGTACTAGCCTTCCCTTTCCAAGCATTATTTGTAAACTCTCTAAATTTCTCGGATTGCCACCTACCCATGATACAGTATATCCTGTGGTGTGCTTTACTAAGGAGACCCTAATTCAACTGAATGTGTTTACAACTACACTTGAGGAAAATTAAGAATGCAAGAACAATGAAGAAGCTCAAAACACCCCAATGGCCACTGCCTGGGACTCCTGCCGCACTCTTGTACCTGCACCAAGTCCAATTTCAGTTAGCACTAGGTGCCTTCTTCGCCAGACGGATCCAATCTATCTTCTCCTTAATGGACAACCAAATATAGAAGCTCGCCTTCAACAATGTGAAAATTAACTCTCCGGGATTGAACTACATCTTAACGCTCTTCAACATACTGGGGAACACATTATGGAACTGTATCTGTCTCGCCGCACTTATATCCCTTCATATGAGGGTGGACCTTCTAGATGATGCTTCTTTTCATCTGTGTTGTTATTGGATCATACTACACTTTATTTTTAGATGATTATGCTCTTAAGGGCTTAACTTTTACCCTTTTTGATGATGGTTGAATCTACCCAATCTTAGGGTAGTAATTTTGATGAATTTATAGTGATATCTATTCTGCTCATGTTAGATATTCCTTTTATGGTTATCTTTTCTATCTAACATATGATTTAACTGCTTATGATGATATATTTCCTTGGTTGGATGATGGGCTTTATGCTTATATCATTATATGATTTATCTGTTCTATTCTTTTACCCTCTTTCTTATCATCTCTATATTATTAGATTATTTCTTAGTAAATCCTTTGCCAATAACTGACAAAAAGGGGGAGAAGAAACGTACCCACCAAAACAATATTTGTTTTTTTTTTGCAGAAATTGCTTTTTCCCTTGTTGTAGATTATTCTTGGTAGACACTAAGGGGGAGCAACATGATTTTGTATTACATGTCAAGTCTTGAGTTGTAAATTTCACTTTTGATATACAATCTTTTATTGTTTTGGTAAGTCATGGTATGGATCATGACAGTATCCTAGGATAGATTGTTTTTGTCATGTAATTGACAAAGGGGGAGATTGTTAGTGCACTTATTTGTACATATGTTTGTCAATTACGTGACTAGTTGTGTCATGAAGTCGGATGAGTTCTTGGCAAATGAAGACCGGTGACACAACTGGATCAGAAAGCACCAAAGCTACATTGAAGACAAAGAACCGCTTCTACAATCTTGACCTTACAAATAGATGATCCCAACCCAAATAGGAAAACATACTTAGGCCATTTATTCAAAGCCAATTCCGAGTTCATATTTTTTATCCTTTATTCATGGCTTTAGCAAGTTCCAAGTTGATGAATGATTAAATGGACAAGGAATTAAAACAAGAAAATTTGTCCACATTCGGTAGGAAAAGGTGCCACTGAATAGCACTTTCAGTATCACCGAAGATACCTTCGGTGTTACCGAAAGTGCTCAAAACATTCAAACAACATTTCAAAGGTAATTCATTACCACAGACTGGACATTTCAGTAACACCGACTGCCATCAACGAACAAATTTTGATGTCACCGAAAGGGATCTTTTTCATTCAACAACTTAAGGATTTAATTCGGTACTGCTGATTAATAATTCGATACCACCTAAGCAAGTTTGGTGATACCGAAGTTAGCTTCGGTAGCACCGTAAACTAGCCGTTTTCTATATGTTGGAACTTTTTCTCTATAAAAGTGCCTTGTAGAAACTTATAAAAAGTGTGGATTAAGGCATTTCAGAGTCCCTAGGTTGCCCCAAGCTCTAATCTCCCATCCTAAACTCTATTCACATGAGATTTATGTTCTTTTCATTATGATTCATCACTCATGAGCATTCAAAGCTCTTATTTATAAAGAACATGATCTCAAGCCTTTACTAGAGTATTGAGACCAAACCTATAGGTATATCCTTAGTATCAACCATACTCTAGTGTATCCATCAGTTGAATCTCTTAGGAAATCTATTCATTGCCTTTGTTACATATTCAGCTAACTCCCATTACCTTGGTCACCTTTATAGGTATATCATATGCAAGGTTCTTAATTGTGAAGATGAACCAATAGAAAAATCTAAGCTACGCGATCGGGGGAGTACCGGGAAGCTGATTCAAGCACGAGAGCACAAAGATCAAGCAACCCAAGACGAGCTAGAAAAATGGGCTCAATCCGACAAGTGCAATTGTTAAGAGTCCATAGTTTAGTCTTTATCCTTATGTAGGATTGAGGCTAAGAGTTTACTATCAACAAACTCATAAGTGCCTTGTATGGGACCTTGTCCAGTGGGCCTAAACGTAGGAGCCTTGTGTGGGACCTTGGGTGATGGGCCTAAATAGAGGTGCCTTGTGTGGGACCTTAGCCAGTGGGCCTAAACGTGGGTTCTTAGTGTAGGACCTTTGCTCTTGTGGAGAGTATAAATTGGTGTCCTTAGTGTAGGACTATAAAGGTTATTGGTGAACCTATTTTAAAACCATTAATAGTGAAATTCGGTGCATTCTGGGATTGAGTGTGGATGCCAGGAGTGAAGTAGGCACATAGTTGAACCACTATACATGTGTTTGAAATTGTCATTTACGCATCTGTTTTGAAAGAGGTGAGCTAACAGTCCTAGAGGGGGGGAGGGTGAATAGGACTATGCCAAATAAAAATTTAAAGTACAAAAATAATGAATAAATCACTGATCTCAATAGCAGTAGTACTAAGAAATTGATTCAAACTTTATTCATAGGATAACCTTACACTAAAAACAAAAGTCTTAGGTAGGACAACCTAATTTCATGAACGTAGTAAGGATTAAGATCGTAAACCAAGCAAGAGATAAGAGAGAGCTATCTATTACAAGTATTCAACACACAACCAAGTTACAATCATTCACCATATATACAGAAATTTAAACCATTCACCACAAACAACAGAAGTTATAGTGGTTCGGTGTGTACACCAACTGTTCTCAAACAGCCACACCTACTCCACTCCCAATAATCACAACCCACATGATATTAGCATTCACTAATAATCAAGATTTTCACAGGTTCATCTGAAAACTTATACAGTTGTGTTTTTAGATGGGCTATCATAAACAAAATCCCACGCTAAGATTTTCTGGCCATCTCAGTCAAAACCAATACATGAGATTTTCTAGATATCTCAAAGAAACCAAAAAATAAAAGTACATAATGATACTTATCTTCTTCTTCAAAAACGTTCTTGATGTAGCCCATAGAACCTCTTCGTTTGATGTAGAACGTTCAATGTCCAGTAATACAATTAAGGGTTCTAGGTTTTAATTGATTTTAAATTAGTTCAAACCTCAAGCTACTTGTTTAAGTCATTTATATCTCAAAAAGAAGAGTGATTGCTCTCTTTTAAAAAGTAAGATTCATAAACTAGAGATCAAATAATCAAATTAAAAGCTATAAACATAAACTTAAAATGCCGTGCAATAGCTTAATGATAGTGTGGATTTGTCTCTTTCTCAATGGAGGCTTTTCTTAGCTTGAATTTATGATTTTAGAATGAGAGAAGGCCTCTATTTATAGGATAAAATTCGGTTTCTTCGACTCGTCTAAGGTCTCCTTCGACTCGTCTAAGATCTCCTTTGACTCGTCTAAGATCCAACAAAATTTTAAATTTTAGGCGCGATCGAATAATACCGATCTTCGACTGGTCAAAGGCCCTAGTCGACTGGTCGAGGTCCCTGTTCGAATGGTTAAGCACTGCCTTCGACTGGTCGAGGGTGCCAAAAATAGCTTGCTAGACTTCGAGTCGAGCACCCTGCTTGACTGGTTGAGAAACCACCGGAAATATCCATTTTTTGAGTTTGAATCTTGGACTGGTTAAAGTTATTCATGGACTAGTCAAACCAAGGCTTGGACTAGTCGAACTAAGGTTTGGACTAGTCGAACAAGAGCCTAATAAAAATATAAAATCCTGTATAAGTTTAGCATTTGAAAGAACCTAAGTCTAAGGTCATTCTAGGGTCATTTGTACCTAAGAAAGCTGGACATTGAAATGTTTAGGACGAATCTTCTACTTAAAGGTAGAGCTTAATCTTCTACTAGTAGTAGAACTTGAGCTTGTATTATTCATGTCTTGAACTTGTTCTTGCACTATACAATCTTTACGGTTTGTTCTTAAAGGTGAACTTTCCATCACTTGAAGTTGAACTTTTCGTCACTTGAAAGTGAACTTTTCGTCACTTGAAGGTGTTTTGTCTCATCAAAATTTGATAAAATAAAAGTGTTCACAACACTTAGAATCAAACAAAAGTGTGCACAACATTTACAATCTCCCCCTTTGTCAAATTCGTGACAAAACACTTTGTACATCAATCACCAAATAAAGTAGCTGAATGTATTTCTTTCCACTGCTACTCCCCCTCAATGAGAGATACTCTTTGTATTTTACCTATATTAGAACATATACATATACTCCCGATGCAATGCACAATTCCAATTCCAATTCTAATAAATATCTTGATATTTATTAATAGATCAACCATACCAACCATACCATCAAAATACTTAATTCTCCCCCTTTTTGTCACAAATTGACAAAGGAAAGAGTATTAATGTAAACAGATGTATGGCTGAAGTAGCAGAATAGGAACTAGATAAATATAACTGAACTATAAGATAGGTATTTTAATGAAGTTCTGCAAGTGCAACATATAACCAAAGCATAGAAGAGAGTATGTTCTAAGAGTGTAACAATTTAAACATCCCAACAAAAAGAAAAGTTATATAGCCCCAAAATAAAGCAAGATCAAATCAGACTAATCAAAACCAGAGGAGGATGGAGGAGGTATTGATGGGTCAATCTGGTGTAGTCCTTTAGTAATGCGATGAAAGTATTTACGTATATACTTCATTAAGGATCTATGACTTTCTGCCAGATTGTCTTGGGATACCTTCAATTCAACAGCCTTCTTCTCTAAGGATCAAAGCCGATCATTAACCTGACAAGGGTGAAAATCAGGGTCAACTTCATCGTCTGATTCAATCTCAACAAATATGTCATCCATAGTCGTATCTGCAGGCAATGGTGCTTCCTCTTCTTCTACATCATCCTCATCTCACTGACCGAGGAGGTACTCCAAGTTCATCTTGTTAATGTTTGAGTTATCAAAAGGTAGAACAGCCTCAAGAGCCTCAGTCGAAGGAATGACAACATTGCAATGGATAGCAAGAATTGTCATAAGATAGGCAAATGGGATGGAACCTTGACCCAGATGAATGCGAAATTAAATGATCGAATAGCATATCAAGGAGGGGAGACAGATAGGTAAGCCAGATGCAACGGCATGAAGAATATGTCTCATGAAGGGAGTAAGTTCAGACTTGTTCCCAAAGTGAGGATACGTACTTGAAGTAAAAATGGATGAAGTACTCTGAACCTAAGAATCATCTGGGTGGCACGTAAAGCATTACCGGAACTCCATTCGACATCAAACCGATAAAGTTTCCAGGTAATATCTCGACGCTCAGACTCATATATTTTATCTGCAAGGGGAGGAATGGGTATGCCATCATTATTTACATTTACATCAGCAATCTTGAAATCAGGTGCCTGTCAACATGAAATGTTGCTTCTCTAAAGTTAATAGAGAATGTAAGATCATCAAGGGATAGTTTCCTTATGGAGGGATACATTCCTTGAGCTATAAAGCAGTATGCTGTTCCACCCCAATCCAAAATGTTTTCCCAATCAACAACAGACAAGATGTGTAAGAGTTTGAAAGGAGCAATATGATCAAGATTTATAGTCCTTTCTATGATTATATCTCTAGTGCAGAAATCTCGTACATGCTTTGAATCTTCTTCGGGAGCTCTCAAGGTTCTCACCCTAACTGGAGTTGCCTGGGAGGAGGAACCACTAGGGCCCTTGCGAGAAACCTTCCTTTTAAGCTGATGCTCCATGTAGAGTTTGCATAAGGAGATGTAAATGATGGGTTTGGCTTAAGTCATATTTTTCCCCAAAAACTATCTATAAAAGGATGCAAATCTCAAATCAACTACAAAATGAAGATTAGCTAGCATACAAGAACCCAAATCTAGAAGGAAATGAAGAATAAAAGACTTACAATGACTCTGTGAAGATGGGTTTTGGAAAGGAGCCACGACTCATCAAGGAGGAAGAGATCAATGGCATGAAAAAATGGGTTTTTCCCTCTTTTAACTAGTCAGCCCATGGTCCACGATCGGTCGAGCGCTATCCTCGACTTGTCGAGTGGTCAACTGGTTGAGGACATACTCGACCCGTCAAGCAAATAAAAAAATCATTTTTAATAATTTTTTTTAATGTTTTACAAATTTTATTTATATGCAAACAAAATAATAAATGCACAAAATGATTTAATTAATTAGAAATACACATACCAATATCAAGTTTTAATTTGGAATATATATTCATGTCAAGCGGTTTAGTCATAATGTCAGTAAGCTGATTTTCAGTTTGGATATATTCTAATGAAATGCTTTTATCCTCAACCAATTCTCAAATATAATGATATATAATATCCATATGTTTCATGCGAGAATGTTGAATAGGATTCTTTGAAATATTAATTGTCAGGCTTGTGTCCTAACATCTCGCCGTTCCGTAGGATATCGCAGTCCTCCCGGGCAAATCCACCAACCCGCGACCCATAGATTTCATTTGCACGTAACCCTAAGTCACATCTTGTAGACCCGAGCCGACTCAACTTGAGACCTATGCCATTGCGACCGTGCCGTCGCCGCAGTTCCGACGCCACGTCTTGTGCGCCAATTCGAGGCTTAGATCATAAGATGTGGACAACGCATTATCCCAGCTATTGATCGCATGTGAAAAGGCCAAGCTATATGTCCTAGAGGGAATCATGATGCCTAGGCTAGGATGACATTATCCTAGTTCTAGCCACCCTAGCCCCTAGCTCATGATTATCTTTCTCTTCCCCATGAGTCACACCTCTTACAAAACTAATTATTATCTTACACCCATCATCATTGCCTAGGAAGCTACACCTCTCTCTCTCTCTTATCTCTCCCTCCCTCTCTCTTTCTTCCTCATTTCTCTATTGCAAGACCCATGGACGTCCAAACAACCCCAAAATACAGCCCTCTCCCACCTTAGATCCCCACCAATCCAACCTTTAGATCATCATCTCCACCGTTGAAAGAGCTTCCTAGGAGCATTAGAGCATTGGGAGGAAGAAGTTTAGGTGGGTGCTTCTCTCTCTCTATTTTTCTGTTTTGATGGCCCACCATTGATGATTGATGATCCAGACCGTCCAGATAGTGGGACAACCTTCTGCCACTGTCCAGGGCCATCTTGCTGCCTGTTTCTGGGCAAGCTTGGATGGTGGGGAAAACACAAATACCGGCTTGGTCCAGGGCTGTGCGGCCCACCCCTATGGACCTTACCATGGTACATATATTTTTATCCATGCCATCCACCAAGTGGTGCCCATCTTGCTGCCATGTCCGGAGCCTATCATTGTTGTCCGTTCTGGGCTAGCCCGGAGCATAGAGAAAACACAGATATCATTTTGATCCAAATCAGGTGGGTCACGTGTGCGTGGGCCCACCCTGACATGCGTGTAGCTATCCACACCATCCGTCCAACAGGGATGGTGGGTCCCATACAACCATATAGTTGCCATGTTGACGTTAGCAAGTATTGGGTCTGATTGTGAGGGATGTGTTATATCCCAACCGTTCGTCCATTTGTTGGACGGTGGGACCCACCCTGCACGCGTGCGACCTCTACCATCCAACTGGACGTGGGACCCCACCTTTGATGTATGTATTGTCTATTGCACCGTCCATCTCTGGACGGTGCCATGTGGGGCTAACCATGATGTATGGGCCTTATCCTCACCATCCAGATTGCTGGACGGTGGGAACCCACCCTTATGTATGTGTTTCTCCATGTCATCCATCTGTTTTGGCTAGGAGGTGGGGCCTAGATGATGTATATCCACACCGTCCGTTTGCTAGACGGGTGGGGCCCACCTTAGTGTATGTATTCTATATCCACACCGTCCATTTGTTGGGACGATGGGTGTGGGGCCCCACCGTGATGTATTGAATACCCATATCATTCGTCCCTTGGATGTGAGGCCCACCTTGATGTGTTGTATCTATGTCGTCCATCCCCCTGGACGTGGGACCCATTTAATGTGTCTTTTAATCTTAGTCATCCATCCCTTAGACCTCCAGATTGACTGGATAGGCCCATCTCCTTGTATGATATATACCTCATTGCTGAACAGTATTTGGGCCCCTTTGATGCCTTGTTAGGCTCACCTTTCACTTGATTGTATAAGGGCCAGATTGCCTAGATTTTCTAGATGTTTAGTGGGCCAGATGGGCTGAATATCTAGTCTTAGAATTTCCTATTGGTGAGGTGTTATCTGTCCATTATGGCGAACTTCATGGGCTGAGTTGTAAACCATTGTATTGGGTATATTATACATTTGGCCCAGCTATATTTTTGGAGCCTATGGGCTGCCCGAAGAGGCCCACCATGTTGGATGTACTAGACATATCCTACCTTAGCATTTTTATGGCCTTTGGGATGCCTCATGTGGCCCACCTTAATGTATGTGGGATATGGGCTGACCAAAGAGGCCCAATACTGATGTATGAGATAATATGAGCGAAACCCATTTATTTTCCAGCCATTCTGAGGGCTATGGGCTATTTCAAGGCCCTTGAGTGAGGCCCATTTCATGTTGCAATATGCCCACTTTGATGCATGTATTGTAAGACCTATATCTTAGTCCGTACCGTTCTATAGACTCCCACGATTCTTCTCATCGAATTTCGGTAACCCGTGGTCTTTAATTAGCATTTGCGTGTGACCCTAAGATGCATCCCATATATTTGAGTTGACTCGACTTGAGACTTGTACCCTTGCAACCCTGCCGTCCCCGCGACTTGTACATCGATATGATACCCGGGCCAAGAGTTGTGGGCCCGCATTTATTTCAAGAAAAATGTCATGCATTGCAAATCCCAAGAGAATCTCTACCCAAACATCGCACAATCAAAGTACAACAAGTACACAACCCATCCCTCTCTTACCAACAAGACAAGCAACCCATCCCTCTCCCATTCCCAAAGTCAACTCTCTCTCTCTCCACCCATCCCTTTCTTACACTCACCCATCACCCATCACTCACTCTTACATCACCTCTCTCTCTCTCTCTCTCTCTCTCTCTCTCTCTCTCTCTTTCCCAAACCCACTCCCCAAGCACCAAGAGAGAGTGGATGTCCAAGCTTCCCAAAGAGTGCCTAGTGTGTGGCCCACTTCCTACCCTAAAAAAAACTCCCATCTCCACCCTTCAATATTCATCATCCACCATCAAAGGGATAGTCTAAGAGCTAAGGAGTCCAAGAAGCTAAAGAAGAACGCCATCGGTGGGTGATCCTAGAATTTCCACTGTTGATTTTATTTGAGGGCCCACTTGTGATGGGACACATTTGATGTATGTGTTGTAAACATAGAGGGGCCCATAGTGGAGGGGTCCCTCCACCACACCCGATCTCTCTCTCTCTCTCTCTCTCTCTCTCTCTCTCTCTCTCTCTCCCCCCTTCTATGATGGCCCACCACATGGACACCACCATAATGTACGATATCCGCGTCGTCTAGGGCAGCGGTCCATCGTGATGTAGTTGATCCATGTTGTTCATCCTGGACAGGCCTGGATGTAGGAAAAAAAATACAAATACTAGCTTGGAGTAGAAGGTGGCCCACCCTGTGGACCCCACCATGTACATGTGTCTCACCTAGGCCGTTCACTGGCCAGCCGTCTAGCGGACCCAAACTACCTATCCGTCTTGGATAGGCCTAGCCGAAGGAAAACATAAATATCAACTTGATATTCTAGTGGGCCACGCATGTGTGGACCCACCTTGGTGTTGTAGATCCTCACTGTCCAATCTTTAGACGGTGGGGAAAGCTGATTGGTTGGAGTATCCCACACTAGCTATATAATTGATGTATGACATCAGTAAGTTTTGTGGCCCACCATGAGGCATGTGAGATCCACACCGTCCAGCTATATGTTATATCCCTACCGACTGTCTGTTTTGGGACGGTGGACCCCACTGTAATGTGTGTCTTATACACACCGTCCATCTATTTTAGAAGTGGAGCCCACCCCACACATGTGGCACGTGTGGGGGTGGGACCCACCTTGCTGTATGTATTATGTATCCACACCGTCCACTTCTGGACAGTGCTGTATGGGCCGCACCATGATGTATGGGTATATCCCCACCGTCCTTCCATTTGCTGGGCTGGGACCCACCCCACATGTGCTACATGTGTAGGGGTGGGGCCCACCCTAATGTATGTATTATATCAGCACCGTCCATATGGACAGGCTGTGTGGGGCCTACCTTGAGATGTGTGTATATCCATACCGTTCACATGGAAATCCCACCTGTGATGTATGTTTTAACCACGTTGTCCATTTGTTTTTGTTAAACCATGGGCTGCCCCATCAGGCCCATGTGATGTATTTATGGCCAGTTGATGAGGCCCAATGAGATGTATTTGAGGCCCATATGATGTGGCCTAACTTGATGTATATGAGGCCCATTGTTGTGGAATATTTGATGTATATGAGGCTCATATGATGTGTCCCTACTTAATGTATCTGAGGCCCATTGTTACAGCCCATTTGATGTATATGAGGTCCATGTACTGCGGCCAATTAATGAGGCCCAATATGATGTAATTGTGGCCCTTGTATCAGGCCCAATTTGATGTATATGAGGCCCATAAGTGAGGCCCAATGTGATGTATGAGAGGCCCATGGGATGTGGCCCAATGCGATGTATGTGAGACCCTTGTGTGAGGCCCAAAGCGATGTATATGACCGATGTGATGTGTGATTCCACCACGATGGATGTAATAATATTTATGATGAGTCATGCCTTGGGAGCAATGATGGTTTAATGTCCACATTATAAGAGCAATGATAGTTAAATGTCCACATTGTAACTCTCTCTAGGGCCCATGGTTAAGCCCATTCTCACCTCCCCTTAGTGGGCTAACCCAAACCGTTGGGTCCCCATAATCATTAGGCCCATTCTTGATATAAGGAGGGTACATCATCATATAACATGCTTAGTATAGGTTCACGATCCATGCCCATGCGCATCATATGTATGCTTGATATGAGGAGTGATTGATCATAGCAAATGCCATTGGGCGGATTATTATGGGACTCCTTGATAGGAGATGCCCCACATGAGCGCGCAGTTCGCGCAAGATTGTTGCATGACTGGATAGTATGATTCATACATCTCACATTTGTGTGATATGATTTTTGTACACCCTAATGACATCAGGACCATAGCCTCCACAGGCATGTCGTGGATGGTAGGATTGGACACTAGAATTACTGTTACTAGCATCAAAGCGCCATAGATGTCCCTGAGTGAAAATCCCTAAATCGATGGTACTAGAGGATGACTCCAATGTCGAGACTGAGTGGATGCATAACCGCTCAAGGGCCGTATACCAATAAGCTGCGTCTCCCACTATGTCATGGTTGGTTGGAAGGGGGTGCCGCTCGAGGATAAGGGCATAACTAGGCTGAGTTTGACCAGCTCATAAATGGGTCTGCTACCAACGTGCCGGGTAGATATTGACAGACTACTGGTCAGGTGGGTAGTGAGGTCTCTTCCGCTTGCACGGTTGTGCGTCCAGTGTAAAGCGGCAATGTGGTGTATAGTATATTAGACCTCGGTGATATCTCAGAGATGAGCTGTATAATTATGTAGATTCAAATGAGGATTTGGTATGCTTGAGTTGCATCTCGCATTGCATGGCCTTGGTATGACTGATAGCATTCATGCCTTGCATCACATAGCCTTATACGGTTAACTGTATTCATGGATTCTCCAGCATATTCCGCATTACTCTGATATTGCATTCCGAGCACGCTTATATTGCCAACACACTTACACCACCCTCTAACCTTTCTATAAGCTTATGCATGACCTTAGCATGCAGGTGATGCTAGGTCGTAGCTGAGCAAGAGCAAGAGCATGTCGTGGAGCTTCAGGAGTTTTAGTTATTATCATCATTATATTTCCCTTTATACGCATTATATCTTAAAGTTTTTTTTTATCATAATGGATTTTGTGATGGTGTTCTTATGGTTATTGTTTGTGGGTTATGCAATAGTTATGCTTATGATGGAACAAATTCATCTTGTAAATCCTCCTAGTAGGATCCCAGGATCGAAACTTGGCATATGGGTGTCGGGAGCCGAGAAAGGGGTACTACGGAGTTTTTCGGCACCAAATTCGGCGATCGAAAATTTTGTGAGCCTGAAAAGGCCTAGCTATACGTCCTAGAGGGGGGGTGAATAGGACGATGCCAAAATAAAACTTTAACAGCGGAATAAACGAATATGATAACCAAATAAAATAAATCAATTCACAATGCTGAAATAAAAGCAACCTCAATAAACAAGAATTGAGAGGTTGATACGAATTCAGTTTTAAGGACAACCTGACACCATAAAAACCAAGGGTTTATGGAAGGACAACCTTATTTCTAGAACGTCTTTTGTATGAAAACTCAAACCGGAGAGGAATAAATAAATAGCAGGAATTTAAATCTAAATTATTACAACATTCCCTCTGTGCTTGAAATGTAAATTTTACAACATTCACATCCACACATACATTCCACAAAACTGAATGATAAAAGATATAAAATTTAAGCAAGCATTCAAACCACAAGACAGAATTATAGAGGTTCACCTGTGTGTACACCAACTGTTCAACAACAGCCACACAGAATGCCTACTCCACTCTTAATATCCTCACACAGGGGATATTAGTGTTCACTAACAAAATAGGTTTCACAGGTTCACCTAAAACCTTAACAATTGTGTCTTTTTAACTTGGGCTTACACAATCCAAAAACCCACACTTTCTGAGTTTTCTAGCTCTCCTTAGATAACCACATAATGAGATTTTTCTAGCGAATCTCAAACAAAAACCAAAAGAATGTAAATTACATAAAAGTAAAATACCTGGATTTCTCCTTTTTGTAGTAGCCTGTTAGAACCAATCAGAGTAGATGTTTGAATCAATGTTCAATGTCCAATACTCACTTTACAATGGTTCCAAGTTCTAATTGATTTTAAATTAAATCAAATGGGCTTAGCTCTATTTGATTTTGATTCCAAGAAGAAGGAATACAGCAATTCCTCTTTTCAAATAAGATTGGAATATAGGAATAAAATCAAATAAGAAAAGTTAACAAAAAGAATATTAAATATGCATAGCGTAGCTTAAAATGAACAAACTTATCTCAGAGTGGAGGCTTAAATTTTCTTGAAATTAATCGATGAAAAACTCTGAAATTCGTGTTCAATTTATAGATGAAAAGATCACATCTACGACTGGTCTTAGGAACCCTTCAACTAGTCGTAGCTTCAACGGCGTTTTGAATTTTTAAGCATGATCTTTGAAAACAGTTCTATGACTAGTCTTATGATTTCTACGATTGGTCTTAGACCACCATGACCGGTCGTAGTAGACCCAGGACTAGTCATAGACAACTAGGCTTGGTTGTTGGAGTTTGAGTCATAGTTCTAGGACTGGTCGAAGGTCGAGTTGTGACCTCCTTACGACCGATCGAATAGTCTCCAAGACTGGTCATAGAGTAACCAAAAATTTTCAAAAATCTTCAACAACTTAGGACTGGTCGTGAAATTTCTTGGACTGGTCGAACCAGTGCTAGGACTAGTAGAACAAGGTCGAGGACTAGTCTTAGTATAGACCAATTCATATAAATAGATTCATTTTGAATTATATATACAAAATGACCTACCCTAAGGTCAATCTGAGGTCTATCATACCTGGATCATTAAGTATGAACATTGAACTTCATTCTTTTCAGATAATAGTTGACCTTTGAACCTAATGAAGCTTGAGATCTCTACTTGATGTAGCTTGATCTTGAGATCTTCTAAAGCTTGAAATTAAACTTCATCTTGAGTTGTACTTGAGTCTTGAAATGTACTCTCCTTATCGATGTAGCTCTAAACATAGATGCTTAAAGTACATGATTTTACATTTCTTGAAGTAGAGCACCGTATATGTCTTGAACCATTGTGATGCAGTGTCTTGATCATATATATATATATATATATATATATATATATATATATCAACATACAAGCACAAGACAGAGATAGAGATTTTGGCACAACAAAATTTGACAATCAAATGAGCATGAGACCATAGCACTTACAATCTCCCCCTTTGTCAAATTTGTGACAAAACACAAAAAATAAGAGGAGCACCACATGCATAATAAAGAATCATACACCAGTTGTCATAAACTAGCAAGTAAACATACATCTATACTTACTCCCCCTGAGTAGCAGCACATATATAATGATTGCTACACATATTATAGTACAATTCATGTCCATAAGCAATCAAACCAAAAGCTTCCAAAAGCCTTCTCCCCCTTTTTGTCACAAAATGACAAAGGAAGAAACATTGTAAAGGATTAAAAGATGGAGTAATAGATGGATTTAATCGACAATATATAAGCAAATGAAAGTTCACAATCCATTTACCAGTTTAACTAAAAAGTCAGCAAACCAATTAAAGTGCATAATCCAACATAAGTATGAAAGTTAATACAGGCCAAGAATTAAAATCATTCAATTAGATCCTGAAAATGGAGCAGGAATGGAAGGATCAAGTTTATGCATAGATACTTGCACATATATTTAAACAGAAAATCATGGGCAACATTCATATTCTCTACCTTCTCCTCTAGAGCACGAAGACGAGCATCAAACTCAGATGGCTCATAGTCAGGATCATTTCCAGAATCTGAATCAAGTTCATCGAAAATATCATTCATATCAACATCATCAGGAAGATTGCCAGCATCTTTCACTTCATTCCCAGCTTCAGTACAATTACCACCAACATTCACTTGGCCAGGAGCCAATCCCAATTTCATCTGGTTAATATTTGTATTGTTAAAAATAAGATGATGAATAGGGGCCTCTCCAACAGCATAGCCATGAGCATGTGAGTAGCTAAAACAGTCATAAGATAGGTAAATAGAAGATCACTATGATCAGAATGGATTCGAAACTGAATGATGGAATGACAAATTAAAGAAGGTAGACAGATCTTTACACCAGTAATGACACAATACAAAATACGAACCATAAAGGCAGTTAGTTCTGCTTTGTTGCCAGACCGCGGATACAGATTTGAGATAAAGATTCTATAACGAACCCTGTATCTGGGTAACAAATACCTTAAGGGGAGTGCATTTCCTTTATGGGTCCATTGCACTTCCATATTCATAAATCTCTAGTGGGCATCTGTTTTGCTAATTCAGAGGGTTTTTCAGATAATGTATGATGGTAATACCCTCATCATTAATAGGGATTTCCATGAGACCAGCTATTAAATGTTGATCTACTTCAAATAGACCTTCTCTAATATCAATTTTAAACGTTAAATTCTCATATGAAAAATCAGAGATGCATGCTAATATGGATTGAGCAATAGACTGGTATGTAGGCCCACCCCAATGTAAGATGTTATCCCAACCTATAGATTGGAGTAGAGGTAAGATACCAAATTGAACAATGTGGTTAAGATCAACTGGATGTTTAACGATGACATTGCGCATACGCAAATCCCGTACATCGGATGGATAATTTTCGGGAGACCGAAGATACCATTATGTGATAGGAGTTGATCTAGAAGAAGATGGACCACGGGAAGATTTCTTTTTCCCTTTGGGATCCATTTGCAATACCAGATACAAGAAAACAACTAGATTCAAAAAATATGGAATGGGTTTTGATAGATCAGATTTTTGAAAGGAAAAACTCTAATCTTGCACTGAAAGACCAAATAAAGTGCACAAGAGTGAAAAACGAGATACAATAAGCAAGATTATACAAGAAAAATATAAAAGAACCACTAACCTTGAAGGAAAATGATGGTGGGTTCGACCGGTCAGGCTTAGGCTCGTTGGAGAGTGAAATGGAAATGAAAAAGAAGTTTTTCTCCAAATTAAAGTGATTTCACGAGTTCCATGACTGGTCGTGGATATACACGACTGGTCGTACCAAGACTGGTCGTGTATACTCACGACTGGTCGAGTACTGGCCAAAAATTGCATTTCACAACTAATTTTAAAATTCAACCAAAAAGATAAATAAACATATATATAATATGATACAATAATGCAAGAATATTCAATTTAAATTGCACATACCAAGATCAAACTTTAATTTATTAAACCTACTTTTGTCAAGCGGTTTAGTGAAAATATCCGCAAGTTGAGTCTCGGTAGGAATATATTCCAAAGATATTATTTTTTCTTCCACTAATTCACGAATGTAATGATACCTAATGCCAATGTGCTTGGTACGTGTATGCTGGATTGGTTTTTTAGATATATTTATCGCACTGGAATTATTGCAATATAAAACCATTGAGTCCTGTGTAGTTCCATAATTGCTTAACATGCGTTTCATCCAAACAAGCTGAGTACATGCATTTCCAGTTGCAATGTATTTAGCCTCAGCAGTTGAGAGCGATATAGAACTTTGCTTCTTGCTAAACCAAGAAACCAAGTAATTTCTAATATAAAAACAACCACCGCTGGTTGATTTTCTATCATCAATATTGCCAGCCCAATCAGCATCTAATACCCAGCCAACTGGACACTAGTATCATATGGATACCAAAGACCCAAATGCACAGAACTTACAACATATCTAATAATCCTCTTAACAACAGTTAAATGAGATTCTTTAGGATTAGATTGATATCTTACACAAATACCAACACTGAAAGCTATATCAGGTCTACTAGAAGTTAAATAAAGCAAACTGCCAATCATGCTATGATATAATTTAGGATCTACATCTTTACCTGTAGAGTCTTAAAGATGTACTCGTGGGAGTATCAAAATTCTTACCACTCTCAAATCTGAACCTTTTAATCAAGTTCAAAGCATACTTGGTTTGAGAAATAAAAATTCCATCAGGTTGTTGTTTTACTTGCAACCCTAGGAAATAATGTAATTCCCCAACCATGCTCATCTCGAACTTAGATTTCATTAAATCTGCAAACTCAATAGTCATGTTAGTACAAGTTGATCCATAAATAATATCATCAACATAAATCTGAACCATTAAAACATCATTATTGTTTTTCTTAACAAAAAGCGTCTTATCTACACTGCCCATTTGAAAATTATGACTGAGTAAAAACTTAGTCAATTTCTCATACCATGCTCTGGGAGCTTGTTTTAGACCATAGAGAACCTTTTTAAGATGGTATACATGATCAGTAAACTTAGGTCTTCAAACCTTGTAGGTTGTTCAACATATACCTCTTCATGTAAATTGCCATTCAAAAAAACACTCTTTATATCCATTTGATAAATCTTAAATTTTCTATAGCATGCAATGGATATAAAAAGTTTGATTGATTCAAGGCGAGCAACTGGGGTAAAGGTTTCATCGTAATCGATGCCTTCAATTTGAGTGTACCCTTGTACAACCAGTCATGCCTTGTTTCGAATTATATTTCCAAGTTCATCAGACTTATTTTTGAAAATCCACTTCGTTCCGATAATGTGTTTATCTTTAGGTCTAGGAACGAGATACCAGACATCATTACGAATAAATTGATTAAGTTCTTCCTGCATGGCAACTATCCGGTTTTCTTCAGAAAGAGCTTCTTTTACATTCACCAGTTCTATCTAGGAAGTAAAGCACACGTAATTACATATATCTTCTAATTGTCTATGTGTTCGTACACTAGTGAGAGGGTTTCCAAGAATTTGAGTGGTTGGATGATCTTTGGCAGTCCTCAGTTCAGAGTTTTCTTGATTTGATAAAGTATCTGGTTTGTCAATTAAAATAACTTCAGCATTATCTGAACTTGGGGCAGGTGTATTTAATTGATCATTAATGACCACATTAATGGACTCTAGAATCACACCAGTCATGTTGTTCAGTACATGATATGCACGACTGTTTAAAGAGTATCCTAAAAAGATCCCTTCATCACTCTTAGTGTCAAGCTTTCCCAAATTTTCACGGTCATGTAAAATATAGCACTTGCTGCCAAAAACTCGAAAGTATTTGACAGTAGGCTTCTTATCAAACCAAAGTTCGTAAGCTGTTTTATTATTAGATTTACAAGTATAAACCCAGTTAATAATATAGCAGGCGGTATTCACTGCTTTAGCCCAAAGATTTCTAGGGAGCTTCATACTATTTAACATTACGTTTCCCATTTCTTGAAGCACTCTATTTTTCCTCTCCATAATTCCATTTTGTTGTGGTGTTTTGGGCGCAGAGAATTCATGCGATATTCCCTGATCGCTATAGAACTTTTCGAAACTGCCATTGTCGAACTCAGATCCATGATCACTACGGATCTTACAAACTTGAGAACTTTTTTTAGTTTGGATTCGTTTGATGATCTTTTTCACTTTATCAAGGGTTTTTTATTTATCTCTTAAGAAAGCTACCTAAGTGAATCTGGTAAAATCATCCACAATTACCAGGATGTATTTTTTGCCACCTCGACTCTCCATCCTTATAGGTCCTATAAGATCCATGTGGAGTAGCTCGAGTGGTCTTAATGTGGCATTGAAATTCACCTTTTTGTAAGAGCTCCTTGTTTGTTTGCCATACTGGCATTCACCACATATTTTGTATACTTTTTGTAATTTAGGTAGACCTCTTATTAGTTCTCCTTTGCTCAATCTGTATAAATTTCGGTAGTGTACATGTCCAAGGCATTTATATCATAATTATGTCTCATCGGTATGGACCATGTAGCACTGTTGATTAGATGAGCTACCATCGTTTATAATATAGCAGTTTTCAGAAGTTCTGTGACCAGTTAATATTACAGAACCCATTTTATTTATGATTTCACAACCTTGATTGGAAAATTTCACACTATAGTTGTTATCGCATATTTGGGATATGCTTAACAGGTTGTGTTTTAGCCCCTCAACATATAAAACGTTCTTAAATAAGGGAAGATTATAGAGTTGAACCTACCTTGGCCAATTATCTTGCAATTGCTTCCATCACCAAAAGTAATTAACCCATCAGTCATATCTTTAAGATCGGTGAATAAAGCCTTGTCGCCTGTCATATGCCTGGAGCATCCACTCTTTAGGTACCACTTTGAATGACTTGTAGCTTTGAAAGCGGTGTGGGCAACCAAGCAAGCAACCTTAGGAACCCATTTCAGAACTATTTTGGGTTTAGGAGTATAGTTGGTCTTCTTCTGTATGTTGTTATAAGAATGACCTACTGAGTTAGATTTTAAGAGCTCCTTGAGTAAATCAACTATCTTTTTAGCTAGTGGGTTTTTGTTCTGATTTTTGAAATTTACATAGCTGTTTTTAGGTTTTTGAAAAGTTTATGTATTTTTAGAAAAACCTTGACTGGTATTTTTCCCTTTTAAGTTGAGGACTCTCCTTTCACAAACTTAGGAGGAGCATACTTTTGTTTAGGAGGAACACATTTATCATAGCCCAACCCGGATCTATCGCCACATTTTCTAGATCTGGATAAAAGTTTTTCTAAATTTGGATCTCCTTGGGCATACCTCCATATATCCTTTAAACTTAGAAGAGAAGATACTTCATTTTTAAGTTTCTCATTTTCAGATTTCAGATTTTCAATCAGGAAAGTTTTGAATTCTAAATCGCATTTTGATTTTTCAAAACAATCTGAAATTTGGGATTTTTCTAAAACAAGAGATTCAAAACATTCTTTGAGTTTAAAAAACTTTTCTTTTTGAAGTTTAAGTTTGACATCGATTTTACAACTTTTCTTCTATAAGGCATTGTAAGCATCTTCAAGGTCATCTTCATTTTCATAATCACTATTCGATTTTTCTTCGCTAGTTGAATCATCATGATCTGAAAAAGTGAATTTGGCTGGAGTCATAAGGGCTTTAACTTCACTGCCCGACTCTGTTTCAGAATCTTTTGATTCAGAAGAAGCTTCAGAATCAGATGATTCTTCCCAAGCCGCCAACATACCATTCTCTTTGGGTTTGTCCTTTTTAGGACATTTGTTTACTAAATGCCCATATTCTTGGCAGTTGTAACATTGACTATCTTTCAAAGACTTTTAAGTTTTAGATTTAGGTTTTGATCTTTTCTTATCATTTGATTTTTGAAATTCAACCCTCTTTTTACTCTTGAAAATCTTGTAAAACTTTTTCGTTAAAAGAGCCATATCATCTTCAGAATCAGGGTTTTCCTGAGAAATACATTTAGAGGATTTAAGAGCGATAGACTTACTTTTAGGAGCTTTAAATTTTAACTCATAGGTTTGTAAAGAACCAACTAGTTCTTCTAACCTCATATTGTCCGTATCACGAAGTTCCTGGATCGCGGTTACCTTAGAGTTGAACCGTTCAGGAAGTGAGTGTAATATCTTTACACACACTTTACTTTCTGGGATTTTATCGCCAAGATCCCATATATAAGTTTACAATGTCATTTAATCTTGTGTAAAAGTCTATAAACATTTCATTTTCCTCCATATGAATTTCTTCAAATTTGGTTGTGAGGAGTTGGACTTTAGATTTTTTGACAATTGTAGTACCCTCGTGTGTCATTTCTAATATATCCCAGGCTTGCTTTGCAGTATCACAGGATATGATTCTTTTGAACTCATCTGGTGATAGTGCACAAGTGATTGCATTTAGTGCTTTTGCATTGGCACTACTCTCATTTTTTTGAAGAGTGGTCCATGAGAAATACCGTGTTACTCTCATTGATTTTAAACCATCGATACCAGTCACTTCAGTGGTAGGTGGGTTCCATTCAGTCACTGTGGATTGCCACACACTCTCATCCATTGATTTGAGGAAGATCCTCATTCTGGCTTTCCAATAGGCATAGTTGGAGCCATCAAAGGGCGGAGGCCTTGTGACTGATAGGCTATCAAAATTTCACATCTTTTAAATAGCTTAGATCGTTAGCTCAGGAAATAAATCCAAATAAAAAGAAATAAGAGCGAGCTATTAAGCTCTGATACCACTTGAAAAGGCCTAGCTATACGTCCTAGAGGAGGGTGAATAGGACGATGCCAAAATAAAACTTTAACAGTGGAATAAACGAATATGATAACCAAATGAAATAAATCAATTCACAATGCTAAAATAAAAGCAACCTCAATAAACAAGAATTGAGAGGTTGATACGAATTCAGTTCTAAGGACAACCTTACACCATAAAAACCAAGGGTTTCTGGCAGGACAACCTTATTTCTAGAATGTCCTTTGTATCAAAAACTCAAACCGGAGAGGAATAAATAAATAACAAGGAATTGAAATAAAATTGCAGGAATTTAAATCTAAATTATTACAACATTCCCACCGTGCTTGAAATGTAAATTTTACAACATTCATATCCACACATACATTCCACAAAACTGAATGATAAAAGATATAAAACTTAAAGTAAGCATTCAAACCACATGACAAAGAATTATAGTGGTTCGCCTGTGTGTACACCAACTGTTCAACAACAGCCACACAGAATGCTACTCCACTCCTAATATCCTCACACAGGGGATATTAGCGTTCACTAACAAAATAGGTTTCACAGGTTCACCTAAAACCTTCACAATTGTGTCTTTTTAACTTAGGCTTACACAATCTAAAAACCCACACTTTCTGAGTTTTCTGGCTCTCCTCAGATAACCACATAATGAGATTTTTCTGGCGAATCTCAAACAAAAACCAAAAGAATGTAAATTACATAAAAGTAAAATACCTAGATTTCTCCACTTTGTAGTAGCCTGGTAGAACCGATCGGAGTAGATTTTTGAATCAACGTTCAATGTCCAATACTCACTTTACAATGGTTCTAAGTTTTAATTGATTTTAAATTAAATCAAATGGGCTTAGCTCTATTTGATTTTGATTCTAAGAAGGAATACAACAATTACTCTTTTCAAATAAGATTGGAATATAGGAATAAAATCAAATAAGAAAAGCTAACAAAAAGAATATTAAATATGCACAGCATAGCTTAAAATGAACAAACTTATCTTAGAGTGGAGGCTTGAATTTTCTTAAAATTAATCGATGAAAAAACTCTGAAATTTGTGTTCAATTTATAGATGAAAAGATCACATCTACGACTGGTCTTAGGAACCCTTCGACTGGTCGTAGCTTTAACGACATTTTGAATTTTTAAGAGCGATCTTTGAAAACTATTCTACGACTAGTCTTATGATTTCTACGACTGGTCTTAGACCACCTACGACCAGTCGTAGCAGACCCAGGACTGGTCGTAGACAACCAGGCTTGGTTGTTGGAGTTTGAGTCGTAGTTATAGGACTGGTCGAAGGTCGAGTCGTGACCTCCCTACGACCGGTCGAACAGTCTCCAGGACTGGTCATAGAGTAATCAAAAAATTCTGAAAATCTTCAATAATTTAGGACTGGTCGTGGAATTTCTTGGACTGGTCGAACCAGTGCTAGGACTAGTCGAACAAGGTCCAGGACTAATCTTAGAACAAACCAATTCATATAAATAGATTCATTTTGAATTATGTATACAAAATAACCTACCCTAAGGTCTATCATACCTGGATCATTAAGTATGAACATTGAACTTCATTCTTTTTAGATAATGGTTGACCTTTGAACCTTATGAAGCTTGAGATCTCTACTTGATGTAGCTTGATCTTGAGATCTTCTAAAGCTTGAAATTAAACTTCATCTTGAGTTGTACTTGAGTCTTGAAATGTACTTGAGTTTTGATATATACTCTCCTTATCAATGTAGCTCTGAACATAGATGCTTAAAGTATATGACTTTACATTTCTTGAAGTAGAGCACCATACATGTCTTGAACCATTGTGATGCAGTGTTTTGATCATATATATATCAACATACAAACACAAGACACAGATAGAGGTTTTGGCATAATAAAATTTGACAATCAAAGGAGCATGAGACCATAACACTTACAGAGCCCGGTTTCTGAGTTTGTGGCATGACATGTATTGTAGGCACTCTGTCCACTTATTTTTTTTTTGGACCACAGGGCTGATCGATGAGGCCCACCTTGATGTGTATATTGACCTTGCTGTCCATTTTTTTTCTGGGTTAAGGGTTGTCTCATATACCCCACTTTGATGATGTGTTGTGCCTAGTCGTTTCCCCCATTTTGTGTGACCCACTTAGACGTGGCCCATCCTTGGTGGGATGTCCAGTGTTGGGCTAGCCGTCCAGGCCTTATGGATGCCTAGATTGATTGGGGTGTTGCTGGACTTGTAGTCTAGCAGCAGGCTCACCTTGTTTTTATGAGTTCTATCCATGTTTCCATCTGGCAAGGCCCACTGCGATATTTACAAGCCACCATGAATTAATTGTTTTGCCCAAATAATGTAGTTGCTGGACCCTCAGTAGGCCCAGGAAGTTGGGTGGGCTGGATGTCTGGCAAAGGCCTAGATAATTATGCATCTAGTTGATTGTTTTAAAGTAGTGTGGCCCACCAGATTGAGAGTGTTTTGAGTACTCTCTATGCCTGTGTTTCTATGTGATTGTGGGCCTCATTTATGCCTTGCGCGGCTTACTAACCATCTCATTGTCTGAGGAACTTGTTGTCCAAATTTTTGGACGTCCAGGCAGGCTTAGATGGGCTGGACGTCCAGCCTTAGTGTCTCTCCATATGCTATGTTGCCCATCCATTGTGCTGGGCCTTGTGGGCTGATTGTAAGCCCAATATGATGTATGTGATTGGATCTTTACCACCCATCCAACTTGTCTAGTTTTGGGCTGATATATAAAGCCCACATTGGTGGGCGTTGGTTATACCTTAGCCATTTAATTAAGGCATATGGGTTGCTCATGAGGCCCAACATAATACATGAGTAGGATGTTCTCTTTAGCCATGATGTTTTTGGGCCATGGGCTGCCCCCTCGTGTAGCCCATTTTGATGTATTTAGGCTTTGGGCCATTGCTTGAGGCCCAACATGATTTGTGGAATATTGTGGATGATGCCCAATTATTTTCTAGCTATTGTATGGGCCATGGGCTATTTTATGAGACCCTTGTATGAGGCCCATGGTGATGTACATGAGACCCTTGTATGAGGCCCAATGTGATGTATGTGAAGCGTATGAGATGTGGCCCAATGTGATGTATGTGAAGCCCATGAGATGTGACCCAAGATGATGTATATGAAGCCCATGGGATGTAGCCCAATGAGATGTATGTGAGGACCATGGGATGTGGCCCAATGTGATGTATGTGGGGCCCATATGATGAGGCCATTGTGATGTATATAAGGCCTATGTGGAGAGGCCCGTTGCAATGTATTTGAGGCCTATGTGGTGAGGCCCACAGTGATAAATATGAGACCCTTGTGTGAGGCCCAATTGTGATGTTGATTCCACCACGATGCATGTGATAATGTTTATGATGCCCATCCATTTTTCTAGCTAGTTTAAGGACCATCGGTCCCATTGTGAGATAGTCCCTATAACGGGCGGCATTCTAGGAGACAATGGTGGTTAAAAGTCGACATTGCAAACTCCCTAAGGCCCATAGCTAGCCCATTCCCCATTGTAAGTTAAAATCTAAGACAAGCCGTACTTTAGGAGCAATGAAGGTTAAATGTCCATGTTGTATACTCCCTAGGGCCCATTGTTAAGCCCGTTTCCATTTTTTCCTTATTGGGCCCTCATTGAGAATAATGCTTCCCATCATACCCTATAGTACTACTCAAACCTTGGAACCCATCTTGTGGCCATGATAAGACCCATTGTGATGGCATGGGGCCCATTATGATTTTATAAGGCCCATGTGATGGTATGAGGCCCATTGTGATTGTATAAGGCCATTGTGATGGTATGAGGCCCATTGTGATTGTATGAGGCCCATTGTGTAAGGCCCATTGTGATTGTATGAGGCCATTGTGATGGTATGAGGCCCATTGCGATATGTGAGGCCCATTGTGATTGTATAAGGCCCATTACGATGTATGAGACCCATTGTGATTGTGTGAGGCCAATCATTGTTATGTTTGATAATCATACATAACATGCATCATGACATATGCCATATGCATCATTTGCATGCTTGTTATGAGGAGTGATTGACCATAGCATATGTCATTGGGCTAGTTGTTTTTGAGAATCCTTAAGAGACGGAGTTTCCCCACATGAGCATGTGGTACGCGTAGAACTGATACATGACTGGATTGTATGACTCATGCATCTTGCATTTGTATGATATGATTTCTGTTCGCCCTAGCGACATCAGGGCTGAAGCCTCCACAGGCATATCGTGGATGGTCGGATTGGACACCAAAAATATTTTGGTTCTACATGAGGCACTATAGATGTCCCTAGGTAAAAGTCCCTAAAACCTTATGGTACCAAGAGGATGCTCCAACGTCAAAAGTGAGTGGATGTATGAGCACATGAGTGTCTAATACCATTAGGCCGTGTCTCCCACTGTGTCGTGGTTGGTTGGAAGGGGGTGTGGCCTTACCCGCTCAAGGGTAGGGGGCAATGCTAGGCTGTGCCTGACCAACTTGTAAATGGGTCTACTATCCACGTACCGAATAGGTATTGACAAGCTATTGGCCAGGCGGATAGTGAGGTTTCTTACGCTCACTTAAACTGCGCACCTGGGGTAGGGGCAGTGCCATTTGGAGTGTACTAGACCTCGGTGATTTTTAAGAGAGGAACCGTGCTTATATGTGGATTCAGATGAGGACTGACATGACATGTGATTTCATCTTACATATGACATTGGCCATGTAGGCCTTGCACTGCATATGTCACACCCCAAACACGAAAATTGGGCTAAAAAATTCTCGATTGCCAAATTTGGTGCTGACAGTCTTCGTAGTATCCCATTCTCGGCTCCTAACACCCATACACCAGATTCCGATCTTGAGATCCTATGAGGAGGATTTTTCTAATGTACATTTGTCTCATAAGAAGCATAACCACAAGTTTACCTAAATTACAAAGGTAACTTCATCATCACATATCCACTAATATAAACATTTAAATACAATGATGAAAGGAAAATATATATATTAAAAATTAAAGCTCTAGAAGACTGTTGCACACTCTATGCTCAACGCTGCTGCAACCTAACACCACCTGCACGCATCTATCGTGCATAAGCTTATAGAAAGCTTAGAGGGTGGTGAAAGTGTGTGCTCAAGGTAAGTGCCAAATATGTAATACAATGTTATAAATCATATAATATCAGAATAAGCGAAAATACTGACAAGATCATGAATCATAGGATATCAGAGTAAGCGGAAATATACTAGTAAGTCCATGAGTGCCATCAGTCGTACCAAGGCTATGCAATGCAAGACATGAATGCTAATGGCCATATTAATGTAGAAACATGACAACCCAAAATGTTAAATGCTGCGGATGCAATGAAATATGTGGTGCGAATGAAATGACCAAGTTGGAGTGAAGTCAGGATGATAGTATGTATCATCGTAGGCTATGGGGTCCATCACAAGGGACTTCTATCCAAACCAGTCCCATACCTAAATTCAAATAGCCAGACTCAATGTAATAGACTCCTGATCTCAGGCTAGTCATGTGCCCCAACCGAAATCCATGTCATTACGAAGGTACACAATAATTAGTTGTGCACTACTAGCCCGAGTGGATAGTGAATGAATGAATGAATGAGTATGCAACTCTTGCTCAATAAGTCCACATATCAGTACGGTTCCTCACTTGGAAATCACGAGGTCTAGTACACTCCGAACCAGATTGCCGCCCCATCGCGCCCAACAAGGTGAATGGAAGAGACCTCACTACCTACTTGCCAATATAGGGCCCGACTCGTCAATAGAGGACTCATTCCTCGAGTTGGTCAAACTCAGCCTAGCTTTGCCTCCTCCTCTCAGGTAGGTAAGGCCACACCCCCTTCCAACCGACCATGACTTAGTGGGAGACACTACCTAATGGTATACGGCCCTCATGCACTCATGCATCCACTCGATTTAGGCGTTGAAGCAACCTCTGGTACTAAGAGGGTTCTGGGACTTTCACCTAAGGATATCTATAGCACCCCATATAGAATAGATTTTCAGTGTCCCATCTAACCATCCATGATATGCCTACAGAGGCTACGACCGTGATGTCGCTAGGCATACGGTAATCATAATCACATAATACAAAATGCATGAGTCACGCAGTCCAATCATGCATCACTCCTGCGCATACCGTGCGCTCATGTTGGGCAACTCCGCTTATCAAGGAGTCCCATGAACAACCTACCATATGGCATATGCAATGGTCATCCACATCTCATAACAAACATGCAGATGATGTTTATGGGTATGTATCATGATGCTATGCTGTCACATACTCATAATCGGTATCGATAACCGGCATCGATAATCGGCTTATCAAAGGGCCTAAGAGAAGGTCACAATGAAGACATTTAACCATCATTGTCCATCAATGCCCATCAATGTGAAAACTTAACCAACATTACTCCCAAGGAGTGGCCCACGTAGAGCTAAACATATAGTGGGCCCATGGCCTTAGGTCCATTCTTATCCTTCTCAAAGTGGGTTGACCCTAATCATTAGGCCCCATTGATAATTGTACGATCCATATATTCTTATTGGGCTAACCCAAAATGTCGGGCCCCATTGGTTGCTAGTAGGGTTGTTTATCTTAAAGTCCATTTAGGACTTATTTGGACTCCCTAGGGCAACTAGCGAGCCATATGATAGTATAGAGATGGAAGCCCATTCCAAATCGTTAGGTTTATAGGTTGGCCACCTAGGCCCAACCTTGATATGAGGAGAGTTCATCATCACTGTAGACGGGAAGATCCGTGCTATCAAATTTGGTATATCCATAGTCGAGGATTGACCCTCATGTTATGGATCTGCTGTCCATCTATGGACCCCGCCTTGTATATAGGCCGATTACCAATGATAACTATGAGCACGTGCTAGTATAACATCATGATATAAGCCATTGAGATCGTATGAGGCCCATTGTAATTGTATTAGACTCATTCTCATTTCCCCTTAGTGGGCTAACCCAAATTGATGGGCCCCTATTATTATTAGTATGATCCATCTCGCCTTATTGGTCTATCCCAATTCTTTGGGTCCTTATTGATGCTAGTAGAAGAACCCAAACCTAGAAGCCCACTCTTAGGCCCATGAGTAGGCCATCTAGCCCCATCCTTGTTATGAGGAGGATGCATCATCACCTCTGGCCATAGGTAGAAGAATCTATGGTATTAGATTTGGTATATCCACTGTTGAGGACCGATCCCTATGTTATGGATTAGATCTGTTGTCCATTTATGGACCCCACCATATATAGGCCAACTATTGATTACGACTATTTTAGTATACGCACTGAGTATGTGTTAGTATAACATTATGATTGTATAAGGTCATTATAAGGTTAATTGTGATTGTACGAGGTCCGTTGTGATTGTATGAGGCCTATTGTGGTTGTATAAGGCTCATTATGATTGTATGAGACCCAATTGTGATGTAAGAGGACCATCATATGTGTGAGACCATTATATCTGTGAGGCTCACCATATGTTGATGATTATTGCACACCACTCATTCACCTATACGAGCCATGGGCCGTCTTATACCGGCCCATTATGATGTATGCGATTATAATCTTGCTTGGTGTACTTCATGATACATGCCCATACGGATCATCCGCATGCTTGTTATGAGGAGTGATTGGGCATAGCATGAGCCATTGGGCTGATTGTTTATGGGACTCCCTGAGAGACGGAGTTACCCCACGTGAGTGTGCGGTACATGCAGGTTTGATGCATGACTAGATGGCATGACTCATGCATCTCGCATTTTGTGATATGACCATCGTACGCCCTAGTGACATCAAGGTCGTAACCTCTACAGGCATGTTGTGGATGGTCAGATGGGACACCAAAAATGTTTAGTTTTAGCATACGGGTGAGATAGATGTCCCTAGGTGACAGTCCCTAAACCCCTGAGGCCAAGGGATGCCCCAACGTTTAGACCGAGTGGATATATATGAGAGCATGAGAGCCGTATATCAGTATGTCACGTCTTCCACTATGTCGTGGTCGGTTGGGAGGGGGTGTGGCCTTACCCGCTTGAGGGAGTAGGCAATGTTAGGCCGAGTCTGACCAGCTCATAAATAGGTTTGCTATCGACGAGCTGGGATGATATTGGTAGGTGGATAGTGAGGTCTCTTCCACTTACCTAGTTGTATTGTGCGCTTGATGGGGCGGTAAGCTGGTGTAGGGCGTACTAGACCCCGGTGATGATCCCAGAGATGTACAGTACTGATATGTGAACTTACTGAGCAGGAGTTGCATACTCAGCATTTTACTCATTCATCCATTCACTACTCACTCGGGCTGGTGGTGCGCAACTAATTTATTATGTGTACCCTCACAATGGTCATGATTTCAGTTAGGTACGTGACTAACCTGAGATCAGAAGTTTACCACATTGTGTCCAGCTATCCAAATCAGGTATGAGCCAGTTTGGATAGAAGTCCCTTGTGATGGACCCCACAGATTGTGATACTACGTACTATCATCCCAACTCCATGCTCAAGCTTGGTCATTTCTTTCGCACCGCATATTGCATTGCATCCCCAACACATGGCATTTTGTTTACCATGACCCCGCATTGCATAGTCGATCTGCATTGTATACCCTAATATTGTATGACTCATGGACTTGTTAGTATTTCTGCTTACTCTTATATTGTATGACTCATGAACTTGCCAGTATTTCTAATATTATATGAATTACGGATTTGTATTGTATACGTGGCACCTGTTACGCACACACATACACCGCTCTCTGAGCTTTCCATAAGCTTATGCGCGACCGTTGCATGTAGGTGATGTTAGGTTGCAGATGGATTGAGGCAGGAGTTTGTGGCAGAGCTTTATGGATATTTTATTATATACATGTACTTCCTTTCAACATTGTAATCAATGATTTATATTATTGGATATGTGATGATGATGTTGCTCTTGTGATTTGGGTACACTTGTGGTTATGCTCCTTTACCAAAAAAATTACACTGAAAATCCTCCTTGTAAGATCCCAGGATCGGAATCTGGCGTATGGGTGCTGGGAGCCGAGAATGGGGTACTATGGAGGTTGTTAACGCCAGATTTGGAGATCAAGAATTTTCTGAGCCTGCTTTCCGAGTTTGGGGCATGACAAAAGTTGGTATTAGAGCACAACTTGGGAATACCTAAGGATAACATCACATATGTACTGATAGCTACCTACACACTATAATTGTTGAGAACTTAAAATGATGAGGTCTTCGAGTTTGAATAACTTAGATATTTTTTGATATAGCTTCCCATCGTGTGTATATTCGAGAGTGTTTAAGGATAATAGGCCCTTGTTCTATACTAGGACATGGTACCTAAGAAAGGAAGCGAAGCGGCTCCCGCATCCGAGACCAGTGCGGCCCCGACCATATCAGTGAGTGTGGATCACTTCCAACTGATGTTGCAGGAAATGATCGCAGTTCTTCCCGAGTAGGGTTCGCAACTCGCAAATACACCTACTTAGACTGAGCATGAGCGTGCAAACGCCCTGTTGCGAGATTTCCTTTGACTCGATCCCCTGCGATTTCAGGGAGAGCCCGATCCGTCTGTAGCCGAGAGGTGGCGCTCCCAAATGGAGAAGATGTTTAAGACCATGAGATGTACAACCTAGCAGCAGGTCCCATTAGCGGTAAATTTACTTGAGGGTGAGGCCGAGCATTGGTGGGCCTCAGTTGCCCATGCTACAGGGCCTGATTTTGTTTGGACATGGGAGGGCTTTGTGGATCGGTTTGATCGACAATATTTCCCCGACCACATTCGTTAACAATGTGTACTGAAGTTGAAGACTCCAGTTCAGGGGGACATGACCATAGCTCAGTATGAGTCCCGTTTTGTCACACTATCTAGGTTCGCGCCGTATCTGGTTGATGATGAGGGGTGGAAGGCTCACCATTTCGAGAACGGCTTATGTTACGGTCTCCGAGGCCGTGTTGTTGAGCATGTGCTCTCGACTTTTGAGGAGGTAGCATGGAGGGCTCAGATTTATGAGGCCGAGTGGGACAATTCGTAGAGGGATTGTGACCAGAGAAGAGACCGGAAGAGGTAGGCCCCCAACAGCAACAGCGTCAACGACCGCAGAGGCATAGGAACCGCCCAGCCATCCGAGCACTAGCAGCACCCCCAGCACCACTGCCGAGGTAGTTCGTCGGTGTCTGTCATGGGTGCGGTGAGACGAGACACCATTGGCGGGAGTGTCCCTACCTTCAGCACCAGCAACAGCGATGGTAGCTCCTACCACTGGGACCCCAGTAACAGTCGCAGCAGCGACGACCATAGAGAAGACACGCACCTCCCCAGTAGGCCCAAGACAGACTTTATGCAGTCCAGCAGGACCTTCAGTCATCAGGAGAAGTCGTCAACGATTCACACGACCAGGCCTTAGGATCGTCCTCTTAAATTAATCGTTGATGAGATTCTGAGGTTGCAAAGTATCCCAGTTTTGATCATTTCTGAACCAGGATCTGAGGTTCAGTAGGGGTCACCATAATGCTAATGAGGCATCTTGGGAGCGAGAAGCTGAGATTCGCGAGTGTTATCCCCGTCTCCTCGTTGTTGACTACACTCGTGTGTTGGGTTTCTGATTTTTCATAGTGAAATGATTTCCCTCTTTTATGAGTTATGTTTAGTTGTGAAGATAATGTAAATTTTGAGGATGAAATTTTTATTAGGAAGGGAGAGCTGTAAGGCCCGTATCCTAGTCCATACCATTCCTTAGACTGTCAAATTTGTGGTGCCAAAATCACTGTTATGTTATATATAAACTGCTTAAGTGAAGCTCTCTCAAGGATCAACATACATGAACAAGCTAAGCTCACATCAAGCAAAGCTCTCAAGTACAAGACTCAGGATCTTGAATGAAAGAACTGATCACAAGACAAGATCTTGAATGCAAGAGCTGCTCACAAAACAAGACTCAAGCCGAAAAGAAAGTACAAGGCAAGACTCAAGCTGAACTCAAGACTCAAGCTGAAACTCAAGCCACTTTCATGATTGAGCTTCTTCAAGGTTTAATCTTCATCAAGACTTCAAGGCTCATTCTTCATGGTCTCTTATTTCAATGTCCATACTTCATGATTGAGGTTTATTTGACCATAGGATGACCTTAGAAGTAGGTCATTTCGGATACATAAGTCGAATGTTATTTTACATGTGATTGGTCTGTTCTTCGACCAGTCTTAGGTCTGCTTCGACTAGTCTTATACTTGCTTCGACCAGTCTAAGAAAATCCTCGACCAGTCGTAAGTTTGTTACAAATTCGGATAAAATCATAGCCTTCGACTAGTCACGGAATCTGTTCGACCGACCGTAGGAACAGAGCCGCATCTTCGACCGATCGTAGAATCTACGACTCGACTTCAGGACCTACGACTCCGAAGGAAACCTACGACTCGTAGGTGACCTACGACGATCGTAGGAAGGCTACGACCATTGTAGAACGGTCCGAGCATATCCCGCCGAATCTTTCAAATATCTGATATGGCTTCGACTAGTCGAAGAGCACTCTAGACCAGTCGAAGACCCGATCTTCTCACCTATAAATAGTGCACGAATCTCAGAAGAAATCTTCGATTTAATTAAAGTATTCAAGCCAATCTTCGTCGAACTTCTGAGAGATAATTCTGTGCTCCGTCTAAGCTAAGTGTGCTTATTTAATATTCTTCTTTCCTTAGCTTTATTTTAATTGATTTTGTTTCTGCTATTCCAATCTGATTTGAAAAGAGAAATTGTTATTCCCTTTTTTTAGAATCAAAATCAATTAAGGCAAGCCCTATTTGGTTTAATTTAAAATCTATTAGAACTAGAACCATTGTAATCGAGTACTGGACATTGAACTTGGACATTCAATCATCTACTTTGATTTGGTTCTACCGGTCTGCTACAACGTAGAAGATATTCAGGTATTTTACATATTGTAAATTCCTTTCTATTCTTTTGGTTTCTTTCAAGATTTACCAGAAAAATCTTGTTATATTGGTTATCTGAGGAGAGCCAGGAAAACTCAGAAGTGGGGTTTTTTTTAATTGTGTAAGCCCACATACAAAGACACAATTGTAAGGGTTTTGGGTGAACCTGGGAAAACCTATTTTTAGTGAACGCTAATATCCCCTGTGTGAGGATATTATGAGTGGAGTAGCTTTTTGTGTGGCTGTTGTTTAACAGTTGGTGAACACACAGGCGAACCACTATAAATCCTTTGAGTTGTGGTTGATTGATTTATTCTTTTAATTTTTTTTTATTCTTTTTGTGGGATATATGTATGGTGGTGAATGTTGTAATTATTTCAAGCTTTGTAAGAATGTTGTAATAGCTTAGAATTTACTTTCTGCTATTCCTTTATAAGCTTGATTTTCAATTTCATTTTGAAAGTTGTTCCAGAAGGTTGCCCTGCCATTTTTATGGTGTATGGCTGTCCCTAGAACAATACATCTTTAATTACAAGTTATTTCAATTCAGTTCATATTTGTTTTTGTATTCCTCTTCGATTTGAGACTTGATACAAAGACCTTTCTAGAAATAAGGTTGTCCTACCATAAACTCTGTTTTGGTGTAAGGTTGTCATTAGAATAACGTTTGTATCAACCTCTCAAGATCTGAATTTTGAGGTTGTTTGTCTTTCCTGCAGTATTATATAATTTGGCTATCATTTTCTTTATTATTCCCTGTTATAAGTTTTTATTTGGCATTGTCCTATTCACCCCCTCTAGGACATATAGCTTGGCCTTTTCAAGTGGTATCAAAGCCTAATAGCTCTTTTTAATTCTTGGATTTAATTCCCGAGCTAACGATTTAAGCTATTTAAGATGTCAAATTTTGATAGCCTTTCAGTCACTAGGCCTCCACCCTTTGATGGCTCCAACTATGCTTATTGGAAAGCCAAAATGAGGATCTTCCTCAAATCAATGGATGAAAATGTGTGGCAAGCCACAGTGACTGAATGGAATCCTCCTATCATGGAAGTTACTGGGGTTGATGGTTCAAAGTCTATGAAAACCACACCATATTACCAATGGACCACCCTTCAGAAAAGTGAGAGTAGTGCAAATGCTAAAGCACTAAATGCAATTACTTGCGCACTATCACCGGATGAGTTCAAAAGAATCATCTCTTGTGATACTGCAAAGCAAGCTTGGGATATATTAGAAATGACACACGAGGGTACTACAATTGTCAAAAAATCTAAAGTCCAACTCCTCACAACCAGATTTGAAGAAATTCATATGGAGGAAAATGAGATGTTTATGGACTTTTACACTAGATTGAATGACATTGTAAACTCAATGTGGGGTCTTGGCGATAAAATCCCAGAAAGTAAAGTATGTGCAAAAATATTACGCTCACTTCCTGAACGGTTCAATTCTAAAGTAACCGCAATCCAGGAACTTCGTGATACGGATAATATGAGGGTTGAAGAACTAGTTGGTTCTCTACAAACCTACGAGTTAAACTTTAAAGCTCCTAAAGGTAAATCTATCGCACTAAAATCTTCTAAATGTAGTTCAGAAGAAAATTCTGATTCAGAAGATGACATGGCTCTTTTAGCTAAAAAATTTTACAAAATTTTCAAAAGCAAGAAAAGAGTTGATTTTCAAAAATCAAATGACAAAAAGAAGTTTAGACCCAAATCTCAAAAATCTTTGAAAGATAGTCAATGTTACAACTGTCTAGAATATGGGCACTTAGCAAATAGATGTCCTAAAAGGGACAAACCCAAGAAGAAGGGTATGTTGGCTACATGGGATGAATCATCTGATTCTGAAGGTTCTTCTGAATCAGAAGATTCTGAAATCGAGTCGGGCAATGAGGTCAAAGCTCTTATGACTCTAGCCAAATTCACATTTTCAGATAATGACTCTACAAGTGAAGAAAATCTGAATAGTGAATGTGAAAATGAAGATGATCTTCAAGACGCTTACAATGCCCTATATAAGGAAAGTTGTAAAATTGCTGTCAAACTTAAACTTCAAAAAGAAAAGTTTTCTAAACTCAAAAATTGTTTTGATTCACTTGTCTTAGAAAAATCACAAATTTCACATAGTTTTGAAAAATCAAAATGTGATTTGGAATTCAAAAACTCACTAATTGTTGATTTAAAATCTGAAATTGAGAATCTTAAAACTGAAGTATCTTCTCTTCTGAGTTTAAAGGACACATGGAAATATGCCCAAGGTGATCCAAAGTTAGAAAAACTTTTATCCGGATCAAGAAAATGTGGCGATCGATCCGGGTTGGGCTATGATAAAAATCAACCTCCTAAACAAAAGTATACTCCTCCTATGTTTGTTAAAGGAGAGTCCTCAAACTCAAAAGGGAAAAGTACTTATCAAGATTTTTCTAAAAATTCAAAAACTTTTCAAAAACCTAGAAACAGCCATGTCAACTTTAATCAGAATCGAAATCCACTAGCTGAAAAGATAGTTGATTTACTCAAGGAGCTATTAAAATCTAACTCTATAGGTCATTCCTACAAATATACACAAAAGAAGACCAACTATGTTCCTAAACCCAAAACAGTTATGAAATGGGTTCCTAAAGTCACCTGCTTGGTTGCTCACACCGCTTTCAAAGCAACAAGTCATTCAAAGTGGTACCTAGACAGTGGATGCTCCAGGCATATGACAGGTGACAAAGCCTTATTCACCGATCTAAAAGATATGACTGATGGTTCAGTCACATTTGGTGATGGAAGCAACTGCAAGATTTTAGGCCAAGGTACGGTTCAACTTTTTAATCTTCCAGTGTTTAAAAATGTTTTATATGTTGAAGGCCTAAAGCACAACTTGCTTAGTATATCACAAATATGTGATAATAACCATAATGTTCGGTTTTCTAATCAAAGCTGTGAAATACTAAATAATAAGGGTTCTGTAATATTAACTGGACATAGAACGTCTGAAAATTGCTATATTATTAGTGAATCCAGCTCATCTAATCAAACATGTTACATGGTCCATACAGACGAGACCGACTTATGGCACAAACGTTCGACATGTACATTATCGAAATTTATATCGATTGAGCAAACGAGAACTTGTAAGAGGTTTACCCAAACTTCAGAAATTAGATAAAATATGTGGTGAGTGCCAGATAGGCAAACAAACAAAGAACTCACACAAAAAGGTGAATTCAAATACCACATCAAGACCACTCGAACTTCTCCACATGGATCTGATAGGACCTACCAGAACAGAAAGTCGAGGTGGGAAAAAGTACATCTTGGTAATAGTTGATGACTTTACCAGATTCACTTGGGTAGTCTTCTTAAGGGATAAATCTGAAACCCTTGAAGAAGTAAGAAAAGTTCTCAAAAGGATTCAAACTGAAAAATCCTCTCAAATCAATAAAATTCGTAGTGATCATGGATCTGAATTTGAGAATAGCAATTTTGAGAAGTTCTGTACCGACCAAGGAATATTACATGAATTCTCTGCTCCCAAAACTCCACAACAAAATGGAATTGTAGAAAGGAAGAATAGGGTGCTTCAAGAAATGGCTAATGTCATGTTGAATAGCATGAAGCTCTCTAAAAATCTTTGGGCCGAAGCAGTCAACACAGCTTGCTATATTATTAACCGAGTCTACACAAAAAAAGATAATAATAAAACGGCTTACGAATTGTGGTTCAATAAAAAGCCTACTGTTAAATACTTTCGAGTTTTTGGCAGCAAGTGCTATATTTTACGTGATCGTGAAAATTTGGGAAAGTTCGATACGAAGAGTGATGAAGGTATTTTTCTAGGATACTCTTTAAACAATCGAGCTTATAGGGTCCTGAACAAAAGGATCGGTGTGATTCAAGAATCCATTAATGTTGTCATTGATGATCATTTAAACACACCAACTTCTAATTCAGATAATGATGAAGTACTAATCATTGATAAACCCGATACTTCATCAAATCAAACTGATTCTGAGTTGAGGACTATTAAAGATCATCCAACCACACAAATTCTTGAAAACCCTCACAGGTGTTCGCACTCGTAGACAACTTGAGGATATATGTAATTATGTATGTTTTACATCCCAAATTGAACCATCTAACGTAAAAGAAGCGCTTACCGATGAGAACCGGATTGTTGCGATGCAAGATGAACTCAACCAATTCATAAGAAATGATGTTTGGTATCTCGTACCAAGACCTAAAGATAAACACATCATTGGAACAAAATGGATTTTCAAAAATAAGTCGAGAATGTGGAAATATAATTAGAAACAAGGCTAGACTGGTGGTACAAGGTTATACTCAAATTGAAGGGATTGATTTCGATGAAACCTTTGCACAAGTATAGCACGTCTTGAATCTATCGGACTATTTATATCCATTGCATGTTTTAAAAAGATAAAGATCTATCGATGGATGTGAAAAGTGCTTTTCTAAATGGCGATTTACATGAAGAAGTCTATGTTGAACAGCTAATGGGTTTTGAAGATTCCAAAAATACTGATTATGTGTATCGGCTTAAAAGGCACTTTATGGATTAAAACAAGCACCTAGGGCATGGTATGAGAAACTAACGAAATTTCTTTTAACTCATAATTTTCAAATGGGATCTATTGATAAAACTCTGTTTGTTAAAAAACATAATGATCATATCTTAATGGTGTAGATTTATGTTGATGATATCATTTATGGATCAACTTGTATTGACTTGACTACTGAGTTTGCAGATTTGATGAAATCACGTTTGAAATGAGCATGGTTGGGGAATTGACTTATTTCCTTGGATTGCAAGTAAAGCAACAATCAAGGAATATTCATTTCTCAATCTAAGTATGCCTTGAATCTAATTAAGAGATTTGGATTTGAGAATGGCAAGAATTTCGATACTCCTATGAGTACTACCCGAAACTATCAAAAGACTCTAATGGTAAAAATGTTGACTCAAAACTTTATCGGAGTATGATTGGTAGTTTGTTATATCTAACTCTGCTAGTAGACTTGATATTTCTCTAAGTGTTGGTATTTGCGCAAGATATCAATCTGATCCAAAAGAATCTCACTTGATTGTTGCTAAGCGAATTATTAGATATGTCACAAGTGTAAATCTAGGTCTCTGGTATCCTCATGAAACCAATGTCCAATTAGTTGGGTACTTGATGCTGACTGGGCTAGCAATCTAGATGATAGAAAATCAACCGGTGGTGGTTGTTTTTATTGGAAATTGTCTAGTTTCCTGGTTTAGTAAGAAACAAAATTCTATATCACTTTCAACAACTGAAGTTGAGTATATCGCAGCTGGTAATGCATGTACACACTTGTTTGGATGCAACGAATGCTAAGTGATTATGGAATTAAACAGATTCTATGTTATTACATTGTGATAATTCCAGTGCGATAAATATTTCAAAACTTATAACAGCATTCTCGTACTAAGCACATTGACATTAGATTTTATTATATAAGGGAATTAGTAGAAGAAAAAGTTATATCTCTAGAATATATTCCTACTGAAGATCAACGTGCTGATATTTTCACAAAACCTCTTGATAAAAGCAGGTTCAAAAAGATGAAATTTGATCTTGGCATGTGCATTTTAAATTGATAATTTATGCCTTTTTGTATAATATTGTATATATTTGCTAGATTGTATTTCAATTTTTGTGTATATTGCAAGATATTGAATTTTTGGGGTTTGTACGACCAGTCGTGAGTATACATGACCAGTCGTATCTACGACCGGTCGTAGATACCCACGACCAATCGTGGAGCACGGATTTCACTTCATATTGGGGATTTTTCACTTTCTTCCTCATTTCTTCTTTCTTCTCCTTGGAGCCGAACTTCGACTCGTCGAACCCATCCTTCAAGTTCTTCAAGGTTAGTGTTCCAAATCCGTTTTTCTTGCATATTTGTGTCAAGATTGCTTCATTTTCTCTCTTGAAGCTTTCTATCTTGAAAATCATTGAGATTTGGGGTTGAGATTTTGAAAAATCTGTTTTGAGCAAACCCTCTTCTCAATCCTTTGCAACTTCTTTATTCCTTTAAATCCTTGTTGCAAATGGCTTCTAGAGGTAAGAAAACTACTTCACGTGGTCCTTCTTCTTCCTCCAGATCTACCCCTATATCTAAACGTCATCTTCTTGTTCCCAATGATGATCCATCATTTGTTAAGGACATTAGATCTCGTAAGGTTATCGTTGAACATCCTGATGTCAATCATATTGCTCCATTTGACATCCTTCCTATGCTTGAAGTTGTAGGTTGGACTAACTTATTGCATTGGGGTGGGCCTGGCATAACGGTCCATTGCCCAATCCATGTTTTCATGTATTAGTGCATTTTCACAGGATAATTTAACTTTCCAAATTTCTACTAGAGAAGGGCCATTTGACGTTGATCGTCATTTAATTTCAGCCCTAATGGAAATTCTGTGAATGATGAGGGTATTCCAATTCATAATTTAACCGATAAACCCTCAATGGCTGAAAAATGTATGCTAACTAAAGACTTGTGCAATATGGATGTTCAATGGACTCAAAAGGGAATGCGCTCTCGCAAGGTATTTGTTACCCAAATACGAAATTCCTCAGAATCTTTGTGTCTAATCTGTATCCTCGATCGGGTAATAACTGATTTAACTTCATTTATGGTTCGTGTTATCCATGCTATCTCAAATGGTACTCGATTTGTTTACCTTCCTTAATCTGTCATTTCATTCTTCGATTTCGACTCCATCCTGGTCATAGTGACATTCCATTTGCATACTTTATGACTGTATTGGCTACTCATATGTTAGTCGATATGCCTGTTGATGAAGCACCTATCCATCATCTGATCTTCAACAATACAAATATTAATAAGATGAAGTTGGATCTGCTTCCTGAACAAGGTGGTGGTGGTGGTGGTCCTGAAGAAGCTGGTGTTGATATTAATATGGATGATATTTTTGAGGAACTGGATTCTGACTCTGCTAATGATCCAGATTTTGTACCATCTGATGTTGATGCACGTCTGAGTGCATTAGAAGGTAGAGTTGAGGATATAAATGTTAAGTTGGAAAACATGTCTGTTGCTCATGATTTGCAATTCAAATACATGCGCAAATATCTAAGGCGCTTGAACAAAGGCATGCACCAACTTGATCCTACTATTCCTGCTCCTTCTTCAAGTTCTAATTCTGACTAGTTTCTATGAAACTTTTGGTATGTAATAACTTTATTACTTTGCTCTTGTTTGATTGAGTTTGAGTTGGATTCTATGCTGGATATTTGTTTTTCATGTAAAATTTATGCTGGATATCTGTGATGCTATCTTGAGTATCTCTATGACTCTTTTGCTATACTCTATTTCCTCCTCATGTTTACTCTCATTCCTTTATTTAGTTCTCCTTTGTCATATTGTGACAAAAAGGGGGAGAATGGTTTGTTGTTAATGTGATTGTGAGAGGAGTAGCATTGGTTATGTTACTCAGGGGGAGTGGGGTGTCAAGAAGAATATATGTTTGATCTTGTTTCTTGTTGAATGTTGAAACTGGTTGAATGTTAAATGTTGATTATTGATTTGCATGTATTAACCAGTTGTTTTATGTTTATCTTGGTTATGTGTTTTGTCACTAATTTGACAAAGGGGGAGATTGTAAGTGCTATAGTTTATATCCCTGTTTGTTGTCAAATTTGTGGTGCCAAAATCACTGTTATGTTATATATAACCTGCTTAAGTGAAGCTCTCTCAAGGATCAACATACATGAACAAGCTAAGCTCACATCAAGCAAAGCTCTCAAGTACAAGACTCAGGATCTTGAATGAAAGAACTGATCACAAGACAAGATCTTGAATGCAAGAGCTGCTCACAAAACAAGACTCAAGCCGAAAAGAAAGTACAAGGCAAGACTCAAGCTGAACTCAAGACTCAAGCTGAAACTCAAGCCACTTTCATGATTGAGCTTCTTCAAGGTTTAATCTTCATCAAGACTTCAAGGCTCATTCTTCATGGTCTCTTATTTCAATGTCCATACTTCATGATTGAGGTTTATTTGACCATAGGATGACCTTAGAAGTAGGTCATTTCGGATACATAAGTCGAATGTTATTTTACATGTGATTGGTCTGTTCTTCGACCAGTCTTAGGTCTGCTTCGACTAGTCTTATACTTGCTTCGACCAGTCTAAGATTCCTGGATCGATCGTAAGTTTGTTACAAATTCGGATAAAATCTGTTAGGCTTCGCCAGTCCTGGAGACTTCGACCGATCGTAGGAACAGTGTCGACGCACCAGACGTAGAATCTACGACTCGACTTTCAGGACCTACGACTCGAAGGAAACCTACGACTCGTAGGTGACCTACGACTCGTAGGAAGGCTACGACTATTGTAGAACGGTCCGAGCATATCCCGCCGAATCTTTCAAATATCGTATGGCTTCGACTAGTCGAAGAGCACTCTAGACTCGAAGACCCGATCTTCTCACCTATAAATAGAGCACGAATCTCAAGAAATCATCGATTTAATTATAGTATTCACGCCAATCTACGTCGAACTTCTGAGAGATAATTTTGTGCTCCATCTAAGCTAAGTGTGCTTATTAAATATCTTCTTTCCTTAGCTTTATTTTAATTGATATTGTTTCTTATATTCCAAACTGATTTGAAAAGAGGAATTGTTATTCCCTTTCTTTGGAATCAAAATCAATTAAGGCAAGCCCTATTTGGTTTAATTTAAAATCTATTAGAACTAGAACCATTGTAATCGAGTACTGGACATTGAACTTGGACATTCAATCATCTACTTTGATTTGGTTCTACCGGCTGCTACAACGAAGAAGATATTCAGGTATTTTACATATTGTAAATTCCTTTCTATTATTTTGGTTTCTTTCAAGATTTGCCGAAAAAATCTTGTTATTTTGGTTATCTGAGGAGAGCCAGGAAAACTCAGAAGTGGGGGTTTTTTAATTGTGTAAGCCCACATACAAAGACACAATTGTAAGGGTTTTGGGTGAACCTGGGAAAACCTATTTTTAGTGAACGCTAATATCCCCTGTGTGAGGATATTAGGAGTAGAGTAGCTTTTGTGTGGCTGTTGTATAACAGTTGGTGAACACACAGGCGAACCACTATAAATCCTTTGAGTTGTGGTTGATTGATTTATTCTTTTAATTTTTTTATTTATTCTTTTTGTGGGATGTATGTATGGTGGTGAATGTTGTAATTATTTCAAGCTTTGTGAGAATGTTGTAATAGCTTAGAATTTACTTTCTGCTATTCCTTTATAAGCTTGATTTTCAATTTCATTTTGAAAGTTGTTCCAGCAAGGTTGCCCTGCCATTTTTATGGTGTATGGCTGTCCCTAGAACAATACATCTTTAATTACAAGTTATTTCAATTCGAGTTCATATTTGTTTTTGTATTCCTCTTCGATTTGAGACTTGATACAAAGACCTTTCTAGAAATAAGGTTGTCCTACCATAAACTCGTTTTTGGTGTAAGGTTGTCCTTAGAATAACGTTTGTATCAACCTCTCAAGATCTGAATTTTGAGGTTGTTTTTCTTTCCTGCATTATTATTTAATTTGGCTATCATTTTCTTTATTATTCCGCTGTTATAAGTTTTTATTTGGCATTGTCCTATTCACCCCCTTCTAGGACATATAGCTTGGCCTTTTCAAGTGGTATCAAAGCCTAATAGCTCCTTTTAATCCTGCGACCCTCCTCGTCAAATTCTAGTAACCCACAACTTGTAATCGGCGTTTGCGCATGACCCTAAGTCACATCCCATAGATCTAAGTCAGCTCAACCCGAGACTTGTACCTTATCGACCACACCGCCGTTACAGTTCCAACATCGTGACTTGTGCACCGATGCGATACTCAGGCTAGGAGTTGTGGGTTAGTGTTTATTTCGAAGAAACTCTGCGTGTTCCGAATCCTGAGAGAATCTCTACCATCTATCACATCAATCAATCAAGTACACATCCCATCAACAATCCATTCTTTCTCCCCATGACAAGCAACCACCCCTTACATCTCCTCTCTCTCTCTCTCTCATTTTCTCCACCAGTTTTCTAAGCAACAAGAGAGTGGACGTCCAAGCTTCCCAAGGAGACCCAAAGTGTGGCCCACTTCCCACCCCCTCATCTCTCATCCTAGCCCTTCAAACTTCATCATCCACCATCAAAGAGAGAGCTTAGGAGCTAAGGATTCCGAGGAGCTAAAGAAGAAGATCCAACGGTGGGTGTTTATAGGACTAGACCTTAATTTCCATTTTTAAGGGCCCACATGAGTTGGGACCCATCTTGATGAATGTATTATATTTCCATGGCCTCCCTAGGAGGGCTCATAGTGGCAGAGCCCTTAATCATCTCGTCTCTCTCTCTCTCTCTCTCTCTCTCTCTCTCTCTCTCTCCTGGTTTGTTAGCCCATCTAGGGGCGATCTAGACCGTCTAGTAGGTGGGACGGCCTTGCTGTCCACCCTACTGGACTGACCAACCAAATGGATAGTCTAGATTAGGAGAAAAAAATACAAATGTCAGCTTGCTCAATCAGCCAAGTGGACCCCGTGTGGACACCATTGCGATGTACGGATTTTATCCTCACCGTCCATTCCCTGATTGCCCAGACAGTGGGACAGGCAGGCCACATTTTTTGCTGGACTAGCTGCTGACCATTAGCAGGCCTTGATGCAGGTCTGGATGATTAGAAAACACAAACTCTTCTTGATCCAGTAGCTCGTGGGCCACTCAAGTGGACCCCACCTTGATGGATGTGTAGTGCATTTAAACCATCCAAATCCAGACCCAGATCCCAGATGGGCAGATCCAATGACCCATAGTTAGGCAGATTCACCTGCTGCTGGACTGACGTCCAACAGTTGTTGGATCTACTGCGTGAGTGTGGTTTTAATCCACTTCATCATCCATCTTGTGGACCATTGACGTGGACCCCACCTTATAGCATGAGTGTAATGCCCACACCATCCATTGTAGGTCCATCACCTATCCAAGATCGGACAAATCCAGTCGTCCAGCTCAGCTAGAACCAGCCATGATGTTTGTGTTGTATATCTACGTTGTCCACATTGACATGGACCCCATCTACGTGGCCCACCTTGATGATGTGTTTCATCCACCGTCCAGCCCATGGACGGTGGGTCCCACCTTGATGGCACGTGTGGCCCACACCTACGCAGGACCCACCATGCTGAGGATCAGATTGGTTGGTGTACGTTACACGGCTATATAGCTGTTGTAGTTTCATCAGCAAGATTTGGGGGTCTGGACACGACCTATGTGTTATATCCATACAGTCCAACCACTTAGCAGAGGTGTGGGGCCCACCCCACACGTGCTGCACATGTGGGATGGTACCCACCTTGATGTATGTATTCTATATCCACCGTTCGTCCATTTGCCCCAGGACAGTGGGATCCCCACTCTGATGTATGTGTTATATACACACCGTTCGTCCATCTGCCTTAAGATGGTGGGATCCCCACTCTGATGTATGTGTTATATACACACTGTCCATCCATTTTCTGGATGTGTGGGGCCCACCCCACACATGTGGGTAAGTGGGACCCACCTTGATTTATGTATTTTGTATCCACACCATCCATCTGGATGGTGTGCTGACTGGGACGCACCATGATGTATGTTTTTCTCCACGCCGTCCATCTGTTTTTCATCCACACTACCCATTGTCTGGGATGGTGGGACCCACCCTACATGTATTGCACGTGTGGGGTGTGGGGCCTACCATGATGGATGTGTTGTATCCACACCGTCCAATCCCTGGACGGTGGGAAGCAGATTGGCTGGAGTACCTCACACCGGCTATGTAACTACTATATTACATCAACAACTCTATGCGTCTGAGCATGAGGTATGTGTTTTATCCACCGTCCATCTATGGATGGTGGGTCCCACTAGCAACAATTAGCTATTGTAAAACATCAGCAAGTTCGATGGGTCTGATTATGAGGTGTGTTATATCCAAACCATCCATCCACCCTGCAAGCTCGTCTTAGGGGTAAAGAAGAAAAAAAATAAGACAAATCTATCTATCAGGTGGACCACACTGCAAAAATTAGTAAGGGATTAAACGTCTGCCATTAAAACTGTTTGGGGTCATAGCAGTTCTGGATCAATATGAAATTTGTTTTCCTCTTAATTCAGGTCTTTGTGACCTTATGAATAGATTGGATGGAAATAAACGTTATAGTGGGCCCTGTGAATTGTTTAACAGTGAAAATCATTATCTCCACTGCTATTTGTGGTATGGTCTACATGAACTTTTGACCCAATCCATTTTTTAGGTAATGCTCTAAAGTGACCTCTAAAAATAGATGAATAGTGTAGATAGTGAAATGGCCTAGCTATACGTCCTAGAGGGGGGGTGAATAGGACGATGCCAAAATAAAACTTTAACAGCGGAATAAAGAAAGATAGATAGCCAAATAAACTAAATCAAATCACAATGCTGAAATAAAAGCAACATCACTAAACAAGAATTGAGAGGTTGATACGAATTCAGTTCTAAGGACAACCTTACACCATAAAAACCAAGGGTTTATGGCAGGACAACCTTATTTCTAGAACGTCCTTTGTATCAATAACTCAAACCGGAGAGGAATAAATAAATAGAGTGGAATTGAAATAAATTACAGGAATTTGAAACTAAATTATTACAACATTCCCACTGTGCTTGAAATATAAATATTACAACATTCACATCCACACATACATTCCACAAATTTGAATGAAAAGAGATATAAAACTTAAGCAAGCATTCAAATCACAAGACAAAGAGTTATAGTGGTTCGCTTGTGTGTAAACCAACTGTTCAACAACAGCCACACATCGCTACTCCACTCCTAATATCCTCACACAGGGATATCAACATTCACTATCAAAGATAGGTTTTCCAGGTTCACCCAAAACCTTCACAATTGTGTTTTTCTCCGTGGGCTTACACAATTAAAAAAAACCCCTCTTCTGAGTTTTCCTGGCTCTCCTCAGATAACCAATACAATGACATTTTTCTAGTAAATCCCAAAAGAAAACCAAATGAAAGTAAATTACATAAACGTAAAATACTTGACTTTCTCCTTCATTGTAGCAGCCCAGAAGAACCAAGTTATAGTAGAGATTTGAATGTCAAAGTTCAATGTCCAATACTCACTTTATAATGGTTCTAGATTCTAATAGATTTTAAATTAAACCAAATTGGGCGTAGTTCTATTTGATTTTGATTCTAAGAAGACGGAATACAACAATTCCACTTTTCAAATAAGATTGGAATATATAGAAACAAAATCAAATAAGAAAAGCTAAAGAAAGAGAATATAAAATATGCACACTTGCTTAAAATGGAGCACAGACTTATCTCACAGAAGGCCGAATTAAATTAGCTTAAAATTCATTGTTTAATTCTGAGATTCGTGCTCTATTTATAGGTGAAGAAATCACATCTTCGACTGGTCTAAAGACCTCTACGATTGGTCGTAGAACCAACAGATATTTAAAAATTTGGGTGCGATAATATCTGGCAGTTTCACGACTGGTCGTAGGTCTCCTTTGACTGGTCATAGGTTGCAAACGACTAGTCGAAGCTAGCCAAATTTCAATGCTATGCATTGAGTCATAGGTTTATGACTGGTCGAAGCAACAGTCGACACTGTTCATACGACTAGTCGAACAGACCCTAAGACTAGTCGAAGCCTAACAGAATTTTTCTGAATTTTACAGCGAACTTATGACTGATCTAGAAATTTCTTAAACAGGTCGAAGCAGTGTTAGGACTAGCCGAACACGGTCTAGGACTAGTCTTTGAACAGCTTAAACTCACTTATATAAAACATATGAATTATGTATTCAAAATGACGTACTCTGAAGGTCAACCTAAGGTCAGTCATACCTCAATAGTAAAGTAAGGACATTGAACATAGGAGACAAGTGACCTTTGAAAGTAATGAAGCTTGAAGTCTTGATGTAGCTCAACCTTGAAAGCTTTTTGAGATCTTGAGGTTGAACTTGAAAGCTTCTTGAGATCTTGCATTATCCTTTTCTTGAATTAAGTCAAACAATCTCACTTTCTCGAGTCTTGACTTGTGAACAGTGCTTGTCAATCAAAGCTGAGCTTGAGTAGAGCATTGTTCTTCAGATATGTACGCTTCATAACAATGTCTTTAGCACCACAAATTTGACAACAAAAGGGGGCTATAAACTATAGCACTTACAATCTCCCCCTTTGTCAAATTAGTGACAAAACACACTTACAAGATATGTTACATAACATAGAATATCTGATTAAAGAATCATGCACCAGTTGTTATTAACCGGCATATACTAACCTGATCCTGCAAACCTGTAAATCAATATTCAACATAACATACAGTCCACTACTGCACATACTACTCCCCCTGAGTAACATACAATGTTACTCCCTCCTCATAACATAATCATTAGACACATCACATCCATATCCATTCTCCCCCCTTTTTGTCACAATAGGACAAAGGATGCATAGAACAGATGGCTGAGGAGAAATAAGTAAAGAGATACAGATGGCTGAGGAGAAATAAGTAAAGAGAGCATAAACAGCCCACATAATTCATAAACAGAGCTAAGTCAAAGATAACAACAATCTCAAAACTAGTTAAGCTAACACAAGAGTAATAAAGTTATAACAGATCAACTAACTTAAAAGAACTAATCTGAACCAGATGAAGGAGCAGAGATGGAAGGATCAAGTTGATGCATGCCCTTGTTCAAGCGCCTAAGATATTTACGCATATACTTGAATTGTAAATCATGGGCAACAGACATGTTTTCTATCTTAACATTCATATTCTCAAATTTATCTTTCAATGCACGTAGACATGCATCAAACTCAAAAAGCTCATAATTTGGATCATTTGCAGAATCAAATTCAAGTTCATCAAAAATATCATCCATGTTGATATCATCAGGAGGAAGATCATTAGCATCTTCCTCATGTTCAGCTTCAGCATTGCCACCACCAACACCTTGACCAGGAAGGAAATTAAGCTTCATCTTATTGATATTAGAATTGTTAAATATCAGATGATGGATAGGGGCCTCTCCAACCGGCATATCGACTAGCATATGCGTAGCCAACACAGTTATCAAATAACCAAAAGGAATGTCACTGTGACCTGGATGGAGTCTAAACTGAATAATGGAGTGACAAATTAAGGATGGTAGACAAACATGAGCACCGCTGGCAACAGCATGAAGAACACGAACCATGAAGGAAGTCAATTCAGATTTATTACCTGATTGAGGATACAAGTTAGACACAAAGATTTTGTGAAGAACTCTATATTTGGGTAACGGATACTTTGAGGGAAGCGCATTCCCTTTATGTGTCCATTGAACATCCAAATTGCATAAATCTTTAGTGAGCATACGTTTTTCAGATACTGAGGGTTTTTCAGATAAGGTATGGATAGGAATGCCTTCATCATTTACAGGAATTTCCATAAGAGCTGAAATCAAATGACGATCGATGTCAAATGGTCCTTCTCTTGTGGCTATCTTAAAAGATAAATTTTTCAATGAAAAATCCCATATACATGCGAACATGGACTGGGCAATGGACCAGTATGCTGGCCCACCCCAATTAATAAGTTATCCCAACCTACAGCTTGGAGCATAGGAAGGATCTCAAATGGAGAAACATGATTAGTATCAACAGGATTTTCAACAATAATATTACGTAATCTGATGTCCCAAACATAAGATGGATCATCCTGGGGAGCTCGAAGATGACGCTTAGTGATAGGGGCTGATCTGGAGGAAGAAGATGGATCACAGGATGTTGTCTTTCTCCCTCTAGATGCCATTTGCAACAAGGATTTCAAGGAAATAGAGAGTTGCAAAGGATTGAGAAGTGGGTTTTCTCAAATCAGATTTTACCCAAGAAATACCCCAAATCTCAATGAAATTTGAAATAGATAACTTCAAGAGAAAAATAGAAGAAATCTAGAAACAAATCTATAAGAAAAATGCAAATGGAGCACTAACCTTGAAGATTGTGAAGGATGGGTTCGACTAGTCGTGCGTTGGCCCGTTGGAGAGTAAAGAAGAAATGAAGAAGAAGAAGCATTTTCTCCAAATTTTAAGTGATTCACGTGATTCATGACTGGTCGTGGATGTACACGACCGGTCTTAGCATGACTGGTCGTGTATACTCACGACTGGTCGAGTACCGGCCAAAAAATCTGATTTCAAGCAACATATACAAAATTTGAAATCTAATCAAGCAAATATTTACAATATGATACAAATAGGCATAAATACTCATTTTAAAATGCACATGCTAAGATCAAATTTCATTTTGTTAAACCTGCTTTTGTCAAGTGGTTTAGTGAAAATGTCAGCACGTTGATTCTCGGTAGGAATATATTCCAAAGATATAACCTTTTCTTCTACTAATTCTTGAATATAATGAAATCTAATGTCAATGTGCTTAGTACGAGAATGCTGAATTGGATTTTTTGAAATATTTATGGCACTGAAATTATCACAATATAATAACATAGAATCCTGTTTAATTCCATAATCACTTAGCATACGTTTCATCCAAACCAGCTGTGTACACGCATTACCAGCTGCGATATATTCAGCTTCAGCTGTTGAAAGTGATATAGAACTTTGTTTCTTGCTAAACCAAGAAACTAAATAGTTTTCAATATAAAAATAGCCACCACTGGTTGATTTTCTATCATCAAATTGCCAGCACAGTCAGCATCTGAGTACCTAGCTAATTGAACACTAGTCTCATGAGGATACCAGAGATCGAGATTAACAGTACTTGCGACATATCGCATAATCCGCTTGACAGCAATCAAGTGTGACTCTTTAGGATCAGACTGATATCTAGCACAAATACCAACACTTAGTGCGATATCGGGTCTACTAGCAGTTAAATACAGTAAACTACCAATCATACTCCGATATAATTTCGGATCCACATTTTTACCTTTAGAATCTTTTGAGAGTTTCAAAGTTGTACTCATAGGAGTATCAAAGTTCCTACCATTCTCAAATCCAAATCTCTTAATCAAATTCATGGCATATTTAGATTGAGAAATGAATATTCCATCAGGTTTTTGTTTTACCTCCAACCCAAGGAAATAATTCAATTCCCCAACCATGCTCATTTCAAACTGAGATTTCATCAAATCTGTAAACTAAATAGTCATGTCAGTACAGGTGGATCCATAAATGATATCATCAACATAAATTTGTACTATTAGAATGTGATCATTATATTTTTTAATAAACAAAGTCTTATCAACACATCCCATTTGAAAATTATGGCTTAATAGAAACTTTGTTAGTTTCTCGTACCATGCCCTAGGAGCTTGTTTTAAATCGTAAAGTTCCTTTTTAAGGCGATACACATGATCAGCATTTTTGGAGTCTTCAAAACCCATCGGTTGTTCAACATAGACTTCCTCATGCAGGTCACCATTTAAAAGAGCACTTTTCACATCCATTTGGTAAATCTTAAACTTTTTAAAACATGCAATGGATATAAAGAATCTAATTGATTCAAGACGTGCTACTGGTGTGAAGGTTTTATCAAAATCAATACCTTTAATTTGAGTGTAACTTTATACCACTAGCCTAGCCTTGTTTCGAATTATATTGCCAAGCTCGTCAGACTTATTTTTGAAAATCCATTTGGTTCCAATGATGTGTTTGTGTTTAGGTCTAGGTACAAGATACCAAACATCATTTCTCACAAATTGGTTAAGTTCTTCTTGCATCGCAACAATCTAGTTTTCATCAGCAAGAGCTTCTTTTACGTTAGATGGTGCTATCTGGGATGTAAAACATACGTAATTACATATATCCTCAAGTTGTCTATGGGTACGAACACCAGTGAGAGAGTTTTCAAGAATCTGTGTAGTTGGATGATCTTTAACAATCCTCAGTTCAGAATCAGTCTGATTAGATGAAATATCAGATTTATCAATTACTAGTACTTCATCATTATCTGAACTTGAGACTGGTGTGTTTAAGTGATCATCAATGACTACTTTGATAGACTCTTGAATCACACCGGTCCTTTTGTTCATGATCTCGTAAAATATAGCACTTGTTGCCAAAATACTCAAAAGTATTTGACAGTTAGCTTTTTATCAAACCACATTTCATAAACTATTTTATTATTACCTTTACTAGTGTAAACCTGGTTAATGATATAGCAAGCTGTATTGACTGCTTCAGCCCAAAGATTCTTAGAGAGCTTCATACTATTCAACATGATATTAGCCATTTCTTGAAGTACTCTATTTTTTCTTTCAACTATACCATTTTGTTGTGGAGTTTTGGGCGCCAAGAATTCATGTAATATTCCCTGGTCGCTACAGAACTTCTCAAAACCGCTATTCTTAAATTCAGATCCATGATCACTACAAATCTTACTGACTTGAGAACCTTTTTCACTTTGAATCCTTTTAAGAACCTTTTTCACTTCTTCAAGGGTTTCTGATTTATCCCTTAAGAAGACAACCCATGTATATCTAGTAAAGTCATCTACTATTACCAAGATATATCTTTTGCCACCTCGACTTTCCGTCCTGGTTGGTCCTACAAGATCCATATGGAGAAGCTCGAGTGGTCTTAATGTGGTATCGAAATTCACCTTTTTGTGTGAGTTCCTCGTTTGTTTGCCAATCTAGCATTCACCACATATTTTGTCTAATTTTTGTAGTTTGGGTAGACCTCTTATAAGTTCTCGTTTGCTTAATCTATATAGATTTCGGTGATGTACATGTCCAAGACATTTGCGCCACAAATCAGTCTCGTCTGTATGGACCATGTAACGCGATTGATTAGATGAGCTGGATTCACAATAATATAGCAGTTTTCAGACGTTCTATGTTTAGTTAGTATTACTGAACCCTTGTAGTTTAGAATCTCACAGCATCGAGTAGAAAACCAAACACTATGGTTATTATCACAATTTTGTGACATACTTAGAAGATTATGTTTCAGTCCTTCAACATACAAAACATTTTTAAACAAAGGAAGGTGATAGAGTTGAACCGTACCTTAGCCCATAATCTTACAATTGCTTCCATCACCAAAAGTAACTGACCCATCAGTCATATCTTTAAGATCGGTAAATAAAGCCTTGTCGCCTGTTATATGCTTGGAGCATCCACTATCTAGGTACCACTTTGAATGGCTTGTTGCTTTAAAAGCGGTGTGGGCAACTAAGCAGACAACCTTAGGAACCCATTTCAAAACTATTTTGGGTTTGAAAATATAGTTGGTCTTGTTCTGTCTATTGTTATAAGGATGACCTACTGAGTTAGATTTTAAGAGCTCCTTGAGTAGATCCACTATCTTTTCAGCTAGTGGGTTTCTATTCTGATTTTTGAAGTTGACATAGCTGCTTTTAGTTTTTTGAAAAGATTTTGAATTTTTAGAAAAATCTTGACTAGTATTTTTCCCTTTTGAGTTAAAGGACTCTCCTTTCACAAACTTAGGAGGAGTATACTTTTATTTAGGAGGAACATTTTTATCGTAGCCCAACCCAGATCTGTCGCCACATTTTCTAGATCCGAATAAAAGTTTTTCTAACTTTGGATCTCCTTGGGCATACCTCCATGTATCCTTTAAACTCAGAAGAGAAGATACTTCATTTTTAAGTTTCTTATTTTCAGATTTCAGATTTTCAATCAGGGAGGTTTTGAATTCTAAATCGCATTTTAATTTTTTAAAATAATATGAAATTTAGGATTTTTCTAAAACAAGAGATTCAAAACATTCTTTGAGTTTAAAAAACTTTTCTTTTTGAAGTTTCAATGTCACAGCAATTTTACAACTTTCTTTATATAGGGCATTGTAAGCGTCTTGAAGATCATCATCATTTTCATAATCACTATTCAGATTTTCTTCGCTAGTTGAATCATCATGATCTGAAAAAGTGAATTTGGCTAGAGTCATAAGGGCTTTAACTTCATTGCCCGACTCTGTTTCAGAATCTTCTGATTCAGAAGAAGCTTCATAATCTGACGATTCATCCCAAGTAGCTAACATACCCTTCTTTTTTGGGTTTGTCCTTTTTAGGACACTTGTTTGCTAAATGCCCATATTCTTGGTAGTTGTAACATTGACTATCTTTTAAAGACTTCCAAGTTTTAGATTTAGGTTTTGATCTTTTCTTATCATTTGATTTTTCAAAATCAACCCTCTTTTTACTCTTGAAAATCTTGTAAAACTTTTTCGCTAAAAGAGCCATATCATCTTCAGAGTCAGAGTTGTCTTTAAAAGATTTAAGAGCGATAGATTTATTTTTAGGAGCTTTAAAGTTTAACTTATAGGTTTGTAAAGAATCAACTAGTTCTTCTACCCTCATATTATCCGTATCACGAAGTTCCTGAATCGTGGTTATCTTAGAGTTGAACCGTTCAGGAAGTGAGCGTAGTATCTTTACACACACTTTACTTTTTGGGATTTTATCGCCAAGACCCCACATTGAGTTTACAATGTCATTTAATCTTGTATAAAAGTCCATAAACATTTCATTTTCCTCCATATGAATTTCTTCAAATTTGGTTGTGAGGAGTTGGATCTTAGATTTTTTGACAATTGTAGTCCCTTCGTGTGTCATTTCTAATATATCCCATGCTTGCTTTGCAGTATCACAGGATATTATTCTTTTGAACTCATCCGGTGATAGTGCACAAGTGTTGCATTTAATGTTTTTGCATTGGCACTACTCTCATTTTTCAGAAGGGTGGTCCAATAGAAATATGGTGTTACTCTCATTGATTTTGAACCATCGATACCAGTCACTTCAGTGGTAGGTGGGTTCCATTCGGTCATTGTGGCTTGCACACACTCTCATCCATTGATTTGAGGAAGATCCTCATCCTGGCTTTCCAATAGGCATAATTGAAGCCATCAAAGGGTGGAGGCCTAGTGACTGATAGGCTATCAAAATTTGACATCTTTTTAAATAGCTTAAATCGTTAGCTCAGGAAATAAATCCAAATAAAAAGCAATAAGAGCGAGCTATTAGGCTCTGATACCACTTGAAATGGCCTAGCTATACGTCCTAGAGGGGGGGTGAATAGGACTATGCCAAAATAAAACTTTAACAGCAGAATAAAGAAAGATAGATAGCTAAATAAACTAAATCAAATCACAATGCTGAAATAAAAGCAACCTCACTAAACAAGAATTGAGAGGTTGATACGAATTCAGTTCTAAGGACAACCTTACACCATAAAAATTAAGGGTTTATGGCAGGACAACCTTATTTCTAGAACGTCCTTTGTATCAATAACTCAAACCGAAGAGGAATAAATAAATAAAGTGAAATTAAAATAAATTATACGAATTTAAAACTAAATCATTACAACATTCCCACTGTGCTTGAAATGTAAATATTACAACATTCACATTTACACATACATTCCACAAATTTGAATGAAAAGAGATATAAAACTTAAGCAAGCATTCAAATCACAAGACAAAGAGTTATAGTGGTTCTCCTGTGTGTACACCAACTGTTCAACAACAGCCACACAGTGCTACTCCACTCCTAATATCCTCACACAGGGGATATCAGCGTTCACTATCAAAGATAGGTTTTCCAGGTTCACCCAAAACCTTCACAATTGTGTTTTTCTCCGTGGGCTTACACAATTAAAAAAAAAAACCCTCTTCTGAGTTTTCCTGGCTCTCCTCAAATAACCAATATAATGAGATTTTTCTGGCAAATCCCAAAAGAAAACCAAATGAAAGTAAATTACATAAACATAAAATACCTGACTTTCTCCTTCATCGTAACAGCCCAGAAGAACCAAGTTGGAGTAGAGATTTGAATGTCAAAGTTCAATGTCCAATACTCACTTTATAATGGTTCTAGATTCTAATAGATTTTAAATTAAACTAAATTGGGCGTAGTTCTATTTGATTTTGATTCCAAGAAGACGGAATACAACAATTCCTCTTTTTGAATAAGATTGGAATATTGAAACAAAATCAAATAAGAAAAGCTAAAGAAAGAGAATATAAAATATGCACACTTAGCTTAAAATGGAGCACAAACTTATCTCTCAGAAGGCCGAATTAAATTAGCTTGAAATTCATTGTTTAATTTTGAGATTCGTGCTCTATTTATAGGTGAAGAAATCACATCTTCGACTGGTCTAAAGACCTCTATGACTGGTTGTAGAACCAACAGATATTTGAAACTTCGGGCACGATAAGATCTGGCGGTTTCACGACTGGCCGTAGGTTACACACGACTAGTCGAAGCTAGCTGAATTTCAATGCTGTACATTGAGTCGTTGGTCTACGACTGGTCGAAGCAACAGTTGACACTATTCATACGACTAGTCGAACAGACCCTAAGACTAGTCGAAGCCTAACAGAAAATTTCTGAAATTTGCAACGAACTTACGACTGATCTAGGAATTTCTTAGACAGGTCGAAGTAGTGCTCGGACTAGTTGAACACGGTCCAGGACTAGTCTTAGAACAGCCTAAACTCACTTATATAAAACATATGAATTATGTATCCAGAATGACCTACTCTAAAGGTCAACTTAAGGTTAGTCATACCTCAATAGTAAAGTAAGGGCATTGAACGTAAGAGACAAGTGACCTTTGAAAATAATGAAGCTTGAAGTCTTGATGTAGCTCAACCTTGAAAGTTTCTTGAGATCTTGAGGTTGAACTTGAAAGTTTCTAGAGATCTTGCATTATCCTTTTCTTGAATTAAGTCGAACAATCTCACTTTCTTGAGTCTTGACTTGTGAACAGTGCTTGTCAATCAAAGCTGAGCTTGAGTAGAGCATTGTTCTTCACATGTGCACGCTTCATGACAGTGTCTTTAGCACCACAAATTTAACAACAAAAAGAGGCTATAAACTATAGCACTTACAAATAGTCCAGTTAGGATGGTGGGTCCCGCTTGTTGTATTTAAGACCCATGTGATGTGGTCCACTTGATGTATATGAGGCCCATGTGATAAGGCCCATATGGTAAGGCCTGACGTGATACATATGTGGCCCTTGAGTGAGGCCCATTGTGATGTATATTAGGTCCTTGTGTGAGGCCACATGCCCACTATATGTTTGGCATTATGTGGACCACTCCTTGGGAGCAATGTTGGTTAAATGTCCACATTGATGGGCAATGATGGTTAAATATCCACAGTGTGACCTTCCCTTAAGCCTTTGTTAGGCCCATTCTCATCCTTCTCAAAGTGGGTTGACCCTAATCATTGGGCCCCATTGATAATTGCATGATCCATCTATTTTTATTGGGCTAACCCAAAATGTTGGGCCCCCATTAGTCGCTAGTAAGGTTGTTTATATTAGAGTCCATCTAGAACTTATTTGGGCTCCCTAGGGCATCTAGCGTGTCATATGATAGTATGGTGAAGGAAGCCCATTTCGGATCCTTAGGTTTATAGGTAAGCCACTTAAGCCCAACCTTGATATGAGGAGAGTTCACAATCACCGTAGATGAGAGGATACATGCTATCAGATTTGGTATATCCACAGTCGAGGATTAACCCTCATGTTATGGATCTGCTATCCATCTATGGACCCCGCCTTGTGTTTAGGCCGATTACTGATGCCGACTATGCACATTTGTTGGTATAACATCATCATATAAGCCATTGAGATGGTATGAGGCCCATTGTAGTTGTATTAGACTCATTCTCATTTCCCCTTAGTGGGCTAACCCAAATTGATGGGCCCTTATTATTATTAGTATGATCCATCTCGCCTTATTGGTCTATCCCAATTCTTTGGGTCCTCATTGATGCTAGTAGAAGTATCCAAACCTGGAAGCCCACTCATAGGCCCATGAGTAGGCCATCTAGCCCCATCCTTGTTATAAGGAGGATGCATCATCACCTCTGGCCATAGGTAGAAGAATCTGTGGTATTGGATTTGGTATATCCATTATTGAGGACCGATCCTTATGTTATGGATTAGATCTGTTGTCCTTTTATGGACCCCACCATATATAGGCCGATTGTTGATTACAACTATGTTAGTATACACGCTGAGTATGTGTCAATATAACATTATGATTGTCTAAGGTCATTGTAAGGTTAATTGTGATTGTACGAGGCCCATTGTGATTATATAAGGTCCATTGTGATTGTATAAGGCTCATTATGATTGTATCAGACCCAATTATGATGCAAGAGGCCCACCATATGTCGGTGATTATTGCACACCACCCATTCACCTATATGGGCCATGGGCTGTCTTATACCGGCCCATTATGATATATGTGATTATAATCATACTTGGTATACTTCATGATACATGCCCATACGCATCATCTACATGCTTGTTATAAGGAGTGATTAAGCATAGCATGAGCTATTAAACTAATTGTTTATGAGACTTCTTGAGAGATGAAGTTTCCCCACGTGAGCACGTGGTACACGCAGGTTTGATGCATGACTGGATGGCATGACTCATGCATCTCACATTTTATGATATGACCACCGTATGCCCCAGTGACATCAGGACCGTAGCCTCCACAGGCATGTCGTGGATGACCATATGGGACACTGAAAATGTTTGGTTCTATCATACGGATGTGATAGATGTCCCTGGGTGAGAATCCCTAAACCCTCAAGGTCAGAAGACGCCCCAATGTGTAGACCAAGTGGATATATATATGAGTGCATGAGGGCCGTATACCAGTATGCTACGTCTTCCACTATGTCGTGGTCAGTTAGGAGGGGGTGTGGCCTTACCCGCTTGAGGGAGTAGGCAATGTTAGGCTGAGTCTGACCAGCTCATAATGGGTCTGTTATCAACTAGTCGGGCCAATATTGGTAGGCAGATAGTGAGGTCTCTTCCACTTACCCAGTTGTATTGTGTGCTTGATGGGGCGGCAAGCTAACGTAGGGCGTACTAGACCCCGGTGATGATTCCAGAGATGTACGGTACTAATACGTGTACTTACTGAGCAGGAGTTGTATACTCAGCATTTTACTCATTCATTCATTTATTCATTCATTCATTCACTACTCACTCGAGCTGGTGATGCATAACTAATTTGTTATGTGTACCCTCATAATGGCCATGATTTTAGTTGGGTACGTGAATAATCTAAGATCAGGAGTTTACCACATTGTGTCTAGCTATCTAAATTAGGTATGGGCCAGTTTGGATAGAAGTCCCTTGTGATGGACCCTACAGCTTGCGATACTACGTAGTATCATCCTGACTCCACGCTCTAGCTTGGTCATTTCTTTCACACTGCATATTGCATTGCATCCCTAGCGCATGACATTTAGTTTACCACGACCCCGCATTGGATAGTCGATCCTTATTCCATACCCTAATATTGTATGACTCATGGATTTGTCAAATTTCTACTTACTCTGATATTGTATGACTCATGAACTTGCTAGTATTTCTGATATTATATGAATTATGGACTTGTATTGTATACTTGGTACCTATTGCGCACACATGTACACCATCCTCTAAGCTTTCCATAAGCTTATGCACGACCGTTGCGTACAAGTGATGTTAGGTCACAGCAGGATTGAGGCAGGAGTTTGTAGCAGAGCTTTATGGATATTTTATTATATACATATACAAAAAAGAACAGGGGCGCCTATCAACCTTGAGAACCCTTGAAGGCTCAACTGTTAGGGAACTAAACCAGAAAGTTATGCACTTGGGACCTAATCGTCTTAAGCTCATAGTAGATATGTGACATTGTTCTAGGTTATTCCCAAGTTATGCTCTGATCCCAACTTCTGTCATGCCCCAGACTCGGAAACCGGGCTCACAAAATTTCCGATCGCCGAATTCGGCGCCGATAGCCTCCTAGGACCCCATTCTCGGCTCCTGGCACCCATATACTAGGTTCCAATCCAAGGAGGATTTTCAACGTACATTTATCTCACAAGAAGCATAATCATAAGCACAACCCACAACAACAATAAGAAAAAACATCACCACATATACACTATAATAAAAAAGTTTAAGTACAATGCATAAGGGAAATATAATATCAATATCAAAAGCTCCAGAAGATAGCTGCACACTCCAATCTAAATGCTGCTACGGCGGCTTAGCATCACCTGCACGCAAGGATCGTGCATAAGCTTATAGAAAGCTTAGAGGGTGGTGTAAGTGTGTGCACAAGGTATACGCCAAGTATACAATATCAGAGTAATGAGGAATATGCTGGCAAGTCCATGAATACTATCAGCCATACCAAGGCTATGCGATGCAAGGCATGAATGTTATCGACCACACCAGGGCCATGCGATGCAAGGCATGAATGCTGATGGCCATACCGAGGCCATGCGATGCGAGGCATGAATGTTGTTGGCTATACCAAGGTCATGCGATGCGAGGCCTACGTAGGAAAATGTCATATGCGAGATACAACGCAAGCTTGTCAGTCTTCATTTGATCCACATAATAATACAACTCATCTCTAGAATATCACCAGGGTTTAGTACACTCCAAACCATATTGTTGCCCTATCGCGCACTATAAGGTGAGTGGAAGAGACCTCACTATCCTCCTGCCATTATCGGGCCCGGCTCGTCGATAGCGGACCCCTTCCTCGAGCTAGTCAAACTCAGCCTAGGTTTGTCCCCTCCTCTCAGGCGGGTAAGGCCGCACCCCCTTCTAACCGACCACAACAAAGTGGAAAACACGGCCTCCTAGTATTCGGCACTTGGTGCTCATGCATCCACTCGGTTCAGACGTTGGAGCAACCTCCTGGTACTATAAGGGTTAAGGAAATTTTACCTAGGGACATCTATCGCGCCCCATATAGAGAAAAGATTTTTGGTGTCCAATCCTACCATCCACGATCTGCCTGCGGAGGCTACGGCCCTGATGTCACTAGGGCGTACAGTAGTCATGCCACACAATGCGAGATGCATGAATCACACTATTCAATCATGAAGTAATCCTGCGTGTACTACGCGCTCATGTGGGGCAATTCCGCTTATCAAGGAGTCCCATAAACAATCTGCCCAATGATATATGTTATGATCAGTCACTCCTTGTATCAAGCATACATATGATGCATATAACATGTATTATGAAGTCATACTAAGCATGTTATACAATGATGAACTCTCCTTATAATAAGGATGGGCCTAAACGGCCTACTCATATCAAGAATGAGCCTAACAATTATGGGGGCCCAATGATTTTGGTTAGCCCACTAAGGGAAGATGAGAATGGGCCTAACAACGAGCCTTAGGGAGGGTTACAATGTGGACATTTAACAACCATTACCTTTACAATGTCGACATTTAACCATCATTACTCCCAAGGTATGGCCCATTATAATACCAACTAGGAAGATGAATGGGACATCATGGTGGAATCACATATCACAATTGGGCCTCACACAAGGGCCTCACATACATCTCAATGGGCCTCACTCAAGGGCCTCATACACATCACATTGGGCCTCACATGTACAACACATTGGGCCATATCTCATGGGCCTCAAATACATCACAATGGCCACATCCATGGGCCTCAAATACATCACAATGGCCATATACATGGGCCTCAAATACTTCACAATGGGCCACATCCATGGGCCTCAAATACATCACAATGGGCCACATCCATGGGCCTCAAATACATCACAATGGGCCACATCCATGGGCCTCAAATACATCACAATGGGCCACACCCATGGGCCTCAAATACATCACAATGGGCCACATACAAGGGCCTCATTTGCATCACATGGGGCCTCACCAAATGGGCCAATATACATCATGTTTAGCCTCATAAAAGGGCCACAAATACATCATATTGGGCCTCACACAAGGGCCCATGGGCTAGGCACAAGGGACGGATAGTGAGTGCATCACATACATCATAGTGGGCCTAATGGGGTAACCCATATAATTCAGAAAATAAATGGGCAACATGAGAATTAGAACACATACAACATAGTGGCCTGCAAAATGGGCCTAAGCTGGGCAGCTTGGATACAACGTACATCATGGTGGGCCTATTGCATCACAAAAATGGGCCCCACCACTACTGACCAGCGTGGATATGGAATACATATATCGGGGTGAGTCCCACCACCCTGAGATGGTCAGACGGACGGCGTGGATGTACAACACATGTCATGGTGGCCCCACGTCCTTACTGGAAAGTTTGGATTAAACGCCTACATCAGGTAGGGTCCATGGGCGGACGGAGTGGATACAACACTTACATCATGTGGGTCCCACCGTCCAGGCACAGGACTGTGCAAATACACACATATCATCAAGTTAGGCCCCACATATCACCGTCCAGGGATGGAAAGTGTGAATATACAACACATACCTCAAGGTGGGCCCCACCCCCCCACACATGCAGCACATGTAGGGTGGGTCCCACGTCCAGAAAATGGATGAACAACTTGGTTAAAATACATCCATGAGGTGGGTCCCACCATCTAGGAGACTGGATGATGTAAATATAACACATACCTCATGATCAAACCCACCGAACTTGCTGACATCAATACAGTAGCTATATAGTTGTTATAAGGTACACCAGCCAATCTACTTCCACAGCATGGTGGGTCCCACGTGCTAGATGCAACACGTCATCAAGGTGGGCCCCATGTATAGTGGGCCACACGATCAGAAGGTGTGGATCTAATCCATTCATCAATGTGGGCCACAACAGGGGGAGAGAGAGAGAGAGAGAGAGAGAGAGAGAGAGAGAGAGAGAGAGACAAATAGCGTGCAATAGAAGGGAGGGGCTCCACCACTATGAGCCCTCCTTGAGTGGGCCATGTAAATATAATACGTACATCAAAATGGGTCCTAAATCATGTGGGCCCTAAATCGTAAAAATCAATGGTGGAGATCCCTTTTCCACCAAAAATGTAAGGTCTAGATGACCTTTTCACAATGGAAAAAATAAACATCATGATGGGGTCCATAGAGAATGGCCCCATTATGGGTTGAACATATAAATCATGGTAGGCCATCGGCCACACCTAGGGTCCAAAGTGAGATCCATACCATCAATCGGTAGGCCCCACTTGGCCCATCATCAAAAATGCAATCTAATCCTACAAATCACCCACCGATTTCACTTCTTCTCGGCTCCTTGGAATGTTAAGCTCCTTGGCTTCTGAAAGTGCCCTAGTTTGTCAATTAGCGTGAGTGTTGAGTCAGCATGACAAGTGAGCCCCATAGGAAGATTGTTCAAGTGTTTGCCTCAATCGAATGTGGCTTCAAATCTCTATAAAGTTAAACTTAGCCTCACATCCCATGTCTTATCTTAAAACACCAGGCATATAAAACCCTTAAAATGGTTAGAACAATATAGGGTTTAAGGTGTGAAAGATGTTTTACAAAATCAGGAAAATCTCTAAGTTTTCAGCCTTTATCGATTTATCGATAATGCTTCGATGAAATCGGACTCTATTATCGATGTCCTCGAAACTCACTCGATGTTATTGAAATGAGGACTTCAAATGTTTAGCAACCAAAATGAATCTTGACTGAATTCTTGATGAATTGATGACAGGATTGATATCATCGACTTTTGAATCTCGAGTTCATCGAAATGGCTCGATAAAATTGACATCTGGTTAGTTTGTTTCCAGTAAGTAGTTAAGAAAAATCATTTGATTTTTGATGAATCGAAGAGGGCCTCAATATCTTTGAATTTCAAATCTCGATGATATCAATGGACCTTCGATGATATCGGATTGGGACACAAAATTGTCCAGCAAGTTTATATGAAAATTCCTTAAAAAGATCGATGAATCAAAACTAGTATCAATATCATCGATATTCAAAACCAGATGATATCGAGGAATACTCGATCATATCAATGCCTTTTTAGTTCCAAAGGCAAGTCTGCTCTCATGTTTTTTAAATGTCTAGGAATCGAACCATGGGTCGATGAAATCGGAGTTGGAAATTCGATGACATCAAAGCACATTTAATTTCATCGATCAGTTGGCAAAAAGGTTCAAAAGCGTTTGACAAATTGAGTTTGTATCATCAAACGGCCATTCGATGTTATCGAGAGTATACGCTCGATGATATCGAACTCTGTCAAAAAATATGACTATTTTATTTTCGTTAGAACTTTTTACTTATTTAATAAGAGCTTGCCTTAGGTTGTTTTTAGAGAAAAACAGGTAGAGCTTTTGAGTGTTTAATTCAGATCACCTACCCTAAGCCCTTTTTCTCTCATCGGAGTTCATTCCTCAATCCACCCTCATCATTGATATTCAATAGAGTGGATTGGTGAATGAACTTCCATATTCAAGAATCCTTCAGCTACCACCTTAATGGTAAATCATTGAGCTGAGATTCCTTGAATGCATAGATCATGGTATTACTCTGTCACTGCAATGATTAATCATTTAATAGAGTAATTACCAACATAACCTTGACCCAACCCATTGCCTTACATTGGAGCATCATAAGTGTTGCGGATCAAGGGACCTAAAGATTCTTCATCAATAAAGGAGGAGATCTTCATCAGTGTGCTTAATAGGGGCTCATCTACTTATCTATAAGTCATTAGAGTCTAGAGACCCTGCTGATCATTCCTTTATATAGGATTGGGTCATAAGTGATTCTCACCCCTTTCAAGTCCTCATAAGAGGCCTCCACCAGGAGAATACACGTGGGTGTTGTGTGTTAACCCTTGCTCTTGGTGAGCATACACTTTAGGTCCTTAGTGTAGGTCTTTGGCATATGTGGCCTAAAACCCTAGGTGCTGTGTGTTAACCTTTGCTCTTGTGTAGGGCATAAACTTTAGGTTCCTTGTGTGGATCCTTAGCCTGTATGGCCTGAAACTCGGGTGCTGTGTGTTGACCCTTGCTCCTGTATGGGGCATAAACTTTAGGTTTCTTGTGTGGATCCTTGGCCTGTGTGGCCTAAAACCCGGGTGCTGTGTGTTGACCCTTGCTCTTGTGTGGGGCAAAAACTTTAGATTCCTTGTGTGGATCCTTAGCCTATGTGGCCTAAAACCCAGGTGTTGTGTGTTGACCCTTACTCCTGTGTGGGGCATAAACTTGTGTCTTGTGGAGACATATATAGGTTCCTTGTGTAGGTCCTAGAGTCGACCTTGTGTAGGTTATGAAGGTTAGAGGTGAACCTAATTTAAAACCTCCGTTAGTGAGATCCGGTATACTCAAGGGTCAAATGCTTCTGCTGGAAGTGGAGTAGACATATAGTCGAACTACAAAAAAATGACTGTGTTTGGGATTGCTATTTACTTTTAATACTTATGTCATTTCTCTGAATGTTCTCATAATGCATGCTTACATGATTACCTAGATCTAATTAGAATCACATCTCACACACAGTCATATCCATCATGATCTATTTTACTCATCTTGTTTATGTTTTAAAAATTCTTATGATTAGATCCTCTAATTGGCTTGGAAGCCATTAGAGTTAAATTGAAAATATCCTGATAAGAGTTTGTTAAATCAGGGTTATGATAATAGGATTTTAAATCTTCATAAAAATTTTATAAAATCCTATTCACCCCCCTCTAAGACACTTTGACCTATTCCCACTTCTACTAAAGTGGTCATTACCGCAATTTCAGCTTCAACTTAGATGGAGGATGATGAAGATTGATGGGCTAGGATGAGAGATTTTGGGGGGGGGGGGGGTGAGGGAGTGGGCCACACTTGTCTCTTTCTCTCCTTGGGAATTGATTGGATGTTCACTTAGTTGCTTGGAAAATGGTGGAGAGAATGAGAGGGAGAGAGAATGTGATCAGATGAAAGGGATGGGATGTGTGTAAGAAAGGGATGGGTGGAGAGAGAGGGAGTTGACTTTGGGGATGGCTTGTGTAAGAGAGGGATGGGTTGTGTACATGACTAGTACTAGATTGATTGATGTGATGGATGGTAGAGATTCTCTTAGGATTCATAATGCCCGGCATTTTCCTTGAAATAAACATGGGCCCACACACTCCTGGCCTGGGTATCGCATGGTGTGCAAGTAGCGGTGTTGGAACTGCAGCGACGGTGCAGTCGCAATGATATAAGTCTCGGGTCAAGTTGATTCAGATCTACAGGATATAACTTAGGGTTGTGGCAAACACCGATTATAAGTCGCGGGTTGTCGAAATTCGACGGAAAAAATCGTGGAAGTCTAAGGAATGGTACGAACTAGGATACGGGCCTTACACATACTTCTACTATAGCGGTCCAAACCGTAATTTCAACGTTCAATTTATTTTTAATGAATAATGCTAGAATTTCTAATTGTTAAATGTGAATCATTGATAGATATTGAGAATTAAGTCTTGAGAATTTTATCCACCTTAAAAGATGAAAAGAACTAGTCAAAAAACAGTGAGATCGACAAAAAGGTCATTTATAATGAAAAGACTAGAAAAGAATGAAAAATCTAAAAAGACTGAAAAGGATGAATAAATAAAAAGAGACCGTTGATATAAAATCAAAATCTAGAAAAAGAACAAAAATGGGATAAGTTTTTAATCAACACTTGATTATTCGATTAGTCTTGAAGTGATGAGCATAGCTAACATTATGAAATGATAGAATTTTTATGGAAATTAAGTTAGAATTCACTAAGCATGTTGGAAAAACTTGATATATGAACTTAAACTCTTAAGTGATTAATGAAGAACCTACTTGATTAATTGCCCGTTTGATTTGGCTCTAGGTTTTCAAGATTTCATTCTCACCACTTTGGATTACACACTCATTTAACTTGTTTTCACAAAAGATTATTTTTTGAAAAAGGTTTGAACATTGAGAATTGAAGATTATGTCACACATGTTTTTCTTAGGACTAGCAAAATGCTGGTTGGGGGTGTGTTGAGTATCAAATATTGCATATTTTTTCCTATTTATATATTGGTTTTATGAACATGATAATGCTTAATGGGTATATTTTATACATGTTTGTATTGTGAGGAGAATCTGAGAACTTGGATTGAAAAGAATGTTAAAAGCATGAATTTGATGCTCAAGAATCACCAAGGCAAGGGATGGATCTTAGAAGACCAAGATTGAAGAATTCACATGCTAGAGATCCAAGGAAACCATGTAATGAATGAAGAGAATCGAAGATTTGAAGTGAAGAAAAGGAATCCTAAAAATTGTCCTAAAAATAGATTCCGGGACTAGAAAAACATAGTTCTAGAAAACTTCTAAAATAGACTTCGATTCTATCGAAAGAAGTTAGTTGCATCGAAGGTTCAATCGAAGGCACGTAGATGCATCGAAGGTGCAATTGAGAATTTTAGGATTTTCAAGCCAAACTCGCTGGACAGTTCTGGACCAGTTTCGATTCTATCGTAGGTACTTAGATGCATTGAAGCTTCCATCGAAGACCCTTCGATGGCATCAAAAGATTACCCAAATTTTACACGGACTGCATAAATTTGATTTGGTTTCTAGATTTTTCCAACTTTGTGTGAAAGTTGGAGTTCCACAACTATAAATATGAGTCTTTATGATGCTCCAAAGCATCTTCTAGGGTTTGAAAAGGGAAAGGAGGCCTAGGTGGAGCGTCGATGACATTCTTTTACTCCAATTTCTTCATGGGTTCTAGTAGATTATTCTACTTTTTTTATATTTTTGAGTTAGCTACGACTAGCTAAGCTTTTAGCTAGGGCTAAGGGGTGGAGCTTGTAGCATGTTGGGATTTTTACTTTGTTTTGATTCATGTTTATATTGAAATTCATTGATTTCTAGTTGATTTTAAGGAATATTTTCAGTTTTTTATGGTTTGTTGTGACTTAAATTACAATAGATGCTATGATAGCTTTGAATATCTTCTTTTCTTATTTGAGATTGTGGGATTGGTAAATCCTGTTGTTTGTCATCGTCTCCTGGGCATGGTTGGGAGATGGAATCCCTTCTAAATCATGAATCAGAGACTACGAGTAGATAAAATTCAGAAAAATTCTCAGCAGATGATGTAGTCTCAACACATTCTGAAATTCTGAACTTCGGTTCAATTTCTAGCGCCTCCTCCCTTAATGGCAAACATTTAAGATCTGGGGAAGGAGGGACTTTAGAATAAGGGTTCTCTCTATTAGTGACAACTACCAAGGATTGTCTTATGAGGCATTCACTATTTCTTTTATCATAGGATCATTTAAATTTGCAAAGTGTTCCAAGCAATCGTCCAAAGAGTTAGAAAATTCAACTGAGAGTGACTCATTTTCCACATTAAAGTTTGTGATGATCTGCCTAAGGATTCCATCATCTCTAGAAGTGGATGGACATATGCTCTTTGTTCTTGCCCTTCATAGACAGATTGAGGATTAATAGGCGAAGAATTGATGTGAAGACTCTATTCATCGGTACTACTCAGTAAAGGCATTGTATTGTCAAAAGTGTACAACTCAGATGGTGGTGTAATAATTCTCACTCCCATAGTTATGATAACCCCAACACTCGCGTACTGTCTTTTCAATCGGTGGGGTGTAATTATTCTCTCGCATATGATCATGTAAGGAATTCTTAACCAGTGGAGCATTATATTCTGGTCTATTCTCAATGATGGTTTCAGAAAAATTTTGAGACATCAGTCGATTTCTATCATAATCATATCTCTTATCCATCTCAGCATACTGATGTTCCCACTCTTGCATGGTGAAACCCTGGCTTTGAATCTAATCCTTTAAAAAAATAAAAGAATAAAAGAAAAATCCTACAGCAATATGGAAAGTAAGTAAGGAGAAGTTAGAAAGAAGTTACTGGATTGGAGGGTTCTATGTTAGGATCCTTCAAAGCAGAAAAACAATTTTAGTTTTTAAAAAAAATACAAAAAAAAATCCTAAAAACAAAATTCTAAAATTAGAAAGTTCTAAAAACAAAAATAGGAAGATCAGTTAGTTTCTAAAAAAGAAAAACAACCTAGTTTCTAAAAACGAAAACGGAGAGTTTCTAAAAACAGAAAATAGAAAGTTTTTAAAAGGAGAAAAAGTTAGTTTCTAAAATAATTCAGAAAACCCTAACCCTAAAAATAGAAAGTGGAAAAACCCTAATCTTACCCTAATTCCAAAACTAGTTAATCTCAGAAAAAATACAGTCATTAATCCCCAACAACGGCGCTAAAAACTTGTTCACAACCCCAAGTGTAGGGTCGCATTATAGTGATAATCTCAGTGAGACCGAGGTCGAATCCACAGGGACTAATCTCGTGCGTATTCAGAAATCAACTAGAAATATAACTAGAAGAAGATGTAAACCTAAATCTGAGATATTTAAGAGAGTAATTGTGATTAACATAATTAAAACTAGTGAATTTAAAAGTGGGAACTAGGGTGCCAAGAATCCACTTATAGCAATTGGGAAGCTACCTTGCATAATTCAAGGACACAACTGGAATCAGAGTCCTATCCTATCCAATTGGTAAGAAGAGATTTGTCAGATCTATGAGCTTCTCATGGATCTAATCATTAATGGATGTGAGTAGTGAAGATTTGGAAGTGATTCTGTCACCTAACCATGCTCAGGAAACAAGGCAAACAACAAGATTTACCAATTTCACAATCTCAATTCAGAAAAAGAAGATCTCAAGCTATTGCAGATCTATTGTAATTTGTCACAACAAACCATTAAAAACTAAAAATATTCCTTCATAATCAAACTAGAATCCATAAGGTTCAACAAGACATGAATCAAAACAAAGCAAACATCCAAATCACGCTATAAGCTTCACCTCTTAGCCCTAGTGTAACGACCTTGGAAATTTTGTGCTAATCTTTCCTTAAGTAGTTGTTTTTTTGGGTAATTAGCACTATACTCGATTGCTTGTGAAATTCGCATCAATCACTTTAAATTGTATCTGCATAACTCAAAACTTGTAGATTAGTTAGCGCTATGTTGCTTTGAAATCTGGGATCCATCGCTAAATCCAGTTGTTCTGGAGAATTTTTGGAAGTTCTGGATCGAACCTAAACCGCACGTCGAAAGTCTGATAGCGATGATCTTAGGCTGTTGCGGTCACCGAGTTGGGCTTGACCATCACCTCGAAAATCAAGTCCATGTGATGTTCTGGGTCGATTTGATTGAGTTCGGAGTGAAGAGTGTGAGAGCGGTTAAAAATTTAATAAGCTTTTATGAAATCTGAGTCGCGTCGCTTGCGCGATGATTTTAAGCTATTTGACCGTTGGATTCTGACCCAATTTTACCCTCTGATCAGGGAAGGTGGCCCAAGCATATCCTTGTGCTTGTGGACCTGATCGAGATCTTGTGACCATTGAATTGAGTGTGGTCCGCCACGGCTGATCTGAAGAGCCGGTCGGTAGGAAAACTCAGCCTGACCTAGATCCATGGTCAATGAGCTTAAGTCCGACCTTTCATGGTTATAGGCCCACCAGAAGTGCTTCGTTGGATCGTAAGAGTCAGGTTTTGGTTATACCCTAAGTATACCTTGGCCCTGGGTTATTTTCATCAATTATAGGCCTATTTATAGTCCTTAAACCCTAGCCCTCTTTTCCATACGAATTTTCTCTAACCCTAGCTTGGAAAGAGAGTGGAAAAGAGATAGTGAGAGAGAAGTTGGTGAATCATCTTGGATTCTTTCCTATTCTTCTGCATCCTTGAACCTTCACTTTGAATCGTTATTCTGACGATTCTGAGTTCATCTTGGGGTAAGTTAACCTAACCCTAATCTGTGTTAGAGCTTAGAATAGTCTTGGTGTTGTTGTATCTCATTTCTATTCTTGCCTTAGGTTATTCTGTCGCCATTGACGAAGACAACTCGTCTGAAATCAGTTCGGTGTTCTTTCCTTGCTTAAGGTGCGGACTTTAAGTGTATAGGTTATGGTTTTCAAGGCTTTCAATGCCAGTTAATGATTTATTCTTGTTATGGATGAGATTTCACATGCCAAATGTTATGTTTATGTTGCGTTCCTGATATGCATGTGTTATATTGAGATTTGTGTATTCTATGTGTATGTATAAAGTACCGTATACATATAAAATATGCACTTGTGTTTGCCATGATTATTTGTCGTGTATGTATGCTAGATGTATGTATGACAACTCCTTGGTAAAAGGAATTGTCCAAATGCTTGTAGTTCAACATACGTCATGTATGTTGTATCATGTATTCTAAGTGTTTGTAGAAATGCCTGAATGATCTAAAGTGTAACTTATTACACTAATGGCGGGCATTGAGAAATGATTCTCAACACTCCTATTGATGTGCATGATTTCCTTCTTGTTAGTTACATTCCATGTTATTTAAATTCAAGCATTCCTTATGCTTACATTTATGTTAAGTTGATATTCCTCAAGTGCTTATGTACCATGATTTGAGTTGTTGTTTCCTTTACTGTTCTACATTCAATTCATATATCTGTTGTAGTGTAATGTGTTTGGGACTATGCATTAGTCCAGGAAATTGGTAATCGGCCTTAAGATCGTGGCTGAGGTTGCTTTCGCCACGTAGGACGTATTAGACGAACCCGAGTCGTATTAGAGTTGTCGGTAGTGGTTTGGCCACGCGGAGTGTTTGCGCACTCTATGTCGCTCGACTCAACGTGTGCTCGTGCTAGTCGAGTTCGTCAAGTAACCCGATTGTCCGATGTATGTTCACCATGTATTGGATGTTACTACTTGAATCTAGGGTACCGAACTTACCAGTGAAATCCTAATAACCATGGTACCTCAATCCGCTAAGACTCATGAGCTGGACATGGTGGTATGGGACACCGTGGTCGAGCTGTCAGCCTACGCTGGGGTGACGAGCCTCCCCGTAGTGACCAGTGAGCAACTAAACTCGTGAGCCGATTATGGTGGTATGGGACACTATATTTGTGCTGTCGACCTACATTGATTGGTGACGAGCCCTTTGTAGTGACCTCGAGCATGCCTGGATACCGCATTGAGGTGACGAGCCTCAATGTAGTAGCGAAGGTATGAAAGGCGTGCATTGATTGGTGACGAGCCCTTTGCAACGACCTCAAACCATATGATCATATGAGATGTCTAGGACTGACGACCCTAGATGGATCACTGTTTGGATGGTGATATGAGGTAGGTATCTTAACTTCCCAATCCTGCTGTATGAAATGGACTAATAATAACTTGGTAATCATATCCATGCACCGCATTTGCATGTGCTTTGTAGATGTGGCGCACTTTGAGGTGGTGTCATGCATAACGTAAGATGAAGACGCTGAGGGTGTACGCGTGAGGGCACGCATCATTTTGCATGCATCCTTGCATTAATAAGAGTACTTAGGATTTATTTAATTGTTCTACTTTATCATTACTGCTTGATTAAACTGATAACATGTTAACCAGTGCCTTATTGTTCCACTGAGTTGATCACTCACTCCCACGTTCTGGGGCGGTGTTAAACACCCACCAGACTCTGTCTTAAGTTCTGATGTTGCAGATGTTGATGCGACTTCTGAGGCAGAGCGGGAGATGGATGATGATGAGGCTGCTTTCTCTTATATGCAGTTTTCAGACGGGTTCTAGCGAGCCTCGTTCTGATGCGCGGGATGCTGGGATTATTATTTTTGAGATTTAAATGATGTAACTTGATACTTATAATTTTGATAAGTAACACTTTCATACGACCTGGTTTGTATATGTACTTCAGGGATTTACACTTGTCCACATATTTTTCTATAAGTCTTCCGCTTGCTTTATTCACTTATCCTTGAATTATATCTGTGTTTTGGCTTAATCTATTCCATGTTTTATGCACTAATACAGTCAACATACATCCATCATTAAATATGTTGCATAAGCGATGTTTTGGAACTCGGGAGCTGAGTTATGCTCGACCCCCAAATTTCAGGGCGTTACACCTAGCTAAGAGGTTTAGCCAACCATACACATGATTGAACTAAGAACTCTTAAACAAAATGAAAAGATCAACTAAGGAAGAAAAAAAAAACTCTCGGACGGTGGCTCCACCCTTTTGCTCCACTCGTCAAGCCCTAGAAGATGCCTAGGAATGCCCTAGGGACTCCTATTTATAGTTCTGCAACTCAAACTTTCGCACTGAGTTAGAAAAATCCAGAAACCGCTTCAAATTTCCACAATTCATGTGATGGTTGCGTAACCCAGGACTGGTTGAGGACATCCCAGGACTGGTCGAGGGTCACCTTCAACGGGTCGAGGGTTTCCTTTGATGGGTCAAGGATGACCTGATTTTAAAGGATTTTTTCACTGGAGTTCGAGTCGAGAAATCCTCGATTGGTCGAGCAGGGCCAAGACTAGTCAAGCAAGAGCTAGAACTAGTTGAGGATTACGCAAAATCACTTCAAAACTTTGATTCTCTTCATTCTTGGTTTGATTTTCTTAAATCGTTGGCATGTGAATTCTTCATTCTTGATCTTCTAAGATCCATCCTTGGCTTTGGTGATTCTTGAGCGTTAAATCCATGCTTTTAGCATCCTTTTCAATCTAAGCTCTTAAATTTACCTTGCGACACAAACATGATTAAAATAGAACATTAAGCATTATCATGTTCATAAAATCAAGTAATAAATAGGGTCCAATATGCAATATTTGACCCTCAACAACTACAATCAACGGTGGAAATCCCTTTCCCACCCACAAGATCAAGGTCTAGATGACCTTCTTACAATAGAATATCAAAATAAACATCATGATGGGGTTCATGCAGAATGGCCCCATTATGGGATGAACATATGAATCATGATGGGCCATCGGCCACACCTAGGGTCCGAAATGGGATCTCTACCATCAACTAGTAGGCCCCACTTGTCCCATGAACAAATCCACATCTAAACCTAAGATCACCCACCTATTTCACTTCTTCTTGGTCCCTTAAATACCTTTGCTCCTAAGCTCAACCTTTAATGGTGGGAGATGAAGATTGAAGGGTTGGATTTAGAGATATGGGGTAGGGAAAAGGGGGGCCTAGCACTTGGGTGCTTGCTCTCCTTAGAGCTTGGATGTTCTCACCTCTCTTGGTTGCTTGGGATGGGTAGAGAAAATGAGAGAGAAAGGGATGGGATGGGTTGCTTGTCACGCCCCAAACTTGGAAACTGGGCTCGCAAAATTCATGACGTTAAATCCGGTGCTGACAGCCTCTATAGTACTCCATTCTCAGCTCCCAGCGCCCATACGTCAGATTCTGATCTTAGAATCCTACAAGGAGGATTTTGACATACATTTATCTCGCAAGAAGCATAACCATAAGCATAACCGATAAACAACAACAACCAGAAACATCACCACACATCCACTATAATCAAAACTTTAAGTACAATGTGCATAAAGGGAAATACAAAGATAATAATGATAGAAACTCTAGAAGCTCTGCGGCACGCTCCTACTTCTGCTCAGCTATGACCTAGCGTCACCTGCATGCATCAATCGTGCATAAGCTTTTAGAAAGCTTAGAGGGTGGTGAAAGTGTGTGTGCAAGGTAGAAATGCAAGTATGCAATATCAGAGTAATGCGGAATATGCTGGCGAGTCCATGAATACTATCAGCCGTACTAAGGCTATGCGTTGCAAGGCATCAATGCTGTCGGCCACACTAAGGCCATGCGATGCAATGCAAGGCTAACATAGCCAATGTCCTGTGGAAGATGCAGCTCAAGCATACCAATTCACATATCAATCTAGCTCATCTCTAGAGCATCAATATCAGTACAGTTCTCTCTAGATAATCATCGGGGTCTAGTATACTCCAAACTAGATTGCCGACACATCACGCGCAATAAGATGAGTGGAAAAGACCTCACTATCCGCCTGCCAATATCAGGCTCGACTAGTTGATAGGGGGCCCATTCCTCGAGCTGGTTAAACTTAGCCTATCTATGCCCCCTCCTCTTGGGCAGGTAAGGCCACATTCCCTTCCAACCAACCACGATATAGTGGGAAGTGCGGCCTCTTGGTATTTGGCACTTATCGTTCATGCATCTACTCGGTCTGGATGTTAGAGCAACCTCCTGGTACCATAAGGGTTTAGGGAATTTCACCTAGGGGCATCTATAGCACCCCATGTAGAGAAAAGATTTTTAGTATGCAATTCGGCCATCCGTACTATACCTGCGGAGGCTACAGTCCTGATGTCGTTAGGGCGTATAGCAATCATAACACACAATGCAAGATGCATGAGTCACACAATCCAGTCATGCATCAATCCTGCACGTACCATGCACTCATGTGGGACAACTCCACCTATTAGGGAGTCCCAATAAATAATATGCCCAATGACATATGCAATGATCAACCACATCTCATAACAAGCATGCAAATGATGTGTATGGGCATATATCATGAAACTATACTATCGCATACTCATAGTCGGCATCGATAATCGGCTTATACACAAGGCGGGGTCCATGGAAGGACAGTAGGTCGATAACATGAGGGTTAGTCCTCAACTGTGGACATACCAAATCTGATAGCACAGATCCCTCTGTCTACGGTGAGATGAATTCTCCACATATCAAGTTTGGGCCTAGGTAGCCTACCTATAAACCTAAGGATTTGGAATGGGCTTCCTTCACCATACTATCATATGGTCCACTAGATGCCCTAGGGGGCCCAAATAAGTCCTAGATGGACTCCGAGATTAAAACAACCCTAATAGCAACCAATGGGGCCCAACATTTTGGGTTAACCCAAGAAAAATAGATGGATCATGCAATATCAATGGGGCCCAATGATTAGGGTCAACCCACTTAAAAAAGGATGAGAATGGGCCTAACAGGGCCTAAAGGAAGGTCACAATGTGAACATCTAACCATCATTGCCCATCAATGTGGACATTTAACCAACATTGCTCCCAAGGAGTGGCCCACATAGGGCCTAACATATAGTGGGACCTATGGCCTCACATAAGGGCCTCACATACAACATAATGGGCCTCACATAAGAGCCCAATATACATCACAATGGGCCTCACACAAGGGCCTAATATACTTCTTAATGGGCCTCATACACATCACATCGGGCCTCATCATATGGGCCAATATACATCATAATAGGCCTCACTCATGGGCCATATATACATCACAATGGGCCTCACTCATGGGCCACATATACACACATTGGGCCTCACTCATGGGCCACATATACATCACATTGGGCCTCACTCCTGGGCTTAAGACGAGCTCGCAGGGTAGATGGACAGTTTGGATCTAACACATACCTGATGATCAGGCCCACGGAACTTGCAGATGTCAATACCACAACTATATAGCTGGAGTGAGGTGCACTAGTTGTCCCACTTCCCAAAGTGGGTCCACACGTGTGAGGTGGGTCCCACACAGTGAACAGTTAGGATATAACACGTACATCATGGCAGGGCTCACATGGCACCGTCTTAAGATGGACGATGCAAATACATGCATCAAAGGTGTGTGCCACACAGCACCGTCCAAATGGATGGTGCAGATATGGAATATATACATCAAGGTGGGTCCCATATTGGTGGGGTCCACCGTTAGATGGATGGCTAAGGAAAGACATACATCTTGGTGGCCCACAGGACTTGCTGACGTCAGTCAGCAGTGGGACCCATCGTCCTGAAAAATGGATGGATGGCAGGGATATAATACTTACATCAATGTGGGTCCCACCTGTCCCACGTGGGAAACAGATGGACGACTTGGATTAACAGATGGCTCATGGTCAGCCCAAAGCTGCTGACGCAAGGGCAGCATGAGCAGTTGGACGGCTCAGATATATAACACCTCATAAGGTGGGCCCCCCATCCAAAACAACGGACGGTATAGATAAAACTCATATATCATGTGGGACCCATGTCCTTTGCTGGACGGTGGAGTACAACACATATAATATGGTGGGTCCACATCCAGATGCTGGACTGGACGGTGGGAATTAAAATACATATATTATGGTGTGTTTCCACATGGATGTGGGCCAAACTTTCCATCAAGGTGGCCCCACGTGCTATGGAGTGATACAGAATACATACAATAAGGTGGGACCCACGTCCAGCCCACCTATTAGCCAACTAAGTTGATCATATTTGTATATTTCCCTTCATTAGGGCCTGTCCAAAATGGACAGGTAGGTGGGCCTGTTTGGACGGCCAGTCCAGCAGCCAGTCGGCCTGGCTAGTTGGACAGATGGTATAGACGGGGGGTACACGCACAGTGGGGTCCATGGATCAAGCTGATATTTGTGTTTTCCCCATCGTCCAAGCTTGCCCAAAAATAGGCAGCAAGGTGGCCCTAGACGATGGCAGCAAGCTGTCCCACTTGTGGATAGCGTGGATCTCACATATACATCAATGGCGGGCCATCAACAAAAAAGAAGAGAGAGAGAGAGATGTGTGATGGAGGGACCCCGCCACTATGGGCCCCTCTCTTCCATGCACTACAACATACATCAAGTGGGTCCTATTACATGTGGGCCCACTAATCAAAATCAACGGTGGAGATCCCTTCACCAAAATGCAAGGTATAGATGACCTTTTCATACTTAGGAAAATAAACATCATGATGGGGTTCATGGAGAATGGCCCCATCATGGAATGAATATATAAATCATGGTGGGCCATCGGCCACACCTAAGGTCCAAAGTGAGATCCGTACCATCAATCGGTAGGCCCCACTTGGCCCATCAGAAAATAAACAAAGTCTAAGCCTATAAAACACCCACCGTTGGATCTTCTTAGTCTGATGGAATGCCAAACTCCTTGGCTCTCTCTTTAATGGAGGTTGATGAAGGTTGGAGGGTTGGGATGAGAGATGAGAGAATGGGAAGTGGGCCACACACAAAGAAAAATCTTGGAGGTTGGAAATGCTTGGACAGTTACTTCTCTCTTAGTTGCTTGGGATGGGTAGAGAAAGTGAGAGAGAATGGGTGGTTGTAAGAGAGAGGTGATGGGTGTAAGTGATGGATGTACTTGACTTAAGAGCTGACTTAGGTAGGTTGCTTGCCTTGGGGAGGAAGAAAGCATGGGCTAGAGATGGGATGTGTACTTGACTTGATTGATTGATGGGATGGGCTGTAGAGATTCTCTCAATATTTCAAATGCACGGAGTTTCTTAAAGATAAACACGGGACCACATCTCCTAGCTTAGGTATCGCATCGGTGCACAAGACGTGGCGTTGGAACTGCGGAGATGGAGTGGTCGGTAAGGTACAAGTCTTAGGTCGAGTCGACTCAGATATATGGAATGCGACTCAGGGTCACGCACAAATGCTAACTATAAGTCACAATTTGCCGAAATTTGATGAGGAGGATCGCGGATGTTTAAAGAATGGTACGATCTAGGATATGGACCTTACAGCTCTCCCCTCATAATAAAATTTTCATCCTCAAAATTTACACTCTCATCGAACTAATCAGAACTCATAAAAGAAGAGAGAAACCATGGCATCATATATAATCAAAACACAATTGAACAACCATCAAACATCGAATAGATGAGGATAATGCTCACGAATCCCAACCTCGCGCTCCTAAGACGCCTCGTCTATACTATGATGACCCCACTTATCCTCAAATCCCGAACAAAAACGATCGAAACTAGGATACTAAGCAACCTCATAATCCCATTAATGACTAATCTAACAAGACGGTCTTAAGGCCTATTCTCACGAATCGTTGACAACTCCTCCTGATGACTGTGGGTCCTGTTGGGCCGTGTAGAATCTAATCTGGGCTGGCTGGGGAGGTGCCTATCCCCTCTAAGGTCGCTACTGCTACTGTTGTGGCAGCCTATACTGTTGCCTCCATTGTTTCTGGGGCCTCGGTTGCTGAGGTGGTTGCGGTCGTTGTGGTTGAGGCTACTGCGGTGCTCTCAACTGTTGCTGCTTAGGGCAGGATCACTCCTAGATATAGTGCCCCGTCTCACCGCACCCAAAACAGGCACTGGAGAACTGCCTCGGAGGTGGTGCTAGAGGTGTTGCTAGCGCTCGGAAGGCTGGGCGACCTGTGTGCCTCTGCTGAGGTCGGTGCTACTAGGAACTAATGGAGGGCGCCCACCTCTTCCGGTCTCTCCTATGAACACGGTCACTCTGTGCACCAGCCCACTCAGCCTCTTAGATCTCAGCACTTCATACAATATCCTCAAAGTCGGGAGCTCATGCCTAATAACATGGCCTCAAAGACTGGAACGTAAGCCGTTCTCAAAACGACGGGCCTTTCGCCCCTCATCATCAACCAAGTATGGCGTTAACCTCAATAGCGCCATGAAACATGCCTCACACTGAGATACTATCATGTCTCCCTAGGCCAAAGTCTCAAACTTTAATGCGCGTTGCTACTGCACATGCTTAGGAAAGAATTTCTGGTCAAACCAGTCTACAAAGTCCTCCTAGGTCCACTCGAAATCAACCGTCCCCGCTCGGGCGACTGATGCCCACCAGTGCTCAGCCTCATCCTGGAGAAGAAATATAACTAATGGGACCTGCTGTTAGGTCGTACATCTCATGGTGTCAAATATCTTCTTCACCTCGGAGCGTCATATCTCTTCTGCAGTAGGGTCTGGCTCACCCCGGAAGCACGAGGGATCATGCTGTCGGAAGTATCGAAGACGGGCGCTCACGCGCTCCTTCTCTGCCTGGGCTGGCGTAACAGCTGGACACCTGCCCTGCCCCTGAAGGATAGTGGTCATAGCCTGCAGCATCTTCTAAAGCTGATCTACAGTCACGGTTGCTGTCGGGGCTACACTAGACTTAAACGGGGGAGCGAGAGTCGCTTGGGTCTCTCGGGTTGCTCGGGTGCCTCGCCTAAGTGGCATGGTCTATAGAAAACAACAAAGGCGCCTATCAGCCTTGAGATCCCTCAAAGGCTTAGACAATAGGGAACCAGACCAGAAAATTATGCATTCGAGACCTAATCAGCCTAATTTCATAGCAGATATGTGATATTGTTCTAGATTATTCCCAAGTTATGCTCTGATACCAACTTCTGTCACGCCCTAAACTCAGAAACCGGGCTCAAAAAATTCTTAATCGCCGAATCCAGCACCGACAACCTCCTTAGTACCCCATTCTCGGCTCCTAGTGCCCATACGCCAGTTTTCGATCCTGGGATCCTACAAGGAGGATTTTAACGTACATTTATCTCACAAGAAGCATAACCATAAGCATAACCCATAAACAACAACAATCAGAAACATCACCACATATCCACTATAATCAAAACTTTAATTACAATGCGTATAAAGAGAAATACAAAGATAATAATGATAGAAACTCTAGAAGCTCTACGGTACACTCCTCCTCCTACTCAGCTATGACCTAGCGTCACCTGCATGCATCAATTGTGCATAAGCTTATAGAAAGCTTAGAGGGTAGTGAAAGTGTGTGCGCAAGTTAGCAATACAAGTATGCAATATAAGAGTAATGCGAAATATGCTGGCGAGTCCATGAATACTATTAGCTATACCAAGGCTATTCGATGTAACACATGAATGCTGTCGGCCACGCCAAGGCCATACGATGCAATGCAAGGCCTATATAGCCAATTGCATGTGCAAGATGCAGCTCAAGCATACCAAATCACATATCAATCCAGCTCATCTTTGGGAAGTGTGACCTCTTAGTATTCAGTGAATTGCAGTAATAACCGCTTTAGTAGAAGTAGGAATATGCCAAGGTGTCCTAGAGAGGGTGAATAAGACTTTTTAAAATTTTATGATGATTTAAAACCTATCAACCCTATCCTGAATCAATATGCAAGTATCAAGATTTCTTCAATGTAACTCTAATGGCTTCCAAGCCAAATAAGGGATCCAATCATAAGACTATTCAAAACATAAACAAGATGAAGAACATAGTTCATGATGGATGTGACTGTGCGTGATATGTGATTCTAATTAGTTCTAGGTAATCATGTAAGCATGCATTATGAGAACATTCAGAGAAATCACACAAGTAGCAAAAGTAAATAGCAATCTCAAACACAGTCAATTTTATAGTGGTTCAACTATGTGTCTACATCACTTCCTGCGGACGCACTCAATCCTCAAGTATACCAGATCTCACTAACGGAGGTTTCAAATCAGGTTAACCTCAAACTAGTACAACCTACACAAGGCTGACTCTACGACCTACACAAGGTACCTAACATGTCTCCACGAGACACAAGTTTATGCCCCACACAGGAGCAAGGGTCAACACACAACACCCAAATTTTAGGCCACACAGGCCAAGGATCCACACAAGGAACCTAAAATTTATACCCTACATAAGAGCAAAGGTCAACACATAGTATATAGGTTTTAGGCCACACAGACTACGGATCCACACAAGGAACCTAGAGTTTATGCTCCCGTGAGCAAGGGTCAACACATAACACCCAAGGTTTTAGGCCACATAGGCCAAGGACCTACACTAAGGACCTAAGTTTATGCTCACTAAGAGTAAGGGTCAACACACAACACCCACACGTCTTCTCCTGTCGGAGGCCTCCTATGAGGACTTGAAAGGGGTGAGAATCACCTGTAGCCCAAACCTACATAAAGGAATGATCAGCAGTCTCTGGACTCTAATGACTTACAGATAAGTAGATGAGCTCCATTAAGCACAACGATGAAGATCTCCTCCTTTGATGATGAAGAATCTTTAGATCCCTTGATCCTCAACACTTATGATGCTCCAATGTAAGGCGCCGGGTTAGGTCAAGGTTATGTTGGAATCCTACTCTATTAAATGTTTTCCTATATTAGAGATGGAGTGATTCCAAGCATCTATTCATTCAAGGTATCCTAGCTCAATGATTTAATGTTAAGGTGGTAGCTGGAGGATCATTGAATGTGTAATTTCATTCACCAATCCACTATATTGAATATCAATGGTGAGGGTGGATTGAGGAATGAACTCCCATGAGAGAAAAAGGCTTAGGGTAGGTGATATAAATTAAACACTCAAAAGCTCTATCTATTTTCTCTACCAACAACCTCAGGTAAGCTCTTATTAAATAGGCAGAAAGTTCCAACGGAAATAAAACAGTCATATTTTTGACAGAATTTGATATCGTCGAGCAGGGTTCAATATCATCGAGCGTATACTCTCGATAACATCGAATGGCCGCTCGATGACACAAACTCAATCTGTCAAATACTTTTGAACCTTTTTGCCAACATATCTAGGATATCGAGCAGGCTTTGATGTCATCAGATTTTGAACTCCGATAACATCGACTCATGGATTGATTCCTCGACATTTAAAAACCTAAGAGTAGACTTTCCTTTGGAACTGAACAGCCATTGATATGATTGAGCATCCCTTGATATCATCTGGTTTCGATTCATCGATCATTTCAAGGGATTTTCTTATAAACTTGCTGGACAGTTTTATGTCCCAATTCAATGCTATCAACCTGGTCTCGATATGATCGATCTTTGAATATCGATATCATCAAGTGATTCTCGATACATCGAACATTTTGAAAGATCTTACCTGATAGCTTGCTGGATAGATTTATATCCTAATCCGATATCATCAAGGTTTGAATTTTGACAATATCAAGGCTCTCTTCGAGATATCGAAAATCATGTGATTTTCCTAAATTGCATATTGGACATAAATTGACCAGATGTCAATTTTATCAAGTTGTCTCGATGAACTCAAGATTCGAAAGTCAATGATATCGATCATTTCATCGATTTATTGATAATTCAATCCAAGATTCATTGTGGTTGCTGGACATCTGAAGTCCTCATTTCGATAACATCGAGTTAGTATCAAGGACATCAATAACAAAGTCCGATTTCATCGAACCACTTATCGATAAATCGATAAAGGCTGAAAACTTAGAGATTTTCCTAATTTTGCAAAACAGTTTTCACACCTTAAACCCTAAGTTGTTCTGTCTATTTTTAAGGGTTTTATATACCTGGTGTTTAGAGTCATGGGATGTGAGGCAAAGTTTACCTTTGACGAGTTCGGGCACACATCCTGTTAAGGCAGACACTTGAATGATCTTCTTATGGGGCTCACTTGTCTTGGTGACTCAACACTAACGCTAATTGACAAACAAGGGCACTTTCATTTGATACTTAGCGCTCATGCATTCACTCGGTCTAGACATTAGAGAGACCTCCTGGTACCATAAGGGTTTAGGGAATTTCACCTAGGAGCATCTATTACACCCCATGTAGAGAAAAGATTTCCAGTATCCAATCCTACCATCCGTACTATACCTGTGGAGGCTACAACCCTAATGTCACTAGGGTATATAGCAATCATAACACACAATGCAAGATGCATAAGTCACACAATATAGTCATGCATTAATCCTGCATACCGCGCAATCATGTGGGACAACTCCACCTATCAGGGAGTTCCAATAAACAATCTACCCAATGACATATGCAATAATCAGCTACATCTCATAACAAGCATACAGATGATACGTATGGGCATGTATCATGAAGCTATACTATCGCATACTCATAGTCAGCATCAATAATCGTCTTATACACAAGGCGGGGTCCATAAAAGGACAACAGGTCTCTAACATGAGGGTCAGTCCTCAACTGGAGACATACCAAATCTGATAACATGGATCCCTTCATCTATGGTGAGGATAAATTCTCCTCATATCAAGGTTGGGCCTAGGTGGCCTACCTATAAACCTAAGGATCCGGAACGGGCTTCCTTCACCATACTATCATATGGTCCACTAAATGCCCTAGGGGGCCAAATAAGTCCTAGATGGACTCCAAAATTAAAACAACCCTACTAGTAACCAATGGGGGCCCAACATTTTGGGTTAGCCCAAGAAAAATAGATGGATCATGCAATATCAATGGGGCCTAATGATTAGGGTCAACCCACTTAAAGAAGGATGAGAATGGGCCTAACAGGGCCTAAGGGAAGGTCACAATGTGAACATCTAACCATCATTGCCCATCAATGTGGACATTTAACCAACATTGCTCCCAAGGAGTGGCCCACATAGGGCCTAACATATAGTGGGACCTATGGCCTCACATAAGGGCCTCACATACAACATAATGGGCCTCACATAAGAGCCCAATATACATCAGAATGGGCCTCACACAAGGGCATAATATAGTTCTCAACGGGCCTCATACACATTACATCGGGCCTCATCATATGGGCCAATATACATCATAATGGGCCTCACTCATGGGCCACATATACATTAGAATGGGCCTCACTCACGGACCACATATACATCACATTGGGCCTCACTCATGAGCCACATATACATCGCATCGGGCCTCATCACATTTCCAAAAAAAAATGAATCATATCGAAAGATCATCCGGACCATACTATAACTAGCAGTGGAGGTAATGATTTTCACTGCTAGCAACCACAGGGCCCACCATAACGTTGATTTTCCATCCAATCTGTTCATAAGGTCTCAAAAACCTAAATTAAGAGGAAAACAAATTTCATATTGATCCAAAACTTTTGGAACTCCAAACGGGTTTTAATGGTAGGCATTCAATCCGCCACTATTTTTGCAGTGTGGTCCATCTGATAGATAGATCTGCCCTATTTTTCTCGTCTTAAGCCTAAGATGAGCTCGCAGGGTAGATAGACGGTTTGGATCTAACACATACCTGATGATTAGGCCGACGGAACTTGCAGACGTCAATACCATAGCTATATAGCTGGAGTGAGGTACACCAACCGTCCCCTTCCCAAAGTGGGTCCACACGTGTGGGGTGGGTCCTGCACAAATGAACGATTAAGATATAACACCTACATCATGGCAGAGCTCACATGGCACTGTCCTGAGATGGACGGTGCAAATACATACATCAAAGGTGCTTGCCACACAGCATCATCCAAATGGACAGTGCAGATATGGAATATATACATCAAGGTGGGTCCCATATGGGTGGGGTCCACCGTTAGATGGACGGCTAGGGAAACACATACATCTTGGTGGCCTATAGGACTTGCTGATGTCAGTCAGCAGTGGGACCCACCGTCCTGAAAAATGGATGGACGGCAGGGATATAATATGTACATCAATGTGGGTCCCACCTGTCTCACATGGTAAATAGATGGACGTCTTAGATTAACAGATGCCTCATGGTCAACCCACAGCTGCTGACATCAACAACAGCATGAGCTGTTGGATGGCTCAGATATACAACATGTCATAAGGTGGGCCCCACCATCCAAAACAACGGACGGTATAGATAAAACTCATATATCATGTGGGACCCAACGTCTTTTGCTGGACGGTGGAGTACAACACATATAGTATGGTGGGTCCACGTCCAGATGTTGGACTGGACGGTGTAAATATAACAATTACATCACTATGGTGGGAATTAAAATACATATATTATGGTGGGTTTCCACATGGTTGTGGGCCAGATGTGCCATCAAGGTGGCCCCACGTGTTATGGAGTGATACAAAATACATACTATAAGGTGGGCCCCACATCCAACCTACCTATCAGCCAACCAAGGTGATATTTGTATATTTCCCTTCATCAGGGCTTGTCCAAAACGGACAGGCAGGTGGGCCTGTTCGGACGGCTAGTCCAGCAGACAGTGGGCCCGGCTGGCTGGACAGATGGTATAGATGGGGGGTACATGCACGGTGGGGTCCACGAATTAAGCTGATATTAGTGTTTTCCCCACCCTCCAAGCTTGCCCAAAAATAGGCAGCAAGGTGGCCCTAGACGGTGGCAGCAAAGCTGTCCCACTTGTGGATAGCGTGGATCTCACATATACATCGATGGTGGGCCATCAACAAAAAAAGAAGACAGAGAGAGAGAGACATGTGATGGAGGGACCCCGCCACTATGGGCCCCTCTTCTATGCACTACAACATACATTAAGTGGGTCCCATTACATGTGGGCCCACCCATCAAAGTCAACGGTGGAGATCCCTTCTCCACCAAAATGCAAGGTCTAGATGACCTTTTCATACTTAGGAAAATAAACATCATGATGGGGTTCATGGAGAATGGCCCCATCATGGAATGAATATATAAATCATGGTGGGCCATCAGCCACACCTAAGGTCCAAAGTGAGATCCGTACCATCAATCGGTAGGCCCCACTTGGCCCATCAGAAAATAAACAAAGTCTAAGCCTATAAAACACCCACCGTTGGATCTTCTTAGTCTGATGGAATGCCAAACTCCTTGGCTCTCTCTTTAATGGAGGTTGATGAAGGTTGGAGGGTTGGGATGAGAGATGAGAGAATGGGAAGTGGGCCACACACAAAGAAAAATCTTGGAGGTTGGAAATGCTTGGACAGTTACTTCTCTCTTGGTTGCTTGGGATGGGTAGAGAAAGTGAGAGAGAATGGGTGGTTGTACGAGAGAGGTGATGGGTGAGTGATGGGTGTGAGTGATGGATGTACTTGACTTGAGAGTTGACTTAGGTAGGTTACTTGCCTTGGGGAGGAAGAAAGCATGGGCTAGAGATGGGATGTATATTTGACTTAATTGATTGATGGGATGGGTTGTAGAGATTCTCTCGGGATTGCAAATGTGTGGCATTTCTTCAAGATAAACACGGGCCCACATCTCCTGGCCTGGGTATCGCATTGATGTGCAAGATGTGGCATTGGAACCGTTGCAACGACGCGGTCATTAGGGTAAAAGTCTTAGGTCGAGTTGACTCAGATATATGAGATACGACTTAGGATCGTGCTCAAATGCTGACTACAGGTCGCGGTTTGCCGAAATTCGATGAGGAGGATCGCAGATGTTTAAGGAATGGTATGGTCTAGTATACAGGCCTTACATTACTTGTGTAAGAGATATGGGATGGAGTGATGTAAGGGAATGATGGGTGTGTAAGGGAGGAATGGGTAATATGAGAGTTGACTTTGGCGTAAGAGGGGATGGGTTGCTTGTTTTGGGGAGAAAGAAAGCATGGCTAGTGATGGGTTGTGTACTTGACTAGTTGATGTGAAAGGTAGAGATTCTCTGGAATCTCTCAAAATTTGCAACACGCGGCGTTTCCTCGAGATATACGCGGGCCCACTACTCTTAGCCCAGGTATCGTATTGGTGTGCAAGAGCAACAATGGTGTGGTCAGTAGGGTGCAAGTTTCGAGTTGAATCGACTCAAATCTTCGGGATGCGACTTAAGGTCGCGCGCAAACGCTGTCTACAAGTCGCGGGTCGTGGGAATTCAATGGAGAGGATCGTGGGAGTTGATGGAATGATATAGTACTAGGATACAAGTCTTACAGTTCTCCCCTCCTAATAAAAATTTTATCCTCAAAATTTATATTAAAACGCAACTAACTAGAGTTCATAAAGGAAGGGAAGTCATCTCACTATATAAAATCAGAAGCACAATACACATATGCAATCAATCGATAAGGAGATGGGGATAACGCTCTTGAATCTCAGCCTCTTGCTCCCAAGATGCCTCATCTATGAGCAATCTAACAAGACGGTCCAGGGGCCAGGTCACACAAATCGTCGACAACTCCTCCTGATGCCTAAGGATCCTGTTGGGCTGCGTAAAATATATCTTGGGTCTACTAAGGAGATGTATGTCCCATCTACGGTTGCTGCTACTACTACTGTGATGGCCTATGCTGTTGCTGCCCCTACTGCTGCTGCTTGGGAGGCTACCGCTGAGGATGGGAACACTCATTGCTACGATACCCCGTCCCACCACATCCGAAACAAACACCTAAGAATGGTCTCTGTGGTGGTGCTATAGGTACTGCTAGCACTCGAAAGGATGGACGGTTCCTATGCCTCTGCGGTGGTCGACGCTACTGCTACCGGAGCTACTAGAGGGGACCTTTCTCTTCCGGTCTCCTCTCTAGAAATGCGAGGGATCAAATAGCCTAAAGTTACATAGAAGCAAGCTCGCGCACTCCTGCTCAGCCTAGGCGGGTGTATCTCTAGGTCGCCTACCTTGCCCCTGACGAAACGCGATCATCGCCTACAACATCTGCTGAAGCTGATCCGCACTCACTGATATGGTCAAGGCCGCACTGGTCTCAGACGCGGGAGTCCCTTGTCTCGCTCTCTCAGGCGCCATGTCCTACAGTATAGAACAAGGACCTATTATCCTTGAGCAATCTTGAATGCACACATAATAGGGAGCTATATTAAAAAGTTTCTAAGTTATTCAAACTTGAGGACCTAATCATTCTAAGTTCTTAATAATCATAGAGTGAAGGGTAGTTATCAGTAAATATATGATGTTATCCTCAGATATTCCCAAGTTATGCTTTGATACCAACTTCTGCCATGCCCCAAACTCAGAAACCGAGCTTATAAAATTCTCGATCACTGAATCCGGTGCCAACAGCCTCCATAGGACCCCATTCTTGGCTCCTAGTGCCCATATGCCAGATTCCGATCCTGGGATCCTACAAGGAGGATTTTCAGTGTGATTTTTTTTTTTGTAAAGGAGCATAACCACAAGCATATCCAAGATAAAAAATAACTTCATTACCACATATCCACTAATAAAATCATTCGAGTACAATGCTGAAAGGGAAATACATATATGATACAAAAACCCCAAAGCTTTGGCACACGCTCCTACCTTAACTCTGCTGCGACCTAATGTCACCTGCACGCAACGGTCGTGCATAAGCTTACTACAAAGCTTAGAGGGTGTATGCGTGTGTGCGCAATGCATGTGCCAAGCATACAATATTAGAGTAAGTGGAAATACTAGCAAGTCTATAAATACCATCAGCCTTATCCAGGCTATGCGAAGCGAGGACATATTAAGCTAAATGTCATATACTGAGGATGTAATGCAATATGCAAATCCTGACGAGTCCACGAATACCATCAGCCTTATCTAGGCCATGAAATGCAAAAACATAGTAAACCAAATGTCATATACAGAGAATTTAATACAATATGCAATGTAAAAGAAATGACAAAGCTAGAGTGTGTAGTAGGCATGATAGTACGTGGTATCGTAAGATATGAGGTTCATCACAAGGGACTTCTATCCAAACCAGTCTCATACCTAAATTTGGATAGCTAGACTCAATGTGGTAAATTCCTGATCTCAGGCTAGTTGCATACCCAATTGAAATCATGACTATTGCGAAGGTACACATAATGATTTAGTTGAGCACCACCAGCCCGAGTGGATAGTGAATGAATGAATGAATGAGTTAAATGCTTAGTATGCAATTTCTACTCAGTAAGTCCATATATCAGTACCATACATCTCTAGGATATCACCGAGGTCTAGTACACTCTACACCAGATTACCGCCCTAACTGGATGTGCAACCATGTAAGTGGAAAAGACCTCACTACCTGTCTGGCCAGTAGTCTGCCAATATCTACCCGGCTCGTCGATAGTGGACCCATTTATTAGCTGGTCAAACTCAGCCGAGCTTTACCCCTACCCTCAGGCGAATAAGGCCACACCCCCTTCCAACCGACCATGACATAGTAGAAGACATCACCTATTGGTATTCAACACTTGGGCTCTCATGTATCCACTCGGTCTAAACGTTTGAGCATTCCCGGTACCAAGAGGGTTTAGGGACTTTCACCCATGGACATCTAAAGTGCCCATATGCTAGAACCAAACATTTTTGGTATCCCATCTGACTATCCACGATATGCCTATGGAGGCCACAACCCTGATGTCGCTAGGGCGCGAAGTGATCATGTCACATAAAATGTAAGATATATAAATCGTATCATCCAGTCATGCATTAAACCTGCGCGTACCATGCAATCATGTGAGGTAACTCCATCTCATAAGGAGTTCCTAAATATCTCAGCCCAATGGCATATGCTATGATCAATCATTCCTCATAACAAGTATACAAATGATGCATATGAGCATGTGTCATGATGTTATACTAAGCATGATCTCAGTGTGTCCTACTAGACTAAGTACACTAGCATGATTATCAGATATAGCAGACAATAACTGGCCTTAACCGGTATATCACATACAAAGAGTAGGAGCGAAACGATACACCCCACTAAGCATGAAGTAGTCTATATGGTAAGGCCCATGTTAGACTATCATAACCTACTCAAGGTACTAATATATCATGTATCCTAGGGTGGGGTCCACCGAAAGGACGGTGGATCTAACCCATAAATCAAGATAAACTCCAATAGTGGATATACCAAATTTGATACCACATATTCTTCTATCTACGGTAAGGGATGATGATGCACTCTCCTACAACAATGGATGGCCTAGATGGCATACTTACATCACTAATGGGTCTCATGTGGTGAGTCTAATAGGCATATAACAAGGTGAAACCAGAGGGTGAAACTATGTATAACAAGTGGGCTTCCTCACCCTCTCTATCATATAATAAACTCGGTTTCCCTATCGAGGCCCTGTAGTACACAAGGTGGGCTTCAAGGGTTGGATATTCCTACAACGTGTGGTGGAAAGCACTAGCATCAATGGGGGCCCAACGTTTTGGGATAGCCCAAGAAGAGAAGGTGGCTACCTCTACATCAATGGGGGCCCAATGATTTGGTTAGCCCAATGAGGAATATGAGGAGTGGGCATACAATGGGCCCTAGGGAGATTTACAACGGTGGACATTTAATCACTATTGTCTCCTAAAGTGGGCCACTTTAGGACTTGGATTAACTAATAATGGGTCCCATGGCCCTATGATACTGGTAAGAATGGATGGGCAGCGTGCTTATAGCACATACATCATGGTGGACTTAGGAAAAATGGGTGGATAGGGGGTGTAACACATACATCATAGTGGGCCTCATGGGGCAGCCCATGGCCGAGAGAAATGGGTAAACGGTGTGCACATAACACATACATCATGGTGGTGGGCTTCACATTTAACAATGGGCCTCATATATCGCAATAAGCCGTACACATCGCAATGGGCCCCACCAGATAAATAGAATGGATGAAAACATATAGTAGGTGGGCTCCAATGGCTGGACGTCTAGCCCATCTGGGCCTGCTGGATATCCAACACTTGGACAGCTGGATAAACACATATCACAGTGCATCCCACTAGATGTGGGCCACCCAGGGAAGTGGGTCAGCTGCTGGGCCTCCCACAAACATCACAATGGGCCTAAGGAGGCCGCAAAAGGTGGGCGTCAGCCCACTGCTGCCTGTGGTGCGATCCAATTGAGATTTGGATCTAGCTCATTTTCAAGCCCATGACCTGATGAATTCAGAGATTGGGCAGACGATCTGGATGGAATGCACCCCACTACGGGTCCCACTAGGTGCGTGTCACTCGAAAAGTGGGCCGAGCCCACATTCCACCAAGCAAATGGGCTGCTGGATGGTCTGGCAAACCCTGCTGTTGGGCTGTCTGGCAGACCCTGCTGTTGGGCAGTCTGGGCCTGGCTAACCTTGGGCCCACATAAAAAAATGACCTCCACAGATGGACAGTTTGGATGTCCCATACATCAAGGTGGGGTCCACGTGTATGTGGCCCACCAGGTCAAGCTAATATCTGTGTTGTCCTTTCATCCAGACAGTCAGCAGTCTGGACAATTCTGCTATTGCTAATGTGTAGCCCACATATACTCAAGGTGCCTTTATAACTCAAACTTACTAGAAGATGTTCTTTTTGAAATAGTTTTCAGAGTAAGTAGGGTTATTAGGGGGCATATACCTGTCAGGGTTTGTTATGGAATGATGAGGCTAGATTTTACCTGATAAGCATGATCATGAGCCTTCATCTTTTAAAGAGTCTTGGTCTTGATGTCTTCATCTTAGGGCTCACTTGACTGACTGACTCAACACTCACGTATATTGACAAACAATGGCACTTTCACTTTAGTTTCTTCAGCTTTATCTCTTTTTTAGCTTTAATCTTCTCTTTTAAGCGTGTATTTATCTTAGGCTTATGAATCACCTTGCATGAAGAAAACATATATAATTATATCTAATTAACACTTAAATGTTAGGAAATATAATGTAATTGAGAGGATAAATATGCAATATTTAGGCGTTATCACACCCCCAACCAACATTTTGCTAGTCTCGAGCAAAACGTGCGAAAGATATTTCAAAACCAAATGAACAATTTTTCTATAGACTCAAACAATTCAGAAAACAATCCATATTATAGAGATCCAAAATTAATGTAAAACACAACTTTCACCTAGACTCTAGTTCTTGGTAAATGTCCTTATCAAGTTCAAAGAATTATTCTTATGATTAGAATAATTCTAAACATTGAGTTCATTGAGTGTATAGTGAAGTCTAAACTTAACACAACCAAAGGTTCAACTCTCTACTTTTATGGTAATATTAATAATCAAAACCTAAACCAAAACTTGCCTTACAGTTCAACCTTTTACTCATCAAGATTTTGATATTTCCATCGACGGCTTTGATTTTTCTTCTTCTTTACAGTCCCTTTATGTAACTTTGATAAGTAGCCCTTTTTAATGAAAACTGTTTTTTTAGTTGGGTATTTCCTTTCTCAGTTTTTTATCATTTTTTTTTCAATTCTTTATATGAAACAAGATGGACAAATTCCCCGGGTTTGGTTCCTATCATTCTTGATAATTATCAACTCAAAAATTCAATATCAAATATAAACTTCAATGTATAAGCTAAATGTGACATGTGAATTACATGACTCAATCAATGTTTAAAACTTTGAATTAAAGATTAATAAATTTCAAACTTCACTTTGAAATCTAACAAATAGCTAAAATTAAGGTTACAAATCCTCAACATTAAGTATTTAATCCTTCTAATATCTTAATTATCTTCAATATCACTTAAATTCATAGAAATTTTCAAAATTTTTATAGCTCAAAAGTTTAACAATTTAGTAGCTCAAAAGCTCAACAATTCAGCACAAATCCAAAGAATTTTGAACGGAAACGTTCCCCCGAACCTAAATTCTATATTGTCCTCAATGTATAAAGATATGCAATAAGAGTAACTACGCATTCATCCAAAGGCATTGGTTCTTACTCTAGTAAAAAGGAAGGTGACAGACAAATATCCTTGAAAGTAATAAAAACTCCTAATCCCAAACTAGGAAAACAAGTGAAAACTACTCATTCATCTAGAGGCATTAGTTCTTACTATAGTAACTCAACAAATTTCTCAGCAAGCTTTTTAATAAGATCATCTATAAACCTACTTTAGAGTAAGTTTGTATATCCCGAACCATGATCGTCTAGAGAAATTTGCACACCTCATCAAAAATTTCCTTTTTATTGGCGTTGGGTGTCAAAAGAATGTATGATTCACCTGTCACAAAAAAATAATAATAAAATAAAATTCAATATGAGGTCAGCATAGTCTCCATAGAACCCTATAAGGCATTCACTATATTTCTAATTATAGGATCGTTTGAATCTACATAGTGTGCCATGCATACTTTTAGAGGTTCGAGAGTTTCAGTCGGAAGAGGTTCATTATCTTCAAATATGTCAATCAAGTTCACCTCATGGATCACATCCTCATCCTATTGTGGTTTATGCAAATTATATAAAATCAATTTTAAGGTCATATTCCCAAAGGATATCTTCATGATCACATTCCAACAAATTGATTATGGCATTAGCAGTAGCCAGGAATGGTCGGCGTAGAATGACGGGAATTTAAGTGCTCACATTTTATTACGAGGTGTTTATCCAAGACAATAAAGTCTACAGGGTAGTAGAATCTATCCACTTGGACCAACACATCTTCTACCACACCTCTCGATAGTCTAGAAGAGTGGTCTGCCAATTGTAGCATTATCTTGGTGGGTTTCAACTCACCAAGACCAAGTTGCTCGTATACCGAGTATAGTATTAGATTAACACTTGCCCCAAGATCTAGAAGTGCTTTACCAACCAGGAAGTTTCCTATTGCATATAAGATTGTAGGACTTCCGGGATCCTTGTATTTTGGAGGAGTGTTCTGATTTATGATGGTACTCACCTATTCCATCAAAAAGGATTTCTTGTGCATGTTTAGCTTATGCTTTACTACACACAGATCCTTTAAGGTTGGATGTTAATCTTGACTTGCTAGAAAACATCTAAAATATCTTGATTTTCATTTGGCCATTTTGATGAAGAAATATGTTGGGGGAATGGTGCCACAGGCTTGTATTCCTGAACTGACTCTATGTCATATGAAGCACTACTAGATTTACCATCATCCTTCGAGTCTTTGGATTCCTTAAGTTTCTCAACCTTCTTAGGAATCTCTTTGTCAATATATTTACCACTTCTCAGGGTGGCGATGGATTTAACATATTCTACATGTAGGGTTGAAGAGTTGGAATCACTTATCTCAAATTGTTCCTTAGAGTTAGGCTGGGGTTAGGCCGGAAAGGTCCCTTCTCCCTAACACTTAGTTATGTCTCAATTCTTGTAACCAAAGTTTTAAGTTCATTTATGTCCTGCAGTTGTCCTTGCATGAATGCATTCAACATATTCTCAAGAGTTCTCTTAGATGGTGGTCCAATTGATGGCCCTTATGGATTATTGGGTGCATTAACATGTGTTCCATTACTCCAACTAAAATTTGGATGGTTCCGCCAATCGGGAGTGTACGTGTTGGAATTTTAAGTACTGAAGGGGTGTTGATATGTGTTTGTAACATTCACTTGAGCATGTAACACCTCCTAAAATGTAGGAACTATAGGAAAATCCTTTGTGAGGTGAACATCGCTCTTGCAAATACCACATGCACTTTCAACGGCCGCTATGTGTGGGATTGCTTCCTTCCTAGATTCTAAGGCCTTTATCTTCCTTGTGAGATCCACCAACCTTACACTAACATCTTCCTCCTCTTTGAGCACATGGACTCCCCTCTCTCTTGGCACTACCTTGGGATTACTAGCTTGGTTGGATGTGTCCCATGATTGGGTGTTTTCGAGTAGAGTGTCAAAGTAATCCTAAGCATCTTTTGTTTCATTGCTCATAAATTTGCCATTGCACATCGTCTCTACGAATTGGCACATATTTGGATTTAGCTTGTCATAGAAAAAGTTAATTATTTATCAAATCTCATAGCCATGGTGTGGGCAAGTGAGAGGCAAGTCCTTGAACCATTCCCAACACTGGAAAAACATTTCATCTCATCTTTGGGAGAAGTTCATTATGTCACGTCTAAGAGTGTTGGTTTTATGAGCCATGAAGAACTTTTTAAGGAACTCATGGGTCATCCTCGCCCATGTCCCAATGGATCTTGACCTTAAGAAGTGAAGCCATGATTTGGCTTTCTCCTTTAGAGATAATGGAAATAACTTTAGTATAACTACATAAGTAGGAATGTTGTTAAAGTGTATGGTTGTGACAATCTTTTCAAATTCTTTTGTGTACAAATATGGACTTTTATAGTCAATTCCATGGAATTAAGGGAGTAATTGGATCATCCCTAGTTTAAAGTCCATGTTTCCTACATTAGTTGGGAAAATCATGTAGGAAGGTGTACTTGTTCTAACCAATTGTAATTAATCACATAAGATATGAACCGGTTGAACTTAGTCTACCTCATTCTCATCATGCGTTGTCCTAACCGGTAGTGTGTTCTGCATAGGATTCTCATCAAAGTATTGTTCAGTTTTGCCCATAGTTCCAAATAATGTTTTAGAAGTATTTTGGTGTTTTCTAACTCGTTAATGGATTTTGAGTCTGTCAACTAAACCTCCTTTACATAGAATATCAATGTATGGTCCTTTACCCACTTGGGCATGAACCACACAAAAATCTAACCATAGGTCCTAAGTCTTATAACAATAATGAAAGCATATAGAGGGAGAGAGGAAGGATTTTACCCTTAGGGAAGAATTAGAACTAGAAGATCCTATAAAATAAAAATAAATAAATAAATGTTAGTAATGTTAGAAATTTTAAAATAAGATAACCCTAAAAAAAAAAAATTCTAAAATTTCTAGAAAAGACTAACCTTAATTTAAAAATAAACCAAGAAAACCTAAACCTAAGCATATTCGCACCAATCCCCGGCAATAGTGCCAAATACTTGATCGAACCCAAGGGTTGACAACCCCAAGTGCAGGGCAGGGATGTATTAATAACTTGATAAGACTGAGGTCGAATCCACAGGGAATAGGAAACACATCCTAGAGCTAATCTAAGTCTAAATGTTTGTCTACGTTTTGAATCCAGCAAGTTAAAAATGGTTTTAAAATAATAAATAAATAAAAGAGTAAGGAGCCAGGAATCCACTTATAGTAATAATAATATTCAATTTACTGATTCAATGTACATCTCATTTGGAGTTAAAGTCCTATCCTATCCAATTCAAAGATAATTCAATTAAACCATTCATAAACATCAATAAGAATATGAATTTAATTTGAACGATTCTATCATGAAGCATTCGAAAATCAATCGGAGGGAACCAAAATCAACCAATGCACTTAGAGGTGACACTAGAACACTCAATTATACAAATTCTTTCCTTCTCTAATCAGGTTAAACAATTGTTAAATCAGAGCATTCATTGTACCTGGAGTGCACGAAAAATCCAAAAATAAACAACTTAAAGACTTTAAAGTAAATCCAAATCAATTCAATCAAATTTCATCATTCAAAATAATGTTATTGAATCAAATAAGCTAAATACTGGAATTAAATTAAAAGCTTCATCCCTTAGCCTTAGCTAAGAGATTAGCCCAACATGACTAACATCTTAGAAAAACTACAAAGGACAAACTATAATTGAGGGGAAGAAGAAGAAGGACAGCTCTGTGGAAGCTCCTCCACTCCTGGACTTTCTCATCTACCCTAATCCATACTTTGGAAGGCCTAAAATATCCCTTTAAATAGGAAAAACATGTACCAACTTCAATTTGCGCACTTTTATTATGCTTCAGCTACAGCCGATGATAGCCTTTGGTCGCACCGAATATGTCTTTAGTCGTACCGAATTCGTTCTTGGTTATGGCCGAATTTCTTCAATATTCGTCTGAAGTCCTTATCTCGCTTAGGTCTCACCGAAATCTTTTTCAGTGGAATCAAACTCAACTTCGATCGGACCAAATGTCGAGCCAAATTATCTCTGAAAATCATTGTTTCTTACTGGACTGTCCTCTACACATTCAATCGGACTGAGCCAACCTTAGGTGGGACTGAACAGTCTGTTTATTCTGTTATCACTCTTTGTAATTTTTTTAGTCTTTTCTATCTCCTTTGTACATGATTTTCTTGGAGCTTTGGTACTTAAATTCTTCATTAATGACCTTCAAATCTCCAATTATTTGGTGTCTTCAAATTTATATCTTTTTGAACTTCAATATTCTCTTTTAAGCGCATATTCATCTTAGGCTTTTGAATCACCTCACATGAAGAAAATTGTAAGTGCTTATACTTAAGAACAATTAGATTGTTAAATTTTGTAGTCCTAAAAGGAAAACAAGCACTCATGAACATACTCTTCGACAACTCATGAAGAACTCGTAAATACTCGATCAACATCTCGAGGAAGACTTAACATTTCAAGCCTTAAAAGCTTTACATGGTTCGAAGATCAGAACACTTTGTATGTGTCAACCATCAGGTGATATAATCTTAAATTGACCTTAGGTTAGGTGTATTTCACATGATATCACGATAAAATATGATTAAGTAAAATACACAGGAGTTAGGCTAGGCCGACCTCAGGTTCAACCAGCCTAACTACCTTTGGCCAACCTAACATAATTTGGGCAAGTATACAGCAAGAAATATTTTTTTCGAAGCTAGTTCAACCAACCCAACCTTGGGTTCAGCCAACCCAACCTATCTGCTCAACTAGCCCGAATTATGTTCTATTAAGTTTCCAAAAAGATAAGATTTCATATCTCATTGAGATTCGGCCAGCTAAATTGGTGATTCGTCCAGCCGAATTTTGGCTTGGGCCAGCTGAATTTTTAAAATATTTCATCCCGTGAAATCCAAAGAGCTGTTGAAATGCAATTGTTGGAATTTGGCCAACCAAACCTAAAATAGGGCTAGCCGAATTTTTAAATCCTTTGGTTATAAATAGAGGTTTTCTCTCAGTCATTAAAGACACGAAAATTAGAGATCCATCTTCTCAAGTATAGTGAAAGTCCAAGCCTCCTTAAGCTATTTGTAGGGTAATTCTTATATTTGATTTAGCGTATTCTATTCTATTTCTCAAGTTAGTTTAATCTTTTTTAATAGAGTAATCCATACTCTACTTAAGAATTAGATAATTGAATTTGCAACATTAGGGTATTGTTTATTACATTGAAAATATATTAGATCCATATATTCCTTTTGGGTTGAACACATATATGGCTTCATCAATATCCCAAGAAAGAATATTGCCGCAATCAAGCTACAGTTACGTCTTCGACTCACCAATTGAAGATAAGTATTTTATTTACTTTATTTAATTTTGGGTTTTTCTGAGATAACCTAGAAATCTCAATGGGTTGTTTTGTGGTGAGCCCATGAAAATCACAAAGAGGGTTTTATTGTGATAGCCCATGAAAATCACAAGAACTGTATAAGGTTGTTAAGGTTATGAAAACCTTGAAATAGTGAAATCTAGAATTACAAGGGTAGTAATTTGGGGAGTGGAGTAGGTGTGGAGTTTAAGCACCGAACCACTATAACTCCATGTGCATTGTGGTGATTATTTAATTCTTTATATGACTTCCATGTGATTGATTGTCTCTTGCTAAGTTTGATATTTTGATCTCAAAGACGTCGTGAAGTAAGGTTGTCCTGCCTAAATCTTTTAGGTAATGGTTGTCCTATGAACTATTTGAAATCCAGATTTCAATACTCTAAGTAATTAAGATTATTATTATTATTATATTCCGCATTATATCAAAATATTTTATATTATCCCATTCACCTCCCCCCCCCCCCCCCTCCTTAGGACATTTATAGCTCGTACTTTCAAGCGATATCAAAGCGAGGTTGCTCTTTTTGGGATTAACCTTATAGAGCTAGATCTAGAGCTATTAAAATGTCAAATTTTGATAGTCTATCCATTTCCAGGCCACCTCCCTTTGATGGCTCAAAGTACTCTTATTGGAAAGCAAGGATGAGGATTTTCCTCAAATTCATTGATGAAAGTATGTGACAAGCCACTATGAACCAATAAATCCCTCCTATGATAGAAGTAGTAGCTGAAAATGGAACCACGTCCATGAAAGAAATCACTTATACTCTTTGGATGACAATTTAGAAAAGTGAAGGTAGTGTAAATGCAACAGCCTGAAATGTTATTAGTTGTGCTCTATCACCAAATGAATTCAAAAGAATCATTTCTTGTGATACCACAAAACAAGCATGGGATATTCTCGAAATGACACATGAAGGAACTAACATTGTCAAAAAGTCTAAGATCCAAATCCTCACAATAAAATTTAAAGAAATTCGTATGAAAGTGAGTCATTCATGGACTTTTATACGAAACTAAATGACATTGTTAATTCTATGTGGATTCTTAGAGAAAAAGTCCTTGAAAACAAGGTTTGCACAAAGATACTACGATTACTTCCTGACAGGTTCAATTCTAAAGTTATTGCTATTCAGGAATTGAGGAAAACCGATACCATGAAGGTTAGGGAATTAGTTAGATCTCTACAAACCTATGTGCTGAATTTTAAAGCTCCTAAAAACAAGTCCATAGCTCATAAATCATTTAAATCTAAATCTAAATCAAAAGACATAAATTCTGAAAATGATGAGAATGATGATGATATGGCAATATTGGCTAAAAAGTTTTATAGAATTTTCAAAAATAAAAATAGATCAAAATTTCAAAAACCGTTTGACAAAAGAAAAGAAAATCCAAATATTTGGAAATCAAAATCTAAAGACACCCAATGCTTCAATTGTTCTTAATATGGGCATCTAGGTTCAAAATGTTCTAAAAAGGATAAAGAGGCATGATTGCCACTTTAGGATGAATCATCAAATTTTGAATCTAATTCAGAAAATGACGAATCAGACCAAGAAACTAAGAAAGATCAAAAGGCTTTCATGACCATAGCTATAATCACTTCCTCAGATGAATATAAAACTTTTGACTATGAAACTCCTGTAAGTGATTCTAAAAATGAAGATGATCTTCAAATCACTTATGATGCCAAAGAAAGTTGTAAGATTGTGACTAAACTGAAAATTCAAAAAGAAAACTTTAAAATTAGTTTTGGAAAAATCACATTTTTCTGACTGTTTTGAGAAAACCAAACTAGATTTAAGTTTAAAATTTCTGAAATTCAAAATCTCAAATATGAAAAAGAGAATTTAAAATTAGAAGTTGCTTCCCTTAAGACTTCAAAAGATACTTGGATATACACCTAAGGAAACCAGAAACCTGAAAAATTATTAATTGCATCTCGTCGAAGTGGTGACAAATTTGGCTTGGGATATATCAAAAGTCACACAGAAAAATCTAAAAATTCTGCTTCCATATTTGTAAAAATGATAATCTTCAAAGTCTAAAGGAGAAACTATGAAGGAAGTAAAGAAGAATGAAAAATCCTTTCAAAAAACTTTTAATCCAAAAACTAATGCCAATTACCATAAATATCAAAAGAGAAATAATAATACTTCTCTAGTTGATAAGATAGTGGACTTGCTTAAAGAGCTCTTGAAATCAAGTAGAAACAAGAAAAACTCTTACTCCCAAACACAATGAATACTAAGAGATCCTCCTAAACCCAAAACCATAATGAAATGGGTTCCAAAAGGTAAGTGTCTTGTTATCCACACAACTTTCAAAACATGTAACCATTCAAGATAGTTCCAGGATAGTGAATGTTCTAGATACATGACATGTGATAAGGTGATTCAATCAGACATCAATCAAATCGATGGCGGCTCCATTACTTTTGGAGATGGTAGTAACTACAAAATCATTTGAAGAGGTAATGTAAAACTTTCAAATCTACCTATCTTTAATTATATGTTGAAGGATTAAAACATAATTTGCTAAGCATATCTCAAATTTGTGATAATAATCATAGTGTAAAATTTTCAGATCACAATTGTAAGATAATTAACAATCAAGATCATATAATATTAAATGGTCGAAGAACCTCTGAAAATTGTTATATCATTGATGACTCTTGCTTTACAAAACATTCTTGTTACATGGTCCTAACAAACGAAATTGAACTTTGGCATCAACATCTTGGACATGTAAACTATAGAGACTTATATAAATTGAGCAAGAGAAATCATCTAGGTGGCCTACACAAATTAAAAAGGGTATAAAATAAAGTATGTGGTGCATGTCAAATAAGCAAACAAATTAGGAGTAGTCATAAAAAGGTGAACTCCTTATCCACAAAAAGACCTCTTGAACTACTCCATATGGACTTAGTTGGACTAACTCGAACAGAGAGTAAAGGTAGAAAGAAATACTTTCTAGTTGTAGTAGATGACTATACTAGATATTCATGGGTAGCCTTCTTAAGAGAAAAGTTGGATGCTTTTGACGAAGTCAAAAAGTTAATTAAATGCATCCAGACTTAAAAAGATTTGTCTGTGATCAGGATAAGAAGTGACCATGGTACTAAATTTGAAAATAGAAATTTTGAGAAGTACTGTAATGACCATGGAATATTACATGAGTTTTCTACTCCTAAAACTCCTCAGCAAAATAGAGTTGCTGAGAGGAAAAATAGAGTTCTTCAAGAAACGGCTAGTGTTATGTTAAATAGTTTTAAATTAGCTAAAACTTTATGAGATGAAGTTGTTAATACCACTTGCTATATTATTAACCATGTTTTTATAATAGCTAATAAAAATAAAACAGCTTATAAACTTTGGTTTGATAAAAAAAAAACCTTCTGTGAAATATTTTCGTACTTTCGGAAGCAAGTGCTTTATTTTATGAGACTGGAAAATTTTGAAAAAGTTTGAAGCTAAAAGTGATGAGGAATACTTTTAAGATATGCTCTAAACAGTCGAGCATATCATGTTCTAAATAAAAGAACTGGGGTGATTCAAGAATCTATAAACTTTGTAATTGATGATCAACCGATCAACCCTAGTCATCACCAAGATGATGATGATGATAATATTATTATGATTAATCAAAGTGAAACATCATCCAAATTAGATTCTACTGAGTTAAGGTTGGTAAAAGACCATCCAATGAATCAAATACTCGGTAGCCCTCTTTCTGGTGTTCAAACTAGAAGATAATTGGAAAATATTTGCAATTATATTTACTTTACTTCTCAAATAGAATCGGCCAACATAAATGATGCACTAGTTGATGAAAGTTGGACTTTAGCTAAGTAAGAGCCTAAAAACCATTGATCCTGAGATGTCTTATCTGTCTGAATAATTTTTAATAATTTAATTTTTAGCACGTTTACTTGATATTGCTTAGATATTTGATCTATTTTGGTCTGTAATAACTTTGAATATTTTTGGATTATCTGCACACTCTTGTTTTTGCACTCTCTTTATTATATATGTCCTTATTTATGATATTCCTTATCTACCTTTAAGCTTTGTTATACTTCTTCCTTTATCTAATTGTGACAAAAATGGGGATAAATTAATATATATATATATATATATATATATATATATATATATATATATATATATATATATATATATATATATATATCTTAGTTACTACTAGTGGTGTACAGATGTTCTTTTGAACCAAAGCTCACATTAGTATGATGAGTCTCTGAGATGTTGTAATATTTTATGATGTGTTACATGATTGTATAATTTATTGTGTATGATTGTGTTTTGTCACGAAATTGACAAAGGGGGAGATTGTAAGTGCTTATACTTAAGCACAATTAGGATTGTCAAATTTCATAGTCCTGAAAGGTGCACAAGCACTCATGAACGTACTCTTTGACAACTCATAAAGACTCGATCAACATCTCAAGCCTTAAAAGTTTTACATGGTTTGAAGATCGGAACACTTTGTATGTCTCAACCATTAGGTGATATAACCTTAGATTGACCCTATGTTATGTGTATTTCACATGTTATCACGATAACCTATGATTCTAAGTAAAATACACTGGAGATAGGCCAGCCCGCCCTCAGGTTCGACCAGCCTGACTACATTCAGCCAACCCAACATAATTCGGGCAAGTATATAGCAAGAATTAATTATTTTTTTCAAAGCAAATTCGGCTAGCCCAACTATCTGCCCGACTAATCTAAAGTATGTTCGGTCAAGTTTCCAATAAGATAAGATTTCAGATATCATGGAGATTCGGTCAGCTGAATTGGTGATTCAGCCAACTGAATTTTGGCTTGGGCTATCTAAAATTTTGAAATATTTCATCCTGTGAAATCCGAAGAGCCGTTGGAATGCCATCACTACCAAAAAAAGGGGTAAAGGATACAGACCACGTTAGCTTTCTGCTATGGATATAAACCTTATCTATGATTTCTATGTGTTAATCCATAGCTAAAAAGTGGATACACCATTAATAATTAATGGTGTTGTAAGAGGCTCTATGAGGCCTAAAAAAAATTTATGTTATATCTAATCCGTTTACATATTTGTAAATATTACATTAGAGGATAAAAAAATCATTTAGATCGAAGGCTCAAGTGGACCACAAGGTAGGAAACATGGATATTAAATTACAGTTGCTTCTTATGGTGTGGTCCACTTGGTCCTTAAATGTACCTAAAATTTGGTGTCATAAACTAAAATAATTTATTAAAATTATTTCTCAGAATGGATTAACCAAATACATCATGGTGGGCCCCATGGAGCCCCTGTTCGGACCGTCTGTGTCCGTCCAGCCCAAATTTGGGCCTCGCTCAAAACAGAGTCACGCCCAAAGAGGGTATTTCACACACTCTCTCTCTCTCTCGGAGTAGATATAAGCCCCCCAAGACAGAAGATACCCCGACTCTCTCTCTCTCTCTCTCTCTCTCTCTCTCTCTCTCTCTCTCTCTCTCTCTCTCTCTCTCTCTCTCTCTCTCTCTCTCTCTCTCTCTCTCTCTGTGTGTGCAGCTCCACCTTCTACTGCAACTTCGACAACTATCAACCGTGACTCTCTCTCTATGCAACTCCAGTAGCTACCCACCGCGGCCCTCTCTCTCTGTTCTTCTTGGGAGAATGAGAGCTCTCTCTCAATCGAGCAGCGAAGCAACCTCCGCACATGGCACAATCACTCTCGATCTCCCTCTCTTAGGTCTCTCTCTCTCTCTCTGTCAATCTCACGCTCAATATCTCTTGAGATTGAGTATATTCAATGTTGAAACCCTAATTAGGATTTTACAATGGTGAATTCTGAATTAGGGATTTACAATGTTGAAACCCTAATTAGGGATTTATTATGTTGAATCCCTCATTAGGGAACATATCAATCCCTAATTAGGGAACATATCAACCAGATGGTGGCTTATCATCCAATTGGTTTGGCATGACTATTTCCCATCTCCAAAACTGATTCCCGACATACCACTAGGTGGTGTTCCTTCATAGCATGTTAATGTGAAATTTCAAAAGAAATGTTCAATGTTGATTTGGTATGAGAGGATAATGAACAAAATCAGAATACAGAAAATAATTGAAACTAGTGAAGAGTCTGAGTAACTTTGGAAAGGCAGCATTTAGTTTTGGATATTCCCTCAAATTGGATTTTAATACATCCGCTGTTGTATTTGTTGGTTAAGATTTCAATTTGCTAGGGTTGTGGTTTTTTTCCATTGAATCTGTTTGATACTGCTTGTCATAGATCTAGATCTTTTTTTTTTTTGGTTGGTTGATTTCATGTCTGTTTGATGATATATATATATATATATATATATATATATATATATATATATATGCTGGTGGATTGTTTGCTTATGATCTGTTTGATCTTAGGTTATACTTTATTTTGTTTTTTTTGTAAAGATTGTTTAATTTTGATTCTCAAATGAAAGCTAAAGATGATTATCTGAGTAATATTTTCCAAAAAAAAGGTTGATTATTTTAGTACAATCCTAATAAAACCGTGTGGATGCTGGTTAACCGAAACTGACAAGCCAAGCTTTCCGATTCTTTAAAAAAATTGGAGTCTTAGACCCTGTTTGGCAGACGGCTAAAATTGAGTTAATCTCATTTTAGTTGTCAGTAGTTATGTATTCGAGATCAAGATCTCCAATACATAATTACTTCTTAAATAAGAGAGATTGTTTTCAGGTGTCTACCAAATAGGGCCTTAAGGAACATATCAAATTGGAGGCCCATGCCATCACCTAATCAACTACAACTCTCAATGTCAACTGCATATCATGCAATCATCTTGGTGTGGAGGATTTGATGTTGCTCATGTGTGCAAAATTTGCATGTGTTATCCATAATTGCTAGAGAAATGAATGGCCCATATTGATCACACTTCTGATCATTGGTGTAGATTGTCCATCATTTAGTTCTCATTCTTGATTGCACATCTAATAAAAAATTCTATTTGGAGAATCCTCACCACCCATTCAATGGTTAGTGAAATTAACACCCTTATTTATCACACTATAAATATTCTGATCATTGATCTAAACCGTCCATGATATGGTCCCACCCTTCATTGCCAATCACTATAAAAAAAATCATGTTTTTTCAGATCTTGACTAGCCATATCATGTTTATGGATATGAAAGGCCCATATTTATTGTATTGCAAATGGGCTATCATCCATGGCTGTTAATAATATAATGATCTATCATCCATGACTGCTAATAATTCACATAAACAACTCATTGTAAACAGATGATCAGGCCGATTTAGGTGAATTCTAATTGTAATTTAGGCTGCTTTGATTAGGAATGTGAGGTTTTTTTTTTGAGTCTTTCCTTTCTATTAATTGAAAAAATTTAGCCCAATTAATCACTAGTGACATTTGTGTTACCATGTGCTTCTAGAAGAGCTTGAGTTCTTTAGTTAGTAATGTAACCATGAGGGTAGTTCTCTATAATAAGTAGGTCTCACAGTTTCCTACTTTGTTTATACAGTTAAAGTATCACATAATTAAGCCAATCTAGAAGATGTTACAGATTATGTTTATTATAAAGCATGCATAAGACATCACACTCATTTTTCATTGGTAGTTGTATCCTCATTGGCCATTGTACCACTTACTAAGTAATCATAGCCAAGTTGACTTTTACAGTTTTCTCTTGGCCAATTCCAAGTTGGATTTTGCCAAGTGAAACAAGATTGGTAGCCATGTCTACAAAGGTTGTTAATCCTGCATATGGCTCTCTACATTTCTCTTCGCATGCAGGCACAGGTGGTAAGATGTTCCATGTGCATGAGATCCCAGCTATTCATCAGATGGGTGGGTCCGCCAAGTGAATATCTTGCCCCAAGAATATGTGGGTCCATTCATTAGGTGGCTTCATATGTATGGAAGTAAGGGATATATATATATATATATATATATATATATATATATATATATATATATATATATTGGAGAAAAGGGATGGTTAAAAGAAAAAAGGGAAAAAGTCTACAAATAACGTACATATGGCTTCCTCGGTCTGCTTGATGAGTGGATCAACCTTTTTTTTTTCTGGATCAGTGCATTTACCTGGTGGGGACAGTATGATGAGTGTCTTGTAGATTAGAAAAATTCTATAATTCTAGTGGACACTTACTGAAAACATAAAAATTTGGGTGGTTAGGAAAAATGTGTGAAGGGTTAGAACTGTTCTCCTATAGTCTTTTAAAAACATCGTTGCTATTCATCCTTTTTATACCTATGTAGACTGGACTTACTCCAGTTTCCACCATTTGGATATTAGATATTATCCAATATGGTGGACCCAACCCCCTTGATGTATTTTGTGTGCGCACTGTGAGCTGAGACCTCCCATTTACATGGTTTATCAAAAATGGATTGATGTCATTTCAATGTCAGTATTTTGTGATTTTGTTTACTTAACTCGTTTGTTGAATATCCCTGTTAGGACAATGTGTCCCAGGCATTCAGCTAATGAAAGCAGAGGTCACTCTTTATTAGAGAACTGTATGTAGGCACTTGTAGGTTGAAGCACAAGTAAGCAACTGTTTTCTTTAATCTTTGCTTACAATTTTTTCTACATCGTTCACATGTATCTTCTCGGGGTAATGGTATTTCTGGTGAAGCTTGGTTTAACACATATGAACAGATTATACTGTTGTGTTTCTGTAATCTACTGTGGTCTTTCATATGCAAATGGGAGTTAATTTCATTGTATTATTTTGTGTCTAGTATATTGCAAGTTCCTTTCTGTGTTGTTGGTTTTACCACCAGCCCATCACATCATGCCAGTCACACTTCTAGAACCACATGAATTTTACTATTGAATACCAACTATTTTTTGTTCCATTAAATAGTTAGGGTTGCAGTTGCGATCATTGGGCTGTCTGCCTACAGGGTATATGCTAGCATTCAATCCCTACTGCTAGTTGTGATATGATCCTTTTTTCCTTTGGATCTACCTTGTTTTGTCTAATTCCATAAAATGATCATGTAAGATGGATAACAGTGGATATAACACATACATCATGGTGTGCATGTGTGTTTACATCTTTGGCTTGTTTGTGTTCATGTCCATGTTTTGATTTTTGAAGAATGTGTGGTGTTGGGTATCTTTGGCTATTTGGCATGTTGTGTTATGCCATGTTCTAGTTTTTGAAGTGTTTGTTAAAGCTTGTACAACATACCATTTAGGTTTTAAGGAGTTTTACATGTGGGGGCCATTGTTAACCTCTGGCAGGTGTTCTCTTCAAATTCCACTTTCAATATTTCCCAGGCACTGCATTGTGTTAGTTCTCCTTTTCTTTAATGTGTGTGGATGTCATGTATGCGTTGGCATCGTAATAGCAGACTCTCTCCTACCGTCACTTCCAACCTATTTATACATGTTTATACAGGTTTGTGTTCTGCCTCTCTCACATTGCTTAGACCTTTTTGTTGTCTGAATGTAGTTTTCATTCATATTGCAGGCACACACAGTTAGGCTTGAGAGTGTTGTTAAACAGGTAGGTTGGTTATATTTACTCTGGAGCCTTTCTATTCAGTCCATTTGACATGAGATCCTCATTTCTACAATCCAATGATCTTCTAATCATAGTATTGTCTGTCAGCTGAAGTTATGGATGAGGTGCCTACAGATGAAATTGATATGTCATGGTTTTCTGGCAATTTACGACGGGATGACTGTGATAATGGTCGTACTGTTGGAGTATATCTGATGGCAACAACTTCAGAGTCCGTAGCCAACATTATTTATCTGACAATTTCTGCTTTATTCTTGTTGTTTATTAATATGTCCTGCTAGTGCAAATAAAACCTTTGGTGAAGCCAACCAACGACATAATGAAAGTTCATCATATTACATATGCTTGGCATGAGTTTTTTCTTGAGGGTACTCCTCTTCCTCTTGGTCCATGATATCCTGGCTTTTTGTCATTTCATTCGTATAATTTTTTTGTTCTGTCAATGCAACTAGGTACAACATTAGTGCAGTTATCTTGCTCTAGGCAACTGTAGTCATGGTATGCCTCATTGTCCTTTAATAATTTAATATATCGAGATTTCTTTCCCATCATCATTTACATTTTTCTTCTTAATCGATACTTGGAAGATAATATAATTATTTACTCTGTTTACAATCTTTAAAATCTTTATATGTAAATCTGTGCCCATATGCATTGTCGGAGAAACTAAAAAACTTACTCATTCTCAGATTGCATTGTGGAATATGCATCCATTATTCAAATAAAGGGAGACATTCCATGCACTCACACTTTCTCTCCTTGCTAGCTAAATTGGTGAGTCTTCTTTCCTTTATACTAGATGATTCATTGATGAAGTGGCCTGGCCATTTGGACAGGCCCGTGTTTATGTATTACCTTGAAATTGATGAAGCAGATCCGGATGTACGTCGGAGCTATCCGGATGTTGAGCGGGGGTCCCTGGAAGGTGGGAACCACTATTATGACCATGATGAAGCTGTCCATTTCTTATGAACAACAATATGGGTGGCCTGGCCATTTGGACAGGCCCATGTTTATATATTATCTCGAAATTGATGAAGCAGATCCGAATGTGCGTCGGAGCTATCCGGATGTTGAGCGAGAGTCCCTGGAAGATGGGAACCGCTGTTATGACCATGATAAAGCTGTCTATTTCCTATGGACAGCATTGAAAGGGCCTGGTCAATTGGCGCAGGCCGTATTTATATCTGTATTTGCAGGGACCACACCCTTAACCTAATCTACACCCTAAACCTATAACTTAAACCTAAACCTTAACCTATAACCTAAACCTAAACCTAACCAAAACCTAAAACTTATAACCTAAACCTAAACCTTAACCTAACCTAAACCTATAACCTTAACCTAAACTTAAAACCTAAACCTAAACCTAAACCAAAACCTATAACCTTAACTAATAACCTAAAACCTAAACCTAAACCTAAAACCTAAATGTATTCTCAAATCCCTAAACTTAAACCTACACCTAATCCTAATCTCAACTACTTAACCAAAACCTAAACCTGATGCTGAACCCGAACCCGATTTCCTAAACCTAAACGTTAACCTATTCTCAATTCCCTAAAGCTATAACCTATAACCTATAACCTAAACCTAAACCTAACCGAAACCTAAACCTAAAACCTAAACCTAAATCTAAACCTAAACCTATAACCTTAACCTATAACCTAAAACCTAAACCTAAACCTAAAACCTAACGGTATTCTCGAATCCCTAAACCTAAACGTACACCTAATCCTAATCGCAACTCTCTAACCTAAACCTAAACCTAAACTTGAAAACCCAAACCTAAACCCGATCCCGAACCTGATTTCCTAAACCTAAACCTTAACCTATTCTCAATTACCTAAAGCTATAACCTATAACCTATAACCTACAACTAAACCTAACCCAAACCTATAACCTTAACCTAAACTTAAAACCTAAACCTAAACCTAAAACCTAAATGTATTCTCAAATCCTTAAACCTAAACCTACACCTAATCCGAATCTCAACTACCTAACCTAAACCTAAACATAAAAACCAAAACCAAAACCTGATCTCGAACTCAAACTCAATTTCCTAAATGTAAACCTTAACCTATTCTCAATTCCCTAAAACTATAACCTATAACCTATAACATAAACCTAAACCTAACCAAAACCTATAACCTAAACCTAACCTAAACCTAAACCTAAACCTTAACCTAAACCTAAACCTATAACCTTAACCTAAACCAAAACCTATAACCTAAACCTTAACCTATAACCTATAACCTATAACCTAAACTTATAACCGATAACCTAACCTTAACCTAAACCTAAACCTATAACCTAAAACCAAAACCTAAACCTATAACCTAAATGTATTCTCAAATCCCTAAACCTAAACCTACACCTAATCCTAATCTCAACTCCCTAACCTAAACCTAAACTTGAAAACCCAAACCTAAAGTCGATCCCAAACCCGAACCTGATTTCCTAAACCTAAACCTTAACCTATTCTCAATTCCCTAAAGTTATAACCTATAACCTAAACCTATAACCTTAACCTAAACCTAAAACCTAAACCTAAACCTAAACCAAAACCTATAACCTTAACCTACAACCTAAAACCTAAACCTAAACTTAAAACCTAAATGTATTCTCGAATCCCCAAACCTAAACCTACACCTAATGCTAATCTCAACTCCCTAACCTAAACCTAAACCTAAACCTGAAAACCCAAACCTAAACTCGATCCCGAACCCGAACCTGATTTCCTAAACATAAACCTTAACCTATTCTCAATTACCTAAAGGTATAACCTATAACCTATAACGTATAACCTACACTTAAACCTAACCTAAACCTATAACCTTAACCTAAACTTAAAACCTAAACCTAAACCTAAAACCTAAATGTATTCTCAAATCCTTAAACCTAAACCTACACCTAATCCTAATCTCAACTACTTAACCTAAACATAAACTTTAAAACCCAAACCAAAACCCGATCCCCAAGCCGAACTCGATTTCCTAAACGTAAACCTTAACCTATTCTCAATTCCCTAAAACTATAACCTATAACCTATAACCTATAACCTAAACCTAAACCTAACCTAAACCTATAACCTAAACCTAACCTAAACCTTAACCTAAACCCAAACCTATAACCTTAACCTAAACTAAAACCTATAACCTAAACCTTAACCTATAACCTATAACCTATACTTATAACTGATAACATAACCTTAACCTAAACCTAAAACCTAAACCTAAACCTAAAACCTAAATGTATTCTCAAATCCCTAAACCTAAACCTACACCTAATCCTAATATCAACTCCCTAACCTAAACCAAAACTTGAAAACACAAGCCTAAACCCGATCCCGAACCCGAACCTGATTTCCTAAACCTAAACCTTAACCTATTCTCAATTCCCTAAATCTATAACCTATACCTGTAACCAATAACCTAACATAAACCTAAACCTATAACCTTAACCTAAACCTAAACCCTAAATGTGTTCTCAAATCTTAAAATCTAAACCTACACCTAATCATAATCTCAACTACTTAACCTAAACCTAAACTTGAAAACCCAAACCTAAACCCGATCCCAAACCCGAACTCAATTTCCTAAACCTAAACCTTAACCTATTCTCAATTCCCTAAAACTATAACCTATAACCTATAACCTAAACCTAAACCTAACCTATAACCTATAACCTAAACCTAACCTAAACCTAAACCTAAACCTTGACCTAAACCTAAACCGATAACCTTAACCTAAACCAAAACCTATAACCTAAACCTTAACCTATAACCTATAACCTAAACTTATAACCGATAACCTAACCTTAACCTAAATCTAAAACCTAAACCTAAACCTATAACCTAAAACCTAAATCTAAACCTAAACCTACACCTAATCCTAATCTCAACACCCTAACCTAAACCTAAACTTGAAAACCCAAACCTAAACCCGATCCCGAACCCGAACTAGATTTTCTAAACCTAAACCTTAACCAATTCTCAATTCCCTAAAGCTATAACCAATAACCTATAACCTATAACCTAAACCTAAACCTAACCTAAACCTATAACCTAAACCTATAAACTTAACCTAAACCTAAAACCTAAACCAAAACCAAAACCAAAACCTATAACCTTAACCTATAACCTATAACCTAAACCTAAATCTAAAACCTAAATGTATTCTCAAATCCCTAAACCTAAACCTACACCTAATCCTAATATCAACTCCCTAACCTAAACCAAAACTTGAAAACACAAGCCTAAACCCGATCCCGAACCCGAACCTGATTTCCTAAACCTAAACCTTAACCTATTCTCAATTCCCTAACTCTATAACCTATACCTATAACCTATAACCTAACATAAACCTAAACCTATAACCTTAACTTAAACCTAAACCCTAAATGTGTTCTCAAATCCTAAAATCTAAACTTACACCTAATCATAATCTCAACTACTTAACCTAAACTTAAACTTGAAAACCCAAACCTAAACCCGATCCCAAACCCGAACTCAATTTCCTAAACCTAAACCTTAACCTATTCTCAATTCCCTAAAACTATAACCTATAACCTATAACCTAAACCTAAACCTAACCTATAACCTATAACCTAAACTTAACCTAAACCTAAACCTAAACCTTGACCTAAACTTAAACTGATAACCTTAACCTAAACCAAAACCTATAACCTAAACCTTAACCTATAACCTATAACCTAAACTTATAACCGATAACCTAACCTTAACCTAAATCTAAAACCTAAACCTAAACCTATAACCTAAAACCTAAATCTAAACCTAAACCTACACCTAATCCTAATCTCAACACCCTAACCTAAACCTAAACTTGAAAACCCAAACCTAAACCCGATCCCGAACCCGAACTAGATTTCCTAAACCTAAACCTTAACCAATTCTCAATTCCCTAAAGCTATAACTAATAACCTAAAACCTATAACCTAAACCTATAACCTAAACCTATAAACTTAACCTAAACCTAAAACCTAAACCAAAACCAAAACCAAATCCTATAACCTTAACCTATAACCTATAACCTAAACCTAAATCTAAAACCTAAATGTATTCTCAAATCCCTAAACCTAAACCTACACCTAATCCTAATCTCAACTCCCTAACCTAAACCTAAACCTAAACTTGAAAACCCAAACCTAAACCCGATCCCAAACCCGAACCTAATTTCCTAAACCTAAACCTTAACCTATTCTTAATTCCCTAAAGCTATAACCTATAACCTATAACCTATAACCTAAACCTAAACCTAACCTAAACCTAAACTTAAAACCTAAATGTGTTCTCAAATCCTTAAACCAAAATCTACACCTAATCCTAATCTCAACTACTTAACCTAAACCTAAACTTGAAAACCCAAACCTAAACCAGATCCCGAACCCGAACCCGATTTCCTAAACCTAAACCTTAAACTATTCTCAATTCCCTAAAACTATAACCTATAACCTATAACCTATAACCTAAACATATAACTTAAACCTAACCTAAACCTTCACCTAAACCTAAACTTATAACCTTAACCTAAACCAAAACCTATAACCTAAACCTTAACCGATAACCTATAACCTTTAAACCTAAACTTATAACCGATAACCTAACCTTAACCTAAACCTAAATCTTAAACCTAAACCTATAACCTAAAACCTAAACTAAACCTATAACCTAAATGTATTCTCGAATCCCTAGACATAAACCTACACCTAATCCTAATCTCAACTCCCTAACCAAAACGTAAACCTAAACTTGAAAACCCAAACCTAAACCCGATCCCGAACCCGAACCTGATTTCCTAAACCTAAACGTTAACCTATTCTCAATTCCCTAAAGCTATAACCTATAACCTATAACCTACACCTAAACCTAACCTAAACCTAAAACCTAAATCTGTTCTCAAATCCTTAAACCTAAATCTACACCTAATCCTAATCTCAACTACTTAACCTAAACCTAAACTTGAAAACCCAAACCTAAACCCGATCCCGAACCCGAACCTGATTTCCTAAACCTAAACCTTAACCTATTCTCAATGCCCTAAAACTATAACTTATAACCTATAACCTAAACCTATAACCTAAACCTAACCTAAACCTAAACCTAAACCTTAACCTAAACCTAAACCTATAACCTTAAACTAAACCAAAACCTATAACCTAAACCTTAACCTATAACCTATAACCTATAACCTAAACTTATAACCGATAACCTAATCTTAACCTAAACCTAAAACCTAAATGTGTTCTCAAATCCTTAAACCAAAACCTACACCTAATCTTAATCTCAACTACTTAACCTAAACCTAAACTTGAAAACCCAAACCTAAACCCGATCCCGAACCCGAACCCGATTTCCTAAACCTAAACCTTAACCTATTCTTAATTCCCTATAACTATAACCTATAACCTATAACCTAAACCTAAACCTAACCAAAACCTATAACCTAAACCTAACCTTAACCTAAACCTAAACCTATGACCTTAACCTAAACCAAAACCTATAACCTAAACCTTAACCTATAACCTAAACTTATAAACGATAACCTAACCTTAACCTAAACCTGAAACCTAAACCTAAACCTAAAACATAAAGCCTAAACCTAAACCTAAATCCTAAATGTATTCTCAAATCCCAGAACCTAAACCTACACCTAATCTTAATCTCAACTCCCTAACCTAAACCTAAACTTTAAAACCCAAACCTAAACCTGATCCCAATCCCGAACCCGAACTTGATTTCCTAAACCTAAACCTTAACCTATTCTCAATTCCCTAAAGGTATAACCTATAACCTATAACCTATAACATAAACCTAAACCTATAACCTAAACCTAAACCTTAACCTAAACCTAAACTAAAACTTATAATCTAAACCTTAACCTATAACCTATAACCTATAATCTAAACTTATAACTTATAACCTAACCTTATCCTAAACCTAAACCTATAACCTAAACCTAAACCTTTAACCTCAAAACCAAAACCTAAACCTAAAACCTAATTGTATTCTCAAATCCCTAAACCTAAACCTACACCTAATCCTAATCTCAACTCCCTAACCTAAACCTAAACCTACACCTAATCCTAATCTCAACTCCCTAACCTAAACCTAAACCTAAACTTGAAAACCCAAATGTAAACCCGATCTCGAACCTGAACCCGATTTCCTAAACCTAAACCTTAACCTATTCTCAATTCCATAAAGCTATAACCTATAACCTAAACCTAAACCTAACCTAAACCTATAACCTTAACCTAAACCTAAAACCTAAACCTAAACCTATAACCTTAACCTAAACCTAGGTTATGAGTTTAAAAGTCCATCCTAGGTTTGAACACATTACTCATGTTGAATTTTTCCATAGTTTGGAAGATTTGTAGGTACATTTTTTATTTCTTCATATATAAGTGTTTTTTTTTTGTCTTTCTTCCTTTTGAGATGTGTACAAAGGCATGCTTATTTGATTGTGTCTACAAATGTTGTTTTATACAGGCTGACAAACTAAAGAAGTCAGTGGAGGATGAAATTCATTTTCTTAAGGGAAGGGTTTCAAAACTTGAAAGTGATCTTGTGTCAAAGTCCACAAAAGTTACATCTGCAGTTTCAAGGAAAGAAGAAGCTTTATCTTCTGCATTTGCTGAAATTGACCGTCTGAAGGAAGAAAATTTTGTAAAAATGTGAGAAATATTGAATGCATATGGAGGGTGTTTACAGTGTTGGAGTGTATTTGTTTCTTGCACATGAGGGCACGCCTTAGTTGTAATTCTTATGATAGGTTGAGCAAAGTGAAGTATTGTTTATTTAGAAATGTGAATGTAGGATGCATTGTATGATTTGATTGCTATTTGTAATAAACGCATCGTTTCATTTTTTTCTAATTGCATTTTATGTACTATTTCTATCAGCATTAAGCTTAGATGAGTTATCAATCACAACAGGTTCTTGGAATGGAAACAGGTCGTATTATTACAATTTTTTAAAAAATAGCTACAAATATAATCCGTAGCTATAGCTACGGCTTTTGTCTGTAGCTATTTTGTTCGTAGCTATTGGTATCTATTGCTACGGATAAAATCCCTTTTGTTACGGATATGATCCATAGTACATCCATTGCTATTGGTGAGGTAGTTAAAGGTATTGCTACAAATATAATTCATAGCTATTGGTATCTATTACTACGGATTATATCTGTAGTGATTGGTATCTATTGCTACGGACTATATCCATAGCGATTGGTATCTACTGGTACAGATATAATCCGTAGCTAGACCTTTAGCTACCCCACCAATAGCGGCGGACGTGCTACGGATCATATCCGTAGCAAAAGGGCTTTTGCTATGATTTTTGGCCGTGGCCTTTGCCCTTTTTTCTTGTAGTGAATCGTTGGAATTCGGCCACTCGAACCTAAACTCGGGCTAGACGAATTTTAAAATCCTTTAGCTATAAATAGAGCCTCTCTCACTCATTAAAGACACAAAAATTAGATATTTATCTTCTTAAGAATAGAGTGAAAGTCCAAGCCTCCTTAAGATATTTGTGCGTTAATTCTTATAATTGATTTAGCTTATTCTATTCTATTTCTCAAGTTAGTTTAATCTTTTTTTAATAGAGTAATATATACTCTACTTGAGAATTAGATAATTGAATTTGCAGCATTAGGGTTTTGTTTATTACATTGAAAATATATTAGATCCATATATTCTTTTTAGGTTGAACACATATACGGCTTCATCAATACCCAAGACACAATATCGCCGCAATCAAGCTACAATTACGTCTTCGAATCACCAATTAAAGATAAGTATTGTATTTACTTTATTTCATTTTAGGTTTTTATGAGATAACTTGGAAATCTTAGCGGGTTGTTTTATGGTGAGCCCATGAAAATCATAAGAACTGTATAAGGTTGGTAAGGTAACCCTGTGAAAACCTTGAAATAGTGAAAACCAGAATAACGAAGGTAGTAATTTGGGGAGTGGAGTAGGTGTGAAGTTTATGCACTGAACCATTATAACTCCATGTGCATTTTGGTGATTGTTTAATTCTTTATATGCTTTCTTTGTGATTGATTGTCTCTCACTAAGTTTGATATTTTGATCTCAAAGACGTCATAAAATAAGGTTTTGTAACACCCCGAGATTTTGACGGCCAGAGTTTATACTCGTGCCCAAGAAAACTGGGTGTTAATAATGTATAAATTGGATGCTTTAAAATCTCACCCTATTTTTTTTTAGATCACATCCAAATACATTCACGATAGTAAACATTCACAAGGGTAAAATTAACTTTATTGATTATTTCATCAGAGTAATAGAATTCAATAAATAATTAAATGCCCTTTCGATGGGAGCTTATTACATTTATCAAGTTCACAATGGAAGTATAAAACTAAATCATACAACTATCTTCGTATTCTTTCAGTATAGTCTTCTATAGAGAGATGGTCCTCTACGTCTTCAATCTATACATCACCTACATCATCTATACAGTTAGAGAGTGTAAGGCTCGTATCCTAGTTTGTACCATTCCGTAGACTCCTGCGATCCTCCCTATCGAATTCCGGCAACCCGCAACTTATAATCGGCATTTGCATGTGACCCTAAGTCACATCCTATAGATCTGAGTTGACTCGACCCGAGACTTGTACCATTATGACCGTGCCGTCGCCGTGGTTCTAACGCCACGTCTTGTGCACCAATGAGATACCCAGGCCAGGAGTTGTGGGCCGGCATTCATCTCGAGGAAAACGCTGTGCATTGTGAATTTTGAGAGAATCTCAACCTAATCCATCACATTAATCAATCAATACTAGTCAAGTACACCTCCCATCACAACCCATCTCTCTCTTACACAAGTCATCCCCAAAGTCAACCCTCATGTCACTCACACCCATCACTCACTCATCCTTTTTCATCCCATCAATCTCTCTCTCTCTCTCTCTCTCTCTCTCTCTCTCTTTCTCAACCCATTTCCTAAGCAACCTAAGAGAGAAAATGTCTAAGCCCTTCCCAAAGAGAACCCCAAGTGTGGCCCACTTCCTACCCCCTCATCTCTCATCGTAGCTCTTCAATCCTCATCATCCTCCATCAAAGTTAGAGCCAAGGAGCCTAGGAGATTTGCAAGCGGTGGGTGATTTGTAGGTTAGATTGTATTTTTGTTGATGGGCCAAGTGGGGCCTATCGATTGATGGTATGGATCTCACCTTAGACCCTAGGTGTGGCTAATGACCCACCATGATTCATATGAACATCCCATGATGGGGCCATTCTCCATGGACCCCATCATGATGTTTATTTTTCCCTTTGTGAAAAGGTCATTTGGACCTTGCATTTTGGTGGAGAAGGGATCTCCACCGTTGATTTTGATTGGTGGACCCACATGTATTGGGACCCACTTGATGTATGTTTTAAATGCAAGGGAGGGCTCATAGTGATGGAACCCTCCATCGTGCGTCTCTATTTCTCTATCTCTCTTTCCTATCTTGTGGCCCACCATGATGCATCTGACCCACGCTGTCCACGAGATGGGCCCACCTTGCTGGACTATCCAGCAGATGGGCTTGCTGCTTATCTGTCTGGACAGGCCTGCATGAAGTAAACACAAATATCAGTTTAGTCCAACAGGTGGGCCACACTTACGTGGAACCCACCTTGATGCATGATGCATCCACGCCGTCCATCTGTGGTGACCCACCATGATATATGTATTTTATCCCACTGTCTATCTGGACGGTGGGGACTGCCACCTATATAGCTTTTGTACTGACGTCAGAAAGCTCTGTGGGTCCCAGTAGCTATATTGTTACTATCATGACGTCAACAAGTTCTATGGGTCTGATCAGAGGTACGTGTTATATCCAAACTGACCATCTGCATGAACGTCAGCAAGTTCTGTGGATCTGATCATGAGGTATGTGTTATACCATACCTTCCATCCATTTGACAGTGTGGGACCCACTCCACACGTGCTACATGTGTGGGGGGTGGGGCCCACCTTGATGTATGTATTCTGTGCCCACACCGTCCATCTCTGGACGGTGCTGTGGGGCCAACCGTGATGTTTGGGTCTTATCCACACCGTCCATCACTCTGGATGGGGAGGGGGGGGGCCCAACTTGAGATGTGTTGTGTATCCTAGTCGTCCGTCCCTGGATGGTGTTTTGGGACCCTACCATGATTTATGTATTTTAATTGGGACTAGCTATGATGTATGTGTTTCATATCTACACCGTCCACATAAGACGTGGGCCCCACATGATGTACATGTATGATCCAAACTGTCTGTCCATGGCTGGACGTCCAGCAGGGCACTATGATGTGTGTGTTGTATATCCCAGTCGTCCGGCAGTGGGGCCCTGCCGTGATGTATGTATTGTATATTTATGCCGTCCATTTGTGCGGCCCGCTATGATGTATCTGAGGCCCATGGGACATAGCCCATTGTGATATATTTGAGGCCCATGAGTGAGGCCCAATGTGATGTATATGAGGCCCATGAGTGAGGCCCAATGTGATGTATTTGAGGCCCAACTATGGGGTCCATTGTGATGTATCTGAGGCCCAGGTAGTGAGGCCCATTGTGATATATTTGAGGCCCATGGATGAGGCCCATTGTGATGCTTTGAGGCCCAGCTAGTGAGGCCCATTGTGATGTATTTAAGGCCCATGGATGAGGCTCATTGTGAAGTATTTGTGGTCCGTGTATGGGGCCCATTGTGATACACATGTGGCACATATATGAGGCCCAATTGTGATGTGTGAGGCCCACATTGATGAGTGTGTTGTGTGTGCACTATCCATCCGTCCTTCTAAGAGATTTTAAAGGGGGGAGGGCCCCGTAGTGATTCTGATTCCAATCCCAAGGGGACCGCACCATAAGGCAATAGTGGTTAAATGTCCACCATTGCAAACTCTTCTAGGGCCCATCGTTGAGCCCATTTTCACCCTTACCCTAGTGGGCTAACCCAAACTGTTGGGTCCCCACCGATGTTAGTAATATCCATTGGGCTAACCCAAACTTTTGGGCCCCCATTAATAATGGTGCTTCCTGCCATGCCCTATAGTACTACCCAAATCTTGAAGCTCACCTTGTGTTCACACCAAGCCTTCTATAGAAAGGTGGCCCATCTAGATGCTTATTTTGCCCAAGTATAGTGACTATACCCAAGGCCCACTTAGGTGTTGAGCGGGCTACCCAATCTGCTTTGAAGGACACATAGTCCTAGGGGTAGGTACTCCGCCAAACCCACTTTGTGTATGTATCGAGATGATGATATTACTCTTGTGATTTGGGTACACTTGTGGTTATGTTCCTTTACAAAAAAATTTACACCAAAAATCCTCCTTGTAGGATTCCAGGATCGAAAATCTGGCGTATGGGCACTAAGAGCTGAGAATAGAGTACTACGGAGGCTGTCGGCGCCGGATTCGGCGATCAGAAATTTTTTGATCCCGGTTTCTGAGTTTAGGGTGTGACAGAAAGGGTCAGCACCCTACTCATAGTGACGGTTATCCTTTAAGATTAACAATAATTCAAGAGATTCATAAAAGTAATATAAGGGTTCTGATACGTCACATACTCCACTACTATAAGAGATATCAGTATGCACAAATAATCTACATGAATGTATGCCTAGCAAAGTGTCTGTGGCTTATCATACATAGTGATCACTATCACATTGTGGAAAATGGTTCATAATATACGACTCGACCCGCATTCTCACACTACGGATATTCGCCGACGAGTCTAACGTTAACCTGGATTTATGCGAGCATCTCAAGGCGACACAAGACGTGATTAGAGGATTTACGTGACACGATGTGTTCATGGAGTGATTATTTACAACATCCAATCCCGAGAAGTGATGTAACATGCATTGTAATTTACTTACATTGATTGTGCACCACACCAACCAACCCACAAAATTACGTGCCGACTAAGAGGGCCATTACCCGTAACGCATTACGTCCATGATAAATATTTGATTACTAGTTGTGATACCTTTAACACATCACTTACATTGATAAATAATGTAAACTAAATCATGATTCCCAAAAGGGTAAATAAGTGTTGCTGGTAATTTAAACAATCACAAAGAGGAAATGAAAACATGAAAACATAGTATGTAAAAGGCACGATAAAGCATATCAACTTAAAATATTGTAAGCTTAAATAATAAAACCCTCAGCTTTGATTGTTTGTCTGCCTACCACCAAGGTTAGATGTTCAGGAGCGCACTTTAGGATTCAAATCTTGTCCTAATTCACAAGGCTCGAATGATTAAGATTAAAGTTTGATTCATAATACTATTGGATTCAATTTAGTTTGGTGAGTTTTAAAGGAAACCTAAATTAAAATTTGGTTTTATATGTTTCAACTTAATATATATATATATATGTATAAAGTTCTAGGAGTGTTATTCCATCGAGTCGATTCAGTTTGTCTTGGTGGAATTCTTCACCTCTATTGCCAAAGGAGAAAATATACAAAAGGGAAGGAAAAGGAAGAAAATGGGATAAGAATTTCAGACCCGAACCCAACTTGGGGCAACAATTCAGTGAGTCTCAGCCGAGTTAACTCAGTTTGACTCGTCGTGGTGCAACTCCACCACACGAGCTTTCTCTTTCTTGTTTCTTCTTTTCCTCTTTTCTTTGTATATTCTTTCTCTTTTCCTTTCTCTTTCTCTTTCCCTTTCTTTCTTTCTTTCTTTCTCCTTCTCTATCTTTTTCACTAAGACACTGTTGCTAGACGGCCGGAGCTCTCTTTCTCTCTCTCTGTTCTTTCTTTCTTATAGAGTGGACAAGGCTTTTTATAGCCAGTCTAATCTTAGAATTTCTCACACGGCCTGGATTTGGAAGCTTCTTACAAAATTCCAGTTGCGTAAAGTGTAACAGCGCATCCGATTTTGCGTAAGGTGTGATAGTAGCGTGGCTGCGTTTCTGTTTTCTTCCTTAGGGATCTTTCTCCTTTTCGTTTCATCTAGCCACTGGCGACAGTGTTTTTAATCATCTAGATCAATGTCTTGTGCATATCATCTGTTCAAACAATGGCTTAGATCTCTTCGTTTCTTGATCTTTGGCCCTTGCATCAAGATTTTCTCTACGGATCGCTTTCGTAAGACGTCCTCCGCACGACGAAAGTGAAGGGATCACGGGTTTACGAGGGTTATGTTTCTCTCCTTATCTCCTTTCAGCATTGGAAAGATCTGGAAGCTTATCTCATGTGGTCGAACATCCAGCGTGTGTGGTAAGTACCATTTTTTTGCAAGGTCTGCCATGTGTTTGTTGGTATTTTGGTCGGAATGGAGCGGCGTGTGTTTCTCTATTTTGGCCTGAGAAGAAGCTGCGCACGGGACTAATTAGTTAGAAATTGGGAGTCGCCCTGATGGTCAGTTTTGATAAGTCCATCTGATCGTGCTAGTGGGTCCCATCTAGATCAAACAGTGGGGTTTTTGAATAGGTTTGTTGGTGGGAATTCAAACAAGGGGTGGATGCCTCTTACTATCGCAAGAGGTTAAGTTTTGATTGATGGTGGGATTTATGCGGTTTTGGTCAGTTCAGATTGTTCAGATGGATGATCAAGGTGGGCCACAACTCGTCCTAGCGGACAATATCCATTCCATCTACGAACGGGCGGGAGAAGGGCTCTCTTCTCTCTTTGAATTTTGTCGGGTTAAACCAGGTTTAACCCAACCTCTAGTTCAGTGCACTGTTGGTGCATGTGCACTATGCACATGAACTGCAAGTGGGGACTTTATACTTCATGTTTGGTCCATATGATGTGGGATCCAAATTGTTCATATGCCTGGAAACATCCTACTACAACTACATACCAGCTTTTCACACTTGACAAAGATCAAAATCGATGGTTTAGGGGCTGATTTCCCAATTAGACTACTACTATGATGATCCAATAGCTGAAAATTGATATTTATGGTTAATTTATGATAATTAGGCCTGATATTTGATTTTACATGAACCGGATCAGGGGAACCATGTGATTTGAAATTCAGGGGTCTAAGTTAATGGCATTTTCATAATTATTGATGATATGGGAGTTTTGGAAAATCTAATGGTTCTACGTGGTTGTAGGCACATTTCTAAGAAATTCTTACAAAAGAAATTATGTCTCCATCATTATGGATGAAGGGTTATTCGTTGATTTAGTTAGGGGAATGTACATGTATCAATCCACATGATTAATGGTCAGATGACTTGATCTATTGGATGGAGATCATTTTCAATGGTTAGATCCACGTCAGGGTATAGGTGTAATATTAGGATAATTAGATTGGTATCATACACACGTAAGTATGATGTTAAATTTCATGGTAACACTCAAGAACTTTCAATACTCGGTATTGAAATTCGGGGTGTTACAGGTTGTCCTGCCTAAATCTTTTAGGTGAAGGTTGTCCTACGAACAATTTGAAATCAAGATTTTGATACTCTAAGTAATTGAGAGTATTTTTTTATTGTTCCGCATTATATCAAAATATTTTATTTTGTCCTATTCACCCCCCCCCCCCCCCCCCCTCCCCTCTAGGACATTTATAGCTCGTACTTTTAAAAACATATATAATTATGTCCAATTAACGCTTAAATGTCATGAAAGCTAATGTAATTGAGAGGATACATATGCAATATTTAGGCATTATTACTTTTCATCTTAGCTCTCCAAATCACCTCGCATAGGAAAACATATGTAATTAAATCAATTAAGTGCATCTATACTTATAAAATCAATTCATAATAAGAGGGAACTATACAATATTTCATACTCAATAATCATCTTTAAGGTGGAGGTTGGAATCTTGATTAGAGTGAAAATCTTAGGGAAGATGACTTGAAACTTATGAGATTAGAGGTTAAGGATGTAGGATATTAACATGAAATCATGATGGGAACACCCCCCCCCCCCCCCACACACACACACACACACACATGTACGCAAGGAAGAGAAGGGCTCCACCATCGATATGGATCAATGACAATGTCCAGGGAGGGCTCCTAGTTATATGGCTGCGTTTTGGTTCATTGGAGTGGACACGATAGCCATGTGAATCCCATCATAAGTTCTCATGATCGTGGCCCACTATTCTAATTAATATGGTACTTTAGATTTTACTTATTATTGTTATTAGAAATATCATGGATGGTTTAGATTACTTTGATTAGTTGTTATTTTTTATTACTTTGTCTCCAAGTATTAAGTTGCACATATGGTGTTAGTTTTGGGGTATAGGGTTTTATTATAAATAGGCACCCCTTGTAGTCTTTTTTTTTCCTCAATGAAGATTAATAAAATTGTTGTGTTTTTCTGCTCCTCTAAATTTCTGAGTTGTGGAGATTTAATTAGGTGCAAAACCCTCCCTTCCTCGAAGGGCTGACTACCATGGTGCGAAGCCACACCTATCCCGATTCACCCCCACCTTCTTCCATCTATATTTCTCTTCTCCTATAAGCATTCCTTCTACAAATACATCAATATTTACAGGTGTTTTTCTCTCTATAGTAAATTTTCAGAATCTGGCCCTACAGGAGGGCAGATTGAGCACCGCGCACAAACCGTGGGTCGGATTGAGTAGAGATTTGGGAGTTTTGGAGTCCATCCCTGGCCGACCAGGGCCAAGGTGGCCTTTTTCTAAATAATGGGTCCCACACATGTGCGGCCGGGATCACACGCACGTGCGTCTAGGCCATTACTACCGTCCACACGTGCGATACTTCTCTGGTTCGTATTTTTCCTCTCTTTCACTCCTCTTTCACGCAAAATCCATAAGCCTAACCCTAAATTACTCAGATCTCCAATTTTATGTCATTTCTTCAACCTTAGGGTTCCTCAAATTGAAATTTTTAAATCCCTTGGATTGGGGGAATTATTTTTGTGCATGTGTGGATGAATTAACCCTCCTTTGATTCTTGTTTGGTCTATAATTTCCATTGATCCATCCCCAGCATGTGTAGGCCTGGATCCGCATAAGATTTCCCTTGATTGAGTGTTTGAACTTTTTGTGTGAGATGTGGAATTTTATGTAATTGTTTATAAACTAGTATGTTCTAGAGCCTGAACATCTTGCACATTATACTTGAATTTCATCTCCTACATCAAATTTGGTATCAGAGCACAAGGTTTTTATAGGGGAATGCATTGCATGTTTAGGGTTTAGTTTGTTTATGTCCATTATGCATCAAGTCTCAACATATAGAGCTATTTAGAGGTCCATAATTCCTCATATAAGCTGCTAAAATTTCTATTATCAAAAAGTTAATAATTCACATTGCTGAACTTTTCTGTTATCCCTTTATTTTGACAGCTATATTGTTGAATTTTAGTAGCGTTGTGTAGTTTCCCTCATATAAAGTGTCATAAGATCATTTAGTCCCATTTAGATGCATATAGTCGTATTAGAAGGTCTTTTAGTTGAGTTACTGGTTGTATGGCCACATGTATGGGTCATGGTTTTGGCTTGCACTCTACACTAAACATGGAGTAATTACAAAAGTCAATGAACAAGCTGACCCAGCAATTTGAGTCTTTGGGTAGGCGCTTGGAATAACATATGACCCAACGCTTTGAATAGCTTGATGTGTGCATTACCCAACTAGAGACCTCCGACATGGCAAACCCTATCATTGGGGAAGATGCCCAATCTCAAGCAGGTGACTAGGAGGATAGACCAAGGAATCAATTATGGGCGCACACCCTTGCACCCACCCCATGAGGTACATTAAGACCACTATGACCCCAATGTGCAATTCTTAAAGGAGTTAGATTAGATGCCCCACGTTTGATAGCCACTTGGACCTTAAAGCTTTTCAAGATTCGCTGGCAGACATGAACCACTTTTTTTTAGTGGTACGACATATACAGCCTTGTGGCTAGAGAGAGTACACCAGAGGATAGTGTAAAGTTACCCACTAAGGCCATTTCAGTAGTGCATGAGTTTTATGATATCTTTCCTGATGATCTATTGGATGAGTTTCCCCTTATGAGAGATATACAGCACACTAGGACGTGGGACATCGTACTACCTATAACCGAGTTTGCATTTAATAGTTCTGTCAATAGGTCCATAGGTCTAAGTCCTTTTAAAGTCGTTACTGGTTATAAACCTAGAAAACCTGTTGATCTTGTCCCTATGTCACTATCCCATACGCTGTCAGAGTTTGCAGAGTCTTTTACGCATCACACTCATTCATGGCATCAAAAAATCAGGCAGAAGATCATGACTAGTATTGAACATTACTCACTTTCTATAGACCAACATAAACGTTTTAAGGGATTTAATATAAAGAACTTTGTGATGGTCCGCATCAGGCCATAGTAGTACCCTCAAGGAGTCGTTCGTAAATTACACGCGCATAGCTCTAGACCATTCAAAATTATAAAACAAAACGGTCTCAATGTATATGTGGTAGATCTTCCACCTTCTATGGAAATTAGTTCCACATTTAATGTGGAGGATCTATTTGTATTTCAAGGGACCACTTATACATTGTCCAGCCTGTCACCTAACCATCTCGATTTCCCAAACCTTTCCCTTAATCCATGGTGTAATGACCCTGAAAATTTTGTGCTAATCTTTCCTTAGTAGTTATTTTTGGGGTAATTAGCGCTTAACTCGATTGCTTGTGAAATCTGCATCAATCACTTTAAATTGTATCTGCATGACTCAAAACCTGTAGATTAGTTAGCGCTATGTTACTCTAAAATCTAGGATCCATTGCTAAATCCAGTTGTTCTTGGGAATTTTTGGAAGTTCTGGATCGGACCTGGACCGCGCGTCGAAAGTCCGATAGCGATGATCTTAGGCTGTTGCGGTCACCATGTTGGACTTGGTCATCACCTCGAAAATCAAGTCCATGTGATGTTCTGGGTCGATTTGTTTGAGTTCGGAGTGAAGAGTGTGAGAACAGTTGGAAATTTAATAAGCTTTTATGAAATCTAAGTCATGTCGCTTGCGCGACGATTTTAAGCAATCTGACTGTTGGATTCTGACCCAATTTCACCCTCTAATCAGGGAAGGTGGCACAGGCATGTCCTTGTGCTTGTGGACCTGATCGAGATTCTGTGATCGTTGATTTGAGTGTGGTCTGCTACGGCTGATTTGAAGATCCGGTCGGTACGAAAACTCAGTTTGACCTAGATCCATGGTCAGTGAGCTTAAGTCCGACCTTTTGTGGTACTAGGCCCATCGGAAGTGCTTCATTAGATCGTGAGAGGCCGGTTTTGGTTATACCCTAAGTATACCTTGGCCCTGGGGTTATTTTCATCAATTTTAGGCCTATTTATAGTCCTTAAAACCCTAGCTCTCTTTTCCATACGAATTTCCTAACCCTAGCTTGGAAAGAGAGAGGAAAAGAGAGAGAAAGTGAGAGAGAAGTTAGTGAATCATCTTAGATTCTTTCCTGTTCTTCTTCATCCTTGAACCTTCACTTTAGAATCATTATTTCGGTGATTCTGAGTTCTTCTTTGGGTAAGTTAACCTAACCCTATTCTGTGTTAGAGCTTAGAATAGTCTTGGTGTTATTGTATCTCATTTCTATTCTTGCTTTAGGTTATTCCTGTCGCCGTTGACGAAGACATATCGTCTGAAATCAGTTCGGTGTTCTTTTCTGGCTTAAAGTGCGGACTTTAAGTGTATAGGTTATGGTTTTCAAGGCTTTCAATGCCAGTGAATGGTTTATTCTTATTATGGATGAGATTTCACATGCCAAATGTTGTGTTTACTGTGTTCCTGATATGCATGTGTTACATTGAAATTTGTGTATTCTATGTGTATGTATAAAGTACCGTATGCGTATAAAATATGAACAAGTGATTGCCATGATTATTTGTCGTGTACTTATGCTAATTGTATGTGTGACAACTCCTTGGCAAAAGGGATTGTCCAAATGCATGTATTTCAAAAAACGTCATGTATGTTGTTCAATGTCTTCTAAGTGTTTGTAGAAATGTTTGAATGATTTAAAGTGTGATATATCAACCTAGTATGGGCGTTGAGAAGCGATTCTCAACTCTCCCACTAGTGTGTATGATTTCCTTCTTGCAAGTTACATTCCTTGTTGTTTAATTTCAAGCATTACTTATGCTTACATTTATGTTAAGTTGATATTCTTCAATGCTTATGTACCGCATGATTTGAGTTGTTGTTCCATTACTCTTCTAAATTGTAGATATGAATATCTGTTGCAGTGGAATGTTTGTGGGACTATGCATTAGTCCAGGGAATCGGTAATCGACCTTAAGATCGGGGCTAAGGTTGTTTTCGCCATGTAAGACGTGATTAGATGAACCCGAGTCGTATTAGAGTTGTCGGCAGTGGTTTGGCCACACGGAGTGTTTGCGCACTCTATGTCGTTCAACCTAACATGCGCTCGTGCTAGTCGAGTTCGTCAAGTAACCCGATTGTCTGATGTATGTTCACCATGTATGGACGCTACTACTTGAATCTAGGGTACCGAACTTACCAATGAAATCCTATTAACCATAGTACTTTGATCCGATAAGACTCATGAGCGGGACATGGTGGTATGGGACACCGTGGTCGAGCTGTCGGCCTATGCTGGGGTGACGAGCCTCCCCGTAGTGACCAGTGAGCAACCAAACTCGTGAGCCGATTATGGTGGTATGGGACACTATATTCATGTTGTCAACCTACATTGATTGGTGACGAGCCCTTTGTAGTGACCTCGAGCATACCTGGATACCGCATTGAGGAGACAGGCCTTAGTGTAGTAACGATGGTATGATAGGCGTGCATTGATTGGTGACGAGCCCTTTGCAATGACCTCAAACCATATGATCGTATAAGACATCTAGGACTGACGACCCTAGAATGGATCACTGTTTGGATGGTGATATGAGGAAGGTACTTTAGCTTCCCAATCCTGCTGTATGAAAAGGACTAATAACAACTTGGTAATCATATTCATGCACCGCATTTGTATGTGCTTTGTAGACGTGGCACACTTTGAGGTGATGTCATGCGTAACGTAAGATGAAGACTCTGAGGGTGTATGCGTGAGGGCACGCATCATTCTGCATACATCCTTGCATTAACAAGAGTACTTAGGACATGTTTAATTGTTCTGCTTTATCATTACTGCTTGATTGAACTGATAACATGTTAACCTGTGCTTTATTGTTCCACTGAGTTGATCACTCACTCCCACGTTCTGGGGCGGTGTTAAACACCCACCAGACTCTGTCTTAGCTGTTGATGTTGCAGATGTTGATGCGACCTCTAAGGCAGAGCGGGAAATGGATGATGATGAGGCTGCCTTCTTTGTTATGCAGTTTTCACACGGGTTCTAGTGAGCTCGTTCTGATGCGCGGGATGCTGGGATTTCTTTTGGGAAATTAAATGATGTAATTTAATACTTGTAATTTTGATAGCAACACTTACATTACGACCTGGTATGTATATGTATTTCAGGGATTTGCACTTGTACACATATATTTCTATAAGTCTTCCGCTTGCTTTCTTCACTTATCCCTAAATTATATTTGCTATTTGGCTTAATCTATTCCATGTTTTATGCACTAATACAGTCAACATACGTCCATCATTAAATATGTTGCATAAGTAATGTTTTGGAACTCGGGAGCTGAGTTATGCTCGACCCCCGATTTTCAGGGCATTACACATGGCCCCCTTCCCGACCCATCTTCCCATCCTCTACCTCATACCTATCCTTCTCACACCCAGAGAGGAGGTAGAAGATATTCTGGACCATCAGATAATATCCACGTCGGATGCCGGGTTTCAAAAGTTCTTATTCAAGTGAAAGTCACGCCCAGCTTCAGATAGTACATTGCTTGCTGAGGAGGAGCTTCAGAGACTTGATCCTCACATTTCGGAGCAGTTCAGGAGTTCTGTTTCGCTAGTGGCAAAACCTTCGCAGTCGGGGAGAATTGATGAGGACATCTTGCATACGCGCACGCCCCCATACGCACGTATGCAAGGAGGAGGGCCCCACCATCGATATGGATCGATGATGACGTCCAGGGAGGGCCTCCTAGTTAAGGGGCTGTGTTTTGGTTCGTTAGAGTGGACCCAATAGTCATGTGAATCCCACCATGGGTACTCATGATCATGTCTCACTATTCTAATTAACCTAATACTTTAGGTTTTGCTTATTATTGTTATTAGAAATATCATGGATGGTTTAGATTGCTTTGATTAGTTGTTATTTTTTATTACTTCGTCTCCAAGTATTAGGTTGCGCACATGGTGTGAGTTTTAAGTTATATGATTTTATTATAAATAGGCACCCCTTATAGTCTTTTTTTCTCAATGAAGATTAATAAAATTGCTGCATTTTTGTGCTCTTCTAAATTTCTTAGTTGTGGAGATTCAATTGGGTGTGAAACTCTCCCTTCCTTGAAAGGTTGACTACCGTGGTGCGAAGCCACACCTATCCCGATTCGCCCCCACCTTCTTCCATCCTTATTTCTCCTCCTATAAGCATTCAATTTACAAATCCATCAATATTTGCAAGTAATTTTCTCTTTATAGTAGATTTTCAGAATTTGGCACTATAGGAGAGCTGAAACTTCGACAGAGCACCACACACAAACCGTGCGTCGGATCGAGTTGAGATTTGGGAGTTTTGGAGTCCATCCCTGGCCGACTAGGGCCAAGGTGGCTTCTTCCTGAATAGTGGGCCCCATACACGTACGACCTGGATCACACGCACGTGCGTCTGGGCCATTATTGTTGTCCACATGTGCGGTACTTCTCTGGTTCGTCTCTTTCCTCTCTTTCACTCCTCTTTCACCCAAAATCCCTAAGCCTAACCCTAAATTACTTAGATCCCCAATTTTATACCCTTTCTTCAACCTTAGGGTTCCCCGAATTGAAATTTTTGAATCCCTTAGAATGGGGGAATTATTTTTGTGCATGTGTGAATGAATTTACCCTCTGATTCTTGTTTGGTCTATAATTTTGATTGATCCGCCCCTAGCATGTGTAGGCCTAGATCTGCATAAGATTCCCCTTGATTGAGTGTTTGAAATTTTTGTGTGGGATGTGAAATTTTGTGTAATTTTTTTAACACTAGTTTGTTCTAAAGCCTGAACATCTTGCACATCATACTTGAATTTCATGTCTTGCATCAAATCATCTAGCTTTCTATTGCACTAAAAATCCCTCAAAATGCTTAAGAACCGAATGCCCTTTTATAAGAAATTAATTTGTAATAGTTATAAAATGACTAGTTAACAGCTCTTTTGATATGATTGAAAGGTCCTTTAATGGGATCGAACCTAAAATTATCTTTATATGGTTGATGGACTCATTCTTCGATCTGATTGAGTGGACCTTCGATTAGATCGAGTCTTATCGACAGCTTGTCGATGGGATTAAAGACCACTCAAAATTTATTGTTTTGGGCATACGATTTCATACTAGCTTTGAACCTCTTCTATGTTTACTTATCATGTTTCAATTAAGCTTCTAGGGCTAAGGGATGATCAATAAGGTTTACTTATAGGGCTAGGATCATCTAGTGATTCAAGGGTTATTTTGGGTCAAGGGTTAGGTTCACCAAGGCACCTTATTTACTTATTGTTTATTCCTTGATGGGCATATCCTCTTGTTTCTTCAGTCTTCAGCCCCCAAGGGCTCAACCCACTACATGGTACATAGACTCACGTGATTAATAAACATGGTGCACAAATCAGTGCACTAACACCTGTGTATTATAGTTGCATGGCAAGGAACAACTAAGATAAGACATCCACCATTAAAAACCTTCCAAATTGTGGGTTGGTGAGACATCAATCCATCCAATATTTGCTTCCCTTAGTTCTTTCCTATGTTCCCAAAAGTTGAATAATTTTTTATGTGATTTGATGATGTTGATGGTGCATGCATTATGAATTCCCACTATATATATTGTAAACATTATATAGGTAAACTAAATATATACACTATTTTCCTGTAAATACTTTTTCACAGCTTGATACTAAAATTCTTTTTAGGAGTAAAGTGTTTACAACTTAAAACTAAATAATTAAAAAAAGGAGCTAAAATAATGTCACGATCTTTTCAAAATACCAGTAATTTTTTTAATTTATTTTTTTAATTCAGAAGTTATCCCAATATTATCACAAAAAATCATATAAAATTTTATTATTTCAATATATAATTATGTATTTAAATTTTAAAACTGTATACCAATCTATAATAATATTTTTTATTTTTTATTTATACCAAAATTTCCTTATTAATATCCTATGAAAAACCCTAAATTTGAAATTCTTAGATTGGAAAATATCTGAAAACGAGTTTATTCATTATTATGGTGGTTGAGGCTTGTGGAACATCATGTATGAAAATACCTTGCTACACATGTTGGACATTAGGTGTATAATAATCAAACTCTGGCAGCCTACCATGTCATTTTTGTGACATCCACACCACACATTAGGTTTTCGTCTTGATTTTAGGCCCTTCAGTGAGAATTCAACCCGATTAACAATTCAGGTAGGCATCAAATTGGTTTATTCCATTTAATCACTCATGCTTATCCAAATGCATTATTATTTTGAGGATCCGAATTGATCATCCATTTAATGGAACACATTGTTGGATATTCTTGAGATAAAATCAGAACACGGTTCTTATATATGGTTTATGTTGTTAGATGTCTTCAATCTGACTGAATAGGATCTTTCGTTGCCACTGATAGACCACTCGATCCCATCGAGAATTGATCAATGCCATAAACAAAATGCTTAATCCCATTAAGCATCTATCAATGCCATCGACAAACATGCTCGATCCCATTAAGAAACTCCTGATTTATTCCAATTGCTAGTTGGACATTTTTTGGGGTTCTACTCGATGCCATCAAGGAAGGCTTCGATCCCATTAAATGACCTTCAATGGTTGTCAATCCCATCAACAGAAGCATGTGGTTTTGCAGAATTTCCAAATTGTTTCCTATTTTGGGTGCGACACTATATATGAATGTAAACAGGATTAGGGTTAATTAATGCTAAGAAGGGCTAAAAGTTTCTAGATTTTGGGGAGGAGAAAATGAGGCTTTTCCTAGCATTATAAGTAACTCCATCTCTTATACTCTTGCTTTCATAGTGATTCGTTGTCACTTTATGTCGTGGTTTTTTACCGCAAGGGTTTTTCCACGTAAAAATTGTGTGCTTGTGTTTGTTTCATTTACATTTGCTTAATCTCGTGTGATTTGAATTTATGGTTTTCTTTCACAGATTCCCAGTAAGTGGTATCAAAGATAACATTAGGATTCGAGTTTGGATTGGCATCGTGAAGATTAAGGGATCAGACGTGAAATATGAAATGGAGAAGTTCAACGGAAAAAACAACTTCGAACTATGAAAGGTGAACATTAGAGGCCTCTTAGCTCAATGAGGGTTGCAACATACACTCCTTGGTGTTGAGAAGCGTCCATCGTCTATGAGTGGTGAAGAATGAGAAGAGTTGGATGAGATTGAAAACCTTGGTCCAAATATGTTTGGTGGATGATATCCTTTATAATGTCATGAATTAAAAGACCACTGCAAGACTTTTAGAAGAAGTTAGATAGCTTGAAGATAACGAAATCATTATGGAATCGTCTATACCTGAAGAAACAATTCTATAATATAAAGATGGCTGAGGGGTCAGATCTTAATGAACACATTAGCACATTCAATCTGATCCTTTACAAATTGACAAGTGTGAAAGTTAAGATGGGAAAGGAAGATCTTGAGAAAGAAAGACAGTAGCATAGGTTCCTCTATGGATGCGTTGGTAGCTAGGGGAAGGAATTTAGAGTGGGAGAAGGTTAACTCGTTGCGTTCATGGTCTAAGTCTAATGGCAAGGAAAAGATGAAGTGTTAGAACTGTGGAAGACAGGGGGCATATGAATAAGGATTTTGGAATCTTAAAGCACAAAAGGGAGATAAGGCAAATAAAGAGTTGAAAGAGGCCAATGCAACAGAATCGATTGAGTATGTGAACATTAATGATGTTTTGATCACATTTAAATTTATCTACCTTAGTGATGAATGGATTTTGGATACAGGGACATCATACTACATGACCTCGAATCGGGATTGGTTCACCACATATAATAAACGTGATGGTGATCAGGTATTTATGGGCAATGATATTGCCTATAAGTTTGTTGGAATTAGATCGGTGCACATTAAGATGTCTAATGGGATGGAATGCATCTTAACGAATGTGAGACACGTTCCTGACCTACGGAAGAATCTAATCTCTCAGGGAGCACTTGGGCAATTGGGTGTAAATTCAGCAGATTTGATTATCATGAAAGTTTCAAAAGGGGCACTCATAGTGATGAAGGCATGATAGAACGGTAACCTTTACAGGTTGATTGAGAATACCATATTAGATGGAACTGTAACATTTGTAGTGGAGTCCACGTCAGCATGTTTGTGGCATGCACATCAAGCCACATGAGCGAGCACGACATGAAGGTATTAAAGGATCATTCTTTAATTGTTGTATTTAAAAGCATTGTTTTGAATATATGTGAGCATTGTATATTTGGTAAATAGTCAAAGTTGTTTTTTAAGTTGAGTAAACATATTAATATGGGTAGTTTAGATTACGTGCATTCTGATATATGGGGCGCTTCACCCGTTGTTTCTGGAGGGAGTCATCATTTTTTATATCATTCATAGATGACTGATTATTTTTAAAATGTGTGCATGTACTTCGTGAAGTATAAATTTGACATTTTTGCTACATTTAAAGTATGGAAGGCAATAGTGAAAAAATAGTCACAACAGAACTTGAAAGTTTTGAGGACAAATAATGGAGGTGAATTCACTTCTAATGAATTTAACCAGTTTGGTAAAGATGAAGGGATCATGAGGCATAACATAGTCAGGCATACACTAGAGCAAAATGGTGAACTAAAATGGATAAACTGATGCCGTAAACATGATATATTACTTAGTGAATCGGTCTCCGTCTATGGTGATTGGTTGTAAAATTTTAAAAGAAGTGTGGATTGGTCATGATGTTGACTACTTGGGGCTGCGAGTATTTGAATATGACGCTTACTCTCATGTACCTTCAGTTGAGAGAGATAAGCTAGATCAAAGGGTTAAGAAATGTACCTTTGTTGGCATTGGTGATAATGTGAAGGGATAGAGGCTGTATGACTGGGTCACATGAAAGATCACAATTAGTTGTGACGTTAGGTTTGATGATGATTTTTTGTTTCGTAAGGAAGAATATAAGGAACCAAAAAAATCAGCGGTGACGTATGTTAAAATTGACAAGGGTGAAACACATATTGAAGCAAGTAGCAACAAGAGGTATAAGATTAGGTGGAGCACCACATGTGAGGAGAAATCCACCTAAAGATCACAGATTACTAGTGAGATATAAGGATGACTCAAACATTGCATTTGCCATTATTACAAATAAGGGGATCTGTCTACCTTCTAAGAAGCACCGGATGACCCAGATCCTGAGAAGTGGATGGCAGTAATGAAAGAAGAAGTGGACTCTCTGTATAAGAATAAGACATGGGAGCTGGTGGAGCTTCACATTGGGTGTAAAATGATCGGGTTCAAATGGATTTATAAGAAGAAATAAGACATATACAAGGCAAGGTTGGTAATGAAGAGGTATTCTCAGAAAGAAGGAATTGACTTCAATGAGATATTCATGGTGATTGTTAACTAGGTATCTATCAGGTTTGTGTTTATGTTGGTTGCCCAATATAATCTTGAGCTTGAATAAATGGATGTGATGATTGCTTTCCTACATAGGGAATTAAAAGAGCAGATCTACATGAAGAAACCAGAGGAGTTCAAAGAAAATGGGTTAGAGAATAAGTTTTGCAGGTAAATGAGGTCATTGTATGGCCTTAAACAATCGCATATGCATTGGTATAAGAAGTTTGATACTTTCATGCTGAGTCCACAGTTTATTAAGAGGGAATATGATCACTATATTTACTTTAAGGCATTTAGTGATAAAGAATTCATTCTATTGGTATTATAGTTGATGACATGCTTATCACCAGTCATAGCATGTCTGAGATCGATTTATGGAAGACTCAGTTGTCAGGGACATTCGAATGGAAAGATCTAGGTATTACAAAGAAGATTCTCAGCATTGGCATAGAAAAAGATAGGGATATGAGCATATTACAATTGTCCCAGACTTAATACATTGAAAAGGTGTTGTTCAAGTATGTGATGGATATGGCTAAGCTAGTTAGCACACCCCATGCTTCTCACTTTAGGATTTCTCAGAGCAATGTCTCATTATGTATGAAGAAAAGCAACTTATGTCTTATGTGCCTTATTAAAGCACAGTTGGCAGTTTGATATATGTCATAGTCTCTAAGAGACTGTATATTTCACATGCAATTGGTGTTGTGAGTAGATACATATCAAATCCAAGGAAGCAACATTCGGAGGCACCAAAATGGCTATTCGTTATCTACAAGGTGTAGCAGACTACATCTTGGAATTTCAAAAATCAGAGAGAAAGTTAGTAGGCTACATGGATTCAGATTATGTATTAAATTTGGACAACAGAAGGTCGACTTCTAGTTACTCGTTTGTACCAGCGGATGGAGCAATCAGTAAGATGTTAAAGCTCAATCTATGGTTGCCATTTCCATAACCAAAGCTGAGTATATAGCGATGAGGGAAGCATTCAAGGAAGATGTTATTAGATCGAAGGAATGATGAACAAGCTCGGGCTTCAACAGAAGGTTGTGCCTGTTAATTGTGATAGTGAAAGTGCAATAAATTAGGTGAAGAATTGGGTTTGGCATTCTAAAACTAAACATATTAATGTTTGTCATAATTTTATCTAACAAGTGCTTGAGGAATGCAGTGTGACTCTTAAGAAGATCCACATGAGCGTGAATCCGGATATGTTGACAACGGTTATTCCCGCAGAGAAGTTTCGATTTTGTTTAACTTCTTTGGGTCTGATGAAAGGTTAATAAAGACGGAGTGTACACGAGAAGCGGCGACGATGGTGAAGATATGATGAAGGCTATTAGAGATGGAGCTTGGACTTATGGCTCATGATGAATGAAACCATGGTGGATATTGTTGTCAGATGTCTTCAATCTGAATGGAACAGGGTCTGTCGATGCCATTGACAGACCACTCAATCCCATCGAGCATCAGTCGATGCCATCGACAGACATGCTCGATCCCATCGAGAAACTCCTGATTTATTCCAATTACTCGCTGGATGATTTTTGGGGTGCTACTTGATGTCATTGAGGAAGGCTTTGATCCTATTGAAAGACCTTCGATAGTTGTCAATCCTATCGATAGAAGTGCATTATTTCAGAATTGTAGGAATTGTTTCTTATTTCAAGTGTGACACTATATATATGGGTGTGAACAGGATTATGGTTAATTAATGCTAAGGGCTAAATGTTTCTAGGGTTTGGGGAGGAGAAAACGAGGGTTTTCTAAGTATTGTAAGTGATTTCATCTTTTATACCTTTTCTTTCATAGTGATTCGTTGTCGCTTTGTGCCATGGTTTTTCCCCACAAGGGTTTTTCCACATAAAAATCATGTGTGCTTATGTTTACTTTGTTTACATTTGCTTAATCTCATGTGATCTGAATTCAAGTTTACTTCCGCATATTCCCAATAGTTTAAACAACACTGACACATGGCTTCCACTAGTTGAAATGCAAGGCTCGAGATCCTGCCTATTATGGCCACATTACAAGGAACAACTATGATGAGACATCCACTGTTAAAAACCTTTCATATTGTGGGTTAGTGGGACATTCAATCTGCCCAGTACTAGCATCTCTCGATGCTCTCTTATGCTCCCAAAAATAATAATAATAATAATTAAAAAAAATCAAAACCTTTCTTTTTTGTGTGTGATTTGAAGATCTTGTTAGTTCATGCACTATGAATGCTCACTTTATATATTGTAAACACTACCAAAGCAAAACCAAATAGATAAATTATATACCTGTAAATGCTTTTCCACATAAAACTTAAATAGGATAGCATGTAAACAACTTATACCTAAAATTCATTATAGGTGTAAAGTGTTTACAAGCATAAAGTAAATAATTTTAAAAAACAAGCTAAAAAATAATTTCATGAGCTTTTCAAAATACCATTTAGTTTTTAACTTTTTGCTATTTTATTAGGAGGTTATTCAAATAATATTGCAAAAACATCGTATAAAATTTTATTAATTTAGTATATAATTATGTATTTAAATTTTAAAATGTTTATCAATTATAATAAGATTTTTTAATATATCCACAAAAATTTCCTTATAACATCCTTAGAAAAAAACAAAGAATTTGAAATTCTTAGACGGAAAATTTGCCAAAAATGAGTTTATTCATTATGCAGGTGCTTGCCTTATTTGGCACTGTGGAATTGAAATACGCTGGATTAGAAATCCCGTAGATTTGAAATACCATGGATTTGGAATCCTTAGGTTGTGTTAGGTACCATGAATTTAGAATCCCCTGTTATCCAAAAGTAGCTATGCATATTTTTACAGGGTTTGAATTTAATTACTAAACAACTTTAATATCCTTGATTAGTGTACTTATGTAATGTTTGACATAATGGCTGTGTTAAGCCCAGTGAAATATATACTTTGGCTGAAAATGATGAAATTCCAAGTCTCAGATGGGCCATAAGCATAGAATCACATCTCAGTGACTAACCAATAATTTATATCTATTGATTTATATGGACAATGTTTGGACAGCTCAAATCATTCTATTAACATATTTTTAATGATGAAGTTGATAATCTGAGTATTCTGGGATATCATCAGTGGGTCATATGCCCAATAGATTAGTATCCTAATGATATACATGTTACACATGAGACTCTTGAAAGGATTTTAATTATAATCCTACCTTCCACTTTGGATTTCAAACCCTTTATTTGAAACCCTTGATTACCTTATGATACCAAATATATTAGGAGATTTTTGAAATCCCCTCCAATCCTTGGTGCCAAACGACCCCTTGAGGTTTGTAGAACATCCAGTACCAAAATCCCATGCAACACCTGTTGTACACAGGCTGTAGAACAATCAAACTCTGTCGGCCTTCCATATCTTTTGTGTGACATCCACACCGTTCATCAGGTTTGCACCTTGATTGTAGGCCCTTCTGCCAGAATTCAGCCCGATCAACAACTCAGGTGGGCTACAACAATATGGGAGAGGAGCCGCCAACTAAAACCGAGTGTGAGGTGTACCATAGTGTGTATATTCCATCTAATCCCTTCATAAGATTATTCTCACTGCACTTTTCAAATAAATAAAGAACTATACGGGGGTATTTTAGTTATTCACACTTTATTAAAAAAAAAAAAAAAAAAACAAAACAAAAACAAAAACAAAACAAACAGTGACCACATCATGCACAGTCAGATGCTCCACCAACCACTTGATAGAATCGCTAGAATGACACGTGTGCAGTGTACAAAGATGCGTGTAGGGCCAGCAAAACCCATATGATCACAGAACTGACATGGTTGCCAGCCTTGCCAAAATTTTGATTCAGGTCAATGGATATTATTGGAGTGAAGGAGGAAACTTTGAGAGGTGTAAGTATTTCCTGTGGACAGCTTTACTTTCATGTGAAAAAGCCAGATCCCTTGGCACGGAACGTTCACACAGATATTCCCTTCTTTTTTTCTTCTTTTTTTAATGGTGGATAGATGCAGATGAAAGAGCACGTAGTAGTACATGGAGTATGAAGTGGAGCACAGAATCACATCCTCAACAAGGGATAGAATCTCATGCCTAAATTGAAGGTTACGCAAATGTGGGGAAATTTTCGTGGGCCCCACTTGTGGAGCTTGTGGGAAGGCCACCCTTCTCTTATCTTCAAGTGGTCAGATAGTTGCACTGGTGGATGATTTAACAACATGGAAATTAAAGATTCTGGTTTAGAATTTGGCGAATGTGGTCCTATGTTTTGATGATCTAAACCATCAACCTTGAAGAGAATTTGAATTTGAAGAATCAGATGGGCCCACTACTATTCTGGTGATCTCAATCAACGGCCATGGAGTAAAACTGAGTTTCAAGAATCTGATCTCCACCCTTTTTCATGTGGTATGAAAGGACCTGAGTTTAAAGAATCAAATCTCTAACAAATTTGGTTCATGTGCACCCAACGTTTTGGGGATCTAAATCAACATCCAATGAGTCAAATAGAGTTCCAAGAATCGAATTTCCCTCTATTTTGTTCATGTGGGCATATTTGTTGATCTAACCATCCAATATGGAGAGAACTAGATTTTGAAGAATCAGATCTCCATCGAATTTAGTTCATGTGGGATCAATATTATGATGATTTAAACCATGGACTGTTGGGATTTGGTCTGCGGAATCACACAGATCTAGATCTAGGATAACAATCCAATGGCACCAAGCACACACAAGAGAACACAAAGATTTAACGTGGAAAACCCTTGCGGGAAAAAAATCACGGCACAAAGCGACAGAATTCTACTATGAAAGCATAAATTATAAAGAGAGGACTTACTCGATTCGAACAACCTCGAATCTCACCCATGCTACACCCTTTGATAACCCTAGAACCCTTTAGAATATCTTTAGGAAGCCTTCGAATTACTTAGAATAGCCCTGGGGACTCCTATTTATAGTTTAGGAAACTCCACTTACGCACCTCCTTTGGAAAAGTCTGGAAACCGCCTCAAATTTACGCAGTCCGTGCGTGGGCTTTGTAACCCTCGACTAGTCGAGCCAAAGCCTCCACTGGTCGAAGGACCCCCTCGACCGGTCGAGCCATCCCCTCGACTGGTCGAGTAGCCCAAACACCAAAAAACATAGGTCGCTAAACTTTAAGTCGAGCGGCCCACTCGACCGGTCGAGCCAGGACCTCGACCGGTTGAGCGGCCCAAAATCCTGTCAAATTTAAGGCATCTGACAACAATCTCCACCATGCCTTCAATCTTCAACCATGTAGCTTATTGACCTCTTCTCTTATCTCTGCATCACATCATAGCTTCTCGTGCACACTCCGTCCTTCTTTTTCGTCATCGCCAAGCCCAGAGAAGTTACACATAACTTGAACTTCTCTACAGGAACGACCTTGGTGATCATGTCTACTAGATTTAAATCCACATGTCAACCACCTTTGCTCCTATCTTCCCAAAAGAAATGACATAGTCTTCTTACCATCTCACTGCTACCCAATATTTCTTGCTGGGGTACTTGCTCACAACACTGATAGCCTGTGAAATAACCGATATAATCCAGACCATGACATACACTGCTAACCGCATTTGAATAAGGCTCATGAGATTTCCTTCTTTTCCTCATCTGTTTTAAGACATGTCCTGAGGCAAACTTGATGAGAGACGCGTAGAGAATGCTCTATGGCTTTGTATGGTCCATCACCTCCTTGATCAATACCTACACACAAGGTATTCCTCCTGTGCTTACCAAACACTACTCCTCCTTTAGTCTCAATGCCAAGAACCCTCTTTGCAGCCCCTCGATCCTTCATCCTGAATGTCCCACTTAACCAAGTCTTCAGTACATTGATTTCAGACATGTCATAATTGGTGATCAACATGTCATCAATTCCTGACTCACCATGAAGGAATCAAACCATTGCCTAGACGACAGGTCAAACCATGAGCTCCTACAAAGTCTTTTCTTAGCCCCTTTAACTTCGAACCTCTCTGGTTGCTTCATGTAGATCTGCTCTTCCAATTTTCCTTACAGAAGTACAGAATTCTCATCCATCCTTCTAACTCAAGATTAAATTGACCAACTAGTACCAATCACAGATCTAATAAAAACCTGTTATACCGTCAGTGCGAATATCTCTGAAAAGTTAATCCCTTCTCTCTGAGAATACCCATCGCCACCAACCTCGCTTTGTATATATGTTATATCCTCATGAAGATCCACCTACATCCAACCGCTTCTGGCCCACTGGGAGCTCCACCAGCTCCCATGTGCCGATTTGGTACAACGAGTCCATCATATCGCCCATTGTCACCTTCCACTTCTTAGCACCAGGCTCATCTAGAGCCATCAAACTAGAAGACAGATCCTCCTACAATATTGGAGTCGTCCATGTACTTCGCCGATATCCTATGATCATGCCGTGTGATTCTTCTCATAGGTGGCTACTCCACCTGCTCTGTATCTCTGTCCGTGCCTCCCGGCCTTCTTGCCCTGCCCACTCATGTGGCCATTGTGACGCCCTGTCACTATGGTCACATGTGGGTGGGCACACGTGAGCGAGCGCACATGTGGGTGGGCCCCAAGATGGTTGGTAGGCTACTTTGTACATAGTTAAGGTGAAACTTTGTCCCACATCGAAAGTGTCATCTGAAGTTGTGGTGGTTATATGTGGAGTTGCCACCCTATACTGTATGAGGCCTTTTGGGGGTAACCCCGAGAACAAAACCGTGTGGGCTATGCCCAGAGCGGACAATATCATACAGTGTGGGCGTGGGCTGTTACAAATGGTATCAGAGCCAAGGACGACTCTGCCCTCGGTGGGGGCTATTGTGATGCCCCGTCACTGTGGTCACATGTGGGCGAGCACATGTGGACGGGCGTACATGTGGGTGGGCCCCAAGATGGCTGGTAGGCTACTGCGTGGCTGGCAGGCTACTGCATGGCTGGTAGGCTACTGTACTGGTAGGTTACTATGCACACAGTAAAGGTGAAACTTTGTCCCACATCGGAAGTGTCGTTTGAAGTTGTGGTGGTTATATGTGGAGTTGTCACCCTATACTGTATGAGGCCTTTTGGGGGCAACCCCGAGAACAAAACTGTGCGGGCTGTGCCCAGAGCGAACAATATCATACAGTGTGGGTGTAGTCTGTTACAGCCATGCCCATCATGCCACACACGTGTAGGGGTGGAATATGTTACATCCACTGCAGCTCCACCTTTTGAAGTGCTCCTGATCATCCTGTAAACATTATCGAGTTGTTGCGCTTTCATGATTACCCGTGCCCCCTTAGATACCTTAAGAGCACCATCAATACCTGTGAACTTGCAGCCTATTACCTCAAATACACTAAGAGAAATCAGATTCTTCTTCAAATCAGGAACGTGCCTAACATCAGTCAAGGTACACTCCACCCCATCAACATCTTGGTACACACCGAACCAACAGCCACAACATTTCAGGCAATGTCATTGCCCATAAATACCTATCCACCATCATACTCCATGTAACTGGTGAACCAACTTCGACGATGAGTCATGTGAAAAGATGTCATTGTGTCTAGAATCCACTCATCTTTATAATCATCATATGGTCGTCTGATCGTAGATATAGACAAAACATCACCATCACATCCACTCAATCCATTTGACGTGGCAGCATTGGCCTCCCTGTACGAAGCCTCAAAATCTTCTCTCTTAGATTTAGGATTTGTACAATCCTTCTTCACATGTCCTTCCATCCCACAATTCCAGCACTTTACCTTTACTTTGCCCTTGCCCTTGGATTTGGATTTAGAACTTGAAAAAATTATATTTTATTCAAAATTTCTACCCCTTGTAAGCAGTGTATCAGAAGATATCCCCATGTCGACGTTAAGCTTTCTCATAGCCTTCCCTTGAAGGGCTGAGATAATGGTGTCGACACTTAAGATTTTATTTGTGGAGCACATTGTGTCCTTGAATGACTCATAAGACTCCGGAAGAGAATTCAGCAACACACATACTTATTCCTCATCTTTCATCACTTCCTCCATATCCAGCAATTTGCAAACCAATTTATTAAAGTTGCTGGTGTGAGCCTCCAGATCTCCACCTCTGTTATCTTGAAGTTATACCACTGCCACTTCAAGTGTAGGCAATTTTCAGAGGATTTTTTCACATAGACATCCTCTAACTTTGCCCATAACTTAGCCGCAGTTTTCTCCCGCATGACATTGTAGGGAACCTTATCCGTAAGACATAAACGGATTGATGATAAAGCCTTCTTATTAAGAGTATTCCATTCATCATCAGTCATAGTAGAATTTCACTCCTCAAGAGCACCATCTTCGCCCTGCTTGATTAAGGAACTCATCATCTTGATCTTCTATAAATCAAAATTATTTTTCCTCGAGTACTTCTCAATATCAAACCTGGTGCTTATCATTATTACTAATCCCTCATATTCAGATCTGTGCCCCAACAATTGCTCTGATACCACTTGTTGGGGATTTGTACTGCAGAATCACATAGATCTAGATCTAGGATAACAATCCAATGGCACTAAGCACACACAGGAGAACACAAAGATTTAACGTGGAAAACCCTTGCTGGAAAAAACCATGACACAAAGCGACAAAATTCCACTATGAAAGCATAAATTACAAAGAGAGAGGACTTACCCGATAAGAACAACCTCGAATCTCACCCTTGTTACACCCTTTGATAACCCTAAAACCCTTTAAAATACTTTTAGGAAGCCTTAGAATTACTTAGAATAGCCCTAGGGACCCCTATTTATAGTTTAGGAAACTCTACTTACACACCTCCTTTGGAAAAGTTCGAAAACCGCCTCAAATTTACGCAGTCCGTGCATGGGCTGCATAACCCTCGACTAGTTGAGCCCAGGCCTCAACTAGTCGAAGGACCCCCTCGATCAATCAAGCCATCGCCTCGACTGGTCAAGCGGCCCGGACACCAAAAAACATAGGTCACTGGACTTTGAGTCGAGCAGGCCTTAACTAGTCGAGCGGCCCAAAATCATGTCAGATTTAAGGCATCTGACAACATGGACCATGGAGAGAACCTCAATGTTAAGAATCAGATCTCTACTAAATTTGGTTCATGTGGGCACCTTGTTTTGGTGATAGAAAATCAATGCCCATTGTTGTTCCTTTTTCTTTCAATTTCAATCATGTGATTTGTGTGGGCATGCCATAATTGAATGTGTGGCTCAATTCAAATTGCACCAAGATAGGTAGATACATTAGAATTGGCTGTATGTGACCAAGATCGAATAAGACCAGTCAATTATTCAGTCACTTGCACAATATTGTTTAAAATGAGCAGGTGATTATCAGAGGGTGGGGTTCATCATCTGAAAATGAGTTACACATCTGCCTTCCATACGAAACGAATTTTTCCATACAGATGGAATAAAAAGGAAATTCTTACAGTCAGCCGTGGAAAAAAACTACAGAGCACCTTTTTGAACAAAACTTGCTTCATACTTAAACTGAATCTAACGTATAAGCGTAGACCAGAATTATAGCTAAAGTTAACAACTACTTGGTTATTGTTACCGATTATACTAAGGAATGTAAATGATTGATAATACTAAGAAGTACAAAGTAAATAAAAGATGGATTTGATTTGGTTTGGTTGGTATGAGACACCTTCTCTTGAATTTCTTACTATTTATAGCCTTAAATCAATCATCTGTATGCTTCCCATGTTTTGACGGCTACTATAACCATTTTAACATTATTGACCTTCTATAGCCTTTCCTTCTTAACTTGCCACCTATCACGATAACCGCTCCAAGCGTTCTTATCGATTCGACCACGTTATACTCAGTCACTCCCATTTTATGGATGACATGGCACCGCATGATAGACGCTAATTGTATCACCGCAAAATCCTCTTCAAGTATCTCCACATATCTCAAATACACCACGCTGAAATTGCAGTAATGACTGCTTTAGTCAAAGTGGGAATATGCAAAGATGTCCTAGAGTGGGGTGAATAGGACTTTTTAAGATTTTATGATAATTTAAAAACCTATCAACCATATCCTGAATTAATATGCAAGTATCAGGATTTCTTCAATGTAACTTTAATAGCTTCCAAGCCAAATAGAGTACCCAATCATAAAACTATTCGAAACATAAATAAGATAAGAAACATAGTTCATGATGGATGTGACTGTGTGTGAGATGTGATTCTAATTAGTTCTAGGTAATCCTGTAAGCATGCATTATGAGAACATTCAGAGAAATCACACAAGTATTAAGAGTAAATAGCAATCCCAAACACAGTCATTTTTATAGTGGTTCGACTATATGCCTACTCCACTTCCGGCAGACGCACTCAACCCTTTGAGTGTACCGGATCTCAGTAACGGAGGTTTTAAATCAGGTTCACCTCAAACCAGTACAACTTACACAAGGCTAACTTTAGAACCTACACAAGGTACCTAACATGTCTCCACGAGATACAAGTTTATGCCCCACACAAGAGCAAGGGTCAACACATAGCACCTAGATTTTAGGCCACACAGGCCAAGGATCCACACAAGGAACCTAACAGTTTATGCCCTACATAAGAGCAAAGGTCAACACACATCACCTATGTTTTAGACTACACATGTCAAGGACCTACACAAAGGACCTAAGTTTATGCTCTCCACAGAGCAAGGGTCAACACACAGAACCCCCACGTATCTCCCGTCGGAGGCCTCCTATGAGGACTTGAAAGGGGTGAGAATCACCTATGACCCAATCCTACACAAAGGAATGATCAGCAGAGTCTCTAGACTCTAGTGACTTACATATAAGTAGATGAGCCCCATTTAGCATGTTGATGAAGATCTCCTCCTTTGATGATGAAGAATCTTCAATTCCCTTGAACAGCAACACAAATGATGCTCCAATGTGTAGCGACGGGTTGAGTCAAGGTTATGTTGGAATCCTACTCTATTAAATTTTTTCCTATTTTAGAGACGGAGTGATTCCAAGCATCTACACATTCAAGGTATCTCAACTCAATGATTTGCCATTAAGGTGGTAACTGGAGGATCCTTGAATGCAGAAGTATATTCCCCAATCCACTCTATTGAATATTATTGATGAGGGTGGATTGGAGGATGAACTCCCATGAGAGAAAAAGGCTTAGGGTATGTGATCTGTATTAAACACTCAAAAGCTCCATATATTTTCTCTACTCACAACCAAAGGTAAGCTCTCATTAAATGGGCAAAAAGTTCCAACGAAAATAAAACAGTCATATTTTTGACAGAGTTCGATAACATCAAGCAAGTTTTGATATCATCAAGCGTATACTCTCGATAACATCGAATGGCCGCTCGATGACATGAACTCAATCTGTCAAACACTTTTGAACCTTTTTGGCAACTGGTCGAGGATATCGAACATGCTTCGATGTCATTGGATTTCGAACTCCGATTTCATCGACGCATGGTTCGATTCCTCGACATTTGAAAAACATGAGAGCAGACTTGCCTTAGAAACTCAACAGGTGTTAATATGATTGAGCATCCCTTGATATCATCTGATTTTGAATGTTGATGATATCGATAACAGTGTCGATTCATCAGTCTTTTCAAGGAATTTTCCTATAAACTCACCGAACAGTTTGTGTCCTATTTCGATGACATCGACCTGGTCTCGATATGAAAGCATGCTGGTCAGATTCGTGTCCTAATTCAATATCATCGAAGGTCCGTCAATATCATCGAGGTTTGAATTGCGAGGATATCGAGGCTCTCTTCGAGATATCGAAAATCACGTGATTTAACTGCATTTTGGACACAGACTGACCAAATGTCAATTTTATTGAGCCATGTCGATAAACTCGAGATTTGAAATTCAATGATATCGAACCTCTCATCGATTCATTGATAATTTAGTCCAGGATTCATTGTGATTGTTGGACATCTGAAGTCCTCATTTCGATAACATCGAGTGAGTTTCGAGGACATCAATAACAGTGTTTGATTTCATCGAACCACTTATCGATAAATCGACAAAGGCAGAAAACTTAGAGATTTTTCTGATTTTGTAAAATAATTTTCTCACCTTAAACCTTAAGTTGTTCTATCCATTTTTAAGGGTTTTATATACCTGGTATTTTAAGCCATGGGATGTGAGGCTAAGTTTACCTTTGACGAGTTCGGGTACACATCCTGTTGAGGCAGATGCTTGAATGATCTTCCTATGGGGCTCACTTGTCTTGCTGACTCAACACTCATGCTAATTGACAAAGCAGGGTACTTTCAATCTCCCCCTTTGTTAATTACTTGACAAAACATCTGAAGTCCTAGAACAATATCTAGACCAACACCCTAAATTGTGTGTACATAACTCTTTACACAATTTTATAATGCTACTGCAAGTTTAAACACATAAGTATGTAACTGCTCCCCCTGTCTTCATGCAGCTGCTCCCCCTAACACCTATACCACCATTCATACATAGATACACATAATTTTCTCCATGGTGGGATTTGTTCTCCCCCTTTTTGTCAGTCATTGGCAAAGGGTAATATCTCAATATTAGTTGACTGAAGTTGCAGTATAAAGATAGGGGAGAATCAATAGAGTTTCAGATATTTTAATGAATATTAGATACATCTCTAAAATGCATAATCAGTAAGAAACAGATGTATAACAGATAATGGCATCTCTATTTGCATGGAAACCATTTATGCATACTAGGTCAAAGGAGAGCTATGATTTTGGCAGAGAATAGCAGTATAACTTTAAATGACGTAAATCAAAAACCAATTCTCAATTGTTAAGGAATATGCAGGAGAAAACAGTCACAGTTTATACCAGCATTTCATAGAAAGTAACGCATAATTGAGAGTAGAGAGACATGACAGCCAAGATATATGAATTAGCAAATAGCCATTAACAAAAATATCCAAAATAAAAACTGCCCAAGTTTGGCAGTATGGCAACATCCATACCAAACCAACAAAATATCTAGCCTAACCATGGGCATATCAAAATAAATAAATAAAAGGATAGAAAATAGCCCAAAGTATGTAAGATCAGATAAAAAGGTATGTTGTTGTTGCAAAAAGGGAATCACAGTGTCCATGCATGGACACATCCATACACCTACTCCTTCACCAACTAGAATGTTCGAGGTCCTCCAACCGTCAACAATTCAAGGATTTGTTGCATAGTGTGCTGGAGAGCGTCCATCCTGTCCTCAATCCCAGACAGTTGTCGTTCACAGTTGTGGAGCCGCTCATCAATCCTGGCTAGTCCATTCAGCAGATGGCATTCAAATACATGATGTCGGCGATTGGAGACTAACTCAGGACTGCGAAGGGGTGTCCGATTAGGTCCCCATGGTGTTTGCATATTTGGTTGCTAGCTGCTTACTCCTATTAGTGGAGGACTATCTGCATGAGAATAAGCTAAAACATACACCTGTTGAACTGCATCATGGTCGAACCATACTTCAGGATGTACTTTATCTGATGTCACCGGCAGACCTTCCCAGTGTGCAAGTTTGCAGATGAGGGATGAAAATGGAGGTGTATCAAGATGATCCCCTTTAACTATCCTAATTAGTTGCTCTAGGATAAGAGTTAGTAGGCACACAGGGACCTCTTGATATACATCATACAGGACATTTAGCACAAAGGGGTTTAGTCTGGTTTCTTTGGCATCATATGGATACACATTCGTACTGAAGATACTATGGAGGATTTTGAACAAGGTTCCTAGATATTTCACAGGAAGTATGTTTTCATCATTCCTAGGGATTGTAGCACCTTGGCACAGTGCACGCGTGATTTCCTCCCACATTCCTAATTCATTCAAACTTCTCTTAGTGATAGGGATTCGATTCACGCCTATGTCTAGAAGATGTCCAAGAACGACTGGAGTAATGAGCTTGGTTTGTTGTACAAATTTCAGACAAATACATGACAGGTAATCCCGAACAATGTGGCAACAATTGAAAAATTGCTGAATCATTTCATATTGATAGGGACCACCCAAATTGAGTATATTTTGCTATCCAATGGTTTCTAACAGAAGATCCACCCCATAAGGCTCTATAGCAGTGTTGAGAACAATACGATCCACGACCGTTACTTGTTCCCAATCCGATTAGTGTTTAGGTGATCTATTTCCTGGAGAGTTCACATTTTTGCCCTTCTTGATTTTTGAAGACTTTGAGGAAGAGAGATCCTTACCTTTGCCCTTAACCATTTCTTTCTCCTCTTAATGTTTGGAAGGCCGCAAATGAATGGAAGGAACCAGAGAAGATGAAAGCAAATGTGTGAACTTTTCATGCTTTCATTCTTGCTTTTATAGCAGATTTGTCGATGTCATTGAAGTGGTTTCGATGGCATGGAACTCAGACTCATAAAGTAATTGAGACCGTGTCAGTGACTGTTGGAAAAGTCTAACAGATATAGTGGTCATTGGGGAAATCCAACGGACACTTGCTCATCTTCCAGAGAGCCATCGATTACATTGATGGTGACTTTTGATGTCATTAAATTTTGAAACTCAATGACATCGACAATGACTTGATGTTATCGAGTATGTCAAGATTCAGCACTTCTGTTGACATAAGTAACATGGTTAATTCATGAAGGTTTGCCTATTTTGTTTATGAATAATTAACCATATAATAATCATGAGAGTCTCTGTTAGAAGATTTGCTTATGCAGATCATTTTGTCTGAGCTTTTCATCAATTTGCACATATTCTAATTGATTTCTGGAGATCACTAAATCTATTTGCATCAAGAAGCTTAGTTAGAATATCGGCGAGTTGTTTTTCTGTAGACACATAATCCAACACAATAATCTTTTCTTCAATAAGTTCTCAAATAAAATGATGATGGATGTTAATATGCTTGGTCCGAGAATGTTGGATAGGATTTTTTGAGATATTGATAACACTCGTGTTGTCACAGAAGAACAGAAGAGGGTCATTGTGAATTGCTCAATCCCATGATCCAATAGCATCATAATCCAACAGCATTTGTTTCATCCAGAGGAGTTGTGCACAAAAACTACCTGTAGCAATATATTCAGCCTTAGTAGTGGACAGATATATTGAAATTTTTTTCTTGCACTACCAAGATACCAAATAATTTCCAATATAAAAACATCCTCCACTTGTTGATTTGCGATCATCCAAATTCTCAGCCCAATCGTTATCAAAATAACCAGCAATGATGGTGGGTGTTTCAAATGGATACCATAGGCCAAAAGAGTTGTTCCAGCTATATATTTAATGATTCTCTTAACAACTGTTAGGTGAGATTCCTTGGGATCTGCCTGATATCGAGCACGCACTCCCATGCTAAAAGAAATATCTGGACGACTAGCTGTGAGATACAACAGGCTACCTATCATACTTTGATAGAGGTGTTGATCCACACTTTTGCCATTAATGTCTTTGGAGAGCTTGAGTGTGGTGCTCACGGGAGTATGATAGGTACGACTAGACTCAAGTCCAAATCTTTTCGTTAAGTCTTTTGCATACTTGGTTTGACATATAAAGATTTCGTTGTTTAATTGCTTCACTTGTAAGCCTAAGAAGAAATTCAATTCACCGACCATACTCATTTCAAATTCAGACTTCATGAGATCGGCAAAGTTATAAGAAGTATCTTCACATGTAGAACCGAAGACTATATCATCCACACAGATCTGGGCAATGAGCAATGAATCCTTTGTCTTTTGAGTGAACAGTGTTTTATCTACACTCTCCCTACAAAATTTATGGTCCAAAAGAAATTTCATCAAATGCTCATACCAAGCACGTGGTGCTTGTTTGAGACCATAAAGTGTTTTGCTCAGAAGATAGACATGATGAGGATACTTGGGATCTGAAAACCCCTTAGCTTGTTCCACGTAAACTTCTTCATCAAGTTCCCCATTAAGAAATGCACTTTTCACATCCATCTGAAATAGTTTAAACTTTAAAGCACATGCAATAGACATAAGAATCATGATAGACTCAAGACGAGCTATAAGAGCAAATGTTTCATCAAAATCAATGCCATCTATCTGTGAATATCCTTGAGCAACAAACCTTGCTTTATTCCTAATCACATTGCCAGATTCATCGGATTTGTTCTTGAAAATCCATTTAGTTCCAATGATATTTGTATCGAGTGGTCTGGAGACCAATTGTCATACCTCATTTCTCTAAAATTGTTGAAGTTCTTCTTGCATAGCATTTATCCAATGTTCATCTTAAAGAGCTACCACAATTTTCTTAGGCTCAATCTTTGAGGTAAAGCAAAAATGACTATAGATGCTTTCTATCTGCTATCGAGTTCTTACACCATCATTAGGATCTCTAATGATTTCTTCTCGAGGGTGATCCTTAATGATTGGTGTGTTGATGACAGTTGAGGTTCATTAGATGAGGGAGTTTTGTTATCTGATTAATCTATAATGCATGAATCCACATCATCTTCTAATTCATTCAAGGGGTTGTCTTCTTCATGGGACAGGTCATCGACCACCACATTGACTGATTCATGAATGGTGAGGGTCCTTAGATTGTATACCCTATAAGCACGACTATTCAAGGCATACCCTAGAAAGACATCTTCGTCACTTTTAGACTCAAACAAACTTTCCTAGGTGATTTGTCTTTTAGGATATAACATTTACTACCAAAGACACGGAAGTATTTCACACTAGGTTGCTTTCCATACCATAGTTTTTATGGTTTTTTGTTCAAACCTGCTCTAAGATATACTCTATTTATTATGTAGCAGGCGGTATTAACTGCTTCAGCCAAGAAGCTTTTCGCCATATTCTTTCCATTTAACATAACTGACCCCATTTCCTGCAGTACTCGATATTTTCTTTCAACAACTCCATTTTGCTGTGGAGTTTTTAGGGCTGAGAATTCATGGTTGATTCCTTTCTCATCACAATACCTTTCAAATCTCTCATTTTCAAATTCACCACCATGATCACTCCTTATACTATTTATGCAATATCCTTTCTCATTTTGAAGTTGCTTTTCCATAATTATAAATTCATTAAAAGCATCAGATTTTTCTCGAAGAAATGCGACCTAAGTAAATTTAGTGTAATCATCTACTACCACCAAGAAGTATCTTTTTCTGTCATGACTTTCAACTTTGGTGGGACCAACTAGGTCCATATGTAGTAAATCCAATGGCTTTGTTGTTGCTATGGTGGTTGTCTTTTTGTGACTGACTTTTATTTATTTACCTTTTAGACAATCACTACAAATAACTTTTCTTCTTTTCTAATTTTGGGAAGTCCTCTAACCAAATTTCTTAAACTTAACTTGGCTAAGTTTCGATAGTGAACATGTCCTAGCCTTTGGTGCCATAATTTGGACTCATTCTTCACAGCCATATTGCATTTTGTGGATAGTATATTCTCATTGCTACTTTCAATAACGTAGCAGTTGTGACTTGCGTGTAAACCTTTCATGATAGATTTTCCTGTATGATCTAAGATTCTACACATATCTTTTAAGAAGGTGACCAAATGTTCTTTGTCGCAAATTTGAGAGATACTAAGGAGATTATGTTTTAGGCCTTCTACACACAGAACATTTTTAATCTTGGGGAGTCCTGGACCAATTATCATTCCTTGCCCAATTATTCTGGCGGAGATCCCATCTCCAAATGTGACTGACCCACCATCAAAGTCTGAATACTCATAAAAATGAGTTTGGTCAGTGGTCATGTGTCTGGAGCACCCACTATCAAGATACCATTTTGAACTATTACTGACTTTTGGAGTAGTATGGATTACTAGGCAATTGTTCTGATCTTTCACACCCTCTAATCCAACACTATTGGTCATGATTCCAACTTCAGTCAAGATCACTCTCTAGGCGGTGAAGCCCTTAAGAGAGACCCGCTCTGATACCAATTGAAATTACGGTAATGACCGCTTTAGTCTAAGTGGGAATATGCCAAGATGTCCTAAAGGGGGGTGAATAGGACTTTTTAAGATTTTATGATAATTTAAAAATCTGTCAAACCTATCTTGAATTAATATGCAAGTATCAGGATTTCTTTAATGTAACTCTAATGGCATCCAAGCCAAATATAGGATCCAATCATAAAACTATTCAAAATGTAAATAAGATAAGAAACATAGTTCATGATGGATGTGACTGTGTGAGATGTGATTCTAATTAGTTCTAAGTAATCATGTAAGCATGCATTATGAGAACATTCAGAGAAATCACACAAGCATTAAGAGTAAATAACAATCCCAAACACATTCGTTTTTATAGTGGTTTGACTATATGTCTACTCCACTTCCGGCGGACGCACTCAACCCTTTGAGTGTACTGGATCTCACTAATGGAGGTTTCAAATCAGGTTCACCTCAAACCTGTACAACCTACATAAGGCTAACTCTAGGACCTACATAAGGTACCTAATATGTCTCCATGAGACACAAGTTTATGCCCCACATAGGAGCAAGGATCAACACACAGCACCCAGATTTTCGGCCACACAGGCCAAGGATTCACACAAGGAACCTAATAGTTTGTGCCCTACACAAGAGCAAAGGTCAACACACAAAACCTAAGCTTCAGACCACACAGATCAAGGACCTACATAGAGGACTTAAGTTTATGCTCTCCACAGAGCAAGGGTCAACACACAGCACCCCCACGTACTCTCCCGTTGGAGGCCTCCTATGAGGACTTGAAAGGGGTGAGAATTACCTGTGACCCAATCCTACACAAAGGAATGATCAGTATGGTCTCTGGACTCTAGCAACTTACAGATAAGTAGATATCGATAACAGTGTCGATTCATCGATCTTTTCAAGAAATTTTCCTATAAACTTGCTGAACAGTTTGTGTCCTATTTCGATGACATCGACCTGGTCTCGATATGATCAATGTTTGAATATCGATATCATCGAGTTATCCTCGATACTTAAATGAATTTACTTGAAAGCATGCTGGTTAGATTTGTGTCCCATTCTGATATCATCGAAGGTTCGTCAATATCATCGAGGTTTGAATTTCGAGGATATTAAGGCTCTCTTCAAGATATCGAAAATCACATGATTTAACTGCATTTTGGACACAAACTGACCAGATGTCGATTTTATCAAGCCATCTCGATGAACTCGAGATTTAACATTCGATGATATCGAACCTCTTATCAATTCATCGATAATTTAGTCTAGGATTCATTGTGATTGTTGGATAGCTGAAGTCCTCATTTCGATGACATCGAGTGAGTTTCGAGGACATTGATAATAGTGTTCGATTTCATCGAACCACTTATCGATAAATTGACAAAGGTAGTATTCTATCTATTTTCTTGATTTTGCAAAATAGTTTTCTTCCCTTAAACCCTGAGTTGTTCTATCTATTTTTAAGGGTTTTATATACCTGGTGTTTTGGATCATGGGATGTGAGGTTAAGTTTACCTTTGACAAGTTTGGGCACACATCCTGTTGAGGCAGACGCTTGAATGATCTTCCTATGGGGCTCACTTGTCTTGCTGACTCAACACTCGCGCTAATGGACAAACCAGGGCACTTGTAACGACCTTGGATTTTCTTGTGCTAATCTTTCCTTAAGTAGTTGTTTTGGGGTAATTAGCGCTTTACTTGATTGCTTGTGAAATTCGCATCAATCACTTTAAATTGTATCTGCATGGCTCTAAACGTGTAGATTAGTGAGCGCTACGTTAAAATTCCATCGCTAAATCTTGTAATTTTGAAGATGGATCGGACTGAAAAGTCCGATGGCGATATCTTAACGGTCACCAAGTTGGGCTTGATCTTCACCTCGAAAATCAAGTCGATCGGATTTCCGGGTCGATTTGGTTGAGTTCCTTGGAATTTATTAAGCTTTTATGAAGTCTTGATCAGAATAGTTGGCCCAGGCATATCCTAGTGCTTGTGGACTCGAGATTCCGTGACCGTTGAATTGAGTGTGGTCTACCACGTCTGACCATGATCCATGGTCAATGAGCTTAAGTCCAACCTTTCGTGGTTATAGGCCCACAAGAAGTGCTTCGTTGGATCGAGAAAGGCGTGCTTTGGTTGTAACCTAAGTATACCTTGACCCTGGGGTTATTTCCATCATTCTAAGGCCTATATATAGTCCTTAAACCCTAGCTCTCATTTCCATACGAATTTTCTCTAACCCTAGCTTAAGTCTTGATTCTCTTCACTTTGAATCGTTCTTCTGACGATTCTGAGTTCCTTTAGGGTAAGTTAACCTAACCCTAACCTGTGTTAGAGCTTAGACTAGACTTGGTGTTGTTGTATCTCATTTCTATCCTTATTTTAGGGTATTCTAGCGCCGTTGACGAAGACAACTCGTCTAAATCAGCTCGGCGGTTCTTTCTTCGCTTAAGGTGCGGACTTTAAGTGTGTAGGTTATGGTTTTCAAGGCTTTCAATCCCAGTTAGTGATTTATTCTTGTTATGGATGAGATTTCACATGTCAAATGTTGTGTTTACATTGCCTTCCTGACATGCATGTGCTATATTGAGATTTGCGTATTCTATGTGTATTTATAAAGTACCGTATACGTATAAAATATGCACTTATGTTTGCCATGATTAATTGTCATGTATGTATGCTAGATGCATGTATGACAACTCCTTGGTAAAAGGGATTGTCTAAATGCATGTATTTCAACATACATCATGTATGTTGTTCCATGTATGCTAAGTGTTTGTAGAAATGCATGAGTGATCTAAGTGTAACTGATTACACTAATTGTGGGCGTTGAGAAGTGATATTGATGCGCATGATTTCCTTTATGCAGTTACATTCCAAGTTCTTTTAATTCAAGCATTACCTATGCTTACATTTATGTTAAGTTGATATTCTTCAAGTGCTACCATGATTTGAGTTGGTTGTTTCATTATTGTCTTACAATCCATATGAGCATCTGTTGTTTAGTCCAGAAATCGGTAATTGACCCTATATTCGTGGTTGAGATTGCTCGCCACGTAAGACGTATTAGACGAACCCAGTCGTATTAGAGTTGTCGGCGGTGGTTTGGCCATGTTTGAGCACTCTATGTCGTTCAATTCAACGTGCGCTTGTGCTAGTCGAGTTCGTCAAATAACCCGATTGTCCGATGTATGTTAACCATGTATCTAGCGTACCGAACTTACCATGACATCCTATTAACTATGGTACTTGATCCGCTAAGACTCATGAGCCGGACATGGTGGTATGGGACACCGTACGAGCCTCCCGTAGTGACCTGAGCAACTAAACTCGTGAGCCGATTATGGTGGTATGGGACACTATAACATTGATTGGTGACGAGCCCTTTGTAGTGACCTCGAGCATAATACCGCAAGGAGGTGACGATCCATGAAAGGCGTGCATTGATCCCTTTGCTACGACCTCAACTATATAATCATATGAGATATCTAGGATTGACGACCCTAGTATGGATTACTGTTTGGATGGTGACACGATCAAGGTCGTTACAAAAATGGACTAATAACAACTTGGTAATCATATCCATGCACCGCATTTGCATGTGCTTTGTAGATGTGGTGCACTTTGAGGCGATGTCATGCGTAACGTAAGATGATGTACGCGTGAGGGCACGCATCATATTGCATTCATCCTTGCATTAACAAGAGTACTTAGGATTTATTTACTTATCCTGCTTTATCATTATTGTTTGATTGAACTGATAACATGTTAACCATTATTGTTCCACCGAGTTGATCACTCACTCCCACGTTTCGGCGGTGTTACACACCCACCGGACTCTGTCTTAGATTTGCAGATGTTGATGCGACTTCGAGGCAGAGCGGGAGCTGGATGACGACGAGGCCGCCTTCTCCTATATGCAGTTGTCTGAATCCCCTGAATCATATCTGTGTTTTGGCTTAATCTATTCCATGTTTTATGCACTAATACAGTCAACATACATCCATCATTAAATATGTTGCATAAGTGATGTTTTGGAACTCGGGAGCTGAGTTATGCTCGACCCCCGAATTTCAGGGTGTTACAGCACTTTCACACGCAACTCTTGAAAAATTAAATGCATCCCTCTTTGATTTGATCTTGTAGGAATGGATGGAAATAGGGTACAACATTGCCCCAATGCTGTTTTACCTTTACTAAAGGTGAAAGAAACATGTAACCCCTCATAAATGCGGTCATTCTTTAGGCCACATGGCAATGCTTCATTTACCACACATCACCAAGATAATCTTGAATGATGGTTGTGTTTTCCTTTTTTGAATAAAGAGATACTCCCGTAGTGACATGTGTATAAGTGTCGTACCATACAAGATTAAGATTACATCCTAATTAATGCACCCGATTTTATCCGATATAAACCCCATTTTAACACGTTTCCCAAATTCTCAAACTCTCTTCCTATTTCTTCATCTTAGAAACCCTAACTCTTCTCATTTCAGTGATGATTGCTTCCTCATCCTCTATCTCCCCAACCTTCCAGCAAGATGATCTAATATATATATATATTAGATGGCCTTTCTAAAAAGTTCGCCAATGAGATCATCTTCAAAGCACCAATCGAAGACTATTATTGACTCAACTTTCTTTACTGAAATTGAAGCTGATGAGATCCGTCCATTAGACTGCTTTTTTCCAAACTACCATGGCGAGGACATGGTAATCCAATATCAATTGATTCCAGATCATTCCAATGCCCTGAAAACTTTGTGATCCTAGCTAAAATGCTTGTTAGGTGCGATTGGTTTGATTGCATCATTGCACAATATGAGGCTTCTTGGAGAGAGAACGACATTTATGAATGCATCATACTATCATTGTTTAATTATGCACCAAATCCCTCCTTCTTACTGCATCATCAACATTCTGGAATCCATCCACCAACACTTTTTCTTTGGATCTGGCCCCATGAGTCTAGAAATTTTGGATGTCTGTACTCATACCCAGCTTCTTCCCTTTGACGCTGCATTTTTTCCAAGCTTCTCTCATGATGAAGAAAGACATTTCAACAACAAGGCCAGCAAAGCCTACTCTCATTCCATGCTCGTTTACCGTAAACATGAAGGTCGAGTTGAGTATGAAGAACCCATAGCCTTCTTACTGCTATGGATCTGTTGCCACCTACTTTGTATGAATGCTCTCTAGATCACCAGCAAATATGTTCAACTGGTCGAGGCACTTGCATAGGATAGAAAATTATCACTTGCGCCCTTTGTACTCGGCCACCTATATAGATGCATGTATGAGCTAACCACAAAGGATCTATTTCACAGTAGAGGACCATTATGGCTTCTCCAAATATGGTTGTATGAATATTTTCATTCCTTTCTTATACATTCTCATCCTCTTAATATTATGTATACCTCTTACGGTCATCACAACATTCATTTTCCCCCAAGAAGTTTATACATTTCCTATAAACATGGATCTCTTTTCTTTCCTCTTAATGTTGGTAAGTGTTATAGTACCTTTACCCCTTTCTACTTAAAAGAGTTTAGTCTAGTCTAGTTTACAAGCGATTTTGAAGAAAATGATGATCAATCGGCCTCACTGATGCTCCAGGCAAAGGAAAGTTACCAAATCTGCAGGGACCTCCCTTATGGCGGCATAGTAGAAGCTAGCACAAATGCCAAGGCTATAATCGAGCAATACTTTATGAATTTACTTGCTCAACGATTCGACCTCGTCTAATGTATCCCTTGTCCTTTTACCCAAAAGACTTGTAACCAACCACCTTATTCTCGATCGATCGTCGATCAAGTTGAACTTTACCGTTCTCTCCATTCCACTTTCCATTCGGCCAACATGTCTTTTGAGCTTCCCACATTTCCAAACCATCTCTAGATGATGGATACCTTTTCTGAATGGTTGGAGGGACATTATAAGCAACTGATCACCACATCTATTGAGCTTATTGTTGCTCATCTCTATTCCTCGATGGACTTACGAGTAAAGAAGAAAACTGCATCCTAATCGATCATGACTTTTGGCCGAAGGGCAACCAAGTCGAAGGATATATCGACTGAAACTACTACAGTAGCAGAAGCTCAAGTGATCGAGACCGCACCTAAACTAAATGCCAAAAAGTTACGGTGAATGGGCATGTTCTTAAAAAAAACTCTAGCCCTTGTGTCTTCTCCAAGGCTCCCCCAAGGATTGTTGACTTCGGACCTCTTCTCGCTCTAACTCCTAAAGCTCCTACTCTGGTCCACACGACTGACATTAACAAATTAGTCATCATAAAAAATGACATGCGATCGACTAACATTATAGAAATCAGGTACTTCTTCATATGACGATGTATCTTCTTTTGAAAAATAGTTCAAAACTAAGTATTAGCCAAGAATTCCATTTAAGATCATACCATGGAAATTGAGGAAGGCCTCAAACGTTATAGAGACACTCATTATAATTGATATTGGACTAAATGGTGGCAAGATAGGGAGAGATTGAATAACCTAAATCTTCCTTTTGATTACAAATATCTTATCCCCTATAAACCCAATCCACCACCATTCCTAAGTTTTGTTCGACTGGTGGTAACAATCATTAGAAATCCTCAACCAGTAAATAGTCGATTCATCACCGCCATTATCCATTCTAACTTAGATGGATGTTACTGAAAGTGCCCTAGTTTGTTAAATTACGTGAGTATTGAGTTAGTCTTTAAGTGATCCCCAAAATGCAGATTACATGATAAAGACCTTAACTAGGAAGAAACTCGAGTGCTCCAAACAGGTAAATGACACCTCACTTCCCTAACCAAACCCTTTAGGTATATAACCCCATTTAACTTAGTCTTACCTCCAATACATTGTAAATCATCTTTGGTAAGCTTAAGTATTGAACACTTAGAATGTTAGAGGAGTAAAACATGAACTATAAAGGAAAAATTAATTGCATCAATTTGCAATCGAAGACATTTTCGATTCTATCGAATATGGTTCGATTACATCGAGAAATAGGCCAATTCTATCCAACAACAAAATGACCATCTGCCGAGAAATATTGATTATATCGAATAAAATTTGATGATATCGAAATTCAAATTTTGATAACATTGAACCATCTTCGATGGAATCAACTTAGTGCACTCCCTCTACACAAAACATTCTCTAAGTGTTCATCGATATAATCGAGTCACCTTCGATCACATCGAAGTAAGATCTCAATAGAATCGAAGGCTACTTAATTACATCGAGGATCAGGAACATTTTGTCTAAAAAACCATCTAAGAATATACATCTCTTCGATTACATCGAATACCATTCGATGTCATCGGACTTTAAAATTCAATACCATCGAATGATGATCCATAGCATCAAAAATTAGGATAAAATCTTTCAACAACCAAAGGTAAATTTCTAAAGAGAATCTGATGGGATCGAATTACCTTTTGATTACATCGAAGTGCATGTCGATAGAATCAAATGGTGCTTGATAAAATCGAGTAGAATCTGTTCTACAAAAAAATGAATATGTGTGTAGGAAATCGATGCAATCGAAGTAGGCTCGATAACATCGAAATTCAAATTTCGATGGAATCTAAGACAACTCAAAAGCATTAACAATGATAGATTTCTACCCATTTTTTTACCATTGGGATTCTACTTTATATATATGAAGCAAATAGAGCAAGAATTGAAGGTATCTTGAGAAAGTTATTATAATCGATCATACCCTCTTCCTCAGCCCTTCTTTTTCCATAAGAGTTCATCATTCAATCCATAGCATGGGCAGTTATTGTTATCTTCTTTACTTGGATTGAGTTATGAACTTTACCATTCATTGAGTTTCCAGTAACACCTTTTATAGGAAAATCATTATGCTGGAACTCTTGAATGCTTGCTCATGAGAATCTTCTCTAAGTATTCATCTTATATTATTTAATAGAGAAGATAGTTCCAAAACCCTAAACCTCATAACCTCAGAGTATATACTAAAGCATCAGAAACGGTTGTGGTTCAAGGGAGCTGAAGACTCTTCATCAACATAGAAGATCTTCAGACTGTGAAAGAACGGGGCTCACTTAATTATTTGTAAGTATAAGGAGTTCATTGAGTATGAAGCACTTTCCTTATGTAGGATTAGGATTCAGAGTTTGAGTGACAAACTCACCAAGACCTTTTTTCGTAAGGCCTTCGATGGGAGAATACATTGTCCTTGTATAGGATGTGTTTGCCTTGTGTAGGCATTACCTTGTGAAAGCATAGGTAGCCTTGTGTAGGGCTTATTGCCTTGTGTAGGCACCTAAGGCAACCTTGTGTAGGTCCCTTAGTTAACCTTGTGTAGGTTGTGAAGGTACATGGTTAACCTGAGTTAAAACCATTTGATAGTGAAATCCGGTACACTCTAGGAGAGAGTGTGACCGTCGGGAGTGGAGTAGGCAAGTAGCCAAACCACTATATATGATTGAGTTTGGGATTACTTTTGTGCATTGATCTAATTATGTTTATGTTTATCAAATGATTATTATGATGCATGATTTAGTAAATGTATAAGTATTGATAGAAATTACATCCCACACATTGTCACATACACTATCCTTATAGGCTTGGTTCTTTACGTGTAAATATTGTAAGCCTATGTGTTTCAGACCCTCTATTGGCTTGGATGCCATAGAGTTACTTTGTCATACTCATCCTGATTATATTTCCATGTCTGAGTGTAGGATCCTCATCCTTTGTAACACCTCTCGTACACATACGTGTCTTAACCCACACCATTAATAGACTGTTCACCACACCCTAGTGTACCTAATAACCCCACCCAAGTGATTTATTTTGGATGCCTCAAAACTCCAGTCATGTTGACCACATCGCCCCTATGGTCACAACAGTAAAAATCATGTGTCAATCCAATGCTCCATTGTGAGATATGACCCATCGAATCCAAGGCCCAAATTGTGTATCTTGTAACACATGCAACCTTTATTGTGCTAAGCCCATTTGACTTAGGCCCATGTGGGAATACATCTCACTTTCTAAAACATATAAATTATCACAAGATAGGACAATCACTATATGACAAATGAAGACCTAACACATATAAGACCATACACTATGAGACAAAAATAAGTTCCAACTCACTTTTAGCACTAATAAGACCCTAAAAATTTACCACATCATCTTGCTACCTCAACCCCCATTCTCTATAAAAGAGCAGGGGCTATCTTACACTCATACTTTTGCTACACTTAGAAATTTCTAAAATTTTGAGAGAGAGTGAGAGAGAGTGTGTGGCCAAGGTGTGGCCCAACATCAAACCAAGAGGGAGTGGACCACTCATCATCATCCAACCATCCATCCATTTGAAGTGAGTCTACGCCCCCTACTTCCACCCTCCTCTTCCTCCTTCTTTATTCATTTTGTATTTTCTTGATGTGTGTGGGGCCCACTGGTGTAGAGCTCCTATGTGCATATATGAATGGCCATGGTGGTCATCAAGGTAGCCCATGTCTATATGGTCCACCAAGATGAACATTATATCTATACCTTTCACAAGAAAACCAAGTTTTTACTTGGACAACAACTTGTAAAAATTGTATAAAATCAACCATGCTAAGATCTAAACTAAAACTTGGTAGTTATATGAACACACTATAAGATAACTCTGGACTAAATTTTGTGGTCATCTAACTATCGAATCTTCCATAGCATTAATTTTACTTAGCTACTATCCAGCAAGGCACAGATGGTCCCGATTTATTAAAAAACGAACCCATTTTTGGTTCCTTTATTGAATCCAATAGAAATATATATTTAGTTAGCTTTATAGGATTCCAAGTAGCTTTCCAGTAGTGTATAATACGCCTTGATTGTAGTTCGGATGCCTAAGATCTTAGCCACATACGAAAGTGCATTTAGGGGCTTGTTGTGGCTACATATTGTGTGGGCCATATATGTGATTCCAACAATTAGATTTATTTGAGTTTTTTGCATAACTTACTTGAGATAGTTGATAATTATATGTATGATCTTTGTGGTCAGATACTTTGTTGATAGAATTTTAAAAAAAAATTTGGACTGACAGATACTTCCGTAAGAACAAATCTTGAATTGTTATGTGTGGTCCAAATCAATCCAAGACCCTATATGGTTGGAAACATATATGTAGACTGAATGATGTATTTTAAAATCATCTGTTGGCTCAGATTTTCCAACAGAGAATCTAATCATAGAGATTTAATCAACACTTTTCATGTACTACTTGTAAGTTGTATGTATGTTGTCCACAACATTCATCGTCTTATTGTGGACCCACTTAGTATTGGGACCACTTGTGATATATGTGTTTTATTAGTTCATCCAATCCATAGAAACATGTGCATTGATGTGTGCCTCTTATCTACAGTTTTCTAGCATGTGGACCCCACTTGCAATTGGATCTATTTAATTTCTTTTGCACTTTTTCTGTTTACTGAAAATTCTCTAAGTACCTAATTGTTTTACATGTAGGCCTCTTCGACACATTGTGGTGAGCCTCACGCTCTGTAGTTAAGGATCCCACTATGGGGGATGCTTAATCCACATATCGGTAGGCTGGGATGTCACACCGTGTTATTGGGAATGATCCCCAAGTGTTTGGAAAGTGGGCCCAAAGTTGTGACAGACCCCATTGTTGAGAACTGTCTGATTATTTTTTGTGTTTTGTACCAACTTTGGGCTTTCGTGGTGGACCTCATGCATAAGATATGAGTTAAAAAACACATGAAACCCTTTACCTATACCAATAAATAAATAAATAAATAATATTTTACTTAGGCCACAGAAGACCCCACATGATCGGGGAGCAGATCTTAAAATGGGGCCAGGCATAGTTGTGTGGAAAATTTTGCACAGAAAATTGAAATGCTCATGTTTGGCCTTGCACCAAAAATTATGTGTGTGCAACCAGTGGGTCCCAACTTATGAGTTTTGAAGTCCATATATAGGAATACCAAGGTCACCTGACGATATACCGACAGGTGGCCCTATGTGATCATGGGATGTACTCAAAATTGGGCCAAAACTATTTTTGAACCGTATTTCTTAAATAGTTCTCCAAATACCTATGTTTGGGCCATCACCGTAAATTGTACACACTCAACCAATGAGGCTTGCCTTATAATTTTTAAAGCCCATACATATAACTACCATATGGATCTTTCCTTTCACTGGATGTGGGCTCCACATGATCATGAATTTGACTCGAACATTTTGTTTGACATAAAACTCATGTAGGGCCACATCATTGTAGTCCACCATCTTTCCAAGGCATTTAATGCAACATCTAAACTCTGAAAATGAACTTCTAGATGCTAGTGAGCTATTTAGGGTGGGTTGTCTTGTATGGGCCATACCCTTCATCTAATGAGGTCTACCTGGCATCCTTTGTAAATGGGTGTTATATAACTTATGAAATGTGTAATGAAAAAATCTTCCTACCTAGTTTTTCCCTTAATATATAGGTGACCTTGGGCCCATCTAAATGAGATAACCCTAAGGCCCAAGTAGGCTCAACACTAAGAGAAATCATTAGAGAGTGAGAAGCCCACCATGGTAACTTTCCTTGAGCCCGCTGGGCAGTCTGTGGAATCCCAGTCTTTTGTAACACCACCCATGTGCACAAGTGTCCCAACTTACACCGTTGATAGACCATACACTGCACCCCAATTCAACCAACAACTCCAACTAAGTGATTTGTTCCAGATGACCTTGAGACCTCTATCATGTGGACTACGTTGTCGTTGCGGTCGCAATGGTCAAAACCATGCACCAATCCGACGCTCCGTTAGTGAGATACGACCCATGAAATTAACGGCCTAAATTGTTATCATGTAACACAGGCAACCTTTATTGTGTTAGGCCCATTGGACTTGGGCCCATGTGGGCCTAAAGCTCACTTTTTAGAACATAGAAATTATCATAAGATAGGACAATAACTACATGACAAATAAGGAGCCAACACATCTAAGACAATACACTATAAGATAAAATTGGATTCTACCCTAAAATTCATTATTAGCCCTCTGCCCATGCCTTAGAAACTAATCATGGCCCATGTCCACTTCATCCTACACGTACATCCAATGCATGTCTTGATTTGTGCTACATCACTTCAAACAACCAATTTCAACACTCTACTTCATCTTTCATCATGCATCACCTACAACCCATAACCCTTATCCATTCATTAGCCAATGCATGCCTAGATTTCTTCCACCTTAGCCAATGCATGCTTAGCACCATCCACCTCATCCATCCACTACCCATACCATACACCACATTCTACTGCACTTTTATCATCAATAAGAACCCATAAACTTGCCACATCATCTTTCCACCTCAACCCCCAATTCCCTATATAAGAGTAGGAGCTCTCTTACACTCATTCTTTTGCTATACTTATAAAATTATGAGATTTTAAGAGAGAGTAAGAGAGAGTGGGTCCAAGGTATGGCTCACCATCAATCCTAGATGGAGTGGATCACACATCATCATCCAACCATCCATCCATTTGAGGTGAGTCTACACCCCTCCTTCCATCCTGTAAGACCCCGTCCATTCCATATCATTTTCTATGCCTGTATGTACGATGATCGACCCTCTTAGCCAAACCTAAACTAGCCATGCATAGTGCACACCTAACTGATTGAAACCCAAAGACCTCGAAACCTATTTCATATCGACCGCCCCATCACCGCGATCGCAAGTTACCATCTGTGCATCTATACGACGCTCCGTTAGTGAGATATGCTGCGAAGAATCATTGGTGTATCATGTGCGCATGGTGCCATATATTCCATTCCACGCATGTGCACAACACATGCCATGCACACATGCACTATGCTACACATGGGTGAGAGAATCTCTACCCATGTGTGTGATGTCACACACCCATACCACCCCTCTCTCATATGTACCCCAAAGTCAACCCTTCTCCATGCCACACCTCGTGCATGATGTCATCATATCATGCTATCCCATGCCCCTTTAATCCATTATTAATTCCTAATCATGCATAAATTCCCATAATCCTAGCCTAAGCTAACTATAATCACATTAACCTAACCTAACCACATTTTTATCCATTTCTCTACAAATACCCCTCCATCCCTTAACATTTTCACCATTTTCCCTACCATTAAGAGAGAGAGAGAGTGATCTTAGTGGGCCATCAATCCCATCCCTTTCATCTATCTTAACCATTAAGGTAAGTACACCCCCTTTCACTTAGTCTTTTAGTCTTTTATGGTATGGATGATGATGATCATGATGATAATATGTTGTTGTTGTTGTTGATGATGATGATGTGGGACCCATTGATAGTGGGCCCCACCAGAATATTTGTATGTCATCCAAACAGTCCAAGTGTGGCCCATTGGGCTAGCCACACACACACAAACTCTTGCACACACGTGAACATGATATCAATAAAAAAATAAAAAAATAAAAACATAAGAGTGGATGTTGATTGCTGCCAGCATCCAGAGGACGCTGCAGCAAGCAGTGTCCCTATTGCTTGAGATAAAGGGGTTTGGGTTGTGGGACCACAACCACCCCCCCCCCCCCATGACGTATGTGTTTGATCCACGCCATCCATTTGATTTTCCAAATCATTTTAGGCATTGAGCCAAAAAATGAAGCCAATCCAAATCTCTAGTAGCCCACACCATAAAAAAATCATATTAAAAAGTGATATTTACTATTAAATCTGTTAGGGCCTGTTGTAATGTTTCTGTGCGCCTAAACATACCGAATATCAGGCTCATTTGGTTTGCCATAAGCCGAAGAACCGAGCAAATGGAGTGGATCGTCTTGATGTGGGCCCCACCTATGAAAAACCATGATAAAACAAAAAAAATAACTACAAGGGCTGGACGCCACTTGCTGTCAGCGTCCAGAGGACGTTGCAGCAAGCAACGTCCTGTTGCTTGGTTGAACACAAGCAGGGATGGTGGGCCCCACCATGATGTATGTCGAACACCAGCAGTATGCATTTGATGGGTCCCCTTTAGAAATTGGGATATCCCAAAAATCAGCCGTACACGGAACTCAGGTGGCCCACACCATCTAAAATCATATGAAGACATGGCTATAACATATAAAAGCACTTACTGAGGTCCACCTGAAATTTAGATGCATCTGAAACTTGGTTTGACCCCTTAACCAAGTGGGACACACATAATGCATGGGCTGGATTTGTGAACCATGCCTCGGTGGCCCAACAAATAATTATGAACATTTTAATGGAGGGTAATTGTCTCAACTTTTGTGTGTGGTGTGGCCCACAAGAGCCACAGATTGACTTGAATTTAAGCCCCAGGCCCACCATGGATTGTTGCATCTGGCTAATGGTGTTGAGGGTCAACACGCATCACGGTAGGTCACACAACTCAACCTCATGGGAAATCCCCATGAGCTTGACCGCATAGAACCTTTATATATATATATATATGTATGTATGTATGTATATATATATATATATATATATATATATATATATATAGATGTATATATATATATTAGTGTTAATTAAATTTTAGGCCTCTCAATAACTATATGATCATGTGAAGGTTAAGTGACCGCTAAAAATAAAATAAAACATTGGGACTTATAATGTATGTGCGGTCCCTAAATATATGATCACGTGATGTTGGGTGGCCTATACACCATGTGAATTATGAAGTATCTGCCGCCCTAAACCTTGTGAAATTGGGTAGCATGTGCAGTTTAGCATCATAGGACCAAGTTATATAAGATCGGCCTTAAATCATGCATGGCTGAGTTGCGGCTTTTAGTCAAGTAATTATACGGTGTATGGACGACCTAAAATTGAAGCAAAATGTGACATATGTGTAACCCATACTGTACGGCCATGTGATATTTGGCTGACCACTAACCTATGTGTACTTGTGATATTTATGCTATCTTGAATCATGTGAAATTGTGTTGTGTGTGCGGTCGGACCAAAATTGTGTGGGATTGGGTTACTGCCCTAGATTACCTAATTATATAACGAGTGCACAGCCCTTCACCACTTATCACTATGGTTAGAGTGCGGCCCTAAGTAGTAGGATCATATGACATCTATTCCAACCCATAAACATGTTCAATTATAACAAATGTGTAGACTCTAGTGGTGTGAGGGTGTGATATACGTGTTTGGCCCGTTAACGTGAGGGCATGTGACGTATGTATGGCCACCTAAACATATGCAATTGTGGAGTATATGTAGTCATCTAACTGTATAATTGCGAAATACACACAAGACCAATCAACTGCATGAAATTAGGTGGCATTGGTGGCCACCCAATGATATGACCACATGCTTATGGGCATAGCTATGGTTACCTAAACCATGAACAATCAGGTTATACGTGTAGATTTTCTTAGCCATGAGAATTATGATATAGGTTGGATTATACAACTTGATAATAGAGTGGTCCTCAACTCGGTATTATGTGACATGAATATGATCCCTACATTTAACTCATTAGTAAAGCGGAAGTAAGGACCGCTAAACTATATGTGATGTGATTAAATGTGGCCCTTGGCCCTTTGCCACATGACACTGAATATGAGTCATTAATTATGTGACGTGTGAAGTGGTTATAGTAAAAGACTTAGTGTAACGTAGTGTAGCCATGAATGGTGGGTACGATTGTGATTGTTCAACTATGTTTGGATATTTTGAAATATGCATGGATACTAGATCATGATAGTAATCGTATACATACTAAACTATGTGAAATTGTGGTACTTACTGCCTGACCATGTGAAAGTTTAGTAAAGCGGTTGCCCCATTATGTGAGCTATGATGTAATGAAAGTACGTAATCATCTAACCTTAAGTCCTTTATTATGACAAGTAGAGTGATATTTGTGTGGCCTCTCAACCATATGTACTTGCAATGCCCTGAATTTCGAGGATCAAGCAAAGCTCTACTCCTGATGTAACGTCCCAAATTTCGAGGGTTGAGCAAAGCTCAACTCCCAAGATCCAATGCATCACTTATGCAACATAGATAATGATGTTTAAATGTTGTTCATTTCTATGTATTAGACATGAGTGGGATTACACTAAAACAGCATATCAAACTCCAGAGATAAGTAAAACTTAGCAAGCAGAAGACTGAAACACATATATATAAGTATGTAAGGGTGTCGCAACCTACAGAGTATGAGTATGATACCGAGCTGAACATAAACATGTATTGTTTTAAATTTTACAAAATATCAAAATGTACATCTCCAACTAATCCATGTATCCCTGTAATCTAGTCAAATCAGCACGAGGTCTACATAGAACCGCCTGATAGCTGAACATAAGAGAATTCCTCCTCCTCATATATGAAGTCTAGATCAACTGCATAGACTCCGGAATCACCTGCATCTAAACCAGAGTCTAGTTGGTGTTTTAAAACACCGTCCCAGAGTGGGAGTGAGTGATCAACTCAGTGGTACTATAAGGCAAAGGTTAACATGTTATTAATTCAATCAAGCAGTAATGATAAAGCAATGCAACAATCACTTCCTAGCTACTCTTGTTAATGCAAGGATGATGTGCAGCAATGATACATGCCATTGCACAAAGCTCCTTCAAAAGTGACTCCATCAACCGTTCGCGCATGACAAACTCCGTAAACATGCAACTTCCTTGCCAAAGCACATGCAATGTGGTGCATGGTCGTATTAGCCAAGTAATTAATTAGGCTTATTCATACAGCAGATTCGAGAAGCTAAGGTACCTCCCTTTATATCATTAACCCAAACCGAAGGATCCATCTAGGATCATCAATCCTAATTAATCACATATGATAGGCAAGTTATAGGGTATCACTCCTAATGAAAAGCAGTGGATAGGCAAATTCAAGAGTTTATACTCGAGGTCACTACGAGGAGGCTCGTCACCTCAGCGTAGGCCGACAGCTTGAATACAGTATCCCATACCACCATATTTGGCTCACAAGTTTAGTTTTCTTACTGGTCACTACGGGGAGGCTTGTCACCCCAGCGTAGGCCAACAGCTCGACCATGGTCTCCCATACCATCATGCCCGGCTCATGAGTCTTAGCAGATCGTGGTACCATGGTTGAAACGGGTCTTTACATTGGTAAGTGGTACCTTAGATTCAAGTAGTGATGTCCATACATGGTAAACACACAATAGGCCAATCAGTTTATTAGACAAGTTCGATTGGTATGAGCACACGCCAAATTAATCGACATGAAGTGCATAAGCACCCCACGTGGCCTAACCACTGTCGACAATTATCGTGTGACCCGAATTCACTGAACTCATCAAATGTGGCGAGACTAATTCAGTCACTCAAACGGGAACGGTTACCGATTGCCTGGACCACATGGTAGTCCCAGTCTTACTTAGATGTAATAGATAGCTACATGTGATAAGCATATCAGCATTTAACAAACATCCCAATAAAGATTCTCATTTGAGCATTTCATCGAACACATTGAACATGTTACCAAATATTGCATTTCATCCATAAATTGCGTAGTCAAAATTAAGATTGCATGAAGGAAACTCTACATATAGATAAGGTAATCAAGAATCCTATCTTAATACCCTTATTAAATACAATTCATCTACAATTTCTCATTCAGACATTTTATCAAACACTTAGACTGCACATTACTAAATACATAGACTAGATTAGTTATAACATGAACTATCACAATTTATTACACAAATAGATCGTGGTACACACGACAAACATGAATCCTAGATTTATAGTCATGTTAAGCACAAATCACAATTTCATCTTCATTCAAGCATTTCAACAAACACATAGAATGCATCTTATATTCAACATAGTTCACACATGTATGACTTATCGAAAACGTCGTAACTAAGATCATATAGCAGCAATCAAGTCAGATATAAATCATTTCTGACATTGAAAGCCTTGAAAACTATAACTTAAACATTTATAGTTTGCTCCTTTCGTCGAAATACTCAATTCGAATGCGGTTCGAATCCTATGTTCCCGAAAATGGAATAACGGGTACCTAAATTATGAAATCCTTTAGCTAGGTTGACAAACCACTATTCTAAATCTTAACTACGGTGTTAGGGTTTGGATTTCTTACACAATTCGTAGCTGAGATGGACTATACAACGTAATAGGAAGGCGATTCACTATGTGGAGTTGTGATAAAGAATCATTACAGCAAACTCCAAGGATTTCCCCTCACTCCCTACTCTTTTCTCTTCCTTTCTTTGTTCTCTCTCCTAAGGTTAGAGAAAATTCGTATGGGATAGGTATGGGGTGGTTTAAGGGCATTATATAGGCCAAGAACTAGTGCAAATGGCCTATCACGCCCCAAATCCGAGGACGGACAGCTTCCGTGATGCCCCGAATTCGGCACTCAACTTCCATACACCAAGTCCCAAGTTCGGTGCACCACAAGGAAGATTTTTGATTAAATTTTTTTTGTTGTATATACATATACCTGAGCATGAAGATCCATGATCAAAATACCAAGCAACACTCTCCATTATAAATCCTGATGGTTACAAGTACAATGCTCTTCAAAAGGTACATAACGTCAACATTAGCAAATCAAAAAATGATGCAATGCATCGAGAAGCTAAGTCTTCCAAGCTACTCCAGCTCTGAAAAAATGGGAAATAGGAAGCTTAGGCAAAAAGCTTAGTGAGTACACTCGTGTGTGCAGTGTGTCCTACATGCAAGCAAGTTAAATATGCTGCAAGAAAATCATATAGTGAAAGGCGTATATCACGTAAAGTGTGATGTCAATGTCAATGCAATGCATATGCATCATCGTAATACTCCTAGTCAATGCTACCAGCATCACCAAGTCATCTTTTCCTTTCTCCCATACCACAGCCCTAACCGTATTACACGCATCTGTAATCACATCATCATCATCATATTGTCATACCATATCATAACTATATATCTCGGGAAGAACTATGGTTGATACTATGCACCAGACACTAGTAATCGACCTCGCATACCTGCTCTGTGATGGACTTCCACCAACTGTATATCATGGAAAACACCATGGTCAACACCCATGCACTAGACACTAGTAATTGACCTCGCATACCCACCTTGCGGTGGACTTCTACCCGGCATGCTAGTAGCGGACTTCATTCGCACTTCTCCTCGCCGGCGAGTCAGACTAGTCCCTGTTTGCACCTCAGCCCTTAAGCAGGTTAGACCCACCTCTTCTCAACCTGACCTCATCAGTGGAAGTTAAATCCATGACCCATGTATCCACTCAGCCCGACAGTGAGGTAACCCTAGCTAGCATAGGGGTTTAGGGACTTTCAACCCAAGGGGCACATGATCCCCTACTATTTCCACACTTCCGGTGTCCCATTCATTTTTAGGGATAACCCAAGTCATCATCATAGATGTACATTTCATCGTCAAGATCCAACTCATGTTATACGGCTCGACTGTGGTATTTCAATCGTCATGTATGCCATGATTATACATGAATTCAAACAATCATGATAGGGCATACGTTCAAGTGCATGTGGTATGCATGTAACGTTATGAGTTTAGGGTCTGCTTAACCTTTAAGGCAAAAATGACATACAATCATCATGTGCCACTATCAATTATATCAATCCATGGCCATGTGACTAAACTGAAGAGGACATGTCTTACACATGAACAAATGTATTGAAGTACACTTGCACATACTATCATTCCATAGTACATGAGTATGATCAATATCAACATGGTTAAGTAGATGAATTTAGTATGTTAGGGAGTGGAACAACATTAATCAAGTATTAAATCACATGTTTCTATTAACCACAATTACTGACATCACTAATATCATCCATAACTATCATAATCATAAGCATTAATAGTAATAAGAGTTACACCATATCCTTCGCAAGATAAATGTTCCATTAATGGCTTTGGCCCAACATTATTTTCTTCTATTAGGACCACATGGTTACACCCTAATTGAGCCTTATGATTAATGAGTGGTGGTGACTCAAAGTACATGCACCAAATGGTTATGAGATGAAAGGCATAGATATAACATATAGCAAATGAGCCATAGAATGGATGGTGTTGGCGAAACTCATATAATGTAGAGGGCTTCTCCTTCACGTGGGTTGTTAGAAGATTGGATTTACAAATAATTACTATAGTAGTTATACAATTGTTTGGAAGGCAAAGGTAAACTTCATAAGATATAGTGAGTCATAAGTTTAACGACTTGGGTATATAATATACACATAAGAATTAATCACGGTTAGATGACGTGGATTTGTCTCATACAACGTAGTGGGTCTTACTTCCAAGTGATCATGCAAGCAGATGGGTCCACACACAAACATTACGGTAGGTCCCATCAAGTAGGTAGTATAGGTAACTCACATACATTAAGGTAGGGTCCATAATCAATATGACACATGCCCTAAGTTCACATATAGAAGAGGTTACACCATCAGCATAGTCCACGAGTCTGAGTAATCACACAATTCTCATATGCCCACATGGTCTTATGGCCACTCCATTATCAGAAGTCCATATGGTTGAGTGGCCACACAAGTGTCACTTTACTAGTCATAATAAGGGACTTAAGGTTAGATGGTTATGTACTTTCATTACATCATAGCTCACATAATGGGACAACCACTTTACTAAACTTTCACATGGTCAGGCAGTAAGTACCACAATTTCACATAGTTTAGTATGTATACAATTACTATCATGATCTAGTGTCCACATTTCAAAATATCTAAACATAATCGAGCAATCATAATCCTACACACGAATACAAGGCCACACCAATTATGATAAGTCTTATACTACCACTTCACACATCACATAGTTAATGACTCATATTCAGTGTCGCATGGTTAAGGGCTAAGGGCCACATTTCATCATACCATTTACGGTTTAGGGATCACATCGCATAGAATCCAGGACATTGATAACATTAGCTTGGGTAACGTAACTATACATCACATTCGGTTTAGTGTACAACTTGGTCATATGTAATTCAAGTGGCGGTATCTATATTGATAAGCACAAACCTACGTTGTTGAATAGCCATCAATGCCACTTGATTTCATATGGTTAGGTGGCCTTGTACGCATTTCACATTCATAAGGTTAGATGACTACATATACCACATAAACTCCACCATTGCCTATGATTAGGTGGCTATATATACAAATACTCACATGATTAATGGGCCAAACAAGTATATCACACCCTCAAACCACTAGAGTCAACATATTTATTATAATTAAATATATTTAAGGGTTTAGACACAAATCACATGATCCTATTACTTGGGGCCACACTCTAACCAAAGTGCCTAGTGATCAAGGGTTGTCCACAATCAGCCCATTTAAGGGATTAATCATCATTACTTCAAAAATTATAATACCAATTCGTCATATATTCAATACATGGAGATTACACACTCTTGTCGAAGAGGCCCAATGGTTGGCCCAAACAAGGCTACCACTGATGGGCCCACATGGCATTCACTTAAAATAACATTCTTGGGCCCACACATCAATGGAATTCACAATGGGTCCTATGCAGTGGAGTCCATGGGGATTTCCCATGAGGTTGAGTTATGTATGACCCACTTAAGACTTAGGTCTGCTTTGATTTTAGTCCAACTCCTAAAATGATATGAGGAAGTGGATGGTTCACATGGATTAAATAGATACACCATGGTGGCCTCAGGTTGGATTTAATGGTTAGGCATTAATTCTCTTAGCCTTGTATTGTATGGTCCATTTCAGGTTAGATTAATTGTTTGGGACAATGGCCTAAAGGGAACTCTGTATATGGGCTGGACAGGTTGAATATCTAATACATCGCCAGGATGGCCCATAACAAATTTTTAGTGATGAGAGTTCAATTTACATTATTTCATAATGTACGACTATCTAATCATTGGATGGGCCTAAGTCTAGGCAACATACCGTCAAAAGGGTTGATAAAATAGATAAACGATGAGGATCTTAAGTATATAACATATCATAGCCATGGTGGATTAAATGGCATAACACTTACATCAAAGTGGGCCATACCACACATAAGTTGAGAGGGTTACCCTCCATTAAATATTCATAATCATTTGTTGGGCCCACAGAGAAGTGGTCCATGAATCCAGCCCATCTATTATGTGTGTCCCACTTGGTTAAGGGGTCAAATCAAGTTTCAAATGCATCAAAATTTCAAGTAGACCCCACAAGTGCTTTTATATACTTGAGCTTCGAATTGTATGAACGGTTCAAGGAGATCATAGTTACATGGGTCCCAAAGTGATGTATTTATTACATATATAGAGTTCATCTATTCTCATATCCAAAGATTATCTGGACCTCACCACAAATAGTAGTGGAGATAATGATTTCACCGTTAAATAGTTTACAGGGCCCACCTTAATGTTTATTTTCTATCCAATCTGTTAATGAGATCGTAAAGACCTGAATTAAGGAGAAAAACAAATTTCATATTGGTCTAAAACTTCTGACCCAAAAGGTTCCAATGGTAAACGTTCAATTCCTGCTACTTTTGTAGTTTGGCCCACTTGATAGTTAGATCTATCTTATTTTTTTATTTTTTTTATTTTTTTTTCTCAAGCCTTAAGACAAACTCGCCAAATGAATGGACGGTTTGGATACAACACATACCTCATGATCAGATTCTTAATTTTTTTGTATTTCATTTTTATTTATTTGTTTATTTATTTGTAATGGTGTGGGCCACCTGAGTTTCGTGTACGGCTAATTTTTGGGGATGACCCATTTTTAAAGGGGACACATTAAATGCATGGTACAGATGCTCAACATGCATCATGGTGGGGCATGTGATGGGGCCCACTTCCTCCAGCTTCCAGTAATAGGCGTTGCTTGCTGCAGCGTCATCTGGACGCTGACAGCAGCAGCGTCACTTGCTATTTAAATTTTTTATTTTTCTTTTTTGTTTTCCTAAGGTTTTTCACTTGCTCATCAATATAATCAAGTCCATCTGTTGCATTCTCTGACTCGTGACACATCCAACGAGTCTAATATGTAACACGTTTTGAGGCACAGAAACCTCACAGCGGGCCCTAATAATTTAACACTATTAAAATAGTATTTTTAATGGTGTGGCCTACCAGAGATTTGGATTAACTTCAATTTTCCTCTCAACACCTAAAATGATCAGAAAAACATGATGGACGGTGTGAATCAGATACATACATCAAGGGGTTGGACTTGTGGACCCACTGCCCCTCCTTTCCAATTCAAGCAGCAGGAACGCTGCTTGCTGCAGCACCCCTTGGACGCTAGCAGTAGCGTCTCTCCCTTAATTTTTTTTAAAATTTTTTTATTTGTTGGATATGTGCACATGTGTGCATTAGTGTACATATGTGAGTTTGGCCACCCCAATGGGCTAATACTTGGATGATTTGGATGTCATACAAACATTTTTGTGGAGCCCACTATCTATGGGTCCCACATGAACTTTATAATAAATTGATTTTATATGTTTTCTCCTATCCATCCACACCATTAATAGCATCATCATCATTATTATAATTTTCTTCACCATCAATCATACTATCTTCATCATCTACACCATTCCTAACATTTGAGTATCATATTCACCATCCATAAATATAATGAAAACAAAAATAAAAATAAGTGGGGAGGGTGTACTCACCTTGATGAATTAGATGGATGGTTGAGATGGATGGAAGGGATGGAATTGATGGTTGAGATGGATGAAAGGGATGGGATTGATGGAGTTGATGGCCCACCAAGATCACTCCTCTCTCTCTCTCATGTGGAGAAAAATGGTGAAATGCTAAGGGATGGAGGGGTATTTGTAGAGAAATTCATAAAAATTTGGTTAAGTTAGGCTAATGTGATTAATATTAGCTTAGGCTAGGATTATGAAAATTAATTTATGATTTGTAATTAATGGTGGGTTAAAGTAGCATGGGATGGCATGGTGTGATGATGTCATGCTTAAGGTGAGGCATGGAAAAGAGTTGACTTGACATGTACATGAGAGATGGGAGGTATGGGTGTGTGACATCACACACATGGGTAGAGATTCTCTCACCCATGTGTGGCATGTGCATGTGTGTATGACATGTGTTGTGCACATGTGTGGAGTGGAGTATATGGCGCCTTTCACACATGATACACTAATTATTCTTCATGGCGTATCTCACAAATGGAGTATCATATAGACGCACGAGTTGTACCTCCATAATCGCGGCGACAGGGCGGTCGATATGAGATAGGTTTCGAGGTCTTGAGGTCCCAGTTAGTTGGGTGTGTACTATGAACGGCCAATCCAGGTCTAGCTAGGGGTGTCGATCATCGTGTACATATGCATAGAAATTGGTACAGAATGGACGGGGTGTTACATGGCCCCAGGGCCATGGTATACCTAATTTACATCCAAAGGGTGACTATTTCTGATGAATGAGGTTCATTTGGAAGTCCACTACTCACTTACAGTGCAGGGTAAGTTCCCTGACGATGGATCTATTGCAGGATGTGGTTTCAATGCGATTGGATAGGCCAATCGATCGTGATGGACCTGTATTAGATTAACAGTTGTTGTCACTCGATCAGGGCCACAAGTATACCGATATGTGCAGGGAAATTTTCCTGATCCATGGGTGAAGTTCGATTAGAAACTGATGGTCTGAAATCTTTAATTTCTCACACAAATGAACGACCCAATTTACTTAAGTTTCGTTACGTTTTCTAAAGATATTCGAGTTTCTCACACACTTTTCTTAGGGCTCAAGTTGTGCATTTCTGAAGATTATTTGGGCTCTGTTTCCATAATGGTTGTTAAGCCCAATAAGACGGTCATAATCCTATAATTTCGCAGTCATCGGACTTTCAACGTGCGGTCCAGGTCCGATACAGAGTTTCAATGTGCTTCCGAGAGCATCAGGCTTTTGGGATTTCTCTTAAGTTTTTAAGTAATGTTAAGTCAGCGATTTTGATGGTTTTGTGCCTTGTTGTTTGTATAAATAGTGGTTCAAAATAATCCACCGATTAATTCGGTTTAGTACTTAATTAATTTTCACCTAATTTCTACAGAATATGGTCCTTATGGATTTCTGGCTGAGGTGGTACTTGGGTCTTTGTATGGATTTTTCTGAGACGTTACAATCTACCCGCCTTAAAGAAAAATTTCATCCACAAAATTAGTACCTTTTCGTACTCCTCGAGGATCTGAGGGTAGTTCTTATGGAACTCGGCTTCTGTTTCCTAAGTAGCCTTTTCCTTAGTATGGTGTGTCCATAGTACTTTCACAAGTGGGATAACCTTGTTGCGCAGCACCTGTTCCTTCCTATTAAGAATTTGTGTTGGTCACAGTACACAGGTAGCATCTGCACTTAGTTGCACCTGCTCCCACTTGATAATGTGAGTAGGATGAGGAACATATTTTTGAAATTACGGTAAAGACTGCTTTAGTTGAAGTAGGAATATGCTAATATGCCCTAGAGGGGGGTGAATAGGACTTTTAAATAATTTTATGATAATTTAAAATCCTATTACTCTAATCCTAACAACAAGCATATTTTAAGATTACTCAAGAGTAACTCTACTGACTTCCAAGCTCGGTAGAGGATCCAATCACAAACTATTTAAGAGATGAACAATATGCAAACTAGTTTATGATGGATATGATTGTGCGTGTGTGAATTGTAATCTTAGATAATCAGATATGAATATATTTAAGGAAATCACATAAACAAATGAAAGATAATAATAATCTCCAACACAGTCATTTTTATAGTGGTTCGACTACTTGTCTACTCCACTCCCAGTAACCGCACTCAACCCTTGAGTGTACCGGATTTCACTAAGAAGGTTTCACACGGCTCACCCCAAACCCAAGGTTTTAAATCAGGTTCACCTTTAACCTTTACAACCTACACCTAGGCTGACTGTTTATGCTCTCACGAGTAAGGGTCAACACAACGCACCCACTTTTAAGCACACTGGCCAAGGATCTTGCGTAAGACCCTAACTCGTTTATGCTCTCACGAGTAAGGGTTAACATAACGCACCCACTTTTAGGCACACTGGCCAAGGATCTTGCATAAGACCCTAACTCATTTATGCTCTCACGAGCAAGGGTCAACACAACACACCCACTTTTAGGCACATTGGCCAAGGATCTTCCATAAGACCCTAACTCGTTTATGCTCTCATGAGCAATGGTCAACACAACGCACCCACTTTTAGACACACTGACTAAGGATCTTCTACAAGACCCTAACTGTTTATGCTCTCCACAGAGCAAGGGTCAACACAACGCACCCACCACGTACATTCCTGCCGGAGGCCTCCTTGAGGACTTGCAAGGGGTGAGAAACACCTTAGACCCAATCCAAAAAAGGAATGATCACAAGGGTCCTCTGGACTCTGATAACATACAGATAAGCAGATGAGTCCCTTTTTGCTCATTATCGAAGATCTCCTCCTTTGTTGATGAAGAGTCTTCTGCTTCCTTGAACCACAACTCAAAAGATATACCAATGCATGGTGACGGTTTGGGTCAAGGTTATGATGGAATCCTACTCTCAAATATTTTCCTATAAAGGAGATAGAGTGATTCCAATCATCTATGCATTTAAGGCATCCTAGCTTAATGATTTACCATTAAGGTGGTAGTTGGAGGATCCTTGAACGCAGAAGTTCATTCCCCAATCCACTCTATTGAATATCAATGATGAGGGTGGATTGGAGGATGAACTCCCTTGAGAGAAAGGGCTTTGGGTATATGATCTATGGTTAAACACTCAAAAGCACTCTCTTCTTTCTCTACCAGCAACAAAAGACAAGCTCTCTATCTATAGGTAAAAAGTTCCAACGGATATAAAATGGTCACATTTATGACAGAGTTCGATATCATCAAGCAGGGTCGATATCATCGAGCGTCTACTCTCGATTGTATCGACCGGCCGCTCTATGACTCAAACTCAAATGTCAAACGCTTTTGAAACTTTTTTCTAGCTAATTGAGGAAATCGAAACAGGCTCCGATGACATCAGATTTTGAACTTCGATATTATCGATACGAGGTTCGATTCCTCGATATTTGAAAATGAGAGAGACAAAGCCTTTGAAATTTTTCAAGTCAAGGATATGATTGAGGTATACTCGATATCATCGGAATTTGAATGTCGATGATATCAAAGGTCGAGTCGATGCATCGATAAATCCAAAAAATTTATTAGTGAGCTTGCTGGATAGTTTATGTCCTTTCTCGATGGCATCGATTCAGCCTCGATATCATCGATATTTGAATATCAATTCTATCGAGTGACCCTCGATCCAAGATAAAACCACCTGAAAAATGTTGTTGGGAAAATTGTGTCCAAGACCGATATCATCGAAGGCCTTCTGATATCATCGGTATTTGAATTCTGAGGATATCGAGGAGTACTCGACAGCACTTCTCGATTGTATCGATAAGTCTATCGATAAATAGACAGAGGTAGAAAACTTAGAGATTTTTTGATATTTTGAAAAGTTTTCTAACTCAAAAACCATATGATATTTTAGTCAATTTTTAAGGGTTTTAATCACCTGGTGTTTTGGGACAAGGGATGTGAGGCTTAAATTTACCTGTGGCGAGTTCGTGCACACATCCGGTTAAGGCAGACGCTTTGATCGATCTTCCTATAAGGCTCTGCAGTCTAGCTGACTCAACACTTATGTTAATTGACAAACCAGGGCACTTTCAATTTCTTCAGCATCGATACATGAAATACGTTGTGTATGACCGCGAGTGGTGTGGGCAAGGTAAGACGGTATGCTACCATACCCACTTGGTCTAGAATTTGGAATGGACCAATAAATCGCGGCGTAAGCTTCCCTTTCTTATCAAATCGAAGGACTCCCTTCATGGGAGAAACCTTAAGAAATACATGGTCCCCAAATTTGAATTTCAGTTGCCGCCGTCTTATATTGGTGTAACTCTTCTACTAACTCTGAGCTGCAAGGAGTTGACGTCTGATAATGTCGATCTTCTTTGAGGTCACCTATACTAAATTTGGGCCAATCAAACTCTTTTCACCAACTTCTGTCTAACAATGTGATGCTCAAGATGGGCGCCCATACAAGGCTTCATAAGGAGCCATGTCAATGCTCACTTGGAAGTTGTAGTTATAACGAACTCAACATAAGGAAGACAGTCATCCTAACTGTCCTTAAAATCGAGCACACATGCTCGCAACATATCTTCTAATATCTGATTTACCCGTTTCGTCTGCCCATCTGTCTGTGGGTGGAACGCGGTACCGAAGTTTAGTTTCACTCCGATTGCTTCCTGGATTCGAGTCCAGAAAATGGACATGAATCGCGTGTCTCGATCTGACACAATCTCCATAGGCACTCTATGCAACCGTACGATCTCCTTGATGTACAGCTTGGCTAAATCATCTACAAAGTTAGAAATTCTGATCGGGAGGAAATGGGTCAATTTTGTCAGTCGGTCCACAATCACTCAAAAGGAGTCATGCCCCTTTCTCATCTTCGGTAACCCAAAAATGAAATTCATAGATACGAAATCCCATTTCCATTCAGCTATGGGCATGGGCTAAAGTAATCTAGGAGGTCGGCGATGTTCGGCCTTGACCTACTGGCACGTGAGACAACGGAATACATAATCTGCTATGTGGGCTTTCATGTTGTCCCACCAGTACGAACGCTTCATGTCTCGGTACATCTTCGTATTGCTAGAGGGCATCACCATCTTTAAATTGTGAGCGGCTTCTAGGACTTCCCTTCTCAAGTCATGTAGATTCGGGACACACAGGCAGCCACGATATCGTAAACCTCCGTCCGAACCAACTCTCCATTCGAATTCTTCGTTGTCACTTGCTCGCTCTCCCATTTTCACCAACAGTTCATCTTTTTTCTGAGCCACAATGATTCGATCATTAATAAGTGGTTGTACTTAGATGTGTGCGATGCTCTTGAACGGCTCCACTACTGTAAGCTTCTGTTCGAAGTCTCGCATAAACTTTACCATATTCCACTCTTCTATCATCAACGGAGCTATAAATTTTATTATCTTCTTGTGGCTCAATGCATCGGCCATAAGGTTGGCCTTGCTAGGATGGTAGGAGACCTCAAACTTGAAGTCCTTCAAGATCTTCACCCATCGTCGTTGCCTCATGTTCAGGTCCCTTTGTGTAAAAATATATTTGAGGCTCTTATGGTCGTAAAAGAGCTCGAACTCCTCTCTGTAGAGGTAATGTCTCCAAAGCTTTAATACGAAGATCACTGCCGCCAATTTTATGTCGTGCATGGGGTAGGTTTCTTCTTATTTCCTCAACTTTCGTGATGCGTAGGCAATCACTCTGTCCTTCTGCATAAGAACACAACCCAACCCAACACAAGACGCGTCAGTGTATTTAGTATATCTGACCCCTTGCTCTGGCAATACTAGCACAGGTGCAGACGTCAGCTTATCCTTTAATTCTAGAAAGGCTAGTTCTGCTTTCTCGTTCCAAGCAAACTTAAGATCCTTCCGAGTGAGTTAAGACAACGGCCTAGCTATCTTGGAAAAATCTTTAATAAATTGGCGATAGTAGCCAGTAAGTCCAAGGAAACTCCTCACTTCTGTAACCGAACCAGGCTGCTCCCAGTCCTGAACCGCGGCCACCTTGGCAAGGTCCAGACTATTCCATCCTTGGAAACCATGTGTCCCAGAAACTTGACTTCTTCATTCCAGAAGTCGCATTTCTGGTATTGTGCGAACAATTGATTCTTCCTGAAAGTATCGAAGACTACTCGCAGGTGTTCTTTGTGATCCTTCCAACTCACGGAGTATATCAAGATGTCATCTATAAATATGATGACGAATCAGTACAGATATGGCTGAAACACCTGGTTCATAAGGTCCATGAACACGGCCGGTGCATTTGTAAGTCGGAACGGCATCACGAAAAACTCATAGTGCCCAAAATGGGTTCTGAATGTTGTTTTCTGCACGTCTTCATTTCTGATGCGCAACTGATGATACCCGGACTGTAAGTCAATTTTGAAGAAATATTGTGCCCCCTTCCACTGATCAAACAGGTCATCTATCCTGGGTAAAGGATACTTGTTCTTGACGGTGATGTGATTCAGATTACAATAATCGATACATAATCGTAGTGATCCGTCCTTCTTCTTTACAAATAACACAGATGCTCCCCAAGGAGATAAACTTGGTCGTATGAAACCTGGATTCAACAGATCATTAATCTGTGTCCTCAACTCCTCCATTTCACATGGAGGCATGTGATACGTCGGTAAAAAGATAGGTGTCGTACCCGGCACTAGGTCGATAGTAAAATTGATCTCGCACTGAGGAGGTAGCTTAAAGATATTCTGAATACGTCCGTGAAGTCTTGGACTACTGGTGTGTTCCTAAGTGTCGGACCCCCAACATTTTTCAATAAGGAAGCGTAACAACGGACGTGGAAAGGGCAACTGACCTGAACTGGGAAAGTGAAGGTTGTGCCCTCAGGCCCATGTGATGTCACTAATCTGGTTTCACAATCGATTTCTACCTTCATTTCAGTGAGCCAATCTATGTCGAGGATGATGTCATAATGGTATATTGTGGTGACAATTAGGTCAATGCACACCACCCTGCTTCCTAAGTCTACTAAGCAATTCTTACACAGCTTAGTGGCGTCAGTAAAAGTTCCTACCCTCACCCCAACCATAGGGGTAGTATTCAACCCCAAATGCTTAACTACAAAGTATGATATCATCAAAATAGTGGACCCAGTGTCCACCAATAGAAATACAGGTATACCTTGAATGTGGGCAGTCACTTCAAAGGCTAAAGGCACTGCAGTTGCTGACTCAGATGCTTCAGCTGCAAGTGCATGTATATGCACTTGTTGAGAACGATTGGGTTGCGCTGCCATAGGTCGTTGAGGCGGCTTATTTCAAGATACGGGTGGTCAGTAGAATGGCTGTACTAGTGGTGCTGATCGTAGAGGTGGGGCTGATATAACTTGCAGTGGCTGGCGGTCGATCTTCTGAGGCAGCGTAAAATCATTGTCCCTCATCTTAGTAAAGCAAAAGTCGTTATGGCCCATCTTCTTACAGTAAATGCACCAAAGATTTGATCTGCTGGGTTGGTGAAGCCATTAGCCTGGGAGGCGAATCTGCATATGGCCTTTTGCCGAGGAATAGTCGGTTCAGCAATTTCGGCCTAGGCCTCGGGCCCATAGGCATACATGTCCGGGACAGTCTCTCGCCATCCTGCTCTGCTCGCAGGGACTGTTCACTAGCTCAGCATAGTTGGGAATGCTAGCGCAATACATCTTTGTGCGGATCTCAGGCTGTAGACCCTCTGAAAATTACCGCATTCTCATCAGCTCGTCTACTAGGATTAGTAGAGCATATCTGGCTAGCTCCATAAAATGGTTCTCGTATTCAGCTACAGTCATTCCCCCTTGTCGGAGGTGAAGAAATTCACCCTCCTTTTCATTACGTTAAGTGAGGGAGAAAATACGTTTCGTGAAGACAAGTTTCATATGCGTCCCATGTCCATATGTATCCTGAGGGAACGGTTCGTAGGATGTTGTCCCACCAAAAACTAGCCTCCTTCTCGAACATGTAAGTAACCATCTCCACTTACTCTGCCTTAGTATAGTGCAATGGCTTCAGCATCTTGGATATACGATCCAACCAATACTCTGCCTCCTCGGGTCGGTGTGTACCTATAAATGTAGGAGGGAGGAAGCGCTGAAAGTGCTCAATTAAGCCACTCGTGTTCATAGTTCTAGTGGGCTACACTGGTGGCATAGGCGGGACCATATTCATGTTCTGGGCAATGGCCCCCACAATAGTGGCCAGAAACTGTTGTCATTGCTGCATTAGGAGCATCATCTGCTCCAACCTATCAGGGGGAGGAGCCGCCTGAGGCATGTGTGGCGTCGATGTAGACGCACGGTTTTGTTCCCGAACCAGTGGTGCACAAGGTGTTGGCCCATTAGTGGGGCTAGTGGCCGGCTGTGAATCCAGCATTGTCATAATATCCGAGCCCAAACTGGGGTCCGTATGGCTATCGCTCAGGGGAGGTGTCCCATCAATAGATCCGCCATGTGCTAGACATGCTATGTTCCGAGTGTTTTTAAGAGGCATCCCCTATATACAACATAGGGTGCAATGTGTGTAAGATTTAGAATAATATTACTCACTTTTCCAAACATTCTACACATTTCAAATAAAAAAGAAGCTTCACGCATTTCATTTAACCAAAATTGTCACGATACACATGATGTAGCATTACATGAATCATAACAGAGAATGCATGTGAGCTAAGTTTAACAAAAGTTTCAACACTAACTATTCTAACATCCAACTAAGCCGACAAGGGCTATTACGTAGAAAAGCAAGAAATAAAGCAAACCAACAAACGAGTGCAACATATGACTAGTCCGCTGACTCTGGTGAAGGTGGAGGCGCGCCCTTATCCTTCATGCAACACAGGAGGGTCTTTAAGGTGCGTGACATTCTTTTAAATTTCTATTTAAGATAAGCCTAGTTCTCCTTGACCTCCTATCTCAGGGTGACCTGGTTCTCTTCAATCTTGGCCATGCGGGCTTCTAAGGCAGCCCGATCATGGCGATCTTCATGTGTAGCAGGAGGAGGTCTCCCATCCGAATCTTGGGCCTCCTCTTCTCCTTCCTGCTCTTCTTCCTCACTTCCCTCTTCATCGTCACTACCTTCGTCCTCACTTCCTTCTTCCTCACTACCTTCCTCTATTTCATTTCCTTCCTCATCTTCACTACTTTCTTCCTCTTCGCTTTCTTCTTCTATTTCATCCCCATACTCGTCGAGTCGAGCTTGACGTTGCCTAAGGCCGATACTCATATTGTTGAGTGTAGTCTCACTAATGAAGTGGATTGGTGCTATATTATCCATGTTAAGTCTGAAGCCGAAGTTATGAGCAATCTTACAGATAAGTCGGCCAAATGGGAGTGAGGTGTCATCCCAAGTAAAGCATGCGTTCCTGATTATCTGTGATAGGGAGAAAGTAGGCAGACACAACTTGTCTCCCTGTCCAGCTCTGTACAGGAAGTCTACCATCAACCGAGTGCATTCTGTACGGTTGTAACACTTAGGATACACGTTGTATGTGCATATGTGGTGGAGTAGGCGGAAGTCTGCCGTCATTTTAGTCGATGGGAGGCTATTGTTTCACCTCTAACGAGCCAGTTGGCCACAAAGAAACTGCGTGCGATGATCTCTCTCTCTCGTCTACTAATGAGATGAGATGCACTAGCATATACCATACCATGCTTAATTCCCATGATGCGGGCCATCACATCTAGAATGACTATGGCCTCTTGCCTCCCTAAAGGAATAGTAAACTGAAGCGGCTCCAGTAGTGGGTTCCGTATGTGGGCATAGAAGGCTCATACGGTGCCTTCACTTGCATGAGCCTTCCCTTCAAACATGGGATCCATCTGGTCTCCAACAGGAGGTCAATCACTGGATATAGTCCAAATAATTTCTCATCGACATGCGCTTCAAAAACAACTTTATGGTCATGAAACTTAACAAGTCCGGTGCCCGCCGGTAGAGATCTTTCAAGGGGGATTTGAGGATCGAGATCCTATTTTGTTCTTCGCTCTCTCTCAGCGCTCGTGCTAGCCTCGGCGCTCGCCTTCTTCCTCGAACAACTTGGACGACTTAGCCCGGCTTTGTCCGAGGCCGCTCTTCTCTTTCCCATAAAGGAAAGGAGCATTGAGAGCGAGAATATGGTAGTAACGAGCTCGAAGAGTGCCATGGAAGTGGAAAAGATTGGAGATTGAAGTGGATGGGTAAGTTTAAGGGTTATGAGACACAAAGATGGGTTTGTGTGCTCAAATGAGGAGAAATAAGGGAGATGGAAGTTGTAAGAGGTGGTTTTGAGAAAATGGTAGAGGATGGGTGTGAGATAGAGAAGAAGAAGAAGGTTTGTGTATATGAAAGGAAGATTTGAGAGAGAGAAAAGAGGGTTTGTAGAGGGTTAGAAAACATGAAATGGGAGGGAAATGGAGCAAAGGGGGGTGAAATAAAGGACCCCACACGTGGACGGGACCCACATGGGTGGTCAGTGGGTGGCGTGCCACCGACCGTGTGGTGCCGTCGTGGCCCGTTGTGGAGCTGGGCAGTGCCGCCGCACCCCTCTGGGCTCGCCGGCGGTGGCTCCACCCTTGGGCGGTTGCCACCCCCTCTCGAGGTGTTGTACATGTGCAGGGGACCCCGTGGGTCCCACCGAAAATTATGATTCGGGCCCCCATGTCTGTGTGATGTGTTTTCTCGGTCCAACAAGCGCGTATTCATGCTTTTTAAATTGTTTCGAGAGTGGTATTCACCGAATTATCATTCAAACCTGTTGACTAACGGCCTAAAAGGGACTGAGATCATTTCACATGATCTCAGACACATACAGGCTACAATATAATGGTAAATCTCGCCCTTCGACGAAACTTTAGGATTCTAAGATCATTTCTACATTTCATCGCCCCCTTCCTAAGTCAGAGTGCGTTTAAAGTGCGTCGTGTTACTTATAACCCAGGTCCAGTTAATCCAAATCATGGTCTGATACCAACTTGTAACACCCTGAATTTCGAGGGTTGAGCAAAGCTCAACTCCCGAGATACAATGCATCACTTATGTAACATAGATAATGATGTTTAAATGTTGTTCATTTCCATGCTTTAGACATGAGTGGGATTACACTAAAACAACATATCATACCCCAGAGATAAGTAAAACTTAGTAAGCAGAAGACTGAAACACACACACACACACACACACACACACACACACACACACACATATATAAGTATGTAAGGGTGTCGCAACCTCCAGAGTATGAGCATGATACCGAGCTGAATAGAAACATGTATTGTTTCAAAATTTACAAAATATCAAAATGTACATGTCCAACTAATCCATGTATCCCTGTAATCCTGTCGAATCAGCACGAGGTCCACATAGACCCGCCTGATAGCTGAACATAGGAGAATTCCTCCTCCTCATCTACGAAGTCCAGATCAGCTACATAGACTCCGACATCACCTGCATCTAAACCAGAGTCTAGTTAGTGTTTTACAACACCGTCCCAAAGTGGGAGTGAGTGATCAACTCAGTGGTACTATAAGGCAAAGGTTAACATGTTATTAATTCAATCAAGCAGTAATGATAAAATAATACAACAATCACTTCCTAGCTACTCTTGTTAAAGCGGGGATGGTGTGCAGCAATGATGCATACCCTTGCACAAAGCTCCCTCAAAAGCGACTCTATCAACCGTTCACGCATAATAAACTCCTTAAATGTGTAACTTCCACGCCAAAGCACATGCAATGCGGTACACAGTTGTGTTATCCAAGTAATTAATTAGGCTTATTTAGACAGTAGATTCGGGAAGCTAAGGTACCTCCTTTTATATCATTAACCCAAACCGAAGGATCCATCTAGGGTCATTAATCCTAGTTAATCACATACGATAGGTAAGTTGTAGGGCATCACCCCTAATAAAAAGCAGTGGATAGGCAAATTCAAGAGTTTATACTCGAGGTCACTATGAGGAGGCTTGTCACCCCAACGTAGGCCGACAGCTCGAATACAATGTCCCATACCACTGTATTCAGCTCACGAGTTTGGGTTGCCCACTGGTCACTACGGGGAGGCTCGTTACCCCAGCGTAGGCCGACAGCTTGACCACAGTGTCCCATACCACCATGACCAGTTCATGAGTCTTAGCGGATCATGGTACCATAGTTGAAACGGGTCTTTACACTGGTAAGTGGTACCTTAGATTCAAGCAGTGATGTCCATACATGGTAAACACACAATAGGTCAATCGATTTATTAGACAAGTTTGATTGGTACGAGTGCACGCATAATTAATCGACATGGAGCGCATAAGCACCCCATGTGGCCTAACCACTGTCGACAATCATCGTGCGACCCGGATTCACGAAACTCATTAAATGTAGCGAGACTAATTCGGCCACTCAAACGGGAACTATTACCGATTGCCTGGACCACATGGTAGTCCCAGTCATGGTAGTCCCAGTCTTACTCAAATGCATTAGATAGCTACATGTGATAAGCATATCAGCATTTAACAAACATTCCAATAAATATTCTCATTTGAGCATTTCATCGAACACATTGAACATGTTACCAAATATTGCATTTCATCCATAAATTGCGTAGTTGAAATTAAGATTGCATGAAGGAAAATCTACATATAGATAAGGTAATTGAGAATCTTATCTCAATACCCTTATTAAATACAATTCATCTACAATTTCTCATTCAGACATTTTATCAAACACTTAGACTACACATTACTAAATACATAGACTAGATTAGTTACGACATGAATTATCACAATTTATTACACAAATAGATCGTGGTACACATGAAAAATATGAATCCTAGATTTATAGTCATGTCAAGCATAAATCACTATTTTATATTCATTCAAGCATTTCAACAAACACATAGAATGCATCTTATATTCAACATAGTTCACACATGTATGATTTATCGAAAATGTCGTAACTAAGATCATATGGCAGCAATCAAGCCAAACATAAATCATTGTTGACATTTAAAGCCTTAAAAACCATAACCTAAATGTTTATAGTCCGCACCTTTCGTCGGAATACTCGATTCAGATGCGATTCGAATCCTACATTCCCGAAAATGGAATAACGGGTACCTAAATCATGAAATCCATTAGCTAGGTTGACAAACGACTATTCTAAATCTTAACTACGGTGTTAGGGTTTAGATTTCTTACCCAATTCATAGCTGAGATGGATCGTATAGTGTAACAGGAAGGTGATTCAGTCCGTGGAGTCGTAAGAAAGAATCACTGTAGTAAACTCCAAGGATTTCCCCTCACTCACTACTCTTTTCTCTTCCTTTCTCTGTTCTCTCTCCTAGGGTTAGAGAAAATTCGTATGGGATAGGTATGGGGTGGTTTAAGGGCTTTATATAGGCCCAGAACTGGTGCAAATGGCCCCAGGGCCATGGTATACCTGATTTACATCCAAAGGGCGACTGTTTCTGACGAATGAGGTTCATCTGGAGGTCCACTACTCACTTATAGCACAGGATAAGTTCCCTGACAATGGATCTATTACAGGATGTGGTTTTAATGATTGGATAGGCCGATCGACTGTGATGGACCTGTATCAGATCAACGATCGTTGTCACTCGATCAGGGCCACAAGTATACCGATATGTGCAGGGAAATTTTCCTGATCCATGGGTGAAGTTCAGTCAGAAACTGACGGTCTAAAATCTTTAATTTTGCATGCAAGCAGATGGCCCAATTTACTTAAGTTTCTTTACGTTTTCTAAAGATATTCGTGTTTCTTACACACTTTGCTCAGGGGTCAAGTTGTACGTTTCTGGACATTATTTGGGCTTTGTTTCCATGATGGTTGTCAAGCCCAATAAGATGGTCATAATCCTATAGTTTTGTGGTCATTGGACTTTCGAAGTGCGGTCCAGGTCCGATATGGAGTTTCAATGTGCTCCCGAGAGCAACAGGCTTTTTGGATTTCTCCTAGGTTTTTAAGTAATGCTAAGTCAGCGATTTTGATGGTTTTAGGTCTTGCCGTTTGTATAAATAGTGGTTCAAATGAATCCATCGATTAATTCATTTTGGTACTTAATTAATTTTTGTCTAATTTCTACAAAATACGGTCCTTAGGGATTTCTAGCTGAGGTGGTACTCAGGTCTTTGTACGGATTTTGCCGAGACGTTACACCCGATATCCAACATATCACATATGCAACATGAATAATGATGTTTAAATGTTGTCCATGTCAATGTATTAAACATGAGTGGGATTATACTAAAACAGCATATCATACTCCGGATATAATTAAATTTAGCAAGCGAAAGACTGAAACACATATATATCAGAACAGTAAATCTTTACAACCTCCAGAGTATGATGATGTAACAGGGTTTAATACATACAAGGGTTGTTTCAAAATATACAAAATGTCAAAAAGTAAAGTGTTCAACTAATTCATATATCCCTGTAATCCCGTCGAATCAGAACAAGGTCTACATACACCCGCCTGATAACTGAACATAGGAGAATTCCTCCTCCTCATCTACAAAGTCGAACTCAGCTGTACAGACTCCATCCTCACCTGTATCTACAACAGAGTCTGGTTGGTGTTTTAAAACACTGTCCCAGAGTGGGAGTGAGTGATCAACTCAGTGGTATTATAAGGTAAAGGTTAACATGTTATCAAGTCAATCAAGAAGAAATGATAAAGCAGTACAACAATCATATCTTAAATACTCTTGTTAATGTAGGGATGGTATGCAGTAATGATGCATGCCCTCGCATGAAGCTCCCTCATAAGCGACTTCGACAACTAGTTCGCGCATAACAACCACCCTAAAGTGCAACTTCCTCGCCAAAGCATATGTAGTGCGATGCATGGTCGTGTTAGCTGATTACTTAATTAAGTTTATTCATAAAGCAAGTTCAGGAAGCTAAGGTATCTCCCTTTATATCATTAACTCAAACAAAGATCCATCTAGGGTCATCAATCCTAGTTAACCACATACATAGGCAAGTTATATGACATCACTCCTAATGAAAAGCAGTGGATAGGCAAATTCAAAAGTTTATACTCGCGGTCGCTACGGGGAGGCTCGCCACCTCAGCGTAGGTCGATAGCTCGAACACGGTGTCCCATACCACCATGCCCAGCTCACGAGTTTGGGTTGCTCACTGGTCACTATGGGGAGGCTCGTCACCCCAGCATAGGCCGACAGCTCGACCACGGTGTCCCATACCACCATGCCCAGCTCATGAGTCTTAGCGGATCGTGTTACCATGGTTGAAACGGGTCTTTACATTGGTAAGTGGTACCTTAGATTCAAGCAGTGGTGTCCATAAACGGTAAACACACAATAGGCCAATCGATTTGCTTAGTAAGTTCGATTGGTATAAGTACATGTTGACTTAATTAACATGGAGCGCATAAGCACCCCTTGTGGCCTAACCACTGTCGACAATCGCCGTGCGACACGGATTCGTCGAGTTACCTAATGTGGCAAGACTAATTCAAGCACTTGTACAAGGATTGTTACCGATCGCCTAGGCCACATTGTAGCCCCAATCTTACTCAGATGCAATAGATAGACACATGTGATAATCATATCAACACTTAACAAATAACCCAAATAAAACTCTCAACACCCAGATCCATAGCTCAATTGGTAGACTGAGTGGAGATACCTCGTTTTAACACTTGAGGTCTTGGTATCGATTCCTAATGGGGGTGGCTAACATAGAGTGTGTACTAACATGGGTGTGTACTAACAAGCTAACCTAAAAAAAACCAAATAAAACTCTCATTTGAACATTTTATCAAACACATTGAACATGTCACCAAGCACTTGCATTTTATCCATGAATTGCATGGCAACAATTATGATTACATGAAGGAAACTATACATATGGTTAAGGAAATAGAGAATTCTATCTTAATACACTTAATAAATACAAATCATCAACATTTTCTCATTCAGACATTTTATCAAACACTTAGGTTACACTTCACCAAATACATAGACTAGGTTAGTTAAACCATGTGTTTTAGTAAATCCTCATATAAAGAGGTCAGCATGCATATAATAATGATGAATCCTAGATCAGTAGACATAGCAAACACAAATCATATTTTCATGTTCATTCAAACATATCAATAAACACATGAGATGAATATTTTATTCAACATAGTTCACACATGTATATTGTATCGAAAATAGGGTAACTAAGATCATTAGGCAGCAATCAAGTTAGACATAAATCATTGGTGACATTGAAAGCATTGAAAATCATAACCTAAACGTTTATAGTCCGTACCTTTCATCGGAATACTCAATTCAGACTCGGTTCGAATCCTACGTTCCCAAAAATGGACTGATGGATACCTAAATCACGAAATCCGTTAGCTAGGTTGACAAACGACTATTCTAAATCTTAACTACAGCGTTAAGGTTTGGATTTCTTACCCAAATCGTAACCAAAATGGATCGGTTAGCTAGATGAAAAGGCGATTCAGTGTGTATAGTCGTGGGAGAGAAACACTACAGTAATCTCCCAACTTCTCACTTCTCTCCCCACTCTTTTCTCTTCTTTTCTCTCTTCTCTCTCCTAGGGTTTGGAGAAAATTCGTATGGAATGAGAATGGGGTGATTTAAGGGCTTTATATAGGCCCAGAACTGGTGTAAATGGCCCCAGGGCCATGGTATACTTAAATTATAACCAAAGGGTGTCTGTTTCAGGAAAACGGGGTTCATCTGGAGGTCCACTACTCAACTACGGTGTGGGGTAAGTTCCCTGATGATGGATCTATGCCAGGATGTGGTTTCAACATGATTGGATAGGTCGATCGACCGTGAAGAACCTGTATTAGATCAACGGTCGTTGTCACTCGATCAGGGCCACAAGTATACAATATGTGTAGGGAAATTTCCCTGATCCATGGGTGAAGTTCAGTCAGAAACTAATGGTCTGAAATCTTCAATTGCACGCGTAAGCGAACAGCCCAATTTACTTAAGTTTCATTTCATTTTCTAAAGATATTCGTGTTTCTCACACACTTCGCTCAGGGCTCAAGTTGTGCATTTCTGGATACTATTTTGGCTCGATTCCTGCGATGGTCGTCAAGCCCAGTAGGATGGATATAACCTATAGTTTTGCGGTTATCGGACTTTCGACGTGCGGTCCAGGTCCGATACGGAGTTTCAATGTGCTCCTGAGAGCAACCAGATTTTGAGATTTTTCCTAGGTTCTTAAGCATTGTTAAGTTAATGATTTTGATGGTTTTAGGTCTTGCCATTTATATAAATAGTGGGTCGAGCTAAATCCCTGATTAATCTAGTTCAGTACTTAATTAACCCTCGCTTAAATTTCTACAGGATACAATCCTTAGGTATTTCTGCCTGAGGTGGTACTCGGGCCTTTGTATGGATTTTTCTGAGATGTTACAGGACTTCTGATAACAGAGTGGCTATTAGACTATGTGGGCATATGAGAATTGTGTGGTTACTCAGACTTGTGAACTATGCTGATGGTGTAACCTCTTGGGTATGTAAACTTAGGACGTGCGTCAAATTAATTGTTGGACCCATCTTATTAATAGTATTGGGCTTGATTTGTGAACTCCACTAATATGTTCACAATGGCATTAGAGTTGTGGGCCTATTAGCCTTAAAGCCCACCTTGAGTAGACGCTTTGTGGGCCCATTAGCGGTAAACCTATCATGCCCATAGGTTACTTCTTCTTACTAAGAACGTAAGACTCCATGAGAAGTGCATATTGGGCCTATGTTTGGGCTTCTTGGTAAGTGCATGAGACTCCTTGTGATGTATGTATGCTAAGTCCCATTTGGGCCTTGTGAATGAGTTATGATTGAGTCCTCAAATGAACCATTTGTGGTAATCAAATGGACCACCCAACATGCTAGAAGATTTGGATGTAGTGACTCACTAAGCGGCCTATTCAAGTGTGGCAATGAACTAGGCCTTAGTCCACTTGAAATGATAAATAGACATGTTGAGGCTATGGATTGAAATTTAATTATACACGTGGTGATGGTACATGTGCGGTGATTGTGTAATGTGATACTTGTGGTGATGATGATGCGTGTATGGTTAAATGCGATGATTGTATTTTATGGTAATGCTAATTTATCTTTATATGCTTGGATGGTGTCCAATTGGACGTAAGGACTAAATGGACCATAGTATGTATTACCTTGAGTCATAGATAGTACACCTAGAACCGTATAATGACGTGACACTGATGCTTCCTACGGAACTGATGAGGTGAACAACTTAACTCTTAACCATGAATGAGTATGTTGGTGATACGAACTAACTTTCGAGTAGCTATGGATCTTTATACGTGGATTTGATACATGTTATAGTATGTGCGTATTCCTTGCACATGTTTGATATACAGTCAGTTGTGGTGACACTGTATGAGGTTTCGGCCATGTGATTGGTGCCAAGTGATAGATTGATCCTAGTTGTGCTATTGTGTAGTTGGTGTACACTTGTGACATGGAAGATGTGGACACTCGCATAGCCCAATGATCATAGGGGAGAGTGCACATTAGAATACTAGTTTTTCATGTTGGTACCATGATTATTTTGATTGGTCTGATGATATTTGTGTATATTCCATCTGCAGGCACGCATACATGTACATACATCATGGATGAGGAGTGCAAGGTGTGCATAGTTTAATCTTGTGGAGATCATATGCATGTACTAGAGGATGTTGGTGTGGGGTGCACATGATAGAGTATGTGGTAGATGATGTTGGTGCAGGGTGCATATGATGGAGTATATGGTAGAGGATGTTAGTGCGGGGTGCACATGATGGAGTGTGTGCAGATGTTATCTAGTTCGAAAGACCGCAAGCTTAATCCCTAGGTTGAAGTCCCTAAAGCTCACTTAATGTTACATTGTAATTTATGTTTATGTCGATGCTGATATTACATGTATATCCTTTCCATGATGAGTGTGGATTGCAGATCAGACGTGGTCGGCAGTAGAGCCCGATTGGTATAGGGTTGCCTCGTATGTATATGTGGCTTACATCCATAACATTGCTTGAGTGCAATTATACTGCATAGTGTGCTTGTGGATTTTCATTGCATTTTTCATAGCATCCTCATGAGATGGATTGAACACCACAGCAACATTGTGGTTATACTGATGAGACCACCATAGTGGCATCATGGTTGGTCTTTGTGGGCATCAGAAATTTGGGTTTCTTATACTCGGTCCAAGACCCCTAGGTGAAATTCCTTAAACCTCGAGTGGTACCCTCGAGCCTCATCATCAAGAACGGGTGGATGTCATGGGTCACCTAGTGCCGAAGACCATAGTAGGCCTGACTCCCGTCGACGCTATCGGGTGAGAAGAGGTCAGCCACGCCTAGCTGAAGAGTTAGAGTGAATGTGGCTGGGTTTGACCAGCCCCTGAAATGGGTTAGCTACCGGCATGCCAGGTGGGTATTGGCATGGCTATAGCCCCCCACCCACCCACCCACCCACTGATAAGGTGGGTCTGCGAGGCCTCTATTCAATAAGTTTCGAACTTGTTCTAAATATTAGGCCCCTGTGATTCCCAATGACGATAACTATAATGTGTTGTGGACTTTTAGAGGAGGATTTGCATTCCTACATACACATGGCATACTTTTGCATATCATTTCTTGCATTGTATCATGCCCTCTTGGCTTTATGTAGCATTACTTGGTCACTATGCTTCAGCTTGTGTACTCTAATATTTTGATTGTTACTGCATGCTTGTACACTACGCACACACGAGTGTACTCACTAGGCTTTTTGCCCAAGCTTCCTATTTCCTTTTTTTCAGGGCAGGAGTAACTTGGAGGACATAACTTTCTCAATGCATTGTATATATTATGTGATTTGGCAATATTGACGTTGTGTACCTTTTAGAAAAGCATTGTACTTATAACCATCCGGATTTATAATGGAGGTTGTTGCTTTGTATTGTGATTAAGAATCATCATCTTCAGGTATTATTATTTTTAAAAAATTTAGTTAAAAATCTCCCTTGTGGTGCGCCGAACTCGAGACTTGGTGTATGGAAGTCGAGTGCTGGATTCGGGGCATCACAGAAGTTATCTGTCCCAAGATTTGGGGCATGACACATCCTCCTCATCCTCATCTTTCATCATTTCATATTTTTTTGATTCATGTGGGGCCCACTAGTGTGGATCCCCATGGGTTCATAAATTACTAGCTATGATGGTTAGCAAAGTGGCCCATGTCAGTATGGTCCACCATGATGAACATTATATCCACACCCTTCACAAGTAATCTCGTTTTTGTATCTGGATAGAAACTTGTAAAAATCGTATAAAATCAACCATGCTAATATCTGAGTTGAAACTTGGTAATAATATGAAACATAATATAAAATAACTCTGGGCCAAATTTCGTAGCCATCTAACGCTCCAATCATCCGTGGCATTAACTTTACTTGGATGATGTCCAGTAATACAAAAAGGATTCCGATTTTTCAAAAGTTGACCTAATTTTGGTCACTTTATTAAACTTAATAGATATATATATATATATATATATATATATATATATATATATATATATATATATATATATATATATAGATATATAAATATTCCATTGGCTTCATATAGAATCGAAGTATCTTTCCAATGGTATATAATACGCCTCGATCAGAGTTCGGATGACTGAGATCTTGGCCTTGTACAAACATGTATCTGAGAGCTTATTGTGACTACATATTGTGTGGGCCATATCCGAGATTCCAACGGTCAAATGTATTTGGTATTTTTTCTTAACATAATTAAGGTAGTTAATAATCATATTTATGGTTTCTCTGGTCAAATTATTTTATGATAGAATTTAGGAAATTCTAGACCGACAGATACTTCCGTAAGGATAAACCTTGAATTATTATGTGTGGTTCAGATGGATCCAAGGCTTTATTTGGTTGGAAACCTATATACAACCTAAATGATATATTTTCAAACCATCCATTGGCTTAGATTTCCCAATAGCAAATTTGATCATAGATATTTGATCAAGACATTTCATGTGCTACTTATATGTTGTATGTATGTTGTCCACAACATTCATCCGCTTATTATGGACCCACTTGGTAGTGGGACCACATGTACTTTATTAGTTCATTTAATCTGCATAGCCATGTGTATTGATGTGTGCCTCTTATCTATGCCTTGCCAGCGTGTGCGCCCCACTTGACATTCTATCTATTTCATTTCCTTTGCACTTTTTCTGTTTACTGAAAATTTCTAAGTACTTAACTGTATTGCATGTAGGCCTCTTTGACACCTTGTGGTGGGCCCCATGTTTTGTATTTAAGGGTTCCGTTTGGGGGATGTTTAATCCTTATATAAGTGAACTAGGATGTCCCACCTTTTTGTCAGGAATGATCCCTAAGTGTTTAGAAATTGGGCCCTAAGTTATGATAGACCCCATTGCTGAAAACTGTCTGATTATTTTTGTGTTTTGTACCAACTTTGGGCCTTTGTAGTGGACCCCACGCACAAGATATAAGTAGGCCACCACTTAGAACCTTTAAGTTATACCAATGAATAGATAAATTATATTTTACTTGGGCTAAATCAGACCCCACAAGATCAAGGAGTGAATCCCAAAATGGGCTAAGGCACAGTTGTGCAGAAAATTAAAATACCTATGTTTGGCCCTATACTAAATATTATGTGTGCACAACCAGTTGGTCCCAAATTATAATTTTTGAAGTAAATATATAGTAATACCAAGGGCATCAAATGGTACACTGAAAGGTGGTCCCTTGTGATCATGGGACATACTCAAAAACGGGCCAAAACTAATTCTGCAATGTGTTTCCTACACATTGTCTCTACCCATATTTGGGACATCACCGTAAATTGTATACACCCAACCAATGAGGCTCACCTTATACCTTGTAAAGCCCATATATAGAGATACCAGATGGATCCTTCCTTTCACCATTTGGGGTTCAAACATGATCATAAATCTGAATTAAAGATGGCTAGAAACCAACACGACACAAAAAGAAATTAAAAAAAAAAAAAATCTGTTTGACGTAAAATTTATGTATGGCCACATCATTAGGTTTCACCACCTTCCCAAAGCATTTAATGCAACATCTAAACTTTGAAAAATAATTTTCACGTTTTGTTGGGCTCAAAACCTTAAGTGGGTCATCTAGTATGGGCTACCTTGTATAGGCCTTACCTTTCATGTAATTAGGTCCACATATCATGTTTTGTAAATGGGTGTTATATAACTTGTAAAATATTTAGTGAACAGATCTTATTGTCCAAATGTTCTCTTAAGATATAGGTGGCCTTGGGCTCATCTAAATGATGTAACCCTAAGGCCCAAGTGGGCCCAACACTAAGAGAAATCATTAAGAAGTGAGAACCCCACAATGGTAACCTTCCTTGAGCCAGTTGGGCAAGCCTATTGCCTATTGGGCAGCGTGCCTTGCACACTACCTCTAGTTAAGTGGAGCACGCTTAGCGAGGCCTATTTTAAAATAAATAAACTGGATAATTGGGTTTTTTCTTAGTTTGTTGTGTATGTGGCTAGTGGACCCAATATGATGTATGAAATGAAAGATGTTAGCATGTTGTCCTTATGTTTGAGATTGTGTATTGTTTCTAGTTTATGGTGGAATGTGTTGGGCCTACTTAGTTATGAAATTAGATCCACACTATTGAAAGCCTTTTAGTTGGATGTTTGTGCCTTTAAGTTGACCTATTGACTTACCAAGTGGAAATCACACTTGACCTATATGACCCCATGCCTTGTGTGTAGTCCAAGTCAATGTGAAAGTCACACTAGGTGGGACGCACCTAGTAATTGTCTAGATGATGATACACGTGTGATAACATGATAATGATGATGGTGAGTTGTTGGTTGAAATGATAGATATGATTTAAGGGATGGTGAATTACGGTATATGCATTGATGATGGATGAGTAATTATTTGTGGTACTTATTACATTTCTTATGTTAATCATGAAGTGAAAATAATCCTCATGGTAATGATGATGATGTTATGTATATACATGCATGATGAAAAAAAAATGTTAGTTGACTACCATGCTTGATATCCAAGTGATAATAATGCATGTATAGATTATCGTGATGATAACGTGGATAACATAACCATGTTTTACTTGATGTATAGATGATGATAAATAAATGATGTTGGTGAACGTAAGGATAACCTCATGCATGATAGACACCTAATGCCTAGGGCATGTATAATGATAGTGTTGGATGATGGCCATGATATTGATGATGCATATGAATCCTTATATGCTATGTAGTCCATGCACATGCTTGCATGATATATATCATGAGGATAAATTTGATATTGAATGATGTCTATGATAATGATGATACATGTGAAAACTTATGTACTACCATAATCTATGCACCATATGTATATGCATGCTATATGAGCCCTGGTGGCCATTTGTTAAGTATTCACTAGAGGTGTGGGGCCTCAGTGTGCTATTGAGGACACTTAAATATATGGCCATTTGCATAACATTGGTCAATCTTGTGTTGGGCCTAGTGCCTTGGGCTTATAAAAGCCTACTTGCCCATGGAACTTGGAATGTAAGATTGTTACAAGTAAATGTTGGATGAGAAGCCAAGTGAGCCCGCTTCCATGGTCAAGGGAAGGGTGTTTGATTAATATTTGTTTACTGGTCTACTTAGCCAATTGGCACTATTATTAAGTAAAGCCCATGAAAGCATGGGATGATTATGGCATGTGATGTAATGTATGGTGAATACATGTGATGTGTTGTGATATGTGGATGATGTGTGATGTGTAGCTCACACACGATGATTATAGTACGTGTTATGCAGCCAATATGCGATGGATGTGGTATGAAATGTGCAGCATAAACACAACGTCGGTCACATAACACTAGATTATAGATTGATGAATAAATCTTATATGTGCCTGAGTTAAGGGTCATTGCTTATGGGTATTAAGGCCATGAACTATCCCATATCAAGACAAGATTAAGGGTCTAGATGGACATTCCCATGGACAATGGGCTATGACCTGAGGGACTATGTAAGTGCTAAACTGTATAAAGCACAGTTTTGTTTGTTAAATTTCGTTTAGACAAAACAGCTTATGAAGTAATCCGTCTTAAGTGAATTAAGATGGAAAGTTCACCTTCAAGTGAATAGAGAAAGTTTAAGTTCTATTAAAGACTAGTAGAAGATAAAATTCCTACTTCAAGCTCTATTAAAGATTCAAAATAAGTTTCAAACTCTATTGAAGATTCAAGAACAAGTTCTGAGAAGTTCAAGCTACTTCAATGTTCAGTCTTTTCAGGTATAATAGACCCTAGAAAGACTATAAGGTTAGGTTCTTTCAAAACATGAACTTATATGGGGTTGTATACTTGTTATAGGTTGTGGTTCGACTAGTTTAAGTTGTGGCTCGACCAGTCTAAGTAATCTTCGACTAGTCCAAGTTTTCAATTTAAAAAAATGGATTTTTTCGTAACTCCTTCGACCAGTCGAGCAGACTGCTCGACCAGTCGAAGAGTAGCCTTCGACCAGTCGTGGGCTGCTCGACTTGAAGTCCAGCAACTAAATTCAGCCACCCTCGACTAGTTGAAGCTTATGCTCAACCAATCAAATAGGGCCCTCGACCAATCGAGCAGGGCCTTTGACTAGTCAAAAATCTGTTTAATCCAATCGCGCTCAAAATTTTAAAATTTGTTGAACCTTAGACAAGTCGAAGAAAACCTTAAATGAGTCAAAGCAAAAACTTTTCTAACTATAAATAGAGGCCTTCTCTCAATCCGAATTATTCAATCAAAGCTAAAAAAGCCTACACCGAGAGAGAGAGAGAGGTCCCCATTATTGTCAAGCTATTGCATGGTATTTTTAATATTTCTTTAATAGCTTTTGTTTTAATTCATTGATCTCCTTTTTATGAATCTCATTCTATAAAGAGATTAGACACTCTTCTTTGAGATCTTGAGGAATTCAAACAAGTAGTCTATGGTTTGAATTAATTTAAAATCAATCTAGAACCTAGAACCCTTATTTATATGACTGGATATTGAACAATCTACTTTAAGAGAAGCGGTTCTACAGGTTACATTAAGTGATACGTCTTCAAGGTGAAGATAAGTATTTTCTATTTTTTGTATTTTGGTTTTATTGAGATAACTAGAAAATCTCATTTGTTAGTTTTTCTGAGATAGCTATAAAATCTCAGTGAGGGGCTTCTTTGTTTGTGATAGCCCTTTAAAATCACAACTATATCAGGTTTTAAGGTGACCTTGTGAAAACTTTATTTTTAGTGAAAGCCAATGTCACGTGGATAGTTATTATTGGGAGTGGAGTAGGTGTGGCTGTTTGAGAATAGTTGTTAAACACACTAAACCATTATAACTCTTGGTGTTGTGGTGAATGTTTACTTTTTGCATTTATGGAGAATGATTGTAATTTTATTTATGCAAAAGTGGTGAATGTTTGTAATAGATAGCTTTATTTTCTCTTACTTAGTTTGAGATCTTGATTCTCACAGACATTCATGAAATAAGGTTGTCCTGCCTAAACTTTGTTTTGGGTGTAGGTTGTCCTATGAAATAGTTTGAATCAAGTTTTTAATACTAGTGTGATTGAGTTTACTACTTTATTTATTATTTCAGTTCTTTAATTTTTATTTGGCATAGTCCGATTCAACCCCCCCCCCCCCCCCCTAGGAGTGTTAAGCTCGCCTTTTTCAAGTGGTATCAGAGCAAAGTTGCTCACTTTTTTTGGATTAATTTCCTTGAGTTAGAAGATCTAGAGCTTTTATTATATCAAATTTCGATAGCTTATCTATTACCAGGCCACCACCTTTTGATGGCTCTAACTATGCATACTAGAAAGCTAAATTGAGGATTTTTCTAAAATCCTTAGATGAAAGCGTGTGGCAAGTCGCTGTAATCACATGAAAACCACCTATGTCTGAAGTATTAGGCAGTGATGGAACTAAATCTATGAAAGAGACAGCATTCTTTTTATGGATTGCAACTCAGAAAAGCGATAGCAGTGCTAATGTTAAGGCCTTAAATGTCGTAACTTGTGCTCTATCACCTGATGAATTCAAGAGAATTATTTCATGTGATACAGCCAAACAAGCCTGGGATATTCTTGAGATGATACATGAAGGAACTTCTATAGTCAAGAAATCTAAAGTTCAAATCCTCACCGCTAAATTTGAGGAAATTCATATGGAAGAAAATGAAACTTTCATGGACTTCTATACGAAACTAAATGATATAGTAAATTTCATGTGGGGTCTAGGAGATGGAATCCCAGAAAGCAAGGTCTGTGCTAAAATACTGCGATCTCTTCCTAAGAGATTTAATTCTAAAGTAACTGTCATTCACGAATTGAGAGACACTAATTATATGAAAGTTGAGGAGTTAGTTGGCTCTCTTCAAACGTATGAGTTAAATTTTAAAGCTCATAAAGGTAAGTCCATTGCTCTTAAATCATCTAAATCTGTTTTAAAAGATAACTGTGTTAATTCTGATGTTAAAGATATGGAAGATGATATGGCTTTACTTACTAAGAAATTTTACAGAATTTTCAAAAACAAGAATAGATCAGATTTTCAAAAACCATCTAACAAAAGAAAAGGAAAATCTAATTCTTGGAAATCTATAAAAGACAGTCAATGTTTCAACTGTCATGAATATAGGCACTTGGTGAATAAATGTCCAAAAAGGGATAAGTCAAAAAGAAAAGGCATGATTGCTACTTGGGATCAATCATCCAACTCTGAAAGTTCTTCTGAGTCAAATGAATCAGAACAAGAAAATACAAATGATGTAAAACCCCTAATGACTATAGACAGAGTCACCTCCTCAGATAGTTATAACTTATCTGATTATGAAAATCTCAGGAGTGACCTTGAAAATGAGAATGAAGATGATCTTTAAGACACCTACAATGCCATATACAAGGAAAGTTGTAAAATTGTTGTCAAATTAAAAATTCAAAGAGAAGAATATCTTAACTTAAAAGAAGAACTTGAAAACAATGTTTTAGATAAATCTCATCTTTCTGATTGTTTTGAAAAAACAAAACTAGACTTAAATTTCAAAATCTCAGAGTTAGAAAAACTCAAAAATGAAAATGAGAATCGAAAACTCGAAGTTTCTTCTCTTTTGAGTTCTAAGGATACTTGGAGATTGCCCACAAAGACCCAAAACTAGAAAAACTGTTAACTTCATTCAGAAAATGTGGTGACAAATTAGGTTTGGGTTATATCAAAGATAATTCTCAGAAAAAGAAAAATTCATCCCCTATATTTGTAAAAGGAGAATCCTTAAACTTAAAAGGTAAGAATTTGAAAAATTATGGTCAAACTGATTTCAAAAAACCAAAACCCTTTCAGGATTCTAAGGTTAATTCTAATACTATCAGCTATAGAAATCAAAGATATATTAAACCTCCTTTAGCTAAAAAAATAGTGGACTTACTCAAAGAGCTTCTAAAATCCAACTCAGACAAAATCAGAGTTAATAGAAAGTGGAGAAATTCCAATTCCCAAAAACAGAGAAAATCCAATGAAAATCCTAAACCCAAAACCATAATGACACGGGTTCCAAAGGTTACATGTCTTGTTGCCCACACAGCCTTCAAAGCCACTAGCCATTCAAAATGGTACCTGGATAGTGGATGTTCAAAACATATGACAGGTGACAAGGCGATATTCACCAACTTCAAAGAAGTGAACGACAACTCGGTTACTTTCGGTGATGGAAGCAACTGTAGAATAATAGGCCAAGGTACTGTTCAACTCTCTAATCTTCCTCCCTTTCAGAATGTTTTATACATTAAAGGTCTAAAACATAACCTCCATAGTATTTCTCAAATCTGTGATTATGAACATAGTGTAAAATTTACAAATCATGGATGTGAGATCTCAAATGAGATGAGAAGTGTGATATTAAATGGTCGTAAGACTTCTGAGAATTGCTACATTATTAATGACTCATACTTTTCTAACTTCTTATGTTACATGGTCCAAATAGACGAAATAGAACTATGGCATAAATGTCTTGGACTTGATAACTGTAGAGATTTCATAGATTGAGCAAGAAAGAACATATTCGTGGCCTACCAAAATAAAAAAAAGGTAGAAAAGGTATGTGGCTCATGTCAAATTGGTAAGTAAATTAGGAGTAGTCATAAGAAAGTGAACTCCTTAGCCACAATCAAACCTCTTGAACTACTCCATATGGACTTGGTATGACCAATGAGAACGGAGAGTAATGTGGAAAGAAGTATTTTCTGGTCATTGTTGATGATTTTACTAGATATACTTGGGTAGCCTTCTTGAGAGAGAAATCCGAGACTCTCGATGAAGTCAAAAGAATTCTAAAATGAATTCAGACTAAAAAAGAAGTACATGTGATCAAAATTAGAAGTGATCATGGTACTAAGTTTGAAAATAGCAATTTTGAGAAGTATTGTATAGACCATGATATATCACATGAGTTCTCTACTCCTAAAACACCTCAACAAAATGCGGTAATCGAGAGAAAGAACAGAATGTTACAAGAAATTGCCAATGTTATGCTAAATAGCATGAATTTACCGAAAAACTTATGGGTTGAAGTTATTAATATTGTTTGTTATATCATAAATAGGGTATATGTAAGAAAAGCAAAAGATAAAACAACCTATGAACTGTGGTTCAATAAGAAGCCAACTGTCAAATACTTTCGAACTTTTGGCAGTAAATGTTATATTTTACGTGACCGGGAAAATTTGGAAAAGTTCGAAGCAAAGAGTGATGAGGGAATATTCTTAGGTTATGCTCTGAATAGTTGAGCATATCGTGTTTTTAACAAAAGAACATGAGTAATTCAGGAATCTATTAACATTGTAATTGACGATCACCTGATTACACCCACACCAAGTCAAGATGATGATGAAGTCAACATTATCGATAAACCTGATTCCTCATCTAAATCAGATAATACTGAATTAAGATCAGTTAAAGACCATCTGACTGATCAAATATTAGGTAACCCTCGCACCGGAGTTCAGACTAGAAAACAGTTAGAGAATATCTGTAATTACGTCTACTTCACTTCTCAAATTGATCTGGTAAATGTAAAAGAAGCACTTGCTGATGAAAGTTGGATATTGTCTATGCAAGAAGAGTTAAATCAATTCGTTCGAAATGATGTTCGGTATTTGCTTGCCTTGAATCCATTAGATTATTCATTTCAATTACTCGTTATAAAAAATTCAAGATATATCAAATAGATGTTAAAAATGCATTTTTAAATGGTGATTTACATGAAGAGGCATATGTCAAACAACCAAAGGGTTTTGAGGACCCTAAACTCTCAAATCATGTATATCGTCTTAAAATACACTTTATGGATTAAAACAAGCTCCTAGGGCATGGTACGAAAAGTTGACTAAATTTTTACTTAGATTTAACTTTATCATGGGAAGCGTTGATAAAACGTTATTTGTCAAAAAATATAATGAACATATTTTGATTGTACAGATCTACATTGATGATATTATTTACAGATCTACATGTTCTAACTTGTCCATTGAGTTTGCAGATCTGATGAAATCCAAGTTTGAAATGGGTATAGTTAGAGAATTAAATTACTTTCTTGGATTACAAGTAAAATAATAGGAAGATGGAATATTCATCTCTCAAACCAAATATGCTTTAAATTTGGTAAAGAAATTTGATTTTGAGAATAGGAAAAAGTTTAATACTCCTATGAGTATAACTCTCAAACTTTCTAAGGATGATACGGGTAAAAGTATAGACTCCCGTTTATATCGAAGTATGATTGGCAGTCTTCTATACTTAACTGCTAGTAGAACTGATATTGCTTTTAGCGGTGGAATATGTTTTAGATATCAGTCTGATCATAAGGAATCACATCTAATCGTTGTTAAATGGATAATTCGATATGTCGCGATTACAACTAATTTCGGTCTATGGTATCTGAAAAGGATGAGCTTTCAGTCCTAGAGGGGGGGTGAATAGGACTATGCCAAAATACAAAAATTATTGAACAAAAATAATAAATAACTGAATCAATCACAGATCTCAATCGTAATAGTATTGAGAAATTGATTCAAACCTTTGTTCAAAGAACAACCTTACACCAAAAACAAATGTTTATGGTAGGACAACCTGATTTCTTGAACGTAGTAAGGATCAAGATCATGAACTAAAACAAGAGGCAAATAATGGAAGCTATCTATTACAAGCATTCACCATATGAACATGAAAGAAGAGATTACAAGCATTCAACACACATTCATCACATACATCATCATCCACCACAAACACTAAGAGTTATAATGGTTCGGTGTGTACACCAACTGTTCTCAAACAGTCACACCTACTCCACTCCCAATAATCACAACCCATGTGATATTGGCATTCACTATGAAACAAGGTTTTCTCAGGTTTACCTTAAAACCTATACAGTTGTTTTTTCAATTGGGCTATCACAATCAAAACCCCGCGTTGAGATTTTTTGGCTGATCTCAGTCAAAACCAATATAGAGATTTTTCTGGCTAATCTCAAAAAAACCAAAAAGCAAATAAAAGTACTTATCTTCTTCTTAAAGACACCGCTTGATGTAGCCCGTAGAACCACTTCGCTTGATGTAGATGTTCAATGTCCGACAAATATAATCAAGGGTTCTAAGTTCTAAATAGATTTTAAATTATCTCAAACCATGGGCTACTTGTTTGAATTCCTTGGATCTCAAAGGGTAGAATAAAAACTCCCTTTAAAAAAAATTAAATTCACAATAGAGATCAAGGAATTACAAAAATAAATAAGTTATTTAAAAGATCTAAAAATTACTAGACTATAACTTGATAATGACGGGGGCTTTTCTCTCAAAGTGGAAGCTTTCTATGGCTTAATTGAATGATTTGGAATGAGAAAAGACCTCTATTTATAGGCTGAAAAATGATTCCTTTGACCAGTCTTAGATTCAACAAAATTTTAAATTTTCTGGCACGATCGGATAAAACTAACCTTCGACTGGTTGAGTGACCTGCTCGAATGGTCGTGGGAGCCAAAAATATGTTGCTGGAGTTCGAGTCAAGCTCCTCACAACTGGTCGAGTAGATCTCCATGACTGGTCGAGCAGGGTGCTCAACTGGTCAAGGATCTACCAAAAAAACTCCAAATTTGAGTTTGAAACTTGGACTGGTCAAAGCAATTCCTAGACTAGACGAACCAGAGCCTAGATTAGTCAAACATAGGCTAGGACTAGTAGAATTTTAGCCTATTCAAAGTATAATAACTCGTAGATAATATGCATAAGAAAGGACCTAAACCTAGGGTGTTTCTAGGGTCACTTATACCTGAATCATTAGACATTGAAATCAAATCTTCAGTAACTTCATATCTTCCACTTGAAGTAGATTTGAACTTGAAGTAGACTTGCTTTAGAAGACTAATCTTAGTAACTTGATCTTCATGTCTTGTACTTCAAATCTTCATATGATGGTGATCTTGAAGGTGAACTTTCTATCATATTTCACTTGAAGGTGAACTTTCAATCATACGAACAAGTCACACTCTAAATTGTTTTGTCTTACCAAAATTTGACAACAAAGGGTGCTTAATACATCATATCACTTACAATCTCCTCCTTTGTCAAATTCATGACAAAACAAACTTAGAAGATTATAATACACAAACTTCACAACCATTCACAACACTCTTTCATTAACAATATATACTCCCCCTCAGTCTGAGCTTTGGCTTTGACTAGACTTGTGTAAAGTACCTATATTAAGAAATATGCATATATCCAAAATATAGTCCACAAAATCTAATTCATTTGCGCATATATTACCATAAGCATAACAAGAAAATGAGCCAAACATTCATAACCATAATAACAAGTCTCTCCCCCTTTTTGTCACAACTTGACAAATGAAGACAGAAATCTAATTAAAGCACAAATATGATTAGGAGAAAATAATGAGAGTAACATTAAAGTAATGTCATAAAGAAAGTAATAAAAAAAAAAGAGTGTTATCCAGAATAATCCCATACAAACCAAGTGAAAAATAAAAGTAACGTTATACAGATCCAGTATAGAAAAACTCAAATACTAATCAGAACCTGAAGAAGGAGAAGGTGGAATGGACGGGTCAATCTGATGAAGTCCCCCGGTAATCCGATGGAAATATTTGCGCATATACTTCATTAAAAATTTATGACTTTCATTCAAATTGTCCTGAGACATTTTTAACTCACCCACCTTCTTCTCTAGTGGCGAAGATGCTCATCAAACTAAGACGGCTGAAAATCAGGGTCCTTCTCATCATCAGTTTCCAATTCATCAAAAATATCATCCATAGTAGTGTCAGCTGGCAGAGTGTCTTCTTCTTCAACTTCTATGTCCTCCTTGTCACGTTGGCCAGGTAAGAACTTCAGGTTCATCTTGTAGATATTGGAGTTATTGAATAGTAGAACCACTAATGGTGCCTCAGCAAATGGCATGACCACATTACAATGAAGAGCCAATGTAGTCATCGATAGGCAAAAGGTATGTAACCATGGCCAGGATGGAGATGGAATTGAATGATAATATAACAGATCAAGGAGGGAAGACAAATGGGTATGCCAGATAAGACAGAATGGAGAATGCGACACATAAACGAGGTCAACTCTGCCTTGTTCCCAAATCTAGGATACACATTGGCAATAAAGATGCGGTGAAGAACCCTGTATTTGGGCAACATCTGATTGGCATGGAGGGCATTACCTGGACTCCACTCCACATCAAAATGACATAATTTGTGAGTAAGTTTACGCCGCTCAGATTCAGACATTCTCTCAGCAAGAGTTGGTATAAGGATACCGTCATCATTAACTGTTATATCTAATAAACCCAAAATAAGATGTTTATCAACTTGGAACGTCCGTTTTCTAAAACTAATAGAGAAAGATAGATCATCAAGGGACGCTTCACTAATTGATGCATACATCCCTTGCACAATAGAGCGGTATGCCGGTCTACCCCAATTAAGGATGTTTTCCTAACCTATAGCGTTAAGAATGTGAAGAAGATGAAAATGAGCTAAATGATCAGCATTTATGGTACGCTCGACGATGATTTCCTTGTTGCAGAGATTCCGCACATATTTCGAGTCTTCCTCGGGTGGCCGTAGGGTACGTACCTGTGAGACCTGACCCGAGTTTGCATGTGTGCATATGTGTGTGTGAGTATGCATCTCATGTATTTTGGTCCAGCGGTCCTACCGGTCAAATTTCGGTGACCCGCGACCTTCGGATAGTGATTGCGGTCACCCTCGAGTTTGGTCCCGTAGACCCGACTCGGATTGACCCAAGACCTATGCCATTGCGACCGCATCGTCGCCGCGGTTCCAGTGCCGCATCTCATGCGTAAATCCAGGGTGTCCATCAAAAGTTATGGGTCGCGCATTATTTGAACCGTTGATTGCATTTTTGGTGGGACCCACCTGATTGCACCTTTCCCCATGTGCACTATTCCTCATGTAAGCCACCTTTAGCCTAGCAATGATGGCTTCTTTTCTCAAGAAAACCATGATGAGATTGGCTTCTCTAGGCAATGATGAGCCACCCTATCCCATGAGCAATGATTATTTTCTCTTTTCAAAACTCATCTTTTTCTAAGAAAGTAATCATTTCAACTTTAGAAACTCTCTCATCTCCCTCTCTCTTTCTTCATTTCTCTCTTCTCCTCTTTGCAAATGTCCTCCATTGCTGAACTTTTCCAGCCCTCTTTCCTCTTCTTTCCCCCTAGATCTAACCATCAAAGATCCATCATCACCATTGAACCTCCTTCCTTGAAGCTTAAGGAGCATGGTGGTTGAAGAATCTTGAAGATCCAACAAGTGGGTGAGCATGTAGGATAGATTGCATGGTTCTTATTGTCATAGATCTTTTGTTGCTTCATATGGAGAGTGTAGGACTCACCACATCAATGGTGAAGGTCCACCACTCCTTGGATAAGGTCTTTTTAGCCATCACTTGCATGCATGTGATCTTGATGGGGCCATTCTCCATGGACCCCATCTTGATGAGATTTCCTTTATTCTTCTCTTCTCCACTTTCTATGGTTTGGATGTAATGATTATGTGGCCCACCTAATGTACCATGCAACCAGAATTTTTAAATTTTTGGGACATCCAGGCCCAAGTTGTTGGACACCCAGGCCCAACTGTGCTGCCTAGTTTTGCTGCTTGATTTGGAAAGCCTTTGGGCTTGATTTTATGAATTTTCTTAGGGAGGGTCTGGGCCTGGGAGTTGTGTGACACATCAGGGTGGACCCCACCTGTGAAATCTATGATTTATTTCCCATTTATTAATTTTTTTGGGCTGATCTAGACAGCAACATGTTGCTGTCCAGATTGCTGGAATTTTTTTTATGCTGTAATGTATGTGTTGTAGGCCTTGTTTGTGGTCTCCTTTTTTCTGATTTCTTAGACTTCTCTTTGAGGTGTGGATCCCACCTAAAAGTATGCTAAACCTCACCTTCAAATGTCCCTATTTGATCACCCAAAAGGGTGGGCTAAGGAGGGTGGACGGTCCAGATTTTTCTGGACTGTCCAGCCACACTGTTTGCTGGAAAATCATAAATATCAGCCTGATTTTGAAATGGTGGGCCACCTTTGTGGACCCCAACTTACTGTATACTTGTATAGGAAGGTTGGCCTTACAATTTTGCAAATTTACATAGACCTGGGCCCACTCAAATGGGGTGCTAAAGTCAGGGACAGCAGCATTGCTACAGCAGGAAAATAAAAATCTGGACCTTGCTGTCCATAAATTGCATGAGTTAAATAAAATATTTTCATTATCCCAAAAATTTGAAATTTTTTTAGGGAGGTGTCCCACCTATGGTAGGACCTATCCACACAATTTCAGGGCCAAAGGATCCTATTTGGGCATCCAAAAGGGTGGGCCAACATACTGGACTGCCAGAAATTTCTGTTGTGCAGTCCAGCAGCAAAGTCCCATAAAAATAATATTAAAAAAATTAATTTCTAAGAAGTTGGGCCATATTTCTGGATCCTACCTTGTTTTAGGCTTGATGTGGGACCTTAGGTCCAAATTTCAGGAATTTTGGAGGCCCAGAACCCACTCATTGGATGGCCCAAATTGAGGACAATTATATTCTAGCAATATTTCACCCTAGATAGATTGTATTCTTTAAATTAATTTAAATACTTTTGAGTATCCTAAAATCATGAAAATTTACAGGGAGGTGGTCCACCCATGGTGGGACTCACTTACAAATTTTTGTGGCCAATGGAGTCCCGTGTACACCGTGGAAAGTGCTGGACTGGCTCACCACGTTCAGGCATCCCGATTCACCAGATTTTCTTGATGGTCTGTTTTATTCAAATTAATTAAAATACTTCTGACCATCCAAAAATCACAAAATTTTAAGGATTCGTGGTCCACCTATGGGAGGACCATCTTGTAAATTTTCATGGCCATCGGGCCCCTGTATTGACCATGGTGTGGCCTACAAACTTGGGTCAGTTTTGGGCCAGATACTCAGGCCCATAGGACTACCCACCACAGGACGCCCCTACCTTGGGCTGTTGCTGGGCCTGTATTCCAGCAACATAGCCCACTTCTAATGTGTGTTGTGCATTACCCTCTCATTCGGTGGGACCCACTGTGATATGTTTGGGTCACCATGGGCTAGTAACCCATCTGAATTACATAAATTTCTGGATTCCAACATGCCCAGGAAGTGGGTGGGCTGGAACTCCAGTAAGGGGCCCAAATTTGCTCCATAGTTGATTGTTTTGGAGCTGTTGTGGCCCACCAGATTTAAGGGAGTATTGCACATACTCCTTGCCTTATTTTCTTAAACATTTTTGGGCATAATTATTGGCTCTTAAGGCTCATCTTTGTGGTGATGTTGGGGGTTAGCCTTAACCAGATTTTTGGTAGTTTATAGGCCCAATGGGCTGGAAACCTATTTCTTGAGCCCAAGATCGTGTAGAGCCTGACCTTATTGTTTCACGGGCCCAACGAGCAGTCTACAGGCTGACCATGTGTATTATTTAGCCGTGATGCCCTCATGAAATACTTAATTATGGGCTGACTTGCGGGGCCCACATAAATGTATAGTGTGGAGGGCCTTGCTAAGTCTTTAGGCTGATGTGGCAAGGGCCACACTGTCAGTATAGGCCTTGCTTATGTGTATTCTTGGGTTTATGGGCTACTCTCAAGCCCACCATAATGTATGAATTGGATGACTTTTGTTTTGGGCCATTTCTTTAGGGCCCATTATGTGATATAGTATATGCATGTTTGTGTTAGCAAGTAGGCCTTGTGGACTCAGTTCTTTTGGATAGGCCCATTGATCTTGAGCCTATACTCTCCTATCTATTGTGATGGGCTTAAGGGCAATGATACACAAGAAGTCAGGCCCTTGGCTGCCCATTAAACTGACCCTGTACTTAGGCCAAAAGTGAGGCCCAACTCACTTGTGTTAAATGTGAAACTTGCCCATGTAAATGAATTACTGGGTTGCCCATGAAGCCCACCACAATATGTGGAATTATAACCTTTGTGATTGGGCCCAAACCTTACTTGAGGGCCCACTATATGGCTTATGAGTTGGGCTTGGTGTATGGCCTACTAGTCCACACATTGCTTAGGCCTTAGATCTTTCATTATATGGGTAGTGGTGAGCTACCTCTTGGAAACCAGTTGAGGTTAGATGTCCTCCTGGGTGATCCTAAGGTAAGCTCATAGGTTTCTCTATGAGTGGTTAAAGGCCCACCATAGACCTTAGGCTATTTATTTAAGGCTCAATGTGCATGTATGTGGAACCTACCTTAATGCATGTTTGGTCCAGGCCGTCCAAGCCATGGTCGCCCGATTGTGGAAGCACTCTCCGCCTTAGGTTGCTGCTGGACTCACAATCCAGTAGCAGGCCCACTTGATCTTTTCATGATATATACACACTCTCCATCTGGTGGGGTCCCCCAGTGAGTATAGTTGGCCTTCATGAGATTATTTCCACATACTCAACTAATTTCTAGACCTTAGCAGGCCCAGGAAGTCAAACGGGCCAAAAGTTTATCAAAGGGCCTTCGATGTACAATTTTATGGTTACAACTTTATTTGGCTGTGGGGCTCACCATATTGAGAACTTGTGTACGTGTTACATGCTTATGCTTTCTTATAATCTTTGGGCTTAATCAGTGCATTCTTTTGGGTCACTTTTAGTGATCTTATGAGGACCCCATCTTAAGATCAGAATTTTGGGACATCCAGTGAGCCCAGATTGGGCAGGGACATCCCAACTTGGCCCAACCATACATTGGGCCGACTTCCACCATTTTGATGGACTTATGGGCTGAGGTAAGGATAGTATTGGGCCCTCGGTTGCCTACTTAAATTGCTAGTTATTGGGATGATGTAGTGGGGCCCATTTTATCCAAACTTAAACCTATTTTTTTGGGCCGTATATTGTGTACGCGGGCTGCCCACCAAGTCCAACTTAATGCATGGATTCTATGGCCATTGGGAATTGGGCCTTGGGCCTTAATTCCCCTCTTAGAGCCCATGTTGTTAAAAGTGGTATTATATCTTTTTATGGCCTATTATGAGGAATATATGTATGTGGTTACTTTTATTTTTATCTTAAATATAGGCCTTGGGCCTTTTATCCATATAGTTCATGGTTGATATGCCTTTTTGGGGAATGGTGGTTAAATGTCCCCATTATGGACCCCTCTAGGTCCGGTTGTATTTAAGAGTGATTGGATACTTATCTTATACAGTTGCTAGGCTCATTTCTATATTACTTAGACCCGTAGTTGTATGCTTAGTCTTGTGGGCTACCCCAGGTAAATGGGCCCCCACTAGAGGTGGGATTCCTTATGGATATTGTCTAAGTACCTAGTCTTGGTTTCTTCTTGGATAGGAGGAATGTAATTTACTTTGTATATCACCGCATAATGCGCCTAGACCCATCTTCATGGCCCATGTGCATCATTGTATGCTTCGATGACACTGTGTGTGTGGTTATGATTGTGCCATTGGGCATTGCATGCTGTCTTCCCGAGGGACGTAATATTCCCTCTTGAGCATGTTGGATGCTTGGAATTGATGCATAGTTGATTGTGTGATTCATGCATTTGGCATTGCATAATATGAGCATTATCACCCTTGCTTCATCAGGGTTGTAGCCTCCACAGATACATCGTGGATGGCCATGTTTGGACACCGAAAATGTTACTTGAGCATACCGGGTGCATAGGATGCCCATGGGTGAAATTTCCAAAACTTCCATGGTACCAAGGATCTGCTCCAACGCCGTGACCGGGTGGAATATATGAGCGCACGAGGGCCTTATACCATTAGGCCGCGACTCCCACTGTCGTGTAGTCGGTTGGATAGGGGTGTGGCCTTACTCGCCTGATGTAAGAGGGCATTGCTAGGCTGAGTCTGACCAGCTCGTGAATGGGTCCGCTACCGTCAGGCCTTGCTGGTGATTGGTTGACCACAGGCGGGTAGTGAGGTCTCTTACGCTCGTTTGACTGTGCGGGGTCTGTAGAGCGGCAGTCATCCAGCAGTGTAATGGACCCCGGTGATTTCCTTATGATTGGAAATATACTTGACATACGGTTTGGTTATGAGCACTGGCATTACTTACATCGCATTAGTATTGGCTATGTAAGCCCTTCATGCATTGCCTTGGAATGGCGCCCAGTACTCATTGCATCATATTCATGATAAGCCTTGGTAAGGCTTGTGATATTCTCATTGAGCATGTCTCCTTCCTGTATCTCCTATTATTCTTCTGTGCACTATTATCACACACTTACACCACCCTCTAAGCTTCTGTAAGCTTATGCACGATTGATGCGTGCAGGAGATCCTAGGCAGGTGTCGCAGTGGCAGAGTTTGGATTAGAGCTGAGCTTGAGGACCCAGTATTGCATCATTCCTTTCTTTCTTCTATTATCTTATGTATGTCCTTTTGGACCTTATGTAAACTTGTAAAAGTTCAAATTCATAGTGGATTTTGTGATATGTGCCTTTTTTATTCTCAGATTTACTTGTTATGATCTTGGGTATGCTCGTATTGGAAATGGTTATATTGTTATGGAAATCCTCCTTGTAGGATCCCAGGATCGGAACCTGCTTCAGGAGCCGAGAATGGGGTACTACGAAGGCTGTTGCGGCTAGAACCAGCCATCGGGTTCCTTGTGAATCCGGTTACCGAGTCTGGGGCGTGACAGTACCCTAAGAGGAGTTGCCCATGAAGAAGAAGCACGGGTTGCTTTCTTCTTAGAACGAATGTCCATTTAATGTAAGCAATATAGGAAATCAACAAATGAATGATGGGTTTCAAAGAAATCAGATTTTTTATATCAAAACCCATAAAAAATGAAATGGGAAACCCAAATCAACTTGAAAATGTAGCACAATAAGCATATAATGACCCAAATCTAGAAGGAAAATGAAAATAGAGCGCTTACAATGATCCTATGAGAGATGGGTTCGACGAGTCGAAAGAGGGCTGGATGTGGAAGATGAAGAAATGAAGAAAATAAAGTGATTTTCTCTTTTTAAGACACCCACCCACGCTCCACAACTGGTCGAGTACATGCTCGACCCATCGAGGCTCGACTAGTCGAGTACATACTCAACCTATCACGATACACTGAAAAAATTAAATTTTATTTAAAATTTTTCAAAAATATTTACAAATAAAAATTAAAGCATGCAAACAAAATATAATCCAAATAATTTGAATTACACATACCAATATTAAGTTTTAATTTGGAAAACCTATTCCTGTCAAGAGGTTTAGTCAAAATGTCAGCAAGCTGATTTTTCGTCTGGATATATTCTAAAGAAATACTTTTATCTTTAACCAATTCCTGAATGCAGTGATAACGAATGTCAATATGCTTCGTTCGAGAATGTTGGATGGCATTTTTTTAGATATTAATTGTGCTATGTTCATAACCCCAAGTGTAGGGTCGCAATGTTGTAACGCCCTGAAAATCGGGGGTCGAGCAGGAGCCCAACTCCCGAGTCCCAAAACATCACTTATGCAACATATATGCCGATGATTGAATATTGTCTCTATTAGTGCATTAAACATGAGTGGGATTATACCAAATCAATATATCATACTCCAAAGGCAATTAAATAACGCAAGCGGAAGACTGAGAGATGTATATAAGCATATATGGAACGTATAGACCATTGTCGGTCTCCAGAGTATGAATACATTGCCAAGTCAAATAATTACATGTATTAGTTCAAAATACAAAATATCAAAGATAGTCCAACTACAAATGATAAGCCTTATAGCCCCCATTAATCAGGACGATCTAAGTAAACCCACCTGATAACTGCATATAAGAGAACTCCTCCTTATCATCATAGAAGTCAGGCTCCGCCTCATACGTCATGTCGCCATCTGCAAGTAAGACAAAGTCTGATTGGTGTTTAAAACACTGTCCCAAAACGTGGGAGTGAGTGATCAACTCAGTGGAGTTATAAGACAAAGGTTAACATGTTTTCAATTCAATCAAGAAGAAATGATAAAGAAGTACAACAATCAAGCCCTAAATACTCTTGTTAATGCAAAGATGGTATGATATGATGCATGGCCTCGCTTGCACTCCCTCTGCGAACTTTATCTCACGGTCGTGGCATGCACCACTCCAAACACACGTAATGTTATGATCGTGTTAACCAAGTTCTTACTTAGGTTTATTCATACAGTGGGGTTGGGAAGCTAAGGTACCTCCCTTATATCAATTCCCAAACAATAATCCATTCTAGGGTCATCAGTCCTAGTAAATCTCATACAATGTTGCGGTTCTAGGTCATTACAAAGGGCTCGTCACCTAATCAGTGTAGGCCTAGTTTATACTCTAGTTGTTAAGAAAAGACTCGTCGCCTCAATGCAGTCTCAGAGTATGCTTGAGGTCACTACAAAGGGCTCATCACTTGATCAGTGTGGGCCGACAGCTCGAATACAGTGTCTCATACCACCGTATTCGGCTCACGAGGCTGTATTGCTCATTGGTCACTACGGGGAGACTCGTCGACCCAGCATAGGCTGACAGCTCAACCATGGTGTCCCATACAACCATGTCCGGCTCATGAGTCTTAGCGGATCGAGGTACCAAAGTTAAACGGGTTTTCCACTGGTGAGTTTGGTACCTTAGATTCAAGCAGTAGCGTCCATACATGGTGAACATACATCGGGCCAATCGGGTTACTTGACAAGCTCGACTGGTACGAACATACGTCGAGCCGATCGATATGGAGTGCGTAAGCACTCTGCGTGACTTAACGACTGTCGACTAGTAGTGTACGACTCGAATTCTTCGAACGTGTCTGGTGTGGTGAAACAACCTCGACCGCCAAACCAGGACGTGTTACCGATTGCCTGGACTATTTCATAGTCTCAACCATACTCAATTCCAACAAGTAACCACATAAAGTAATAAATGTAGTATTGAACAAATAATTCAGATCCTACAACCATTTAGCATTTTATGAAATACAGCATAAACATGGATTCCCACATACGCATTCCATAAGTAAAACAGATAATATAGTGAAGGTTGCATGGAGGGATTTATATACATAGTTAAGGTAGTTGAGAATCTTATCTCAACACCTATATAAAGTACAATGCACCAAATACTTACTCATACCGACATTTTTACAAACACTTAGACTACACATATCAACATACATAACATATGTTGATTATAACATATACTTGGACAGATCCTTCCAACAAGGAGTTGTCACATACACAACAATCACGTATTTGCATTCCATAGACACGGCAGGCACAAATCATAATCCCATATTCATTCAGTCATTTCAACAAACACTTAGACTACACACTATAACATACATGACGTATGTTGGCCATAACATGCATTAGGGCAAATCCTTTCGCTAAGAGGCTATCGCACATACAAAAACCCTATATCCATGATGGATAATCATGTCAAACACAAGTCCAAATTCTATACGCATTCAATCATTTCAACTAACACATGGAGTATACTACACTCAACATAGTTCATATATATGTTTAAAGTGAGGGAAACATCCTATCTAAGCATGTGATAACGTTCAAGTCAGTCATAAATCATTAATTGACATTGAAAGTCTTGAAAACCATAACTTAAACATTTATAGTCCGCACCTTTCACTGGTAGACTCATAACGAACTCAGTTTAAACATTAAGCCTTTGTCTACGACACAATGACAACCTATAACATGAAATAGGTTAGCTATTTCATCTAATACACCATTTAGAAACCTAAAATAGATTAGGGTTAGGATTTCTTACCTAAGAATTGAACTAGAATCGCTAATATAACGACACGGTAGCAGTGTTTCGATACTTAGAGCGGCAGGGAACGATCTCTGTAGCAAAACCCTAACTTCCCACACACTTTCTCTCTCTTTCCTTCTCTTTCTTTTCTCTTCTCTCACCTAGGTTAGCAAATTCGTATGGAGTGAGAGAGAGGGGGTTTTAAGCCTTTATATAGGCCCAGGGCCAAGGTATACTTAGGTTATATCCAATGGGCATCTGTTTCAGTCCAACGGAGCACTTCTGGTGGCCTCCCTTCAGCATGCGGTCGAAATTAAGCTCCCTAACATTGGATCTAGTCAAGCTGAGTTTTCGGTCTGATCGGATTTACAGATTGACCGTGGTGGACCAGTTTTAGTTCAACGGTCACCGGTACTCGATCAGGGCCACAAGTGCACCGACATGAGTTGGGAATTTTCCCTGATCTGAGGGTATAATTAGGTCAGATTCTAATGGTCTGAATCTTTAGACTTGGCTTGCAAGCGAACGACTCAATTCACTTAAATCTGGGTTTATTTTCTAAAGATTTTCGCGTTTCTCACACACTTCGCTCCAGGCTCAAGTTGTACGTTTCTAGACACTGTTAGGACTTGATTTCCAAGATGGTTGTCAAGTCCAGTAAAGTAGTCATATTTGTATAGTTTCACAGTCATCAGACTTTCAACGTGCGGTCCAGGTCCAATACGGAGTTTCAAGGTGCTCCCGAGAGCAACTAGGTCTAGAGATTGATTCTAGATTTTAGGGTAAAGTAGTGCCAATGATTCTGCATGTTTTGGGTCTTGTAGATCATATTTAAAATGATTAGTGCTAATTTTTTAGGTACTCTAGTGTAGCACTAGCTAAATCTCGTCTAATTTCTAAAGGATTTGGTCCTGAGTGATTTTTGCCTAAGCTGATACTCGGGTCCTTGCACGGATTTTTTCGAGACATTACAGATGTAGTAATAATCTTAGTAAGACCGAGGTCGAATCCACAGGGACTGAACTTGTGTGTCTTCTGAAAGTAACTAGAACTAGAACTAAAAGAAGATGAAAACCTAAATCTAGACATGTAGAGAGTAATTGTGAGAGATTTAATGAAAAACTTAAAAACTTTAAAGGTGGGAAAATAGGGTTTCCAAGGATCCACTTGTAAAGATTAGGGGGATCTATACTTGATTCAAGTCACACGATTGGAATCAGAGTCCCATCCTATCCAATTGGAAGATATCTCAATAAAATCAAATCAGAACTTCCTTTGACCTAGTTCTCAATGGATGAGAGGTATGAGAACTAGAATTGATTCCATCACAAAACCATGCCCAAGGGACGATGGTAAAAAACAGTATTTCCTAAAACCACAATCTTAATAATGAAAAGAACATACTCAAAGCCATCGCACATCCATTGTAATTTAAGTCACAATAAACCATTAAAAACTAAAGGTATACCTTATAATCAAACTAGAATCAAAGAGAGCTCAATATAAATCAAAGCAATAGAAAACATCCCATCACGCTACAAGCTTCACCTCTTAGCCCTAGCTAAGAGGTTTAGCCAACCATAGACATGATTGAACTAGAATCTCATTAAGAAAATCATAACAAAAAATAATTAAGGAACGGGAAAAGAAAAACTCTTGAAGATGGCCTTTCCACACTTGCTCTCTACTTCCTTTCTCCTCTTGCTTGCGTTCTCCTCTCGTCTCTTCCTTTCCTCCCCTTACTTGCATTCTCCTCTCGGCTCTTCCTTTGCTCCCTTTTTTTAGTCGGAGGGAGAGGGTTTTATAGGGAGAAAATCTTCTAAATGGTTCTTGCGCAAGGAGGTTTCCATTAGGGAGCCAGACGTCTTTCCTACGTACCTTGTTTCTACGCAGGGATGATCAAACGTTGTTCATGGTCCACTGTGTTAATTCCGATCCCATCTGTCAACATGGGGGTGGTCAAAATCCCTGTTTCTACCGTCTGGATGGTCCGGATCATGGCCCTGATCCAGACCTTGATCGTCCAACAGCCTGCGATGGCTCGAGCTGCGTCCGCAATTCCCATTTGCACTTCTCTGTGAAATTTCTTGCATTATGATGATTAGTGGGTCCATGATCAGTGCAGGTGGGAAAATCCATTCCGTCCATTGGATTCACCTCGAAATCCCGGCACCAGAGAGTGCGATTTAGGTTGAATTTGTGATGGCCCACATGATCTTTTTTCTGCTGTCCATCTTGCATTTGGATATGTGGAACCCTTTCCCACTACTTCTTCACAATCTTTTCTTCTTGATCCTGATCGGGTGGACCGTTGGAGTTTAATGGATCATCTAGATCGGACTGATGATCTAATATCATGGCCCATCCAGACCGTCTGCAAGTCTCTGCCTATTTGGTTTGTAGCAGAACGCCCACTGGAGAGATTTCTGTTCGAGGAAGGCGTCTTTGACCAGGTCCACGGTCATGGTACAATGCAGGTGCGTGCATGTTGTGCACACGCGCCTAGCAAGTGGGGTCCGTGTGGTGCTCCAAAGAAATCCACACCGTTCAATTATTTCTCTACCTAATTTTGAAGGGCTAAGCCTAAGTTTGAGGCTTATCCAGAAGTCTGATGGGCCTTGTTTGAGTGAATATTTGTTTTTAACACCGATTATGTTGATCCATGTACACCGGCTGCATGAAGTGTGGCCCACCTTGATGAGTAAGGGAAATTTACTCCATCATTCGGTTTCCCACCTGATCTTAAGGGGTCGAGTCCAAAATTAAAGCATATCCAGAGATCAGGTGGCACCAAACTATTAATGGTCGATCTGTCCACTAGCTTTAGTGATTCTTGAGCGTTAAATCCGTGCTTTTAGCATCCTTTTCAATCTAAGTTTTGAATTCACCTTACAACACAAATATGATTAAAATAAAATATTAAGCATTATCATGTGCATAAAACCAAGTAATAACCGGGGTCTAATATGCAATATTTGACCCTCAACACGCTAGAGTTATTTGACCCTCAACACGCTAGAGTTATTGCAATACAAGATCATAGTATCTTGGGCAATTCCATAATCATTTAGCATTCTTTTCATCCAAACAAGTTGGGTACAAGCATTACTAGCTACAATATATTCAACCTTAGCTGTGGATAATGATACTGAACACTGTTTCTTACTGTGCCTGGAAACTAAACAATTCCCAACATAGAAACATCCAACACTAGTAGATTTTCTATCATCAATGTTTCCTGCTTAGTCAGCATCTGTATATCCAACTAATTGAACATTTGTATCATACGGATACCAGAGGCCTAAACTAGCAGTACTTGTGACATATCTAATAATGTGTTTGACAGCAATAAGATGTGATTCCTTTAGATCTGATTAATATCTAGCATAGATACCCACACTAAATGCAATATCTGGTCTACTTGCAATTAAGTGTAATAGACTACCAATCATACTACGATATAACCAAGCGCATCTATACTTTTACCTGTTTCATCCTTTGAGAGCTTGAGAGTCATACTCATAAGAGTATCGAATTTCTTACCATTTTCAAATCCAAATTTCTTAACCAAACTTAAAGTATACATGGTTTGAGAAATGAAGAAACCATCTTCTAGCTATTTAACCTGTAAACCTAAAAAGTAGTTTAATTCTCCCACCATACTCATCTCGAACTTGGTTTTCATAAGGTCTGCAAGCTCAATGGACAGGTTAGTGCATGTAGAACCATAAATAATATCATCAACATATATCTGTACAATTAGTATGTGTTCATTATATTTTTTAACAATAGGGTTTTATCAACACTTCCCATAACAAAATTGTGACTGAGTAAAAACTTAGTCAGCTTTTCATACCATGCCCTGGGAGCTTGTTTCAAACCATAAAGTGTCTTTTTAAGACGATAAACATGATTAGAGTGTTTAGGCTCCTCAAAGCCCTTAGGTTGTTCAACATAGACCTCTTCATGTAGATCACCATTTAAGAAAGCACTTTTAACATCTATTTGATATATCTTAAACTTTTTAAAGCAGGCAATGGATATAAATAATCTGATGGATTCAAGACAAGCTACTGGAGCAAAGGTTTCATCATAATCAACTCCTTCTATTTGAGTATACCCTTGTACAACCAGTCTAGCTTTGTTTCTGATTATATTTCCTAATTCATCAGATTTGTTCTTGAAAATCCATTTGGTTTCAATTATTTGTTTATCAGATGGTCTTGGAACCAAGTACCAAACATCATTTCTAACAAACTGATATAATTCATCTTGCATGGAAACAATCCAATTTTCATCAGTAAGTGCTTCTTTTACGCTGGCTAGTTCTATTTGAGAAGTAAAGCAAACGTAGTTGCAAATATTTTCTAATTATTTTCTAGTACGTTCAGTATTGACTGGACTAGATGATGAGTCAAGTTTTTTTAATTATATTGACTTTATCATCTTTTGAACTAGAAGAGGGTGTGTTCAGGTGATCATCAATTACCACATTTATAGATTCTTGAATTACACCTGTTCTCTTGTTAAGAACTTAATAAGTTGTACTATTTAAAGTATATCCTAAGAATATCCCTTCATCACTTTTGGCTTTAAACTTCCCCAAGTTTTCATGATCACGTAAGATGAAGAACTTCCAAAAATTTGATAGTATTTGACAATAGGTTTCTTATTAAACCACAATTCATGCAATGTTTTATCTTTAGATTTTCTAATGTACACACTGTTTATAATATAGCACGTAGTGTTTACAGCTTCAGCCCACAAACTCTTGGGTAACTTCATGCTATTTAGCATAACATTGGCCATCTCTTATAGCACTATATTTTTTCTTTCAACAACCCCATTTTGTTGAGTTGTTTTAGGAGCTGAAAACTCATGTGATATGCCATGATTGTTACAAAACTTCTCAAAATTGCTATTTTTGAATTCTCTCCCATGATCACTTCTAATCTTGATAACATTCATTTCTTTTTTTCATTTAAATTAATTTTAGAATCTTTTTAACTTCATCGAGAGTCTCAAATTTTTCTCTTATGAATGCTACCCAAGTAAATTTGGTAAAGTCATCAACAATCACCAGAAAACACTTCTTACCACCTTTACTCTCCATTCTGGTTGGTCCAACAAGATCCATATGGAGAAGTTCAAGGGGTTTGGATGTGGCAGAAGAGTTCACTTTCTTGTGACTACTCCTTGTTTATTTGCCAATTTGGCATGCGCCACATATTTTATCCACTTTCTTTAGTTTGGGTAGACATTTAATAAGTTCAATTTTGCTCAATTTATAGAGATTTCTGTAGTTAACATGTCTAAGGCATTTATGCATAATTCAGTTTCATCAGTTTGGACCATGTAACATGAGAATGTAGATGAGCAAGACTCATTAATGATATAGTAATTTTCAAATGTTATATGACCATTTAATATCACACAACCTTTCTCATTTGAAATCTCGCATCCTTGATTAGTAAATTTAACACTATGTTTGTTATTGCAGATTTGAGATATACTTAAAAGATTGTGCTTAAGACCTTCAACATATAAGACATTTTCAAAATGAGGAAGATTAGAAATTTTTATAGTACCTTGGCCAATAATCTAACAGTTTCTTCCATCACCAAAAGTGACTGAGTCATCAGTCATTTCTTTGTAGCTGGTGAACATATCTTTGTTACCTGTCATGTGTCTTGAACAACCACTGTCTAGGTACCACTTTAAATGGCTAGAAGCCTTGAAGGCGGTGTGGGCAACAAGACAAGCAACTTTCGAAACCCATTTCATTGTAATTCAGGGTTTTGGAGTACTATTGGTTTTCCTTACCTTAGTAGAATTGAAATTCCTCTGTTTATCAACTCTAATATTAAAGTTAGATTTGAGAAGCTCTTTGAGTAAGTCCACAATCTTTTTAGCTAAGGAGTTATAACTTTGTTTTGGAAAGCTAATGTTATTTGGATTGACTTTAGAAGCTTGAAAAGGTTTTGAATTTTTAAAGTTGTTTTGGTTATTATTTTTCAAGCTCTTTCCTTTTGAGTTTGAGGATTCTCCTTTAACAAATATAGGAGATACTTTCTTGTGTTTCAGAGGTGTATCTTTGATATAACCTAGACCCGTTTTATCACCACATTTTCTGGATGTGGTTAATAATTTTTCAAGCTTAGGGCCTCCATGGGCATACCTTCAAGTATCCTTAAAACTCAACAGGGAAGAAACTTCATGCTTTAGTTTCTCATTTTCTGTTTTAAGCTTTTCAAGTTCAGAAGTTTTGAAACTTAAATCACATTTAACTTTTTCCTAACAATCAGAAAGATGAGATTTTTCCAAAACAGAATTTTCAAATTCTTCTTTTAATTTAATGAATTTTTCTCTTTGAAGCTTTAATTTGATAACAATCTTACAACTTTCCCAGTATGGGGCATTATAATCATCCTGAAGATCTTCTTCGTTTTCATTTTTAGGGTCACTCCTGAGATTCTCATAATCAAATGAATTGCAACTATCTGAGGAGGTGACTCTAGCTATAGTCATTAGAACCTTTACTTCATTTGAAGTTTCTTGTTCTGATTCATCTGACTCAAAAGAAACTTCAAAGCTACATGATTCATCCTAAGTGGTTAACATGCATTTTCTTTTTAGCTTGTCCCTTTTTGTACATTTATTTATCAAATGCCCATATTCAGGGTAGTTGAAACACTAACTATCTTTTAGAGATTTCCAATTTTTAGATTTTCCCTTTCTCTTCTTAAAGGGATTATGAAAATCTACTTTTTTCTTACTTTTAAAAATCCTATAAAAAATTTTAGCAAGTAAAGCCATATCATCCTCTGATTTTTCAAAATCAGAATTGCTATATTTTGAAATAGATTTGGATGATTTCAGAGCTATATACTTACCTTAAGGAGCTTTAAAATTTAACTCATAGGTTTAAAGTGAACCAACTAACTCCGCAACCTTTATTTGATCTGTGTCTCTTAGTTCCTGAATGGCAGTAACTTTGGAATTAAACCTTTTAGGAAGCGATCGCAGTATTTTAGCATAGACTTTGCTTTTTGGGATCCCATCTCTTAGACCCCACATAGAATTGACTATGTCATTTAGTTTCGTATAGAAGCCCATGAAAGACTCAATTTCTTCCATACCAATTTCTTCAAACTTAGTAGTGAGGACCTCAACTTTAGACTTTTTGACAATAGTCGTTCCTTCGTGTGTCATTTCAAGAATGTCCCAGGCTTGTTTAGTTGTATCACATGAAATGATTTTTTTGAACTCATCAGGTGATAGAGCACATGTAATTGCATTTAAAGCCTTCGCATTAGCACTGCTTTCATTTTTCTAAGGTATGGTCCATAAATAAAAAGGCGTTTCTTTAATGGACTTGGTTCCATCACTGCATAGAACCTCAGACACAGGTGGTTTCCATTTGCTTACCATGGCTTGCCACATGCTTTCATCAATGGATTTCAAGAAAATTCTCATTCTAGCTTTCCAATAAGCATAGTTTGAGCTATCAAATGGTGGTGGCCTAGTAATAGACAGGCGTCGAAATTTGACATAATGAAAGCTATAGATCGATAAGCTCAGGAAATTAATCCAAGAAAATGAGTAACTTAGATCTGATACCACTTGAAAAGGGTGAGCTCTTAGTCCTAGAGGGGGGGGGGGTGGATACGACTATGCTAAAATAAAAAAATTGCTGAACAAAAATAATAAATAACTAAATCAATCGCAGATCTTAATCGTAATAGTATTGAGAAATTGAATCAAACCTTTGTTCAAAGGACAACCTTACACCAAAAACAAATGTTTATGGTAGAACAACTTGATTTCTTAAACGTAGTAAGGATCAAGATCATAAACTAAAACAAGAGGTAAATAATGAAAGTTATCTATTACAAGCATTCACACATGAACATGAAAGAAGAGATTAGAAACATTCAGCACACATTCATCACATACATCATCATCTACCACAAACACTAAGAGTTATAGTGGTTCGGTGTGTACACCAACTATTCTCAAACAGCCACACTTACTCCACTCCCAATAGTCACAACCCACGTGATATTGGCATTCACTATGAAACAAGGTTTTCTCAGGTTTACCTTAAAACCTATACTGTTGTGTTTTCAATTGGGCTATCACAATCAAAACCCCGCGCTGAGATTTTTTGGCTAATCTTAGTCAAAACCAATACAGAGATTTTTCTAGGTAATCTCAAAAAATCAAAAAGCAAATAAAAAGTACTTATCTTCTTCTTGAAGATGCCACTTGATGTAGCCCGTAGAACCGCTTCGCTTGAAGTAGATGTTCAATGTCCAACAAATATAATCAAGGGTTCTTGGTTCTAAATAGATTTTAAATTATCTCAAACCTTAGGCTACTTGTTTGAATTCCTTGGATCTCAAAGGGTAGAATAAAAACTCCCTTTTAAAAAAATTAAATTCATAATAGAGATCAAGGAATTACAAAAACAAATAAGCTATTTAAAAGATCTAAAAATTACCGGACTATATCTTGATAAAAACGAGGGCTTTTCTCTCAAAGTGGAAGCTTTCAGTAGCTTAATTGAATGATTTGGAATGAGAAAAGACCTCTATTTATAGGTTGAAAAATGGTTCATTTGACTAGTCTAAGGTCTCCTTCACTGGTCTTAAATTCAACAAAATTTTAAATTTTCTAGCGTGATCGGATAAAATTAACCTTTGACTAGTCGAGTGACCTGCTCGACTGGACAAGCAAAGCCCTCAACTGGTCATGGGAGCCAAAAATATGTTGCTGGAGTTCAAGTCGAGCTCCCCTTGACTGGTTGAGAAAGGTGCTCGACTAGTCGAGGATCTAGTAGAAAAACTTGAAATTTGAGTTTGAAACTTGGATTGGTCGAACCAAAGCCTAGACTAGTCAAACATAGGCTAGGACTAGTTGAATTTTAGCCTATTCAAAGTATAATAACCCGTAGATAATATGTATAAGAAAGGACCTAAACCTAGGGTCTTTTTAGGGTCACTTATACCTAAATCATTGGACATTGAACTCAAATCTTCAGTAACTTCAGATCTTCTACTTGAAATGATCTTCTACTTGAAATAGATTTGAAGTTGAAGTAGACTCGCTTTAGAAGACTGATCTTAGTAGCTTGATCTTCATGTCTTGTACTTCAAATCTTCGTATGATGATGATCTTGAAGGTGAACTTTCAATCATACGAACAAGTCACACTCTAAATTGTTTTGTCTTACTAGAATTTGACAATAAAGGGTGTTTAATACATCATAGCACTTACAGTATCCACATGATACAAATGTACAACTTGCTGGTTATACTGATGCAGACTGGGCAGGAAACATTGACAATAGAAAATCTACCTGTGGTGGATGTTTCTATGTAGGAAATTGGTTAATTTCCTGGCTTAGTAAGAAACAAAATTTTATATCACTGTCAACAGTTGAAGCTGAATATATTGCAGCTGGTAATGCTAGCACCCAGTTGATCTAGATGAAAAGGATCTTAGCTGATTATGGGATTACGCAAGATACAATGATTCTACATTGTGATAACTTAAGCGCTATTAATATTTCAAAAAATCTCATTCAACATTATCATACAAAACATATAGACATTCGATATCATTACATTCAAGAATTAGTTGTGGACAAAAGCATTTCATTAAAATATATTTAGATTGAAAAGCAGCTTGCGGACATTATGACCAAACTGTTTGACAGGAATAGATATTCCAAATTGAAACATGATATTGGTGTGTGTACTTTTAATTAATTAAATCATGTTTGTTTATGGTTTTTTTTTGTTTATAAATTTTTACAATACAAAACATATAAATTTCAATAATTTAAATATTATGATTTTTTTTTACTCGATAGGTCGAGCACGTCCTCGACCAATCAACCTTCGATGAGTCGAGGACCATACTTGACCGGTTGAAGTGCACGGATGTGCATCTTAAAAGAGGAAAAATCACTTTTCTTTTCTTTATTTCCTTCTTCTTCCTCAACTAGCCGTAGCTCCATTCATCAAACCTATCTTCATAGTGTCTTTATAAGTGATTTATTTTCAATTTCTTTCTAGATTTGGATTCCTCCTTAGTAGTTGATCTTCATTTTATGATTGATTTGAGATTTACATCCTTTCCATAGAGGGTTTTTGTGCAAAAATCTGATTTTACTCAAACTCATCTATACTCTTTAATATTCTCTTGTGCAAACTCTACATGGAGCATCGGTCTAAGAGGAAGGCTACATGCAAGGGCCCTAGCGGATCCTCATCCAGGACGACTCCAGTTAGGGTGAGAACCCGAAGAAGATTCGAAGCAAGTTAGGGATCTCCGCTCTAGAGATATTATCATCAAAAGGACTGTGAATATCAATCACATTGCTCCATTCGAAATTCTACCTATTCTTACTATCATCGGTTGGGAAAATATTCTTGGTTGGGGTAGAACGTCATATCGCTCCATAGTACAAGAGATGTATACTTCAATAGGTGAATTGTTCCTTGATAATCTGACATTCTCTATTAATTTTAGAGAATGGACAGTTCCAGTTAATAGGCACCTGATCTCTGGATTGCTTGATGTGAATTTCAATGATGAAGGGATTCCCATTGCCACCCTTGCTGATAAAATGAATGAATCTGAGCGAAGGGAAATTACTCACAAGTTATGTAGATTTAATGCAAATTAGAGTTCTGGTAATGCCCACTGTGCCACCGAAATGATTCCAAGATTCAGAATCCTTCATCGTATTTTCACATCTAATGTGTATCCTCATTTTGGCAATAAGTCTGAACTTACTCCCTTTATGACTTGTGTCCTTTATGTTGTTGTGTCTGGCATTCCTATCTATCTTCCTTCATTGATATGTTACTTAATTATCCAATTTTGTATCCATCCGGGTCATGGATTGATACCATTTGCATATCTTATGACAAGCCTTGCTATATATTGCAACGTTGTCATTCCATCAACCAAGGTGCCAAAGTCTTCTCTTCCTTTTGATAATTCAAATATTCATAAGATGAACCTGGTATACCTCCCCGGCCAGAGAGATAAAGATGAAGGAGAAGAAGAAGACACACCATTACCTAAGGACACATCTATGGATGATATCTTTGCAAAGATGGAATCAGATGATGAAGCCGATCCTGACTATTAACCTTCTCGGGTTGATGATCGGCTCAAGTCTTTAGAAGAAAAGGTTGTTGAGTTGAGGATCTCTCAAGATAATTTGCTTGAAAGTCACAAAGCTTCAATGAAATATATGCGAAAATATTTCCATTGCATTACCAAGGGACCTCACCAGATTGATCCATCTATACCTCCTCCGTCCTCTTCTAGATCTGATTAGGCTATTTTCATTTATCGTTAGACTATATAACTTTATACTTTGTTTGTGCTGGAGTATAACTCTCTCACACTACTATCTTAATTCTTGTTGATAACATTTTTATAACTCTTTAACTGACATTCTCCATGCATTTTCCTCTTATAGTTTTACTGATTTTATTGTCGTTTAGTTATTATAATCACATGAGTATTCTTCCTTTGTCATCTTGTGACAAAAAGGGGGAGAGATTTTAATTAAATAAGTAGAATGAATGTCGATGTGCACTATATGAATGTTGATATGTATATGGTTAGAATGGAATATATTTGATATATGGTTGTTAGAGTTTTTGCATTAGAATTGTATATATAATTGTCATAACATAGGGAAAATCTCACATTGAGGGGGAGTAACATTTACACATTCAATAAAGCTGCACCTTCTACAACATGGAAATCAACCTATCATTGTAATTTTTGTTAAGTATTTTAAGTGTTTTGTCACGAATTTGACAAAGGGGGAGATTGTAAGTGCTAAAGTGTATAGAGCAAACTTTTGTTTGTCAAATTTCGTTTAGACAAAATAGCTTATGAAGTGGTACGTCTCAAGTGAATCAAGATGGAAAGTTCACCTTCAAGCAAATCAAGATAGAAAGTTCACCTTCAAGTGAATAAAGAAAGTTCAAGTTCTACTAAAGACTAGTAGAAGATCAAATTCCAACTTCAAGCTCTATTGAAGATTCAAGAACAAGTTTCAAGCTCTATTGAAGATTCAAAAACAAGTTCTGAGAAGTTCAAGCTACTTTAATGTTCAGTCTTTTCAAGTATAATAGACCCTAGAAAGACCTTAGGGTTAAGTTCTTTTAAAACATGAACTTATATGGAGTTGTATACTTTTATAGGCTGTGGTTCAACTAGTCTAAGTTGTGGCTCAACTAGTCTAAGTAATCTTCAACCAATCCAAGTTTTGAATTTAGAAAAATGGATTTTTATGTTGCTCCTTCAACCAGTCAAGCAGACTGCTCGTCCAGTCGAAGAGTAGCCTTCGACCAGTCGTGGGTGCTCGACTCAAAGTCTAGCAACTAAATTCAGGCACCCTCGACTAGTCGAAGCCTATGTTTGACCAGTTGAATAGGGCCTTCGACTAGTCAAGCAAGGCCTTCGACCAGTCAAAAATCTATTTTATCCGATCACGCTCAAAATTTGAAAATTTGTTGAACCTTACATGAGTCGAAGCAACAACTTTTATAACTATAAATAAAGGCCTTCTCTCAATCCAAATTATTCAATCAAAGCTAGAAAAATCCTACATCAAGAGAGAGAGTGTGAGTGAGAGAGAGAGAATTCCCATTATTGTCAACCTATTACATGGTATTTTTAATATTTCTTTAATAGCTTTTGTTTTAATTCCTTGATCTCCTTTTTATGAATCTCATTCTATAAAGAGAGTAGACACTCTTCTTTGAGATCCTGAGGAATTCAAACAAGTAGCCTATGGTTTGAATTAATTTAAAATCAATCTATAACCTAGAACCCTTGTTTATATGACTAGACATTGAATAATCTACTTTAAGAGAACAGGTTCTACAGGCTACATCAAGAGATACGTCTTCAAGATGAAGATAAGTATTTTTTTATCTTTTGTATTTTGGTTTTATTGAAATAGCAAAAAATCTCAGTAAGGGGTTTCTTTGTTTGTGATAGCCCTTTAAAATCACAACTGTATCAGGTTTTAAGGTGACCCTGTGAAAACCTTATTTTTAGTGAAAGCCAATATCATGTGGATAGTGATTGCTAGGAGTGGAGTAGGTGTGGTTGTTTAAGAACAGTTGTTGAACACACCGAACCAGTATAACTCGTGAATGTTAACTTTTTGCATTTGTGGAGAATGATTATAATTTTATATATGCAAAAGTGGTGAATGTTTGTAATAGATAGCTTTATTTTATCTTGCTTAGTTTGAGATCTTGATTCTCACAAACATTCAAAAAATAAGGTTGTCCTGCCTAAACTTTGTTTTGGGTGTAGGTTTTCCTACGAACTAGTTTGAATCAAGTTTCCAATACTATTGCGATTGAGTTTACTGCTTTATTTATTATTTTAGTTTTTTAATTTTTATTTGGCATAGTCCTCTTCACCCCCCTCCCCCTCTAAGCTGTTAATGTAACGCCCCGTACTCTTCCATACTCGGGTGCTACCGAGTAACTCATTTTAGTATAAGTACAAACCTAGGCTAAATGAACATTCACATGCATTCCAGTCAAAATATGACCATTGAAAGCAGTCTGTGCCCATATATCAAGCCATTCATCCGTCATTCATCAAGATGGACTATCACATCATTAGAAAAACCTATTTTTATGATCCAAATTTCATTAATGGACAAATCTAGTTGATTATTTTGGATTTACAACCCTAAATAATGAAATCTACCATTAACCAAGTTTACAACGTCCTGTAGGATGATCCATTATTTAAAAACAGATCGGATTATCTAGTTTCATATCCAACTCCCAGATCGCACCTAAACATTTCTTAGGATCCCAAGGGTTATTGATAATTAAATGTTGTCAATCCAATCGCTGGATTTTTTTTGGATGCTCACTAAACCATCATTTGGTAATTAGACCTTCATGTGGTGTGGCCCACTTAACGATTAAAATACTTTAAGAATTAGACACACGACTCTTAGATTTTGATCTACCATAAGGGCAACTCTGTTTAGAGGTAGGCCCTACAATTTTAAATTTAAGATGATGATGATGATGATGATAATAATAATAATAATAATAATAATAATAATAGTAATTTACAACAAGTAATAATAAACTTTATATTAAAACTATTATTTGGTTACTAACATATTCTGAAGGTCATGAACGTGCGCATGATCCCTATGACCATTTTAACCGTTAATATTCAAATTCAGAATGATCCAACCAATAGATCGATGGAAATCCACCATTAGAACTAGAAATTTTAGAGTATGGCCCACTTAAGATTTAGGTCAATGAATTGAATGGTCAGTATGGATTTCATCAAAATAGTATGGGGACCCCACATTACATAGTGTGTGTACCATAATGAGTGTGCACCCGCAGCGCACTGCACAGGGTAGCTTGGTCAAACCATCTTGACCCGACGAAACCTCAAAAAGAAGAGAAATTTCTCTCCTTTTTCCTGCTGCTGGGATTTTTAAATGGACCAAGCCCATTTTTTGCCACAAGATGGCTCACCATCGGCCACTAGTTGGATGATCTGAACGATCTATCATGTTGGGAAGGTGGGTTCGACCAAAACCCGATGGACAAAACACAATATAGGGCACATGCGTGCACACAGGCTTGAGCGCAATCCAAGTTGCATGCAGCACACTTCCAAAAAAGAAAACTGTTGCTGCTGCCAAGCTGGCAGTCCACATGCGCATACCTCCTTCGATCCTAGCCATCCAGCTATGGAAAAATCTCAGCCCTTCACCCCTAGCTACGTGGTTTATGGTTCTCTCTATACCAGAAAAACAGAAAACGGCCGGTTTTGGGTTCTCTACCTACTGTTTTGGAGGCGGTTTCTACTGATTAAATCTGGAATGCTCATTGACAATCCGACGGCATAAGAAAGCTAGGTTTTCCTATATAAAGGGAGAGAAAATGCCTCTCCACCTCTATTTTACAAAAAACCTAGAAAACTAGCCGCCACCTTCAACGATCGAACCCGCCATGAACACTCCCATGAAGCTTCGATCTGTTGATTTCCCAAGCTCTGTTGACAGTACGAAGGAAGTCCAACGGCTTCGTTTTGAGGAAAGGAGTCATTGTTTGAGATCTCCCATTGAAGCTTGAGCATCTTCCTCATTCAAAACTGCACCGAGTCGCAATCTGAGTTAGGCCAGTTCATGCCATGCTGGAGTTCCTACAAAAGAAAGAAATAGGAAGAAAAAGAAGGAAATGTGAGAAAGAGAATGGAGAAGGAGAGAGTTCTGGAGAGAAACGAGCAACCGTTGCTTGTGGTGGGTGTCGCTGTCGCACTCTCACTCGAGCTCAGGCCGAGTCAGACGGAGTCTGTGGGTTCAGGTCTACTCTAAGCGTTACAAGAGCTCCAAAAAAATAAGAGAGAGAAGGAGAAAATGGTAAAGAAGGAGGAGAAATGAGGGAGATAGAGAGAGGCAGGGAGGTCCAGCTACTGCTGCCACACTGAGTTGAGTAGAGGGGTAGCTACTGTATTGCGAGACCAGGTGTTGGGTGCAGTCTGGTCCAGTAGCTGTTGGTTGGTGCAGATAAGGAGGGAAAGAAGGTAGGAAGAGAGGAAGAGAAACATGAGATGGAAAGGGGGAGAGTTGGGCCAGTGACTGTTGCACCAACCTGATTTAGTTCTGTTAGCAAGTCACTGGTTTGGTCCATGTCCTGCTAGACGTTCCAGCAAGAAGAAAGGAAAAGAGAAGTAGAGAGAAGAGAATGAGAAAGAGGAAGAGAGTTTGGGTTTTTGGTGGCTGCCGAGTTAAGTTGGTTGAAACCAAGTCCAGCTAAGTCTGACTGGGTCAAGTTGGGCTTGGTCCAGTCGAGTTTCCGGCAAGGAAAGTGAGGTGAGGGGAGAGAGAGAGAGAGTGGTTCGCCACACCAACTCGACCCGACTCACTCGAGTCACGAGCATGGACTGATGTGTTTGGGCTGAGCCTTGTTCAGGTCTAGTTGGCGCTGAACTTGCATGAGAGGAGTGATGACAATGTGGGGCCGTTGAGAACAAATCAGGTTTAGAACCCAACTTGCTATCGAGTCAACCAATGTGAGTTAGCTTCCTCTCCCAAAGTAAATTTCATGATTTATCATCATCATTAGTGTTACTATAATTATTGCAATTATTAAATGTGGTTAACCATTAGTAGGTTAATTTTGCTAGTATTAATTATTATAGATATTTAATATTAACAATTATCATTATTAATTCTATTCTTATTTTGTCATTAGTAGGTTATTGATTATAAGATTAGTGTTGTTAGTATTAATAAACAATTATAATTTATTTTTACTTCTTTCTAATATTATTATAAATTAATTATATGAGTTAGATTTCAAACTCTAAACCAAAGTCTAAGATTAGATTAATGGATAAAACCCTAAACCTAGGTAATCCAAACCCTAGGTTAAGACCTTAACCATGAATAGCATATAAAGCTTGGATCTAACTGTATAACTTTACAATTTAGGTAGGATTTGATTCTAAGGGAACACGCATTCCATAGCAATGCTAGTAGGCGATTCAAACTATAAGGTAATGATTTCTTCCCCTTAAGCTTTCCATTTCCAAATTAGTTTAAGTAATAGTATTTATTAAGAATCACAATTGTTATCTCCTAACATGTGACCTCTCACACTAGTTGTGAATTCTTAAGACGCAATTTATATCTGATTTATAGTTGATAGTTGTGAACCATGATTGCATGCTATAGTTACTTACATGATAACTCTCATTTTAATCGATAGTTCACATCATGACCTATTGTGATTATTATGCTTAACATATGTCTGTCATGCTATAGCTATATGCTTTTACATGAATTGTTGTAAGTCACTTATGGATATATATTCACTACACTTACTAGTGGGTAAGCCCTCTTTGTATATGTGAACCCATACTTAAGGTGTAACAAGATGGAGTGTGGTAAGGAATGGGCACTTGATTTGGAGGTAACATGGGACATGGAACATTAATGTGAGATTTACCATCCATAGGTCATACGGCTTAAGTGGCTTAACCACTCTGATTTAACCTTACCTGACCCCTTTACCGTCTTGATTTAATGTTTCGAACATCCTTTTACCGCTGCAATTTAACATCTGTCCCATGTTTTGATGATGGCCTTGTGTGCCTTCGATGGCCTATAACCATGCGATGGTAATCCCAACTTATTGAATTTAATTGGCCACTGGTCGATGGGCATCCATTAAACATCCTAAGATGAAAAAATCTCCTGAGCCGAGGATGGTGGGAATGGGACACTTGCCGGAGCTGTTGGCCTACGTTGGGTCACGAGCCCCCCGTAGTGACCATTGAGTTACTCAAACCGGCTGATTGTAATTGGAATAATAATGGTTTGGCCAACATATTGGCGATGACGGGTGGATAATTCTGAATACTGTAGCACGTGACCTTAGGTTTAGTGGGGTATTGTTTTGCTAGCTCCCAGACCATCGACTATTGACCAACTTGATGACTTGGTTACTATGCTATACGAGATATGTTACGCTGGTGACTGGCCTTATGCATGGATGACGAGCCCAAGTCCAACTGGATATGCATCCCCAGGTCGATGTGCATTCTCGCATCCATGCATTTAAAAAGACTGCATCATGTATTGTTTTAATTGTCTTGTTGTTTTTTAACTATGCTTAGATAAGGCGGAGGTGTATAATCTTGAGGGGAATTTACACTGAGTTGGCCAATCATTCATCGAATATATAACTATACAGGTAATACAGGTGGCTTGAAAGATGTTCATATCCAGATTGATCGAGTGCATGGTACAATTATCAGGGATACATGGCTGCATCTGCCAAGAGAAGAGGCATGATCTTGCGACTCAAGTTTATATGCATTTTATTATTTCTCTTATGTAAACTATGTAATTTTTGTATTCTCTATTATAAGAGACATTGGTTTGTATAAGTCATTATGGGCAGCCGCTCGTATATTCTGAATGTAATGCAAATTTTCCTTTATGTTTAATTTTTCCATCTTTTTCTAAACTACTAACTCTGAAAGGAAAAGAATGAAAAAAAATACCTGAATTTGATTATCTTTAAAGGTTTACATTTGGATTTTTGGAGATCGAGTCATATACTAGGGGTTCCGAAAACTCGGGGAATTACAGTTGGTATCAGAGCATAGTTTGGACAAACCAGGCCTTGGGAAAATGAACTTGCACAAACTTCGAATGTCTCAAGTTAGGATGCTAGAATTAGAAATTTGAACCTAAGTGAATCTCCCCTAGACTTAGGGAAATTTTGGAGAATATAGAAACCCAAACTTAGGTCCCCTTAGAAATTATTAGAATAGTCATTTGAACTTATGCAAAGTGTCCTTCAAAAAAATTTGAGAACATAAATACTTCAAACTTTAGGCCCCTTGAAATTTTCAGGCTAGACCTTTGGACTTTAAACTCATGTAGAAATCCCTTAAAATTAAAGAAATTGAGAATATAGAGATTCAAGATTTTAGGTTCCTTAGAGAATTATTTGGATAATTGTAAAACTTAAAAACTAAACTTAAATACCATGGGATGACAAGTGCCCACCATGACGTAATTAAGATTAATGTGAATATCCCTTATACTTGACTCTTAAGAAACAATTTTTTTGAAACATAGATTTGACAATTCTCAAAATCTCTTAGCTAGAAATAACATTGTCGTAATAATCAGCAAATAGAACGAAATTAGAGTTCGTAAGAAAATCCTTACTCACCATTTTACACATTATGTCAAACATAAGCCCTCCCTAATCTTAAGAAATCATAATAGGAGATGTAATTTGAATTCCCTAATACATCTCTTTACTTAGAAATAATGTTTCCTACAAATTCTAGCACGTGAAATTAATTAGAGGAGAAGTTATGGAATTTTGGGTAGATTTTCAACCCTAAGATGCACATATTAGGATTAGATTTGAAATCCTAGATAAATTTAGCAAAATTTCAAACTCAGGTTTCATGTAGAAATCCTGATCTTGAAATTCCAAGTAGTGCTTAGATAATTAAAGTATGCAGTAAAAGTATAATGGGCCACGTAGACTTATAAGATTAGATGATATTTCCCAGAAGTCTAAATCAATCGGGATCATGGAATAATAGAATCATAGTTATGCGAAGTGTACGCGGTTTGACTCAAATTCCAAAGTCCTAGTAAATCTCAATGATCTCAATGCCCTGATTAAGCAAAGGATCGAGATTTAACAGGATTATGAATTGATACCAATAAATCCTCTATTTTACGTAGGCAAAGGATCGATGTATCATTATCGAACCCACTACGACCATCAATTCGTGATAGCTCGAACGCTGGAAAAAAAATTGTATTGTACTTTAGATAATGGGGAACAATCACTAAAGGTAAAAGAAAATAAAAGGAAAGATAGGGTATTGTTAATAGCCACCCAAATGAACTTTTAATCATAGTGAGTGTTATAAGAAATCCTGATGTTGACGAGCATTAGAATGACTCCCTAGTTCTAGTTAATACTTAAATGATTTATAACCTTTAGTGGAACCTAAATGCAACAGTTGATTCTCTAGAATAGAGACTAAAGGGTTGTGGTAAATTGGTATATAACTTGTTGTGATTTCACGCCTAGGCATATACACTGGCCATTTTGTTAGCATAGAGGTATGGGAGTTTAGCAAAAAATTTAGCTACCACATGTTTAAATCTAAGTTGTGGTAGCACATTTAAATAGATGTAATATAGGGCACACATTTAGGATAACTGAATCACTCATAATGATTATAACCGGGATGAGCATTGCCAAATCCCGATGGTAAAATCTTCTTCAAGGGGGGTAGATGAAACAAGCCATGTTCTAGTAGTAACTCATGAGCACTTGCACGTACTAATAAACCTAGTGGGAAACTAGTGAATGCATAAAGACACATAAAATAGATTATCATTCACAATCATAGTTGAAGTATTGAATTTCAAAATTCTTTTTAGGGGGAGTAGTTTGTAACGCCCTGTACTCTTCCATACTCGGGTGCTATCGAGTAACCCAATTGAGTATAAGTACAAACCTAGGCTAACTGAACATTCACATGCACTCCAGTCAAAATTTGACCACTGAAAGCAGTCTGCACCCATATATCAAGCCATCCATCCGTCATTCTTCAAGATGGACCATCACATCATTAGAAAAACCTACTTTTAGGATCCAAATTTTATTAATGGACAAATCTAGTCGACAATTTTTGGATTCACAACCCTGAATCATGAAATATACCGTTCACCAAGTTTTTAACATCCCGTAGGATGATCCATCATTTAAAAACACAGATCAGATTATCTGGTTTCATATCCAACTCCCAGATCACACCTAAACATTTCTTAGGATCCCAAGGGTTATTGATAATTAAATGTTGGTCAATCTAATTGATGGATTTTTTATTTTTATTTTTTGGATGCTCACTAAACGATCATTTGGTAACTAGACCTTCATGTGGCGTGGCCCACTTAACAGTTAAAATACTTTGAGAATTAAACACACGATTCTTAGATTTTGATCTACCGTAAGGGCGACTCTTTTTAGAGGTAGGCCCTACAATTCTAAATTTAAGATGACGATAATAATAATAATAGTAATTTACAACAAGTAATAATAAAATTTATATTAAAACTATTATTTGGTCACTAACATATTATGAAGGTCTTGAACATGTGCATGATCCCTAGGACCATTTTAACCGTTGATATTCAAATTCAAAATGACCCAACCAATAGATCGACGAAAATCCACCATTAGAACTAGAAATTTTAAAGTATGGCCCACTTAAGATTTAGGTCAGCCCCATTTTTAAGCGCATGGCCTTACATAGGTTAATAAGAATTGAATGGTCGGTATGGAATTCATCAAAACAGTATGGATTTCATCAAAACAGTATGGGGACCCCACATTACATAGTGTGTGTACCGCAGTGAGTGTGCACCCGCAACGCACTGCATAGGGTAGCTTGGTCAAACCAGCTTGACCTGACGAAACCTCAAAAAGAAGAGAGATTTCTCTCCTTTTCCCGCTGCTGGGATTTTTAAACGGACCGAGCCCCTTTTTGGCCACGAGATGGCCCACCATCGGCCATTGGTTGGATGATCTAAACCATCCATCATGTTGGGAAGGTGGGTTCGACCAAAACCTGATGGACGGAACACGATATAACGCACATGCGTGCACACAGGTTTGAGTGCAATCCAAGTTGCTTGCAGCACATTTCCAAAAAAGAAAACTTTTGTTGTTACCAAGCTGACAGTTCGCATGTGCACGCCTCCTTCGATCCTAGCCATCTAGTTGTGGGAAAAATCTCATCCCTTCACCCCTAGCTACGTGGTTTAGGGTTCTCTCTATACCAGAAAAATAGAAAACGGTTGGTTTCAGTCCTACCCACTGTTTTGGACATGGTTTCTACCAGATTAAATCTGGAACGCTCATTGACAATCCGACGGCCTAGGAAAGCTAGGTTTTCTTTTAAAAAGGGAGAGAAAATGCCTCTCCACCTCTATTTTACAAGAAACCTAGAAAACTAGCCGCCCCCTTCAATGATCGAACCCACCATGAAAACTTCTATGAAACTTTGATCTGTTGATTTCCCAAGCTCTATTGATAATACAGAGGCAGTCCAGTGGCATCGATTTGAGGAAAGGAGTCGTTGTTCGAGATCTCTCATTGAAGCTTGAGCATCTTCCTCGTTCAAAACTGCACGAGTCGCGATCCGAGTTGGGCCGGTTCGTGCCATGCTGGAGTTCCTGCAAAAGAAAGAAATAGGAAGAAAAAGAAGGAAATGTGAGAAAGGGAATGGAGAAGGAGAGAGTTCTGGAGAAAAATGGGCAGCCGTTGCTCGTGGTGGGTGTCGCTGCCTCACTCCCACTCCAGCTCAGGCCGAGTCAGACCAAGTTTGTGGGTTCAGGTCTACTCCAGGCCTTGCGGGAGCTCCAACAAAAGAAGAGAGAGAAGGAGAGGATGGCAGAGGAGGAGAAATGAGGAAGAAAGAGAGAGGCAGGGAGGTGCGGCTACTTCTGTCGCACCGAGTTGAGTAGAGGGGTAACTATTGTATTACGGGACCAGGTGTTGGGTGTGGTCTGGTCCAATAGCTACTGGTCAGTGTAGATAAGGAGGGAAAGAAGGAAGGAAGAGAGGAAGAGAAACGTGAGAGGGAAAGGGGGAGAGTTGGGTCGGTGACTGTTACACCAACCTGACTCAGTTGAGTCACCAAGTCGCTTGTTTGGTCCATGTTCTGCTAGACGTTCCAGTAAGAAGAAAGGAAAAGAGAAGCAGAGAGAATAGAATGAGAGAGAGGAAGAGAGTTTGGGTTTTTGGTGGCTGCCGAGTTGAGTCGGTTGAAACTAAGTCCAGATAAGTCTGATTGGGTCAAGTTGGGCTGGTCCAGTTGGGTTTCCAGCAAGGAAGGTGAGGTGAGGTGAGGGGAGAGAGAGAGAGAGAGAGAGAGAGAGAGAGAGAGAGATAGTGGTTCGCCATACCAACTCGACTCCACTCGCTCGAGTCATGAGCATGGACTGATGTGTTTGGGCTGAGCCTTGTTCAAGTCCAGTTAGCGCTGAACTTGCACGAGAGGAGTGATGACGATGTGGGGCCGTTGGGATCAGATCAGGTTTAGAACCCAACTTGCTGTCAAGTCAACCAATGTGAGTTAGCTTCCTCTCCCAAAGTAAATTTCATGATTTATCATCATCATTAGTGTTACTATAATTATTGCAATTATTAAATGTGGTTAACCATTAGTAGTTTAATTTTGCTAGTATTAGTTATTATAGATATTTAATATTAACAATTATCATTATTAATGCTATTCTTATTTTGTCATTAGTAGGTTATTGATTATAAGATTAGTGTTGTTAACATTAATAGATAATTATTATTTATTTTTACTTCTTTCTAATATTATTATAAATTAATTATATGAGTTAGATTTCAAACTCTAAACCAAAGTCTAAGATTAGATTAATGGATAAAACCCTAAACCTAGGTAATCCAAACCCTAGGTTAAGACCTTAACCATGAATAGCATATAAAGCTTAGATCTAACTGTATAACTTTACAATTTATGATAGGATTTGATTCTAAGGGAACACGCATTCTTTAGCAATGCTGGTAGGCGATTCAGACTTTAAAGTGATGATTTCTTCCCCTTAAGCTTTCCATTTCCAAATTAGTTTAAGTAATAGTATTTATTAAAAATCACAATTGTTATCTCATAGCATGCGACCTCTTACACTAGTTATGAATTCTTAAGACATGATTTATATCTGATTTATAGTTGATAGTTGTGAACTATGATTGCATATGATAATTACTTACATGATAACTCCAATTTTAATCGATAGTTCACATCATGACCTATTGTGATTATTATGCTTAACATATGTCTGCCAAGTTATAGATATATGCTTTTACATGAATTGTTGTAACTCATGTATGGATATATATTGACTACACTTACTAGTGGGTAAGCCCTCTTGTGTATGTGAACCCATACTTAGGGTATAACAAGATGGAGTGTGGTAAGGAATGGGCCCTCAATTTGGAGGTTATATGGGACATGAAACATTAATGTGGGATTTACCATCCATAGGTCATACGGCTTGAGTGACTTAGAAATGACCGCTTTAACTGCTCTGATTTAACCTTACCTAACCCATTTACCATCTCAATTTAATGCTCCGAGCATCCTTTTATCGCTGCGATTTAACATAAGTCCTATGTTTTGATGATGGCCTTGCGTGCCTTCGATGGCCTATAACCATGCGATGGTAATCCCAACTTATTAAATTTGATTGGCCACTAGTTGATGGGCATCTATTAAACCTCCTAAGATGGAAAAATTTCATGAGCTGCGAATGGTATGAATGGGATACTATGCCCAAGCTATCGGCCTATGCTGGGTGACGTGCCCCCAATAGTGACCATTGAGTTACTCAAACTGGCTGATTGTAATTGGAATAAAAATGGTTTGGCTAATCATGCATTCATAGCATATTGACGATGACGAGTGGCTAATTTTGGATGTTATTGTCACACCCCGAAATTCGGCACCTGGGTATATTCGACCCCGATTCCATACCCGCAGGCATGACTTATGTTTTGTATGTTTACACTTCATAATCCACACGTATATTGACAAAATGATCTCACTCATAAAATATAACAATCCAAAATTTTTATAATCGAACATTTATTTAAAGAAGAATAACATGTCCATGTTCTGACTATTCAAGATTACCATCAAACACATGTCATCATAATGTTGTCTTACTAAATGTTCATTACACTTATTTAGAAAATGGTGAAGAAACAAAAATAAATAAAAGAAAATCTCTTTAAGCTCCTCCATGTGATCCCGATCCTAAAATTTTTAAATTCCAACAGGGTAAGCTGTGAAGCCTAGTGAGTAATCTCAACACAGGTTTCAAAATAACCTCATATAACATGAATAAAAGTATTAAAATATGCAATACCTATTTAGGTAAAACAACAAATGGGGAGATTTAATAAACACAAAATTTCAATGTAAATTCAAAGAAATATAAATGCATGAAATCAACATATGCTAAACTCCATGATAAAAGGTGTGGCTTATTCTTTTTAACACCAGGGCCAGTTTACACCGGTTGGCCAACACCCGCGCCAATACAACACCTAGCCTGGCAATGGGAACCTCTTGCATGATATGCTCACCCATCCAAAGGGCACTTAGTGAAGGACCCATTTGTACGTTAGCTGGTCAGACTACTACCCTACCGAACCTGGCAGTGGGAACCTTTTGCAATCCTGACATGCTCACCCACTCAAAGGGTACGGTAGAGGTTCCAAAAGGTACCAATTGGGTTTCTGGGACTTTCAACCCAAGGGTCTTAATCGCCCCACCTATTTACGCTTTAGGGATTTTCAACCCAGAGGACTTAATCGCCCCACCTATTTTCTGGTGTTTCATAACTATTTTAATGATGCATGATTTTAATATTGCATTAATCAAGTATTTCAAAAATCTTCAATGGTTGCTATTCTTCGATCAATCCATAATACTTTATGTATATAATTTATCAAACTAAAAATACAATTTTCAATCAATGTAAATTGTCCTTACATAATTAAAGTTCTACAAAAAAAATAAACATGTAATGTAATATATTAGATCTTGATTAAAGTTCTACGTAAAGAAAAGAAATAATAATAATAAACATGCAACGTGCTTTATTACATCTAAGAATTTAGAAATTTATATATAAACTCAAGATTTTTGCAATAATTCTAACAACAAAGTTAAAATGTAAAAATAAAATTTTAATGTAAGATTAACAATAAGACAATATAAAACTCGAATTAAGGCATATTAAAATAATGACAACCGATGTAATAAAAAAGTTAAAAATTAAAGATCATTTTTAGGAAGCATGGTAAGTAGTTACATTAAAAAAAAATCTAAGATGGCAAAGATTAATTATAAGCACAAAAGAACAAACAAATATATGTATATATATAATATATATAAGTTTTTATATGTATATATATATGTATATATATAATATATATAAGTTTTTATATGTATATATATAATTATCAAGTGAGAGATACTCACTTTTTTATAAAAAGAAAAAGTATATATATATATATATATATATTTCCTTTTTCTCTTTCCTCCTTTTCTTTCTTCATTTTTCCCTTTCCTCTCTCTCTCTCTCTCCTGCTTGGTAGTGAGATGTCACTTACGTCTCCCCTCTTCTCTTTTATATTATAAGGTGGGTCCCACTTTATGTTAATGCATGGGAGGTTTCACACGTGATTTTTCATCTTCACGTGTTTTTTTTTTCTCTTTGCTGGACGAAACGCAAGTGAGTTATGGATTTCATATATATTGAAAATTATCCAAAGTTTGGTATGAACCGCATATTTGATATGAAATATGACCCCTCACGCTAAAACTAAACCGGTAAGGTTTTATGATTTTCGAAGTTGTATAATGTGTACCGTTGGTTCGATGATCGATTGAATAGATAAGACGATCTATGATAATAACAAAAATGAATGATGAGCGGTTGGATGATTTTGTAAATGAGAAGTGTATGGTCCACTAGGTTCCTTGACAGGAGACGAAGTTTGTGTACAGATGGTTTCATGGATGGTTTAAAGTATAAGAGTTTGTTGTATGATGTACAGGGTGAAATAATATATATAAGTGTACACAGATTCTTTTAAAATATAAAATCAGAACTAACTTTCTAAGCCTAGATCACCATTGATTTGTGGGTCTAATTGTCTCGTAAGAGATATTTTCTCAAAACCGACCGATAAGAGCGTTGGGCATAACAAGATCTTCATGATGAACCATTAATATTAGTTTTTAGATGGACCGCTTGAGAGTTATGATCCATATTTGCAATGGATGGTGACATAATGGATCTAAGTGTAGAAATTAAGGGATTTTGGTTTAAATTAGGTGAATAGGTCTTGGTATAAGTTCGGATATAAATGGGCATGTGCAAATATGGTTTTAAGAATAGTCTATATGCATGGGCATCTACACTCTTAGATGTTTTGGATCGATGATGGACCTCGCATTTTGAAGATTTAACTTAAATGAACGAATTCCCAGTTAAGGGTTTTTAAGCGCTACGTAATGATGAATTCAATTTTGTAATTGGGTCACTGAACATGGGTGATCTCTACCGTCAGATTTTGATAAGTACCCACTGGATGGACATTTTTGGAAAATAAAATAGATGATTGGAATTCTCATATAGCCATTTACAAAATGTCCAGACGGTTAGTTTTTGAGAAAGGTCTGTACATGTGGGTATTTATCCTGGGATTACTTGGCGCCCAAATTGATCAAGTTGTAGTTGTTAGAATCTTAATTCATTAGTATGGTTTCTGTAGAAAAATATAAGAATCATAATAATCATGTCGAACTATTTGTTCGGGTCCCAAAAATGGGTGGATCTGATCATATAACGTTTTGTTTGGTATGATTGAGATGTCCAAAAATCCAATAAATGGAATGTAATATATATCTAGTGATTTCAAGGTAAATGTACGGAGGGTTTTACGATCGGACAAAATATTTAAAAGATATATGTCATTTTTAACATATACCATTTGAATCATAATTATGGTATTGGTCCTGTGATATGTATGATCAAGTTTAATGAAATCTAACCTGATAAGAATCTTAGTTATGAAAATTATATCATAATTTGAAAGTTAGGAATTTGGTCAAGTGGACTTATGCAATTGTGGCCCTTGATTTATATAAAAAATATTTAGAATTTAAGATTGAAAAAAATAAACAAGTGGTTAGGTTCCTTAAAATATGAATAAGTAAGTGTACGGATAGTTTATCAATTGAATGAGTGGTTAAAAAGTTATAAGGGATATATGACAATGTGATGTAGGGTTCACCCAAGGAAAGTGTTATCCTATCATAGTTACTAGTATCAAGTTTTAATATTTATAGGAGAATTCTTTAAAAAAAATGAACAACCCAATAAATAAATAAATAAATTATACCACCAAAATTTACTTGGGATATTACAGCTATAGCACGTGCCCTTAGGTTTAGTGGGGTATCGTTTCGCTAGCTCCCAGACCATCGACTATCGACGTACTTGATGACTTAGTCAATATGATATATGAGATATGCTACGCTAGTGACCGATCTTATGCATGGGTGACAAGCCCAAGTCCAACTGGATGAGCATCCCCAGGTCAATGTGAATTCATGCATCCATGCATTTAAAAAGACTGCCTCATGTATTGTTTTGATTGTCTTGTTGTTTTTTAATTATGCTTAGTTAAGGCGGTGGTATGTAATCATGAGGGAAATTCACACTGAGTTGGTCACTCATTCATCGAATATATAACTATATAGGTAATACAGGTGGCTTGAAAGATGTTCATATCCAGATTGATATAGAGCATGGTACAATTATCAAGGATGCATGGCTGCATCTGCCAAGAGAAACGGTGTGATCTTGCGGCTCAAGTTTATATGCATTTTATTATTTCTCTTGTGTAAACTATGTAATTTTCATATTCTCTATTATAAGAGACATTTGTTTGTATAAGTCATTATGGGCAGTCACTCATATATTCTAAATGTAATGTAAATTTTCCTTTATGTTTGATTTGTCCATCTTTCGCTAAACTGCTAACTCTGAAAGGAAAAGAAAGAAAAAAAAATATATACCTGAATTTGATTATCTTTAAAGGTTAACGCTCAGGTTTTTTGAGAACGAGTCATATACTCGGGTTCTGAAAACTCGGGGCGTTACAGTTAAGCTCGCCTTTTTCAGTCTACTATTAAGTATGCAAGTGCCATAGCTTGGCAATTTGATCTATCCTGCCCTCATTATGTTGACATCAACTTGATAGTTTGATACACCGTTAATCATGAGCATTCATTTTACATGCATGCATGAACACACTATGAAATTGGGTCCCTTATGTTATTCCATATGCCTGGACATGATCCATAAGAGTAGAGGAATTTTGGATATTGTTTTAATTTGGGCCCTCGTGCTGGTCCATATGATTGGATGAGAAGCATCGATGTACTATGTTTGGGCCCTCATGTTGGTCCATGTAGTAGTATTTAGGCCATCGTGTTAGTCTATATGGTAGTATTTAGGCCCTCATGTCAGTCCTTGTATGTAAGACCCGTAACCTCATGAGACCTTTTGTACACTTCTACTTAAACAACGGCATGTTCCCGGCGGATTAGATCGACGAGTTTTGATTATTATCCTACTTTTGTACCGTGATACCCCGACACTTATACCTTAGCGACCACGCGGGTGCTACAATTCCAACGCCACGCGGCAAGCCCCATTTCGACCTTTAGATTAGAAGTTACAATTTTGGCACAATCCGAGGTGAGCCGCACAATGCACGTGGGCCCCACTTGCACAAATCCCCATGTTTCAAATTAATCAATCCATCAATCCATAAACCCATCCATCAATCAAGTCATCCATCACTCATGTCACTCTCTCCCCATTATTCAAACAAACCCCTGCCATTCTCAAGCAACTCATACCCCTACCTATGCTAACCATCATTCTTTTCTTCTTTTTCTCCCCATTTTACCCCTCTATATTTCCCTTATTCCCTCCCTATCCTAAAATCTCTACCATAAAAACACTTTAACTACCTCTCATTTCTACCATTTTCTAGCAAGAGTAGAGAGGGATTAAGAGAGAGAGAGAGAGAGAGAGAGAGAGAAATATTAGAAATATTATGGAGAAATTAAGAGAGAAAGGAAGATTAGGGAGAGATTAAGAGAAAAGAAAGACAGCTTGTGAGAATATTAAGAAAGATCAAGAGAGTGAGGGTAAGAGAATAGAGAATAGAGTGATTAGATGAGGTTAGGGGTGGAGAGGAGCTTGGTGGACCGTTCGATCGCCATTCAAGCCGATCCAACCGTCCATCCTTCTAAGTGAGCGCATGGGAGTTCTTTATGATTTCTCTATTTTGGTGGGCCCTCGATCATGTATTGAGTATGTGGTGAACCCCATAATGGCGGGGGGCCACCCCGATGGCCGGATTTATTTCCCTTCCTTTCCCTTTCTTTTCTTATTCTCATGGTGTTGTGGGACGCACAAGTGGGCCACACTATTGGAGAGCGTGTCCCACATGCTATTATAGCATGGACCACCTTGTGTGGCCCACTGTGATATTTATTTTTTATTTAGACCAATTAATTATGTAAGCACACTTGGATGGTGAAAATACACCAAAAACGGATATGATCTAAAGCTTCTTGGCCACACCATGAGTTGGAATTCAAATGGATTGAGTGGATTTCCTAGGTGGGCCCTACTTCACCCTTAAAACACAAGAGAGGGAGAGGGGTAGTGGCACCATGTCCTTGGACACAACAATGTCCAGAGACATGTCTCTATCACTATTTACCCTATAAAGCCACCATGTGGGCTTCTCTAGTGGGCCCCATCATGATGTGTGTGTGTGTGTGTGTGTATATCATCCACACCGTCCACTCAATTTTCCTTCTCATTTTAGGCGTTGAGCTCAAAAAAATGAAGCTAATCTGAATCCTAGGTGGGTCATACCACAAATACTAAGGAGTTGGGTTACCCACTGTCATTTCTTACTTTGCATGGGAGGTTTGGAGTGAGTTTTCACTCGTAAGACCCATATTAATGTATTTCTTAGATCCACATCATTCTTCCATCTGCTAGCTCATTTTAGCCGTGGAGCCCAAAAATCTAGCCGATCCAACCATCAAGTGGACCACACCACAACCGATGGTGGGAGTGGGAGCACCCCCTCACTTCAACCATGCGGATGTGGGGTGGGGGCGTCCCAACCATGGGCCCCATCTTGATGTATTTGTTTAATCCACACTATCCACCACCTTCTCCATGTCATTTTAGGCTATGAGACGAAAAATGAGACAAATCTGAGTTCCTAGTAGACCACACCGAGGGAAATAAAGTCCTATTGTTGGAACTTTCTAAGGCCGATTGTTGTGTGTAGGTGGTGGACCTACCCATCATTGGACTCCTTTGGTCCATAAAGAGCTAGCCGATATAATGGACGGAATGGATTATTCACTAGTGGACCCCACATAGTAGGAAAAAAAATAAAGGAAGAAAGAGAAAAACAACAAAAAGGGCAAAAACCAATTTGGGCTGCACTCACACATGGACCCCACAATGATGAATTTGTTTAATCCACACCATCCACCATCTTCTCCATATAATTTTAGGCCATGTACCAAATTTTGTGGCAAATTTGAATATAGAGTGGGCCATACAAAGGGGAACAATGCCATCTATCGAAACCTTCTAGGGCCCACTTTGGAGTCTCTAACCATCCAAACCAGTCCTAGTCAGAGTCTATTTGACCTCATTCGAGGGGGGCTAAGACAGTGAGCGGATTAAACTATCCACTTGGGGCCCACATTAATAGTGTATGTAAAACATACAACAAATATAATAATAATATGAAAAATGCATGAATGTCATGCACGTGGGCACTAACCCCTTCTTGGCCAATTTTGGGTCTCATAAGTGGGACCCTATTCTGATGTTTATATTGAATCCACACCGTCCACCGACTTTTTAAGATCATTTTAGGCCATGGGCAAAAAGATGAGATAGATTCGGGTCTCAAGTGGGCTGCAATGAGGGAAACTAACCATTGTTGTTGAAATCTTCCAAGGCCCACTGTGAAGTCCCTATTCTTCAAAATCAACTCAAATCAGATCCCATTAGACCCACTCGAGATGGACTACGTGGTGAACGGAGTAGAAGATACACGTAGGGCCGCACTAATAGCGTACATAAAAAAAAGGAATGTATCCCTGGGCATTGATGTTGCCTAGTGATGTGAGGGCCTAAGCCACCTTAGGCTGCTGCCCCCACACGTGGGACCCTCCATGATGTATATATCATATCCACTCCGTTCATCCGTCTTATCATACCATGTTAGGCCATGGGCCCAAAACTAAGGTTGATCCAGATCTCAGGTGGGTCGTACCATAGGGTAATGTAGGGGTAGAAACCTCTTGGACTTGGGATTTCTTGGTTTTGGGATCCCTTGGACTTGGGAATCCCTAGTTTTGGGATCCTTTGGACTTGGGAATCTTTGGAATCGAGATCCCTTAGGTCTTTGGTTATATTTGGCATTTTGAATTCAAATCCTTAAATTAGTTGACATGTGAATGTTGAAACTATATTTTTATTAAATCCATTTAAGCATATACTTTGCCTGAACTGATGAACTCCCAAGACTCAGATGGGCCATGAGCATATTATTACATCCTAGTGACTAACCAATGATCTGTAACCATCAATTTACATTAGCAATGATTAAATGGTGCATATCATTCTATCAAAGTAATTATAGTGATGTTATTAATAATCTGATTATTTCGGGACATCATTAGTGGGCCATGTGCCAAAATGGATTGGTAGCCTAGTGACACATGTGATGTACATGTGGGTGTCCATCTGGGTCACTCCCAGTGGACCCCACCTTATTATATATATTATATTCATGCCTTGCAATCTACATGAGGAGCTGATGTTAGTCTAACGTGGGTCGTACCACATAGACTTGTATATTTCTAGTGGGCATGTCATTCAATTCCCCATCTTTGTATATGATGTGCTGATTAAGGCCGATTATTGTCTGATATGTCTGATAACATGCTAGTGTACTTGGCCTAGTAAGACACACTAAGAACATACTTAGTATAATGACATCATGTCCAGACATATGCCCATACGCTTCATTTGTATGCATGTTGTGGGTAGTGATTGATTATAGCATATGTCATTGGGCTAAGATACTTAGGGGACTCCATATGAGATAGGGTTGCCACACATGTTCACATTGTACACGCAGGTTTGATGCATGACTTGGATGGTATGACTCATGCATTTCACATCTTGTATGTCACGATCACTTTACGCCCTAGCGACATTAGGATTATGGCCTCTATAGGCATATCATGGATGGCCAAATTGGATACCGAAAATATCTGTTCTAACATTAGGGCGCTATGGATGTCCTTGGGTGAAAGTCCCTAAACCCTTGTGGTGCCAGTAGAATGCTTCAACATCGAGACCGAGTGGATAACATGAGTGCCCGAGTGCCGAATACCAGTAAGCCGCGTCTCCCAGTGTGTCGTGGTCAGTTGAAAAGGGGTGTGACTTTATCTACCTAAGAGTAGGGGGATGTAAGCTAGGTTGAGTCTAACCATCTCGTAAATGGGTCCGCTATCGATGACCGGGTGAGCATTGGTATACCACTGGCAAGGCAAATAGTGAGGTCTCTTCCACTCACTTGGTCATACGCGCTATGAGGCAGCAGCCAGTATGGAGTGTACTAGACCCCCAGTGATGTTTCCAGTGACGAACCGTACTGATGCGTGGACTAGTTAAGGATTGGCATGCTTGTGTTGCATCTCTAGCATATGACATTCGGCTATGTAGGCCTTACATTGCATATCCTTGGTATGGTTAATATCAATTATAAACTTGCCAGTTTAACCTTCCATCATTTTTGCTTACTCTGACATTTATATGCTTGGCACATGCATTGTGCAAATATGCACGCACTCTCTAAGCTTCGTAGTAAGCTTATGCACATTCATTACATGCAGGTTATGCTAGACCGTAGCAGCATTGAGGCAAGAGCATGTGCCCGATCTTTTGGAATTTTGTTATGTGATGTATTTCTCTTTCATCACTGTACTTAAATATTATATTAGTGGATATGTGGTGATGATGTTTTGGTGACTTGGGTATACTTGTAATTATGCTCCTTTACAAAAAAAAATCACCCTAAAAATCCTCCTTATAGGATCCCAGGATTGGAACCTGGCGTATGGGAGCTGGGAGGCGAGAATGGGATACTACAGAGGCTGTCAGCACTGGATTCGGCAGCCGGGAATTTTATGAGCCCGATTCTCGAGTTTAAGGCATGACATTGTGCCTGAATGAAAGTCCAGAGGAGTTGGGGTATGTATATGCCTTTGTGATCATGCATTTGGTTGTATGGGCTTTCATGGTGACATGTTTCATGAGCGGATGTTTGTGTGTGAGGCCTTGTGATGGCCCAAGTATTGATATTATTGAGAAGGTTTAAGAAGGGTGTGTTATGGCCACCCCAGGATTAGATCCCAATATTGGAGATGCCTATCCTCTAATGAACCCACAAAGATTGGTCGATCGGGTCCTCTTCCGTCATGTGTCAAGTGGGTGTGAGCACAGTATAATGGGTGCAAGAGTCCTTTCTATTGCCGGGACCGGGAAGGGAAGAGGTGTGACGAGCATACCTACCGTCATGTGCCGGGTCGTGGTGAGTGGTATTCTGACTGCTGAGGTTGGGTAAGGCAAAACAAATCAGGTTCCCCCATTGTTAAGCCGATGGCTAGATGGGTAGGGGTTGACACGACCAATACTTTGCTTTTTAAAAATGTTGTCCCACTCTTATGTGAGGATGGTGGATTACTCATGTGTGGTATGTTTGTGATTTCTAATGGATATTTATTATGTGTTGTGGAGAAGTATTAGAAGATGATGAGGTATGTTATCTCACTCGTATATGAGGGTGAATTACCCATGTGTGGAATGTTCGTGGTTCCTAGTGGGAATATATTGTGTTGTGAAGATGTACTCATAGAAATGAGGGATATTCAGCATTTGACTTATGCATTCATTCATCCACTATTCACTCAGGTTGGTGGAGCATAAATAAATCATTATGTGCACATTCGCAATGGCCACAATTTCGGCTAGGTATGGGACTAAAATGAGATTAGGAGTTTACGACATTAAGTCTAGCTATTCAAATCAAGTATGGGACTAGTTTAGATAGAAGTCTATAACATCCCGGAAAATTTCATGCAAAGACTTGAGCACCACCTCAATCAGGATTCTCTTAGGACTCAATCCTTTAGAAGTTAAATGTGTATTAACTAGCGCTAAACTCGATTGCCTATGAAATCAGCACCAATCACTTTAAATTCGATCTATAAGACCCAAAACCTATAGAATCGTTAACGCTACGTTACCCTGAAACCTAGGATTCAACGCTAAATCCAGTTGCTCTCGGGAGTACTTAGAAACTTTGTACCAGAGCTGGACCGTGCGTCGAAAGTCCGATAGCGATGATCTTAGACAATTATGATCACCTTGTTGGGATTGACAACCACCTCAAAAATCAAGTCCAGATGATGTCTTGAGGCGTTTTGCTTGAGTCCGGAGTAAAGAGTGTGAGAAAGGTGAAATTATTTAGAAATTAAATATGAATTTAAGGAATCTGAGTGGTGTCGGTTGCGCGCTGATTTTAAGCATTCTGACCGTCAGAATCTGACACAAATTTACCCTCGGATCAGGGAAGATGGCCCATGCATGTCAAAGTGCCTGTGGACCTGATCGAGTTTCGGTGACCGTCGAATTGAAATTGGTCCGCCATGAGCGATTTAGAGACTCGATCGAACTGAAAACTTAACTTGCTTAAGATCCAATATTAGTGAGCTTAAGTCCGACCACACTCAGAAAAAGGACATCCAAAAACACTCCATTGGATCGAAATGAACCCGATTTGGTTATAACCTAAGTATACCTTGGCCCTGGGGCTATTTTCATCAAATTAGGCCTATATAAAGACCTTAAACCCTCACTCTCAAATTCCATACGATTTTTCCAAACCCTAGCTAAGAGAGAGAGAGAGGAAAAGAGAGAGAAAGTGAGAGAGAAGTTGGTGAATCATCTTGATTCTTCCCAGTTACTCTGCTACCTAATCCATCGCATCTGAATCGTTATTCCGGCGATTCTAAGTTCATTCTTGGGTAAGTCAATCAAACCGTAACCTATTTTGAAGCTTAGAATAGTCTAAGTGTTGATGCAACTAATTTAATTCATGCCTTAGGTTATCTAGTCGCCGTTGACGAAGACTTATCGTCTAAATCAGATCTGTTGCGCACTTTATGGTTTAAGGTGCGGACTATATTCGTATAGGTTATGATTTTCAAGGCTTTCAATGTCGGTTAATGGTTTATTATTTTTGTGGGTGAAATTTCACATGCCAAATGCGATGTTTGTATTGTGTTTCTATTATATATGAACTATATTGAGATTTGTGTATTCCATGTATATGTAGAAAGTATCATATTCGTATGAAATACGAGCATGTGTTTACCATGATTAATTATCGTGTGTTTGTGCTAGTTGTATGTGTATCGACTCCTTGGCAAAAGGAATTGTCCTAAGGTGAGCTATCACCAACATACGTCATGTATGTTGGAATATGTAGCCTAAGTGTTTGTAGAAATGTCTGAATGAATAAGTGTGTCATATATTATACTTTTTAGGGCATTGAGAAGAGATTCTCAAATATCTTAATGATGTGTATGATTTCCTCCATGAAATTTACATTTTTTGTCTGTTTAACCTAGACGTTACTTATGTGTAAATTCATGTTAAGTTGAAATCCATCAAATGCTCACATGCTTGTATGATTGCAACTGTTGACCCATTACTGTTCTGAATTGCTGGTATGAATCTCTGTTATAATTGCATGTGTTTGGGACTATGAAATAGTCTAGGGAATTGGTAACAAGCTTTGAGATCGTGGCCGAGGTCGCTTTCGTCATGTAGGGTGTGTTTGACGAATCCGAGTCTATTAGGGTTGTCGACAGTGGTTTGGCCACACGGAGTGTTTGCGCACTTCATGTCATTTAACTCAACGTGCGCTCGTGCTAGTCGAGCTCGTCAAGTAACCCGATTGTCCCGGTGGATGTTCACCATGTATGGACACTATTGTTTGAATCTAGGGTACCAAACTTACCAGTGCAATCCCGTCAACTATGGTACCTCAATCCGCTAAGACTCATGAGCAGGGCATGGTGGTATAGGACACCGTGGTGGAGCTGCCGGCCTACGCTGGGGTGACAAGCCTCCCTATAGTGACCAGTGAGCAATTCAGACTCGTGAGCCGATTATGGTGGTATGGGACACTATATTCGTGCTGTCGGCCTACATTGATTGGTGACGAGCCCTTTGTAGTGACCTCAAGCATACCTTGATACTACATTGAGGCGACGAGCCTTATTGTAGCAACTAAGGTATGATTAGGCATGCATTGATTAGTGACGAGCCCTTTGCGGTGACCTAGAACCATTATATCGTATGAGATTGTCTAGGACTGACAACCCTAGAATGGATCCTTATTTAAAAATTGATATAAGGAAGGTACCTTAGCTTCCCAATCCTGCTATATGAAAAGGACTAATAACAACTTGGTAATCATGTTCATGCACCGCATTGCATGTGCCTTGGCGTTGTGAAGCACTGCAGAAGGTTGTCATGCGTACCATAAGATAAAGACGCTGAGGGAGTGCAGGCGAGGGCATGCATCATTTCTACATACATCCTTGCATTAACAAGAGTAATGAGGACATGTTTGATTGTATTGTCTTATCATTACTGCTTGATTGAATTGATAATATGTTAACTTTTACTATATAGTTCTACTGAGTTGATCACTCACTCCCACGTTCTGGGACGGTGTTTCAACACCAACTAGACTTTGTCTTAGATGCAGATGATGATGCGACCCGCGAGGCAGAGTAGGAGTATGAGGATGACGAGGAGGCGTTTTCCTTTATGCAGTTCTCAGGCGGGTTCATGTGAGCCGTGTCCTGAGCTACGGGGATTCAGGGTTTATTTTGTAATGGGTGATTTCATTTTGATACTTATATTTTGAAACAAACACTTGTAATTATGACCTGACAGAGCATACATATCTCAGGGACTTATATAGCTATACACATGTGTCTCTTCAGTCTTTCGCTTGCATATTTCACCTATCCCTGAATTATGTTTGCAGTTTAGCTTAATCTACTCCATGTTTTATGCACTCATACAGACTACATACATCCATCATTGCATATGTTGCATAAGTGATGTTTTGAAACTCGGGAACTGAGTTATGCTCGACCCCCAAATTTCAGGGCGTTACAAAGTCCCTTGTGATAGACCCTACGGCATGCGATACTGTGTATTATCATTCCGAATACATATGCCAATTTTGTCATTCCTTTTCTATCGTATGCCCTATTGTAGAATATAGAATTTGATTATCTTGTACATGATAATTGGCTATTCTCATGATTCATAGTCGCTCGTCTAGTGGCATGCCTAACATTGATGTCATGTTCATGATAACCTGTGTAGTTATACAACATGCTTGATTAATAACATGCTCACCTATGATAATATGCTTGGTTGATAACATGCCTATGGTTGTTTTGGATGTCTTTACAGAAGCGCCCTGATAAGCCATGTTTTACTCCCGACACTCAATAGACTCATGAGCTGTGGTTTTCTCATACATATGACTTACACTTTTTCAGGATGCATGCAAGAGGTGTCGAAGTTTACTATTGTTTCCTTCATTACTATTGAGTTGGTGCACTATATTATGTGTGATATGTCAAACAGGTTCATCTCTTCGATATGCGTTGATACAATGTACAAAATGTGTAACCGCCTAATCAGATTAATCGTTCAGAAAAAACTCATTCCTCCTCCATGAGCTGGGTTTGGTGTTCAGTAAGTTCGTTAATCGTTCAAGTGGCAAGGAAGTTCTGACCCGAGTTCGAGACTTCGGAAGTGGTAATTCTCAGGTTCTGAATTTGGGGCATGACACAGTCCCATTGCATAGTGTTTAGTGTGCCTTGCACACTACCTCTAGTCAAGTGGACCACACTTATCAAGGCCCATTTTATAATGCATAAACAAGATAATTGAGCTTTTTCCTGGTTTGCTTATGTATGTGGCTAGTGGGCCCAATATGATATATGACATGAAAGATGTTAGTATGTTGTCCATATGTTTGAGATTGTGCATTGTTTCTAGTTGATGTTGGAATGTGTGGGGCCCACTTAGTTATGAAATTAGATCCATACCATTTAAAGCCTTGTGGTTGGAAGTTTATCCATTTGAGTTGGCCTATTGGTTCGTCAAGTGGGACTCACGCTTGACCTATAGGACCACATGCTTTGCACGTAGTCTAAGGTCAATGTAGGAGTCACACCTTAGTGGGACACACCTATTAATGGTTAAGATGATGATACATGTGTGGTAATACGATGATGATGATGGTGAGTTATTGGTTGAAATGATACATATGATCTAATTAATGGTGATTATGGTAGGGTTAATATTGATTATGGTGATGATTTAATGGATGGTGAATTGATTGTATATGCATTGATGATGGATGAGTTTGTTTGTGGTAGTTATGACATTTCTTATTTTAATCTTGAAGTGGAAATAATCCTCATACTAATGATGATGATATATGTATAATCACCATGCTTTACTCGATATTGGTTATATAATAGATGATATTGATATCCAAGTGACAATAATGCACATGTTGATGGTCACAATGATCACGTGTATGTGATAACCATATTTTACTTGATGCATGGACAAACATAACATAGATGGGGATGATACACATAAGGATTACCATATGCATGATGATGAACAGACACATAACACCTAAGGCGGGTGTGATGATGGTGTTGGATGATGGCAATGATAATGATAAGGGATGTAAATTTCACCATGTCATACATTACATGTACATGCACATTGAAAAACATACAAGCTCATGATGATATAATTAATGGTGACGAATTATATGTGATTGATGGCTATGGAATGATGATGCATGTGAATACTTAAAATTGTGAACATCGACATTATATTGGCTATTTTTAAGTTGGGCCTAGTCACTTAGGCTTGTGAAAGCTTACTTGCCCAGGGAACTTAAAATGCAAACTGGTTATAAATAACCATTGGATGAGAGGCCAAGTGAGCCCACTTCCATGGTCAAGGGATAGATGTTTTGATTATTGTTAGTTTATTGGTTAACTTGGCCAATTAACACTATTTCTATGTAAAACACGTGAGGGCATGAGATGTATGACACGTGTGATGGCATGTGATGTGTTGTATGGTGAAGGCATGGTGCCATATAATGCACGTTAGAAGTATGATGTGATGTTTGGTGAAGAATAATGGCACGTGATGTGTAGCTCACACACAATGATTATGACATGTGTTATGTAACCAATATGTGATGGATATGGCGTGCAATGTGTAGCTTATTGGGCCCAAGTTAAGGCCATTGCTTACGGGTATTAGGGCCATGATCCAACCTATATCAAGACAAGATTTAGAGTCCAGATGGATATTCCCATGGGTAATGGGCTATGACCTGAGGGTCTACTATTAAGTATCCATGTGTCATAGCTTAGAAATTTACTCTATCCGACATTTGTTTATGTTAGCATCAGCTTGATAGCTTGATATACAATGTTGATTAATGAGCATCCATGATATGCATGCATGAGCACATAATGAAATCGGGGCCCTCTTGTTAGTCTATATGGTTATTTAGGGCCCTCGTGTTGGTCTATATAGTTATTTGGGGCCATTGTGTTGGTCCTTGTACAGAATATGGTGATGCATTATATGGTTGGATGTTTGTATGGCAGTGTTTGAGCCCTCGTGTTGGTCCATATGCCTAAATGAAATCTAAAGGAGTAGGGGTCTGTGAATATGATTATATGGGTTTTCATGGTGACGTACTTCATGGGCGAATATTTTGTATGGTGGCCACATGATGGCTTGTTGGGCGAGATGGTTTGTGTTGAGGCGCTGTGATGGCCAAGTTATTGTTATTATTTAGAAGGTTTTTAAAAGGATGCGCTATGGCCACCCCAAGCTTTGATCCCGTGATTGGAGACTCCTATCCTCCAATGAACATGTTAAGATTGGCCAATTGGATCCTCTTTCGTTATGTGTCGAGTGGGGGAGAGCATAATAGGATATGTGCAAGAGTCCTTTCCACTGATGGGACCAGGAAGGGAAGAGGTGTGATGAGCCTACCTACTGTTGTGTGCTAGGTCGAGGTGTGTCACGCCCCAAAGTCGGAAACCAGGCTCACAAAATTCTCTATCATCGGATCCGGTGCTGACAGCCTCTATAGTACCCCATTCTAGGCTCCCAGCGCCTATGCGCAAGATTCCAATCCTGGGATCCTACAAGGAGGATTTTCAACATGAATTTGTCTCATAAGAAGCATAACCACAAGTTTACCCAAATCACAAAGGCAACATCATCATCACATATCTACTAATATAAATAGTTGAAAACAATGCTGAAAGGAAAACACATATATCGAAAATCAAAGCTCCGGAAGACCGTTGCATGCTCCAAGCTCAATGCTGCTACAACCTAACGCCACCTGCACACCTCTGTCATGCATAAGCTTATAGAAAGCTTAGAGAGTGGTGTAAGTGTGTGCGATGCACGTGCAAAGCATATAGATATCAGAGTAAGCGGAAATACTGGCAATCCATAAATCATACAATATCAGAGTAATGCAGAAACATACTAGCAAGTTCATAAATACCATCGGCCTTATCCAGGCTATGTGATGCAAAAATATAATAGGCCAATATCATATACTGAGGAAGCAATGTAGATCAGTTATGCAATGCAGAGACATAGTAAGCGAAATATCAGATACTGAGTCCGTGAATACCATCAACCTTAATCAGGTTATGTAATATAAAAGCACAGCAAACTAAATGTTATGTGCTAAGGATGCAATACAATATGCGATGTGAATGAAATGACCAAGCTGGACTATGAAGTCGGGATGATAGTACGTAGTATCGCATGCTACGGGGTCCACCATAAGAGACTTCTATCCAAACCAATCCCATACCTAAATTTCAATAGTCAGACTCAATGTGGTAAATTCCTGATCTCAGGTTAGTCGTGCGCCCCAACCGAAATTCTGGCCATTATGAAGGTACACGTAATAAATAGTTACACACCACCAACCCGAATGGATAGTGAATGAATGAATAAATAAAATATTGGGTATACAACTCCTACACAATAAGTCCACATATCATACCATACATCTCTGGGATCATCACCGGGGTGTACTACACTCCAAACCAGATTGCTACACCATCACGTGCAACAAGGTGAGTGGAAGAGACCTCACTATCTGCCTACCAATATCGGGCCCGGCTCGTCAATAGCGGGCCCATTTCTCAGGCTGGTCAAACTCAGCCTACCTTTACCCCCTCCTCTTGGGCAGGTAAGGTCGTACCCCCTTCCAACCGACCACGACACAGTAGAAGATGCGGCCTAATGGTATACGGCCCTCATGCGCTCATGCATCCACTTGGTCTAGACATTAGAGCAACCTCTGGAACCAAAAGGGTTTAGGAAATTTCACCCAGGGATATCTATAGCACCCCATGTAGAATAGATTTCCGGTGTCCCATCTAACCATCCACGACATGCCTATGGAGGTTACGGCCCTGATGTCGCTAGGGCATACGGTGGTCATGTCACACAATTCGAGATGCATGAGCCACACTATCCAGTCATGCAACAATCCTGCACGTATCGCGTGCTCATATGAACAACTCCTATCATGGAGTCCCATAATAATCTGCCCAATGGCATGTGCTATGATCAATCACTCCTCATATCAAGCATACGTATGATGCGCATGGGCATGAATCGTGAAGTTATACTAAGTATGTTATAAGATGATGGTGTACTCTCCTCATATCAAGGATGGGCTTAGACAGCCTACTCATAACAAGAATGGACCCCACAATGGGCCCAAGGGAAGGTCACAATATGGACATCTAACCATCATCACCCATCAGTGTGGGCATTTAACAACATTGCTCCTAAGCAGTGGCCCACATAAATATTATTACATATATTATAGTGAAATCACACATTACATCGGTCCGCACATTCATCGCATTAGGCCTCACTTAAGGGCCACATATACACCACATCGGGCCTCGTCATACAGGCCACAAATACATCACAATGAGCCACATACCTAGGCCTAATACACATCACAATGGGTCGCATGACATGGGACTAATACACATCATAATGGGCCGCATGACATGGGCCTAATAAACATCACAATGGGCCGCATGACATGGGCCTAATACACATCACAATGGCCACAATGGGCCTCATGACATGAGCCTAACATATATCACAATGGATCGCTCAATGGGCCTCATATCACAACAGGTGGGCCCTGCACATGGGCCTCAAATACATAACATGTGGGCCCTATACATGGATCTCATATGCATCGCAATGGGTCATATCCCATGGGCCCGAAAACTGATGGATGACAAGGATAAAACATATATACCATGGTGGACCGCGGCCCATGAACGGCGTGCATACAAGACATACCTCAGGTGGGTCCCGTCCCAACTAGACAGTGTCGATAAAATACATACACCATGGTATGGCCCACCAACCTATGGACGGTGTAGATAAAACATGTTGTTTTGGCCAAGAAGAAGGATAGACAAGAGAAAGTGAAGGATGTGATTGCCATATTTTCTTCTTTTGAGTTCTAACTTTCCTCTAGTACATTCAACAATTAATAAAATCAGCCTCCAATCCACTTTTGTTTTGTTTCCTTGGCCATTTGCTACTTAGCATTTTCTTTTTCTTTTGCAATCCATAACTAATTTGGTGATGTGGCACACAAAAAATGAGGAGTCATGCGCTACTTCAGCCAAAATAAATGCCATAATAGCAACACATTCTGACTTCTTAAGAATATGAGGCCTTATTGCATGCCATTACTGCTCATGATGTATTAAAGTGGGGGTCGTAATCGCTTATATAACCCACACTTGATCCCATATTGCAACTCACTAAGATCCACACACTTGCCAATACTTCTATCTTTTGATTTAGGAATATGGCTTCCAACTATTCCTCTTCTCCTTTCATTAGTCAGGCCAAGGCCTACTTCAAAGAGATTCTCGATCTCAACCTTACTGATTATAGCCAGTCTTCCCTCTTGTTTGAAACCATTTTCTTCATCAGCGATGCCTCTAAAGCTGCAAATACTGATATACCTCTAAGAGAAATTATGTCTGTACTAAGGAAACTCCATCACCTTGGAAAGAGATTCTTCTAGCTCGAGTTCAAGTTACAAAGGGTTGCTGAATATCTGAGACAGTAAGCCTCTGCTTAGGATGAATCTGTAACACCCCGTACCTTTCTGTACTCGGGTGTTACCATGAGAACCTAACTTAGTATAAATACAATCCCGATCTATGCGAACATTCACACTCTGGCCTAAATCCAACCGTCGAGGTGGTGGAGCAACTATGAGATTCGAGATCTACCGTCCAACTGAGATGTAAGGAAATCTAATTGTAGGAGTGATCGTGGAATCTAGAGTTATAGATCTAGCTCAAGTCAGATGGGTGGCCCATCCTAAGTTGATACCCAAATAATTCATTTTAAATGTGATGTAATCGTATATATATACTATAATCCAAAGTGACTTTATAATTATTCGTAATAATACATATGTTACATGAATTATTCAATCATGTATATTATTTAAACTATATATATATATATATATATATATATATATATATATATATATATATATATATATATATATATATATATATTATTTAAACTATATATATATATTAAGTAACATTTACATTTTTTTAATTTTAAGCTATAGGTTATCATATCATACTATATATAAAATATATATCACTTAATATTAGTTTTACTATACTATAAATGCATGTATAATCACAAAAAAAAAAAAAAAAAAAACATTATAAATGATTGTAAATGAATACTTATTTATAACTATACTAAACAAATATATATATATATATATATATATATATATATATATATATATAGATATATATATATATATATATGTTATGATTAAAATAGAAGGTGGCCCTGGGTGGTCACTAGCTAAATGAGCAGTCCTGATCGCAAGATTGGACCACAAGTAGTCACCGGATTGACAATAAGTGGCACTTAGAGGCCATGTTTCAGCTAATATGGCCCACCTAAGAGTTGAATCGGCCTCATAATCTGGATTGTACCCTAAGTCGGGCTGACAAAACAGATGAACAGAGTGGATCACATCATGGCCACCACTGTGGACCCCACCCTTGATGTGTGTCCACACATACGGCTGCACCCGCCGTGCACCGAGATTGTCACGTGGTCAAACCGTGTTTGACACGAAAATCCCAAAAATAGGGGATTCCCCTCTCTGTTTCTGGCCCGACGTTTTTGAACGGGCAACGTTCGTTTGCAACCATTGTGGCCCACCATCTTACACCCGGCGTCCAAATTAAACCTTCCATCTTGGAGAGGAGGAAATTCTGACCGCACCCTCCAACTTCCACTCGTTGGATCCCACACGTGTGACCACGATCACAGGCGAAGTGGGGCTGAGTGTGTTTCTTCTCTTTCTAAAAACGGAAAGCTTTGTTCTTCCATGCTGGCGATCCGTGTGAGGATAGATCCGCGCATCTCAACCATCAAAATAAGTCTGTCTCAATCGTCCGTCCCTGCTCACGTGGGTTATTAACTTCTGTGGAAAACCGACGCCAGAAAAAAAAACCACCGTTTTACCAGTCGTTTCCAGAAACCAGGTGGCGGAATCAATCCTTGCCCCACACTCTCCATCCAACGGGTGAAGTGGAATCTAGGGCTCATTATAAGTGCAAGAGAATCAAACAACAGGGGTCACCCTCCATTTTCGGCAGCTACGCTCGAAAGCGGCTGTTCCTTCCACCATCAAAGCCATCGCCCAGACCTCCACGAAACTTCAAAAGGCCACTCTTACAAACTCTCTTAGACCGGTCTTGACCTCCCAAAAGTGACAATTCAAAGGAATGAACGTTGGGGGCGAATCTGCCATTGAAGCCGGAGCTTTTTCCCCGAGAGCACAAGCCCTGCCGAGCTGCAGATAGCTGATCCGTCGGGTCGCGAGGGTGGACCACTATGAAGTATGTGTTCTATACTCACCACCCATCCATTGGGCAGGATGATGGGGTCCCGGCAGCCTCAGCTGCCCACTGACGTCAACAGTAGGTCCCGATCATGAGGTATGTTATATCTGGACCGTCCATCTGGACGGTCAGCCAGCAGGTCACACCCGCAGCTAATAGCTGCTGTATTGGCGTCAGCAAACATCAAGTTCTGTGGGGCCCCTTTAATGTATATGTTTGATATCCATGCCATCGATACTATGCACATGGGGCCCACGTTGATGATACGTGTGGCCCACACCCACGTGAGATCACCGTAAAGCATGTGTTTCTCCAACTGTCCATCTGTGTAGATCTCACCTTGATGATGTACATATCCACACTGTCCAGTAGCAAGCCAAATGCTGTTTGACAGTGGGGAACTAACATCCACTATTGAGACCTTCTAAGGCCTCTAGGCCGTTCATGAGAGGCCCACGGCCTGGCCCACTACCTGTGTGGCCCACCATGCATATGTGCTGTATTTAGGTCATCCACTAGCTAGACGCCCAACTGGGCCTGGACTCTTGTGGGTTGTCCATCCAGCAGGCAGCCCACCTTGAGGTAAGGGTTGTGTCCATACCGTCCAACCATTTATAGAGACCATTTTATGGCACTGTAACAAGAATGAGACAGATCTAAATTTCATGTGGATCCCACCCTGATGTAGTGTGGGATCCACTCCATGCATCCATGGGTCCCACATGAGGCCACCATGATTTATGCATTCTATATCTCCACCGTCCACTTGATTGGGACGGCGAGATGCCACCGCGATGCATGTCTTTTACAGCCTCACCGTCCATCTGGACGGTGCTATGTGAGGCCAACCATGATGTATTTGCCTTGCAGCCACATGGGGATAAACAGGTGGGCCCATACCCCACAGGCCAGCCCTTTGAAAGTAGCGTAGTAGGCTAGCCCCTTTGAACGAAGAGCCCAATCTGGTGCTCCTATGCATAGCTACTGGCCAGAAAATGGCCTAGTCCGTGAGTTGATGGGGGGAATGCATGGGTGAGCCAACTTCATTTAAATTTCACGTTAAATCATGTCTAACTATATTATTATTTACTAAATCTCTATTTAATTGGTAACGGTTCAAATCTCATATGCATAAATCCTCTTTGCTTGAACTAACTCAAGTCCAAGACGGTTTAGTGTGGGTACTGAGTAGATTTTGTGCATATTGAAGTGATTCAAGTTGATGTCATCTTGAATTGACCAAGGTGAGAACTCACCCTTTGAGCTTCCCACTTAAATTCACTAACCTGGACATAAATGATACTTTAATTCTATGTAGTTAGTGACTCTGCATTATTTAGTTTACTTATTCCATTTCATGAATATGCTAATATGGTGCATGATTGGTTCATGTAACGTATGGATGTTGTGACTCTTTAATGCTAGTAACATGAATGATTCGGTTGCCACATGTTGTAGAGTTTGCTAATTAACCAAATGTTGTTGTTTGTGATTATCTTATAGATTGAATATAACATGTTCAGGGCTTACTATCTTATGGGCCCCATTTGACTTATACGGGCTTGATCACACACCTACCTTATATTGCTTGGGCCACACCTTGCCTTTCATGAATTGGACCGCATAATTACTCCATGTGGCTTGGACTATTAATTTGCCCTTGGTGGCCTTGATGGAACATGGGTGCCTTTTGTGGCTAGTTGATTCTCCTTTCACCTTGCAGCATTCAATCGTATGGGGATTTTCAAGTGATGAGGGTGTTCGCTTAGCGATTTCCTAGCCATCTTGCGGTGTTCACATACGAAATGATTTTCGGGTGATGTAGAGGTTTGCATGTTGGGTTGCTAACCATCTTACAGTGTTCGGTCATACTGTGATTTTTAGGTGGAGCAGATGTTCGCTTAGAAATTTCCTAGCCATCTTGCAGTGTTCACGTGCAATATGATTTTCGGGTGAAGCAGACGGTTGAAGCTTGTTTTCTAGTCATTTTATGAAGGTCGTAAGATTGACTGTTTGACTATCTGGATACGTCCCTTTGCATTGCGGTTTTCATTGCATTCCCTTAACGCTGAATTTGTGGTAACTAGCTTAATTCAAAATGCATGATCATGATTCTTGATCTACATTGTTTAAAATGCACCTTCTCATATATTGTAATTTATGTTGGATTATGAATGAAAAGTGTGCAATCTTAGAGGTTGCTCCTCACTCCGATAACCATTGACACTATCAAACCGTAAGAGTTGATGCAAGTGTAGGGCAAGTCGATGTTGTTCACTGGGTTGCTAGAGTAGATCGAGTAGCTGAGGAGCTAGACAGGGTCCCTGCGGCCCATATTGAGCTCCACCACTAGTCGATAGATACCTGCTTGTATTTAATGAACTTAATTATTTGTAATTGTATAAGTCATGTATGGGCGCTACATTTAAATTTTCATTAGGTTGAAATGTTTTTTTATTCAATGCATGGTTTATTATAGCTTCGTTACTGTTAACTATGATTAATGATAAGCGGTTTAAATTTATGCTGAATTGTCGAGGTTAATACTCGGGATTTTGGGAAATGGGTCATATACTTGGTTCCTGAAAACACGAGGCGTTATAGTTGGTATCAGAGCGAGTATAGATAAACTAGGCCTTAAGAAATACGGGACTTATAGGACCTCAAATAATCCATAGTTGCATTAAAGAAATTAGAGACTTGAAACTAGGTTTCATTCCCTTAGTGTTAGGGAAATTTATTAACCTAGAAATCTAAATTTTAGGCTCCCTTGAAATGTTAGGGTTAGCCATTTGAACTTAGAAGCAAGAACTTAGGTTCCCTTGTAAATTATAGATGTTTGAAACTAGGGACTAAACTCAAGTACCGTAAGGAAACAAGTACCCACCATGTTGTGCATTAAATCAAACTTAAGTGCTCTCTAAGCTTAAGGATTCAGACTAGGATTTTGTAATTTAAATTCCCTAATATATCTTTTTGTTTAAAAACAACATCTCTTCAATGTTCCAACAAATGGAAATAATTAATAGTGAGAACTTAGAATCTTGGGCGAAATTTCAACCCTAGGCTAGGCTGGTTAAGACTAGCTTTGAAACTTTAAGCAAGTTTAACGTATTTAAAACCCAAATCCTCATGTAGGAATTTTAGACTCCCATAAGAATTCCTAGGATAGTCATTGAACTTAGAAACAAATTTTAAATGTTATGAAAAGTTTGGTTAAATTCAAGAACTCATAAGTTTAGACCCCTGTAATCCATCCCAGGACACAAATATAAGTATGGGCTTATCGTAGGACCTTACCCTTAGGACGAAGACTAGAAGATGTGGGTATATGGATGCTTAGATGGTCAACTTAGGATCCTTGTAGTCTTGTTGCACCTAACTGCAAGAGTTAGGGAGTTGTCAAACACATCGATTTGAACGATATTCCAGTTATACGATCCACATGAATTGACTTGCAATCTTAAGTTAAGATTTGTTAAACTTATGAGGATAGAATAATGATAAATCCTTTCTTTCAACAAGATTATGGCCTCAAATTCCTGTTGTTCAAGATCGCGAACTTTCCATTTGCTAACTTCGCGGACAAACGAAGTAGTTAGAGAAGGGATTCCTGAGCGCTATCCTATACCTCCAGTTAGGCCAAGTGGCTTTGAAAGAGAGCCTACGTCAGGAACTATCCCGTCTCGGTCGCCTGTGAGTCATGTGGGCGCACCTCTACCAAATGTGCAACCTAAAACCCCACCTGGTGATGCTATTAGTCAGCTAACTACCGTCATAATACAACAACAGGCTTCGATCACCTCATTGTTAGAAGCTCTCCAACATAATATGGGTGCATCGACCTCGAAGGCTGAAGAAGTTAGTGGGGTAGATATGTTCGAAAGGTTTCAGAGGTTGAGGCCACCGTCCTTCTCAGAAACACCAGATCCAACTCTAGCAGAACACTGGCTAAATAGAATGGCCAAGATGATGAGATCGCTGGGTTGTTCAGACGCCCAAAAGGTTATCCTCGCCACTTATGCCTTGAAAGGTGAAGCTGATATATGGTGGGAAGGCGTGCTAAGAAGAGTCCCATCTGATTATGAGTGGACCTGGAATGAGTTTAAGAAAAGGTTCAATGAAAAATACTTTCCTCCGTGCTATCGTCATGAGAAAATATCTGAGTTTCTCAAGTTGGAACAAGGGAATACGACAATATCACAATATGAAGCACGTTTCGACGAATTGTCATGATATGTACCAAAGGTTGCTGAGGACAAGGAATATAAACTGGAAAAGTTTAAGGAAGGTCTCCGACCTGAAATCCAGTCGAGATTATGCACCTTTGACTTTACTAACTTTGTCGATATCGTGGACAAAGCCATGCGAGTAGAGAAGGACTTCGAGCGTAGGGCCAAAACACATGCTCTTATTCGAGGTTCAGCAAACAAAGCCAAGACAGCACCATTTATACCTCTTATTCTGGAGAAAAGGGTGAAATTCACTTCTCACCCAATTCTTTCTTCGAGTCAGGGTAGGCTCTGCAGCTATTGTGGCAAACCTGGCCATATCTTAAGGCGGTGTTTCAAGAAACAGTGAGATGAGAGGACCTCTTTGAATCCTGCTCAAGCCTTGCAACCTCGAGCACGAGATCGAGGAGCTCATCGCATGCACACCTTAGATACACCCAACCCTGAGCAAGCAGGCCAAGGTACGATCTTTATAAATCTTCCTTAATAGTTGTAAAGTAGTTCGTAAGGACTATAAATTTTTGGGAATGTGTAGTAATGTGACTAACATGATTAGAAATGATTAAAGTATAGATTTTAGGATAGCACCCCAGGTGACTAAATTGTAATGTTGAAGCATAATGAATCATTTAAGCTTACTCTTTGGAGGTAGAAGATTAAATAACCTATCTCAAAAGGACTATAAATGATCGAGAACACAAATCGACAAAAACATGTTTAAACGAACTATATGCGGTTTGCATAAATTCTAAATCCTGATGATTACAACGATCTCAATGCCTTGATCAAGTAGAAGATCGATACTCACTGAGATTAAGAAGGATAGCAATAAGCTCACTACCCGGCCAGGCAGAAGTTTGGCGTATCAGGCTCAAACCGACCATAACTGTCTGTTTATGTTAACCCGAACACTGAAAACATAAAACTATTACTTTTTTTATGGCATGGAACTGTCATTATGAACTTCAAACATACACACACAAATATGTAATTATAGAATAGTAATAAAACTGTCACGCCCCAAACCCAAAAATCGGGCTTACAAAATTTCCGATCATCGAATCCGGTGCCGACAGCCTCCATAGTACCCCATTCTCAGCTCCTAGTGTGCATATGCCAGATTTCGATCCTGGGATCCTACAAGGAGGATTTTCTAACGTACATTTGTCTCGTAGTAAGCATAACCACAAGTTTACCCAAATCACAAAGGCAACATCATCATCACATATCCACTAATATAAACATTTGAATACAGGGCTGAAAGAGAAATACATATATCGAAATCAAAGCTCCAGAAGACCGCTGCACACTCCATGCTCAATGTTGTTGCAACCTAATGCCACCTGCTCGTATCTATCGTGCATAAGCTTATAGAAAGCTTAGAGGGTGGTTAAAGTGTGTGCACAAGATAAGTGTCAAGTATTTAATGCAATACAACGTCAAAAATATTGGCAAGATCATGAATCATATGATAACAGAGTAAGCAAAAATACTGACAAGTCCATGAGTCATACAGTATTAGAGTACGCAATACCGATCAGCTATGCAAATGAGGAGTCATAGAGAGCCAAATATCAGATGCCAAGGGTACAATGCAATATACAAATCCTGCTAAGTCTATCTAGGCCATATAAGTGTAGAAACATAGCAACCCAAAATGTCATATGTCTACGGATGTAATGCAATATGCGATGCGAATGAAATGACCAAGCTGGAGTGTGAAGTCGGGATAATAGTACGTAGTATCGCAGGCTACGGGGTCCATCACAAGAGACTTCTATCCAAACCAGTCCCATACCTAAATTTGGATAGTTAGACTCAATGTGGTAAACTCCTGATCTCAGGTTAGTCATGCGCCCAACCAAAATTCTGGCCATGCGAAGGTACACGTAACAAATAGTTGCGCACCACCAGCCAGAGTGGATAGTGAATGAATGAATGAATGAATGAGTATGCAATTCCTACTCAATAAGTCGACATATCAGTATGGTTCCTCTCTAAGATCATCACCGGGGTCTAGTACACTTCACACTGACCGCCACCTCCCTAGCCGCACAGCCCAGCGAGCGGAATAAACCACACTATCTGCCTGATCAGTAGTCTGCCAATACCTACCCGACTCATTAATAGCGGACCCATTTGCGAGCTAGTCAAACTCAACCTAGCGTACAGCCCCCTCACTCAGGCGGATAAGGCCACACCCCCTCCCAACAGACCACGACACAGTGAGAGACGCGGCCTACTGGTATTCGGCACTCGGGAGCTCATGTTCCACTCAGTCTAGACGTTGGAGCGTCTCCTGGCCTCGGAGGTTTAGGGACTTTCACCCACAGACATCCAAAGTACCCAGATGCTCGAACCAAACATTTTTGGTGTCTCATCTGGCCATCCACGACATGCCTGTGGAAGCCACGGCCCTAATGTCGCTAGGGCGTACAACGATCATGTCACACATATGCGAGATGCATGAGTCACACCGTCCAGTCATGCAGTAATCATGCGCGTACCATGCGCTCATGTGGGTAACTCCTATCGGTGAGTCTCATAAATAATCTGCCCAATGGCATATGCTATGATCAGTCACTACTCATATCAAGCATACATATGATGCATATGGCATGAGTCATGGAATTATACTAAGCATGTTATATGGTGATGAACTATCCTCACAATGAAGATGGGCCTAGACGGCCTACACACAACAAGTATGGGCCTATCAATGGGCCCTAAGGAGAGTCATAATGCAGACATTTAACCAACATTATTCTTACAATATGGACGTCAAACCATCATTGCTCCCAAGGCATGGCCCGCCATAAACATCATTACATAAACCATAGTGGAATCACACATTACAATGGACCTTATATACATCCCATTGGGCCTCAACCCATGGGCCTCAAAATACATCAAATGGACCGTATCACATGGGCCTCATATATATCAAGGTGGGCCCCAACAACAAGCCACAGATACATCAAGATGTTCCTCATCACATAGGCCTTATATATATCAAGGTGGGCCTCAACAACAAGCCATAAATACATCAAGATAGGCCTCATCACATGGGCCTTATATATATCAAGGTGGGCCTTAACAACGGGCCTTATACACATCAAGGTGGGCCTCAACAACGGGCCTTGTACACATCAAGGTGGGCCTCAACAACGGACCTTACTAAATGGGCTGAATCAATGGGCCTTATATACATTGCAATGGGTCATAACCCATAGGCCTTGAATACATCACAATGGGCCCTCATATGGCAAGTGGGCCACATGTATATCAAATGGGCCACACCAATGGGCCCCATGTATATCAAATGGGCCACACCCAAATATAAGTGGTGATAATGATTTTCACCATTAAAATTTTGAAGGCCCACCATAACATTTATTTCCCATCCAATCTGATTATAACATCACACTGACCTGAATTTAGAGGAAAAGCAAATATCATATTGGTCCAACTTGGTAGCCCAAGGGTTTTAATGGTGGACGTTCAAACCCACTGTTTTTAGTAATGTGGTCCACCTTATCCTAGATCTGTCTCATTTTGATCTCAAGCCTTAAAATTATCTGTCAAAATGGTTAGACGGTTTCGATGCAACACATGCATCATGGTGGGTCCCATAGGGATGGACGACATAGATAAAGTACATACCTCATGGTGGGGTCCACACTAATAGAAGGTGTGGATTACAATACATACATCAGTGGGTCCCACATAGGGCCCACCATAACATTTACCTACCATCCAATCTGTTAATAAGGTCACAGGGACCTGAATGAAGAGGAAAAAAAAGCAAATTTCATAATGATGCAAAACTTCTGTAACCACAAAAGGGTTTCAATGGTAGACGCTCAATCCTCACTGTTTCCTGCCGTGTGGGCCACCTGAGCTGTATACACAGCTGATTTTTGGGGGGGCCACTGTCCTAAGGGGCCCCATCAAAATGCACAGTGTTAATGTACTCACACATCACGGTGGGGCCCATGATTGGGACCCCCTGCCTCCAACATCAAACGCAGTAGGACGCTGCTGCAGCGTCCTTTGGACGCCAGTAGCAGCAACACCTGCTGCCTTGTTTTGTCTTTTTAAAAAAAAAATGCATTTTCATGGTTTTTCCTAGGTGGGGTCAGCATCAAGTGAATCCTACCCAACCATTGCATTTTACGGCTTAAGACAGACTAAATGAGCCCAATATTCGATGTGTTTCGGTGCACAAAAACATCAGAGTGGGTCTTAAATAGCCTTTAAAGGTCAATATCGTTGTTTTCTATGGTATGGTCCGCTTGATTATCAGATTAGCTTCATTTTTTGGCTCAATGCCTAAAATAAGCTGGGGAATGGAATGGACAGCGTGGATTAGACCCATACATCAAGGTGGGGCCTGCATGAGCGGCCCACCCAAAAGTTAAAAATCAAACTGACAATTTGTTTTTTGTTAGCTCATCAGTAAACCACACTGTCAGCTCATACTTCACTTCATGGCCACGTCCAGCATCCCTGGACGCTGGAGGTTTGCATACAACAGATATGAAGGTGGGCCCCACCTGCAGGCGTGCTACCTATGTGGGCCACCAAATGGTTGGATGGTGTGGATAAGTATACATTAAGGTGGGATCCATCCAAGTGGGCCACACAGCCACATCATCACAAAAAATGAAAAAGAGAGGGAAAGGGAGAGGGAGAGAGAGAGAGAGAGAGAGAGAGAGAGAGAGAGAGACCGAGTGATGGAGGGACCCCGGAACTATAGGCCCTCCCTTCCATACATCACAACTTATATCAAGTGGGTCCCATTACATGTGGGCCCACTGATCAAAATCAACGGTGGAGATCCTTTCTCCACCAAAATGCAAGGTCTAGATGACCCTATTTATGCAAGGAAAATAAACATCATAATGGGGTCCATGGAGAATGGCCCCATCATGGAATGATCATGAGAATCAAGGTGGGCCATCGGCCACATATAGGGTCTAAAGTGAGATCCATACCATCAACCGGTAGGCCTCACTTGACCCATCATCAAAACATAAAAATCTAACCTATAAAGCACCCATCGTTCGATCTTCTTGGTCCAATGGAACACCGAGCTCCTTGTGTCCCTCTTTGATGAAAGATGATGAGAAATGAAGGGTAGGATGATGATCTTGGGAGAGAAAGTGAGCCACACAATACACTTTTCTCTCTTAAAATTACTTAGACTTGCACCTCTTTGGTGTTGCTTGGAATTTGTGTTGAGAAAGAGAGAGAAGGGTGGGGTTGTAAGAGAGAGGTGATGGATGTGAGTGATGGATGTGAGGTGATAGTTGTACTTGACATGTATGGGTGTGTAAGAGAAAGAGAGAGAGGGGGAGAGAGTTGACTTTAGAGTTGCTCTTGTACTTGACATGAGGTGATTGATTGATTGATTGATGGGACATGATGTAAAGATTCTCTTGGGATTGTAAACGAGCGGTGTTTTTCCTCGAACTAAATGCGAGCCTACATCTCCTGGCCAGGGTATCAAATCGGTGTGCAAGATGCGGTGTTGGAACCACGGCAATGGTACGGTCGCAATGGTACAAGTCTTGGATTAAGTTGACTCAAATCTACAGGATACGACTTAGGGTCGCGCACAAACATCAATTATAGGTCGCGGGTCACTGAAATTTGATCGAGAGGACCGCGGAAGCCTACGGAACAGTACGGGCTAGGATACAGGTCTTACAAAAACTCTCCTTCAAGTTGTGAGAACAAACCCTTGATCATAGTTAGTACTGAAAGAGGTTGGGATGAGCATGAAAGAATCTCGTGGGCAAGATTCTTCCTTAAGGGGGGTAGATTGTAACAACCCCAGTCTTAGTAGTCAGTCACAAACCCTTAAGCATATAGACATACATCACGAGGAAGGTAGTGAATGATAAGAGTTAAGGAATATATATATATATATATATATATATTGTCCTCGTCCCATTTAAGGTAAAAGTATTGAATTTCAGGGACGAAATTCTCTTTAAGTGGAGTAGATTGTAACACCCGTACTTTTCTGTACTCGAGTGTTACCATAAGAACCTAACTTAGTATAAATACAATCCCGATCTATGAGAACATCCACAATCTGGCCTAAATCCAACTGTCGAGGTGGTAGAGCAACTACAAGATTCGAGATCTACCGTCCAACTAAGATGTAAGGGGATCTAATTGTAGGAGTGATCGTCGAATCTAGAGTTATAGATCTACCTCAAGTCATATGGGCGGCCCATCCTAAGTTGATACCCAAATAAATCATTTTAAATGTGATGTAATCGTATACATATATACTATAATACAAAGTAACTTTATAATTATTCGTAATAATACATATGTTACATGAATTATTCAATCACATATATTATTTAAACTATATATCAAATAAATGGTATACCAACACATTATTATATATATTAACTAACATTTACATTTTTTTCATTTTAAGTTATAGGTTATCATATCATACTATATAGAAAATATATATCACTTAATATTAGTTTTACCATACTATAAATGCATGTATAATCAAAAAAAAAAAAACATTATAAATGATTATAAATGAATACTTATTTATAACTATACTAAACAAATATATATATATATATATATATATATATACATATATATATATATATATTATGATCTAAAATAGATAGTGGCCCTGGGTGGCTCACTAGCTAAATGAACGGTCCTGATCGCAGGATTGGGCCACAAGTAGTCACCCGATTGACAATAAGTGGCACTCAAAGGCCATGTTTCAGCTAATATGGCCCACCTAAGAGTTGGATCGGCCTCATACTCTGGATTGGACCCTAAGTCGGGCTAACAAAACATATGAATGGAGTGGATCACATCACAGACACCATTGTGGACCCCACCCTTGATGCGTGTGCACACCATACGCCTGCACCCGCCGTGCACCGAGATTGTCATGTGGTCAAACAGCGTTTGACATGAAAATCCCAAAAATAGGGGATTCCCCTCTCTATTTCCGACCCGACATTTTTGAACGGGCAACGTTTGTTTGCAACCATTGTGGCCCACCATCTTAGAGCCCGCGTCCAATCCACACCGTACATCTTGGAGAGGAGGAAATTCTGACTGCACCCCTTGACTTCCACTCGTTGGATCCCACATGTGTGACCACAATCACAGGTGCAATGGGGCTGAGTGTGTTTCTTCTCTTTCCAAAAATGGAAAGCTTTGTTCTTCCATGCTGGCGATCCGCGTGAGGATAGATCCATGCATCTCAACCATCGAAACAAGTCTGTCTCAACCGTCCGTCCCTGCTCACATGGGTTATGCTCTTCTGTGGAAAACCGACGCTAGAAAAAAAACCACTATTTTACCAGTCGTTTTAAGAAACCAGGTAGTGGAATCAATCCTGGCCCCACACTCTTCATCTAACGGGTGAGGTGGAATCTAGGGCTCATTATAAGTGCAAGAGAATCAAACAACAGGGGTTCACCCTCCATTCTCAGCAGCTACGCTCGAATGCGACTATTTCCTTCCACCATCAAAGCCACTGCCCAGACTTCCACGAAACTTCAAAAGGACACTCCTACAAGCTCTCTTGGTCCGGTCTTGAACTCCCAAAAATGACACTTCGAAGGAATGAACGTCGGGGGCGAATCTGCCATTGAAGTCGGAGCTTCTTCCCCGAGACCACAAACCCTGCCGAGCTGCAGATCACCGATCCGCCGGGTCGCGAGGGTGGACCACTGTGAAGTATGTGTTCTATACTCACCGTCCGTCCATTGGGCAGGATGATGGGTCCCAGCAGCCTCAGCTGCCCACTGACGTCAACAGTAGGTCCCGATCATGAGGTGTGTTATATCTGGACCATCCATCTAGACGGTCGGCCAGCAGGTCACACCCGCAGCTAATAGCTGTTGTATTGGCGTCAGCAAATAGCAAGTCCTGTGGGCCCCCTTTAATGTATATGTTTGATATCCATGTCATCCGTGCTATGCACACGGGCCCACCTTGATGATACGTGTGGCCCACACCCACGTGGGATCACTGTGAAGCATGTGTTTCTCCAACCATCCATCTGTGTAGATCTCACCTTGATGATGTACATATCCACACCGTCCAGTAGCAGGCCAAACGCTGCTAGACAGTGGGGAACTAACATCCACCGTTAAGACCTTCTCTGCCCTCTGGGCCGTTCATGAGAGGCCCACGGCCTGGCCCACTACCTAGGTGGTCCACAACCAGTGGGGCCCACCATGCATATGTGCTGTATCTATGTCGTCCGCTAGCTGGACGCCTAGCTGGGCTTCGACTCTTGTAGGTTGTCCATCTATCAAGCAGCCCACCTTGAGGTAGGGGTTGTATCCATACCGTCCAGCCATTTACAAAGTTCATTTTATGGCACTGCAACGAGAATGAGACAGATCTAAATTTCATGTGGATCCCACCCTGATGTAGTGTAGGATCCACTCCATGCATCCATGGGTCCCACGTGAGGCCACCATGATTTATGTATTCTATATCTCTACCATCCACTTGATTCAGACGGCGGGATGCCACCGCGATGCATGTGTTTTACAGCCTCACCGTCCATCTGGACGGTGCTATGTGAGGCCAACCATGATGTATTTGCCTTGCAGCCACTTGGGGATAAACAGGTGGGCCCATACCCCACAGGCCAGCCCTTTGAAAGTAGGGTAGTAGGCTAGCCCCTTTGAAAACGATGTAGTGGGCCAAGAAGAGCCCAATCTGGTGCTCTTATACATTGCTACTGGGCCAGAAAATGGCCCAGTCCGTGAGTTGATGGGGGGAATGAATGGGTGAGCCAACTTCATTTAAATTTCATGTTAAATCATGTCTAGCTAACTAAATTATGATTTATTAAATCTCTATTTAATTGGTACCGGTTCAAATCTCATATGCATAGATCCTCTTTGCTTGAGCTGACTCAAGTCCAAGACGGCTTAGTGTGGGTGTTGAGTTAAGTTTATGCATATTAAAGTGATTCAAGTTGATGTCATCTTGAATTGACCAAGGTGAGGACTCACCCTTTGAGCTTCCCACTTAAATTCACTAACCTGGACATAAATGATACTTTAATTCTATGTAGTTAGTGACTCTGCATTATTTAGTTTACTTATTCCATTTCATGAATATGCTAATATGGTGCATGATTGGTTCATGTAATGTATGAATGTTGTGACTCCTTAATGCTAGTAACATAAATGATTCATTTGCCACATGTTGTAGAGTTTTCTAATTAACCAAATGTTGTTGTTTGTGATTATCTTATAGATTGATATAACATGTTGAGGGCTTACTATCTTGCGGGCCCCATTTGACTTATACAGGCTTGATCACACACCTACCTTATATAACTTGGGCCACACCGTGCCTTTCATGAATTGGACCGCATAATTACTCCATGTGGCTTGAACTGTTAATTTGCCCTTGGTGGCCTTAATGGAACATGTGTGCCTTTTGTGGCTAGTTGATTCTCCTTTCACCTTGCGGCGTTCAATCGTATGGTGATTTCCTGGTGGAGCGGGTGTTCGCTTAGCGATTTCCTAGCTGTCTTGCGATGTTCACATACGATATGATTTTCGGGTGAAGTAGAGGTTTGCTTGTTGGGTTGCTAGTCATCTTGCGATGTTCGGTCGTACTGTGATTTCTGGGTGGAGCGGGTGTTCGCTTAGCGATTTCCTAGCCATCTTGTAGTGTTCACGTACAATATGATTTCCGAGTGAAGAAGACGGTTGAAGCTTGTTTTCTAGTCATTTTATGAAGGTCGTAAGATTGACTGTTTGATTATCTAGATATATCCCTTTGCATTGCAGTTTTCATTACATTCCCTTATTGTTGAATTTGTGTTAACTAGCTTAATTCGGAATGCATGATCATGATTCTTGTACTGCATTGTTTAAAATGCTTCTTCTCATATATTGTGATTTATGTTGGATTATGAATGATAAGTGCGTAATCTTAGAGGGTGCTCCTCACTGCGATATCATTTGACGTTATCAAACCATAACAGTTGATGCAGGTGTAGGGCGATTCGATGTTATTCACTACGTTGCTAGAGCAGATCGGGTAGCTGAGGAGCTAGACGGGGTCCCTGCGGCCCATATTGAGCTCCACCACTAGTCGATAGATACCTGCTTGTATTTAAGGAACTTGGTTATTTGTAATTGTATAAGTCCTGTATGGGCGTTACATTTCAATTTTCATTATGGTTGAAATGTTTTTTATTCAATGCATGGTTTATTCTAGCTTCGTTGCTGTTAACTCTGATTAATGATAAGCGGTTCAAATGTACGCTAAATTGTCGAGGTTAACACTTGAGTTTTTGGAAAACGGGTCATATACTCAGGTCCTGAAGACACGAGGCGTTACAGAATCTTATTCTATGGGCAAGGCTTATGGGAGAGAGTGAAACGACCGCCTTCGTTGGAACATGGTATAGCAGTTCAACAGGACCATGCTGTGATTCCTCCAAGCTCAACGTACTGAACTCATGGATGATATCAAGGAGCAAGAGTGTGCTTCTGCTGTAATGGATCCTTCCATCCCAGAGGATCTCCTTTCCTTCTTGGAGTTGCAAATTTTTGACTACTAGGCTCGATCGCGCGTGAGCCTTGCTAGCTAGAGCAAAGCAAAAGGCAGAGTTTAATCGATCGGCAGTCGTATCATCAACTCTTACACTTCCTAAACATCTTCATGACTAAGGGCTCTCACTGAAAGAAATAGAATGATACTCTGGAGGCCATTAAAATGTGCATCATTCACGAGTTTGAGGAAATCAAGACAGCATATGCCTAATCATCTTTTCTCGGCCAGTGGTTGTTTCTCTTTCTTTTTTTTCCTTTTATAACTTGGCCAATGGCCCACCTTTGTTTCAATAAAATTGTTTTCTTTTCATATTCTGCCTATCGTACATGTATTACTACTCACTCAGTTGTATCATTCCCAACATAGAACATTATTATTACCATTGCGATATCAGCATTTGGCATTTCAGATCAAAAATACCAAATAATGGTATTGTCGTTGTGATCAACCGCTTCTGATCTAGGATATCTGGCCAATGAGAATATTTTGGTCGTGTGTGCATTATTAAATGAATGTGAAAAGGGATCAGGATCACTACTTTAATTGAAATTTTCCTTATCAACCGACTCCATGTAGGGATGGTCATTAACTGGGTTGTTCATGATTTTCTGATTAATAAAATGAAATGATGCAGTGCCACATTTTAAGCTCGATTGCTGTCAACGCTTAGTATTTTTCTCTTTCTTCTAGTCATAATTGCTTGGTTAACGGGGCAGATAAAAATGGGGAGATATGCACAACGTTTTTCAAGGAGTCGGCATTTATTTTGGCTACGCATTCGAACTTCTTAGGAATACGATTCGGCACCACAAACCTTAATTCGGTTATCCCAACCGCCACATCCATCGAACATGAGTAGTTAATTCTTGCGATGACACTTATAAAAGGAACATTCTTGCTTATTCCACATCATGCACCTCCCTAGTACTTCCTCTACTTCTGAACTGTCTACATACTCCAACCCCCATGTCTTCCTCCATTTTCTATACACAATCCCTAGCCTTTCTGAAGGAGAATCTTGTTGCGGGGATCAAGTACTACTCTCCTTCCCTATGTTTATCCTTTTGTATGGGATGCTATAGAGGCCTTTGAGACTGACCCACCTCTTAAAGAACTTTTAGAGGTTTTTCCTAAACTACAACATCTTGGGGATGTTTACTTCAAAGAAAGCTTGGAGATCCAAAAGTATACTGACTTTCGGGAGCGATTTTCCATTCATGCAGAGTATAAAACCCTCTCTGCCCGCTACATTACTGCATGGAACAATCGCATGCATTACAATCGTCAATACCATTTCAACAAGGCAATGCTGTAGACACACTAATTCCAGCAGAAGGAGTTGGAGTTGGCAGACAACCTCAATGAGACTAAACTTCTCTATCTTGGGAGGGATAAACTTGACTCCTAAGAGCTCATAGCCTTTATAGAATCTCATATTGACCTTTACCAGGATCAATCACAAGAGAGCACCTCTCGCAAGAAGGAATTTGAAAGCGAGGTTGTTATAGTTAGTTGTCGCACTGATGAAGTCTTGTGCTTCCTCGACCGCACTGCAATTGGGTAGCAAGCTTGGAGGAGTAAGAAGAAGCAAACTAAGGAGGCTAGGACATCCGCGCTCAAGAAGCTTAAGGAGATCAAGGCAGCTTATGTCTGAGCACTTAATTGATCGATTAAAATCTTTGTCTTACATTTATTATTTTTATTATTTTTGTTATCCCTACCTACAGCAATGAAATTCTTTTTTCTTTCCATGATTAGTGGTAGGATATTTATTAGTCATTTCTTTTTCTCCTACTTGGCCTGACCCTGCACTACCCCCCATAAAGAAGGGTAGTAAGTCTTTAAGAATCAACCATTAATTGGAGTTTTTGTAATTTCTTTCATCTCTATTGCGTAAGACATAAGCTCCACCACGTAGGCGATCATTTCTTGTCCAAGGCTTGGTCTTTGTGCCCTATTAATAAAACTACGTTCCAAACCTTATCTCCTTCCCCAAAGGACTTCCCTTTCACTATCTTGTTATATGCCTGGGCGACCTTGGCATAATCCTATTCACCCCCCTCTAGGACTTCTTAAGCTCGCCTTTTCAAGTGGTATCAAAGCTAAGTTGCTCATTTTTTTGGATTAAATTCCTGGAGTTAAAAGATTTAGAGCTTTTATAATGTCAAATTTTGATAGCTTGTTTATTACCAGGCTACCACCTTTTGATGGCTCTAACTATGCATACTGGAAAACTAGAATGAGGATTTTTCTAAAATCCTTAGATGAAAGCATGTGGCAAGCCACTGTAACCAAATGGAAACCTCCTATGACTGAGTTAGTAGCCGAAGATGGAACCAAGTCCATGAGAGAAATTGCATTAAACTTGTGGACTGGAACTTAGAAAAGTGAAAGCAGTGCTAATGCTATGGTCATAACTTGTGCTCTATCGCCAGATGAATTTAAAAGAATTATTTCATGCGATATAGTTAAACAAGCCTGGGATATTCTTGAAATGACACATAAGGAACTACTATAGTCAAAAAATCAAAAGTTCAACTCCTCACTACTAGATTTGAGGAGATTTGTATGGAAGAAAATGAAACTTTCATGGACTTCAATACGAAACTAAATGATATAGTAAATTCCATGTGGGGTTTAGGAGATGGAATCCCATAAAGCAAGGTCTGTGTAGAAATACTGCAATCTCTTCCTGATAGATTCAACTCTAATGTTACTACCATTCAGGAATTAAGAGATACTGATAATATGAAAGTAGAGGAGTTAGTTAGCTCTTGCCAAACATATGAGTTAAATTTTAAAGCTCCTAAAGATAATTTTATTGCTCTTAAATCTTCTAAAACTGTTTCAAAAGGAAATTGTGTTAATTCTGATTTTGAAGATACAGTAGAGTATATGGCATTGCTAGCTAAGAAATTCTATAGAATTTTCAAAAACAAAAAAAGATCAAATTTTCAAAAAACATTTAATAAAAGAGAAGGAAAATCTGAGTCTTGGAAAACTAAAACAAAAGACAATCAATGTTTCAACTATCATGAATACGAGCACCAGGCGAATAAATGTCGAAAAAGGGATAAGTCAAAAAGAAAGGGCATGATAGCTACTTGGGATGAATCATCTGGCTCTGAAAGTTCTTCTGAGTCTAATGAATCAGGACAAGAAAATACAAATGATGTAAAAGCCCTTATAACTATATCCAGAGTCACCTCCTCAGATAGCTATAACATATCTGATTATGAAAATCTCAGAAGTGACCCTGAAAATGAAAATGAAGACGATCTTCAAGACGCCTACAATGCCTTATACAGAGAAAGTTGTAAAATTGTTGTCAAACTGAAAATTCAAAAAGAGAAAAATGTTAAATTAAAAGAAGAACTTGAAAACATTGTTTTAGAAAAATCTCATCTTTCAGATTGTTTTGAAAAAACAAAACTAGACTTAAATTTCAAAACCTCGAAATTACAAAAACTAAGAACTGAAAATGAGAAATTAAAACTCAAAGTTTCTTCCCTTTTAAGTTCTAAGGATACTTAGAAATATGTCCACAGAGACCCAAAACTGGAAAAATTATTAACCTCATTCAGAAAATGTGGTGACAAATCAGGTCTGGGCTATATCAAAAATGATTCTCTGAAAATCAAGAATTCATCTCCTACATTTATAAAAGGAGAATCCTCAAACTCTAAAGGTAAGAATTTGAGAATTTTTGGTCGAAATGATTTCAAAAACTCAAAACCCCTTCAAGTTCCTAAAATTAACTCTAATGCTATCGGCTATAGAAACCAAAGTTATAATAAATCACCATTAGCTGAGAAAATCATGGACTTACTCAAAGAGCTTCTAAAATCCAACTCAGATGGATTTGGAATTAATAGAAAGTGGAAATTTTCCAACTCCCAAAAATAGAGAAAATTCAATGGTACTCCTAAATCCAAAACCATAATGAAATGGGTTCCAAAGGTTACATGTCTTATTGCCCACACAGCCTTCAAAGCCACTAGCCATTTAAAATGTTACCTGGATAGTGGATGTTCAAGACATATGATAGGTGACAAAGAGTTATTCACCAATTCAAAGAAGTAAAAATGACGGCTCAGTTACTTTCGAAGATGGAAGCAACTGCAAAATCATAGACCAAGGTACTGTTCAACCCTCTAATCTTTCTCCCTTTGAGAATATACTATATGTTGAAGGTCTAAAACATAATCTCCTAAGTATTTCCCAAATCTGCGATAACAAATATGGTGTAAAATTTACAAATCACAGATGTGAGATTACAAATGAGAAGGGAAGTGTGATATTAAATGGTCGCATGACCTCTGAAAATTTCCATATTATTAATAACTCATGCTGTCAGGCCTGTGTCCCAGTATCTTGCTATTCCTTGGGATCTCGCAGTCCTCTCAGTGGAATTCCGGTGACCCGCGACCTATAGATAGTATTCGCGAGTGACCCTAAGTCACATCCTGTGAACTTGAGTCGACTCAACCCGAGACTTATGCCATTGCGACCACACTGTCGCCGCGGTTCTGACCCCGCATCTTGTGTGCCAATCCGATGCTTAAATTGTGAGATGTGGCCAGCGCTCTATCCCGACCGTTGATCGCATGATTATGGGACTCGAGGTGTCCAAGTGCATTTCCCTAGAAAGCAATCGTGGTGGTAACATAGGCTAGGATGACATCACTCTACCCTAGCCATAATCCCATGCTTCTTTCAAAACAATAATTACCAACCCCAATCCTTCTTACACCCCTCTTACAACTAATGATTACCTAGCTAAGAGAAGCCAGCTATCTCTCTCTCTTATATCTCTCCCTCCCTCTTTCTTCTTTATTATCTCCATTTTTGCAAGAGCATGGACGTCCCAACCCATCTCCATGGCCAGCCACATTCACCTTAAATCCCTCTCAATCCAACCATCAAAAATCCATCTCCATCATTAAAAGAGCAACATAGGAGCATTAGAGCACTAGGGAAGAAGAAGAAGTGGAGGTGGGTGATTTCTTAGGCTAGATTTGTTTATTCTTGTGCATGGGACAAGTGGGGCCCACCAATCGATGGTGAAGATCCCATCTTGGTCCCTAAGTATGGCCAATGGCCCACTAAACTTGCATGCATGTACCATGAAGGGGCCATTCTCCATGGACCCCATCATGATGTTTTATTTGAATCCATGCCTTTAATGGGTCATCTAGACCCTTGATTTGTGGTAGGGATGGCATCCCCACCTTGATTTACTGATTTGAGGGCCCACATAAGGATGGCACCCATCTTGATCTATGTATACATGATGTATGTTGTAGACCCTAGAGGGGCCCATAGTGGCGGGGCCCCTCCATCACACATTTCTCTCTCTCTCTCTCCCTCTCTCTTTCTCTCTTTTATGATGATGATGTGTGGCCCACCTGATGTACTTATATCCAGACCATCCAGGGCTGCAGGCCAACTGTGATGTATTCATCCACACTCCTTATCCGTTTGGACAGGCCTGGGCATAAGGGAAAAACAAATATCAGTTTGATCCAACCCATGGAGGGCCACCACGTGGGACCTACCTTGATGTTGTGTTCCATCCAGTCTGTCCGTCCGTTGGATGTCCAGCATGCTTGGACAGGTGAGAGACAACACAATTATCAGCTTTATCCCATGCTGGTGGGCCACACGTGTGGTCTCACCTGATGTATATGTTACATCCATGCTATCCACTGTCTAGATAGGCTACACGGTGGAGCCTACCGTGATGTATACGTTCATCCACACTGTCCAAACCCCTTGATGGTGGGACCCTCTGTGATGTATGTGTTCTACCCTCACCATCCGTCCATGGACGGTGAGACCCACCTTGATGGATGTGTTGTATTCACACTGTCTGTCCATTTTGCTGGACAGTGGGGTCCACCCAAAGGCGTGCACCGTCCAAGTGTGGGACGGTGCTAGGACCACCATAATGTATGTGTTTCATATCCATATCATCTCTCCGTTTTGTGGCATGCGCAGGGCCCACCTGATGTGCATGAGCAGGGCCCACCCACTGCATGTGCAGGTCCACTTTAATGTGTGTTAGAAGCACACTGTCCATCTGTTTTCTGGACCATAGGGCTGACTTGTCGGGCCCACCTTAATGCATATGTTATACATGTTGCCTAACTATTTTACTGAATCATGGGCTGCCCCATTAGGCCCCCTATGATGTATGTGTTATAGACACCATCTTCCCATTGTGCCTAGAATCATGGGCTGTTTCATGACGCCCATGTGGCGAGGCCCAATATGATGTATATGAGGCCCTTGGTGAGGCCCGATGTGATGTACATGTGGCCCATGTGGTGAGGCCCAATATGATGTATATCTGGCCTTGTGTGAGGCCCAATATGATGTATATGAGGCCCTTGTGTGAGGCCCAATGTGATGTATATGTGGCCTATGTGGTGAGGCCCAATGTGATGTACATGAGGCCCTTATGTGAGGCCCATTGTGATGTATATGAGGCCTTTGTGTAAGGCCCATTGTGTTGTGCATGAGGCCCAATGTGATATATATGAGGCCCATATGGTGAGGCCTAATGTGATGTAAATGTAGCCCTTGTGTGAGGCCCATTGTGATGTATGTGAGGCCATTATGATGAGGCCCATTGTGGTACATATGAGGCCTATGTGATGAGGCCCAATTGTGATGTGTGATTCCACCATGATGTATGTGATAATGATTATAATGCCCATCCATCTTCTAGCTAGAATAAGGCCTATGGGCCCCCATTAAAGGATAAGTTTTAATGGGCCAAGCCTTGGGAGCAATAATGGTTAAATGTCCACATTATAGGAGCAACGGTGGTTAAATGTCCACATTGTAATCTCCCTAAGGCCCATTGTTAGGCCCATTCTCATCTCCCCTCAGTGGAGTAACCCAAATTGATGGGCCCCCACCGTTATTAGTGTGATCCATCTCACCTTATTGGGCTATCCCAATTCATTGGGCCCCCATTGACATTAGCTTGACCTACCTCATTGGGCTTGCCCCAAAACGTTGGGCCCCCATTATTGCTAGTGTTTCCATCGTGCCTTGTAAATTTGTCAAAGGTTATAGAGCCCACCTTGTGCATATCGGCCCCATTGGGAAGCCCAGTTTGCTACGTGTTGGAACAGACGAGGAAGCCCACTCCTTGTTCCTAGGCCCATCCATGTCATGAGGAGAGTATATCTGTGAGACCCGTATCCTAGCCCGTACCATTCCATATGCTTCCGCGGTCCTCCCGGTAAAATTTCAGTAACCCATGATGCATAGATAGCAGTTGCACGCAACCCTAAGTCATATCCCATATTCCAGAGTCGGCTCAACCCAAGACTTGTACCCTTGCGACCACACCGTCACCGCGGTTCTGAAGCTGCGTCTGGCACACCGAGGCGATACCCAGGCCAGGAGATATGGGCCTGCATTCAGTTCAAGAAAAACACACGTATTTGCTAAACCCAAGAGAACATGTCCCATCAATCAAGTACATGTCCCATCCCCAAAAGCAATCCCTAAAGTCAACTCTCTCTCTCACTCTCCACCCTTACATGTCAAGTACATGTCAAGTACACACCTATCACTCACCCATCACTCCCCATCACTCCATCACTCACACCCATCCCCCTCTCGCTCTTTACATCCCATCCCCTCTCTCTCTCTCTCTCTCATTTCCCCATTTTTAAGCAAGCTCCCATGGGAGAGAACCGTCCAAGCTCCATGAGAGAGCTTTGTGTGGCCTACTTCCTACCTCCCATCTCCACCATCCAACCATCCAATCTCCATCATCCTCCGTTAAAGTCGAAGCTGAGGAGTTAGGGATTTCATCAGACCAAGAAAAAATGAAAATGGTGGGTGATTTTTGTGTGATTTTGATGATTATAGGGCCCATTTGTATGTGGGACCCATTTTGGTGTATGTGTTGTAATCTAGAGGGGCCCATAGTGGTGGGGTCCCTCTGCTACACCCGATCCCTCTCTCTCTCTCTCTCTCTCTCTCTCTCTCTCTCTCTCTCCCTCCCTCCCTCCCTCCCTCTTGTGATGCCGTGTGGCCCACCTGATTTATGTATTTCATCCAGCCTTCCAGTTGGGACAGTGGAGCCCACCTGATGTGTGTATCTTGAATCCACACCGTCCTTCATTGGATGGTGCTGCTATGGGGCTAACCATAGCATATGTGTTTTATACAGGTCGTCGCTGGATGGGCAGGCCCACCTTGATGGCACGTGTGTATCCACACCATCCATCCAAATGGTGTGATTCCACACCGTCCATCCAAAATGAGGCAGATTCAAATCTCTGGTGGGCCAGGCCGTCTGTCCAGAGGACATCCAGAACCTGGACGGTAGAGACCACACAAATATTCAATTTGATGTCATGTGGGGCCCACCTTTGTGACGTGTACACCCTACATGTGGGGCCCCCTTAGATATATATGCTTCATCCCTGCCGTCCAGATGTCCTGGATGGTAGGGCTTGCCGTGATATATGTGTTTTATACCCACCATCCATCTATTTGGATGTGGGGCCATCCCACACGTGTGGCACAGGTGGGATGGGACCCACCTTGGTGTATATATTCTATATCCACCGTCTGTCCATCTGATCTGGATGGTGGACCCTACTTGATGCATGTTTTATATATACAAACCATTCGTCCATTTTACATGGACGTGGACCCACCCCACACGTGTGGGGGTGGGTCCCACCCTATATATGTATTTTGTATCCTGCTGTCCATCTGTTTCCCACATGGGCCAGATGGGACCCCCATTGATGTACGTGTTACATCCAACCATCCATATGCATGGACATTCCCAAGTTCTGTGGGTCCCATGTGATGTATGTGAGAAATATCCATACCATCCGTCTATCTGGTGAGACCCACCTTGATGTAAGGTGTATTATATCCGCACCGTCCATCTATCCAAGATGGTGGGACTCACCTTAGTACACGTGTTGTACATCAAAACCGTTCATCAATTAGGCTGCTAAACAACATCCCAGCAACAGTTAGCTGCTGACGACGTCAGCAAGTGCTGTGGGGCCAGCATGATGTATGTATTTTATTCACCATCCATCAAGGACAGGGCCCATCCCACACGTGTGGGTGGGATCCACATTAATGTATTTATTATATCTGCACCATCCAGATCTTCTAGACGGTGGCCACACCTTGATGTAAATGTTTTATATCCCCGTCGTCCATCTATTCTTGTTGGGACCCACCTCGGATGTATGCGATCTATTCAAGTCGTCCATTTATTTTGCCAGCATGGGACCACCGTGATGTATTTATTTCATCCACACCATCCAGATTGTGCTGGATGGTGCTAGACAATGTTTGGACAATGCTGATTTACATGGACGATGTTTAGACAATGCTGATTTACATAGATAATGTTTGGATAGTGCTGATCATCATTAGTGAGCCATGTGCCCCATAAAATGATAGTGTACAGTGTACACATGTTACACCTGCGTCCATAAAAAATATTTTTGGTGTAATCCAAGCTCCCACATGATATATTCTGCCCATTGGTATGGCCCATTGATGTGGCCCACTTGATGTATATGATGGCCCATTGGTGCGACCCATTGATGCTGCCCACTTAATGTATATGATGGCCCATTGGTGTGGCCCATTGATGAAACCCACTTGATGTATATGATGGCCCACTGGTGTGGCCCATTGATGCGGCCCACTTATTGTATATGAGGCCCATTGGTGCGGCCCATTGATGCAACCCACTTGATGTGTATATAGGCCCATTGGTGTGGCCCATTGATACAGCCCACTTGATGTATGTGAGGCTCGATGTGATGTATATTAGACCCATGTCATGTGGCCCATTGTGATATATGTTAGGCCCATGTCATGCGGCCCATTATGATGTGCATTAGGCCCATGGGTTGTGGCCCGTGTGATGTATTTGAGGTCCATGTGCAGGGCCCATCTGTTGTGTATATGAGGCCCATGAATGAGGCCCATCGTGATGTGTATTAGACCCTTGAGAGAGGCCCATGATGATGTATGTTAGGCCATTGTGTGAGGCCATGAGCCCACTATACGTTTAGCTCTATGTGGGCCACTCCTTGGGAGTAATGTTGGTTAAATGTCCACATTGATGGGTAATGATGGTTAAATGTCCTCATTGTGACCTTCCCTTAGGCCCTTTGTTAGGCTGATTACCGATGACGATTATCAAAGCTGATTATCGGTGCCGATTATCGATACTGATTATGAGTATGTGACTACATACCATCATGATACATGCCCATACGCATCATTTGCATGTTTGTTATGAGATGCGATTGACTAATGCATATGCCATAGGGCAGGTTGTTCATGGGACTCCCTGATAGGCGGAGTTGTCCCACATGAGCGCACAGTACGTGCAGATTTGATGCATGACTAGATGGTATGACTCATGCATCTCGCATTTTGTGACATGACCACCGTACACCCTAGCAACATCAGGGTCGTAGCCTCCACAAGCATATCGTGGATGGCTAGATGGGACACCAAAAATCTTTTCTACATAGGGTGCTATAGATATCCCTGGATGAAATTCCTTAAAGCCTCTTGGTTCTAGAGGCTGCTCCAACGTCTAGACCAAGTGGATGCATGAGCGCATGAGGGCTGTACACCATTAGGTCGTGTCTCGCACTGTATTGTGATCAGTTGGAAGGGGGTGCGGCCTTACCTACCCGAGAGGAGGGGACAAATCTAGGCTGAATTTGACCAGCTCGAGGAATGGGTCTGCTATCGACAAGCTGGGCCCGATATTGGTAGGCGAATAGTGAGGTCTCTTCCACTCACCTTGTTGCACGTGATGGGGCGGCAATCTGGTTTGGAGTGTACTAGACCTCGGTGATGATCCCAGAGATACAATACTGATATGTGGACTTATTGAGTTTGAGTTGTATACTCATTCATTCATTCATTCACTATTCACTCGGGCTGGAGGTGCGCAACTATTTGTTACGTGTACCTTCACAGTGGCCAGGATTTTGGTTGGGGCGTGCGAGTAACCTGAGATCAGGAGTTTACTACACTAAGTCTGACTATCTAAATTTAGGTATGGGACTGGTTTAGATAGAAGTTCCTTGTGGTGGACCTCATAGCCTGCGATACTATGTACTATCATCCCGACTTCACACTTCAGCTTAGTCATTACATTCGCATCGCATATTGCATTGCATCTTTAGCACATAGCATTTGGTTTGCCGTGCTTCTGTATTGCATAACCTAATTAAGGTTAGTAGTATTCGTAGACTCGGTATCTGATATTTGGCTTTTATGTCTCCGCATTGCATAGTTGATCTACATTATTTTCTCAGCATATGATATTGGCCTATTATGTTCTTACATCGCATAGCCTGGATAAGGTTGATGGTATTTATGAACTTGCCAGCATGTTTCCGCATTACTCTGATATTGTACAATTTATGGACTGCTAGTATTTCCGCTTACTCTGATATTTATATGCTTGGCACGTGCATCGCACACACTTACACCACCCTCTAAGCTTTCTATAAGCTTATGCACGATAGATGCGTGCAGGTGTCATTAGGTTGCAGCAGCATTGAGCTTGGAGCATGTAATGGTCTTTTGAAGCTTTAATTTTGACATATGTATTTCCCTTTCGGCATTATATTCAAATGTTTATATTAGTGGATATAATGATAATGATGTTGCTTTTGTGCTTTGGGTAAACTTATGGTTATGCTTCTTACGAAATAAATGTATGTTGAAAAACCCTCCTTATAGGATCCTAGGATCGGAATCTGGCGTATGCGCGATGGGGCTAAGAATGGGGTACTACGGAGGCTGTCGGCACCAGATTTGACGATCGAAAATTTTGTGAGCCCAGTTTCCTAGTTTGGGGCGTGACAATATCATTACCGTAGATGGTAAGATTTATGATGTCATATTTGGTATATCCACAGTTGAGGACTGACCTTCATGTTATGGATCTGCTGTCCTTCTATGGACCCGGCCATATATATAGGCCGATTATCACTAAGTATGTGTTAGCATAGCATTATGATACATGCCCATACGCATCATTTGTATGCTTGTTATAAGGAGTGATTGATCATGGCATATGTCGTTGGGCAGATTGATAATGGGACTCCTTGATAGGAGGAGTTGCTCACATGAGTGCGCGATACGTGCAGGGTTGCTTCATGACTGATTAGTATGACTCATGCATCTTGCATTTATGTGACATGATTACTGTATGCCCTAACGACATCAGGGCCATATCCTTAACAGGCATATCATGGATGGAAGGATTGGACACCAAAAATCTATTTCTATACATTGGGCGGGATGGATGTCCCTGGGTGAAATTCCCTAAACCCTTATAGTACTAGGAGGTTGCTCAAACGTCTAGACTGAGTGGATGTATGAGTGTCAAGTGCCAAACACCAAGTGGTCGTGCTTCCTACTATGTCGTGATCGGTTGGAAGGGGGTGCAACCTTACACGCCTGAGAGGAGGGGGCAAAGCTAGGCTGAGTTTGACTAGCTCGAGGAATGGGTCCGCTATCGACGTGTCGGGTAGATATTAGCAGACTACTAGCAAGGCGGAGTGAGGTCTCTTCCACTCACCTTGTTATGCGCAATGGGGCGGCAATCTGGTTTGGAGTGTACTAGACCCCGGTGATATTCCAGAGATGAGCTATATTATTATGTGGATTCAGTTAAGGATTGGTATGCTTGACTTGCATCTCGCATATAACATTAGCCATGTGGGTCTTACATCGCATAGCCTTGGTATCGCCGATAGCATTCATGTCTTGCATCACATAACCTTAGTATGGCCGATAGCATTCATGTCTTACATCGCATAGCCTTGGTACGGCTGATAGCATTCATGAACTTACCAGTATATTTTCGCATTACTCTAATATTGCATACTTAGCACTTATCTTGCGCACACACTTATACCACCCTCTAAGTTTTCTATAAGCTTATGCACGATCGTTACGTGTAGGTGACGCCAGGACGCCACAGCAACATTGAGATTAGAGCGTGCAACTGTCTTCTGGAGCTTCCGATATTGTTACTGTATTTCCCTTATGCATTGTACTCAAAGATTTTGATCATAGTGGATTTTTTTATGGTGTTATTGGTTGTTGTTCGTGGGTTATGCTTATGGTTAGGCTTACTATGAAACAAATTCATATAAAAAATCCTCCTCGTAGGATCTCAGGATCGGAACCTGGTATATGGGTGCCGGGAGCCTAGAATGGGGTACTATGGAGGCTGTCGATGCCGGATTCAGTGATTGGAGATTTTGTAAGCCCAGTTTTCGAGTTTGGGGCGTGATAGATGCTCTTCTAACTATTAATGTTAAATGGTCCAAACAAATGAAATAGAACTATGACATAAACGTCTTGGACATTTTAACTTTAGAGATCTTTATAGATTGAGAAAGAAAGATCACATTCGTGGCTTACCCAAATTAAAAAAGGTAGAAAAAATTTGTAGCGCATGTCAGATTAGCAAGCAAATAAGGAGTAGTCATAAGAAAGTTAACTCCTTAGTCACAGCCAAACCTCTAGAACTACTCCATATGGACTTGGTGGGACCAACAAGAACGAAGAGTGGAGGTGGAAAGAAGTATTTTCTTGGGTAGCCTTCTTAAGAGAGAAATCAGATACTCTCGATGAAGTCAGAAAGATTCTAAAAAGAATTAAGACTGAAAAAGAGGCACCTGTGATCAAAATTAGAGGTGATCATGGTACCGAGTTTAAAAATAGCAATTTTGAGAAGTACCGTAATGATCATGGTATATCACATGAGTTCTCTGCTCCTAAAACTCCTCAACAAAATGGAGTTGTTGAAAGAAAAAATAGAGTATTACACGAAATGGCCAATGTAATACTAAATAGCATGAACCTACCGAAAAACTTATGGGCTAAAACTGTTAATACTAATTGCTACATTATAAATCGTGTGTATGTTAGAAAAGCCAAAGATAAAATAGCTTATGAATTATGGTTTAATAAGAAGACGACCGCCAAGTACTTTCGGACCTTCGGAAGTAAATGTTTCATTTTACATGACCAGAAAATTTTGAGAAAATCCGAAGCTATGAGTGATGAGGGAATATTCTTGGGTTATGTGATTTCTTGCCTCCAAGTGCAAAAGTTCGTAAGTAATATCCCGTGAATATAGAGTTGATCCCACAGGGAGATGAATTACGAGAAGGAGAAAATCAAATGCAAAACAAACTAAGTAATAAAAATTAAACTGATGATTTGATTTTGAGAGTTTTGAATGGACATAATTCAATTGAATTAAAACAACATCCAAGCTTCAAAGTTCCCCACATAGGTTAATGTTCCAAAATCATGATGACTTGGATAACACAACTAGGATCCGAGCACTATGGTTGGCCTAATCGGAAAATAAAACAATTTAAATATTTTAAATAAATGATATAAAATATTAGAAAATCATGTATTTGCACCATTGATATATATTCTTAAGCACAAGTGATTTTAAGAATTCAATATCCATGAGATAATGAATATCAAAGAAATGTAGCAGGTTGAGAACCTCTCCTATTTAGGAAATCTAATTGATCCAAGGTAAGCCTATCCATCAATGTGGATCTCATATGATGGAAACATATGGATCTCACATGAGAATAAAAAATTAAAACTAAACAACTAGTTGTTAGGCCTGTGTCCTAGTGCCCCGTCATTCCTTATGATCCCATATCCTTCCGGTTAAATTCCGACGATCCGTGACCTATAGATAGCGTTTGCTAGCGACCCTGAGTTGCATCCTATGAACCTGAGTCAGCTTGACCCGAGACCTATGCCATTACGACAGCATCGTCACCACGGTTCCAATGCCGCGTCTCATGCATCAATGCGAGGCTTATATTGTGAGTCAGGCCCGCGCATTATCCTAGCCGTTGATCGCATGTTGCAGGACCTGAGGTGTCCAAGTAGATTTTCTAGCAAGCAATTATGATGCCTAGGCTAGGATGACATCATCTTAGCTCTAGCCACCCTAGCCCCTAGCCCATGATTACCTTTCTCTTCCCCATGAGTCACACCTCTTACAAAACTAATTATTATCTTACACCCATCTTCATTGCCTAGGAAGCTACACCTCTCTCACTCTTACTCTAATCTCTCTCCCTCTCTCTTTCCTTCTTCATTCTCCATTAGCAACAGCCATGGACGTCCCACCCTTCTCCAAAAATCCAGCAACTCCCTCTCTCTAATACCCCCAATCCAACCCTCCAAACTTCATCTCAACCATTGAATATTGTTCCCTTGGAGCAATGGAACCCATTGGTGGAAGAAGAAGTCCAATATCCTAGGAGGGTGCTTCTATCTCTTAATTTCTCTCTCTTTTGATCCTTGCATGATGGCCCACTTAATAATGTATGTTGTTGTCCAAACTTGGGACATCCACACATCCAGATTTTTGGGCCACCTTGCTGCCCATTTTCGGGCCAATCTGGATGAGGGAAATCACATAGAATCAACCTGATTTTCTGGATGGGTGACCCACCCACATGGACCCCCTTGCATGATGTGTGTGTTTTATCTGTGCCGGCTACACATGGGGCCCACCTTGCTAACGTCCAGCAGGTAGTTGGACGGTCCAGCACTGCTGGTACCATCTAGCCAGCCCTGATGAAGAGAGAACACAAATATCAGTTTGATCCAAATCAGGTGGGCCACGTGCGCGTGGGACCCACATATGGCGCATGTATTTTATCTACACTGTCCATCTGCTAGACACTAGCCAGCAACCTAGCAATCCAGCAACATTGTTGTTGTATTGACGTCAGCAAGTTCTGTAGGCCTGATCATGAGGAATGTGTTATACCCAACCGTCCATCCATTCGCTGGATGGTGGGACCCAGCTACATGTGTGGGGTCTCCACCATCCAGCTGTGATGTGTGGACCCCACCACGATGTATGGGTTTTATATCTACACCATCCATTGTTGAACGATGGTAGGTGGGGCCCACCTTGATGTATGTATTCTGTACCAACACCGTTCATCTCTGGACGGTGCTACATGGGACGCACTGTGATGTATGGGTCTTATCCACACCATCCGTTTACTAGACGGGTGGGGCCCACCTTGTAGTATGTGTTGTATATCTGCACCGTCTGTCCAGACGGGTTGGACGTGGGCCCACCATGCTGTACGTATTTCATCTGCGCCGTCCAGTCCATACGTGTATTGTAGGCACTCTGTCCACTTATTTTTTGGACCATAGGGCTGATCAGTGAGGACCACTTGATGTGTATATTGACCTTGCTGCCCATTTATTTTTTGGTTTAAGGGCTGTCCCATATAGCCCACTTTGATGATGTGTTTTTCCTAGCCATTTCCCCCATTTTGTGTGGCCCACTTAGACGTGGCCCATCCCTGGTGGGACGTCTAGTGTTGGGGTCCACCATGTGCTTGTTATGGGCTAGCTGTCTAGGCCCTATGGATGCCCAGATTGATTGGGATGTTGCTGGACTTGCAGTCCAGCAGCAAGCCCACCTTGTTTTTATGAGTTCTATCCATGTTTCCATCTGGCGGAGCCCACTACGCTATTTATGGGCCACCATGAATTAATTGTTTTGCCCAAATAATGTAAATACTGGACCCCGGTAGGCCCAGGAAGTTGGATGGGCTGGATGTCTAGCAAAGGCCCAGATAATTCTGCATCTAGATGATTGTTTTGAAGTAGTGTGGCCCACCAGATTGAGGGTGTTTTGAGTACTCTCTATGCCTGTGTTTCTATGTGATTGTGGGCCCCGTTTATACCTTGTATGGCCCACTAATCATCTGATTGCATGAGGACCTTGCTGTCTAGATTTTTGGACGTCCAAGCAGGCCCAAATGGGGCTGGACATCTAGCCTTAGTGTCTCTCCACATGCTAGTGCTACCCATCCATTGTGCTGGGCCCTATGGGCTGATTGTAAGCCCAATATTATGTATGTGGTTGAATCCTTGCTGCCCATCCAACTTGCCTAGTTTTGGGCCGATTTATAGAGCCCACATTGGTGGATGTTGGTTATGCCTTGGCTATTTAATTAAGGCATATGGGTTGCCCATGAGGCCCAACATAATGCATGATTGGGATGTTCTCTTTGGCCATGATGTTTTTGGGCCATGGGTTGCCCCTCATGTGGCCCATCTTGATGTATTTAGGCTTTGGGCTATTGTTTGAGGCCCAACATGATGTCCAGAATGTTGTGAATGCTACCCATTTATTTTCTAGCTATTGTGAGGGCCATGGGCTATTTTCATGAGACCCTTATATGTGGCCCAATGTGATGTATATAAAGCCCATGGGATGTGGCCCAATATGATGCATATGAAGCCCATGGGATGTGGCCCAACGTGATTTATGTGAGGCCCATGGGATGTGGCCGAATGAGATGTATGTAAATATCATGGGATGTGGCCCAATGTGATGTATGTGGGGCCCATATGATGTGGCCATTGTGATTTATATGTGAGGCCTATGTGATGAGGCTCATTGTGATGTATATAAGGCCTATGTGGTGAGGCCCACTACGATATATGAGGCCCTAGTAATGAGGCCTATGTGGTGAGGCCCATTGCGATGTATTTGAGGCCTATGTGGTGAGGTCCACTGTGATACATATGAGACCCTATTGCGAGGCGCAATTGTGATGTTGATTCTACCATGATGCATGTGATAATGTTTATGATGCCCATCCATTTTTCTAGCTAGTTTAAGGGCCATGGGTTCCATTGTGAGATAGTCTCTATAGCGAGCCACATTCTAAGAGACAATGGTGGTTAAAAGTTCACATTGCAAACTCCCTAAGGCCCATAGCTAGCCATTTCCCATTGTAAGTTAGAACTAAGGAGGGTCATACTTTAGGAGTAATGATGGCTAAATGTCCACGTTGCAAACTCCCTAGGGCCCATTGTTAAGCCCGTTTCCATTTTTTTCTTATTGGGCCCTCATTGAGAATAATGTTTTCCACCATAACTTGTAGTACTACTCAAACCTTGGAACCCATCTTGTGGCCATGATGAGACCCGTTGTGGTGGCATGAGGCCCATTGTGATTGTATGAGGTCCATTGTGATGGTATGAGGCCCATTATGATTGTATAAGGCCCATTGTGATGGTATTAGGCCCATTGTGATTGTATGAGGCCCATTGTGCGAGGCCCATTGTGATTGTATGAGGCCCATTGTGCGAGGCCCATTGTGATTGTATAAGGCCATTGTGATGGTATGGGGCCCATTGTGATTGTATGAGGCCCATTGCAATATGTGAGGCCCATTGTGATTGTATGAGGCCCATTACGATGTGTGAGACCCATTGTGATTGTGTGAGGCTGATCATTATTATGTTTGATAATCATGCATAGCATGCATCATGACACATGCTTGTTATGAAGAGTGCTTGACCATAACATATGTCATTGGGTTAGTTGTTTTCGGGACTCCCTGAGAGGGTTAGTTGCCCCACATGAGCGCACGGTACGCACAGGACTGATGCATGACTGGATTGTATGACTCATGTATCTTGCATTTATGTGATATAATATATGTTCGTCCTAGCAACATCAGGGCTGAGGCCTCCACAGGCATATCGTGGATGACAGGATTGGACACCAAAAATGTTTTGGTTCTACATGGGGCGCCATAAATGTCCCTGGGTGAAAGTCCCTAAACCCTTATGGTACCAAGAGGATGCTCCAACATTGAGAACGAGTAGATGTATGAGCGCACAAGTGTCGAATACCATTAAGCCACATCTCCCACTGTGTTGTGGTCAATTAGAAGGGGGTGTGGCCTTACTTACCTGAGGGTAGAGGCAATGTTAGGCTGAGTCTGACCAACTCGTAAATGGATTTGCTATCGACGAGCCGGATAGGTATTGGCAGGCTATTAGCCAAGCAGATAGTGAGGTCTCTTATACTCACTTGGACTACGCATCTGGGGGAGGGGCAGTGCCTTTTAGAGTGTACTAGACCCCAGTGATTCTCTAGAGAGGAACTGTATTAATATGTGGATTCAGATGAGGACTGACATGACATGTGATTGCATCCTGGATATGACATTAGCCACGTAGGCCTTGTACCACATAGCCTTAGTGTGGCTGACAGCATTGTACTAGTCCCCAGTGATGATCCCAGAGATGTTCGGTACTGGTATTATGACACCCCGTCACTATTATACACGTGGGTGGGCACTTGTGAGCGGACGCTAATGTGGGCGGGGCCTAAGGGCCTGGGCGAGCTACTAGTGGTTGGTAGGCTACTGTGCAGGGGTTATGTACTCAGCATTTGACTCATTCATTCATTCATCACTATCCACTCGGGCTGGTGGTGCGCAACCAAGTCATTATGTGTACCTTCGCAATAACCAGAATTTTGGTGGGGTGCATGACCAACCTGAGATTAGGAGTTTACCGCATTGAGTCTAGTTATCCAAATTTAGGTATGAGACTAGTTTAGATAGAAGTCCCTTGTGATGAACCCCACAGCTTACAATACCACGTACTATCATCTCGACTGCAAACTCCAGCTTCGTCATTCCTTTGGATTACATATTACATTGCACCCTCGGTATATGACATTTGGGTTACTATGATTCTGCATTACATGGCCTAGACATGTCATTAGCCTATTATGTTTTCTTGCATCGCATAGCCTGAATAAGGTTGTTGGTATTTACGGACTTACCAACATGTTTCTGCATTACTCTGATATTTGCATTCTGAGCACGCTTATATTGCGCACACACTAACACCACTCTCTAAGCTTTTTATAAGCTTATGCATGATAGATGCGTGCAGGTGACGTTAGGATGCTGTCGAGTTGAGGAAAGAGCGTGTGGCTAAGCTTCTGGAGTTTTTGATATCTCTATAGTGTATTTCCCTTCATGCCTTGTACTCAAAGTTTTTTATTATAGTGGATATGTGGTGATGTTTTTTATTATTGTTGTGGGTTATGTTTGTGGTTATGCTTCTCTTCATGAAATTTTATTTTCAACATCCTCCTTGTAGGATCCTTGGATCAAAATCCAGTCTATAAGCGCTGGGAGACGAGAATGGGATTCTACGGAGGCTATTGACGCCGGATTCGGTGATTAGAAATTTGTGAGCCCGGTTTTCGAGTTTGGGTCATGACACTAGTAACATGCATTCACCATTCTTCTCATCATTAAAACAATCAATCATCATAACTATGAAAACATGAAACCAATGTGCCTCCCTTCTAGCTTAGGTTAGAGGGAACTTAGAAAAACATAATTAAATTATAAAATAGAAAAGCAACAAGAAATAAATAAATGCAAATAGAAAAGATCCAAAAGAAAAAAACAATTTATAAAACTTTAATAAAATTAAAAACTCTCTAAAAACCCTAAATCTTACTCTTGAATGCTTTGAATGATGCTTAGGAATGCCCTGGGAAGCCCTATTTATAAGTGGGGATCTCTAACTTTCACACCTAGTTGGAAAACTCTAGAAACCGCATCAAATTTATGCCATTTGCTAAAATAGACTTCACTCTGCACAGTTTCACAAAATGACTCAGAGTTTCAGAATATACTTTTTTAGGATGATTTCAGGATTCCTGTTCTTCACTTTGAATGCTTTGAATGATGCTCTTGAATGCTTTGAATGATGCTTAGGAATGCCCTGGGAAGCCCTATTTATAAGTGGGGATCTCTAACTTTCACACCTAGTTGGAAAACTCTAGAAACCGCATCAAATTTATGCCATTTGCTAAAATAGACTTCACTCTGCACAGTTTCACAAAATGACTCAGAGTTTCAGAATATACTTTTTTAGGATGATTTCAGGATTCCTATTCTTCACTTCAATTTTTTTTTCTCTTCATTCCTCACTTAGTTTTCTTGGATCTTTGGCATGTGAATTCTTCAATCTTGGTATCCTAAGATCTATCCCTTACCTTGGTGATTCTTGAGCATTAAATTCATGCTTTTAGCACCCTTTTCAATCCAAGCTCTTAAATTCACCTTGTAACACAAACATGAGTAAAATAGAACATTAAGCCGATTCATATTCATAAAACTAAGATATAAATGGGGAAAATTATGCAATATTTGAGTCTCAACACACCCCCCAACTAGCATTTTGGTAGTCCCAAGCAAAATAAGTGAAAAAAATAAAAATAAGAATAAAAACTAATTCTAGAAACAAAATTAAAACGAAAATAAAAATTCTAACTACCCCACTTTTGCAGGAAATCTCGAATGCATTTAGCATATGCAACAAGCCTTTAAAACCCTAGGTTTCCCCTAGTGGACGAGTTATAGTCTCATGAGGGTTTCAAGAAATGTTACCCACAAACATTGAAAACATGAAAAATAGTTCAACACTCAGAAATTTATACAATTATGCCTCCATTCATCATATGAATTCTAAAACAAAACAATACTTACCCTAAGTCTGAAGTTAGTTAGAATCTCAATTTCCTAATCCATTACATCCTTAAGTTCAGAGACCTAATCAAAATTTAAAATAGTTATGATCCAATATACTTAGGTGCTCGGTGACACTAGTTTAACTTTGAAAAATATACATGTTCCCTATCCCACCTTTTAATCATCCCAAGAATATGAAATCTCTAGTTATTTCATTTCCTTCATGTCACTTCTTCTTTTATCATCATATCCTCATTATTACAGACCACCTTTAAATGAAGATTCCCACCGGGTTTACTTCATAACCTGCATAACCTAAGGTATCGTATTTGTAATGGTAACAACACTAGATACTTAGGTGTCCTTACTCCGGATTACTGACACAATTGTTATGGTCATTAAATTTTTTTCTCTTAAAAAAAAACATATATCAATGGTACTAGTTCATTCAACTTTGTTTGAATAAAAATTTGTTATTCTAGTTCACATATCATATTCCTCACTTAGTTAGATAGGGTGTGTTGTGAATTCAGTACATCAAATTACAACTCACTTTAAACTTGTGATTAGATAATCGAACTCAAGTCTATAATTTTCATTTATCAGAATTCTGGCTACTATTAAACTAGAAGAAGTATTAACTTTGCCTTTGGAATTTACATAAAATCATGTTCACATTCTTATATATATAAATTTTATTTTTAAAATGTTGAATAAATTTCCCATAAACCTTTAAAAAAAAATAAAAAATAAAAAATAAAAAGAAGAAAAAGAAGCCTCACATGAATGACTATCCAGACCCCCTAATCTAAAATCTACATTGTCCCCAATGTAATGATATATGTAATGCAGAGAATAATAAAAAAGGGTAGATATTACCTGCCATGAAGAAACGCACATGCTAAATGTCACAAAAAAAATGAATATTATACAAATCCTACACAAATGCTCTGTTAGATCAGGAGCATAAATCTAAATATTATACAAATCCTATACAAATGCTCATGAAGAGGGACGAACTCCTCTCCCAAATAAAAGTTTTTTACATAAGGCTTCAATCTCTAACCATTAACCTTGTACACATTATCATTACGTGGATTCTCAATTTCAACAGCCCCATGAATATATACATTCTTCACAATGAAGGGGCCTGTCCATCTTGATCTTAATTTTTTCAAAAAGAACTGGAGACGGGAATTGTACAATAGGACTTTTGCTGAGGTTCAAAATTTTTTCTCAGGATGTTATTGTCATGAAAAGCTTTGGTACTCTCTTTCTAGATTTTAGAATTTTCATAGGAGCCTCTCCTCAGCTCCTCTAATTAATTCAACTCTAATTTCTTTTGTCCACTTGCTTCATCTATATCAAAGTTTAATTTCTTTATTGCCCAATATACTCTATGTTTCAATTCCATAGGCAAGTGACAAGTCTTCCCATACACCAATCTATATGGGGACATTCCAATCGGGGTCTTATAAGCAGTCCTATAAGCCTATAAAGCATCGGATAGTCTGAGGGACCAATCCTTCCTATATGTCCTTATATTTTTCTCCAAAATGTGTTTAATTTTTCGGTTAGAATTTTTAGCTTGCTCACTCATTTATGGGTGGTATGGGGTGCTCACTTTATGCTTGATGTCATATTTCTTCATCAAAGCCTCAAATGTCTTATTGCAAAAGTAAGACCCGTCATCACTAACTATGGCCTTTGGAGTTCCAAATTTAGAAAAATTATTTTCCTTAAGAAATCGTATGACCACTTTGTTGTCATTAGTTTTAATTGGAACTGCCTCAATCCACTTTGAAACATAGTTCACACCAACCAATATATGAAGAAATCCAAAAGAAGATGGAAATGGGCCCATAAAATCAATACCCCGACAATAAAAAATCTTCAAGGGTAAATTTGGGGATAAAGGCATCATATTGCGCCGGGACACTCTTCCCAACCTTTAACATCTATCATAAGCAACACAGAAAATATGTGTGTCTTTAAACATGGTGGGCCAGTAAAAACTACACTGTAGGATTTTTGTAGTGGTTTTCTTAGCAAAAAAATGGCCACCACATGCTTCCGTATGGCAAAAGGAAATAACACTCTAAACTTCATCCTCTGGGACACAACATCTAAAAATATGATCAGTCCCATATGTATATAAATACGGATCATCCCAAAAGAAGTTCCTAACCTCGGTTTCAAAACGCTTCCTATCTTGTGACTTCCAATGATATAGCATTTTTCCCATTACAAGATAGTTTACTATATCCGCATACCAAGGCAATTTGGAGATTGCAAATTATTATTCATCAAAGAAAGTATCTTGGATATGCATCTCCTCAGTGGAATCATCTAACACCAATCTGAAAAGGCGATCAGCCACTACGTTTTCTACTCCTTTCTTATCTTTTATCTCTAAGTCAAATTCTTGGAGTAGGAGGATCCATCTCAAAAGTCTTGGCTTTGTATCCTTCTAAGATAGCTAATATTTCAGAGCCAAGTGGTCTATGAAAATGACCACTTTGGATCCCAGTAAGTACGACCTAAACTTATCCAAAGCAAAAACTACTGCAAGTAACTCCTTTTCAGTTATTAAGTAGTTCACTTGGGACGAGTTTAGAGTTTTACTCACATAATGAATAACGTAGGCCATTTATCTTTCCTTTGGCCCAAAATAGCCCCTATGGCATAATCACTTGCATCGCACATTAGTTCAAAAGGAAGTGTCCAATCTGGTTGACGCATAATAGGTGAAGTGGTAAGGGATAATTTAATTTTATCAAAGGCACTTGCACACTCATCTGTCCACTTAAATGAGACATCCTTTTAGAGAAGATTAGTCAAGGGTCTAGTAATGGCACAAAAGTCCTTGATGAATCTTCTATAGAAATCGGCGTGCCCTAGAAGTGATCTAATATCTCTAACAGTTTAGGGGATAGGTAAATTAGAAATAATGTCAAGTTTTAAGCGATCTACCTCGATTCCATTTTTGGAGATAACATGGCTCAAAACAATTTCCTTTTGAACCAATTTAAGATAAGGTGTTTCTCTTCACACCTAGATAAGACAAGAGATAAATTGTTGATGCATTCCTCAAAACTACTCCCAAATACAGAGAAGTCGTCCATGAAAACCTCAAGGAACTTTCCAACCATATTTGAAAAAATACTTAACATACACCGTTGGAAAGTTGCTTGGGTGTTACACAATCCAAATGAAATCCATTTGAAAGCAAACGTGCCAAATGGACAAGTGAACGTAGTTTTCTCTTGGTCTGCTAGAGCTATCTCTATTTGATTATATCCGGAATATCCATCAAGAAAACTATAGAAGGAGTGACCTGCTACCCTCTTTAAAACTTGATCAATGAATGGTAGAGGGAAATGGTCCTTCTTTGCGACTGTATTCAATTTTCTATAGTCAATGTAAAGACGCCAACCAGTGGTGACGCATGTTGGTATGAGTTTATTATTAGAATTTTGCACAATAGTTATTTCAGATTTCTTTGAGACTACTTGAGTTGGACTCATCCAAAAACTATCGGACATTAGGTAGATGATTCCCACATCTAACAATTCGAACACCTCATTTTCTACAACTTTCATCATGTTTAGATTGAGATGCCTTTGAGGTTGTCTAATTGGTTTGTCATCCTCTTCGAGGTGGATCCAATGGGTGCATATGGAAGGGCTTTTACCCTTGATGTCAGAAATGGTCCAGCCCAAGGCTCCTTTATGGTCCCTTAAAACATTCAACAATTTAATCTCTTGATCCTTGTTTTAAAATGAAGAAATCACCACAGGATAACTTTTACTTTCACCTAAGTATACATACTTAAGCTCATTTGGTAGTGGTTTTAAATCAAGCTTTTGAGCATTGGTTGGTGATGGCAGAGGTCATGAGTCCTCGATAGATAAGATTTGAATGCACGGTCTCCATTGGTACACACCAAGGTCGTAGGTGGTAGTGCTCTCATTATCATCATAAAATTCAGCAAGCACTTTTTCTAAATCAGAATTTTTCAAGTCCGTAAAGACTTTAATCAATTCCTTAGTCAGACTAGGTTCCAATTCCTCTTCTTCTATTAAGCAGTCCATGAAATTCAGCTCATGGATCTCATTATTGTTAATGGGCTACTTACATAGATTGAAAATATTTAGCTCTAGAGTCATATTACCAAAAGACAAGTTCATCATTCCATTCCTGCAATGTATAAATGCATTTGAAGTTGCTAGGAATGGGTGGCCTAAAATGATGGAAACTTGAGCGCTAACCTTTACACAAGGCTCAATGTTTAGTACAATAAAATCCACAGGGAAGTAGAATTTCTCTACTTAGACTTGCACGTCCTCTAAAATTCTCCTTGGTACCTTAATGGAACGGTCAGCGAGTTGGAGTGTAATCGTAGTTAGTTTAAGCTCGCCTAACCGCATTTGTTGGTAAACCGAATAAGGTACTAAGTTGACACTTACACCTAAATCTAACAAAGCATGCTCAATTTAGAAATTCTCAATAATAAAAGGAATAGTGGGACTTCCTGGGTCTTTATATTTGGGTACAGCCCTTTGTTGAATGATAGCACTCACTTTCTCAGTAAGGAAGGCCTTTTTGTACACATTTAATTTCCTCTTTATAGTGCATAACTCCTTGAGATATTTAGCATATAATGGAATTTGTCTTATGGCATCAAGCAGAGGAATATTGACAATAAATTTTTGGAGTACATCTAACACCTCTTAACATTTCATGGGGACAGTTGGGTTCCGAAGTCTAGATGGGAATGGAACTGGAGTTCATATGACTTAGTCACTTTATCCTTTTGTTGTTGCGGCTCTTGAACCAAAGCCAGTTCATCATTCTCTTGAGATAGTGGCACATCCTCTGGTATTTCTACCAGTTGCATTATCTTGTTATTGACCTCTTTTCCACTTCTCAAGGTAATGATGGCCTTAGCTTGTTCATGATGTAGCTTGCTTGGATTTGAGTCTCCAATGAAATGTGTATTTCTAGGGTTTGGCACAGGTTGAGAAGGAAGGGTGCCTTTTTCCCTAGCATTTAATTGTCAATCCTAGCCACGACCATCTTTAATTCCTAATTTGATTGGATTAGAGACTAATTCATTTGAGCTTGAGAGTTCATGAATGCGGTCAATGCATCCTCCACAGATGATCGCTTTGGTGGGGGCACATATGGTGCATTGTTAGGTACCCCAAAGAAGTTATTTTGTGGAGGGCCTTGAGGTGCATTGGGCGCATTAATTTGTGGCCCATTCCTCCAACTAAGATTAGGATGGTTACGCCAATTTGGATTGTATGTTTTTTCCATTGGTTGCATAACTGACCTTTGGTAGTTATTTATAGCATTTGCTTGCCCATGCTCATGCGTGATATTTTGTACAACTGGGATTATTGGACAATCCTTTGTGTCATGGTCTGTACCACCACAAATGGTACAAAAATTACCCAAGGAAGTGTTGTCTTTAACCATATCAACCTTCCTAATTTCCAAGACTTCGACCTTTCTAGCCAATGCAGCGAATTTTGCATTAAGGTCGTCTTCCTCCCTTAGGACATACATCCCCGCTTTCTCTCTAGGAATGGGACTAGTTTGATCTGGTTTAGTAGAGAGATCCCATGTCTGAGTATTCTCTACTAATATGTCTAGAAAATCCCAAGCCTCATTATGATCTTTGTCGAGAAAGGTTCCACCACACATCATCTCTATGAACTGACGGGTATCCATGTTGAGCCCCTTTCGGAACGCATCAATCAAGTGTCATAGTTCATAACTATGATGTGGGCAAGTGAGTAAAAGGTCTTTGAAGCGCTCCCAAGCTTGAAAAAATAGTTCATTCCCCTTTTGGGAGAACGACATGATTTCCTGTTTCAGTGAATTTGTTTTGTGCTCGGGAAATAATTTTGTTCAAAAACTCTCTACTTAAGGCTTTTCATGTAATGATGGTATAAGGTCTTAAAAAGTTACGCCATACTTTGGCCTGATCCTTTAGAAAAAAATGAGAACAGCCTAAGTTTGAGTACATCCCTATTACCATTATTTATTTATAATGTTGCAATTACTTCCTCAAAGTCCCTGAGGTGCAAGTAGGGGCTTTCAGAATCCAAGCCATGAAATTTAGGAATCAATTGAATCACACCTGGTTTAAAATCAATGTTCCCTGTGTGAGCAAGGAACACAATGCAAGATGGTAAAGTTGATCTCTCAGGGTGTAGATGTTCACATAAAGTCCGTGGTTGGTGTAATACATTCTTATGAACTTCATTCTCATCCTCAACAAGAGGATTACATTGATTTTCTCTGTTTATAGTTGGATCTGGCATATTGGGATTTACATTATCAACTGGGTCTGCCATGGAATCCAAGTGGTGTTGACTGCCTCTCCTAAATGAATGATCAAGGCCTGGAACTAGTCCACCTTCAAAGGAGAGTCGATTATTTTGATCCCTACTCCAACAGGACATAAACTATCCACACCTCACAACAAATACCATTAATTCAAATAGCAAGTATAATACTTAAAATAAAAATAGAAACTTAACCAACAACCCAGGCAGTAGAGCCGACCATAGGGGTTCAATCCACAAAACAAAAACTTAACCAACAACCCAGGTGGCAGAGCCGACCATGAGGGTTCAATCCACAAAGTAAAATAAATCAACAACCCAGGCTGCAGAGCCAACCATAAGGGTTCAATCCACAAAGTAAAATAAATCAACAACCCAGGCGACAGAGCCAACCATAAGGGTTTAATCCACAAAGTAAAATAAATCAACAACCCAGGCGGCAGAGCCAACCATAAGGGTTCAAAAGATAAAGCAAAATTAAAAAATAAATCAATGAAAATAAAACTAATGCGGAAATTAAATTACGTTAATCTGGAAAATAGATTCGGCGGATGATCTTTGGAATCAAACAGCAACTGTAGGACAACTATAGCACTTGGGTGATAAAATCCCAAGCAAGGTAACCTTATGTCACAGTTAGTGCTTGAAAGACCCAACTGAATTTACTTTCAAAGAAAAACAGAAAATCTACAGAAATTTTGGAGGGTTTAAAAGATAACTTACCTTAGAAAAGAACTTACCTTAGCTATCTTGCACAGATCTAATCTATCTCAGTCTCCCCGGCAATGGTGCCAAAAACTTGATTGCTTGCCTCCAAGTGTAGAGGTTCGTAAGTAATATCCCGTGAATATAGGGTCGATCTCATAGGGAGATGAATTGCGAGAATGAGAAAATCAAATGCAAAATAAACTAAGTAATAAAAACTAAACTGATGATTTGATTTTGGGAGTTTTGAATAGATATAATTCAATTGAATTAAAACAACACCCAAGCCTCAAATTCCACACATAGGTTAATGTTCCAAAATCATGATGACTTGGATAACACAACTAGGATCCGAGCACTATGGTCGGCCTAATCAAAAAATAAAACAATTTAAACATTTTAAATAAATGATATAAAAGATTAGAAAATCATGGATTTGTACCATTGATATATATTCTTAAGCGCCAGTTATTTTAAGAATTCAATATCCATGAGATAATGAATATCAAAGAAATGTAGCAGGTTGAGAACCTCTCCTATCTAGGAAATCTAATTGATCCAGGGTAAGCCTATCCATCAATGTGGATCGCATATGATGGAAACATATGGATCTCACATGAGGATAAAAAAACTAAACCTAAACAATTGATAACATGCATTCACCATTCTTCTCATCATTAAAACAATCAATCATCAAAACTATGAAAACATGAAACCAATGTGCTTCCCTTCTAGCTTAGGTTAGAGAGAACTTAGAAAAACATAATTAAATTGCAAAATAGAAAAGTAACAAGAAAGAAATAAATACAAATAGAAAAGATCTAAAAGAAAAAAATAATTTATAAAACTTTAATAACATTAAAAACTCTCTAAAAACCCTAAATCTTGTTCTTGAATGCTTTGAATGATGCTTTGGAATGCCCTGGGAAGCCATATTTATAAGTAGGGAACTCCAACTTTCGCACCTAGTTGGAAAACTCTAGAAACTGTCTCAAATTTATGCAGTTTGCTAAAATAGACTTCTCTCTACGCAGTTTCACAAAATGACCTAGAGTTCCAGAATATACTTTTTCAAGATGATTTCAGGATTCTTTTTCTTCACATCAAATCTTTGACTCTCTTCATTCCTCACTTGATTTTCTTAGATCTTTGGCATGTGAATTCTTCAATCTTGGTCTCTAAAGATCCATCCCTTGCCTTAGTGATTCTTGAGCATTAAATCCATGCTTTTAGTACCCTTTTCAATCCAAGCTCTTAAATTCACCTTGCAATACAAATATGAGTAAAATAGAACATTAAGTTAATTCATGTTCATAAAACCAAGATATAAATGGAAAAAGTTATGCAATATTTTAGTCTCAACATTATGCTCTAAATAGTCGAGCATATCGTGTTCTTAACAAAAGAACAGGGGTGATTCAGGAATCTATTAATGTCATGATTAACGATCACCTGATCACACCCACTCCAAGCCAAGATGATGACGAAGTTAAAATTATAAACAAACCTGATTCTCTATCTAAATTAGTTAATACTGAATTGAGATTACTCAAAGACCATCTGACTGATCAGATATTAGGTAACCCTCATACTGGTGTTCAAATAAGAAGACAGTTAAAAAACATCCGTAATTACTTCTACTTCATTTCTCAAATTGAACCGGCAAATGTAAAAGAAGCACTTGCTGATGAAAGTTGGATATTAGTTATGCAAGAAGAGTTAAATCAATTTATCAGAAATGATGTTTGGTACTTGGTTCCTAGACCTTCTGATAAATATATAATCAAAACCAAATGAATTTTTAAGAACAAATCTGATGAAATGGAGAATATCATTAGAAATAAGGCATGACTGGTTGTACAAGGTTACACTCATATAAAAGGAATTGACTATGATGAAACCTTTGCCCCAGTTGCACGCCTTGAATCCATTAGATTATTCATTTCAATTGCTTGCTATAAGAAATTCAAAATATATCAAATGGATGTCAAAAGTGCATTTTTAAATGGTGATCTACATGAAGAAGTATATGTTGAACAACCTAAGGGTTTTGAGGACTTTAAACTTTCAGATCATGTGTACCATCTTAAAAGGGCACTTTATGGTTTGAAACAAGCTCCCAAGGCATGGTACGAAAAGTTGACTAAATTCTTACTTAGTTACAACTTTATCATGAGAAGTGTTGATAAAACCTTATTCGTCAAGAAATATAATGAACATATATTAATAGTACAGATCTATATTGACGATATTATTTACGAATCTACATGCACTAACTTGTCCATTGAGTTTGTAGATCTGATGAAATCCAAGTTTGAAATGAGTATGGTTGCAGAACTAAATTACTTTCTTGGATTACAAGTAAAACAACAGGAAGATGGTATATTCATCTTACAAACCAAATATTCCTTGACTCTTGTAAAGATATTTGAGTTTGAGAATAGGAAAAAGTTTGATACTCCTATGAGTACAACTTTCAAACTTTCTAATGATGAAGCAGGTAAAAGTATAGACTCTCATTTATATCGGAGTATGATTGGTAGTCTTCTATGCTTAACTGCTAGTAGACCTGATATTGCTTTAATTTAGTGTTGGAATATGTGCTAGATATCAATCTGATCTTAAGGAATCACATCTAATTATTGTCAAACGGATAATCAGATATATCGCAAGTACTACTAACTTAGGTCTATGGTATCCCCATGATACAACTATACAACTTGTCAGATATACCGATGTAGATTGGGTAGGCAATATCGACGATAGAAAATCTACCAGTGGTGGATGTTTCTACGTTAGGAATTGTTTAGTTTCCTGGCTCAACAAGAAATAAAATTTTGAATCACTCTCAATAGCTAAAGCTGAATATATCGCAGCTGGTAATGCTAGCACCCAGCTGATCTGGATGAAAAGGGTGTTAGCTGACTATGAGATTGCACAAGATACAATGACATTATATTGTGATAACTCAAGCGCAATTAATATTTCAAAAAATCCTATTCAACATTCTCATACGAAACATATCGACATTCGATATCATTTTATTCGAGAATTAGTTGAGGACAAGAGTATTTCATTAGAATATATTTAAACCGAAAATTAGCTTGCTAACATAATGACCAAACTGCTCGACATGAATAGATATTCCATATTAAATCAACTAAAGCATGATTATTTAATTTTGCAATAAGTCTTCAACTGAGTAGACAAGCTTAGTTGATTTATATGATGATTGGAATTCTATATACAAAGTTTGATGTATTTTATTTTTATACGATGTATACTATGAGAATGTGAAAAGTGGATTGAATGAAAAAAGAAATGTTATAAAGAAGCATTCGTTCATTATTTACCTAACACCTTTGAATTTAGGATCTAAGTTTCTATACTAAGTGTCGAGTTTTGGAGCATTGCATCCTTTCTTTGAGTGTCAGATAAGGTCTCATCATCAAATGTCACACGTAATAGTGATTGTCGTGAACTGCCCTATGGATTCTTCGTCAATGGGTCAAATGCTTTGAGAGGATATCTAGCCTGCTGTATATGAGAACCAACATCAATCCCTTGTGGCACAGCCTCCTCCACTACATGTTGCTCTAGTCACCCATCTAAAGTGTCCAAGTCACCTAATTTAACTCACTCATAAAGTGAGACCCCTGTATCCTCTTTAACATTAATATGCTAGTTGACCGTAAATCAAAGTCCAACAGGTCCTCCCATGCTTTTCTTCTTTCTTCCTTGTGTACTTCCTTGTGTAGGAGCATCTCTTATAACTTCATATTGTAGTATCAGTACACTAGCTTCTGAAGGTTATATGTTCATATTTCAACTCAAGCATAAAGTATCTTGAAATAAATGCTTACTCTATCCTAGATGAGCTAGCCAGGAAGCCTAACACTAAAAATTTGGAGCATGCCTAGAGCACTAAAAATTTCAGGCATGCCCAAAGCCTAAAGAACCATCTTACTAGTATGCTTACACATGAAAAGAATATTAGAGATGAAATTGAGCTTCTTTTAAATGATAATGAAGACATGTCACATTTCTACCTGACAAGGAAGCAAATCCAAAGACAGCCTGGAACTTTGGCAGATGATATGAAGGATCTAGAGATGTTGCTTGAGGCTTATTTCATGCAGCTAGATGGGACCCATAAGAAGATACTATTAGTACATGAATATATTGATGACATTGAAGGTTGCGTCAAAATCAAATTAGACAACCAAATAAATTAACTAATTTAGCTCAAATAGATATTAAATATAGTAGCTTTCATGATAACTACTATGACTCTAATATCTAAGGTTCTCTATATGAACATACCTTCCACATTGTATAACATAAATGGCATCTTCGGCCCTATAGTTGGAGGCACATCATTTACATGCTTCCTACTCTTCCTCATCATTTTGGGCTATGCCAGATGGAAGAAGCTTATATGGTCATAATCAGTCTTGTTCTTGACAATAATAGAGGGTTGTCGTATCAAGACTTTCTTCAATTTTCTCTTTAATTCAGGATTTTGTTGCCAAATTGCAAGTAAATATGGTATAGTAACATGCACCAAGGATGTATAATAATAATAATAATAATAATCATTATTATTATTATTAATATCGTTATTATATATTTGTATAGAAGGGTACGTTTGGTTGCAGGATTTTTATAATATTTTGCAAAATATAATTATGTTTGTTGTGCAACTAAATGGACCCTAAAACTATATTGTGTATAATTGATATATGTATTAGAGTGACCTACATGATTCCACCCCCAACATATTGGAACACGGGATTAAATGGTATTGAATTGCATTTGGTGAGATATAAATTTCATCTCACATTTGGAATCAGTGGAAGGATTAGATTCATCCCAGTATTTAAACATCTAATCCATAAAGGAGATACAATGGAATTTCTGGTGGATTTTGAAATGCACCACATTTGTAGGCCCCACGTTGATGCATGTGTTTTATCTATGCAGTCCATCCATATTCACCCTTTCCACATCACACTTGAGTTACACATGAATTTTGATAATATCGCCAATAATTTTGATGTCACCAGCTTAGCGACACCGAAACCCCTTTTTTCGTTTCTCCTCTGATTTTCGAGACAATATCGCCTATATTTCGCCGAAAATGATGATTTGAATTTATCGCGATAAAATCGCCTGCCTACCTATTCGAAATTGTCGCAAACTACCTCTTCTCACGGATTAACTCAATAAATATCAGGAGTTTTAACTGGTTATCGACGCAATTATCAATAGACGGCTATTTGCAAAAAAAAAAAATCAAGAAATAGAAAAAATTAACAGCCTAGATATCGACAATCCAACTTTAGATCTTCGTTAGGGAGTCCATTTTTGCAAGTCCATGTTTACAGGAAAGAGTTATTATGGAAGGGTGCTTGCGGCGTCTGAGTTATGGTTTTGAAAGAGGGCCTTCGTGCTAAGGTTTTTTGTTTCTAACTTTACTTTTAAGCTCGGTTTAAAATGTGAGTTTTGTACCATTAATAAAAATGGTTCACCACCACTTTACATTAAAATAAAAATTAAAAATAAAATTAAAATTTTAAAAAACCTTCCAGTTAACTTAACTTTTAAGTTATGTTTTAAAGTGTAAGTTTTCTACCATTAATAATAACAGTTAACCACCACTTAGCATAAAAACTTAACAATCAAGTTATCTTTTAAGTTATTTCAAACTATGAGTTTTACACCATTTACTTAGAATGTGTCACCACCATTTTACATGAAAAAATTATATTTCAAAGAAAACCTTATAATAAAAAAAAAAAAAAAAAGATACAAAGTTGATGGGATTGAATGGTTGAATAAATGGATGGGACGGATGGATGTTTGAATGGGAAGATGGGATGGATGGATATTTGGATGATTGAATGGGATGGATAGATGGGACAGATGGATGATTGGATGGTTGGATAGATGGTAGGATGGATGGTTAGATGGATGGGGGAATGGATGGATGGATGGATGGATAGATGAGATGGATGGCTGGATGTTTGGATGGATGGATGGATGATGGGATGGTTGGTTGGTTGATTGGATGGATGTTTGTTTGGATGATTGAATGGGATGGATGGATGGATGGGATGGTTAGATGATTGGATGGATGGATAGATGATTGGATGGATAGATGATTGGATGGATGGGATGGATGGGATGGTTGGATAATTGATGGATGGATAGATGATTGGATGGATGGATGGATGGGATGGTTGGATGATTGGATGATGGATAGATGGGATGGATGGATGGATGTCTGGATGATCGAATGGATGGATGGATGTTTGGATGATTAGATGGGATAGTTACATGGATAGATGTTTGGATGTTTAGATGATTAGATGGGATTGATAGATAGATGAGATCATTGGACGATTGGACGAATGGTTGGATGGATTGGATGGATGGATGGATGGATGATTAGATGAGATGGTTGGATGATCGATGGATGGTTAGATGATTGGCTGGGAGGGATGCATGGATGGTTGATTGGATGGATGGGATGGATTGTTTGGATGGGTGGATGGGATGGTTGGATGGTTGGATGGATGGATGGGATGGCTAGATGGTTGCATAGATGGATGGATGGATGTTTGGATGGATAGATAGGACGATTGGATGGATGGACGATTGGATGGACAAACAGAAAGGATGGATACATATTTGGATGATTGGATGGGATGGTGGGGTGGTTGGATGGATGGGATGGATGGTTGGATGGATAGATGGGATGGACGTTTGGATGATTGGATGGGATGGATGGATGGATGGTTGGATCATCATGCATGATGCATGTGTGTTGTCTTTATATGCTTATTTATGCATTGATGTATAATGTCTGGATGATTGTACATGTTTATTTGCTTGTCAATTGGTTTAATAAGATTTATTATTAAAGTGATTTCTTATGACAACATGTTTTAGGCCCCCATTAAATGGAAACATATTATGTATGCATTTTTTTTATAAATTTTTTATTCTTAAATATGCAAATACGTGTATTTAAACATCTCCTGAAGTTTCATTGAAAAATTCCACAATTTTCCTCATGTTTTCCCATGTTTCTCCCACATTTCCTGTTATCGGCGATAACGATATTGTTTCTTTATTCCCAACCGGCGAAACTTGTAGCGATACCAACAACTCGAACAATGGTGGTATGTACTATGGCCCATCACTATTTAACCAATCAAATGAACTATTTTGATGTAGTGCTATATGTTATGGCTCTCTACCGCCGTTCAGTAATCAAAGGCAAATGGTGATAAAATCAACCATAGTGCACAAATCGAAGGCAAATAGTGATGACAACAACATTGTGGCTATAATGGATGCAGATCAAGAGTGACGAATGAAGTAACATTCATCTTTTGGCAACTTACTATTACAGATTCATTACTGCAAAAGATGTGGAAGTTATTGCCTCGTACCGTCATACGTAATAGGTTGCAAAGAAAAGTAAGGTGGATGTCATTTTCTAAAGTTCTACCTATGAATGAATTTTTTATTCAATGCGTAGGCATTTACTATCAATTATTACTGGAGCAAAGAAGACACGCTATAAATGTGGGTTATCATAATTGGCTATTAATATTTTAAACAAGAGGATAAGTTTAATATTTTTAAATGGATGAACTTGATATAAAACAAAGTCAAGGACAATCTTGTAGGCAGCTAAGAAAGAGAGAAATCAAGCAAAAAATTCAATCCAAGGTCTAGCGTGCACTATAGCTTCCAATGCCATAACTTTCAGATGAGTTATCCGTTACACAAATATAATGTGTTGTAAAAAAGCTATACACAAGATCAACATGCTTGTAACACCTCGCATATTTCAACATGATCGATCGTAGCAAATATTCAGGTGTTACTATTAAAGAACTATACAAATTAAATTAAATATTTTTAAGAAGTTAATGAATATGCCCGATTACCTAAATCTAGAGCCTAACCTTGTGATCTACTCATCTAGGGCCAAGATTTAGATGACCCACCATCGATTAATCAAAACAATCATAGCTTAATAAAAATCCAAATAAAATCAACATGACTAAGTGATTAAATTTTGATTATCCTATATACATAAACCAAATTGACAAAATTACCATTATGGCCTGAGAATAAAAGGATTAGAGTAATCATGACTAAATCACCATTTCCGTTAATCTCGTGAAGACCAAAAATAAACTTGAATCATCCAAACCTTATCCATCATACATAAGAAACCCCACTTCCGAAATCACCTTAGAAATGGTCAGATTAACCAAACAAGCTCTAAATTGCTCGTTAGTAAGTCATTAACCATGAAGCTATAGAAAAACATCCATCTTAGCGTACTTGATGTGCCATATGGATTGGATGGTTGGGACCATATCCCAAATCATTTAACTTATAACCGTAAGAAAAGAACACGAGATTGTATAAAGAACCCTAGTAGAGAATAAAAGTTTTAAAGATATTTTCAAAAAGAAGATATTTTCAAAAAGGAAAGTTAGTAATACTAATTTGGAATTATTCAATATTGATACGTTTGGACCATTGGTTCATGATTAAATCAAGAATACCAACCTTAACCACCATTCCCTGGATATTTCTATAGCTACGACCCTAATCGACGATCGACCACCTTTGAATTAATATCTTAATCATATCCATCAATTGACACATCCAAATTCTTGGGCGGGCATAGCCTTACATAGATCGTCACCTGCAGTAACCATTTCATGGCTTGGATCGACCTGTTCACTATAAAGTGGGCCCTATAAATCAAAATTAGTATACCATTAGCTTCATATTTAGGGCAACTAAACTCCTAAATAAGACTATAAACACCCTTTTTTTTAGTATCCCCCTCCATATGAATTTTTCCCAAGTTAGATAGGTTAAAGAGTATTAAAAGGGGAGAGTTGTATTGAGGGGGGGGGGTGGCGGGGACTGGAATTTGAGGATTTTGTGCTAGAAGGGGGGAATTGCTACTTAATCGACTTTTACCTTAATTTGAAGGTAAATCTTCATCTTACATTGCAATTGAAGAATCAATTTATAAATTCTCTGATCTTAATTTAAATCTCTTTAAAATTAGTATAAGGAATTTAGGCATTTCCTAAATCTCAACTTTAGGTGCAGTCAGATTTAGAAATCTAATTTAAAGGTGAGGACTATTCCTTCTAAGTCTCCCTCTATCAACCCTTGATAGTTATAATTAGTGATTTCTTAATTTTGATGAAATTACCTATGCTGCTAATGTTAGAATTGCTTTATTATCATAATCCTATATTAATTTTTGCTGAGTTGAAAATATGTTTGATGAAATATTTACTTTATATAAAATTATGAAATTTAAATTCAACTATGTTACTTGTTGTGATATATCTACTTAGACTAATGGTCAAGTGTTTGTGAATAAACTCAATTGACTTATCACGATGTTGTATTGGACTGATATTTGCTTATGACTATGTACATGATAGTATATATTTGACTTGTTGTGGATCATGCTCTAAAAAAATTGCTTGAATAGTGGTCTACCTATCTTTCGAATGGTCATCATAGGCTTATTGAGTCGACTAAGGAAGAACATAGTCGACCGACATTAGTAAGGGCTACATGGGTTGATTTACACCCAATGCCAATTTTACCAAAATTTCATTTAGTGTACCGAATAAGTTCTTTACAAAGTTGATCATTCAATTGTTTGTTTGTTGCCAAATATCTTGTTGAATTTAGGATATCATGATTTTCATTGATTTGCAGTCGTTAATTATAGTTGTTGTGTGTAATACAATCCTATAAAGAAAGTCTCATGGGCTGGACATGGCGGTATGAGACTCTATGTCTGAGTTATCAGCCTATGTTGGGTGATGAGCCCCTTATAATGTCCAGTGAGTATCAATAAAGGTAATGAGCCTACCATTCTCTTATTTGATTTAAGTTAAGAAGCCCTTACCATATTGATTAAGTCTTTGGGCGATGAGTGTTGAGTGTAAAATATTGCATATTCTCCCATTATTATGCATTGGTTTTATGAACATAGATGTGCTTAATTGATCTAATTACACATGTTTTCTCTTATGAGGTGATTTTGAGAGTGAAGGAGAAAATAATGCTTAAAGCATAGAATTAATGCTCAAAGAATTACGAAGTGAAAGATTAGATTTATGGAGCTTAAGATTAAAAAATTCAATTGTAACACCCCAAACTTTTCAATACCTGAGTATTGAAAGTTCTCGAGCGTTACCAAGTAATTTACTTAGTATGTACACGTGTACGATACCAACCCAACTATTCTGGCCTTACATTCTTGCCCTGACACAAACTTAACCATTGGGAGTTACCTCCATTCAATAGATTCAACCATCTGACAGTTGATTTCAAGACGAGACTATCCATCACGTGATTTGACGTAAGTACTTTCCCATGAAGGACGAGACGAATAGCTCTTATCCGTAATGATTTAGATATATATTCTTTTGTAAGAACTTCTTACAAACATGCCTATAACCATGTAGATCTGTTGAATTTTTCAAAACTCACGTATCAGCAATAATTACGAAAATGCCATTGACCTAGAGCCTCGAATCCTTGATCACATGGTTCCCACAATCCGTTTCATGTGAAATTGTATACCAGGCCTAATTATCATAAATTAACCATACACGTCAAATTTCAGCCCTTAGATCGTAGTAAATTAGCTACTTGACCTCTACATCCATTCATACACTTACCGGATTAAGATTTTGATCCATCCATCTTGTTCACCCCATACGGATATGCTTAACCTACCATTAGAATTACAATCCAAGGAACTTACACATGTAAACAAGTCACTCGAATCCAACAGTATACGTGTTCAGCCCCTTGATCACTCTATAAACCCATTTGTGTTCATTCAGTTACAAAATTGATCGTTCAATCACCTAAATACGTGATTAGAATACTAACCACCAAGTTTACTTATTTTTAGCAAGTCATCTTACCACACATCAGGTTTGGATCCATCAAATGGGTCATCCAAATGTCAAGATGAATCGGTCATTTTAAAGATCCTAAAGTATACGACCAATCTACCAGGTAATAGTTCAACTAGATGTGTACAACTGACATTCTGAAACACAGAGTGTGTTGGCCATTTAAAAGAGTACCTTGGACATCCTCGGGAGATCGGGGCCCAAACTTGACTGATGGAAAGAGAACGAAAAATGAGGAACATCTGCCAAATTTCAAGGCATTTGGACGGTGCAATCAGATATAACTGATAGCGGAAAGCGGTTGAAGAATTGATGGCAAATTTGTAATTAAGGATGCATGGTAGTATGAGTGGGGATTGTTTGAACAGTGAATACCATTTAATGCATTAGTAGATCGTGCGGCCCACCTGAATTTCGGATCTACTTCAAATTAAGGACCATGGGTTAGCACGGCGTGCCAAAGACGGTGAATGGAGTGGATCTTCTAAAAGATCATCACAGGTGGACCCCATCTATTTTGAACAACAAGATAGAAAAGAAACTTTGTCTGCACGTTGTAAAAGCGGATGCAAAATCGGAAGTGATGGAGTTATCACCACACGTTGTCTAGTGGTGTGGCTCATCTAAAACTCGGATCCACCCCATATTTTGGCTCATGGCCTAACATTATCATACAAAGCAAATGAAGGGAGAGGATTTACCTAAGCGACATCACAAGGGACCCCACATGATGCCACAGCCAATCGCGTGGTTTAAGAGGCAATTAGACGCTGGGCAGCATCTGTTGTTCAAATGTATTGTGTCCCACTAAAAGCTCAGATCCTCTCCATATCTGAATACATGGGACTACATGATCCGGCCAAGATGATGAACAGAGTGGATTAGACAACCCATAGCTGTGGACCCCACCTTAAGTGAGTGTGTGCACTAGCAGACGTGCACCCGTGGGATACCAAACCAGTCAACCTGGTTTGACCAAGGCTACCCAAGAAAGGAAGGATTCCTTCCTCCTTCTTGCCCGATGCCTCTGTAAACGGACAGGTGTCCGTGATTCTGATCTTGGCCCACCAATCACATCCCATCTCCGTGATCCAAACCGTCCATCTGATGGATAGCCCTCATCTGACAAAACCCTACCCATTTTAGCTTACGGCAACATGCGGGCGTGGCCACAAAATCTGGCGGAGATGGCATGTGTGCGGCTGATTTCTTCCGAAAATAGAAGCTTTCAGCACCTTAGCTGGCAACCCACCTGCGCACGTCCCTTTCAATCTCAGATGTCCAACGGCTGGGGAATCTCGGCCCTCCACCTAAGCAATGTGGTTTAGGGCGTTCAAGCAAAACCAATAGCCGGTGGCGGTTCCTGTCCACTGTTTTTGAAGGCTGGTTATGGGCTGACTTGTTACCGAGTCAACTGGGTCGAGTTCGGCCTGGGTGGACCGTTTCAGCTAGGTTGGGTCTGGTTTAACCCAGCCAGCTTGATGGACCTTAGATTTTAAAGGAAAATAGAAAGGAGAAGAAAGAAGAGGAAGAGAGAGAGAGAGAGAGAGAGAGAGAAAGGGAGTGTGCGGCTGTTCTAGCCAAACCGAGTCAACTCGGTCTGGGACCGAGTCAGACTGCTGGCCCATGGCTGTGGTCGAGTTGGGGCGGCCCAGTTGCGTTGAGCTACCATGTCGACTAATGTAAGACGACCCTTCTCCCTAAATTAGATTATTTAAGTTACCATAAATTGTTATTGCAGAAATTATTATGATTATTAAACATGATTAGTCATTGGTAGACTAACTACACTTATATTAAATATTATAAACATAATTACAATTATTAAATAGCAGTATTTTACCACCATTAAATATTATCATGGACAGTAAATCATACTATTTTATTACCATCGCAATGGTTATGGTCATCAGGTTAGCTAATATTAATTATCATCGTTGTTATTATTATCATTTTTTTTGGGTTTTAAATTTAGATAAAATTAACCATTAGTAAATTATCTATATTGATATTGGTTAATACATATAAAAATTATCATTATTAAAATATTAGTATTTTACTTTGTCATTCTTAAAATATTAACATTGACGTTAGAACATACTATTTATTTCACCAAAATGATTATTAGTGTTGTGTTAGCATATATTAAGAATATTGCTACTATTGATAATTGTTAGGAATTATTAGCACTACTATTTATCATGGGTTGTTGTTAGACAATTTAATATGGTAGTAGCCATTGTTAAAATCCCTAAAAACTAATAACTAATCTATTTGATTATTTTTATTCATTCATTATTCCCTTTAATAATATCGTTAATGGCCACACAAAATAGGGTTCGGATTCCATAATCAACACTTAGAATCTAAACCTAAAACTAAACCCTAAAGATGAAAATCCTAATTCTACATTAAAACCCTAAGATAGATGACTCAAATCCTAAGCTATAATCTTAAACCTAGGTAGTGTGCAGAACTTGGATCTAATTGTACATCCTGATTTATGGTAGGATTTGATTCTAAGGGCACACGTACTTCCTAGTAACGTTAGTGACGATCCGATCTATAAGGTGATGATTCTTCCCCTTGAGCTTTCCATCTTCTCATTAGCTCAAGTTATAGTTTTTATTTTAATTTACATTTGATATCTCCCTTCTATAACCATATATGTTAACTGTTGGAATTGAATTGCTATATTACATGCTCAATATTTATCTTGCATATTTATTTCATGCCTGCGGACTATTTGTGGATTGCTAATGGAATTTAAACTGGTACATTAGTGGGAAACCCCCACTTATAAATGTACACCCATACTTGAGATGTAACTCGATCGACGGTGATTACAATGGACATTCGATCTAGTGGTTATTGAGTGGTGGTTTAGATGGATCACTGATGTGGGCCTACCATCCAAGGTTGTTGTGTCCAATGGTTTTCAAGAATGGTCTTTTATCATATGTTTTTGAACTCGCCCTATGTGGCTTACTTTGATATCGATCTATGTGGCTTTGTTCTAGTATTTTCCCTATATGGGTTACATGTTTTATACTATACAACCATGCAATGGTAAGCCCCATATATTGTAATATGATTAGCTACTAGTCGATGAGGTAACATTAAACATCCTAAGGTGGTAGTCTCATAAGCTGGGGATGGTGGTATGGGATCTATGCCCGAGCTGTCGGCCTACGCTGGGCTATACGCTCACCGTAGTGACCTTTGAGCTTATTTAAATTGGCAAATTGTAAATGGACTAATAATGACTTGGCTAATTATGCCCATATCTTGGATCATTATGCCCATGCGATTACGCCCATGCGATTACGCTAAATGTTGCGCTAATGACCAGTTTAAGACCCGTATCCTAGCCTGTACCATTCCGTAGGCTTCCGCAGTCCTCCCGATCGAATTTCGATGACCCGCGGTCTATTATCGGTGTTTGCACGCAATCTTGAGTCACGTCCTGTCAATCTAAGTCGACTTAACCCGAGACCTATACCATTACGACCGCGCCGACGTCATGATTCCAACGCCGCGTCTTGTGCATCAATGCGACGCTTAAATCATGAGATGTAGCTCGTGCATTGTAATAGCTATGGACCGCACATTTGCGGGGCCCACGTATCATAATGGCACCATTTCCTAGGTTATCATGGGGTGATGTCATCATCCCATGCCAAGTAATAAATACTTACAAGCATTTATGGCATTTATTTCTCCATGAGTCAACACCCTCCCTTACTAAGTAATTAATGATGGTCTTACATCATTAATTCAAGCCATGATTTTTCCTCTCTCTCCTTCCTCATTTTCATCTCTCCTGGCAACTAAGAAGCCATGGACGTCCCAACCCATCTCCATGGCCAACCCTCTCACCTTAGATCCCCTTCAATTCTGCCATTAGAAGCTCATCTCCACCATTGAAAAAGATCCTAAAAGGCTTGAGGACCCGAGGAATTAAGGAAGGAGTCGATTTAGAAGTGGGTGCTTCTTTCTCCCTCTCTCTCTCTCCCTCTCTCTTTCAATATTTTGGTGTGATGATGTGGCTGTGTGGCCCACCCGTATGTACCCCACCTTGATGTATATGATGTCCAAGCTGCCCATCAAATGGACCCCACGGCCATCTAAGCCATGTGGGCCCTACTTAACGGTGATGGGTAAACACAAAAATCAATTGACTAAGTGGGCCACTTCATCCAGCGTCCAGGGACGCTGGACGTATTTTGTAAAGTGTGAGCAGACAATGAGGTGCTCACGTTGATTTATTTTTTTGGCTTTTGGGTGAGCCACTCATACAGGTCCCACCTTGATGTATGGAGTAAATCCACGCTATCCATTTCATTCCCTAGCTCATTTTAGGCATTGAGCCAAAAAATGAGGCTGATCCGATTTTCTGGTGGGCCATAGCATAGAAACCAGTGGTTTTCACCGTTAAAACGCACTCTGATCTTCCTACACACCAAAGCATGCCCAATATTGGGCTTGTTTGGCTTGTCTCAGGCCACACGAACCAGTGGACGAGGTGGATTTTGCTGATGCGGGCCCCACCTGGGAAAAACTGCGGAAAAACACATTTCTTTTTTAAAAAAAATTTAAGAACAAGGCAGGGACGCTGCTGCTGACATCCTCAGTAGTGTCCTGCTGTGCACGGACAAAACGGGCAGGGACGTGGTCCCACTTGTAAGCCCCACCATGATGTGTGTTGTTCATCAACCTGTGCATTTGTTGGGTCCCTTTGGGACAGTGGGCCCCCCAAAAACATCACCTGCATTTGGGACTCAGGTGGCCCACACGGCAGGAAATAGTGTGCTTAAATGACTGCCATTTAAACCCTTTGTAGCAGAAGTTTTGAATCATATGAAATTAGTTTTTTCTTTTCATCCAGGTACGTGTGACCTTACCAACAGATTGGATGGCAGTTAAGCATTTTGGTGGGCCCCACGTGGGACCCACTAATGTATGTATTGTATTCCACGTGTGGGACCCACCACGTCATATGCATCGGGTATGCACCGTCCAGAACATCAGACCCTCTGGACGGTGGCTCTTTAAAAAAAAATATATATATATATATATATATATATATATACACGGTAATATAATATATTATATTATATTATAAAACATAGATATCCAAACCCTCTGGAGGTGGGCCACGTGCATGGGACCCACCTGATGAGCGGACTGGCAGCGTCCTCACTGCCCCATACTAATGGATTTTATCCATCCAAACCATCCATGCATTGACGTCCATGTGGACCCCACATTGATGGCTTCATCCATCTGAGCCGTCCATCCATCTTAAATCCCAACCGTCCATCCGATTTGATGTGGGCCAGCAGCTGATGCCACCTACTGTTGCACGTGCAGTAGCAGCACTTTGGGACTAAGACAAAGCAGATTCATTTCTCTGGTGGGCCACCTACGTGGGCCCCACCCCCTGGTGTGTTTCAGCATCCATGCCATCCATCCATTTTTTTACGGTGGGCCCTTTTGACGCCTCCATGCCGTCCATCCATTTGACGTGCACATGGCCCCCACCCTTTGATACATGTGTTGCATCCAACCACCCATCCATTTGGCGACCTTGTCTTATGGCTTGAGACTATAAATAAGTCAGATCTAGCATCAAGTGGACCACACTATAGCAAACAGTGGGTTTGAACGTCTACCATTGAAACCCCCTTTTTGGGATTACAGAAGTTTTGGAACTAATATGATATTTGTTTCTCCTCTAAATCCGAGCCTTTATGACCTTATGGACAGATTGGATGGAAAATAAGTATTGCGGTGGGGCCCATTGGAATTCAACAGTGGAAATTATTATCACCACTATTATTTGTGGTACGGTCCAGATGATCTGTCGATATGAATTATTTTCTTGGAAATGCTCTATAATGATCCTTAAAAATATAGATGGATAGTGTAGTTGATGTGGTCCATCTTGATGTATTGGAGCCCATGGGTAGAGGCCCATTATGATGCATTTGAGGCCATGGGATGTGGGCCCTTTGTGACGTATATTGAGTATGTGTCACGGGCCCACTGTGATGTATATTAGGCCCATGTGCAGGGCCCACCCATTTTGTATTAAGGCCCACGGGATAGGACCCATTATGATGGAATTGCGGGCCTAGAGGGAGAGGCACGATGTGATGAATACAAGACCCATATGATGGGGCCCACCTGCTTGAATCTGAGGCCCATAAGCAAGGCCCATTGTAATGTATTCGTGGCCTATGGGCAAGGCCCATTGTGATATGTGTTAGGCCCATTGGTGTGGCCCATTTGATGCATATGAGACCCATGCTTGGGGCCCACATGTTATGCGTTTGAGGGCCCATGAGAAGGGCCCACCTGTCATGTCGTATATGAGGCCCATGTAACGCGGCCCACTCGACGTTTATGAGGCCCATTGGTGTAACCTGTTGATGCGGCCCACTTGATGTTTATGAGGCCTATTAGTGCGACCCATTCGATATGGCCCATTGAGATGTATTTGGGGCCCATTTGGAAGGGCCTGATGTGAGGAATGTGAGGCCCTTGTATAAAGCCCAATATGATATATTTGCGCCCCATTTGTTAAGGCCCAATATTACGTATTTGTCTAAGGCCCAATATGATATATTTGGGGCCCATAGGTTGAGGCCCATTGAGATGTATTTGGGGCCCCTAGGTTAAGACCCATTGAGATGTTTTTGAGGCCCAGGTGCAGGGCCCACTTGTTGTGTATTCGAGGCCCGGTATGATGTGTGATTTTGCCATGATGTATGTAATGGTGATTATGTAGGCCACTTCTTGAGAGCAATGCTGGTTAAATGTCTACATTGATGGGCAATGATGGTTGAATGTCCACCTTGTGACCTTCCCTTGGGCCTTGTTAGGCCCATTCTTACCATTCTTTATATATGTTAACCCAAATAAGTGGGCCCCATTTTCCATAGACGGATGGCCCCGTGCCATCAGATTTGATATAACCGCTGTTGTGGGCCGATCTTGATATTATGGTTGATCGACCGTCCATCTATAGATCTCGCCTTGTTTATAAGCCGATTGTTGTGGCTGATTGCCGATTCTGATCATCGAGGCCGATTATCGATCGATCCTGATTGTCTTGACTGATTACCGATTAGCGATCATGGCCGATTATCATGACCGATTGTCAATTCCGATTATCCTAGCCGATTGTCGATTTCGATCATTGAGGCCGATTATTGATTGATTCCGATTGTCGAGGCCGATTGTAGAGGCCGGTTACATTTGCCGAGGCCGATGGTCGAGAGCCATATGATGTATATGCGGCCTATGTTTGAGGCCCATTATGATGTATATGGAACCTATGTTGGAGGCCCAATATGATGTACATGCGACCTGTGTTTGAGGCTCAATATGTGTATATCCAGCCCGTATTTAAGGCCCAATGTGATGTATATTGAGGCTTAGGTGATGAGGCCCATTATGATGAATTTGGGGGCTAGGCGAAGGAGCCCATTGTGATGTATGTTAGGCCCATGTGAAAGGCCCATCATGGTGTGTATTACGCTATTGAGTGGGACCCATGGTGTCGTATATTTGGCCCTTGTGTGAGGCCATGGGTCCACCATTCCTTGGGGGACAATGTTGGTTAAAAGTCCACATTGTTGTGATTGATTGTCGATGCCGGATATTGATACTGATTATGAGTATGTAACTATATAGCATCATGATCATGCACATATGCATCATTTGCATGTTTGTTATGAGATGTGGTTGATCATTGCATATGCCATTGGGCAGGTTGTTATGAGACTCCCTGATAGGCGGAGGTTATTTCATATGAGCTCACGGTATGCGCAGGATTGATGCATGACTGGATTGTATGACTCATGCATCTTGCATTGTGTGCCCTAGCGACATCAGGGTCGTAGCCTCCACCGGCATATTGTGGATGGCCAGATGGGACACCAGAAATATTGGTTCTAGCATACGGGCGCCATAGATGTCCCTAGGTGAAAATTTCTAAACCCTCTTGGTACAAATGACGCCCCAACGTCGAGACCAATTGGATACATAAGCGCCCAAGTGCCGAATACCAGGAGGCCGCGTCTCCCACTGTGTCGTGGTCGGTTGGGAGGAGGTGTGGCCTTACTCGCCCGAGAGTAGGGGAAATACTAGGCTGAGTTTGACCAGTTCGTGAATGGGTCTGCTATCGACGTGCCGGATAAGTATCGGCAGACTATTGGTCAGGCGAATAGTGAGGTTTCTTACGCTCACTTAGACTGTGCGGCTGAGAGAGCGGCAGTGCCATTTGGAGTGTATTAAACCCCGGTGATGATCCCAGAGATGAACTGTACTGATATGTGGATTTAGTGAGCAGAAGTTGTATACTCATTCATGCAGTCATTCATTCACTATCCACTTGGGTTGGTGGTGCGCAACTATTTGTTACGTGTGCCTTCGTAATGGCCAGGATTTCGGTTAGGGCGCGCGACTAACCTGAGATCAGGAGTTTACCACATTGAGTCTGACTATCCAAATTTAAGTATAGGACTGGTTGAGATAGAAGTCCCTTGTGATGGACCTCATAGTCTGCGATACTACGCACTATCATCCCGACTTCACACTCCAGCATGGTCATTCCATTCGCACCGCATATTGCATGACATTCGCGGCATACGGCATTTTGGGTTATTGTGTCTCTGCATTTATATGGTCTAGGTACGGCTGACACTATTTGTATTACTCATCAGGAATGTATATTGTATTGCATCATCTGTATCTGATATTTGGCTATCTATGATTCCTCATTTGCATAGTTGATTTGTATTGCGTATTCTTATATTAGATAATTCCTAATCTTGTCAGTATTTCTAATTATTCTGATATTGTACGATTTATGGATTACCAATATTTCCGGTATGGTATGATTATAGCATTGTATTGAATACTTGGCACTTACCTTGTGCACACACTTACACCACCCTCTAAGCTTTCTATAAGTTTATGCATGATAGATGCGTGCAGGTGATGTTAGGTTGCAGCAGTGTTGAGCTTGGAGCATACAGCGGTCTTCTGGAGCTTAATTTTTATTTATGTATTTCCTTCCAGCATTGTACTCAACTGATTATATTAGTGGATATGTGATGATGATGTTGCCTTTGTAAATTGGATAATCTTGTGGTTATGTATATCGCGAGTTAAATGTACATAAAAAAATCATCCTTGTAGGATCCCACGATCGGAATCTGGCGTATGGACGCTAGGAGCCGAGAATGGGGTACTACGGAGGCTGTCGGCACCGGATTCGGCGATTGGGATTCCTATGAATCCAATTTGCGGGTTTGGGGCATGACAACTAGTCATTCGATTTATGATGATGACTTGGATCATCATACCCATGCGATTACGCTAAGTGTTGCGCTGATGACCAGTCATATGCCCATCCGGATGTTTTACCAGGGGGCACAGACTATCTGGATGTTTTACTCGGGTCGATGATTGCATGGGTGACGACCCCTATGTCTGTCTGGATGTTTTACCCGAGACAATGATTGCATTCACGCATTCATGCATATAATAAGACTGCATTTACTCTGTTTTGGTTGTCTGGATGTTTTATACTATTTCTTACCTAATGCGGCGGTGTGTAATCTTGAGGAAAATTCACACTGAGTTGGCCACTCATCCATCAAATATATAACCGTATAGGTAGCACAGGTGGCCTAGGGGAAATTCATGTTTATATTGACGAGGAGCAAGCTATATTTGACAGAGATGCATGGTTGTAATTGCTAAGGGTTGCTACAGGATTTCATATCCCAAATTTGTCATAATTTACTTTATTTCACATGTAATATTATTTCATTTTGTAATTGTAAGAATGGGGACATTGGTTTGTATAAGTCATTATGGGTAGCTCTTGTATATTTCAAATGTAAATGAAATTTTCCTTTATGTTGATTTGTCCATTCTACGCTCAGCTGCTTACTCTGATGAAAGAAAAAAAAATATACTCGAATTTGACCATCCTTTAAGGTTAACACTTGAGTTTTTGAGAAACGAGTTGTATACTCGGGTCCTGAATAGTAGGGGTGTTACAGTTGGTATTAGAGCATAGTTTGGACAAACTTAACCTTGGGAAATGAATTTATACAAACCTTAAATGTCTCAAGTTAGGATGTTTGAAATTAGAAATTTAAACTTAGGTGAACTTCCCTTAGATTTAGAAGAATGATTGTGAATATAGAAACCCAAACTTAGGTTCCCTTAGAAGTGACTTGGATGGCAAATCTAAAATTCCATCTGAGCCAAGAACAATTTGAGAATGTAGAAATTCAAAACCTAGGTCCCCTTAGAAATTATTAGAATAACTATTTGAACTTAGATGAAATCTCCTTGCAGCTAGGAGAAATTGAGAACGTGGAAACTTGATATTCTAAGCTCCATGTAGACTTGTCTGAATGATTGTAAGACTTAGAAATAAACATAGGTTCCCTTGAATTTTTCAGATTAGTTGATTGAAATTAGAAACTAAACCTAGGTATCTTGGGAGAACAAATACACACTATAATATAAATAAGACCCGACAAGAACCTTCCTTGGACTTGACTCCTAAAGAATGATCTTTAGGAACCTAGAAGTTCGTACCTCTTCAAAATTTTCCTTAGATAGAATTAACATTGTCACAACATTTAGTAAATGAAACAGACTTGGCATTGTAGGAAATTCCTTACCCACCATATTGTACCTTAGGACAAACTTAAAAACCCATAAGCTTAAGAATCATACGTAGGAAAGATAAATCGAACTCGTTAATACATCTCTTCAACTAGAGATGGTATCTCTCATAATTTTCCGTACTTGGAATTGACTAGTGGCAAAGTTATAAATTTTTGGTTAGATTTTCAATCGTAACATAAGCATATTGGAACTAGAATTGAAATCTTATAATAGATTTAGTAAAAACTCAGATTTCACGTAAAAGACCCCGATCCTGAAAATTTTTACATTAAGCTTAGATGATCAGAGTGCGTTATGGAAGCATAAAGGGCCACCTAAACTTGTCCTTTATGAGAATACAAGATTACATGACATTTAGAGGTCCAGAATAATTGGGATCACGAGTTGATGGAACCATATTTAAACAAAGTTTACATGGTTTGACTCGAATTTTAAGTCCTAGCAAATCTCAATGACTCCAATGCTCTGATCAAGTAAAGGATCAAGATTTAACAGGATTATGAATGGATACCAAAATCCTCTGTCCTGCGCAAACAGATGATCGATGTATCAGGCACAAACCTACTACGACCATCTATTCGTGTTAGCATGAATATTAGAAATTTGAAATCTTTAAGGGGGGTAGGTTGCAATGACTCTTGTTCAAGTGGTGAGTTATGAGCACTTATACAAATAACCTTAATACAGAAAACCAGCGGATGCATACGGACACTGTAAGATAAATTGTACTAAATCTTGAGGACGAGATTCTCTTTAAGGGGGTAGATTGTAACACCCCGATCTTTTCAATACCCGAGTATTGAAAGTTCTCGAGCGTTACCAATTAATTTACTTAGTATGTACACGTGTACGATACCAATCCAACTATTCTGGCCTTACATCCTTACCCTGAGACAAACTTAACCATTGGGAGTTACCTCCATTCAATAGATTCAACCATCTAACAGTTGATTTCAAGACGAGACTATTCATCACGTGATTTGACGTAAGTACTTTCTCATGAAGGACACGACGAATAGCTCCTATCCGTAATGATTTAGATATATATTCTTTTGTAAGAACTTCTTACAAACGTGCTTATAACCATGTAGATCCGTTGGATTTCCCAAAACTCACATATCAGCAATAATTATGAAAATGCTATTGACCTAGACCCTTAAATCTTTGATCACATGGTTCCCATAATCCATTTCATGTGAAATTGTATACCAGGCCTAATTATCATAAATTAACCACACACGTCAAATTTTAACCCTTAGATCGTAGTAAATTAGCTACTTGACATCTACATTCATTCATACACTTACCAGATCAAGATTATGATCTGTCCATCTTGTTCACCCCATATAGATATGCTTAACCTACCATTAGAATTACAATCCAAGGAACTTACACATATGAACAAGTCACTCGAATCTAACAATATACATGTTCGGCCCCTTGATCGCTCTAAAAACCCATCTGTGTTCATTCATTTACAAAATTGATCGTTCAATCACCTAATTACGTGATTAGAATACTAACCACCAAGTTTACTTAATTTTAGCAAGTCATCTTACCACACATCAGGTTTGGATCCGTCAAATGGGTCATCGAAATGTCAAGATGAATCAGTCATTTTAAAGATCCTAAAGTATACGACCAAACTACTGGGTAATAGTTCAACTACATGTGTACAACTGACATCTGAAACACAGAGTGTGTTGGCCATTTAAAAGAGTACCTTAGACATCATCGAGAGATCGGGGCCCAAACTTGACCGATGGAAAGAGAACGAAAAACAAGGAACATCTGCCAAATTTCAAGGCATTTGGACGGTGCAATCAGATATAACTGATAGTGGAAAGCGGTTGAAGAATTGATGGCAAATTTGTAATTAAGGATGCATGGCACATACGTATGAGTGGGGATTGTTTTAACGGCGAATACCATTTAATGCATTAGCAGCTCATGCAGCCCACCTGAAGTTCGGATCTACTTCAAATTTAGGACCATGGGTTTGCACGGCGTGCCAAAAATGATGAATGGAGTGGATCTTCTTGAAGATCATCATGGGTGGACCCCATGTATTTTGAACAACAAGATAGAAAAGAAACTTTGTCTGCATGCATGTTGTAACAGCGGATGCAAAATCGGAAGTGACGGAGTTATCACCACACGTTGTCTAGTGGTGTGGCTCATCCAAAACTCGGATCCAACCCATATTTTGGCTCATGGCCTAACATTATCATACAAAGCAAATGAAGGGAGAGGATTTGCCTAAGCGACATCACAAGGGACCCCACATGATGCCACAGCCAATCACGTGGTTTAAGAGGCAATTAGACGTTGGGCAGCATCTGCTGTTCAAATGTATTGTGTCCCACTAAAAGCTCAGATCCTCTCCATATCTAAATACATGGGACTATATGATCCGGCCAAGACGATGAACAGAGTGGATTAGACAACCCATAGCTGTGGACCCCACCTTAAGTGAGTGCATGCACCATCAGACGTGCACCCGTGGGATACCAAACCAGTCAACTGGGTCTGACCGAGGCTACCCGAGAAAGGAAGGATTCCTTCCTCCTTCTCGCCCGATGCCTCTGTAAACGGACAGGCGTCCGTGATTCTGATCTTGGCCCACCAATCACATCCCATATCCGTGATCCAAACCGTCCATCTGATGGACAGCCCTCGTCTGACAAAACCCTATCCATTTTAGCTTGCGGGAACACGCGGGCATGGCCACAAACTCCGGTGGAGACGGCATGTGTGCGGCTGTTTTCATCCGAAAATAGAAGCTTTCAGCACCTTAGCTGGCAACCCGCCTGCGCACGTCCCTTTCAATCTCAGACGTCCAACGGCTGGGAAATCTCGGCCCTCCACCAAAGCAACGTGGTTTAGGGCGTTCAAGCAAAACCAATAGCCGGTGGCTGTTCCTGCCCACTGTTTTTGAAGGCGGTTTCGGGCAGATTCAATCCCCACCGTCGGCTCTCATCTGACGGCCCTAGAGAGCTAGGGTTTTTCCATAAATGAAGAGGGAGCGGACGCAGTGCTTCCTCGTCCGTTTTCAGGCAGCTGCGCTCGAAAATGCTGTTTTCCTCCCACTCAGGAACGCACCACCCGAACCTCCAAGAAGCTTCGAAGGAGCACCTCCACGAGCTCCTGTGGACCAATCCAAGGCGTCCAGTAGGAGCAAAATGAAAAGAAACACGTTGTAGCAAGGTCTGCCATTAACGACAGTCATCTTCTCCACCACTCAAAACCAGGTAAGCTCGGTTTGGGATGTCGTTTTCGGGCTCCCACCATCTGGTGATGGTGTTGGGACAGAAAGAAAAGAAACAGATAGAAAGAGAGAGGAGATGATAGAAAGAAAGAAGAAGAAGATGGTGAATGTGGCTGCCCCGCTGCCTCCTCGCTGGCCGTGGTTGCACCGGGCCACTGCCCGAGCCTCGACTCGAGCTTGGAGGGTCTGGGCCCGTTCGAGTGCTATTGTCTAGGAAGACATGAAGAATAGAGAGTTGGAGAGGGAGTGTTGTGTGCGTGTTGCCCGAACTCGGCCCAACCGAGTCACCGATGTGACCGCCCAAGTTGCTGGGTCAACCAGCCGAGTTGAACTTGGTTTGGGTCACCTCCAGTCCTCACTGGAGTTCCAGCAAAAGAAATAGGGAGAAGAAGTAGAGAGAGAGAGAGAGAGAGAGAGAGGGCCCAGTTGCATTGAGCTACTATGTCGACTAATGTAAGACGACCCTTCTCCCTAAATTAGATTATTTAAGTTACCATAAATTGTTATTGCAGAAATTATTATGATTATTAAACACGGTTAGTCATCAGTAGACTAACTACACTTAAATTAAATATTATAAACATAATTACAATTATTAAATAGTAGTATTTTATTTACCACCCTTAAATATTATCATGGACAGTAAATCATACTATTTTATTACCATCGCAGTGGTTATGGTCATTAGGTTAGCTAATATTAATTATCATCGTTGTTATTATTATCATTTTCTTTGGGTTATTAAATTTAGATACAATTAACCATTAGTAAATTATCCATACTGATATTGGTTAATACATATAAAAATTATCATTATTAAAATATTAGTATTTTACTTTGCCATTCTTAAAATATTGACATTGACATTAGAACATACTATTTATTTCACCAAAATGATTATTAGTGTTGCGTTAGCTAATATTAAGAATACTCCTAGTAATGATAATTATTAGGAATTATTAGCACTACTATTTATTATGGGTTGTTGTTAGACAATTTAATATGGTAGTAGCCATTGTTAAAATCCCTAAAAACTAATAACTAATCTATTTGATTATTTTTATTCATTCATTATTCCCTTTAATAATATCGTTAATGGCCACACAAAATAGGGTTCAGATTCCATAATCAACACTTAGAATCTAAACCTAAAACTAAACCCTAAAGATGAAAATCCTAATTCTACATTAAAACCCTAAGATAAGATAACTCAAACCCTAGGCTATGATCTTAAACCAAGGTAGTGTACAGAACTTGGATCTAATTGTACATCTTGATTTATGGTAGGATTTAATTCTAAGGGCACACGTACTTCCTAGCAACGTTAGTGGTGATCCGATTTATAAGGTGATGATTCTTCCCCTTGAGCTTTCCATCTTCTCATTAGCTTAAGTTATAGTTTTTATTTTAATTTACATTTGGTGTCTCCCTTCTATAATGACATATGTTAACTGTTGGAATTGAATTGCTATATTACATGCTCAATGTTTATCCTACATATTTATTTCAAGTCTGCAGACTATTTGTGGATTGCTTATGGAATTTAAATTGGTACATTAGTGGGAAAACCCCACTTATAAATGTACATCCATACTTGGGATGTAACTCGATCGACGGTGATTATAATAGACCTTTGATTTAGTGGTTATTGAGTGATGGTTTAGATGAATCACTGATGTGGGCCTACCATCTAGGGTTGTTGTGTCCAATGGTTTTCAAGGATGGTTTTTTATCGCATGGTTTTGATACTCGCCCTATGTGGCCTACTTTGATATCGCCCTATGTGGCTTTGTTCTAGTATTTTTCCTATATGGGTTGGATGTTTTATACTGTACAACCATGCAATGATAAGCCTCATATATTGTAATATGATTGGCCACTAGTCGACGGGATACCATTAAACATCCTAAGGTGGTAGTCTCATGAGCCGGGGATAGTGGTATGGGACCTATGCCCGAACTGTCGGCCTACACTGGGCTATACTCTCCCTGTAGTGACCTTTGAGCTTATTTAAATTGGCTGGTTGTAAATGGATTAATAATGACTTAGCTAATCATGCATACATGGCATATTTACGATGACTTGGATCATTATGCCCATGCGATTACGCTAAATATTACACTAATGACCAGTCATTCGATTTATAATGATGATTTGGATCATCATGCCCATATATGTGATACGCTGAGTGTTGCGCTAATGACCAGTCATATGCCCATCCAGATGTTTTACCCGAGGCACAGACCGTCTGAGTGTTTTACCCGGGTCGATGATTGTATGGGTGACGACCCCTATGTTTGTCTGGATGTTTTACCCGGGACAATGATTGCATTCACACATCTATTCATATAATAAGACTGCATTTACTCTGTTTTAGTTGTCTGAATGTTTTATACTATTTCTTACCTAATGCGGTGGTATATAATCTTGAGGGAAATTCATACTAAGCTGGCCACTCATCCATCAAATATATAACCGTACAGGTAGCATAGGTGGCCCAGGGGAAATGCATGTTTATATTGACGAGGAGCAAGTTATATTTGACAGGGATGCATGGTTGTAATTGCTAAGGGTTGCTACAGGATTTCATATCCCAAATTTGTCATAATTTACTTTATTTCACATGTAATATTATTTCATTTTATAATTATAAGAATTGAGACATTGGTTTGTATAAGTCATTATGGGCAGCTCTTGTATATTTCAAATGTAAATGAAATTTTCCTTTATATTGATTTGTTCATTCTACGCTCATCTGCTTACTCTGATGAAAGAAAAAAAAAATACACTCGAATTTGACCATCCTTTAAGGTTAACACTCGGGTTTTTGGGAAACGAGTCGTATACTCGGGTCCTGAAAAGTCGGGGCATTACATCAATAGTCCAAGATCTAAGAAAACTAAGCAAGCAAGGAAGAAACTTAAGTAGTCAAAGTGCATATGTCACGCCCCAAACTCGTAAACTGGGCTCATAAAATTCCTGATAGCCGAATCCGACACCGACAGCCTCCATAGTACCCCATTCTCGGCTCCTGTCACCCATATACCAGGTTCCGATCCTGGAATCCTACAAGTAGGATTTATATATCACAAGTTTGTTTCATAATCAGTATACCCAAGATCATAACCATAGAAAATAACTACAAGAACAGTATTACAAAATCCACAAAGAATTAAAACTTTTTACAATACATGGCTCGAAATAAAGAAAGATACAATGATAGATGATAAAACTCCAAAAGATATTGCTCCTCGGCAAGCTCCTGCTCCAGCACCTGCTACTTCCTAGCGTCACCTGCACACATCAATCGTGCATAAGCTTATAGAAGGCTTAGAGGGTGGTGTAAGTGTGTGCAGGACAAGCACCAAGGGTTCAATATTAGAGCATGCAGAAATGCTAGCAAGACCGTGAATATCATCAATACCATCAACCATACCAAGGCTACATTATATCAAGCATGAATGCTATCAGCCATCACAAGGCTATGCAACGTAACATATGAGTACTGAGCGTCATACCAAGGCGATGCAATAAGAGGCCTATATAGTCAAATGTTATATGCAAGGTGTAATGCAATCATGTCAGTCCTCATATCAAGTCCACATATCAATACAGTTCCTTTCGAGGAAATCACTGGGCTCAAATACACTACATGTTGACTGCCGCCTCCCTAGCCGTGCAGACTAGCGAGCGTAAGAGAGCTCACTACCTGCCTGTCGATAGCCAATCACCGACAAAGCTCGACAGTAGTGAACCCATTTACGAGCTGGTTAAACTCAGCCTAACTTAAATTCCTTCTCACTAAGCGGATAAAGCCACACCCCTTTCCAACTGACCACGTTACAGTGGAAGACACGGCCTCAAGCTGTAGGCACCGACGTTTATATTTCCACTCGATCTAGACGTTGAAGTGTCTCCTGGTACCATGAAGGTTTTAGGACTTTCACCCAAGGACATCCTAAGTGCCCATAGTGCTCAAAATAATATTTTTGGTGTCCAAATCTAGTCATCCACGTTATGCCTGTAGAGGTCACGGCCCTGATGAAGCTAAGGCAGATATCTATGTCATACCAATGCAAGATGCATGAATCATGCTAGTCAACTATGCATCAATCCTACGCACCCAGTGCTCATGTAAGGTAACTCCATAACTCTGGGAGTCCCATAAAATAATCTGCCCAACGGCATAAGTCATGATCAATCATACCACACTCCAAGCATACATATGATGCACATGGATAAATCATGAAGGTAACTAAGTATGACATGTGACAATGTTGTACTCTCCTTTTACCAAGGTTAAGTCTAGATACTTAGACAATTCCTTAAAATGTGAAAGATACATACTACTAGTAGGGGCCCAATGGTTTGGAGTAGCCCACAAGGTCTAAGTAAACAATACCGCGGGCCTAAAGGGTATGAATGGGCCCAAACAAGGTCTAAGGTGGACATTCAACCACCAGTAGATGAGAATGGACCTAACAAATGGGCCTAAGATGGACATTCAACCACAAATGGTCCTAGAGGGGTCCACCATGGGGACATTTAACCACCATTATTCCCAAGAGGGTGGCCCAACAAGAAAACTAGCCAAATCAAGGCCTAAGGCACAAATATCATCATGAAAATACAATGGGCAGCAATAAATACTCATCACATCACATAATGGGCCCCAAGAGAATAGCTCAAGGCCTAGATACAACAACATGGGCCCAAGGGGGCAAGTCATGGCCCAAGGTACACATTATTATGGGCAAATGGCTCAAACCCATGCATTAAATGGATCTAATGGGCAGCCCACAAGCCCAAAAACACAAGGCCAATGCCTAAATCATCCATTTGGGCCTCACAACATTGGCCCAAGACTTAACAAGGCCTATCTAACATGCTTCAAGGTGGGCCTTACAAGTCAGCCCATGACTATGATCTAGATATGGGCATTTAAGGTTTAATCATACAAGTTGGGCTTATAGGCAGCCCATTGGGCCCATAATACAAGGAGGTCAGCCCTTGCACAATACTGGGCTCCAATGGTGGACTTCCGGCCCATCTGGGTCTAATGGACCATAAGAAAATCTGGTTTATAGATGGCCCACAATATTTAACTAAGGATGGGCCTCACAAGGCATTAATTAAGCCCAAAAATATCTCATAAATAAACTGATTATGTGTGTACCCAATACTCTCTATTTGGTGGGCCTCAGTCCTTAAAATATCCCACAACATGTATCATACATCCCTTAGTACATTGCTGGACTTTCAGCCCACCCAGCTTCCTGGGCCTGCTAAGGTCCAACACATGAAAATTTTGGGAGAAAATAAATCTCATAATGGCCCTTAATGATCATAGTGCGCCCCAACAAATGGAGGGTGTGAATACAACACACAAAACGAGGTGGGCCTGCTGCTGGACTGCAAGTCCAGCAGCACCCCAAACATGCTGGACGTCCCAGGTGGGCCTGGGCGTCCCAAGGGCCTGGACGGCCATAAAAAAATGCATCAAGGTGGGCTCCAAGGGGGGACATCTTTCCAGGGAGTGGCCCACACATCAGTGGGCTACACCAGGGAGGACGGCCTGGTGAAACACATACATTAAAGTGGGCCACAAGGTAGGGACGGCCAACCCTCCTTGGGTGTCCCAAGGGGTGGGCCCCTACATGGTGTCCAAGGTGGACCCCACTTGGGGACATCCCACCATGCGATGGTCCCCATCCAAGTGGGCCACACCCTAGGGTGAATGGCTAGATAAAACATACATCATGGTGGGCCTGAGGTGGGGTGGACGGCCAGCCCATGGCTGCACATTCAGCCCAGCTGGATGTCCAGCATGTGCTGCTATCCCAACCCTAGAAAAGCCCCAAAATCCAACAAGTTTGGTGGCCCACATGCACCTGAGGTGGGTTCCTACAAGGTGGGCCACAACATGGGTGAAGGGGAAGGCCACCATCACATCCAAACGCATGCAACAAAAATGGATAGCAAGGTCCAGAATAAAAAAAATACAGCAGGAACACATTGTTGTCCCTAATTTGAGCACCCCATTAGAGTGGGCCCAAGTCTACCAAAATTTTGGGAAAAATGTGGCCAACCCCCTTATACATGTATACAACAAGGTGGGTCCACAAAAAGTGGCCCACCATTTTAAAATCAAACTGATATTTATGCTTTTCCATCATGCAGGGTGGCTGGACAGTCCAGAAAATCTGGACTATCCACTCCTATCGGGCCACTCTTTTGGGTGGTCAAACAGAGTCAGATGGAGGTGGAACTTATTATACATCTAGGTAGGGTCCACACCTCCAAAAATGATCTATCATTAGGGTAAAAACATCCCTTTAACCAATCCAAAAATCCATGCAAAAATCAACCAGAAACAATCCAGAAAATTTTCTGGACAGCAATATACATCTGGAAATAACTGAGCATAAGTATTAAGAAAAGGGGAAAATACCCCATAAAATCTGTGTTATGGTCCACCTTAGTGGGCCCCGCAAATATCTAGACCAAACCCCCTCTCAAAACCCATTGCATGTGTTCATTATGGGGCAAATAGGACACCAACGTCCATAGAGTGGACAGCCATGGGCGTCCACTCTACTTAGACGGTTTGGATATTTTCAAGCCACAAAGTGGGTCACACACATCAGGAATCAAGAGATGAATAAAGGAAAAAAAGAGATATAGCCACGAGGAAAGAGGCTCCGCCATATTGAAGCCCTTTCCTTCATCACATAAACACATATCTACTATATCATTAATGTTACATGGATCTAAGCATGCATGGCTCTACTAATCAAGATCTAAGGTGGGGATGCCATTCTCACCAAGGATCAAGGGTCTAGATGACCCAAGAAGCCTCAAACCTAAAGGAAAATACCATGATGGGGTCCATGGAGAATGGCCCCATCCATGGATCATGCATGCAAGGGGTGGGCCATTGCAACACCCATGGAGACATGGGGACCTCCACCATCACTTGATGGGCCTCACATGCACCCAAAGATGAAATGAGGAAGAGGAAGAACATCTAAATAAAGAAAATCTAAAAATCTAAGCTACAAGAGCACACACTTCTCAAAACACCAAGATTCTACCACCAATGGACTTCTCAAGCTCCAATGCACAAGGATCAATGGTTAAGGGTTGGATGAGGGGGTTTTTGAGAGAGGAAGGGCTGGAATTTGCTGAGCAAGGTGGGACGTCCAAGCTCCTCTAGCTAAAGAGAAAGTGAGAAATGAGGGAGAGAGGATGGAAAGAAATGAGAGGGAAGTTGCTAGGATAGGTGGTTTTAGGGAGAGTAATCATGAATTGTTAGAAATTAGAAGCAAATGATGACTCTTCTCTCCTTGAGAAGAGAAATTTCAGACTTTTCTAGCCTAGGATAGAGAAAAAGGCATGATTGCCATGAGAGAGAGGGAAATGTGGTAGCCTAGAGAAGAGAATTCATCATGAGATGCTAGCTATAGACCCATGGCCTAGGCTAGCTAGCCTAGCTAGGCAATTATGAAACATATGATGATGTCATGCATGGGAAAATGTGTACACCCTAGGTGGGCCCCACAAAACACAACCAATGGTCCACAAGAAGCGTGGCCTACAACTTTTGATGTACAACTCGGATTGCCGCATGAGACGCGGCGTTGAAACCACGGCGACGATACGGTCTCTATGACACTAGTTTTTACTACATCACAGCCTTATACTTGGGATTATCATAACAATAAGCCTGTACATTTGGATTAATTATTCATATTTTGCTATTGGGTTGACAAATCCTTACAAGATTTAATATATCTTTGGGTGATGAGTCCTTAACTTTGGACTGATTATTCGTGTTTGATATTCGGGTGACAAACTCTAATTTGGATTAAAGGACACGGGTGACGAACCACGCGATCCTACTTATTTGACCTGTGATATAGTTGTGGTATCCTAGATTCTCTAATACGGTTGGTTGTAAATGGATTAATAAATTGTTGATAAAAGCATGCATATCATGGCATTTGTAGGTAATGTTGGTGACGATTCACATTATTGTTGGTTATATGTGCATTGCGGGTAATATTTGTGATGGGTCATATTACTATCTATTCAGTTCTTTCCTGAGACATGCATTCGCATATCATGACATACATGCATTTAATTAAATAGATTAGGAAATTGTGTATTATGATGTTTTATCATTACCTATATTTGATTGTGTTGATATTATGAGCAACTTAAGAAAATGATAACACTGAGTTGATCACTCACTCCCTTTTGGGACGGTGTTTTAAAACACTGCCCAGATGTCATTGATGTAGGTGTCATCAAACCTGCTATCTTAAATGAGGCTTATATGAACCCAATGGAGGAAGTGTCGTACTTTCATATATTTTTTATGACCACGCCTAGTTCTAGCATGCTTTCACTTCATTCTTATTGTTAGAGTAGTTATTTAAGGTCATCGTACATTTAGTATATTCTTGGGCATGTATATTGAATCCCTAGCTAAGTGGACTCTATTTTATGATTGGATGATTGTATGGATATGTTGCATGGTTGAGGTGGCACAACTTTATTTTCAAACTTTGATATACCATTTGGTTTAATTTTTATAATTCAATTTGATGTCATTTTGATTTTATATTAAACTTTTCTTTCAAAAGATAAAAGTAATACTTGGAATATTGGGGACAGAGTGTGTACTCCATCCCTGAATTTCGAGGCTTTACAATGCTGGCCAATGCAAAAGTCCATTAACTCTGAAGAGGTTTTGCAAAATTCAATCACTTAAGGGTTCAAATGTGAGTTTTCAGTCAAAACTTACTAATTTTAGTATGTAATAGTTCTTGCTATTTTAATTGTTTTAAAGTATGAAAAGTCCTAGAATTACTTGAAGCTTTTGTTTTTAGTCTTCTATGAGAGTTTGAATAGGATTTACAAATTTTAGTAGCTTTACTATTTTAAGGAAGTTATGAATTTAAGATTATAAGCTGTATCAATTGATTTATAAAGAGTTTGTATTCATTATAATCAATAATATTGTCTCTTTTAGAGATATTTTTACCTTTAGGATTTAAAGGGTTTTCTTGGATTTTAGGATTATCTCAGAGGAATAAAACAAAGATATTCTTCCCTTTTCACTACTTTCTCGTTGCACTAGTCCAGGTAAAAAAAAGCTAACCAATTTATTTAATAGGTCAGTCTCAGTGTAGGACTCAAACTCGACCCGTTTATCTTATGGGTCGGGTTTGGGTTGAATATCAGATTGCAAGTGGGTTATCTACCAAATAACATTCCTACTCATTTTTCTCCAAAATCTAAAATACCCATTTGAACTTTCTGCTCAGGATGGGTTTGGTATTAGCAATTTTATTTCATTTAAGGTGTTCTTAATCTTTCCCTTGTCATAAAGAGTATTTATTAATTAACCAAATGTTTATACTTTTGTGTTGATTAACTACTACTCCTAGGTATTGGCCTAAGTTGGGTCCATTTTAAGATAGCCCAAATTGGATCCATTAAATATGAGTTTTGAGTTGGTTGATTTTGAGAAGTCCTAAACCTTACCATTTAGTAATTTGGATCCAACTTGTGGACTCAAACCTGCTCAATGGGTCTTAGGGCTGTCAACAGATTGGGTCCTATAATACTCGTACTCAATCTAATTCGGTTTGGGTCTTGCTAGGTCCGGGTCCTTTTAGGTTGGGTCATTTTCTCATTGATCTAAACCCATATTCAATTAAGTTAGGATAGGGATACTGATGGGCTAGGTCTCAAAGATTTTGAATTGTTCAGGGTATGTCTATTCATAATTTTGCCTTTGCTAGCCCAAGTCGGCCCAATGACAACTATAGGTCCAAGTACTTGTTTGGTACCCATGGGGTCTTTAAATCTAGGTTTTATTTGGTTTTGATCTAATAAGAGCATTTACATGGCTGGCTTTGCTTGGTGGTTGACTTTAGATCACATGCATGTGCTAATTTTACACATATACGGTGTGTCATTGGTAAGGTATTCCGTAATAGTGACGGTGGCTATAGTGGCCATTACTGTTACCTTTACAATATAGGCTGTAATGGCAGTAATGGCCCCATGACAACCATTACAGTCCCTCTCTTCTTATTTATTTATTTATTGTATTAAAAAAAGCCTAAAAAACCTGTATTGGTCATGTCATAGATGTTACGAGGCTTTACGAGTAACATAACAGGGTGTTATGGACGTTGTCACAGCCTTTATAGATCATTTTTTCTATAATGACTGATTTGACTTTTATAACCCCGTTATGTATAATGATTGCCACTGTTACCTTTATGCAACGGCTACAACCTCATCAGGACCATTATAGCACACCATGGTCATCGGGTTCCCTTGCATGCCTATGGCCTGTGAAACCTTACTCTATTATAGGAAAAAAAAAAAAAAAAAATCCATTTAATGCACATAATATTAATTTTTATGAAAAAATTACTCTTCAATATTAGTTTTATTATAAAATACTTTTAAATATAATATTTTATCCAAGTATGCTTCTTACATTATAGTTGAAGGCCAAAAGACATTTTCACCGCACTCATTCTCATCTATCCTCTCATATTCTAATGTAGGACAGGTTGCAAGTATGCCGAGTTACGAATAAAATCCCTAAAATCAGTCTCGTCGTTCTCAAGAAGCTTTTCTGATGTCTCTTACAAGCACCACTCTTGCAGTTGCCTCCACGGCCACTTCAAAGGGTCACCATGACCATTGTTTCCATCGCCAAAAAAAAAAAAAAAGAAGAAAAGAAAAAGAGGAAACCTTCATCCAGGTCTATGTATCCAAAGGTTGGATGGCATATAAACATTATGGTGGGCTCTAGGAAGTTTTTAAGGGTGGGTATTCAATCACCACTGTTTCAAGTGGTATGGTCCACCTAAGATTTAAATTTGCTTTATTTTTGGGCTCATGCCTTAAAATGAACTATTAAAATAAACGGACAAAGTGGATATACAACACACATCAAAGTGGGTCCATGGTCGCAGCCTAATTGAATCGGGTGTTACCCCAAGTGGAACAGATTCAGATTTTGTAGAGACCCAGTACTAAAGTCAGTGCTGTGGACCCACAACGATGTATATGTTTTATCCATGCTGTGTTTGGCCATTTTGCCCCTCATTTTAGGGAATTATTCCAAAAATGAGGTAGATCCAAATCTCAAGGTGGATCACAACACAAGAAATAATGGTGACCAAATGCCAACTATTAAAAACGTCTAAAGAGCCACAAAAGTGGATCTAACTAACATTTATGTTTTCCCTTCACCTATGTCCGTGTGATCCAATCAATAAGTTGGATGGCAAAAAGCATTACATTGGCCCTGAAGAACTTTTAAAGAGTGAGTGTTCAATCACCACTGTTTTCTTGTGGTGTGGTCCACCTGAGGCTTGGATCAACCTCATTTTTGGTTCATACACTAAAATAATAGTTTAAAATGAATAGATAGTGTAGGTAAAATACAGGCATTATAGTAGGCCCATATAACTTTTTCAAGCATGGATCCAAGGTCACGGTACTGGAGGGATCATTACGGAATCCAAATCCCAACGGAACGGAATAGAAGTTGCATGGGGTGGGACCTACCATGTTATGTTTCTGAAATTCACTCTGACAATCATGTGTGTGACCCGGTTTCATGGGTTGGTATAAAAAACCAGCCCCATGATTCAGGTGGACCATACCACCATAAACAAGGTAATCCAGTGTACAAGGTGATGCTCTCCCTCAGAACTGCCAACCTCAGTAAGGCCCACCTGAATCACATTGCCTTAGCCCTAAATGTTATTTTATTTGATTTTACATCTAATAGTTTAAGTGGATTTCACATAATAATTATGACAGGCGTTGTAAAAAATCAATTGTGAACGTCTCTCTTCCAACTTTTTCCTTGTGATTTTGATTTTTTAACCTTGTACCTAAGTTAGGATTACACATCTATTGGTTGGAGTGGATTTCACATTGGTTACACATGCTTGTCCTAACAAATTTTCTTTAATATATGAAAGCTGAAACAGTTACGACGTATACACCATGGGATTAGGGGCACTGTGATGTTTTTTTGAAATTAAAAATGTGTAATCCTGTCTTAGAAAGAAGGCCAGAAACACAAGCTAACCTACAAAGGAAAAAATTGGGAACTTCCCATGAGGTCGAGATGTGTGGGCCCACCGTGATGCGTGTCAAAAATCTACTCCATCAGTCAGATGCACCATTACATGGTGGACCTCGGGCTTAAAAATTAAGTCAATCCATGACTTGTGTGGGCCACACAACATACAAAAGTTGAGAGGGGTTACCCTCCCATTAAAACATCCATAATCATTTGTTGGGCCCACAGAGATGTGGTTCACAAATCCAACCCATCCATTATATGCATCCCACTTGGATGAGGGGTCATACCTAGTTTCAGATGCATCCAAATTTCAGGTGGGCCCCACCAAGTGCTTTTATATGTTTTAGGCATGTCTTCACATGATTTTAGATTGTATGGCCCACTTGAGTTCCGTATACGGCTGATTTTTGGGATATCCCATAATTTAAAGGGGACCCATCAAATGCATGATGTTGATGTTCAACACACATCGTGGTGGCGCCCACACAGCTCACACACACACACACACACACACACACACTTTGAAGTCTAAAAAATCAGGAAACTTGTAATGACCCGAAAAATTTCGCGCTAAGACCCGAGTACTACCTCTATTTTCCTTAGAAGTTATTATGGGTTAATTAGCGTTAAACTCGATTGCTTGTGAAATTAGCATCAATCACTTTAAATTTGATCTGCAGGACTCAAAACCTGTAGAATCGTTAGCGCTATGTTACTCTGAAATCTGGGATTCAACAATAAATCCAGTTGCTCTTGGAAATTTTTAGAAGCTTTGGATCGGACCCGGACTGCGCGTCGAAAGTCCGATAGCGATGATCTTAAACAGTTATAGTCACTATGTTGGATTTGACCATCACCTCAAAAATCAAGTCCAAATGATGTCTTGGGTCGATTTGATTGAGTCCGGAGTGAAGAGTGTGAGAACGGTGAGAAATTAAATATGATTTTATGAAATCTGAGTCGTGTTGCTTGCGCGACGATTTTAAGCAATCCGACCATTGGATTCTGACCCAATTTCACCCTCCGATCAGGGAAGATAGCCTAGACATGTTATAATGCTTGTGAACCTGATCGAGTTTCGGTGACCGTTGAATTAAGAGTGGTCCGCCACGGCTGATCTGTAAATCCGATCGGTACGAAAACTCAGTTTGACCTAAATCCATGGTCAATGAGCTTAAGTCCGACCGCATGAGGAAAAAAGACCACCGGAAGTACTCCGTTGGATCGAGAGAGGCCTGATTTGGTTATAACCTAAGTATACCTTGGCCCTGGGGCTATTTTCATCAATGTTAGGCCTATAACCCTCACTCTCTTTTCCATATGAATTTCCTAACCCTAGCTAAGAAAGAGAGGGGAAAAGAGAGAGAAAGTGAGAGAGAAGTTGATGAATCATCTCAAGATTCTTTCCTGTTACTCTACATTCTTAAACCATCACTTCTGAATCGTTATTCCGGTGATTCTAAGTTCCTTCTTGGATAAGTTAATCTAACCCTAATCTGTTTTAGAGCTTAGAAGAGTTTATGTGTTGATGTAGCTCATTTCTATTCTTGCCTTAGGTTATCTAGTCGCCGTTGACGAAGACATATCGTCTGAATTAGTTCGGTGTGCTTTTTCTTGTTTAAGGTGCGGACTATATTCGTATATGTTATGGTTTTCAAGGCTCTCAATGTTAGATAATGGTTTATTATTGTTATGGATGCAATTTCACATGTCAAATGCTATGTTTATTTTGCGTTCCTGATATGTATGTGTTATATGGATATTTGTGTATTCTATGTATATGTAGGAAGTATCGTATACGTATAAAATATGAACATGTGTTTGCCATGATTATTTGTCGTGTACTTGAGCTAATTGTATGTGTGTCAACTCCTTGGCAAAAGAAATTGTCCAAATGCGTGTATTCCAACATACGTCATGTATGTTGAACTATGTAGTCTAAGTGTTTGTAGAAATGTGTGAATGGTCTAAAGTGTAACATATTATCTTATTTTGGGGCGTTGAGAAGCGATTCTCAGTACTCCTATTGGTGTGTATGATTTCTTACATGCAAGTTACATTCTTTGTTCTTTAAGTTCAAGCAATACTTATGTTGAAATCCATGTTAAGTTGATATTCTTCAAATGTTCACATACTACATGATTTAAATTGTTGTTCCATTACTGTTCTAAATTGTATTTGCATATCTCTTGTAGTGAAATGTGTTTGGGACTATGAAATAGTCCAGGAAATCGGTAATCGGCCTTGAGTTCGTGGATGAGGTTGTTTTCGCCACGAAGGACGTGATTTGACGAACTCGAGTCGTATTAGAATTGTCGGCAGTGGTTTGACCACACAGAGTGTTTGCATACTCTATGTCGTTCAACCCAACGTGCGCTCATGCTAGTCGAGTTCGTCAAGTAACCCGATTGTCCAATGTATGTTCACCATGTATGGACACTATTGCTTGAATCTAGGGTACCAAACTTACCGATGAAATCCCGTTAACCGTTGTACCTTGATCCGCTAAGACTCATGAGCCGGAAATGGTGGTATGGGATACCGTGGTCAAGCGGTCGGCCTACGCTAGGGTGACGAGCCTCCTCGTAGTGATCAGTGAGCACACCAGACTTGTGAGCCGATTATGGTGGTATGAGACACTATATTCGTGCTGTCGGCCTACATTGATTGGTGACGAGCCCTTTGTAGTGACCTCTAGCATACCTTGATACTGCATTAAGGCGACGAGCCTTAGAGTAGTAACGAAGGTATGATAGGCGTGCATTGATTGGTGATGAGTCCTTTGCAGTGACCTAAAACCATATGATATATGAGATGGCCTAGGACTGACGACCCTAGAATGGATCATTGTGTGGAAATTGATATGAGGAAGGTACCTTAGCTTCCCAATCTTGCTGTATGAAAAGGACTAATAATAACTTGGTAATCATGTTCATGCACCGCATTTGCATGTGCGTGAAAGTCGTTGGCACTACGGGAGGTTGTCATGCGTAACGTAAGATGAAGACGCTGAGGGAGTGCTGGCGAGGGTATGCATCATTTTTACATACATCCTTGCATTAACAAAAGTACATTAGAGTTGTTTAATTGTATTGCCTTACCATTACTACTTGATTGAATTGATATCATGTTAACTTTTGCGGTATTGTTCCACTGAGTTGATCACTCACTCCCACGTTCTGGGAAGGTGTTGTACACACCAACCAGCTCTGTCTTAGATGCAGATGTTGACGCGACCTCTGAGGCAGAGCAGGAGTTCGAGGATGATGAGGCCGCATTTTCTTTTATGCAGTTCTCAGGCAGGTTCTTGTGAGCCATGTCCTGATGTGCGGGGGATTCTGGGTTATTGTACTAGATGATCTCATTTTGATACTTGTATTTTTGATAACAACACTTGTAAGTATGACCTGACATGTATACGTATTTCAAGGACTTGCACATGTACACATATGTTTCTTTAAGTCTTCCGCTTGCGTCTTTCACTTATCTCTGAATTATATTTACAGTTTGGCTTAATCTATTCCATGTTTTATGTACTTTTACAGACAACATACATCCATCATTAAATATATTGCATAAGTAATGTTTTGAAACTTGGGAGCTGAGTTATGCTCGACCCCCGAATTTCAGGGCGTTACAAAACTGTTTCGAAATTCATCATCACCTTGTACATTGTTTTCAATGGTATGGTCCACTAAAATCACAGATGGAATTGACCAGAATTTATCCAGGCCTCAAAGGCTGATATCTAAACCTGACGCTATTACCCAACTCGTCTGAATAAGTGGTCCAGACCCATTAAAATTGGGCGGATCCATTGGCTACCCACTGGTCTAGGTACCCATTGACAGCCCTAATGGGGTCCAAATTTCGAACCTAAACTCACTTATTGTTGGGTCTGACCAATTGCCAGTCAAATCAACCTAACCCATTTGCACCCCAATGGCATAATACTGGCCAATGTAGCAAGCTTACCATGCTAAATCATTTCTCAGGTACATCTCACGCATGCAGGATAACAGATCCAAGACATGGTTGCAACCTAACGGACCATCAACTGTGGGCCCGTCATCAAAATCAATAGGAGGCCAAAGATTCACCCAACATAGATGCCTAGCCAGCTTGGGAATGGATAAGCAGATAAACACGACTTGATTGAGCCTGATCCAGTCACTGGTTGCGCATGTGCATGAGAAAAAAAAAATAGAAAAGGAAATTTTACAAAGAACTACCTAAATGATATGGATTTTACATTCTTGTGCTTTTTTCAAAAAGGGTTTCAAGCAGCTACTTGATATTGGCTGCTTTGTCGGCCATACCGTGATGTTTATGTAAAGTTTATCATGAGCACCTGGTGCATCACTATATTTTAAGCCAATGATCCAAAAATATCCCCATCTGACGTTCAGGTGGATCACATGATTGAAAAAGGTGTTTAGACATCATTCACCCTCAAAACTATTTCTCTTGGTATGACCCAATTGAATCATAAATGAACAGAATTTTAGGGCTCAAGCTAAAACTTTTGTGTGACATCTAATTGTTGGAATGGATTTCATGTAATTATTATCTGAATTGAAGTCTATCTATTGTTTTCTTTGGTGTCTCATCTGAATCCCAGATGGAGCTTGGTTTTTATTTTTTGTCCTTTCTGGGAGGGGGACTAAGATAAGATTATATTTTCAATTGTGAGAATATATCTTAAATAAACATCATGCCAGGCCTCGCCAAAAATAGATCCCACATCATTTCATCCAAAAGGACCAAGTATTTTAAAAAATAAAATTGATGTTTATGTAACATCCACTCTAACCATTAGATATTTAGTAGAATATTAGGGTTAAAGAAAAAAATCAAGCTAACATGTGATTCTTACTGCACACTAAATGAAACAGTTGGAAGAGATGTCCACCTTTAATTTTTAAAAGGCTCATTGTGATAATTAAATGAAATCCACTCCAGATTCAATACAAACATTTAGGCCTACATTCCAAAAATCATATCAATTTGGGATTCACATGAGCCAGGCTAATGCAAACAGTTTAGAAGTGAGTGCACCTTGTACATTATTTCTAATCATGTGGTTCATCTGAATCACAAATGAAGTTGTTTTTTTGGATTCTAGACCTAACATCACGTGGGGCCCACCTGAGTCACTCACCCGAGGTAGCTTTTTTTTTTTTTTAAATTGAAAAATTATTGAAATGTAAATTCCATGTAAATTAAGTAGTTGTTTGTAAAATTCCAAAAAAATGGTTGGGTTAAGATGGACTGGATAAGGACGCCATTAGCGTGGGCGACACAGCAAGTTAGTGTAGCACGGAAGCTATGTGGGCCCCACCGTGATGTAAATGTGTCATAAACTTTCCATCCATTTAGCCGGATCAGGTTAGTACATGAACCAAAAATGAGTTAGATCCGTAGCTCGAGTGGGCCAAAAGGTGAGACATCACACGTTAATTCAGACGCTCATGTATAATTCGTCCCTTGTGGCCCATGGCAACGTTGATTTAGCCTGATGTTTTTAGTACAAAGCAGACGACAGTTGTGGTGCCTAACGGACGGAATAATCTCATGTACTTGGTTGCCGTTGAGAAAGAAAGAGAAGAAAGTCATTTAAATAATAATAATAATAAAAAAACTCATCTGTTCGACCACAATAAAACACCCGTAGAAGAATCCCTTTTCTCATCTGGACAGATACAGAGACAGGATGATGATGATGATGCAGGGGTTTTCTTCCGCGAGGAGGTCTCTTGCCATCCTCCACAACAAGATGCAGCAGCAACAGCTACTCCTTTTCTCGACCTCCTTCCTCTTTGATGATACCCAGAAACAGGTCCTCTTTCCTTCTCTCTTCATTTCTCTTTTGCATTTCCATCAATTCCATTATAGAGAATGTTTAGAAATCTTGGATTCCTCAGCTTTCGTTTTGCTTTAATCCTCAATCTGATAGATCAGCGATTGTGTTTGGATGGACTCTTCACATATTTGTTTTTGACTCTATTGCCACCCAGGATCCAGGGTGTGTCTCCATTCACTGGGGCCCACGTGCTGAGATGGTCTGATGATTTGAACCGTCCATATGCTTGTTTTGAGAATGTTTAGAAATATTTGATTCTTCATTTCCGTCACCAGCTTTCGCCTAGCTGCAATCATTGATCTGATAGCTCAGAGATTGTATTTTGAATGGACTTTTCCTAGAGTTTGTTTTGCGTCTGTTGCAACCTAGGATCCAGTTTGTGTTGCCACCCACTGGGGCTCATGTGCTGAGATGGTACCACCCATTTTCTCTTTACTTCCACAAATAAGTTATTGTCCTCTAGTCACACTTCAGTGATGATCCTAATGTTTGATTTTTAGAGTCGAATGAGATCCATTGAGAATTTTCTTTCTGTTTCTAAATTATCTCCAGAAAGTGATAGTCACAATCATCAATTCAGAGTAATTTTCTTATGGTGGCCCATGTAACATAGAATTTGCCACATGAACAGTTCTGATTATTAGACCAATCAGCCTTTTGGCCTGGCCCCAGTGGGCAGTGACATGCTGGATCTCAAGTCGTGCAGAGTTAAAATGAACTCTTTGTATTGAGCCGCAGTTATTAATTATTAGCTTACTGAAGTAGAAATGACCAAATTGTAATTTCCTGAGCATTCTCATAAAGGGACTGGACACTAGATTGCAATCATGTTAGTTTTGGGGCTGTTGGGGCAGGTGATCATGTGAAATCGGGATTAAGCCTAATCCTGATTTTAGCAGGCTCCATGCCCTCCACATTGGATTCACTGCATTTTCTTTGCCTAATTGCAATTGTCGTGTGTGCATTTTCTTCTTCTAGAACTTCCACAGGTGCAAATAAAACGAATCAGTAGTGCTTTTGCACCGTGGATCAAAATACTGTAGGTGACCGCTAAACTTTTGGTTGTATCCCCGATATTATCTCTATCTCCAGCTCAGTGATACCTATAACATTGGTAGCGATACCAATAGCACTGGTAGTATAAAAAATTCTAGGTTTGGTGGTGTATTGCTAAGTCGCCAATGAATCGATATCACCAATGTATCACCAATATTTCCGACTATGTAAATTCCAGGTGTCACTTATATTGCCAATGTATCGATATCTCTAATGTATCACCAATATTTTCGACTGCGTAAATTCTAGGTGTCGCTTGTATTGCCTTTGTATCAACGATATTTCAATAATATCGCCAATGCATCGATATCGCTAAAATTCGTTTGTTAAAGAATTCCATTTCAATTTTTTTAATGGGCGGATGGCTGTGTGTAGTGATTAAATTGTTGACTTTATTATCATTAACATAACATGGATGATATCAAGACCACATTCTTTCATCTCCTTTTTAGTTGTTGGTGATTTCTTTGTGAAATATCGTATTGTCGATATTTTGAAATGCCAATGGATGTTTGGAGGGAAGGTAGGATGGTTGGATGGCTAGATGGTTGGGATTGATGGGATGGTAGGACTAATATCTTACAGCAACACATGCTTTTAAACCCCCATTAAATAGAAACTTAATATGTATGCATTCTTTTTGCAATTTTTTGATTCCCAAATACGCAAATATGTGTACTTTAGCATCTCCTGAAGTTTCACTGGAATTCCCACCGTTTTCCCATGTTTCCTTGCATTTCTGGTTATCGGCGATATTATCGATGATATTGATATTGTTTCCTTATCCCCTGCCAGCTAAACTTGTAATGATACCGAAACTTTGAACACTACTTGGGTATACTTGCATGTGACACATCTATGGTTGTAATTGAAGTGTGGTTAGGTTGATGCTCAGGACTGAGAGTTGGTGTAGAGAAATTTTAGTGTTGTTTACCCTTGTGGAAGGGATAATATCTAGCCTTTTTTAATATAGTGACTTTGGCCAAAGTCTCCTTATCTAAAACGTGATACGATAAGAATCTTATTGTGGCTGTCAAAATGATTGACATGCTTCATAGAGACTGTTATAGAAGGAGTTAAGGGAAGAATAAGGTACATTTCTTGGCTTAAAACGAGGTCTCTAAGTTGTGATGAAGGAGGCTTAATGGCTGTTCGAGCAGGGGGTCAATGCTTTAATGTTCCCTCCTTGCCAAAAACTACACTAGAAAATTCGTCTTGAGTTCAAATATTTTTCATTGTAGTTTTTGGTTTGCTTTTCACATTGCAAAACATTACATAATGGATGTTTGGTTTTTCAACGTTAAATGCACTGTCAGAAAAATACCATGAAATACCTCAATATCACGCAAAACAAAATTAGCTTGAGGAAAAGCTAGATATAGTCTATCACAATTAGCCTTCTTGATAAATGTTGATGTATCTTCATCGGTTCGTATTTCTTTGAAAATATATTGACACTGGCTTAATGAATTCTGGGCAAAAGTTAAATAATTTGTTTAAGGTGTAATCATTCTGTCATAGGATACATGAGGAGTATTATGGGTCGTGTCCATGGATAAGATGGTGGGGGGCATATTTGAAGATGAGGAATCATATATATGATTATTGGTATTGTATTAGCCAATATAGCCATATCGTATCCGTATCAGCATGAGACAATACGCGATATAGGGTTGTATTGGCTTGATACGAAAAAACTGACCAATATCAGCTTGTATCGTGTATCGGCCAATACAGGATGTATCAGCACGACCAATACAGGCTGATATGCCCATAGAAGCCTAATTTTGAATTCCTCTTTTTTATTTTTTTAAAACCATTTAAACCATAGAAGAAGCTTAAAAACTCGTTTTAGGCTAGATCTAGACTTATTTTGAGATCAAAACAAATGATTTGAATGTGATTTGATCCTTAAAAAAAAAAATTGCTTTGAATAGGATTCGGCAAATTGAAGCGAAGTAGACCATATGGGAAAAATCGGAAAGAAGGGTAAACCTTCACTTCCTTTTTTATATTTTCATCTTCTTTTTATTGTATTTCAATCAGTGTTTTAAATAGCTATGCTATGTAGCGTGTAGCTTACGCTATGTAGCGTAGCACAACCTTAACCCTACGAAGCTCATGGAAATAGCTTAAGTCGCATGTAGCCTACGCTACATCATAATTTGCATACACTACATGCTATGTAGACTATGCTACAGGCTATGTAGCTCACATGATGTTTTCAATGATTTGTTTTGTTACATTTTTCCATTTCCAATAAAAATTAGTTGACCTTTTTAATGCAATGAGTAAAATAATCTAAATAACAATATTAAATCAGTTTCATTGCTCTTTCTTTACCTTTATACTTAATCATTTCCCTTTCTTATTACTTTAGGTTGCATTTTATTGCACCAAATATTATGAAATTATGTTAAATTTCATTATTAATCAGTCTAATCCGGTGTAGAATATCATGACATTGGTGCAATCAAGCACCTTGATTAAAAATCTAGAAGTTGTGTGTAGCTTACGCTACACGCTATGTAGCTTACGCCTCACGCTTCAAAGGGGTGAACACTATGCTACATGCTATTCGCTATTTAAAACACTGATTTCAATGTAATGGGCCTTAGTTCAGAAAATCATGCTTGATTTGTGTTCAATTAGGGCCCATTTAGTTGAACTTTAACAAGTCAAACTGATAGACAACATTCTCATGAAAGAATGGTCTAATACACCATCATATGCATGTTTAAAATATTAAAAAAGATTGATTCTTACATATCTTATTACTCTCTCTCTCTCTCTCTCTTCATCTCCCCTCCCCCCCCCCCCCACCCCCCAATATATTTTCCTTTATTCTTTGGTTTAAAAAAGAATTTGACCAATACGGGCCGATATCGGTATGCAACGCCCGTATCGTATTGTTGTTTGGCCGATACCAATATTTAGAACCATGTGAGGAATGAGTAGTACAAACAATTTGATTTTCAGGGGATATATGGTGTAGGGATCGTGTATTGGCTAGTGGGTTTTCTGACTAATATAGAGAGTAAAAGTTTGTCATAAAAGAGAAAGAGAAGAGGCAAGAGAAGGGATAAACAGGGGGGGGGGGGGGGGGGGGGGTTTGTTTTTGGGATGGGAAGAAAAGAGGAAAAGAGAGGTCAAGGTTGGACGTTTATATGCTTAAGGAGAGGATCTATGGATTAGAGGGTAATGAGGACATCATGCGCACATGCACGCCCCCCACCCTACACACGTACTCAAGGAGGAGGAAGGCCCTATTATCGATCTGGATCGACAACGACATCTATGGAGGACCCCCTAGTTAGGTAGCTGTGCTATGGAGCATGGGAGTGGACCCGATCATCATGTGGATTCCACCATTGGATCTCATGATCGTGGCCCACTACCCTAGATGATCTAGGATTTTGAGTTTTGATTATTATCGTTATTAGAAATATCATGAACGATTTTGATTGCGTTGATTAGTTGCTATTTTCACACGCAAGCCACACTTTTTCACACGCAAGCCATATAAGAGGTTGAAACACTAAAGAAAAGATACCATAGGTTCCTTAAGGGATGCTCAGCCCAGGAGCGAATGAAAAGGAGAAAAGGAAATGAAGGAGAAAGGGATTTAAGAGGTAAGATGGTAAAAGATCTGAGCTTGATTGATATTGCTCTGATACCATGAAAGTTTTTTATTAAGAGAAAGATAAGAGGCAAGAGAAACAGAGAAAATAACAAAATGAAAAAGAGGGAAAGAGATGTCAAGGTTGGATGTCCCCACCCTCTTGCTTTTGTCATAAAACCAAAATACCAAAAATACCCCTTATCAATTTACAATATTAGTCCCTGAGAATATAAAGCATGTATTTAAGGTGAGGAAATAAGTTTGGAAATGGAGGATTAGATAGGCTTAACGACAATATTGCCCATATTAATTGACTTTCACACAGAGCTTCTGTTTAAAAGCGCTACCCTTATTTTACTTGGTTATCATGTCTGGGGAGGGAAGATATGATCATGAATTCTTCAACATAGAAATTTTCCGTTTGGAAGGTTGACATCTTGAAGTTGATTATGTGTATTTGTGTTGAACTTGATTGAGTTTCTCAAAGGCTTGTTGGCTTGGCGAGTTCCTGAGAAAATATTTAGCTTCTTAGTTTGTTTCTCTTGAGACTAGTGTTTTAAATAGTTACACTGTATAGCATGTAGCTTATGCTATGTAGTGTAGCTTAGCCTTAACACTACTTATCTCATGAAAATAGCTTAAGTCATGTGTAGCCTATGCTGTATGATACTTTTGCGTGTGCTGCATGCTACATAGACTATGCTCCACGCTATGTAGCTTATATTACAATTTATTTTTCACTACAACATTAAAATTAATTAATGTTTTCAATAACTGGTTACATTTTTCTATTTTCAATAAAAATAGTTGATCTTTTCAATACTTTTAGTAAAATAATACAAGTAACTATATTGAATCAGTCTCGTTGCTCCTTTATATTTAATCACTGTCCTTTCCTATTACTTTAAGTTGTGTTTGGTTGCACCAAATATCATGAAATTTTGTAAATTTCATTATTAATCAGTCTAATTTAGTGTAGAATATCACGAATTAATGCAACCTTGATTAAAAATTTAGATGTAGCATGTAGCTTGCGCTACACGCTATGTAGCTTACGCCTCACGCTTCAGAGGAGTGAATGCTACGTTGCATGCTATTCCCTTTAAAACACTGCTTGAGATTATATTAGAATGACATGGATTTTTGTCCTCTTATTTCCCTAATTTTTAACTCAATATAACCATTTGTTTTCAGTCAATATGGTTATAATGGGTTTTTTTTTTTTTTTTAATTTTTAATTTTTAATTTTTTTTAATTATTATTATTATTATTATTGTTATACAATATCTACAATGCCATCCCCGAGTTTGTAATAGGGTTTGGTATGAGCTAGGGAGGGTTAGCCTGAGCTTAACTCGATTATCAGGCCTAAAGTTAGGATTGGGCCTGCTTGTTTAGTAATCGGGTTGAGGCCCATTCCCGGCTGTTAACATCACAAATGGGCCTATTCTCGGGCTTGGTTTTGGCCTTAATAGAGAATTTTTCCAAACTTAGGTCCAACTTGACCAGTTTTATTAATTAGGCTTCAAAATCAGGTTCATACCTGACTGTTGGCTTCTTATACCCGAGCCGACTCTTATTGGCTCAAACTTGAGGTGTGCTGTGTTGGAGGAGAGAGAAATCTACCCCCCCACCTTGAAGGTTGCGCCTAGACTCTGGAAAGACCAAATAACCTTAATCCCTTCTCTTTTTATCACCCATACCACACGCATTGGTCAATGAGAGGATGCCATGTGGCACTCCCATCCTCTCAACCAATCACAACCCTCTAAGTCACCATTTACCTCCCAAACTTCACCAAAATAACCAAAATGCCATCCCATATACCTATAAATGCCCCGACTCATTCCATTTCAACACACACCATTACCTTGATTCCAGCCCATAGGCTAGCCTAGCCATGCCCATGCCCTCCTACAGCCCATAGGCTAGCCTAGCCATGCCCATGCCCTCCTACACACCCCTGCCATCTAGTGCGGCTCAAGTCTCAAACCTTGCGACAATCCATTCATCTACCACCCTCTCATAGCTCTCTCATCGGATATCCCAAGTCATCGATCAAGTTGTATTCATAATTTTCATCATTCCTCATCTAGCATTTACATCATCGCATTTGTTCCAAACCCCTTGCTCCTCTAGTCTGTTCGAGCATTTTCTCTGGGGTTTGTTGGTTTTCTTTGGATCTTACCACATCAGAAACTCGAATTGGTTAGACTATTTTCTTTTCTTGTCGTCTCTTTTAGGTGAATGGGTGCTGGTAGATCGCCTTGACGATCTCTCACTCAATCACAAGTTAGATACTAATCATTTTCCTTTTCTTTTTTGTCTCTCTAAGGTAAACGGGTGCTGGCCCTTGAAATCTGTTTGATCCCACAAAGTAGAGACTGCGCTTACGTGTGGGCGAAGAGGGTTCCTAGCACCTTCATTCATCACTGAGGTCCCTTACTAGGAATCCTAGGTTGCAGATCAAGAGTCATTATTAAATAGGGGATCCCCAGATTCTTTGGTTTCTAAAGATTCTGCAGGGTCTAGCTGACTGTGGAAATCTGAGTTACTAGCTAGTGGTGACTCCAAGTCAAACGTTTCATATTCCGTTCTAAGTCAAGCCACAAAAGCACATGAGCAAAAGCCTGAAAAGGGCCCCGTGGGTGCGACCCTGATATCCAACGTTCACACCACCCTAAGAATTTTTATTAGTGTTTCACTGATTTATTATAACATCTTGAAAAGTGTTCACTGGAACTTTATTCACAAGCATGCACCATGGTGTGCCAGTCCAAGTAATTCTCTTAGTTCCCTATACCGGTTACTTATAACTAGGATAATGCATTCACGCTCCATGTGCGTGCATAACTTTTATTGAATAGTGAGCTTAACACGTCCTCTATATTGGGGAAGTGGCGCGTGCAAAGTATGTGGAGAGAGGAAGGGAGAGAAATTGGGAGAGATTTTTGGAGGGGAGAGATAAAAAAGGAGGGAAAGGGTGCCAGACATAGGATTGTGCTACTCACGTACAAAAAGGAGTGGGTAAAATTTGAGCCATTTGTTTACATGGATAAATCCAAGGCATCACTTTATAAGCATGAAGATTTTCAAAATTCCATAAATACGCTTATCAATTTTGGAAATCTTATTTAATGTCCCATAAAATCTTAAAGGTAATTGGATGGGTAAAGATGTCTGTTTGCTGTTGGTGTGATATATAGTTGAGATATTATTCTGTTTCTTTTCCCAATCTAGATTCTTTTCCGATGAAAAAGTTAGTAGATTTTTTAGTATACTAGGAGTGGAAGCTCCTCCCTTGTGACAAATGTTTAAAATACACACTCATGCCTCTTGAGAAGATGAATTTTTGGGTGGCATTCTTCACAGTGATCGATAGAAGTGATATTTATGGGGCTACCATAAATCACTATTTTGATCACTTGATTCTAAATTTAGCAATGTAATATTGACTCTTGATGTTGAGGAACTTCACATTTGTTCAATAAGCACTACATGATTTAGATTAGGAGTTGTTTGTGAAATCTACCAATTTGCGTAGTGTACGGCAAGATGCAGCACCTATATTGGACGATACTGTCTTTGGGATAATGTTAAATGAGATCATGAGTTTGGTTTTCTCCTTCCTCTTGGATGTGCCTTCTCCACTTTGAGAATTGTTATGCATCTAGTTCTGCCTGAAGATTCTTTCTTTTGCATCCCTTCCTTTCTTACTCCATATTTAGTCAAATGATCCATAATGTTTGATTATGCAGCTGACAAATGATAATTATGTGTGGTGATGTTTATAGTTTAAAGAAAGCGTCTCACAATTTGCACAAGAAAGTATTGCTCCACATGCTGCAAAAATAGACGTGACGAACTATTTCCCAAAGGTATGAAGTGTTACCTCCGAATTTCTTTTGATATTTAATATGGAATTTTAATAATAATAATAATAATTATTGGCTAGGATGTTAACTTATGGAAGCTCATGGGCGATTTCAATCTCCATGGCATTACTGCACCAGGTATTGTTTGTCATTCATTCTAAATGGGAATAATACATACCATCAATGCTGTCAAAATCATTATCGTATCGCAAATCGTAATAGCCTAATAGGGGTTGAATTGTATTGAATCGCAAATTGTAAGATTTTTTATGATCTTCTTAAAAATATGAAAGATATAAATAAATTAGGAAAAAAATTTAAAAATCAGCAATCATCCTTTTATCATCAATATGTACCAGGTAATACCATGTCTTGATAGTGTTAAATGATTCTTATCTTTAAGTCTATCAAGAAATTTTCTTTAAAAACATACAAGGATCCTTTAATAATTTATGTTCTTGTTAACTTTCTTGGTTGTAGAATCACGTTGGAAATGCGGCATTTGATTTTATAGATTGATGGAAAAAGATATTTTGATTTCTAACCATCATTCCACAATACGAATAAGTCAACATGATTGTAACCATCCATAAAAACATTTCCAGATAAGTCATACATCAATATGGTGTTTTAACTAGCTAAGAAGTAAGAAACAATAAAGAAAGCTATACAGTTTAACTTTGAAGATGATATATATCATTTAATCTCTTATAAAGAACAAAATAAAATAATTTACCTTTTCTAAATGATTCCTTTTTTTTTTTTTGTAAATGATTCTTAAAACCCCCACCAAGTTAAAAACATTAAATGAAAGCCAACTGAAGCTTAAAATAGAAGAGAACAAGTATAATTTGAATTGTAAATTGGAATTTGAATCCTAAACCGTAGGATTCATATAAAAAGGGATTCAAATAATTTTGCTTAAGATACAACTCAAATCCTAAATCGTGAATCTAAATCGTAGGATTTTGACAACACTGCTTACCGTTACTTTTGTGAATAGTCTTATTTGCCTTTCTTTATGACATGTTATTTTGTAAGTGGTTTCTCGGACTGGATTTGATTTATCTTTTCACTTTTATCATACAAAGCATGTTATAGAACTCACTGGTGCATTTTATCAGAGTAGATGATGCCTTTCTTCATAATATTAATGTATTTTACCTAAAGAAAAATAACTTTACCAAATTATAATATCTTTATACAATGATTGAGTTTTTAATACTAATAGAGGAAGATCACTTGCAAATGTAATTAGACTTTCTGCATATTTACTGATGGCAAGTGTTACTTTGTATGCAATTTCACACGTGTGCTCTTTTTTTCAACCATGGGAAGAAGATAAACCATGGTTGTTGGTAGGGTCTTCTATCAACCATGGGAAGAAGATAAACCAATGCAATTCTGTCCTTTTTTTCCCACATATTTGCTGATGGGAAGTATTATTTTGTAAGCCATTTCATATATGCTCTCTATTGAATTTGTTAGATGGTTCCGAGTTGTGTATTCTATAAATCTTGCCAGGAGGAGAAATTAGGAGGGCATCAACCTGAGTTGTAGAGCGTAAACCTCAGATTAGAGCTTGTAATGCAATTCATGTTTTATCCTAGTTTTGTAGTTCTCATGCAGTATCACAATGGCTTATAACTGTGCTCATCTACCTTATTCTATCAAATATTTGTTTAATTATATTTATGTGGCTTTGAAATTAGAGACCTGCAATTCCATGTGGTATTAGAGCAGATTGAAACTAGCTCCTCAGCCTGAAAATCTTATTTTAGATTTTGTGTTGCATTACTAGACTATCATCCTTATTCTATATTGCATATAAGTATTAGTGCTTTTTCTTCTTGCACAAATTCACTAGCTTTGAGAGACGCCTTCTCCGTTCAAGTATTGCATTACTAGACTATCATCCTTATTCTATATTGCATTACTAGACTATCATCCTTATTCTATATTGCACATAAGTATTTGTGCTTTTTCTTCTTGCACAAATTCACTTGCTTTGAGAGACACCTTCTCCGTTCAAGTATTTTATTTTAGATTTTATACAATACCTTTTAAATTTAGTGCCTTTTGTTTTAGGCTGTGGCATAGCTGTTTGAGACATTTGTCTTTCTAGGCATTGAAGTTGTCATTTCTACTTGTTTAAGTCAGTTTTAAGTCATAATTTATAGTTTGAAGTTTGTGCATTGTCCAAGCATTGTAGATCAACTTTTCCCCCAAGTTTGAATAAAAGTTTGTTTTTGTTTCATATTGTTCATTCTGATGTATGGGGACCTGCTCCCATTGTATCCATGGATGTCTATTGACATTTCATTTCTTTTGTAGATGATTTCTCCTACCGCGCTTGGTTGTATCTCATGAAGACTCACATATTATTAAAAATATTCATAAGATGGTTCTCACCCATTTTGGTAAGAGAATAAAAGTATTTCGGTCAGATAGTGGTCGAGATAGTTTGAAGGTGAATTGTGGGGTTATTTAGAAGAGTATGAGATGATCGTGCATACACTCAATAGAATGGAGTGGCAAAACGGAAGAATCATTATCTTTTTTAAAGTTACTCAGAGTTTCTTGATAGGGACGCACATTGCAATGCGTTTTGGGCTAATGTTGCGCTTACAACAACTACCTTTCTTATTAATCGTATGCGATCCAGGGTATTGGAGTAGAAGTCCCCACATTAGATTTGTAGATTGGTATAGAGATTGAAAAAGAGCAGAAAGAAAGAGAAAAGAAGAGGAGAGAAGAAAAGATATAGGAAGAAAGGAATAGGTTAGAGTTTCACATCCCCACCCCCTTTTCTCTTTTATTAAAGTAATAAAAAATAAATATGACAAAAATACCCCGTACAATAAACTTTATGTCCATCATATCCCAAGACTAAAAACACTAAGAAACTTGTGGACCATAGGCTCATAATAAAAACCAAGAGGGCCATGGGCTCATACCCAACTGTTAACACTCTCCCTCAAGCTGGAGCATAGATGTCATGCATGTCTAGTTTGGAAACAAGTTTTTCGAACTGAGATTTTCCAAGCGCCTTGGTGAATAAATCTGCGATTTGATTATGTGATGGTGTGTGGATCTGTCCTTGAGATATCTTGTCTCAAATGAAATGGAAATCAACTTCTATATGCTTCGTTCTCTCAAGAAAAACAGGGTTATTGGCAATATGTATTGCAGCTTGGTTGTCGCAATGTAAAGATATTGGAACTTGAACTTTGAAACCCAATTCTTCGAGAACAGATTTCAACCACATAAGTTCACAAGTCGCATGTGCCATTAACCTATATTCGGCTTCAACACTTGATTTGACAACCACATTCTATTTCTCACTCTTGTAAGTAACCACATTACTGCCTAGGAAGGTGCAATAACCCATATTCGACCTTCTATCATGTCTCGGCCTTACATAATCTGCGTATGAATAACCTGCTACTAGAAGATAACCATGAGTTCTATATAGGATACCCTTCCCAAATGAACATTTCAAATACCCGAGGATCCTCATAATTGTTGCTAGGGGTGGTGTCCTTTGATTTTGCATGAACTGACTCACCACACTTTTTGAAAAGGCAACATCAGGCCTGATGATGGTCAAATAGATGGGTTTGCCAACAAGTATCCTGTACATACCAGGGTCTTCTAACAATTCTCCTTTTTCAGCTTCTAGTTTGAGATAAGGGTCCATTGGAGTGTCAACTGGTTTGGCTCCTAACATCCATGTTTGTTTGAACAAGTCTCAAGTATATTTTCTTTGACATAGATTTATTCCAACTTTTGATTTTTCCACTTTAATGCCCAAAGAATATTAAGAAGACTAAGATTTTTTTTATTTGAAATTGAGTTTAAAGGTATGCCTTTAACCTTTTAATACCCTCAAAGTCATCACTAGTCATTATAATATCATCAACATACACATCCGAAAGAATGTAGCAAGAGGTTGAGTGCTTTGAGAAGACCGAGTGATCTACTTTATTCCCTTTTAATCCAAACTATACAACTACACTATTGAACTTCTCAAACCAAGCCCATGGTGATTGATTCAACCCATATATTGACTTGTTTAACCTACATACTCTAAATGACTCCCCCTGAGCAATACCCAGAGGTTGCTCCATATAAACTTCTTCATGTAGGTCTCCATGCAAGAATGTGTTCTTCACATCCAACTGAAAGAGACGCCAATCATGATTCTCAGCGAGTGAAATAGCAACCCGAATTGAATTAAGCTTAGCTACTAGGGAAAATGTATCCACAATCTACCCCATAAATCTAAGAATATCCCTTGGCAACCAACTTGGTTTTATAATGATCAATTGACCCATCTGGTAGGAACTTAGCTGTGTGTAACCATCTACACTTTACTGGAGTCTTGCTTGAAGGAAGATCAATTAGCTTCCGAGTATCATTGGAGGACATGGCTTTCATCTCTTCATCCATAGCTCGTTTTCAATTTTCATTGGACAATGCCTACTGGAATGACTTAGGAATGGATACAATAGAAAAGGTAAGGGCAAACTTAAGATAATTTGTGGACAAATGGGTAAAAGTGACAAAGTTGGAAATAGGATGAGTAACACAAGAATGTTTACCATTCCGAATCATAATAGGAAGATCATAGAAAAGGTAGCTCGTTTTCAATTTTCATTGGACAATGCCTCCTGGAATGACTTAGGAATGGATACAATAGAAAAGGTAAGGGCAAACTTAAGATAATTTGTGGACAAATGGGTAAAAGTGACAAAGTTGGAAATAGGATGAGTAACACAAGAATGTTTACCATTCCGAATCGTAATAGGAAGATCATAGAAAAGGTAGCTCGTTTTCAATTTTCATTGGACAATGCCTCCTGGAATGACTTAGGAATGGATACAATAGAAAAGGTAAGGGCAAACTTAAGATAATTTGTGGACAAATGGGTAAAAGTGACAAAGTTGGAAATAGGATGAGTAACACAAGAATGTTTACCATTCCGAATCATAATAGGAAGATCATAGAAAAGGTAGCTCGTTTTCAATTTTCATTGGACAATGCCTCCTGGAATGACTTAGGAATGGATACAATAGAAAAGGTAAGGGCAAACTTAAGATAATTTGTGGACAAATGGGTAAAAGTGACAAAGTTGGAAATAGGATGAGTAACACAAGAATGTTTACCATTCCGAATCGTAATAGGAAGATCATAGAAAAGGTAGCTCGTTTTCAATTTTCATTGGACAATGCCTCCTGGAATGACTTAGGAATGGATACAATAGAAAAGGTAAGGGCAAACTTAAGATAATTTGTGGACAAATGGGTAAAAGTGACAAAGTTGGAAATAGGATGAGTAACACAAGAATGTTTACCATTCCAAATCGTAATAGGAAGTTCATTTGCAATTTCAGGAGACGTAAAAGAACTAAGAACCCCAGTAGGTGCAATAGTCGACTATGTGGATTGAAGAGGAATAGTCCGTAATGCTTGATCTTTTCTCCTTTCTCTGTAATAAGTTTGTGTGAAACCCTTTTGAGGTAATGGCGGTATCTCAACATCAAATTCTGAAGGAAATACCTTTGGCAAGGGAGCTTCCATAGATTTGGCGTCGACATTACGATCATCTTTAGCATAGAATGAAATATCTTCAAAGAGGTCGCATCAATAGTCATAAAATGCTTCTTAAGAGTTGGGGAATAACATTGATATCCCTTTTAAGTACGTGAATATCCCCAAAAAATACTCTTAGTTGAACGAGATAAGAGTTTATCTTGATTTGACCCAAATACACGCGTAAAGAAAGTACAGCTATACACTTTAGGAGGAGTGGGAAAAGCTAGTTGATTAGGAAACAACATAAAGAATGATGTTTTGCCATCTAAAACTAACGAAGGCATCCTATTGATCAAATGACATGCAGTAAGAACTGCATCACCCCAAAAGATTTGTGGAACATTCATTACTAGTAATAAGCTTGAAAAAGGCGAGCTAACAGTCCTTTTGGGGGGGGGGTTGTGAATAAGACAACATAATTTCATGAACGTTTGTAAGGGTCAAGATCTCAAACCAAGCAAGAGACAAGAGAGCTATCTATTACAAGCATTCACGACATTTGCATAAATAAATTACAATCATTCACCACATATACAAAAACTAAACTTCCATCACAAACACCAGGAGTTATAGTGGTTCGGTGTGTACACCAACTGTTCTCAAATAGTCACACCTACTCCACTCCCAATAATCACAACCCACGTGATATTGGCGTTCACTAAAAACAAGGTTTTTACAGGTTCACCTTAAAACCTTACACAGTTGTGATTTTAGAAGGGCTATCACAAACAGAAACCCCATGCCCAATACATGAGATTTTCTAGCTATCTCAGTCAAAACCAATACATGAGATTTTCTAGCTATCTCAAAGAAACCAAAAATACAAAATATAGAAATGTATTTATCTTCTTCTTGAAGACGAATTTCTTAAAGTAGCCTGTAGAACCACTTTGCTTGAAGTAGGTCGTTCAATGTCCAGTAACACTAACAAAGGTTCTAGGTTCTAGATTGATTTTAAATTAATTCAAACCAAGGGCTACTTGTTTGAATTCCTTAAGATCTCAAAGAAGAGTGATTACTCTCTTTTAAAAAGTAAGATTCATGAAAAGAGATCAAGGAATCAAAACAAAAGCTATATAAACAAAATATTAAAATACCGTGTAATAGCTTGAAGATAGTGGGGACTTCTCTCTTTCTAACTGAAGGCTTTTCTTAGCTTGGATGAGTAATTTCGGAATGAGAGAAGGCCTCTATTTATAGGCTGAAAAGTTGTTGCTTCGACTCGTCTAAGGTCTCCTTTGACTCGTCTAAGATCTAACCAAATTTCAAATTTTGGGCTCGATCGGAAAAACTGTTCTTCGACTGGTTGAATGCCCTGCTCGACTGGTCGAGGGTGTCAAATTTAAGTTGCTGGACTTCGAGTCAAGCAACCCTCGACTGGTCGAGAAACCACCAGAAATAACCGTTTTTTAGATTTCAAACTTGGACTGGTCAAAGACTATCCTAGACTGGTCGAGCCACAGCTTAGACTAGTTGAACCAAAGCTTAGACTAGTCGAACTAAAGCCTAACCAAAGTATAAGAACCCATTTAAGTTTACCATTTGAAAGCACCAAAGTCTAAGGTCTTTCTAGGGTCAATTATACCTGAGAAAACTAGACATTGAAGATTAACGCTTGTTCTTCTTCTTAAATCTTCAATAGAGCATAGTAGATCTTCAACTTGAAGTATATTGAAGGTGGAGCTTGATTTTCTACTTGAAGTGTAGTAGAACTTGAACTCATTCTGTCTTGAACTTTAGCTTGAACTTTCCAACTTCATAACTTGTACTTTCCAACTTCATGACTTGTACTTTAAGCTTGGTCTCCATAGTAGATGATGAACTTGAATGACTTGAGACTTGAACTTCCATTTTGATCTACATTAGATGGACTATAACTCAAGCTGTTTTGTCTAAACGAAATTTGACAAACAACAGTGTGCTTTATACAATATAGCACTTACAAAGCTTGAGTCACTTCCACTAGATATCCATTCTTACGTTCAAGCACCCCATTTTGTCGGGGAGTATAAAGCATAAGAAGTCTAGTGGATAATGCCCTAACTTTATAAATATGTTTGAAAATCCTTGAAAACAAATTCTAGAGCATTATCTGATTTAAATATGCACAATTTTGCACCAATTGATTCTTTATTTCATTATAAAAAATTTGAAATACATGATCAACTTCCGACCTATACTTTATTAGATATAATCATGTCATCCTAGGGCAATCATTAATAAAGAGAACAAAGTATCTAAAACCTAATAAACTTGGGGCTTAAACTGGTCCCCACACATCACTATGAACTAATTTAAATGGAACATCACTTCTTGAGTCAATTCTAGACGGAAAATGAAATCTATGATGTTTACTCAACTCACATGTTTCACACTCCAACTGTGACATCTCGGGAAGAGATGGGATGAGAGTCTGTAGATTTTGGAGAGACGTCTCAAACAATGATGCCACTAAATTGCCGAATATGAAGGAAGCACCACCACATCTACCCATTTTCTCTCCAAGTAATACAAACCATTCCTCTCACAACCTCCAATTGTCCTTGTTAATTAGGACAACATGGACAGCATGTCAATCTGTCAATCAGGACAGCATGGACATCATGGCAATCAGGATAGCATGGACAACATGTCAATCAAGACAACATGGACAACATGTCAATCAGGACAGCATGGACAACATGTTAATCTGTCAATCAAGACAGCATGGACATCATATATTTAGCCACACAGCATGTCAATCAGGACAGCATGGACAACATATAGTTAGCCATAATTAGGTCATCTAATTATAGCATGATTGTGTCAATCAGGACAACATATATTTAGCCATAATTAGGTCATCTATTTATGGCATCTATCTTGTACAGTTATTGATTGTATATATCGTACAGTTATTGTTTCCTTGTTTGTTAGCCTAGATTGATGTTAATGGCTGCAATTCAGCCTTGTAATTAGCCTAGAGTTTCTATATAAACAGAGGAACCTCACAATGAGGAAATCTAATCCAAAATACTTACATGGTATCAGAGCCTGTTCTGAGATTTCATGGTTGGGTTGGGACTAATCTGTTGGTCTCCTTGGCTGTTGATACCTTCAAAGGAAGGTGTAGACAATTCTGGTGGGTTATAAACTGCTGTTCGACAGTTTCTGTTGAGAATAGGAAGTTTCTTTCTTGCTGGAAACTCACATTTCGTGGTGATTAGTGGCTGTCGGCGTATCCAGTTCTTGCTGGAAACTCCATTTTGATCTCCTTTTGTTTTAAGCTTGCTGGTTGTAGGCTTGTTTTTGGACTAGGGGTGAGGTGGTCCGGGCACCATGTCTACTAACAACTTGGATTCTTTTGGTGTGTGCTTCACGGGCAAAAATTATTCTGCCTGGGAATTTCAATTTTGCCTATTTGTCCTGGGGGAAGAGTTATAGGGTCACATAAATGGAAGTGATCCAGCTCCTACTGACCTTTCTAAATTGGGTCACTGGAAAGTGAAAGATGCTAGAGTCATGACATGGATTTTAGGATCTGTTGATCCTCTAATTGTCCTAAATCCGAGGCCGTACAAGACTGCAATAGATATATGGGAGTATTTAAAGAAGGTTTACAATCAGGACCACACAGCCGGACGCTTTCAATTGGAATATGAGATCAATTACACTCAGGGCGATCTCTCCATACAAGATTATTTTTCTGGGTTTCAAAACTTGTGGAGTGAATTTGCTGACATTATTTATGCTAAGATACCAGCTGCATTTCTCTCTGTTGTTCAGGAGGTTCATGAACAGAGCAAGAGAGATCAGTTTCTAACGAAGTTACGGCTGGAATTTGAGACAACTCGCTCCAATTTGATGAATCGTGATCCTTCTCCCTCTTTGGATGTGTGCTTTGGGAAATTACTTCGTGAAGAGCAGCGTCTTACAACAAAGGGTACTTTCCGCATGACCTCTAATGACGTCGCTTATGCAGCTCACGGGAAAGGTAAGGGTAGGGATATGCGGAAGGTCTAATACTTCAGCTGCAAGGAATACAGGCATATTGCTACTCACTGTGCCAAGAAATCTTGCAATTATTGCAAGAAGCCAGGACATTATCAAAGACTGTCCAACTCGTCCCCAGAATCGCCAAACTAATGCCTATCAAGTTGCGGTGCGTACTTCTACTTCCGCTAATTCCTCTACAGCTGGTGATCCCTTTGTTCTTACTCCTGAAACAGTTCAGCAGATGATTATTTCAGCCTTTTTAGCCTTAGGGCTTCAAGGTAACAGTACACTACCATCTTTACCTTGGCTTGTTGATTCTGCTGCGTCTAATCATATGACTAGTGCCTCCAACACTCTTACCAATGTTCGGAATTATCATGGCTCATCATACATTCAGATTGCTGATGGTAGTCAGTTATCTATTCATGCTGTTGGGGATATTAATTCATTAGTTAATGAAGTTTTTGTATCTCCTGAGCTTTCTACTAGTCTCATTTCCATCATACAATTGGTTGATAACATCTGTAATGTTGTGTTTTCTCGTGATGGTTGTATTGTGTAGGATCAGGTGTCGAGATACTCGTGAAGGGGCCTAAAGTTGGACGATTGTTTCCTCTACATTTTTCCATTCCTTCTTGCATTTCTTTGGCTTGTACTACTGTAAACAATAAGGGTGAAGTATGGCACAAACGTTTGGGTCATCCTAGCTCTATTGTCCTATCTCATTTAGTAAACTCTGGTTTGTTGGGTAATACAGATCAATTTTCCTCTCATCTCTCTTTTGATTGCTCAACATGTAAATTAGGTAAGAGTAAGTCTCTTTCCTTTCCTGCTCATGGTAGTCGTGTTGAAAGCTATTTTGATTTGATCCATAGTGATGTGTGGGGTATTACTCCTATATCTCATGCAAATTATAAATATTTTGTCACGTTCATTGATGATTATAATAGGTATACCTGGATTTATTTTCTTTGTTCTAAATCTGAGGTATTTTCTATGTTTCAACAATTTGTGGCTTATATTGAAACTCAATTCTCTTCAGGCATTAAAGTGTTAAGGTCCGATTCGGGTGGTGAATATATGTCTCATGAATTTCATGCCTTTCTCAAGAAGAAAGGAACTGTTTCTGAGCGTTCTTGTCCTTATACACCTTAGCAGAATGGTGTTGCTAAACGTAAGAATCACCACCTATTGGAGGTTGTTCGAACATTATTGCTTGAATCTTCCGTTCCTTCTAAATTTTTTGTGGAAGCCTTATCCACGGCAGTTTATTTAATTAATAGATTGCCTTCAAGTGTCTTGCATTTTGAATCTCCCTACTATCGTCTTCATCATCAGCATCCCAACTATCTTGATATGCATACCTTTGGTTGTGTTTGTTTTGTTCATTTGCCATCACATGAACGACACAAACTTTTTACCTAATCTGTTAAATATGCTTTTATGGGTTATAGTAATTCACACAAAGGTTATGTTTGCTATGATCCATGCTCTTAACAGATTTTGTATTTCTCGTCATGTTGTTTTCTTTGAAAATCAGTCTTTCTTTTCTACTCATGTTGCATTCTTGCCTGAGATCAATGTTCTTCCTCATTTTGATGACTCGACTCCTATTCCTGAGCGATTCAAACCTGGATTTGTGTATGAACGCCGACGACCGACTTTGCCCCTTCCTGAGCCTGACCCGACATCTGAGCATGTTCAGACTGTTCCTTCTGCGGATGATTCGAGTTCTGGCATTGTTCCTCGCCGGTCTACTAGAGTCTCTCGTCCTCCTGAGCGGTATGGCTTTTCTCATACATCTCTTCATATTACTTTGTCCTTTATTTCAATTCCATCATGTTATTCCGAGGCTGTTAAGCATGAATGTTGGCGTGAGGCGATGGCCAAATAACTTCGGGCTCTTCAGGACAATCACACATGGGATGTTGTTCCTTGTCCGACAAATGTTAAAGCCATTGGTTGTAAATGGGTTTACTCGATTAAGCTGCGTTCCGATGGTACTCTGGATCGCTATAAGGCTCGATTGGTTGCACTTGGTAACAGACAGGAATATGGGGTGGACTATGAGGAGACCTTTGCTCCAGTCGCCAAGATGACTACGGTGCGGATAGTTATTCCTATTGCAGCGTCCCAAGGCTGGCCACTTCATCAAATGGACGTTAAAAACTCATTTCTTCATGGTGATCTCAAAGAGGAAATTTACATGGCCTTGCCGCCTGGCTTGACCTCCTCTTCTTCTGATGTATGTAAATTGAAGCGATCTCTGTATGGGTTGAAACAGGCTCCCCGGGCATGGTTTGATAAGTTCTGGTCTACCTTGCTTCAGTTTTCCTTTGAGCAGATTCAATATGACTCCTCTTTGTTTCTTCGTAAGACCTCTGCTGGTATTGTTCTTCTTCTTGTTTACGTTGATGATATTGTTATCACTGGAACGGATTCAGACTTGATCACTCATCTACATCAACATCTTTAGGCCTCGTTTCATATGAAGGATCTTGGTCCTCTTACATACTTCTTGGGGTTGGAAGTTTACATTGATCATTCTGGTAGCATTCTGAATCAACATAAGTACACATAGGATTTGATTGCTTTAGCTGGTCTTCAGGATTCTTCTTCTGTGGATACTTCTCTAGAAGTAAACACGAAGTATCGTCGTGAGGAGGGTGATCTGCTGTCTGATCCTACTCTGTTTCAACAGCTGGTAGGCAGTTTGAACTATTTGACTTTTACTCAGCCTGATATTTCCTTCGTTGTCCAGCAGGTTAGCCAGTTCATGCAGACTTCACGCCATCTACAATTGGCTACCGTTCGTCGTATCATTCGATACCTTCGAGGGTTCCCTAGCCGTGGGTTGTTCTTCCCAACCGGCTCTCCTCTTCGCCTTGTTGCATAGAGTGATGCGGATTGGGCCGGATGTCCTGATACTCGCCGGTCTGTCACAGGCTGGTGCATGTTTCTTGGTGATTCCTTGATCTCTTGGAAGAGTAAGAAACAACCTCGTGATTCTAAATCTTCTACTGAATCCGAATACCGTGCCATGTTTGCTGCTTGTTTTGAGATTGTTTGGCTTCGTGGGCTTCTAGCTGAGCTTGATTTTTCCCAATCTGATCCTACACCTCTCCATGCTGATAATCCTAGTGCCATTCAGATTGCTGCTAATCCCGTTTTCCATGAATGAACGAAGCACATTGAGGTGGACTGTCATTCTATTCGGGAAGCCTTAGACACTCATATCATTTCTCTTCCTCATGTTTCCACTGACCTTCAGATGGCTGACATGTTTACCAAGACCATGACACGAGAGCGCTATCAGTTCTTGTGGGCAAATTGATGCTTCTTGATCAACCAACATCAATTTAAGGGGGGATGTCAATTAGGACAACATGGACAACATATCAATCTGTTAATCAGAACAGCATGGACAGCATGTCAATCAGGACAGCATGGACAACATGTCAATCAGGATAGCATGGACAACATGTCAATCTGTCAATCAGGACAGGATGGACAACATATATTTAGCCAGACAGCATGTCAATCAGGACAGCATGGACAACATATATTTAGCCATAATTAGGTCATCTAATTATGGCATGATTGTGTTAATCAGGACAACATATATTTAGCCATAATTAGGTTATCTATTTATGGCATATATCTTGTACAATTATTGATTGTATATATCTTGTACAGTTATTGTTCCTTGTTTGTTAGCCTAGATTGATGTTAATGGCTGCAATTCAGCCTTGTAATTAGCCTAGAGTTTCTATAAAAACAGAGGAAACTCATAATGAGGAAATCTAATCCAAAATACTTGCAGTCCTACCCATCTTGAGGTCCTGAAACACACAAAAAGAAGGAAAGAAGGGCACAAAACAATTCAAGGACCTTGTTAGTTTGCTTATAGATAAACAACTAAATGGAAACTTGGGTGCATATAAAACTGATGACACAAAGACTGATGCATTAGGCTGAGTGGTACCAACTCCAACAACATTAGACAATGTATCATCAACTAACTGACATATTTGATGAAACACAATCAAAAGAAGAAAAGAGATAGCGATTACTAGAAATATAGTTGGATGCCTTGGAATCGATGTCCAAGAGGAGGCAGAAGATAACAAAAGACATGCTTCACTTGATTAAGCCAAAGTAGCTGTAGAGGTTGAGGTAACGTTGTTGTTGGATGTAGAGCGATTAGAAGATAGAAAACGCGCATGTTCCTCTCGTGATAATGAAACACTGATCTGTTCACCACCATGATCAGACGAAGTAAGGGTACTGGATCTACCATCGAAAGAAGCATCCTTTACCATAAAGGCTTGGTTAGTCCTTGTGGGGTTTTCAATAAGATCTTAGCAATAGTCCACAATATGATTTGTCAAGTCACAATGAGTACACATACGGTCTCCTTAACTACCACAACCACCTCTACCTCTCCCTAGGAATCTACCACCTCTTCCACTGCAGAGAGCATCATGCCCAATATGTCTACGACCTCCATGTGAACTAAAATAACCAAAAGAGGAGGCCAATGCAGTTTTATTAGATGCATCAACATCAACATTAACATTATCAAATTCGCTTGCCAAGGAGACTCGAAGCCTCACATAAATCTCTGCCACTGAAGGAATAGAGGCTCCTCTCAAAATCTGATCCTTTGCCAATTTGTACTCTTTTCGCGGTCCATATAGAAGTTTCACTATTTTCAGATCATTTTGTTGCTACTTCGTGAGGGTGATGTCAGATGTAATAGGATGAAATGTGGAAAGTTCTTCCCACATTCCAGTCAATTTTGCGAAGTATTCACCAAGGGGTTTATCCCCCTTTTGAAAAGAGAAGATCTACTCATATAATTGATACACATGGGAAATATTTTGTTCTGAGGAGTACATCCTCCTCACAGTATCCTAGACATCTTTTGTCGTGTTTAAGAACACCAAATTAGAGCTCTCTTCAGACTCCACGCTATTCTATAACCAAGATCGAATCTGGGCATCCTCACACATCCATTGTTTGTATTTAGGGTGAGAGTCCTTTGGTTTAGGATCCATGATGAGATATTGATCCTTTTCACGGCCTAAGAAAAAAAACTCGACAGACTTGGCCCATAGAAGATAATTCTTCCCGTTTAACTTGACAGAGGTTATTGAGGCATTGAATGAGGGACTCTGCATTTCCCAAAGAGACAAGGATCCACCAACTACACTTTTGGGCTCCGTATACATTCCACAATAAACTTACTTTAACACAAATGAAGAACCCTAATTTTCAATGCTAGACCCACACACAACTATATGTCTAAAATCACATAACACATTTTTGACCCATTATAACTCTAATTCATATCAAAATGGTTCCCACATCATAGACGGCTTTTCGGGTAGGAATATTCAACCATAAATTGCATTTACACGATGAAACTATCATAAAAGAACAACTTTAAACATCTCCTTATAGAAATCAACAAGCCTTCATTATCTGTCAAGGTGTCTATGCTCTTTTTATTTTAGGGTGTTTTCCTTCTATTTGAAGAACGACGCATAAAACAACATGTTGTCTACACAAAAAAATAACAACTTTCTTTCCCCTAAAGCCTTATTAGTTCCCTACGTTTCTAAAAGATCCCTAAAGTTAAATCCAACAACTTAGGGGTGGATTGGAGAAGATCGTGGGGCTCGAACCACTCGTAATGGGTTTTTGATACCACGTAGATTGGTATAGAGATTGAAAAAGAGAAGAAAGAAAGAGAAAAGAAGAGAATAGAGAAGAAAATATGAAGGAAGAAAGGAATAGGTTAGGGTTTCACATCCCCACCCTCTTTTCTCTTTTATTAAGGTAAAAAAATGACAAAACTACCCTTGTACAATAAACTTTATGTCCAACATATCCAAATACTAAAAACACTAAGAAACTTGTGGACCATAGGTCCATAACCAAAACCAAGAGGGCCATGGGCCCATACCCAACCGTTAACAAGATCCTTTGTCCAAAACAACCTTCTTTCATTATTCCACCTCATTTCTTTGGGTGTGTGTTTCATTCATGTCTTGGGTCTGAATCAAACCAAATCAGATCCAAAAGCCATTTAGGCTGTATTTCTGAGGTATCCACATAAAAGGGATAAAAGTGTTTTGATCTTATGTTCGTGAAATGTTTTGTCACTATGGATGTCACATTTTTGAGCCCGTAACTTATTATTATTATTATTATTTTATAATTCTGCCTCATAATCCTGCCTCTCTTTAGGAGGAGCTTAGGGAATTTGAAGAGAAGCATTCATTGCTAGTTTATCCATTTTTTATTCTTGTTCCTTATAGTCTATTGGCTGTTGTCGCAATAGATCTAGGACAACTTCCTAATACTAATACTGATGCCCTCGACACTCACCGATGAAAGAATTGTAAGTGAAGGAATTGCAAGTATACACAAAACACCAGAAAAGGGAGATCACTATGACACTCCCACTGACTAATTGTGATTCCTTTGATCCAGGTAACTCCTCTCCTTTGTCTGTTTCTTCTTCCTTAGAGGATAGTGCTCCCATTGTCTTGTGCAAAGGGAGGCGTCAATGTACTTTGCATCATATATCCAAGTTTGTCTCATACGCAGCCTTGTTACCTTTTTATTATTCTTTTTTGTCTTTAGTTTCTTCTATTTCTTTGCCTTCCGAATTCTAAGAGATGGTCTCCAATCCAAAGTGGTGTGAGGTTATCATGGAAGAGATGAGGGCATTAATAAAGAATGACACATAGGAATTGTTAGATTTACCTAAGGGAAAGGAGCCAGTGGATTGCAAATGGGTATTTATAGTAAAATACAAGGCATATGGTTCTATTGAAAGGTATAAAGCCAGGCTTGTTGCTCAGGGTGCACTTAGACATATGAGATTGACTATAAGGAAATGTTTGCACTCGTAGCCAAGAACAAGATGTATTCAATACGGGTTCTATCATCACTTGTGGTCAACTTTTCTTGGCCATTGTATCAGTTAGGTGTGAAAAATGCATTTTTCCATGGAGACTTGAAGGGGGAAGTGTGCGTCTTCTCCACCTTATCTCAACTTGTCCAATAGGGACGGAAAGGTTTCTAGGTTAAAGAAATCTATTTATGGGCTCAAACAATCTGTCATGCCCTAAATCCGGGGATGGACAGCTTCCGTGATGCCCCAAATCCGGCACTCGACTTCCATACACCGAGCCCCGAGTTCGGCACACCACAAGGAAGATTTTCGACTAATTTTTTTTTTTTTTTTTTATAATAATACCTGAGCATGAACATCCATGATCAAAATACTAAGCAACACTCTCCATTATAAATCTGGATGGTTACAAGTACAATGCTTTACAAAAGGTACATAACGACAATATTGCCAAATCGAAAAATAGATGCAATGCATCGAGAAAGCTAAGTCTTCCAAGCTACTCTAGCCCCTGAAAAAAAAGGGGAAATAGGAAGCTTAGGCAAAAGCCTAGTGAGTACACACGTGTGTGCAGTGTGTCCCACATGCAAGCAAGATAAATATGCTACAAAGAAATCATATATGTGAAAGGCGTGTAGCACATAAGGTATGATGTCAATGCCAATGCAATGCATATGCATCATGGTAATACTCCGAGTCAATGCTACCAGCATCACCAAGTCATGTTTTCATTTCTCCTTTACCACAGCCATAACCGTATTACACGCATCCGTAATCACATCATCATCATCGTATTGTCATACCATATCATAACTGTATATCTCGGGAAGCACTGTGGTCGATACCATGCACCAGACACTAGTAATTGACCTCGCATACCCGCCCTGTGGTGGACTTCCACCAACTGTATATCATGGGAAACACCGTGGTCGACACCTATGCACCAGACATCAATAATTGACCTCACATACCCGCCTTGCAGTGGACTTCCACCCGGCATGCCAGTAGCAGACTTCATTCGCGATTCTCCTCACCGGCGAGTCAGACCGGTCCCTATTTGCACCTCAGCCCTTAAGCAGGTTGGACCCACCTCTTCTCAACCCGACCTCGTTAGTGGGAGTCAAATCCATGACCCATGTATTCACTCGGCCCGACGGTGAGGCAACCCTAGCTAGCATAGGGGTTTAGGGACTTTCAACCCAAGGGGCACATCATCCCCTACTATTTCCACACTTCTGGTGTCCCGTTCATTTTCAGGGATAACCCGGGTCATCATCATAGATATATATTTCATCATTAAGATCCAACTCATGTTATACGGCACGACTGTGGTATCTCGATCATCATGTGTGTCATGATTATACATGAATTCAAGCAACCATGATAAGGCATACGTTCAAATGCATGTGGTATGCATATAATGTCATGAATTTAGGGTCTGCTTAACCTTTAAGCCAAAAATGACATATAATCATCATATGCGATTGTCAACTATATCAATCCATGGTCATGTGACTAAACTGAAGGGGACATATCTTACACATGAACAAATGTATTGAAGTACACTTGCACACACCATCATTCCATGGCGCATGAGTATGATCAATATCAACATGATTAAGTAGATGAATTTAGTATACTAGGAAGTGGAACAACATTAATCAAGATATTAAATCACATACTTCTATTAACCATAATCGCTAACATCACTAATATCATCCATAGCTATCATAATCACGAGCATTAATTGCATTCAGAGTTACACCATATCCTTCGCAAGATAGATATTCCATTAGCGGCTTTGGCTCGACATGATTTTCTTCTATTGGAACCACATGGTTATACCCTAAATGGGTCTTATGGTTAATGAGTGGTGGTGACTCAAAGTACATGCACCAAGTGGTTATGCGATGAAAGGCATAGATATATCATATAATAAATGAGCCATAGGATGGATGGTGCTGGTAAAACTCATATAATCCTATGGATGGTGCTGGTGAAACTCATATAATGTAGTGGGCTTTACCTTCAAGTGGGTTGTTAGTAGGTTGGATTTGCAAATAATTATCGTAGTAGTTCTTCAATGGTATGGAAGGCACATGTAAATCTCATAAGATACAATGAGCCCTAAGTTGAACGACTTGGTATACACATAATAGTTAGTCACAGTTGGATAATGCGGGTTTGTCTCATACAACGTAGTGGGTCCTACTTCCAAGTGGTCCTGCAAACATTACGGTGGGTCCCATCAAGTAGATAATATAGGTAACTCACATATAAAAAGGTAGTACAAGGAAGAACAGTTCAGATGTACAAGGCACACGACAGCGGGCTCCATGATCGAACTGTTTGGTTGGCAAAACAATTGAACAATGTGGATAAAATGCATACATTGAGTGGGTTCACAAGTGTTTGAAAGTTATACGTTCAATTAACACTATTTCATGTCGTCTGACTTATTTAGGAATTGGATCTAGGTCATTTTAGAATCATATTCTAGATTTAGCTAGCCTAATGAATAAATGATGAAATATGCAATACTCACATCAAGGTAGGGTCCATAATCAATCTGACACACGCCCTAAGTTCACATACAGAATAGGTTACACCATCAGCATAGTCCACGAGTCTGAGTAATCAAACAATTCTCATATGCCCAGAGTCTTATGGCCACTCCATTATCAGAAGTCTGTATGGTTGAGTAGCCAAACAAATGTCACTCTACTTGTCATAATAAAGGATTTAAGGTCACATGGTTACTTATTTTTTATTACACCATAACTCATACATCTATGTGCAACTATTTTATTAAGCTCCCACGTGGTCAGGTTGTCGATGCCATAATTTCACTTGGTTGAGTGGACATACAATTAGTATCATAGTCTAGTGACCGCATCTCAAAGCATCCAAGGCACAATCACAAGCATACCCATCATACCCGGTTACACTATGTGACACTAACTCTTAAACTATGATCGCCCTATACTTCATACGGAGAATGACTTAGATTCGGTGAGAGTTGTATTTATGTCGCATGACACCGAATTGAAGGGCACTCCATTATCAAGTTATATAATCCAATCTATATCATAATTTTCATGACTAAGAAAATCTGCACGTACAACCCGATTTTCATGGTTTAGGTGACCATGGTTATACCCATAAACACGTGGTCATGTCATTGGGTGGTCACCAATGCCACTTGACTTCATGTAATTGGTTGGCCTTGAGTGCATTTCGCAATCATACGGTTAGACAACTACATATACTCTACAATTGCATATGATTAGGTGACCATACATACGTCACATGCCCACATGATTAAGGGGGTCAAACACGTATATCACATCCTCACACCACTAAAGTCTACATATTTATTATAATTAAACATGTTTAAGGGTTTAAACACAAGTCACATGATCCTATTACTTGGGGCCGCACTCTAACCAAAGTGCCAAGTGATTAAGGGCTGTCCACAATCAGCCCATTTAAGGGATTAATCATCATTAGTTCAAAAATTATAATACCAGTTCGTCATACATTCAACACATGGAGATTACAAACTCTTGCCGAAGATGGCCAATGGTTGGCCCAAACAAGGCTACCACTGATGGGCCCACATGGCATTCACTCAAAATGGGCCTTAACATCCTGGGCCTACACATCAATAAAATTCACAATGGGTTCTATGCGGCAGGGCTCATGGGGCTATCCATTCGTCATACTTGTATCAATTTTAGGCTGTCCACACACTACATGGTTACATGATTGTACACCGTCAATATATAGAAATTTTAACAAAGATCCGGACCATTCACATATCACATGTACAAATAATCCAATTTGCATATTAATGGGCCACCAATCCGTGGTGGGCCTGAGGCTTAAAATCAAGTCAATCTGTGGCACATGTGGGCCATACCACACACAAAAGTTGAGGGGATTACCCTCCATTAAAACATTCATGATTACTTGTCGGGCCACTAAGGCATGGGTCACAAATCCAGCCCATCCATTATGTGGGTACCACTTAGTTAAGGGGTCAGTCCAAGTTTCAAATGCATCCAAATTTCAAATGGACCCCACAAGTGCTTTTATATACTTGAGCTCAGAGTTGTATGAACGGTTCAAGGAGATCAAAGTTACATGGGTCCCAAAGTGATGTATTTATTACATATACACAGTTCATCTATTTTTATTTTATTTTAATTTTTTTTTAGAGATCATTTTATAGCATTATCCAAAAATGAATCATATCCAAAGATTATCTGGACCTCACCACAAACAGTTGTGGAGATAATGATTTCATCGTTAAACAATTTACAGGGCCCACCCACCTTAATGTTTATTTTTCCATCCAATCTGTTCATAAGGTCACAAAGACCTGAATTAAGGGGAAAAACAAATTTCATATTGGTCTAAAACTTCTATGACCCACATTCAATCCCCTACTGCTTTTGTACTGTGGCCCACTTGATAGTTAGATCTATCTTTTTTTCTTTTTTTTATTCTCTCTCAAGCCTTAAGACAAACTCGCCAAATGAATGGACGGTTTGGATACAACACATACCTCATAATCGGATTGATCCAACTTCCTATTTTTTTTGTATTTTATTTTTATTTATTTATTTCTTTATTTTTTAATGGTGTGGGCCACCTGAGTTTCGTGTAGATGGGACCCATCAAATGCATGGTGTAGATGCTCAACATGCATCAAGGTGGGGCATGTGGCTGGGACCCACGGTCCCTGCCTACCATAAGCAGCAGATGCTGCAGCGTCAGCGTCAGCAGTAAGGGGCTAACGCTTCTTGTCTATATTATTTATTTATTTATTGAGGTTTTCTTGTGGTTTTTCATAGGTGGGGCCCACATCCTGACGATCCACTTCGACTACTGGTATCTCCAACTCATAATAGGTCTAATGAACCCAATATTCAATATTGTTTGACGTACAGAAACATCATAGCGGGCCCTAACAGATTATTACTATTAAAACAATATTTTTTGATGGTGTGGCCTACCAGAGATTTGTATTATCTTCATTTTTCGGCTCAACACCTAAAATGATCTGGAAAACATGATGGACGGTGTGGATCAGATACATACATCAAGGGGGTGGGCTTGTGGGCCCACAGCCCCTCCTTTCCAATTCAAGCAGCAGGGATGCTGCTTGCTGCAGCGTCCCCTGGACGTTGGAAGCAGCGTCTCTCCCTTATATATATATGTATATATATATTTTTTTCTTTCTTTCTTTATTTATTTTTTCTTATTGGATATGTGTACGTGTGTGCATTGGTGTACATGTGTGAGTTTGGCCACCCCAATGGGCCAATGCTTGGATTATTTGGATGTCATACAAACATTTTTGTGGGGCCCACTATCAATTCATCAATCATACTATCTTCATCATCTACACCATTCCTAACATTTGAGTAATTCACCATCCATAAACATAATGAAAACAAAAATAAAAAAATAAGTGGGGAGGGTGTACTCACCTTAATGGATTAGATGGATGGTTGAGATGGATGGAAGAGATGAGATTGATGGAGTTGATGGCCCACCAAGATCTCTCTCTCTCTCTCTCTCTCTCTCTCTCTCTCTCCATGTGTAGAAAAATGGTAAAATGCTAAGGGTTGAAGGGATATATGTAGAGAAATTGTTAAAATGTGGTTAGATTCAATTAATGTGATCTTGGTTAGCTTAGACTAGGATTATGTCAATTAATTCATGATTTGCAATTAATGGTGGATTAAAGGACCATGGGATGGCATGGAGTGAAGATGTCATGCTTAAGGTGTGGCATGGAAAAGAGTTGACTTGAGGTGTACATGAGAGAGGAAGAGGTATGGGTGTGTGACATCACACACATGGGTAGAGATTCTCTCACCCATGTGTGGCATGTACATGTGTGCATGGCATGTGTGGAATGGAGTACATGGCGCCTTGCGCACATGATACACTAATGATTCTTCACGGCGTATCTCACTAACGGAGTATCGTACAGATGCACGGGTGGTACCTCCACGATTGCGGCGACGGGGCGGTCGATATGAGATAGGTTTCGAGGTCTTGGGGTTCCGGTCAGTCGGGTGTGTACTATGAACGGCCAATCCATGTCTAGCTAAGGGCGTCGATCATCGTGTACATAAGTAGAAAGTCGTACGGAATAGACGGGGTCTTACACAATCTCCCTGGGCTTTGTTCAAGTGGTTCTATTGGGCATTGAAGACGATTGGTTATTTCTAGAGTCATGCTACCATACTCTGTTTGTGAGGCAACAAGGACAATTGATTAGGGTTTTGATTGTTTTTGTGGATGATATTGTGGTGACGGGAAATGATTTCCAAGAGATTCAAAACTTGAAGGATTTTTTGGTAAAAGAATTTGAGATTGAGGATCTAGGATAGGAAATTTGAAAGATTTTCTGGGTATAAATGTTTCTTGATCAAAGAAATGCATCTTTATTTCTCAGAATTGTATCTTTATTTCTTAGAAAGTATACTTCAGACCTTTTCTGAAGGAGATTGGTAAATTAGGTTCTCGACTAGCAGACACTCCTACTTATCCTAATGTTAAGCTTAGACGAAGTGAGGGGGAGTTGTTACCAAATAAAGAATGTGTTAAAGATGGGTTGGCTGACTCCTCTTTCTCTCACTCATCATGACATAGCATATGCAATAAGTGTGTTGAGTCAGTTTATGTAAGCTCCTTGAGTTTCTCACTTGGAGACGATTAAAAGAATCTTGAGAAATTTGAAGGCATCGCCTAGGAAGGGCCTTTTGTTTGTAGATCATGGCCCATTTACGCATAGATGCCTACGCTAATGTAGATTGGGCTGGTAGTGTAGATGACAGAAAGTCAACTACAGGATATTGTACTTTTGTGGGAGGAAATTTGGTCATCTGGAGAAGTAAGAAACAAACTGTAGTAGTTATAGCACTAAAGCAGATTACAGAGCTATGACACATGGTATAGTAGAGTTATTGTGGTTGAAAATTTTGTTACATGATTTGGGGATAAAGGTGAATGCTCCTATTAAGCTGTTTTGTGATCATAAGGCAACCATTCGCATAACGCAAAATCCAGTTCAACATGGTTGTACCAAGTTCATTGAAGTTGATAGGCACATCATTTGTGAGTAAGTTATCTCTGAAGACCTTTGTGTACCATTTGTAACAATTGAGAATCATCTTGTTGACATTTTCACTGAGAGAGTTATTAATGAAAAATTAGAATATTATTCTCAGCAAGCTGGGCATGGTAGATATCTATGCCTAGCTTGAGGGGGAGTGTTGAGATAGGCATTTAGATAGAGCCTTTTTGTAATATGGAATAGAATAAGGGTCTATTTGTATTTTTTCTAAGTTCCTTTTATATAAATAGAAAAGGGGGTTGGAATGCATGGAACTTTTTCCTTTCCTCCAAACATTCTCTTTTCTCCTTCTCCTCTTCTTCTTCTTCATCATCTTTTCATTCTTCCTACAATGATGATAATGATGATTGCTTCCACTAAAATGTGTACAAAGATGACTATCACCATTTTTTCCATGTCCATGACCTCCGATAATATCACAGCCTGTACCAGATTCAAGCCACTACTACCACAGTTCCACCAATATCTAGACCACTGTCATGACAACTAGTAGATGCCGAGGAGTGAGAATTAGAAACTAACACTGATTGGTCAAACATCATAGGAGTAGAAGATGGCCTAGAGGATAAACCAGCTCGAGACCTTTCCTCCCTCCGCAATGGAGCATATGCGGTATTGATGGTAGGAAAAGATTCAGTCATCGAAGTCAAACATTATTCAGTCATCGAAGTCAAACATTGTAAGACTCTGAACCTAAACCTGCATGGAACTCTATTATGTTGTTTCATCTCTTTGCTTTCTCATCTATTCAGTCTTCTTTACAATTGGACGGGAGTGGATGATACACATTGATTCTTTCCACATACCCCACAATATAGCATAGTGTTCACTTGAACTTTTGTTCATTGCTTCAGTAGAGAGACATACACTTACCGTTGGCACACTCTTGCAACACCATTCTCTTCTGAATACATCTCTCAGTGTTCCAAACTTCTTTAACAGTATTTAGAAAAGCACACTGTTATGCACCTCTGGTTCCATACTTTTTAGCAGGCAGCCCTTCGGTTGATAATTTTCTAAACCTTGAACTTTGCTTCATCTTCTGATGGTGTCCCTGTAGATATGATCAATCTTATCTCTGCTACCTAAGGTAATTTCACAGATTGGGCCCTTTGTAAGTAATTGTTCCCATTTAATTTAATGGTAGTGATTTTATATGTCCAGATTTTCTATAACACCTGGATTAGAAGAATAGGAGGCATTCATTTTCCAGATATGTTGGCTGATATCCACCCTTAGCAGATAGCTGAAAAGAAGATGGTGCAACTGGACTTTGGTAATCAGCGTACTGCTGACACCCAGACTCACCATGAAGGCATCAATGCTTGAAAATCACATTCAGATGATGTGTTTGGGAAAAAAAATACTTGAACGCAGTGCAGGTTTTCTAGCATCGTATAGACCCGAAAGCAGTCTATTTATACTGGGAAAAACACAGGCTGGATGAAAAACACTATATGACTCTATCCAAGTGAAAAAAAATATACATGCAACTTTCAGTTCTATTAATTTGGACACATGATCATGAGCAGCAACAGCTTTTCTGTGCAACCTTATCTGATTGAATTGAGTCTTGAAACAAATCACTCGAATCTGCAAACTCATTGCATGGATCTGAGGTGGATCTTCTAGACTTGATTAGATCGAATATGTTGGCAAGAGAACACACAAGCACATGCATTGATACAATTGGGCCATGTGCAGAATGCTGGCACTTTATGGACACAAATGGAATGCATGTTCTGCAAGGCCATCAATCTGGATCACCCATTATCATGCACAACAGGCATTTCTTTGTTGCACGTCTGATGATGCCAGCTGTACAGCCCTACAAAAGCTATATTAGTGCTGGATCAACCTGCTAAATTTAGGCTACTTGACTTGGATGATGCAAAAATACAAGAGGAAGAAAGGTCAGCCCAGCAATAGAATTAGACAGGATGATGAAAAACGAATTAGATCCACCTCTTTGATACACATTGGCTATTAAGGTATAAAAGTCGTGGAGAAGAAGAATAAGAAGAACAATAAAAAGTCGTGGAGAGAGTTTTAGGGCATAAGAGAGTGATTAGATGGTCCTTTTATTGTTAATAGAATGAACTTGGAAAACTTCCCCACACTCTAAATACATTCAGAACAAATCCAAACATGTATAATGAGTACACACTAAATGTGTATAGAGCTTTGCATACTTAAAGAATTTTGTCTTTTGGTCTATATCCGAACACAATCCTTACTCCATCCCTTAGAGGAGAGGGAGGGAGGGATCTCTCTCTTTATTTCCTAATACAACTCGTACTCCCTCATAGATAGCGGAGTGTGATCTCTTTTGGTTTGTTTTCTAATATGACTCTAACTCCCTTGCATGCACACGTAAAGGGAAGGACCCTTGTACAAACACAGAGGGAGGGTGGGAGGTCAAGGTGTATCTCCTTTTGTGGCCTTCTGCACTGTCGGAGGGAAACAATTAAGACTTGGGATAGCTTTGGTGAAACAATGATTAGGGTTGAAGGGTGATAAACAAAATGAGAAGGCAGCCTAAAAGGACTTCGACTGAGATGGTGAGAAGGGATGTAACCGAGGATAGGGCCTTAAGTGTGAATGATTCGCAAAAGCCTGACCCCAAATTGCCATAGTAAGGCTATGATGATTGCAATGACGACAACGATGATGATTGTTAGTTTTTATTTTTAATTTCTTTTATTTATCCTTGTTTTATATTGAGCTGAATTATTTCTTTCTGTTTGTTATTTCTTTTGCTCCAAAAGACTCCATCTCCTTTTAGATTTTAAGAAAATTATCTCCCTTCATCTTTTTTTTAGGACTACATAAAATTTTACTCTCCCTTCTCTACATATACCCCGTTTTTTTTTTTTTTTTTTTTTTCTTCAGGAAATCTTCTTTCAAAATGTTGAAAAAAATTCTTTTTTTTTTTTTACATGAACCCTAGTTGCAGAAACTCAAATTTATGACAAATATCCACAATCTTTTGTTTCTCATTTTGCATATTTTGCATCTTTGTTTTCCACTCCAACGGGTAGGATAGGGCCGCCATCTCTAAATTGGATCGTTTTCTAGTTTTTGCTGACTTGGTGGAGAAATTCCTATTAGTGCGATAGAGAGGACTCCCAAGGGCATCATCATTTGATTTTGTTGGATGTGGTTGAGGAGAATTGGGGTCCCATGCTATTTTGGTTCGAGTTGATGTGGCTCCAAGTAGAGGGCTTCTCGGATCTATTAAAGGAGTCTTTCATTTGAGGTTGAGGGATTTATGGGCTTTAAGTCATGTCAGAAGCTCAAGCTTTTGAAAGGGAAAATCAGTGAGTGGAAAAGGGAGGTGTTAAGGGGGAGGGATGCTTAAGTGAAATCCATCCTTACGGACATCCAAGCCATTTACTTAAAGGAGGAGTGTGGTGAGATTTCAAAGAAAGAGAAGGTCAGGAGAGCTAATTTGTCCCTTGAATATTTCAACCAACTCAAGAAAGAGGAGATTAAATGGAGGCAAAGATCCTGTGCGGCGTAGCTAAAAGAAGGGGATACAAATACTAAATTTTTCCATGGAGTTGCAAGTGCTTGGGCAAGGAACAACAGGGTTCACAATATGTTGGTGGATGGCAATAGGGTTGAAGAAAAAAAAATTCAGGTTTATGATTCCATTATACAATTTTATATGGAATTGCTTATGGATGAAGATTGGGCGAGGCCTTTGCTGGACAATCTTCGATTTAGCCAATTATTGCTGGAAGAGGTGGAAGGGCTAGAAAAACATTTCTCCGTGGAGGCGATTAAAGAAGTGGACTTGTTGGGCAAGGAAAAGGCCTCAGTCTTGGATGGTTTCTTGTTGGCATTTTTCCAGATTTTTTTGGGATGTAGTAAAAAGCGACTTGTTTAATTTACTCTTTGAAACTTGGGAGAGATGTCAAATTTTGGCAAAGTTGAGGGCATCGTTTATACCTAATCATCCCGTAAGTCAAAGGCGCTGAGTGCCTACGGGATTTTGGGCCGATTAGCCTAACTGCGGGTCCTTATAAGATCTTAGCCAAAATTTTGGCGTTAAGGTTTCAGGTGGTACTTAATCATGTCATCTTAGAATTCCAAGGTGTGTTTATGACAGGGAGGCAAATTCTCTATAGCGCCTTAGTAGCCCACGAGTGCGTGGACTCACGATATTAGGAAAAGGAAAATGGTATCATATGCAAGTTGGATATCGAGAAGGCCTACAATCACGTGAATTGGGACTTTTGGATTACATGCTAGGGAAACAAGTGTGGTCAGAAGTGGAGGAGATGGATTCAAGAGTATGCATGATTGGCTAAGTTCCTCGTCCTAGTAATGGCTCTCTTAAAGGATTCTTCTAGACACTGAGAGGCCTCAAGCAGGGGGATTTGCTTTCCCCCATTCCTGTTCGTAGTAGTTGCTAAAGCATTGAGCAAGATGCTGGAGAAAGGTCAATTGGCAAGGTTGATTAGCGGATTCAGTGTGGGAAATGCCAGTATCTAGATATCACACCTTCAATTCGCAGATGACATAATCCTTTTTTGTGATGCAAACGCAACGATGGTGGACAACCTAAGGAAACTAATGAGGTGCTATGTCGGTTTGAGGGTAAATATTCTCAAGAGTGAGTTGATAGGCATTCGTGTTTCGAAGGAAGTGGTGGATAGGTTGGTAGTGTTGTTTGGATGCCAGGTTGGGTCCCTATTGTTGTCATATCTTGGGCTCTCATTATGCATCGGCTAGCCTGCTAAACTCTCGTGGGACAAGATAATTGAGCAGGTTGAAAGGAAGCTGTCTGTCTAGGTGGAAGATCCTCCATCTTTTACTAAGAGTTAGGCTTACGCAAATCAAAGTGGCCTTGGCGAATCTATCGATCTATTATATATCCTTTTTTAATGCCCTTCGATAGTTATGGACAAGTTGGATTGATTGAGACGAGACTTCCTATAGCAAGGTGTAGAACATAAGTGAAAATTTAACCTTTTAAGGTGGGAAGAGGTATGCAAGCTGTGTAGGGAGGGGTGTAGGAATCAGGAAATTGGATAAGATGAACAACATGTTGCTAGGTAAGTCGCTGTGGGGCTTTGGGTGGAAGAAGGAAGACTATGGAGAGGGGTGATTGTTAGCAAATAAAGCATCTAGGAAGGAGGATGGTGGGTAAAGGACGTGTCTTTATACAAAAGTTTAGGGTTGTGGAACGTGTTCTATAGAGTGGTGGACAAGTTTAAGAAGGCTGTCTAGTACTCATGTGGCGGCGGGCAATGAATTCGGTTCTAGAAAGAACTGTGGATCATAGAGAGGTCCTTCCAGGAGGTGTTTCCAAGGCTAGTAAGTCTTGCTCCCGATCAGGATGTCTCCCTTGCTCGGTATTTCTCTGCCATTGGCAATGTAGTAGTTTGGAATCACCCTTGTATTGGATGAGGAAGTGGAGGAGTTCATTAAGCTCTTGGTTCACTGAGTCAAGCTGTCACTAGGATAGAGGGATCTGATGGTGTGGACGATGGGAAAATCAGGTCAGTTCTCTATTCGTTCCTTCTATAGGATGATGGTCGATAACACCATGGATGTGACTAATGGCAATAGCTCCCAGGTGTGGTCCCATGGGGCTCCTCCCAAAGGCGGCTTTTGCTTGGCTAGTGGGAAGGAATACAGTGCTTGTAATAGATAATCTGCTAAAGAGACTGATGGTGATCCCCAATTGCTGCATCATGTGCATGATGGATGGGACTTGGTGAACCACTTGTCCATTCACTATCTGTTTGCTTGGAAGTTGTGGGAGAGATTTCTTGTTTCCATCAATTTCCCTTGCATGATGTCGGGGTCAAGGTCTCTCCTTGCATGCATGGGAGCGGTGGTGGGGGTGAATAGTGGCATGGAGGCTAGCCTTGATGGCAATAATCTGGACTCTTTTTTTTTTTTTGAGGGGGGGGGGTGTGTGGTGGGAGCAATTGATGCTTCTGCAATAAGAGCGGGAAAGCCTCCGACCATAGTGTTTTGTCTACGTTGGCTGGGTTGTAGTTGTATTTTCTTTGCCTTTTGGTGCTTCTTCAATAAAATTTTCATTAGCCTAAAAGAAAAGGTATGGTATTACTTTCTAAAAAATTCTCAATTCCACTTCCTTTTTTGACCAGTAACACACAAACTTTATTCATAAAGGAGAGGAGAGAAGCTATCCATCAATCCTCAGTACAATGGTGATGCATCTCCAATTATAAGAGATTGCTTAAAGGCATCATGTTTAGCAAGAGAATCCCAAGGGAATCTGTTTCTCTAGAACGAATATTAAATAAAGTAGGCTAGATTGTAGCTCTCGGTGAGATTGCAATAACCTAAAAGACTAGTTCCAAAGAGCCCTACTAAAGGTTTAACCCAAGCAATAACACTTCTTGAATCACCTTCCTTCAAGGGCTTCCTTGTAAAGCACACTCCCAAACTAGCTTGATCCTCCCTTAAAATGTCTTCCAACTCCCTATTTGAATCACCCACAAAAGAACATCTTGATGGATGGTTCCAATTACCTCTTTGCTTCCAACTCTTCCCTATTTGAATCACCCACAAAAGAACATCTTGATGGGCGGTTCCAATTATCTCTTTATGATCGAAGGTGTCATCTTGTGGAATTTGGAATACTAGCAAAATTGGTAAGTTGGTGGATTAATTTATGGCGTGGCAAGGTGATTCCATGCATTTTTTTCCTACTTTGCATGACCTTATCATCATTGGGATAAACTCTTGTTTTGTGTGTGTGTGTGTGTGTGTGTGTGTGTGTGTGTGAAATTGAAATTAGGAGGGCATCTCTCTCTCCTTTTTTTTTTTTTTTTGTGTGTGTGTGTGTGTGGCTGTAAGAGAATGTAGCATGAGTGTGTGTTCTTAGGTAAACATGACATGCCAACATTCATTGGGCATACCTTAACTTTGGATAGGTAACCTTCCTAATGATAGAACGCCAACCTATGGGTTTGTGTATTTATAGGCAGAATCTTGTGATCAAAGTAGCAAGTTGCAAGATATAGATCTTGTTTAAAAGCAAATTATGGGGCCTTGCAGCTTCTACAATCGAAATAACTTGTAGAAAATTCTTGCATTTCTTTATGTTTTACAATGATGGCCATCTGATGTTGTGATAACTTGAGCACCATAAATATTTCATGGAACCAAGTTTATCACACTTGAACCAACATATTAAGATTGACTACTATGTGGTTATTAGTATAATAAATGAAGATAATCAACTTATATTTAGTGCATTGTTTGAGTTATCTCTGATATTATCGTTATCTCTAGCTTGCGATACTGATGACACTGGTAGCGATATCGATAACATCGGTAGTATTAGAAATTCTAGACATCAGCAATGCATCGCCAACATATCGATCTCGGCAATATTTTCAATTGTGTAAATTCCAGGCGTTGCTTGTATTGCCAATGTATTGATATCGCTAATGTATCGCCAATATTTTCGACTGTGTAATGACGCTTGTATCACAAGTGTATCGACGATATTTCAATAATATCACCAATATAGAGATATCACAGAAAGTTTGTTTGTTAAAAAAATTATATTTCATTTTTTTTTATGAGCACATTCTTGTATGCTGTTTTCAATTTATCGTTGCTAATATTGATAATATCACAATATTATAGTTATCGCAACATGCTCAATATCAAGGCCACAATCTTTCATTTTCTTTCTAGTTGTTGATGATTTCTTGGCAAAATATTGTGAGTTGTTGATATTCTGCAATATCGATGGATGTTTGGATGGAAGGTTGGATGGATGATTGGATGGTTAGATGGGATCAATGGGATGGTTAGACTGTTTCTTACAACAACCCATGCTTTTAAGCCCCCATTAAATAGAAACTTATTGTGTATATATTCTTTTTGCAATTTTTTTATTTCTAAATACACAAATATGTGTATTTTTGCATCTCCTGAAGTTTCACTTCTACCATTTTCTCAATTTTCCCGCATTTCCAGTTATCAGCGATATCGATATTGTTTCTGTATCCTCGGCTAGCGAAACTTGTAGTGATACTAATACTTTGAACACTGATTTAGTGATTATATATGGCACTCTGTTGCAAGGTCAACATGGTAATCTCTCAAAATGCTCTTAATGTGTTGTTGGTGACAATGTTTCCACACTATCACATAATGTATCGCACCCTTGAGATACAGATACATATCGGTTGTACCACGTAATGTATCGTTGTTGTTGGGAAACATTTGGAAATTGGTTGACTTTAATGAAACTTTAGGGATTGTTAAAAAAGGCATCAATACCTGCTTAGAAATCAAAACATCACAAAAAACAAGTGTACATAGTAGGTTTCCTTTGCACAGGGTCCTGATCTATGCGATGTCTAACTAAATTGATGCAAGTATATTCAAACTCTATTCATATAATTACAAGTGTAAGAAGAGATATATGGAAACACAAGCAATACATTCAAAAGCAAAAGAAGAAGTAGAAAGCTAGAAATATACCTATGAATAATGTGTGTGGTCGTGGCTCAGACCCACATAGAGCTGCATAATGGCTCAAAATCATCATCTCCATCTCGACGGAACTGGGCATAGTACTGTTGCTCCACAAACCAACAATACTATGCCTAAGTTATAGTAGAATGATACCGATGAAGATCCTCTCTAACACAACGTTCGTACTCATCCTCTCTAATTTGAGAAAATTTGCAAAATTTTCAAAATTTTCGCTAATTTTTCACAAATTGGCCCATCGTACCCCAAATCTCACTCACGAATACTCCGAAATGGGGGTCAATTGACAACTGATCAATATATATATATATATATATATATAAAAACATTTTTAATATTTTTTTGAAAAATCCCTAAATTACCTAGAATCACTAGATTAGGTTACATACATGCTTGATTTTGTATTTGGACATATTACAGTAGATTTGCTAAAAATTGTAATTTTTTATTTTTCCCAAATTTCTGCAACTCAGCCCATCTCCCCCAAATTTCGAAATCGAAGCTCCAAAAATCCATGATCATACAAAACATTAAGAGTCATGGATTTATAACAATTTGACACTGATTTAACATAATTTACAACAAAAAATGTAACAAAAATCCAAAATGCTCACCAGATTTTGAATAGGTGGGATATGTCGGCAGCCGGCACTACCTGTTTGTTTCGTATTGCACAAGTGGGATATAAGATATATCGTGGGATATATGGCCGATATCGTCGATACTGAAAGCATTGGTTGGTGACGTTTAGTTTGAGGGGCTGTTGGAAATATAAGTTCATTTATCTTTTGTGGTATTTAGCACAAGTTGCTTTTACAGGTGGCAATGGATAGGTTTTGGAGTGGGCCACGTTAGGCCTGGCTCGGCCCAAGGCTCTGAGATCCAAATCTTGGGCCTGATCCATGCCATGGGACAAACATAGCAGGCCCAAGCCTGACCTTGAAGAAAATGATTTGGCCTGAGTCTGGCCCAGCACAACCTAGAAAATTGCTTTGGTCTGAAGAGCTCTTGGTGCCATGAGGTTTTCTTATCAGGAGATGGCTTTTCTCAGCCGTAGATTGATCAAAAGACATAAATTGGACCCCTAATTTTCTCTTCTTTGCCATAAGATAAAGAACAAATCTATTAGGGGTGTCAATGGGCCCAGCTCGGACCTACCAAAATCAGAATTTCAAATAGGCCCGGTCCGATGGCCCAGCCCAAAACAGTTCAAAATCCGGGCCAAGACCAACCATAGGCCTAGCCCGTTGACAACCCTAAAATCTATGGATCAAAGCATCAAAAGAAAGAAACGAACTGAATCTAGGGGAGGGGAAAGCAGAGATATAAGCCCCAGAAATTGGTATTATGGAGGAGAAAGAATGGGGAGAAGGATGGGATCAAGAATTGAATTGAGAGATAGAGGCATGGTTTGGTTGATTTTCTCCCTAGGATGATTTGGAGAGAGAGAGGAGCCTAGGGTTTTAAAAGGTGGGAGAGAGATGAAGGAGAGTGGTGGTGGGGTATAAGATATGAGAATTGGGTTGGGCTGGGCAGGCTAAAATGACCTGAGCCCAAGCCTTGCTAGAAAATTCATTAGGCAATAACATGCAGGTCCAAGCTACCCGTGAGCCTAGCTGATGGATCCTCCAAGCCTGGCCAAAGAAGGGCTAGCTTGCTGGGTCCCAGGGGCAGCTTGGCCCATTGTCAGCCCTAGGCACTTATGTATTTCATTAACATAGGTGCTTTGCTTTTTCAATCACAGATTTTAATGCTTGTAAAATCTATATGTATTGGTGGAATAAATTGGATGCTTAGCTAGTCACTTTGAGAATGGTGTTTTGATTGTTTTCTCAACCATAGAAGTTCACTACTATGATTGAGAAGACTTAGATGATGATGATGATGGAAGCTACTACTTTTGAAGTCGTTTTTGGTTTTGAAATGATTTTGGCTTGATGCGGACATTAGTGGTGCACCCTTTAGAATGTACTAGAGGAGGAGGCGTCGCCGACAGAGTACCAGAGCGGAGGAGTTGATGTGGATGGATGATGGGTCCATCAGACCCACTTTCTAACACGCTACGAGTGCAGGAGCGGCATGACCGCACCCCGACCATAGATCCATGGGTTGGATTTCACACTCTACCACATGGGTGTTCACCCCGACCATAGATCCATGGGTCGAATTTCACACCCTATCACACGAGTGTTTTAGTTTTGAACTTTTTTTTTTCTTATTTCAGGGGCTTTATTGTAACTTTCTTATTTTTCGTCTTTTTGATATTTTTCTTGTTTCCAAGGGCTTTAGTGCACTTTTACTTTTTCCATAGCTTATATATACGTTGTGAGGAACCCTATTTTCGTTATTATTGAATGAATAAGAATTCGTCTATTTACTTCCTCTTTATTCAAGAGATTGGGGTTTTAGGATTGACCCTTGGGTGTTGAGGATTCCACCCCGATTTTGGGTTTCCCTCTTTCTAAAATCTTCTCGGTGCAGGAAAAGGTAAGAATCATCCTCCTCCTTTCTTTTAACGACAAAGGACCTATACCTTCTTCATCTCGAACTCTTCATCCTTCACCCCTTTCGTCTCTCTAGATACCCCTTTCTAGTTTGAACAGAAAAGAAGGATGGTTAGTCAGTAGAATCAGATCCAAGCTTACTCGTGGACTGACTTATGCTAGATCTGGGATATCCTCATATCCCGAGGTCTTCCCTTTTTTACTGTTCACGTGATCTTATGCTAAGGAGCATAATCCTAACGGAATAACCTCATCTTTGTGTTGAGATTTACCTAATCTCTTTGTTTGGAAACAGTTAGTTAATTGGCGTATTTATTTGAATATTCTTTAACTTGATTATACATGCATATAGGGTTAGGTAATCACATGTCCCTACATCAAATTTGGTATCAGAGCCAGGTTTTAGGTTAGGTCAGTTTATTGTCAATCCGTCTTTGTGGTGAAAATTTTCTACAGAAACCCAACTCGACCTGCGTGACCAACTCTGCGTAGGGTTCATATTTTGTTGAGTTTAGTCAGCCCTTTTTTCCTAGGTTTTGTTGAGTCCCCATATAGATCTAGGCTATATAAGGTAGTTGCATTGCATTGGTATCATTGTTTTTACCCCTTTCTCGCACATTGATCTATGACCATTTACTTGTCATTCCTGGTGTATGCCCAGTGCACTGGTCGTGGGTTCGGTCTCCATTACACCATGGACTCCGATCAATTTACCAAAGCTATGGAAGGCTTAACTAAGAAAATGGATCAACAGTTTCGAACCTTGAGGGATAATATTGCGCAATAATTTGCGCATCAGGATGATAGGTTCGCGCGTCTAGAGCAGAGTTGTGCGTCTAGAGGCTGGTATTCCAATTGCCATTGTAGGTGGAGCCTAGGCGACCCCCGACACTGGGGTTGTCGATCAGTCCCAAGTTGTGGGCCCTGATCCTCCTAGGGATGGTTTGGGCACAGATCAGGCCCGTGGGCCTGGCAACAGACATGATGGGGTGTATCCATTACTACCTACATACAATTGTGATCCTGTTCTTCCTGCCTAATGGCAGGGCCATGATGAGGTGCGTCGTCAGCACCCGCAGAGATATCATGAGCATGAGGACCCTGCTTTTAGGGTCATGAAGGGCATCAAGGTTGACGCCCCCAGTTTTGATGGGAGATTGGACCCCAAAGTTTTTTCTGACTGGTTAGTAGACATGGAGCACTTCTTTGAGTGGCACGGTCTGCCAGACCCATGACGAGTTAGGTTCACCAAGATGAAATTGGTGGGCCAAGCAAAACTATATTGGGGGAATGTGGAGCGTCGTCGTGAGCGATTTGGAGAGGGGTCAGTTTTCTTTTGGATTGAGATGAAAGAGTTGTTACAAGAGAAGTTTGTTCCCCTTTCTTACAGGCAGAAGTTGTTGGATCAATAGCACATTTTGCGCCAAGGATCCATGACGGTGACGGAATACATCACCAAGTTCGATGAATATATGATGAGGTGCGATGTGGATGAGGACCCTGCTGTGGTTCTCTCCCGTTTCCGTATGGGCCTCAAGCCTGAGCTTTAGTGAGAGCTCACGCTTCACATGGTTACCAGTCTGGAACATGCTTACCAGGTGGTGCAAGAACTGGAGCACCGTGTGCACTAGTCCAATGTGAGGGGGATTGATTTTTGACCTACTATGCCTAGAGTAGCTCCGTAGGGAGCGAGACCTTAGGTCGGAATTCTACCCAGAGCTCGACTTGGTACACAACCAGTCAACAAAAATTGAAGTAATAACATGGCTGGACTAAGTACTAGGCCCGCGATGCCAGGGCAGTGCTACCGCTGTGGTGGCATGGGTCACATCATTGCCGAGTGTTCAAATAAGGGTGGGTGCATTGCCTTTGTTTCCGAACACCCCACAGAAGAAGTGGCAGATAAAGTTGATGGTGATCAGGGTGATGAGGAGATCATTATCCTCTCCCTTGACCCGACTAGTGATGCCGAGGATGGTGCTGTGGAGACTATACCACTTGCAGTGGTGAGGTGCGCCTTGACCCAGATGAAGGAAAGCGAAGATTGGCTCAGAACCACCATTTTCCACACTTACGCCATGTACGGAGAAAAGAGCTGCAAAGTGATCATAGACAGCGAGAGTTGTAAGAATGTAGTTTCCCCAGTTACTTTGAGTCGCCTGGGGTTGAAGCCAGTCCCTCACCCCAACCCATATAGAGTTTCTTGGGTGGATGCGACATCCCTCCCTGTGCCCCAGCAATGCCTTGTTCGGATTGAGTTTGGACCATACAAGGACAAGTTTTGGTGTGATGTGGTTACGATGGATGTTGGCTATATCATCTTGGGAAGGCCATGGCTTTATGACAAAGATGTCATAATATTCGGGCGTACGAATAATTGTGTATTTAAGCATGAAGGAAAGAAGCTTGTCTTGAACCCGCTCCCTCCCAAATCGTCAACGGGAGCGAAAGATGTTGCGCCCCCAGGCGGTCCTAAGAGTCAAAGGGCGCCTCAGTCGAAGTCTCTCCACATCATAGATGCTACGGAGTTTGAGAGAGACTAAGGCGGGGACTATGGTGTACGACCAACAGGCTAAGGAGAGTACACCTGAGGTTGCTATGGGGATACCCCAGGAGGCTCATCTGGTCCTAGAGGAGTTTTAGGATGTCTTCCCTGAGGACCTCCCAGACGAGCTTCCACCGATGTGAGACATTCAGCATGCAATAGATCTCGTCCCAGGGGCGACCCTACCAAACCTCCCCCACTACAGAATGAACCCCACCGAGCATGCCGAGTTGAAGAGGCAGGTGGATGAATTGCTTAAAAAGGGATTCATTCGTGAGAGTCTGAGCCCGTGTGTTGTGCCCGCGCTTCTTACCCCCAAGAAAGACGCCACGTGGTGCATGTGTGTTGATAGTAGAGCCATAAACAAGATCACTGTTAAGTATCGGTTTCCCATCTCGAGGCTTAATGACATGCTTGACATGATGGCCACCTCTACTATCTTTTCGAAAATTGACCTCAAGAGTGGTTATCATCAAATTCGTGTTCGCCCGGGAGATGAATGGAAAACTGCCTTCAAGACGAAGGACAGGTTGTACGAGTGGCTGGTTATGCCCTTCGGGTTAACCAATGCCCCAAGTACGTTTATGAGGGTGATGACCCAGGTGCTGTGACCCTTTATGGGCAAGTTTTTAGTTGTGTACTTTGATGATATCCTCATCTATAGTACGTCCCCTAGCCAACACATCGAGCACTTAAGGCAGGTTTGCAAAGCCTTGCGCGTAGAAAAGCTCTATGCGAACCTCAAGAAGTGTTCCTTTTTGACCTCCCGTGTTATCTTCCTGGGGTTTGTTGTATCGTCAGAGGGTATGTCTGCAGACCCTGAGAAAGTCAAGGCCATTGTCAATTGGCCTGAGCCGCGTACCATACACGACGTGCGAAGCTTTCACGGCCTAGCTACATTCTATCGGCGGTTCATCCGTGGATTTAGCTCGATTATGGCTCCCATCATAGATTGCATACAAAAAGGGGAGTTTCAATGGACTACAGCCGCGGCACGGGCTTTCTCGGAAATTAAAAAGAAGATGATGGAAGCGCCAGTCATGCGTCTACCTGACTTTACCAAAGCCTTTGAGGTAGCGTGTGACGCGTCAAGAGGGACATCCTGTGGCCTTTTTCAGTGAGAAGCTGAACGAGGCTAAACAACGCTACTCCACTTATGATAAGGAGTTATATGCAGTTGTGCAATCATTACGCCATTGGTGGCATTATTTATTACCGTAAGAATTCGTCTTGTTCTTTGATCATGGGGCCTTGAAATATTTGAGCTCTCAAAAGAAGTTAAGCCCTAAGCATGCCAAGTGAGCACAATTTCTTCAAGAGTATACGTTTGTGCCTAAGCACAAGGTTGGAAAAGAGAATAAGGTTGTCGACGCGCTTAGCCGTCGTATCATGAGGCTACGGTCCATGAGCATTGAAATTACAGGCTTTGAGCAACTTAAGGGTGAGTACTCAAACTGTCTTGATTTTGGGATCATTTATGCGTCATTGTCTAGTGACCTGCCCTCGAGGAATGCAGAGTTCGTCCCTACAGATGGATATCTTTTTAGAGGGGACAAGCTCTATATCCCACGCACATCCCTCTATGATTTTCTAGTTTGGGAGCTGCATGCTGGAGGGATGGTAGGTCATTTTGGTCGAGATAAAACAATTGCCCTTGTGTCTGATCGTTTCTATTGGCTTAATCTCCAGCAAGATGTGGCTAAGATTGTAGGGCAGTGTCGGACATGTCAACTGGCAAAGCAGAGGAAACAAAATACAGGTTTATATACTCCTTTGCCAGTTCCACATGCCTTGTGGCAGGATGTTAGTATGGACTTCGTGCTTGGTCTTCCCAAGACTATTCGTAAGCACAACTTCATACTTGTGGTTGTTGATCGATTTTCTAAAATGGCCCATTTCCTACCCGGTTATAAGACCTCAGATGCCTCCCACGTCGCTAAGTTATTCTTTCAGGAGGTTGTGCGACTCCATGGAGTACCTAGATCCATCGTGTCTAACAGAGATACTAGGTTCACAAGTTATTTTTAGAAGACTCTCTGGCATCTTTTGGGTACGAGGCTCCAGTTTTCTTCAGCATATCATCCCTAGTCAGATGGTCAAACAGAGGTAGTGAACCGTAGCCTAAGGAATTTGTTAAGATGTCTGGTTGGAGACTACCACAAGACCTGGGACACTGTTCTTCCCACAACAGAGTTCGCGTATAATTCTTTATTGAACAGGTTCACAAGAATGAGCCCATTTGAAATTGTTTCAGGTCTTAGACCCCGAGCCCCCATAGATTTGATCTCCATGTCTACCCCACAATGTCCGTTAGAGTTAGGAGAGTTCTTCGCCCAGCATATACATGCATTGCATAGTGAGATTAGGCGGAAGATTAATTCAAGTAATGAACATTATAAACTTTCTGCTGACACTCACAAGAGATTTAGGGAATTTCAACCTGGAGATGACGTCATGGTTTGTATTAGGTCTGATCAGTTTCCACCTGGATCCGTGAAGAAGCTTCATGCCCGTAGCATAGACCCTCATAAAATTGTGAAAAGGTTGAGGTCTAATGCTTATGTTGTTGATATCCCTGCTACTGTGGGCATCAATTCCACATTTAATGTGGAAGATCTAGTTCCATTTCACGAGCCATTACCTCTATCCACTGGTTTCCCTATTTCTTCCCAGACCCTCCCTATATATGGACCTTGGCCATAGCCTGATCTTCTTATACCTATCTTACTTTCTCTTCCACCTGCACCGAGAAGAGACAAGATCGAGGAAATTTTGGACTCCGAGGCGGTTTCCACTCGCTCCGGGGGTTTCCAGAAATTCCTAGTCAAATGGAGGAACAGACCCATTACAGATAACTCTTGGATCACAGAGGTAGAGCTGCAACGCATCGACCTCGATTTGCTCGAGAAATACAGGAGTTCACTTTCGCCAGTGGCGAATTCTTCCTACTTGGGGAGAATCGATGCGGAGATCAGTGGTGCGCCCTTTAGAGTGTACCAGAGGAGGAGGCATCGCCGACAGATTACCAGAGCGGAGGAGTTGATGTGGATGGATGACGGGTCCATTGGACCCACTTTCTGACATGCTACGAGTGCAGGAGCGACATGATCGCACCCCGACCATAGATCCATGGGTAGGATTTCACACCCTACAAAATGGTTGTTTTAGTTTTGAATTTTTTTTTTATTTTTCTTATTTTAGGGCCTTTCTTGCAACTTCCTTTTCGTCTTTTTGTTATTTTTCTTGTTTATAGGGGCTTTAGTGCACTTTTACTTTTTCCATAGCTTATATATACGTTGTGAGGAACCCTATTTTTGTTATTATTGAATGAATAAGAATTCGTCTATTTTCTTCCTCTTTATTCAAGAGATTAGGATTTCAGGATTGACCCTTGGGTGTTGAGGATTCCACCCCGATTTCGGGTTTCCCTCTTTCTAAGATCTTCGAGGTATAGGAAAAGGTAAAAATCATCCTCCTCCTTTTCTTTTGAAGACAAAAGACTTATACTTTCTTCATCTCGAACCCCTCATCCTTCACCTCTTTCGTTTCTCTCTGGATACCCCTTTCTAGTTTGAACAGAAAAGAGGGATGGTTAGTTAGTAGAATTAGATCTAAGCTTACTCGTGGACTGACTTATGCTAGATTTGGGATATCCTCATATCCCGAGGTCCTCTATTTTTTACTGTTTACATGATCTTATGCTAAGGGGCATGATCCTGACGGAATAACCTCATCTTTGTGTTGGGATTTACCTAATCTCTTTGTTTGGAAATAGTTAGTTAATTGGTGTATTTATTTGAATATACATGTCCCTGATTATACATGCATCTAGGGTTAGGTTATCACATGTCCCTGCATCATGGCTTTATGTTGATTTTTATGTTTTCTTCACGCAATATATCTATTTCAACTGCCATATGGTGGGCAACTGAGTCTTCGACATTCTCATGCCCTCAACTGTATACGATGGTTGCATTTATTTTCTTAACAGACAATGTCCAATGCTAGTGTGTTCTCTTTTGCATGTTAGTGTATTATAGTTTTATCAGAAATAGCATTGATCAAATTTCATTTTCGCCCAATGCTTCTGTGATCTTTGATGATTGCCTTGTAATGTTAGTTATTTTTATATTGACTATTTATTCACTTGATATCATGCAGAGGAGTATGGAGGACTTGGTCTTGGTTACTTGTACCACTGCATTGCAATGGAAGAAATTAGTCGTGCTTCTGGGTCTGTTGGGCTTTCGTATGGAGCCCATTCAAACCTTTGCATCAATCAATTAGTATGTGAAAGGGATCCAATTTCAATCTACACTTTCAGTTGAATGAACACTTAATTTTGTCTGGTAACATCCATTTTTATGTTTGTAGGTGCGGCATGGGAACCCTGCCCAGAAGCAGAAGTATTTACCTAAGGTTTTGTGTCCACTGTTTCTAGTTTACCATTTTTATGAACTATATCTAGGGTGCATTTGGAAGTTCTGCTTTTTGCAGTCATAATGTCAACTGGGGTAAAATGATAACTATCCCAATTGAGATTTGGGGTTGAAGAAGTTACATAATCCTTTTTACTGTGGTTTCTCTTATTTGCACCACCCTAACCACAAGGCAGATGGGTTTTGCTCCAGTAGGGAACCGATCTCAATATGGCAGTGCTTCTAAGCACACCCTCAGTGGCTTAGTGACAGTTTTCAATTGAACTTGTACCATTTAGTTGCAACCACAAGGTTTAAGCTGATATTATTATTTGATCTTTTTCTGTTTTCATAAGTGTAATATGGTCGTTGCCTTTTGGTTTGCATGCATTGACGTACATCCTTGTTTTATGGTTAATGAGAGATATTTATTTCTCTCAATTTCTTGGTTGCTTGATATAAACAGTTATTTGTGAATTTCTCGTTCATTCCAAGTGCTTTATTTTCTTCCCATGGGTGTCTCATGATCTCATCACAGTGAGTCATTAGTTTGAATTTCCTTGCTGCATGGCAGGCGTGATATCATTCCTTTATGCATATTTAACTGTGAGAGTTATCAAGACGCTGCAACAATTGGCAGCTTTGAACCTTGACTAACCTCACTGATAGCAAGTGTTAATAGTGGTATTATTACACTGCTGTGCTGACAGTTGTGAATATGATTCCATAGTCAGATAATCACTTTGTGCAGGAGGTATATTCACCATACAAGTGTTTTTTTTTTTTGGTTGTTGTTGTTGAAATTATTGGAGGGTGCAGAAACTTGAGTTAGTGCTACACCTTTAGAAATACTTAGCACCCGAGTGCTAAGAGCTTACGGAGCATAAAAGTTCTCTTTCCTTGCCATTTAGTTTCATAAGTATGTACTTTGCCTTCACTGTCTTTCCTTTGATATTCCTCCGAAGTAAACACGAGAAGACAAAACGGTTGATCATTAAGATGCTAGGAAGAAAATTATGATTTTTGAGAAGCAATGTTTTAAATATCGTTATCGCGTAATGTATCACACCCTTGGGATACGGATACATATTGGTTATCGCATGGGATATGTCGGTTGTATTGCGTAATGTATCGATGTTGTTGGGAAACGTGGGAACATTGGGAAATTGGTCAAATTTTTAAATGGAACTTCAGGGATTGTTGAAAAAAAAAAACATCAATACACACTTAGAAATCAAAACATTACAAAAAAAAAAAAAGAAAAAAAAGTGCACATAATGGGGGATTTCCTTTGTATGGGGTCCTAATATATGCCATTTTCAACTGAATTGATGTAAGTATATTCAAAATCTATTCATATAATTTATAAACATAAGAAAACATGTATGGAAACATAAGCAATACATTCAAAAGCAAAAGAAGAATCACTAGATCAGGTTACATACACGTTTAATTTTGTGTTTGGATATAAAGATTGCAACTGATTTGCAAGAAATTAAGAAATTTTGATTTTTCTTAATTTTTCGCAACTTGATTCATCTCCCCCAAATCTCGAAATCGAAGTTCCAAATCCATGATTTTTCATGGAAAATATGAAGAATCATAGATTTGTAACCATTTGACACTGGTTTAACATGATTTACAACAAAAACATGGATTGAAAATTGAAAATGCTCATTGGATTGAATAGGTGGGATATATTGGCACTACTTGTGCATTTCGTATCGCATAGGTGGGATACAAGATATATTGTGGGATATATCGGCTGATATCGTCGATATTTAAAACACTGTTGAGAAGTAAATCTTCATGTGTATTTAACTACACTTTGTATAAGCTGCAACAGTATAGCTGGTTCTTCATTTTCTATCCTCTCAGCTTCCATTATTCAAAGAAAGTAGAATAGAAGTAAGCATGATCAAATGCTTTGGTAGTTAGTTATAAATATGATTTATTCTATCATCTACTCACTTTTTAATCAAGGAAAACATTCTTCGTTTATTATATCCACTTGGTGAGGTTTCCATATTTTAAACATACTAATACTGTATTGTATTTCTATGTGAAGCTAATAAGTGGGGAGCATGTAGGAGCACTGGCAATGAGTGAACCTAATGGTAACATGCATGCTCATGTTCTGTTTTCTCATTCTGATTTTATGTTGGAGGCTCAACAAGTACTAGTTATAAATCAGTTCATGTTCTTTCTAGGGCTTCTAATTTTTTTATGTTGTGTTCCAGCTGGTTCTGATGTTGTGAGCATGAAGTGCAAGGCTGATCGTGTTGATGGGGGTTATATTTTAAATGGGAACAAGATGTGGTGTACTAATGGCCCGATTGCTCAGACACTGGTATTCCCATAGAATCCATTTTTTAACTTAATGCATGCATATGATGTTTTAGTTGGTTATTTGAATATGTTTTGATGAATACCAACCTTTATTGGAAAGAAAGACTACAAAATACAAACAGGACCTGTATTCTAGTTGGTTATTTATTCTCTTGTTGTATGATCCTTGTAACTGAGTGCTGCCCCACTTTGAATAGTGCTCCTGGTACCGTTTCCTAGCTTTTTGTACTTCCTAACATTTTGAAACTGACGCATCCCTGCTCCTGCACCTGAATTTTTTGCCACTTTGCTTAACAGTTTGATTACATAAATGTCAAGAACATTTTATTACTCGGAGAAATAATGCTGGCCTTCTTTTGAAAGTGGTATCAGCCATAGAATTTTTATTGGGCCAGGTCAAATTGAGTAAAGTGTTTTCAAGAAAAGAAACCATAATATATACAGCCTTAAAAATATGAAAGTAGTATATGGTCAAATCAGCATTGTTCTATCATTCTGAAATTATAACATTAACAATTATATCATTATTTCTTTCTAACAATAAACTACATCGGTTGTTCGGCCTAATTGTGATTGCATGTTTGCATGGTATGATTCTATTGGAATATTTGGGATCAATGATATCCTATCCATTGTTCTCTCTCTCTCTGATTCTATTGGAATATTTGGGATCAATGATATCCTATCCATTACTCTCTCTCTCTCTCTCTCTCTCTCTCTCTATCTTTTTTTTTTTTTTTTGGTTAGCTCTAACATGGTCCATGAACATCCATTTTGCAGGATATGCACACCTGTGCACATAAACCAAGTCATTTTTAGAGATGCATATCTTCAGTTGCCATTTACATATGCATAAATAAGCCATAAAGCTAGTTTCTACATTCCATTGTGTTGAAACATCTAGCGTTACATTTTGGTCATTCCATTAGCATACACCTATACATTCCCATTATTGGCATGCATCTTAGCTGCTCATTGCGCATGTGTTTGGATTTCTAGATCATAGATTTCAATTGCTTATCTCATCTATGAATTACAACCATGACATGACCATGCTTTTCAGGTGCTATTAAGTCTGGTCATTATCATGAATATCATATGTGCCTTTCAATACATTCATGCATTGTTGAGCCATTTCTTTTTCATTGTACACCAGTTTCCTTAATATCAAACTGATCTATCAGTATCCATATGACTCAATCTCACATGTTCTATTTGAGTCTGAAGTTCAATTACCTATTTTGTAGTCAGTTTTGCATCACAATCAGTTCAGCCACACTTAACACACATGCAGCATTTATATTCAGCTTCATATGAATGTTGAGCCTACCATTTCCCATCCATTCATGTCATACGTACAGCAACAAGGTCCACCTATCTATTGTACAACTGACCATATATACCCATTCCAATACATATTACTTCCTGTTAACATGTTATATAGCAATCCATAAATTTGTACATCCAATCTTGTGAAAATCTATTTCACATGTATTCATGCATTTGAACTTAAATGAGTTTGGAGATTGTAGGTATTTTTGTAGGATTAGGATATTTGAAATGAAGAACAAAGAAAATGCAGCTGAATGGAATACCATGATACCTATTTTCAAGAAGGGAAATATACAGAGCTGTGCTAACTATAATTGGAATATGCTTATGAGTCATGCTATGGAACAATGGGAGAGATTGATTGTGCAAATATTAAGGCATGAAATGAAAGTACCGGAAAATTAGTTCGAATATATGTGAGGGAGGTCAACCATCGAGGACATTTTGTTCTTATACAGTGGGAAGTTCAGGAAGATAGATTTGGGTTCCAGTCCTTGCCTTAGTGGTAGACTCTGAGGGGTTTCAACACGAGGTCTTGGGTTTGAAACCCATAGGTGGTGAAATCCCACTACGGCATGCGTGGGTGTGTGTGTAAAAAAAAATAAAAGAAGTTCAGGAAGATAGATGATTTTCATGATCTTTATTGACTTTGAGAAAGCATGCAATAGGATCTCTAGAGAGAGAATCTAGAGGGTGTTGGGAAAGATTTTTTTTTTTTTTTTAAAGTCTCAAGAGGATATATTGACATGGTTAAGAACATACGCAAGAGAGTTGTAAGTTGTAACTGATGTGAGGATTACTAGTGGAGAGATGAGCTTATGCCTACAATAGATGTTGTCATTGAGTCCCTATCTTTTCTTCTTTTTTTTTTTCTTCTTCTTCTTCGTCCTTTTTTTTTTTTTTTTTTTTTTTTGCATTAGTTATGGATGAGTTAACTGAGCATTTACAAGACGATAGCTTGTGGTGAATTTTCTTCACAAATGATGTAGTTTTGATTAACGAGACTGTAGACATCTATGTATGGGCTTGTTGGGCCTTTGGGTTATTTCTCTTTAAGTTATTTATGTTTTCCACTCTTTTCTCTCTTTAAGTGCTAAGGGCATATTTGTAATTGAACATTCCCACATTATAAGGGTTGGACGTCCAGGCCTATAGTGCTTGTTCTTGCTCAAATTCTTTTCTTCTCTAACGTGTTCTTTGAGCAAGGAAAGCTCTCTCCTTGATCTCCCTTCTTCTTTTGTTCTTCCACTCTCTCCCTCTCTGTTTTTCCTTTTGCTTATTCTTCGTCTCCTTCTGCGTATGGGCTTGTTGGGCCTTTGGGTTATTTCTCTTTAAGTTATTTATGTTTTCCTCTTTTGCATTATTTTCTCTCTTTAAGTGCTAAGGGCATATTTGTAATTGAGCATCCCCACATTATAAATAAGGGTTGGACGTCCAGTCCCATAATGCTTGTTGTTCTTTCTTGAATTCTTTTCTTCTTTAACATGTTATCAAAGCAAGGAAAGCTCTCTCATTAAGATCACCCTTCTTTGATCATGTTGCCTAGTTGGCAATGTGATCTGATTCTTTAGGGATCTTTCAGCTGCTTCAGGTTTTGTGACGGGTTGCTGATTGTTGGGTTGTGGCTTTTTTCTTTCTAAAAAAAAAAAATCATATTTTCAAAGCTTTTTTTTTTGGTCAGTTTTCTCAAAAAATTGGTTGCAGCAATTAGGGTTTCTGGATTTATAGGTTTGGACAGATTTTCTTCAAGGTTTCTTCTACTTTTTCTCAGAAACCAGTTTGCAAGGGTTTACTGGAATTTCCTGTTAGGGTAGATTTTTTGGGTTCTATTCACCCTAAATTTCAATAATCAGTTTGAGGGCAGCAATCGGGCAATTATTCTTGTTTTTCTGCTTGAAGATTGTAAGATTTGTAAAGACTATCAAGTTTTGTTATTTGTAAGATTCTTCTGTTCTTTTGTGAACTGGTTCGGAGCTCTTTTGTATTTTTAAGGCCTTTTCTTGTCATACTTCTAGCTATGGTGGTTGGTGTTATACCTTGCTAGTTATTATTTTTCTATTTATTTGAGATTTACTATGGCTGGATCTTCCACATCTAAGACTATTGATCCCATCAACTCCAAAATGGAGTAGTTACTTATTCATCATGAGAATCCCAAGTTACAAATTACAACACAAACTTAAGTCTAGCAATTATCTTTAGTGGTCAAAAGTTGTTGAGATGTTTGTTGGAAGAAAACAGAAGTCAAGATAAATAGATGACAATATATCATAACCAACTAGGACCGATCCCTCATATGGTGAGTGGAAATCAAACAATTTGTTGGTGATGTCCTGGCTCTTAAAGTCTGTGGAACTCGAGGTTAGTGAACGTCCTTTTTTGCTATCCACTGCATGTGAAATTTGGTTAACAACGTATGAATTGTATGCTAATCAGAACAATATGGCCTACATTTATAATATTTATCAAAAGATCAGTCATTTAAGACAGGGGAAGAGATCAGTGTCTGATTATTATGTTAAGATGCACAGTTTGTGGCAGGAATCATCTTTCCTATATGATCTTCAATCTGTGTTCTATAGATGCAAAGGCATATAAAAGAACTACTGAGAAGAAAATGATTTTTGAATTATTGGTAGGTCTTAATCTTGAGTTTGAACCTATTTGTGCATAGATTCTTGGTTTACCATCTTTACCGTTACTTAATAGTATATATGCCTTACTATTGCATGACGAGAAACGTCTGAGTGCTATGGGATCAATTGTTGTTGAAAAATCTGCTCCAGTGACAGGATTTAGAAATTTTTATAATGCTGATGCTAGCCGTGGTAGAGGCACAAGAAGAGGAAGTCATGATGGTGGTTGAGGTCATGGTTATGGTTGTGGCATGGATTGATTGTGTACTCATTATGGTTGACATGGACATACTATTGGTTATTGCTGGGTTCTTCATGGTTGGCCTTAGGGCTGAGCTGCCAATTCTGTAGCTTTAGATTGCAGGGATTCTCAAACTACTGTTGGGGACATGATACCTTACGCAACTTCACCTATGGTTCCATCAGTTGGTGATGTGGTCTATTTCTTAAAAAGCTAGTATGATGCTTTGTTAAGGGATGCCACTCACACCCTGATCCATAGCTCAAGTGGTAGACTGAGTGAAGATACCTTGTTTCAACACTGAGGTCTTGGTATCAATTCCCTAGTGGGGGTGGCTAACAGTAGAGTGTGTACTGACAGTGGGGTGTCTACTAACAAGCTAACCCAAAAAAAGAAGGGATGCCACTCAAAATAAGGTTTTCTCGTCTACTTCCTTGCCTCAGATAGGTAATGCCATCACTACTCTTCACATTACTTATGCGTCATGTCCTTTGGTAGTTGATTCGGGGGCTACTGATCATATGATAGGTACATCCGTTTCTTTTTCTTCATTTACTCATCCAAACTTAGGTCATATGAAGTTCACATATGGTATCCTAACACTTATTGGGTGAAATGGTACTGTTTCTGTTTTTTCATCATTCTCCTTGTCCTCTGTTTTATTGGTTTCTAATATTGAGTCTAATTTGTGATCTATTAGTTAGATTACTAAGGACCTAATTTGTAGTGTGACCTTTTTATCTTAATCACTGTCTTTTAGGATTTGAAGATGAATAAGTTGCTTGGTGGTGGACATGAGAAGAATGGATTGTATGTTCTTCATTGAATATTTCAATTTAGATTAGTGAGTATCCAAGTGTCAAGAAGGAAGACCTTTATATTTAGCATTGTTAGTTTGGTCATCCCTTTAGTATGGTCTTACGACTAATAGTCTTTGTTACAATTAGTCGAGTCTAGTGATGTCAAAAACTTATAGTCAGTGTTCAAAATACCAGTATCGCGTTATGTATCGCACCTTTGGGATACAGATACATATCGGTTATCGCATGGGATATATTGGTTGTAACGCGTAATGTATCGTTGTTGTTGGAAACATGGGGAAATTGGTCGATTTTTTCCATGAAACTTCAGTGATTGTTAAAAAACACATCAACACACTTATAAATCAAAACATTACAAAAAATATATGCACATAATAGGTTTTCTTTGTATGGGGTCTTAATCCATGCATTGCCTAACTGAATTGATGCAAGTATATTCAAAGTTCATTCATATAATTTATAAATATAAGAAGACGTATGGAAACACAACCAATAATGGATTAGGTTACATACATGTTTGATTTTATGTTTGGACATAAGGATTGCAACCGATTTGCGACCAAGTGGGAAATTTTGATCTTTTTAACTTTCCGCAACTCGGCCCATCTCCTCCAAATCTCAAAATTGAAGCTCCCAATCCATGTATTTGAAATAATTTGACATGATTTATTGAAAAAAAGGATCGAAAATAAAAAATGCTCACTGAATCGAACATGTGAGATATATCGCACTACTCGCAAGTTTCGTATCTCACAGGTGGGATACAAGATATATCGTGGGATATATCGGCCAATATCGTCGATATTTAAAACACTGCTTACAGTGTGAGGCTTGTGATTCAACCAAATCTCATTAGTCTATTTATCCGCCGATGGAAAGAGAGTCTAGTAAAAAAATTTCTTTAGTTCATCCTGATGTATGGGGTCCAACTCCTATAGCCTCTAATGGATTTAAATATTTTGTCTTGTTTATTGGTGATGCTTCTTATATGACGTGGATCTATTTAAAGAAAGGAGTTGAAGTTAGCTCTATTTTCAAAGCGTTTCATAGTTTGGTTAAAAATAAATTTAATATTAATATTAGTACTCTTCGTATATAGAATGCAAATGAGTATCTTTCCAACACTATGATATCTTATATTCAGGAGCACAATATTAATTCTCAAACCACTTGTGCATATACACCGCAATAGAATGGACTTGTTGAAAGAAAAAATAGACATCTTCTAGAAGATATACGTGATATTCTTATCCGTATATTAGTTCCTAAATCTTTTTTCCCACATGTTGTTCTTACTGCTTGTTATTTGATTAATTGCCTGCCTACTAAGGTTCTTAATGGGCAATTACCTATTCTATATTTTTGACATTCTATCATATCTCGGAAATTCCATTATGCATCTTTGAGAGTGTGTTTTTTTTTTTTTGTCTATAAAATTGATCCTCATAGAAATAAATTATCAAATCGGGTTGTCAAATGTATTTTCTTTGGATATTCATCTTTGCAAAAAAGGTACAAGTGTTTGATCCGGTATTGAAAAGCATTATATTGTTATGGATGTTAATTTTTTTGAAGAAGCTTCATGCTTTATTGTTGAGCAGGGGTAGTATAAGTCTATGGTTCTTTGGGTTCCTATCCTTAAGTTTGTTCAGATAGTGTTTGTCCCTTCTAAACCTGATAATGTTAGAGATAAGGTTATTTTTAATGCCACTAAATCAAACTTGAAGGTATATGAAAGAAAGAATGTTCGTACTCTAATTCTCCCTCAGGACACCAAGGAGTATGTTCCTCTTGCGATAGGCACTGATAGTGTTCCTGCTACTTTGCCTATTTATACTGATCCATATTTAGACTCTTTCTTGGATTTGCATTGGCCTTTGCATCAGTTTGATGTTAAGGATGCTTTTTTAAATGATGATTTGTTTGGGGAGATCTATATGCTTCATCCTCCCGAATTTGCCAGAAAGGGGGAGGAAAGGAAGGTATGTCGTCTTAAGAAGGATATATATGGATTGAGGCAGGCTCCTCACACTTGGTTTGAGAAGTTTATTGCGGCCTTAATTCATATTAGATTTACTCGTATTCACTTAAATCATTCTGTGTTTGTTAAGAGAGGTGTGTAAGGTCTCATTATTTTGAGTGTGTTCGTGGATGATATACTTGTTACAGGTGATGATGGTAGTGATATTTATGAGTTGAAGTTACATCTGAACAAGGTGTTTAACATCAAGGATTTGGGGCTGCTAAAATATTTTCTTGGAATTAAAGTCTCCTATTTTAAAAAAGGGTATAAATTTGTCTCAACAGAAATGTACCCTTGATTTGTGACTTCAACGGGTAATCTTAGTGTCAAACATATTGATTTTCCGTTGGAAGTTAATTAGAAACTTCGGGCAGATGATGGGAAACTCCATGATCCTCGTATGTACTAATGGTTGGCTGGGTAGTTATTGTATTTGGCTATTACTTGCCTAAATCCATCTCATGTAGTGATTTGGTTGGTTGGTTCATGCATGCTCCCACTTTGGTTACCTTGAAGTAGTTTGTCGCATCTTATGCTACATTAAGTCTTCTCCGGGACGCAACATCCTATTTAGTTGTCATAATAATCTTGATATTGGAGGATACTCTGATGTAAATTGGGTAGGACCACCAAATGATCGACGCTTGACTGTACCTTTTCTGGAGGTAATTTAGTTACGTAGAAAACTAGATAATAGATGGTTTTTGCTCAGTCTGGTAGTGAGGCAGAGTATCATGCTATGACAAATACCGTATGTGCAATTATGTGATTCAAAAGTTTTGTTACCGAATTGGAATTCCTGTGAAGACTCTTGTGCCTATTTATTGTGACATTAAGCTAACATTCATATAGCTTCTAATCCTGTTTTCTATGACCAGAGAAACTATATTATAGCTGATTGTCACTTTATTCATGAGAAGGTTGTTGCTGACATTATTTTCACTCCGTTTGTTTCATCTTCTATTCAATTGATGGATATCTTCACTAAGGCTTTTACTATGAAAGTTAGACGACATATTCTTGGCAAGCAGTGCGTGATTGATATCTATGCCTCAGCTTGAGGGGGAGTGGAGACATCTGCGTATGGGCCTGTTGGACCTTTGGACTATTTCTCTTTAAGTTATTTATGTTTTTCTCTTTTGCCCTCTTTTATCTCTTTGAGTGCTAAGGGCATATTTTTAATTGAACATCCCCACATATTATAAATAAGGGTTGGACGTCCAATCCTATAGTGCTTTTTCTTCTTTCTCAAATTCTTTTCTTCTCTAACAAATAGAAGGGGTAAATGCAAACCTAGAACTACGGAGGGACTGTTTAAAATCTAAAGGTTTTAAAATTAGTTGGACAATAGAGTATACAAAATGCAACTTTAGTAACAATAAGGGTGGAAACTAGGAATTGGTTAAGATTGATCGCCAAGAAGTACCCCAAAATGAACATTTTTGATATCTTGGGTCGATAATGCATGAGAATGGAGATGTTGCTAGTAGAATTAGATCTGGGTGGATAAAGTGGAGACGTCCCTTTGGAGTTTTATGTGATCCCCACATACCAATCAAACTAAAGGAGAGATTTTCTAGGACAAGTTTAAGACCAACCCTATTTTGTGGGACAAAATGTTGGGTAGTTGAGGATTAACCTGTTCATAGAATGAGCGTAGCTGAAATGAGGATGTTGAGATGGATGAGTGGCAATATAGGATATGATAGAATTATGAGTGAATTCATTTAAGGAACTTAGGTGTAGCCTTGATAGGCATTAAGATGGGGGAATGTAGACTTTGATGGTTTGCCCATGTGCTTCGAAGACCAAGAACTAAACTGGTTAGGAGTGAGTTTGTTCAAGTTGAAACATATAAAAGGGCAAGGAAAGTCCTAGAAGGATGTGGATGGAGGCATTGCAGAAAGTTTGACCTGTTGTTTAATTGATATGGTTCTTAATAGTGGAATGATAGAATAGGATTCATGTAGCCAAACCTAATTAGTTGGGATAAGGCATAGATGATCATGATGATGATGATTCATGCACTGCACTACCACCATGCAAGTTCATTTCATTATTCATCTCCCTCACAAAAATCTATTGCACAACATCCACTTGTTGAAATCCATACATACACATATTGCACAAATCCATATGACAAACATTGCCCAAAATCTTTAAGTACAAATCTGTACTGCACAAATCCATTCCACGGTATCTTGTACAAATCCATTCAACAACACATTATGCAACCAACCGACAAATTCACACTTCTATACATATGTCAGGTATGTGAAGAAACCCATTTTACGTACATTTACATTACATGGTAACCTGTGCAAATCCATTTCAGATACATATTCATTTTAGTTGCTTTCATGCCAGGCATCAATTTACAGATCATTATTCATATGATATGGTGTGAGCTGACCTTAGGGCCTGTTTGATTTTATGGTGAAATGGTAAATGCATTGTAAAAAAGAAATAATTACTTTCCCCTACATTTACAACTTACCTGATTTGACTACTTACTTTTTGACACATAAACCAAGAATATTACAAAATATCTGTGGGTCCCACTGTGATACATTTCTCTTATCTACACCGTTCATCCATTGTTCCAGTTGAATTCATAGCATGAGTAAAAAATTGAGGCATATCCAATACTCAATTGGATCACGTCATACAAAAAAGGGAATCGAATACTTACCGTTAAAAACTTTGTAAGGCCACTGTTTCTTTTGGCGTGGGCAACTTGAGTGTTGGATCCGCTTCATTTTTTGTCTTATGCTCTAAAATATTGTAATAAAACAGATTGACGGGATGGATATATCATTCGCATTACCTTGTAGCTCAAAAATTAAAATTACATCTTTTAAACTAATTTCACAGGCACAAATTCCCAAAAATTTTCAAATGCAGTGAAATTGTAATAATTACTATTTCCCAGGTATTTTCCATTTTTTTGAAAAACAAACAGGCCCTTAGCAAATGGGTTGGACTTTGGCTAATCTTGACCTGATGTGAACCTGACCTATTGCCGCCACATATGCCCCTTACTCCCCAGTTACCAATATGATATGGTTTCATATCAGCCTATAGCAGCCCCATATTGAACCCCTGCATCGCATATTGAGTGAGCTGATATGGATATGATCCAGTTGATACAGCCATATTGTATCATTTATTTAAAACCATGATTTATCCCACCCTTTAAAACTCTTAGGATTTTGATTGCAGAACTTCGTTAATTTCATCCAAAATGTATGAAGACTTGTAAAATATTTCAACTACGCTAAATTGCACCCTCTAACTCCATGATACACAGTCTACTCCTCTAGAGCACTCACTAGGACCAAGCCAGTTGCCCTTCATCTGTGAACCCTTAAGAATACCTTACAACAACTCATAATTACTAATTACCCTTCAAATATTTGTCATATAGTTGCATGAGGCATGAATGAAGTGACAAAATTTTGGGTGTGGGAGCTGGGAATCATTTGTTTCAAAATGTTAGCAGGTATAAACAACCAGGAAGCATGAGAGGGACAGCAAGTGTGAGGCACAATTTTAAATGGGAGTGGTACCTTGGTCGAAGGTTTGTGTAACCAGTCATGTCCTATCTTGAAGCCTCATATCTCTTCAAGTTAGGGCAGCCCTTAAAAATCAAAATTACCTAGAAACCCCCAAGGCTCTACCACCCAGTAAAGCGACATTCACCTATCCAACTACTTGTATGGAATTGCTGATCTAAGCCAAACCCATGACTTCTAGATTACAAACAGAGCCTCCCAACTCCTAAGCAAAGGGTCTTGTCTTGGAATTCCTCTTACCCTTACTATAAGAAAATTTCATTCTCTGCAAAAATAAAGGAATTAGGGTTGTGGTTAGGTAGAATGGAGAAAACCTTTGCCCAAGTGGCTTGAGGATTTCAGCTCTATATGAGTCAATGAACCTAGAGTCCGAGACTTCTTAAGAACACAGGGAAGATAGCTTTCTCTACTCTTGATTTGATAAGATGCACAGGGAAGATGGCTTTGCCTGATCTCCCTTTATTATCTGATTTCTTGAAACCCCGATCATTGGGAAGCACAAGACCTATGGAGAAGATCATGATGATTTTGTGAAGAACACAGGGTTTCCACTGATGACACTGCCATACTCTCTATGCTTTCTATCCGCATTCTCCTTTCCAATGTTAAATGCAAATCAGTTGACATGGGGAAGCTTTTCAGAAGTTTTCACTTGTGGAGCTTGAGTAACTGTGTTTTTTGCAGAGGTGAGACAGGATGCCTCATACCATTTCTCTCACCAAGGCCATTTCCAGTGTTTCTCTGGCTACAGACTGAAATTGGAGTCATCTTTTGGAGGAACCATAGAAACCATTAGGGAAAAAAAAAAAAACAGCCTCCAGGTTTCCTGGTATTTGCTACTTCCTGCTTTTGATTCTGGTGGGTTTTCTTCAACAATCTACAGATTGACAACTCCATTGGGGATACGAAGGTCTAACTTGAAAAAGAAATTGGAAGTGAAATTTTCTAGCAAATTTTGGATTGTATGAGTCGAGTTTATGCTCTACTTAATTTTCTTGTCATTATTCAGATTGTCCTGTGCTGGCAACTAAAACTGGGGTAGAGATCTCTTCGAATTGGATGAGCAGCTATCTTATAGTCGAAGGGTATTTGTCCACTGTAGTCGCTTCGGTGTAGGGAAAATGTTTCTCATGGAAATTCACATATAATCAAAATGAGTTGTGGTCTAGATGCATTGAAATCGATTCTAATCTAATTTATTGAGAAGCAACTGGTATTGCTGGTGTACTTGCTAAGGGGTCCATACGTCTTCCTTGATTGGATGTGTATTTTTCCTTCCTTTCTTTTCAATAAACTCGCTTGTAACTGATATAAAAGCTTGCCCCATGTTGGTTTGATTTGGTCTCTCTGCAGAGTGTATTTGTAGTTTTGTACCCATTGATTTATTCCATGGCCCTATGCCCTCACATGCATCCATCCGTCCTTGAAACAGTGGAAATTGTGGATGGAGAGGGGGAATAGTAACCTATGGTGCTCTTGTAAAAAATATTGCCCCATCATGTTCTTTTGAACACGATCACTTTGAACACATCTTTGATCCTATGCAAGTTAACACAAATAAGATGAGATGAGAGAGTTATCTAATCTGCATTTTGAATGGATCAGCAGACCATTACAAATATTACATACAAATGACATGTATCAAGCAAAGAAAGTTTCTCATAAACAACATACTGCTTCCTGTGTAAAGGAGCAACTTACAGAATGTGTAACACGTCTTCAAAATTTTCCTTCTTTAGTGTAGTTATTGACCTAATTAGCACATTTTATTTTTATTTTTTTGAAAATAAAATATCTAGTTACTACAAGAGCAAAATTTCCTACCATCCCTTGGTTCCTTCCAAGTAGGTACCTCTTTTTGCACATTGACCTAACTGTCATTCTTAGTGCTAGGAACTTTTGCTGGTCCTCTCTAGGGATCACTTTTGCTGGTCATCTTTTGGGATCTTTTGCTTTTTATTTGACGAAATGCTTTCCTTGGCTTAAGCATGCCATATGGGCTTTTCTTGTCTCATGTAGGAAAATGATATTAAATGATATTTCTGACTTCACTGATGGTGGAAGCTGCTTGAATGAGACTTCCTAGAATACTGTACTGCAGTCTCATTTTCTTTTGATGTCACTGATATGGTCAGTTGGGGACAGGTTGTTTATGCAAAAACGGATGTTACGGCAGGATCAAAAGGAATCACTGCATTTATTATTGAGAAGGGGATGCCAGGGTATTTATATTACATGTTGCTAGTTAGCCATTCTTTTTTCACATTAGGAAAATTGGAGGTTTCCTTCAATAACTGCTTAATGCTTCAGCTAGAGAATCTTATTATAATCCTGACCCGTCTGGTTTTTTTTTTTTTGGTCCATTGAAAATCTAAATTTGTACATTGATGAAATATAGAGCAGATTTCGATATTATTATGTCATTCTGTGCCCCAGTCCTGCACAATCAACATTGTGATTTGCAACCTTGTTCATCTTCTGTAAATGTTTTCCACAGTCAACTGCAACAATGAAGTAACTTGATCTCTGATAAAAAAATTGCATATTCCAGCGTGATCATTTCCCAAAACCCTCAATCGTATCTAGGATGTAGAAGTCTTTACTTCAGTAACAAAACCAATCAATGCTATTATTTAGATCCCAAATGACACATTTACTTCATATGGTGATAACATAACACTTTGACATAACGAGAATCAACTCCTTTTTAACAAGAATTAACTACCTCCTTTAGCAAGAAGCAACTAGTCTTGAACAATTTTTTATTTATCGGTATTGCGCCCTTCGGATATGGAAATATATCAGTATTACATGTGAAACATTGCATGTATTGGGGAATGTATCACAGTTTAAGGGAAACATTGGGGAAAGGATGGAGTTTTTCAATGAAACATTAGGGGATGTTAAAAGATACAAGATTACATACTTAGAACTCAAAATTTACAAAAATAACTGGGCATAGTTGGTTTCATAGAAAAAACTTTGATACTCAATCAGAGTGTGATGGATGATGTGCAGGGACTTCAAAATTTACATAGAAATTGCTTTTGTGGGATGTAACTAACTCGTATTAAACTGTCCAAATTTTGGTCCCAATTTATGAAGAGACAAGTAGAACACAAACATAGTGACACAGACAGAGAAGCAGAAGAAGAAGGATGAAGAAAAGAGCTATGCTCAGCATACATGTGAGCTCATGTGACACATGTGCCAGCATCACATGGTAGGACCGGAGATCCCCATCCATTTGTTAGAGCATGACCACTATATTGATGCCCTGTCCCAAAAATTAGGTTGCTTGACTAGTCAGGTGGGCCACAGTTTGCAAAACAAATGTACAGCTCTGAAAAACCTGGCTGAAGTTTTCCAAGCCATCCACCTGTTTCCAATATTGGGGCACATATGCTGAGTGGATCAGATTTATTTTTCGGAAAACATGTTGGACCAACCTGATGGATGGATATTGGATGTGCCATGCTGGCACATGTGTGGCATGTACCTGAGCTTTATTGCACACCCATTTGGGCTTAGGAAAGCTTCGAAGAAAAAGACATCTGCAGGTACGCTTCTTTCCCCCCCTTCTTCATGCTTAAGATCACACATGTGCGAGATCCGAGCTTTCCATCAATGGAGGCCACACTGTTTAGGTCATATATCAAGAAATCGGGCCATTCCATGACACGTCTGAGGAGAAGAGAAGCTTTTTTTTTTTTCCCTCTCATAGAATTTAGTTGTTATCACTCGATAAATGCGACATATCACATGTATCAATGAATATGGGGTGAATTTATGAAGGGTGCTGATATATTGCGATATGTTGCACGATACATGCAATATTTGCTGTGATACGGGGGATTTTCAAACCTTATCTTGTAATGGTGGGTTGTGATACCGAGTGCATTGGCTGATATAATGTCTGCTACAGTCAATATATAGAACACCGGTCTTAGAAAACGTACATTGCTACCTTATTGATGAAATAGAAAGAACAAAGCATAAGCTAAGGGGACTAGCTTGTGGTGGTTTTTGGTTGCAAAAAAGGGTCCTTTCCTTCGTCTCATTTGGGATTGCCTCTATTGATTGGGAAGCCAGCTGGACACTTATGGGTCAAGGTAATAGGAAGAATCGAAAGGTTACTTTCGGTATGGAAGTGGCAGTATTTGTCATTAGGGGCCCGGTTAACTCTCATTAAAGCGGCTTTCTCCTATATGCCGGTGTACTTTATGTCGCTCTTCAAATGCCTTAAGCCTGTCTTTCTTTGGGTTGAAAGGTTGAGGAGAAATTATTTATGGCTAGGGGACAATCTAAAAAGAAATTTTAAATGGGATGAAATTTGCAGACCAATTTATGATGTTGGAATTTATGAATATATCTTTACTTGGAATCCGGCTTTGGCAATTTTGGGTCCGAGGAAGGAAGGTTGTGAAGGGGAATTATTAGTTCCAAGCAGTGTTCGAATTATCTCCGATACTATTGAAATATCTCCGATATTATCTTTATCTCTAGCTCAATGATACCGATAACACTGAAAGCGATACCGATAATGCTGGTAGTATTAGAAATTCCAGGTATTAGCAATGTATCGCTAAGTATCGCCAACATATCAATATCTCTAATGTAATCGTTGATATTTTCAACTATGTAAATTTTAAGTGTCACTTGTATTGCCAATGTATCAATATCGCCTATGTATCGCCAATATTTTCGACTATGTAAATTCTAGGTAATGCTTGTATCATAAGTGTATTGACGATATTTCAATAATATCGCCAAATTATTGATATCATCAAAATTTTGTTTGTTAGAAAAAAAAATTATTTCAAATTTTTTTTTTTTTCCATGGGCACATGGTTTATGTAGTGTTCAATTTGTCATTGATAATATTGATAATATCTCGATATTATCAAAATCGCAACATACGAGTTATTGAGACCACAATCTTCCATTTCCTTTCCAATTGTTGATGATTTCTTGGTGAAATATCATGTGTTGTTGATATTTTGCAATACTGATGGATGTTTGGATGAAAGGTTGGATGGTTAAATAAGCCGAAGGGGATGTTTGAATTGATTTCTTACAATAGCACATGCTTTTAAGGCCCCATTAAATGAAAACTTGTTATGTATGCATTCTTTTTGCAATTTTTATTTTTTTTTATTTTTTTAAATTTCTAAATATGCAAATATGTACATTTTAACGTCTCCTAAAGTTTTGCTGAAAATTCCACTGTTTTTCCTATGTTTCCCCGCATAGAAGTAGAAGTAGAAGTCAAATGTAATGTTTTGGGTTGGGCTTCTATTGTGATCTTCGTTTTAACATCTCCCGTTTTTGGAATAGGTGATCTTCGCTTGAGGAGGTCATCATAGAAGTAGAAGTCAAATGTAATGTTTTGGGTTGGGCTTCTATTGTTAAGTTAGTTCATCCTGCCACTCTCCTCTGTTTTTAAGTCATAGAGTTAGGTTGTTTTCTTTTGCGCTTTTTGTGCTTTTCTAGAAATTATCTGTTATCTCTCTCAAAAACAGCATAAGCTAAGGGCACTAATCTTGAGGGGCAGTGTTTATGAATGTTTGTATTATGAGGGTTTTCTTGTAATTTCTTTGTGCTATGAGGTCATTCTTATAATTTGAAACTCTAAAAGCTTCCTAAGCTTTGTTTGAATTATCTCTCATATTATCGAAATATCTTCAATATTATTGTTATCTCCAACTTGGCAATACCGATAACACCGGTAGTATTAGAAATTTCAAGCATCAACAATGTATATTGAAGTACTATAAACGAATCGATATCGCCAATATTTTCAATTGTGTAAATTCCAGGCATCACTTATATTGCTAATATATCGATATTGCCATTGTATCACTAATATTTACAACTGTGTAAATTCTAGGTGACACTTGTATCACAAGTGTATCAGCGATATTTCAATAATTTCGCCAACGTAGAGATATCACAAAAAGTTTGTTTATTAAAAATAAAATTAAAAAAAAAAATCTATTTCAAATTGTTTTATGAGCGCATTGTTGTATGTAGTTTTCAATTTGTTGTTGCTAATATTGATAATATCTCAATATTATCATTATCGCAACATGTGTGATATCAAGACCACAATCTTTTGTTTCCTTTCTTGTTGTTGATGATTTATTTGCAAAATATCACAAGTTGTCGATATTCTACAATATCGATGGAAGGTTGGATGGATGATTGGATGGTTAAATGGGATGGATGGGATGGTTAAGAGTGTTAAACATGCTTTTAAGCCCCCATTAAATGGAAACTTATTGTGTATACATTATTTTTGTAAATTTTTTATTCCTAAATATGCAAATATGTGTATTTTAGCATCTCTTGAAGTTTCATTGAAAATTCTACCGTTTTCCCCATGTTTTCTCTCATTTCTGGTTATCAGCGATATTATTGACAATATCGATATTGTTTCCATATCCCCGACCAGCAAAACTTGTAGGAATACCGATACTTCGAACATTGTTCCCAAGTAGTGAATCCTTTAGACAGGCTTGAGGAGATTTCTAGAATCTCTTTAAGTAGGCTTGAGAAAATCTTTACGTTCCTGTGTGGACTTGAGAAGTATATAATACAATACCTTTTTATTTAATATATTCATTCAATCAAGGAAACTGTGGAACCCACAAAAGATTTAACATGAACCACCATATTAGATCATTTTGAAGCTCATTCAATGGGTTGTTTGGATGCATGTAAGTTTTTAAGTTGCAAGTGACTTTTAGGTGAAAGTCATATGCTACCTGTTTGCATGTAAATCACTTACAGGTAAGTAGTTTTTTATGTTTGGGTAACCTATAAGTGACTTATAAATAAGTAGCAGTGTATTCACATTAAACAGAGCTTAGAGTAGAGAATTACTCCGAAATCTTCAAATCACATAAAAAAGATTGGCATAAGATACGCCATTGGGTTGAACCCATCTAGATGAATCTTTAAGCCGATTCTTAGGCTAAACCAATCATCATGCCACAAAAGTGGGCCCATAGATTCAAAATGCTATCAATTAGTATTTATGGGCACATGGATTCAAATTACTGTCAAAAGTGGGCCTACATTCAATTTAGTTGCCACGGCATGCCTACACTACTGTTGGAAGGATTAAATCGCACACAAACGTGCCATCTTGCCACTTGTGTTGGGTGATACACGTATATGGTTTTGCTAGGTGATAAGGTGAGTGGCCGATACAATGCTTAAGCCTAAAGGTTGAACAGTGTTGTTCGTGTTCTGGGTTTTGTACAAGACAAGTGGGACCCATAGTTCAATGATCTCGGCAATTAACATTGTGGGTGTCGCATGAACCAAAATGTCTTAGGTTAGACGAATCGCATACCCCAAATATGTGGTCAAATATAGATGGTTACAACAACTGTTTACATTCAACAAAGAAAAAGGCCAAACATCGTCTAGGTAACATCATTATATCTAGGGGATTTTCAATCAGCAAGCTATCCACATGACATCTGCTTGGGTTTTAATTCCTTCCCTAGTGCCTTGATGGGCGATCATTTCTTTTTAATTAAGTTCCCTCATCTTTCAAAAAAAAAAAGGATAAAAAATGAGAAGCTTATCCCCTTGATGACTTTACACTCAATGCTTTGGATCATTGAACAGTGGGCCCCATTTGAACAAAAGCCAAAAACCCCAAATGGCAGTATACACAAACCTTTGGGGCATAATGTTGTATTAAATGCACACTGGAGTCGTTTCCATCAAAGATTCCTCTCTCTCTCTCTCTCTCTCTCTCTCTCTCTCTCTCTCTCTCTACAATTCCTCTGTAAAAGGGGGAGAAATCTGATCCGTTGAAATTGTGGTCGAGATTCGAGGTAAAGATATTCGCTCCCACTTTTCTCTATGGAGAAAATAGGAGAAAGGGGAAGCCATACTTTGTTTTGCAAAAGGCCAGGAAAGATGGTCAAAGGAGAAGCAGGTCAGAAAGATGGATGATTCCAGCGGATAGGTTTGGGAATCTGTCCGTCGTGCATCTCCCGTTGCTGCAGCAATTTTTTAAAAAATCTGACCTTTGGGGTGTAACTCACTTACATGTAATTGAAATCCCAACCCTCCCCCATGTAAGTTGCCTGTAATAACTGACAGGTTGTAACTCACTTACAGGTGAAATTTCAAAACCCAAACATTACTTCTGAGTTACAGGTAAGTCGCTTCCCACTAACCCATCTTACGGGCATCCAAAGGACCCCTAGAGTTATTTGTTAGTTCTATGCATGAGATATCTCCTTCCAACTCCTAGAGGACTTCTAACTCGAATTTGATTCCTTTACCAGAGGGAATATAGTGAAATCCATTTTCCAGGAGTCATTTGAATTGGTTTTGTCCAAACCCTTTTTAATTCACTTGAAAAGGAATATGAAGTTGTGGTTTATATAAATCTGTTAGTGTGGTATGTAGAGGTTGAATGCTATACTTGCCAGCATCAACTAGGATAAATTGGGCTTTATTTTTGTATTCAAGAACCCTTTAGAGAAGCTGGCTGCAATGGAACCCGAACATTACTCTAATCACCCTTTACCGTGTCTGCAACTGACAAAATTTAGCACTAGATCTCAAGGGGCATGGGTTATTAGGGTCCGTAATTCCTTATCGTGCCTTCCTAGGAAGTTTAGGCCTTACCCAACTAGAGAGACCACAAAACAGGATGAATTTGCAAAATGGAAAGTGGAAACGCCAGCTATATCTATGAGTATGTACTACATAGAAAGATTTCCTTTTTGGTGGAGTTGCGTTTTTCATTACTCGTATGCGTAGAAATTACTACAGCTTGTTCCAAGAAAAGAAACTTATTTGTGTAATGATGTCGTATACTTTTTTGTCATATGATTCTTCAAACTTGCAACCGATTCTATTGTTGCCTTTGTTTGACTTGGAACCCGCTCTGTCCTGTTCATGCAGCTTCGCTACTGCTCAAAAGTTAGACAAACTTGGGATGCGAGGAAGTGATACGTATGCTCTGTGTGCTTATCCATGATATCTATTTCCTATGCTACTTTGTTATGGAAAAAAAAGTTCTTAATGTTTACTTATGGACAATGCTTTACAGATGTGAGCTTGTCTTTGAGAATTGCTTTGTGCCTGAAGAAAATGTGCTTGGGCAGGAAGGAAAAGGTATAGTGTCATGGACATCACTAAATTTCTGTAATTTTAGAAAATTGTGTCATGTTAAAAGAAAAAGAATTTTTTTTTGTATGATGCTTTGTGCATGTTCTGTGGTTTGTTGTTATCCTAAGTAATCTTGGACAGTTAGTCCCTTATAAGCCCTTAAGGGAGAGTATGTGGGTTCCTCTTAGACAAGAATTTATTGCTCGAATGAAATCATCAAATATTGGAGAACATATCGAGCATGACATCCATCTACAATTGGATGCCATATTTTATGCGTTAAGTGTTAAATATCATGGTATGCCGTTATGCTTTTAATGACCCATTAATTTATCTTTATAGTATTTAAGTATGAGCACTGGTAGTAGTCAAATTTAATTAAACATTACTATAATTAGTTCTTCAGTATGTCAGTTGCCGGCATCAATAGGATAACTTATTCCATTACAAACGATAGGATACATTGGATATTTCAAAATTTCGTGCATCTTAATGTTGAACGTGTATGCGTAACTCATTCCATTATGGAGGATAGTATACATTGGATATTTCAAAATTTCATGCATCTTAATGCTAGATGTGTGCGCGCACACGCACACACATACACATACATACAAGTCTCTCTGTGTGTGTGTATGAAATTTCATGCATCTTAATGTTTGACTTGTAACTATGTACAAGCCTTTGTGTCTGTGCCTTTCTTTCTTTCTTCTTCTTCTTCTTTTGCTTGGATTTTTCACTTTTTGCTGATAAATAAGCCCCCCCCCCCCCCAAAAAATAAATAAATAAATAAATAAATAAATAAAAATAATGATAATAATAATCATCAACACCCTAAAGCCTCTCACTCTAATACCCTCATTCTTTCAATCTCTCTTAACTCTCTTACTCTCTCATCACTGTAATATTCTCACATTCTCATTCTCTTAACCCTCTTGCTTTCTTACTCTCTCTCATCACTCTAAAACTCTCATAGTCCCTCTTAAGTGTTCACTCTCTTACTCTCTCTCTTACTAGTCTAATACTCTCATCACTCTCATTCTCACATTTTTTTTAGTGCACGTAATTATGCATTCATTTGAGTAGTTGTAATCAATCTAATACTTGGTGGATTTTCATTAAAGATTCCCTACACAACTAACAACTACTCAAATGTGAATAGTCTAATACATGGGGCATTCATTTGAGTAGTTGTTAGATGAGTTCATTTGTATATGTGCAATTACGCAATCATTTTTTATTTTTATTTTTTACATCATTTTCATTTGAATAGTCTAATAAATGTAATAAATATAACAAAACTTTAATGTAGTTGGTGATAAAACTATTCAAAAAATCCTGACACTTTTATCATTTTTACATATTTTTTCATATTTTCATAATTTCCATTATTCCTTGAATTTTCTATTTTTTATTTTTTAAAAAGGGAGCTATGTGATTGCATATGTGAGTTGATATATATATATATATATATAATGCATGTGTGTGTGTCTGTATGTATATATATATCTATATATGTATAGACATACATGTATATACATATATAGAGGAATGCTCACCTACGCACCTTCTTACGTGAGCACCCATGTGCACCTTTGCACGTGTCATGGGCACAAAATCTGAACGGTCCACGTGATGCGGCACCCCTTGAAACTCTATGGGCCCCATTTTCTGCTTGATCCAAAACTCTAGTGGGCCATAGCAAAGAGAAATGCAAATCAAGGGAGGAAACTGTTTCCTTTTGCCATGGCCCACCAGAGTTTTGTATCGGGCTGAAAGTTGGGCTAGTTAGATTTCAAGGGATGCCGCGTCACATGAACCGTTCAGATTCTGTGCCCATGACACTTGTGCAAAGGTGCGCACGGGTGCTCATGTAAGCAGGTGAGCATTCTTCTACATATATATATAGGTGTGTGTGTGTTTTTAATTTGTGTTTATGGCTGGATGTTGAGGGAGGGTTTGTATGTCCTCTCTCTCTCTCTCTCTCTCTCTCTCTCTCTCTCTCTCCCCAATGCTAATTGGAGCTCCTTTTTCTACAACTTGGTGTTAAAGCATCTCCTTTCAAAGATCCCAACTAGTGGAAAATTGTTGAGTGCCAGGTTGTTTCCATGACCACATGGGTCCTTTTGAAGGCCTCTTTTTGAATTCTTAGATCCTAAAACAGTCAATTGTTTGCTTTCGATGACCCAGAGCCTCAAAGGATATAGCTTACCACACCCCTTCATCAGGTTCAGGGTGGAAATTGTAGCCATCCATTCAGATGCTAGATCTTGATTCCTTAATGTGACTAGACTAATACATCCTGTTTGGATAAATTTTAGAATATGTTTGAGGATATCTTTTATCACAAAAGTTGAGAGATTCTAAATCTTGTGTATATATTTTGATCGAGTGAACCTGCTTCGGAGATTTTATGATATCTTATTGTGGATAATTTTTGTTGATTCTCTGGAACTGTCTTTTTTTCCTGATTAGGGAAGTCCTGGTATTTTGGTGAATGAAATGGATTTCTATGTTTGTTATAGCCTCCATCATTTGTGCTTCTTAAGTTGTATGTCATGAGAATCTTAATGTAGTAGATGGAGTTTGTAAACTAAGATTAGAGATAGTTCGTATGGTTAAAATCCTGTTATTTTGAGTATCGAACCCTGAAGATTCTGATAGTTATTTTCAGCCTTGTATGACAGTATGAGTAAACTCTTCCTTTCATCATATTCTTACTCTATTTTATGTTGCAAGCTCTCCCTTTTGAATGGTCATGCAAATCTTGCTTTGCGATTCTCTGAAAAATCTGATTGCAATTTAACTTTTCTGGACCTATCTATCTCCTCCTCCTCCTCATCATCATGCTAGGCTTTCTACCGGCAATCTATGGTTCGTTTTAAATGGTAGATTGGCAAAAGTTTTGTGATCAGCTGCTAGAAAGATCTTCCTCCATTCAGGAAATGACTGTAATTTTCAGTGTGAAGATGGAAAGTTTGAGATTCAACAACTATGAAATTGTTAATTATGGAAGTGGTTGTCTCTTCCTCAGTAACACTTTAAGGATGATAAGTTGAAGAGATCAGTTAACCATTATGAATTATGAGCTGTCTTTTCACAGATGTCATGAGGCAACAATTATCAGTAATTTTGTGGTGCGGCAATTGTTTACTGTTCCAGGAGTTTATGTCATGATGTCTGGACTGGATTTGGAGCGTCTTGTATTGGCAGGGGGGCCCATTGGTCTCATGCAAGCATGCCTTGATGCTGTTATTCCTTATGTTCGGCAGAGAGAACAGTTCGGTCGGCCAATTGGAGAATTTCAGTTAATACAGGTTTATATTTATCATAACATCCAAGTTATCTTTGTTACCTTCTTAGAGATGCATCACTTCAGATGGAAATAGAATCTCTTTCCCTAATCACACTATTGTGGAAATATAGGGGAAATTGGCTGACATGTATACTTCCTTGCAGTCATCGAGGTAAGAATTCTTGTACTCTTAGGTATTGTTTTTACTGCATTTATCATTTGGTAGCATCTAATAGTTCTCAGGTTTTCAGATCATTTGTGTATTCTGTTGCAAGGGATTGTGATAATGGAATCATCGACCGTAAGGTGCTCCTTGACATCATTGTTTCTTCCTTTGTTTCTTATTTTTTGATGTTCTTAATTTATACTAATGTAATCTATTCCATGTTACTTGAGTTTTACAATGTAAATTCTTGATCAAACTCAATTGCATTGTTATGATCTTATCAGATTTATGTTGGTGAAAATCTTTTTTGCTTCATAGGATAGATCACCTAGGAATGTTGTGGTAAGTGTGAGGAGGAAAGCCATCCCATGAGGATATATCGACTTCATTAAAAGACATGTATGGGGGTGCCATTACAAGAGTGAATGACATGGTGAGATTATTAGCTCCTAACGATAGTGAACCATCAGCAGAGGCTTTTTATTTTATTTATTTTATTTTATTTTATTTAATACCAACCAAAATTTTATTCCAAAAAAAAAAAAAAGGAATTTGTAACAGAAAACAAAAAAGAAAAAGAGAGAGAAAACAGGGATGATGAGTAATCAGCCCCCAACAAGGCAATCACTGCTCAAAAAATACAAGAAAACCCTAGAACTAAAGAATACAAGATCATGGACCTTCTTGCACAAAACAGTCCCAATTGGAAAGACTAATAGGGAGAGACTCCCCTACGAGAGCCAAAAGAGGATAGTCTACTCTTAGGGCCATCGATAGAATTCTTCTTTTTAAAACTTCTGCCGAAACTCCTTTGTCTTTGTAATTTTATGTTAGAAAGAAGAGAAGAAAGAAAAAAGAGGAAGAGTAAGTGAGCCATACAATTGTACAGCTCTTATTACAATCATTCTATGTAGGTCGTACAATTGTATGGCCCAGATTCATAACCACCAACACTTCCCCTCCCCTCAAGTTGTGCATAGATGCCATTGATGCCCAGGTTGGAATAAATGCATTCAGATTGACTGCAACCAAGTGCTCTAGTAAACACATCGACAAGTTGGTCTTGAGACTTGACATGCTGTGTAGAAATTTCGCCACCAGAAATCTTCTCATGTATAAAGTGATAATTGATCTAAATATGCTTAGTTCTCATGAAAAATTGGATTATTTGCTATATAAGAGGCCTTCTGATTATCACATAACAACTACCTTAACAAGTTCACTACAAAATCCATTTCTTGTAAGAGCTTCTTTGACAACATGAGCTCACATGTGGTGTGAGTCATAGCTTTATACTCTACTTCAGCACTAGATTGAGCTACTACAATACTTTGTTTCTTACAATTCCATTTAACCATATTTCCTCCCATGAACGTGCAGTATCTCAGTATACAGTTGTAGAACACGTATTAAACTGAGAATGAGTGCCCTGTAACTTGATGATTTTGCATTTGCATAGAATTTCGTTGCCCAGTGCTACTTCTAGATATTGCAAAATTTGGACCACTTCATCCATATGTAGTTTAATGTAAGGAAGAAGAAAGAAAAAGAGGGAGAGTAGGTGGCCACACAGTTGTACATGCCTCATTACAATCATTCTAAGTGGATTGTACAATCGTATGACCACATTCATAATCATCAAGTCTTAAAATAAATCTGTTGTTCCCTTTCTTCCAGAACTCCACATGATGGCATAGGGGTGCAAATTCCAAATGATGGCTTCACGAATCAAAAGGTGGTCCTTCCCACAACCTCGAAGAACCTCTGGAATGGACTGAAGACAGCGAAAGAGAGTGAAGAAGTGATTCCAAACAGCCCTTGCAACTTCATAGTGAAGGAAGAGATGATTAATAGTCCCTTCTGCTTTCCTGCATAATATGCCTATATTTGGAATTGGAATCTCTTCTTAACATTATTGATTTTAAGGATTTTAATGGCCATTGCTTTCCGCAAGAATTCTTGGACCCTAGGAAGCATTGGGGGTTTCCATACCATGGCCAGCAAGCTATGAGGCCTTCATAAAAGCAGCTGGAAAATTTGTTTCTGGACCAATCCACTCTATCCTCACTGGACAGATTGATGTGACCCTCATACCATGAGGCTACTAAAGAACCCGATCTCCTCATCATTGAGATTCCGCATTTGAAGTGCATTCCAAATAATAAAGACCCCATTACACTCAAAACAATCTTGCACTTTAGCTTCTTTGTGGACTGTGAGTGAGAACAAGGGCTGGAAAATTCCTCCAGGGAGCTCTCAACAAGCCAAGCTTCAGGCTGAAATGTCAGTGTCTCCACGGACCAAGACGAAATGAATCCCGTTACAAAATGCCTCATCTTATGAGGTAGTATGTGGGTGCTAACATCTTGGTACTGGCCAAAAGAACTAATAGATTTCCACTTGTTTAGTCCAACGTTCTTTAGAGGAATGCCAGGGAACCAACCCTAATCCAACTCCCGTATTTTATGAAGATTGCATTCCTCCACAGTGCATCTGATTCCTCATTAAACCTGTCCTAGCATTTACCAAGCAAACCCCAATTTGTACTCTTTGCCTAACCCAATGCCTCCGTCATCTAGTTTGTTAACGTCTTCTCAGTTAACAAGGGGGAATTTGTGCTTATCTGTCACCTCTCACAAGAAGTGCCTTTGAAGCTTTTCAATTTTATATGCGACCTTTGCTAGGATCTTAAATGCCACCTTTGCTGGGATCTTAAAGAAGGTCATGTAGTAAATAGGCAAAGTTGAGAGGGCATTTAATAAGAGCAATTCAACCACTAAAAGATATATAAGGTTTTTCTACCCAACTAACCTCTTAATTCTCTCAATGATAGGATCCCAAAGAGATGATGCCCATGGTTCAGCTCCCCACCCCAAGTGTGCCCCTGCATCCCACAGGCCACCCCACTTGAGCCCGGTGTGAAAATATCCATGCATTGATCACCCCCGGTGAGGAGTCTCGAACATGAGACCTCCCACTCTGATATCATTTTGATGCAAGACAATTAACCACTTGCTCTAAAAGCTCGAACTGATAGAGCATAGCGAATCGATCCCTTCATCTCATAGCCCAGGTCCCACATCCCATGGGTTAGGACCTCGAGCGAACCCCCCTCGTAGGCCCCACTTCACATGGGTTTCGCTTCACACTAGCCACCTGCCTCACACGGGCCACCCACCCTGAGTGTGCCCCTACATCCCACAGGCCACCCCACCTGAGCTCGATGTGAAAATGCCCTTGCATTAGGAAGGCTCTGAGGTATTTTACCAGAAGTGACTTCTTGCCACACCCTATCCTTCAAGCTAGAAAGAGAACATCATCCTTTCAGGTTGCCATGTCTGGCATAACACTTTTCTGGAGATTTACCTCAAGGTCGGAAAATGCTTTGAAACAACAAAGAATACCTTTGAGGTTCAAGACCTGCTCTAGATGACCACACAAAATGAAATCATCATTTGCAAACTGAAGATGGGATATCAAGAGCCCCAGCTGGCATACATCAATACTATTGATGAAGCCAAAACTCAAAGGCTTTTTCAAGTGACATTTCCAAACTCTCGGACACAATGGTGAGTAACACTTCCAAACTCTTAGACACAATGGAGAAGAGGAAAGGGGAAAGAGTTTGTCTTGCGTATGACCTCTAGAGTTCATAAAAAACCCTGAAGGAGAACCATTTACTAGACTAGAGAAAGAAGCCGAAGAGATGCAGCTGTTAATCCAAGCTATCCACCTATCTCCAGAACCATATGGTGGAGAAAGTAAGGCAAGAGATCCCATTGATGTGATCATGGGCCATTTCTATTTCAATCTTGCAAATAATGCTGATTTCTCTTGCTCTTCTTCCTAGAATTGATGCACTTGTTTGCAAGAAGAATGCTATCCATAATTTGCTTTTCTTTCACAAAAGCCCCTTGGTTTAAGGGTATGACATGAACTATCATTTCTTTGAGCCGAAGAGAAAGGAACTTTGCAAGAATTTTCTGGACCCATCTAACTAGAGTAGTCGACTTGAAGTCCTATGGCAAAGGGTGTTGTCAGCTTTATTTTGTCTTTGTTCTATCTTCTGTTGCATGAATTTATCCTTCAAAAATAAAATATTAAAAAAAAGAATGAGGAAAATAAAGGGGGCTATTAGACCTTTACTCAATATTTCTCTTCAATGAAACTCTTTCACGAAGCACATGAAGTCCTCTATAATATCCAAACACTTTGGAAAGAATTCCAAGGTAAAGTTGTTCAGTCCCAGTGCCTTGCCTCCATCCATAACCCCCACTGCATTCGAACTTCCTCTTCATCAAACTCCCAAGAGTTGGCCTCATAAAATCTTCCTCGGTATATGGGCAAGAATTGTATTCAACATTAACTTGTCTTTTATTTCCCCTCTCAAGCTTTTGAGAGCCATTTGAATATGGTGAGAAAGAATACAATTGAAACAATTTATCACTTTTTTTCATCATAATTAGAATTACGTGACTTATGCAATAGAAACAATTTATCACTTATCTCATCATAATTAGAATTGCATGACTTCTTCCTTGTTTGACACAAGATGTTTTCTTTTTCTTTTCTCTAATTGGGATTGTTGTGTGATCATCACAAATGGTTGAAGAGGGAAGTTTTTGCAATTTTCAGTGACAAAGAACCGTGTTTTTGCCTTTCAAAAATCTATGTAAGGTTCCATTGAATAGCTTTTCATATTTCATTTTATGATGGAAATTTAGTCGATTTGGCATTTTATTTGAATGTGTCGACTATTGGAGTGTAACTGTGTAACAACTAACAACAGGAATCTTCTCTGTTGCATTTTCTCATCATATGTTTCATTACCATCAATAATGCAAAGATTCAATGAAATAAAACATTACTAAAAGTACCTTTCAAAATAAAAAAATAAATGAATAAAACACAACAAATAAATAAAACATTATTAAAATTTATCTGTCTTTTAGGATGTCATCCTTCAAAATAATAATAATAATAATGAATAAAATCTGTCTTTTAGGATTGTTGAATGATAAGTGTTCTGAACACACAATTTTCAGGATTGTGCGGGAGTAATACTTTTTGCAGCTGAAAAAGCCACTCAAGTTGCTCTACAGGTGAATTAACTCTTCCTATTAAGATTTCATATGTGCCTTTAGACTGAGTTGATGCTCCAATGCCTTCTTTTTGATAAACTCAAAGCGAAGGATGTGTAAAAGATCTATACACTGTTTTGTTGTTTGAACAACACCTCTTCACAATAGAAAACATGATTTAGATGAGCTGCATTTTTGGGTTTATTGGTAAATGTTGGACGTAGGCCAGTGGGGGCCCACTGGTGAGCAATCACTAGTGGGTGGGTCCCACATGTTTAGGCTTTCTCCAGCCTTTTCCATTTGGTTGAGATTTCAAATTCAACTTTGAATTTGAAATATGATAAGAGATAGGGATTTGACCGAATAATATGGTTTCATCCTATCTCATCCGATCTCTCCCTCCTTTCCTATAAAAAGGCATGCGCTCTCTCTCGCATTGAGAGAAATACGATAAACCGAGAGTATACAGAGAGATACTGTGTGCGCTATAGTTTGTCCATCTTAGCTTGTCCTTGGGACGATCTGATCCATAGATCGCAATCTGGGGCCACTATATACCGTAGGATCAGAGGTGTGAATAGTTCCATCTGCTCCAGTAGTAGATAGGTGGGCCGTTGGAGCACCGTTCTTCTGCTTTGTGAGGGTCCCAAAACTCGTGTAGACCGTCAGATCTTGAGGGCTCACCTTCCGCGCTTCCCTACAGTGGTATCAGAGCATATTTAACGGCGGATCTCCGATTATATTCATCTAAAAAGGTAAGTGACCCAACCTTTTTTTTTGGATTGGAATCTATGACTTTCGAATGGTATTGGATCAGTATGTGTACGGTGGATTAGATTTTGGATACACGCATGAGGATACATGTAGCATATGCATGTATCCTGGCTTTAAATATAATCGGCATAAATGTATACACGTATGCCATATGCCTGTAAGCCCAATTAAGTTTCTATACACATTATGCATCATACCACATGCGTGTACATCACAGTCATACCACATGCGTGTACATCACAAATATGCATCACAGATATGCATCATACCACGTGTGTGCATCTCACAAAAAAAAATAAAAATACAGCAATAGTTGTTGTATTGAACTATACCACTAAAATTATAGCTGGTGACGTATCTCACCATACATGAATGATTGGTTGATGTACATGCACGTGTGTTGGCTTCTGTACATATACGTGTCACGTGTCACGTGTGTTGGCTGACGTGTCACATGTGATGGCTGATGTACATGTACGTGTGTTGGCTCATGTGCACGTATAACACATGTGATTGGCTGGTGTACAGCATGCCATAATTGATTGCATACTTGGGAATCAGATTGGCTAGTGTACATCAATGACGTACACAACTAAGACACGTTATGTGTTTTATTTACGTTGACAGAAATAGAAGTTGTATTCACATGGGTTACTTGATATGTACCATGATATGTACTGTATCCAATCCGACCATCCAATTAGACCCACAACATCGTGTTGGTGGCCCATCAAATAAGATGGCCCATTCACGTTGATATGTGCATTGAAGTGCATTCACATTGACAAGTGCTTGTGAATGTGGGCCCTATGGACCATGATCATAGCACATTAACTTGTCCTTTTTGAGTCTTTAAAAGAAACATATATATTATTGCATGGACCATGATCAGACCGACAGGATACAAAAGCATAGCTACTGCGGATTGGCTAATGTGCATAAAACTAGCCATGTAGTTGTCTTGGATATAGGTTAAAACAGGCAAATATAATTATAAAATGGGCCACACTGTACAATGAACATCTACCATTGTGGTGATGAGGGCGGCTGACCTGGGTCCGTAGGATAGAGTCCTGTCAGTGTTGCTGGCTCGGTTGTTCTACAATGAGCGGTTGAGTCATGTAACTTGGGCGAAAGCCTAGGCTACTTGGTTCCTAGTGTGGACGGTACTACGTTAACCTGGGCTACGGGTCTGTGCTGGCTCAGGCCTAAAACGCCCAACGGTTTTGAATCAGGCGTACCACCATTTTTTTAAAAAGATGGTCCTAAGCCATATAAGCTAGAATGGTGTGGCCCACCTGAACTTTAAATTGATTTTTTTTTTTCTCATTATTTCATGCTGCTACTTTATACCTGATTTTTAGATTTGATCAATTATACATGCATATGAATGTTGTTTCTTTTATAAAATTTTCTTCATTGTTGATCAAGAGTTCATTAGTGATCGAAATGATCATCAAACATGATGATCAATGTTGATGAAAGGATCTATTATCAATAATGATCATTAACGGTGATGATCAAATCCATCACTAATGGTCATGATCACAGGTGAAGAAAGAAATCTCCTGATATCTTAGCACTTCATTTTTTTCTGATGATGATGTTGATATATGAGAAAATATTTGGCTTGATGTGTTTAGATCTAAGCCCCATATTTATTTATTTATTTTTTCATTGGAAATTGTAAAACTTAGTGCTTAAATACTCCCTATACACATAAAAATAGGTTGTGCATAACCTGAGTGGGAGTTTATTCTCCTCCACCAAATGATGCATGCAACTAAGTAATGGTAGGTTGCACGTTATATAAATTTATTCTTATAAAAGCATTAAATCTCATCTTAAAAGGAGAACTTGATTGTTCTACACCGCCCATTCGGATATGTGGACTTTCAGATCTCATTAAGATACGTTTACTACTTTTATACTTTAAAAATTTGTATAACACGTAGAAATGCTGATGATTAGTGTCAATACCTTAGATCATAGCTAAGTAGTGATACTCATGCAATGTAGAGATGGCCACCAAAGCGTTAATCGCTGAACAACTGAAAGGACAACATTTCGACGGCAACAACTACGAAGACTGGTCCCGTGTGGTGCGATGCCTTCTGAACGAGGACGACATATCTCACACACTCGATGTAGCTCAAGAGGAACCCATCCTAGCTGAAAACGGGAATTTACAAGAATATAAGGTTGCGATGACTCGCTATAATAAGTGGCGAAAACAAAATCGATCAGCCTGTAATGTCCTTCTTACCACTATACACAAAGAACTCATACCTACGTATGAAGTGCATGAAACCGCTAAGGGAATCTGGGAAGCACTGACAGATGCCTATGCGCAGAAGTTAGATGCGAGAGTTAGGGCAATGGAATTAGAATTCCAGGAGTACAGGATGCCTGTCGGCTGCCCCATCAAAGATCATATTCGTAAGATGGAGCAAATGATAGGTGCCCTTAGGAATGTTGGGTGCAAATTGACTGAAAATCAGAAGATTATAGCCATGCACCGTTCCTTGCCTGAATCTTGGGCCCAAATCAAAAGAATTCTGAATCATACTGATTCTATCACTACGTTCAGAGACTTTTGTGGCCACTTGGTACGTGAGGTTGAAATGAATGCAATTCAGCTAGATTCGGCCAAGGCCTTTGTAGCAGAGACTCATAAGCAAAAAGCTAACAATAAACGGTTCAAAGCTCGTAAGAAGGCGAAGAAGAATGATCAAGAACAGAAGACCACAACACCTCCTCCAAATCTCAAGAAGGGGAATGGAAAGAAGAAGCAGAAAAAGACATAATCTGCTTTGTCTGTGGAAATTTCGGCCATTATGCTTGGCAGTGTGCCCACAAAAAGACGGTAATTTCTCAGTCACAAGATACTTTATATGTAGGCGTTTGTTCTGAAATCCTTTCCGTTGATACTATATCTAACGAGTGGATTTTGGATTCAGGCGCAACAAAGCACGTGACACAGAGTCGTCGAGGACTCGAGAAATTCCAGCCTGTAGCCAAAGGAAGTTACAAGCTGTACATGGGCAATAACGCTGTTGAAGACGTACTAGGGATTGGCGTTCTCCATCTCCGTACGCGCATAGGGCAAACAATAATCCTTCGTGATACTCTTTTTGCACTGGGGATGCGTCGGAATTTAATTTCTGTTTCTAGGTTATTATTTAATGGTTTTGATATTCGATTTTCTGGGACTAGAGTTTCTTTGAGACTGAATAACCTCATCTTTGCATGGGGAAATTTAATTTCAGATTTATTTATTCTAGACGTAGATTGTGATAATGCCCCTCTTGCTTTATCTGCTATGTCGAATAAAAATGTAGTATCTGAATCTCAAAAATGGCACGCGAGGTTAGGTCACATCGGAAAGGATCGTATGACAAGACTAGTACGTTCTGGTCTGTTAGACTCCTTATCCAAAGTTGATTTGCCATTTTGTGAACATTGTGTCCGGGAAGACATCGAAGAAACCATTTCACAAAGCGGTTCGGTCCAAGGGCACACTAGAGATAATCTATTCAGATATCTGTGGACCCTTTAATGTACATGCCAGAAACGGATGTCAATACTTTGTCACTTTCATTGACGATTACTCGCGCTATGGATATGTGTATCTCATCTTACACAAATCTGAAGTTTTTGATTGTTTTCTTAAATATAAATTGAGGTGGAAAATCAGCTTGAGAAAAAGATTAAAATCCTTCGATCTGATAGAGGTGGCGAGTATACATCTGAAACGTTTAAATCATATTGTGAAAACGTTGGAATTGTTCGGCAGTACACAATGGCTTACACTCCACAACAAAACGGTGTTGCAGAGAGAAGGAATAAGATACTATTGGACATGGTTAGAAAGATGATGGCACAAGCCAATCTCTCTACCACATTCTGGAGAGACGCACTATTAACAGCCGTCTATGTCCTTAATAGAATCCCATCCAAATCCATTTCTAAGACTCCATATGAGATGTGGTCTGGGAGGACTCCTTCTCTAGCCAACCTACGCCCTTGGGGATCTTTGGGATATGTTTTGCTACCTACTCAACATAGAGGTAAACTTGATAGTAAAACCATTGAATGCATGTTAATTAGGTTCCCTATGCATTCAAAGGGATACGTTTTAGTTTATGAGCACCATGGACGATGGATTGAGATAGAATCCCGAGACGTGACCTTCGTTGAAGATAGATACCCAAGCCGAATGAAGCAAAAGGTTCCAATAGAACTTTTTGAAATACCCGATGTATCTCAGGAGAGTGGGAGTTTTGCTCCTCAAGATGAAGATGCTCCTATAGTTCACCAGGACAGTGGGAGGACATCTCAGCAGGCTGCTGAGTTACGTCGAAGCGAAAGAGGATTGATTCCCCGAAGATACTTCGATATTGAGGGGCAAACATTCTCTTGCGTTGCACTTGATGACGATGAACCTGATTCGTATCAGGATGCATTATTATCTTCTAACTCGGTCGATTGGGTAAATGCTATGAACGAAGAGATCGCTTCCATGGAGAAGAATAAAGTCTGGGAACTTGTTGATCTGCCCTCCAATCGTAAAACAATAGGTACTAAATGGATACTTAAGATCAAAAGAAAGACAGATGGTACAGTGGACAAGTATAAAGCACGATTAGTTGCTAAAGGTTTTACACAACAAGAAGGCATTGATTACGAGGAGACCTTTTCACCTATTGCAAAGTTCTCCTCAATCCGCATGATCTTGTCCATTGTCGCAAGTTTAAACTTAGAGTTATATCAAATGGATGTAAAGACTGCATTCTTAAATGGTGACTTGGATGAAGAGATATACATGCAACAGCCCATGGGTTGTGGACAAAAAGCATCCAAATAAAGTCTGCAAGTTGTTAAAATCTATCTATGGGCTGAAGCAATCTTCAAGACAGTGGTACATGAGGTTCCACTTGGCCATCACCACTTTTGGATTCACGATGAGTGAAGAAGATCATTGTGTATACATGAAATGGTCTGGAAGATCTTTTCTGATACCATCTCTATATGTAGACGATATCCTGTTAGCTGATAATGACATGCAATTGTTAATATTAACTAAAGATTGGCTATTCTCGAACTTTGAGATGAAAGACCTCGGTGAAGCCAACTTTATTCTTGGGGTAAAAATCATCAGGGATCGCCCTAAGAAATTTTTAGACTTGTCTCAAGCAACCTATATACAAAGGATCTTAGAGCGGTTCAGGATAGAAAATTCAAAAGCTGTTGAAACCCCTATGGATAAAGCTACCAAGCTAGACAGGAAATCGTGTCCCCAGACTGAAGCGGAGAAATTGGCTATGTCCTCAGTACCTTATGCAAGCGCAGTAGGGAGCTTAATGTATGCTATGCTTTGCACCGGACCGGATATTAGCTATGCAGTTGGCGTAGTCAGCCGTTATTAGAGTAACCCGGGATAGTCTCATTGGTAAGCCGTCAAACGTATATTCCGCTATCTCAGAGGAACAAAAGACCTAATGTTGTGTTATGAAGGCACAAGCCTCGAGCTCAAAGGATATTCAGATGCTGCTTGGGGTAATGACGCCGATGAGGGAAAGTCTACTTCAGGATATGTATTCTTACTCGGAGGAGGAGCTATCTCATGGTCGAGTAAGAAACAGACATCCACAGCTCTTTCATCTATGGAGGCCGAGTACATTGCATGTTGTGCTGCAGTTCAGGAGTGTGTATGGGTTTGTAGATTTCTATTGAGTCTGGGTGTTGTACAGTCAGCCTATATCGCCGAAGATAGACAATACTTCTGCCATTGACTTGGCAAAGGACCCTAAACACCACCAGAAATCTAAGCACATTGAGATTAAGTATCATTACGTCCGTGATCAAGTGAGAGAGAAGAAGGTCGCCCTCAGCTACATTCCTACTAAGGAGATTATGGCTGATCCCATGACGAAACCTATAGCTAGAGATCTATTTCAGGTTCACGTCAGGCAGATGAGATTGAGGAAAGCTTAACTGATGTACTTGTTTTGTAGTACCTTTGATCTTTCATTAATGAATATTATATTCCTTTTTATTCAGTATTGAACACTAATATAACTAGGTATGAAGATCATCAACATTTACCTTGAAATCATGTATGATTTCTATTTTTTTGTCGGCAGGCCGGTCACCCACTCGCACGGGTTGACCAACCTTGAATGTACAAGAGAGGTACATTTGGGGCTATGTTTATACATTGAGGTATGAACTTCCCTTTATTGTGAATAATAAGGGATGAGGATATGAGTGAGTCGTATTCGCCTACAATCTTATAAAGATTGAAGATGAGACTGATAAAGTCGAATAACATAATCGCACCATTCCGTTACATGCGATCAATGTTATGGCCTGAAATTAAAGCCAGGTTATGAGATGAGTCGTACCTTATGTAGAATGACTTGCGTATTGTAGACCCGACATTCACCTAGTATTGTCTACTTTATGACGTGGACCACGTGCTGGGACCTATTACCTATAGATTGCTTTGATTCGATCTAATCATTGCAACGTGCGAGTAGCCAGTCCCGTAGGTGACTCTTTGTGTCCTTAGCTACCCTCTTGTGTATATGAGGATGAGATTGAGTGTTGCTACTTTAGTGTACTATGACGAAAGGTCCTTGATTGGCCAAACTCAGTTACGCTAGGAAAGCAGCTTGATTAATTTCAAATTACATATCTGCATGGGGAAGATCTCGTGACAACTACACCAAGTTTTTAGAACTATAAATACGCACTTGAAGACTTATCCGCTGGCAGTATCGAGTTGTTTTTATTAGACTTTTGCAAACAATATTTTTCTTAAAAAGCATATATATATATATATATATATATATATATATATATATATATATATATAAGAATGGCTTTGAATTGGTTTTAGTCGAAGTTTGTGAAAAATCAAGTTTTCATAATAACTCGATAAGTTGGATAAGTGCGTATGTTGGCCGAGTACTCCAGGTTGGGAGTCAACTCCATCCGGTGTGGTCATGCGGACTAGGACAGGCATTGCAAAGCTTGGGTTATTGAGTACTAGTTAGGTGGTCACTTAGTACTTAAGCATCTGTGTGAAGATTACGGTGATCCAGCTGGTCCCACGCCTCTGATTCTTTTGATCGCGATGTTTGATCTTTGATTGATTAGGCGAGTTAAATGGACAAATTTTTGTGCCTATCCCACAGTGTGATTGAGTGGGAGATGTTGGACGTAGGCCAGTGAGGCCCACTGGTGAGCAATCACTAGTGGGTGGGTCCCACATGTTTAGGCTTTCTCCAGCCTTTTCCATTTGGTTGAGATTTCAAATTCAACTTTGAATTTGAAATATGATAAGAGATAGGGATTTGACCGGATAATATGGTTTCATCCTATCTCATCCGATCTCTCCCTCCTTTCCTATAAAAAGGCATGCGCTCTCTCTTGTATTGAGAGAAATACGATAAACCGAGAGTATACAGAGAGATACTGTGTGCGCTATAGTCTGTCCATCTTAGCTTGTCCTTGGGATGATCTGATCCATAGATCGCAATCCGGGGCCACTATATACCGTAGGATCAGAGGTGTGAATAGTTCCATCTGCTCCAGTAGTAGATAGGCGGGCCGTTGGAGCACCATTCTTCTGCTTTGTGCGGGTCCCAAAACTCGTGTAGACCTTCAGATCTTGGGGGCTCACCTTCCGCGCTTCCCAACAGTAAAAACACATTGGTATAACCTTTTCATTATAATATTTCATCTAGGCTCCGTAAAGTACAGCTGTTGAAGTGGTCAAAAGACACAAGCAAACCTTGTGATGAAGAAAAAACAATGCAAAAAGTTGAATCTAATTAATCAAATTTGGTTAGTACAGCAGAAATGTTAATTCTTCCCTCAAGTTCGAGGGTAGATATTTTTCTGTTGAACTTGTGAACTAGTTGTTTTCCAAAGGTTTTAAGATGGTGTTGGTTGGTTGTTCATTTCCATAAGACTTCCATGACCTATTTTATAGGTTTTCTAAGCGCATGTTTGGTTGCTGGTGAATCATTCCCTGGCGTTTATTTTTCCGTTGCAAACCCAGTACATGGGCTAATGTTTTAAGGGAATACTTAAAACCTGTCTGGTTGAGACCCTTTGGTTTCTTGGGAAAACTCTAAAATTTGTTTGGTTAGTACTCGGTGTTTCCTAGGAGAAGTTTAAAATTAATATTTAAGACATTTATTCTACAAGTGGGACTATTGTGAACATGAGAGACATATCCAAGCCATTCATCAAGTGTGTCACATGATACTTGGATCATTGTAGTAGTAGGTTTGTAACACACACACACGGAAGAAAAGAAATCACCTATGCATGGAAACCATGAAAATCTACATTGCAAGCTTCCATATAAACCATAAAAAATTTAAGAAGCCCCAACTCATGGTCGATTTTAGCCATTTCTCATAGAATTCCCAAAGTGGAGAAGACGAATGGGACTATGGACCTAGTCGACTCTTGTTGTAGCTTTTCCTGGTTAAGACATTCCTTCGGAAATACTTAGGCATCATTTTTTGGAGAAGTTTAGGGGGGAGGGGGTTGTATCCCACATGTGCTATACGAAACACACAGGTAGTGTCGATATATCACACCTATATGATCCAGTGAGCATTTTCAATTTTTGATCCATGTTTTTGTTGTAAATCACGTTAAAACAATGTCAAATAGTTACAAATTTATGATTCTTCATGTTTTCCATGAAAAATCATTGGAATATCGATTTCGAGATTTGGGGGAGATGGGTCAGGTTGTAGAAAATTGAGAAAAATCTAAATTTCTCAATTTCTCGCAAATCAGTTGCAATCTTTGTATCCAAACACAAAATTAAACATGTATGTAACCTGACCTGATCTAGTGATTCTTCTTTTGCTTTTGAATGTATTGCTTGGGTTTCCATACATGTCTTCTTGTGTTTATAAATTATATGAATAGACTTTGAATATACTTGCATCAATTCAGTTGGAAAGCGCATATATTAGGACCCCATACAAAGGAAACCCCTATTATGTGCACTTTTTTTTTTTTTTTTGGGGGGGGGGTGGCAATATTTTGATTTTTAAGAGTGTATTGATGTCGTTTTCAACTATCCTTGAAGTTTCATTGAAAAATTCAGCCAATTTCCCATGTTCCTATGCCTCCCAACATTAACGATAAATTATGCAATACAACCAATATATCCCATGCAATAACTGATATGTATCCGTATCCTAAGGGTGCGATGCATTACATGATAATGATATTTAAAACATTGGATGCGACCAAACATAATACCAAACCCAAAGGATAGAAATCTATGGAAAGTGGGAGGCAAGTATTGAAAGGATACATATTTGTCAATAGAATGATCAGTACAAGCACACTTATCTTTTGTCAAGGCAATAGGAACATTATACATATCTTGTTCATTAGGCTTGGAAGAAGATATGGTGGATGGTACACCATGGTTGGCCGTTCTATCTATACGTTTTTGTCGTGAGTGGACTTGTATCGGATGGTGGAATCGGTAGAGGGAGAAGATTGGATTATATCTTTTTCAACTGCAAGAGGTTCCAATATAGCTTCCACATCAAGATATTTACCGTCTTTTGAGAAGAACAGAGTGGACTTGAAAATGTAACAGTTGCACATACAGTCTTCGAAGAGAAGCATTGTAACAAAAATAACCTTTGTGTCTTGGAATACCTAAGAAAAAAAATATTTAATGGCTCTAGGATCCCCAATTCCAATTGATGAACAAAGCATACACATTTAAAACTTTGGTGAGCAAAGAAAACAATGAAGTATTTGAAAGTAAAATTTGATGTGGTGATTGACCCATTAGAACGGTTGAGGGCATTCTATTTATTAGTAAACATACTTGTATCACTCGAAAAACGTTTCGAAATATTCATATGAAGTAATAAAGCACAAGGCACTGCAAGTTGGTGGCAATTTTTTTTTTTTTGTTCTACAACACTTTGTTGTTGTCGAGTGTGGGCACGATGTTTGATGAAAGATTCCTATTTCAAAAAAATATTGACTAAAGGCTTGTGACATATATTCCTTTGCATTATCGGAACGAAACGTAGACACTTTTGAATTCACTCAACTTTGTACTTCCAAGTAGAAAGTCTTTAAAATAGAGAATGGTTCGTATATGTCTTTCATTAAATCAATCCAAATCATTCACGAAAAATCATCAACAAAGGTAACAAAATACTTGTATGTTGACCTATTGGAGATGTTAACTAGTCCCCAAATGTCTGAATGAACTAAAGAAAAGGAACTAAACTATTTTTTTTTTTCTATCAATCTTCTTCATCTTTGGATCCTGAAAAACACAATGTGAGGGATAGAAGGGTTATAAAGCAATTAAGAGATTTGGTGAGTTTGCTAACAAATAGGAGACTTAGAGAAATTTAGGAATATAAAGGACAAAGGATAATTAAAGGAAGAACTAGGATGAACAATACCAATTTCACGTGCACTAGATTGAGTACCATTTGCCAGATTAGCAGATGAACCCATTAACGATTTATTAATGGAGGAAAACACATTGGATTCACCTGTCATATGATCAGATGCGCTAGAGTCAATGATCCATGGAGCAGGGAACTTGGAACCTAAATAGGCCATAATTGACACCATAAATGCAGCCATAAGGGTCGAAGTAGTCCCAGAAGTAGTAAGAGTAGGTTGATTCTGCAGAATTTTCAGCAACTTGGAATACTTCACTTAAGTGAATTTAATTGTCTCTCGTGACTGTTAGGTTTTAGACATGGAATAAGTTGGAGAAGGCCCATTGTTCTCTCCAATGTAAGATACTTAATTAGCCCATGCTAGCTTTCCATGAAGATCCCAACATTTTCAATAGAGTGATTTGTGAGCCTACAGTGCGTGCACTTTCTAGGACAGCGACCTCTCCCCTGACATCCTCTCACTTCACCATGATCACCTTGATTACGTCTGCCACCACGACCGATGTTGCAACCTCAGCCAATGATGGATGCTAAAGTAGAGTGGTCATTGGCTTCACTTGTAGTGCCAAGAGATATCCATTTGAGGTGAGCATTCACCTCATCTGGAGATGGCACATCATTGTCACCTAAGATCTGTACACGAATTGGTTCATACTCATGTTTCAACACATATAAAAACTTGGCTACATGAAACTCCTATCATCACTAACGTAGCTTATCCAAATCAGTAGTAAGAGTTTGATACACATTCTGCTCTTCCCACATTCCTTTAAGTTAAGAGTAATATTCACCTAGCGTTTTATTGTCTTGTTGGAGCTCAAATATTTTTTCATATAACTAATACATATGGGAAATATTTTTGCTGGATGAATACATCTCTCTAATGCATCCCACACTCACTTTGCAGTATCAAAAAACATTACCATGCATCGTTCATATGTACTAGAACTCTCATTGGGTTTCTTTACATCATGTATTTCAATTTTCCCTTTTCCGTTAAGAATACTTGAATGGTCTTAGACCATTGGAGATAATTTGCTACATTTAATTTAATAGATGTTATCTGGACCCTTAAAAAATTAGGCGGATTTATGAATCTAGTTCTCACACTTCTCACTTCCATCTGGGACAAGGGACTAGAGTATATACTGAAGCTTATATGGACACAGACTGACCTTTTGTGATCAACAAACACTCAACTTGTACGCTTTATATAGTAGATCGTGGACAAACCTAGGGTGTCGTAGGCGGATCAGAAGCTGGGAGAGTCACCTCAGGAGCTGCCGCAAGCTGATCATCAACTGTGGTATGCACACCACACTGAAGACAATAACTAGCCCACACGTCCAAACAGCCCAACCAATCGCGAAGATTGATGATCATGCATATGGCATCTGACAAAGGAAACCAACCCACATGTTCACACATCCTACGAGAGGCGATGATCACAAACACTTTATCCCCTTTTCATGCATGAGCCATTATAAATGTCCGACACAAATAAAAATAACAAAAACCCGAAGTTTCTTAAAAGATTTTTAGCATGAAGGGGATGAGAAACCCAAAAATAAAAGACAAAAATAAGGATATGGTAGGTAGGAGAAAGATGGATTAGATCAGAAACAAGATTACTCTAATAGCATGGAGAACAATCCGCTTGTCACTGTAGTAGGAACTGTAGTGCGTGAAAGTAGAAAAGAAAAAGAGAAGAGGAGACAAGAAGAAGAAGACGAAAGCCCTTATTGAGTTGGACCTCCCCCTCTTCCTTTTCGTAACTAACAAAACAAATATGATAATTATATCCTTTTAGTAACAAAAGCAAATATACCTAAAATATCCTAATTAACACAAATAAAAGATAACAAGAGAATCGGAGCTAGGTGGGGCTAAGTGGGCCATATTCACTTCCATTAACATTTTTAAACTTAACTACCATCAATATTCAGCTTCTACAACCCATATTGTAGGGAACACCAAATGCTTCTATAATCAGTGAAGGCTTTTGGTTCTAGCTGATCCAACCGAAGAGCAACGTCTTCAAAGATTCTTCTACTTTTCTGTCTCCACATTTCCAACATTATCACAAGAGGAACCATCCTCCAAAGGATCTTGCCTCATGGCTTGTGAGGAACGCCCCACCAGCCGCTTGTTAGATCCTCTAGCAAACCCAACAAAACCCAATCGATGTCAAATAGGCCAAGAAAATATGACCAACTACTCCAAGTCATGATGTAACTAATTTGATGTTATCAACTAATTCGGCTTCCTTATGACACAACACAAAAGTTTGCGAGGGACTAATCTTATGGAGACTTTTTTAGTATCAGGAGCTTATTCATGGGCCTTCAAGAAAAACTTTAAAGAGATGAACTGTTGGAACATGAGGCCCACAGCCTCTCATCTATATCGTTAGAGAATAGAATACATCTGTCAAGAAGATTGAGGAGATTGGTCAACATTGTAACTTCCAATTCCATCAAGTTTCTATGAAAATGCAAGAAGTATCTCATTGTTTGCCACTAGATGCATCTCCTTAATAATGATGTTATGTTGTGCAAAAGAATATAACTGCGGGAATCTAACGATGAGGTGAGAATAATCAAGCCAAAGATCTTAAAACCGTTAACCACACTTTCTCACTATTAGCCACTTTGAAACTCATGGTCTTCAAAAAGATTCTACAATCTCCTTTAGAGAATCGCCAAACATTTGAGATTAGTTTCCAAATGAAAGATGCTCTACTTACTAATCACCTTACCTTGAGTCCAACTTTTTTGCTCTTCACTATATTTGGAATAAATGATTCTTCTCCAAAGATCCTCTCGTTCAATGCCAAATTTTCACGAGCATTTGGCTAGTGAAGCCAATTTCTTTCCTCAATCCTTCCTATTACAACCCCTATGACTAGAGGCTCAGTATTGCATTATGTTTTGCAGCCTTATGCAAAAATACTGTGGGAAACATCAAGAAACATCCACATGTATTGCGAAATGTATCACAATATGAGGGAAACATAGGGGAAACTTTAGGAAAATGATGGAATTTTTCCAGTGAGACTTTAAGGGATGTTAAAAGGCACATGAGAACACATAGAACTAAAAACATTTTTAAAAAATTATGAATATAATTTTCCATTATTGAGGAGGAAAATGATGAGGACATCACGTCATGTACACCCTTACGTACGTATCAGAGGAGGAAGCGGGCCGCTCCGTTTTCCCTGTGGCTAGGCGAGTACCTATGATCGTGCTGAAGACCCCATGTGCATGTGCAAGCATCTAAAAGACCCCACACTGGAAAGATGCACATGGGCTGCTTTATGGAGTGATCCAGGCCGTTGGATTGAAGGGACATGACGATCGAGCCATTGGATTGCATGAATCACATGATCGGCCCATGATCGTTGCTATCCACATTGGTTTTAGACTTTATCATATTTTAGGAATTAGTTTTTTTTTTTTTTTTTTTTATAATATATTTGGACGCATTATGAGTGTTTTAGTTGATTTTATTTAGACTAGGGCTATTTTCGTTAAAGTTCATAAGACAAGGGGATTTTTATAATTTTGAAACTCTTGGATCTATAAAAGAGGAGGGCGTGTGACCTCTCCCTCATTGAATTTCGTGATAATAATAATAATAATAATAATAATAATAATAATAAAAAGCTCTTGCTTTCTTCTCTCATCTTCATGCGATTTGAAGATACTTCCATGCGATTTGGAAGGAAGATTGGCGCGATGCTAATCTTCATCAACGAATGTGCGAGGTCTCCATCTATCCCCACACCATCTTCTCTTTTCTTCCACATCCAAGTATTTTCTTCAGATTCTTAATTCTCCCATCCCAAATCTTCGTCTTTTCCCAAACCCAACTTTTTCGTACCCATCTACAATCGAAACCCTAAACCTAAACCTAAAATTTCCAATTTTCCTACTTTCCCAAATTACCCAAACCGTAATTTTCACCCTAGGTTATATTAGGTTTCCTATTTTGAAATTGACTATAGCCTATGCTAATTGGATGTCCCTACATCCATTAGATCCTAGTTTCTTTTTTAATTGAATAATCTTGAGTTATGATGTTGGTAGCTTACGCTAGGATTATGCATTTTTTTCTTTTGCTTTTCATGATATTTGTGATGATTATAGCGATGTTTGTGTTTTTTTGTTAAATATCTTAATTTGGCTATTTGATCTCACATGTTACTTAGTTCATGCATCAATCCTGCATAAAAAAATGTCAACTGTAGATGATGCAATTATATCCAAAATGAGTTCATATCATCCATGTCATACAATATAAGCAAAAAAAAAAAAAAAAAGAACTACACACACCGCATATATTGTGAGGAATATTGACAATATCACTAATATTGTAATATATTGGTCAACATCAATGATGTTATCATCGATTATCTTGTAAAAAGCGTATTCCAGGAAGATACCGTATCGTACATTTAGGAAAGCCAAGATGTCAATCGATATCGTTGACACTTGGAACACTTCCCAAGCCCACCTTCAACTTTTTGTTCTTGAACATCTTCCACCTATGTCCCAGAAAGGAATCCTAATCAAACAATTTTTTTTTTTTTTTTTGACAGATTGTGAATACATTTTATTGAAGAGCCTGGCAAACCAAGACAAAGAATACAACTAGCAACAAGATTACACTACCAACATAGAGTAGATTATTAAGATCTATCTGAAGACAGCTGGTAGCCCATTCGACTACATCCCTTAACACCTTCCTTAGGAACTGATCTTGAGGTGTACGCTTGTTATCAAAACATCGAGCTTTGCGTTCAGCCCAAAGATTCCAAAAACCAGCCAAAAGAGATGGCCGCCACACAACAACCCTTTCTTTCGCCAAAATAACGTTGTGCCATGCCCACAAGAGTTGCAAAACTGATTGAGGCATGGACCAATTGATCTCAAATAACTTGAATATGTGGTTCCATAGCTGTCTAGTGAATGGGCAAAGGATTAGAAGACGATCAATGGATTTTGCGTTGCTCATAGATTGAAGACAAATGTTCGGCAAAATCAAACCCCTCTTTTGAAGATTATCTATTGTCAAGATCCGCTTCCCACCTGCCAACCATGAGAAGAATGAGACCTTGGGTGGAGCCCTGTAGAACCAAAATTGGAAGAGAAGAAGAATATCGGAAGGACTTCGAGAAGGCCGGATCATATTATAATGAAATTTGACCGAAAAGGAGCCAGAGGCTGATTTAGACCATACCAAGGAATTGGCCGAGTCTGGAGAGGGGGATAAGAACTGAAGACAAAACGAAGCCTGGCAAACTCATCGCAGTCTGCATCCAATAGCCCCCTTCTATAAGGGGGACACCATATTCTGCTTCCCTCAAAAGAGTATCAATGATCTACTGTAATATCCTTATGAGATGACAAAGCCGCCAAAGACTGGAAGTCCTCTTGTAGAGGTCTAGACCCACACCATGAATCCTCCCAAAACCTAATGCGATCATTGATACCGAGGGAGAAAGTTGATGATGCTAGAACTGAGGGGGAAACTGAGGATGGCCTTCCAAACTACTGAGGCCCTAAAAAGAGAAGACTTTTTAGTCTCCCATCCTCAATCTTCCAGCCCATACCTATGGGCTAAGAACCCTCTCCATAGTCTTCCTTCTTCAACCCCGAACCTCCATTGCCATTTTCCCAACAATGGCATCTTCATAGATTGAAGATTCCCGATCCCCACACCACCTACAGCTAGAGGAAGGCAAACCTCACTCCAATTCAGGAGATGAAATTTATGCTTTTCCTCCACCCCTTGCCATAAGAAGTCCCTCCTAAGCTTTTTAAGTTTTTGTATTACTCATTTTGGGCATCTGAAGAGAGACGTGGAGTATAGGGGAAGATTAGAAAGGGTTGATTTCATAAGTGTGATGCGCCCAACTAATGAAAGATGCCTCCCTTTCCACCTTGAAAGTTTCCATTCAAATCTCTCAATAACCTTGCTCCACGTATGCTTAGGAGGTTTCCCCACACATAGAGGAAGCCCCGAATAAGACGAGGGGAAGGATCCCACACCGCGTCCAAAAATACCCACCAAATCTGAGACTTCTTCTTTAGATAGCCCGATCCCCAACATCTCGCTTTTGTGCAGGTTGATTTTCATGCTGGAAACCTCTTCAAAGCAACCCAAAATTTTCTACAAATTGTCTGTCTTTACCAGATCTACTTTTCAAAATAGAGGTGTGTCGTCTACTAACTGCAAATGGGAGATGGTCGACCCGAAGTTCAAACTATGAAAGCCCGATATTAATTGGAGCTGTTGACCTTTCGATTACATTACACTTAAGGCCTCTCCTACAACTGTGAACAAGAATGGAGATAGTGGATCGCCTTGCCTAAGACCCCTCGAGGCTTTAAAGAAGCCTTTTGGAGATCCATTAACCAACACCGAAAAAGAAGTAGAGGATACATTCCCCAATCCAATTGATCCATTTGTTGCCACACCCCATCCTTTTCAACATGTATTTCAAGAAATCCCAATCGACGTGGTCACGCCTTTTCGATATCAAGCTTACATACCACTCCTGATTTCTTTTCCTTGTGTCTTAAATTAGTGCATTCGTTGGCCAGAAGCGCATTGTCCAAGATTTGCCTATCGGCAACAAAGGCCCCCTGGTTATCTAATATGACCGATGGGAGGACTTTCCTAAATTTGGTAGCCAACACTTTGACTAATATTTTGTAGGGGCTCCCTATAAGACATGTCTCTATGAGCAAATACAAAACATATTTTCACTGAGACAAATTGATTCCTTTGATCTGGCAACTTCTATACCTAGGAAGTGTCGAAGATGTAGTGTCTTTGTAGATACTTTTCTAGGTCCTCTATTCTCTTATCATCACTTCTTGTAATAACAATTATCATCAATATATACTACTAATGCAATAAGACCTGACATGCCTCTTCATATAAAGTCAAAATGATTTGTATGGCTTCGAATAAAGCCATAGTTGAATACAACTTTACTGAATTTGTCTAACCATGTACATCGTGACTACTTTAGATCATCGACCTTTGTAACCAAGCAACTGGGCGAGCCTTTAACCGTTCAATCATACTGTTGGGTTGGAGTTTATAGTAACTCAGTATGCTAAGTGTATGGAGTAAACTCTGTGGGGCCCATCGGAATTTATTTATATTATCCACTTCGTCTATCCATTTTATGAAATAATTTTATAGCTTGTGGCCAAGAATTAAGCATATCCAAAGCTTAAGTGGACCACACCACAAGAAACAATGTTAATTGAACCTCTATTGTTGAAAATTTCTTGGGGACCACAGTAAGTTTTGGATCAAGTTGATATTTGTGTTTTCCCTTCATCCATGTTTGTGTGATCCTATGAACAGGTTGGATGACAAACAAACATCATTGTGGGCCCTAGGAAGGCTTTAACGGTGGAAATCATTATTCCCACTATTTCGTGTTGTATGGTCCACTTGATCTTTGGATATGTTTCAATTTTGGGCTCAACCCATAAAATGAGCTGGAAAAACGGATGGACGGCGTGGATAAACCACATACATTCAAGGTGGGCCCAACAGAGTTTACTTAGTATGCAATCCGATTTCATTTCCCTGCAGGTAGACCGGTGAGCTTCCAAGTGTTATTTTAATAAAGAGCAGCCATTTTCCTCTTCCATTAGCTGCTTTCATTCATCATTTAATAATGCTTCTTGATATGACTTGGGAATAGAATGAGATGACAAGAATAAAACAAATTTACAAAAATTAGGAGACAAACATTGAAAAAACACATTTGGAAATAAGATGATCAATACATGCATGCTTATCTTTCCTAAGAGCAATAAGAATAGCTTACCTGTCTGGAGACTCCAATGGATCACAAGGCTCAAAAGAAGATAAGGTAGATAGCATATCTAGAGTGGTTGCGCTGTCTGTCCATTTTCGACACGAGTAAACTTTCAATTGAGGTATAGTGGTAGGAGATGGAATTGTCTTCGTCAACTGTAATAGGTATAAATACAACTGCTATACCAAGAGATTTATTGTCATTTAAGAAGAATTGAGTGGATTCGAAGAAAGTAACATCCGCGCACACATTGTCTTCAAAGTGAAGGGTTGTAGCAATGGTAACCTATGTGTTCGAAAGTAACCGAGAAAGACACATTTGATGGCTTTTTTATCTAATTTATATGACCCGACTCTAACTAGTGAACAAAACAAACACATCCAAACACTCTAGGAGGCGAAGAGAGTGGTGAAGCACTAAAAGTAAGATGTCGTGAGGTGACTTACCTGTTAAAATTGTTGAGGGCATTCGATTTATTGGGAAGCATGCTGTAAGAATCACATCACTCCATAAACTTTTGGGAGCATTCTTATGAAGTAATAAGGCCCGAGTTACATCTAGCAAGTGATGATTTCTCTGTTCCACTACATCATTTTGTTGTGGGGTACGTGCGCATGATGTTGAGTGCAATATACCTATTTTAGAGAAGTACAGACAAAAGGAATCTAACATATATTCCCTATCATTCTCAAAATGAAACATGGACACCTTTGAATTAAGTAGATTTTATGACTTCATGTGGAATGTCTTAAAAATAGAGAAGAATTCAGATCGTTCTTTCATTAAATAAATCCAAGTCGTGCGTGAAAAATCAGTAATGAATGTAAAAAAGTACTTATGCCCTGTCCAACTAGGAGTTTTAACTGGTCCCCAAACATCTAAATGCACTAGACAAAAAGGAACTAGATCACATTTTTCCTCACGTGGGGGAAAGGTATCAAGATGATGTTTAAGCTCACTTAGTCTGCTCTTTATAACTGACACAGATGATAAGGAAGGAATAACACTTTTAAGAACTTTCAAGGACGGATGACCAAGATGACAGTGCCACTGATAGGGAGAGTCATCCTTTTGTGATGTAGCACCAACGTCTTCATGATCTAGATAGTACAACCCATCTTGCTCATGCCCTCCACCAATCTTTTCATTCATCTTGAGATATTGGAAAACACAATGTGAATTATAGAAAGTCACAGAGCAACTAAAAGATTTGGTGAGCCTACTAACTACGGAAGATATAGAGGAAATTTAGGGACATGGAGGACAGATGATAATGAGAGAGAAGCTCGAACAAACAGTACCCATTCCATGCACCTTGGTCTAGGTACCATCTTCCAAGGTGGCGGATGAACCAATTTACATTGTACTAATGGAAGAAAAAGCACTAGAGTCACCTATCATATGGTTTGATGCTCCAAAGTCACCGACCCAGGAAGAACCCTTGGATACTAAACAAACCATGCCTGAGATCACAAGCGTGGCAACAAGGGTAGAAGTCACAGTAGCAGTAGGAGTGGATGCTTCTGCAGGTTCCTCAACTTTGAATATTCTTCATGTAAGAGTAAAGATCTCTCCATATGTACGTGGTGGTTCCGCTTTAAAAGTGGAACTAGTTGGTTGAGAACCATTGTCTGCAAGATAAGAGGCTTGATTCGCCCATGCCGCCCTTCCATGGAGATCCCATCACTTCTTAACTGAATGGTTCATAAGACCATAATGTGTGCAATTCCGAGGTCCACAACCTCCTTGATTACCTCTGCCACCGCGACCACTACCTCTACCTTGTCTAGAGAAAGATGTAAGAGCGAAGCTATCTTTGGTTCTGCTAGTAGACCCCAAAGATATATGTTGAAGACATGCATAGACCTCATTCAAGTATGGCGCATTCCGAATTGGTTCATGCTCAGGTTTTAACTCAAATATTAGTTACCCAAAACTCTTCATGTTGATGATGTTTTTTGTCCAAATCCACAGTGAGAGGTTGATAGACATTCAATTCCTCCCACATCCCTTTAAGTTTTGAGTAATATTCACCTTGGGCTTTATCACTTGTTGAATTCCAATTCTCTTCATATGGTTGGTATGTACGAGAGATATTTTTGTTAGAAGAATACATCTCCCATAATCCATCTGATATTTCTTTTACAATATCCAAAAACATTATGTTGGTAAGTAACTTACCGATGATTCCATGCTATTCCCAACTAGGTCACAATTTGAGCATTATCTTGGATTCATTTATTATAATGTACTAGCACTCTCATCCTGTTTTTCCGTGGTCAAATAATTAATTTTCCCTTGGCTATTAAAAACACTTGAATTGACTTAGACCACTAGATATAATTGGTTCCATTTAATTTAATAGAGGTTATTTGGCCCTCTAAAAAAATGGATAGATTTAGGAATTCAATTCTCAAATCACTTTTGATCTCCATTAAGATCTAGGAAAAGAGAAACCAAAAAATGACCATAGTATTTTGAATATGTTAGAATAAAGAGTACCACATGCCTTGCACAAACACGGGTTGCCCTAGCACAAGTCACAAACACTTAATGCTTTCCATGAGTGAACACCACGCCTTGGTGAGATCAGCCCACACTTCTTCATGCCGCATGAGGGGTGATGATCACATAAATCTCAAACATTCATAATCGAGCCATTACCCACAAAGAAACCTTAGGTTTCTAGAGGTAATTTCAGCCCAAGATTTATAAGAAATAAAGAAGAAGAAGAAGAACAAGAATGATAGAAGGGAAGAAAAGGAATCAAGAAAAGATTGAAGACATCTCTAATACCATGTAGAATATTGAGAATAAGAAAGAGAAGAGAAAGGAGAGTTTTTGAGAGAGAGAGAGAGAGAGAGAGAGAGAGAGAGAGAGAGAGAAGAGGTTTGGATGCCCCATCCGCATTCATATTAATTATGTTAAAGAGTTTGAAATGACAAAAACACCCCTATAAACCAAAGTAAAAATTCTACCTATATCTTAAACAAGAATCCTAATCAAATATAAATAATGAATCAGTCTAAAATCCTAAACCATAAGATAAAAAGATGTTTAAGGCTGTCAATGGGCCGGGCCTGGAGTAGGTCTCGGCCTGGATTTTGAACTGTTTCTGGCCAGGCTGTCGGGCCGGGCCGGGCCGTTTCAAAAGTTTGGTTTTTGAGGCCCGAAACCGGCCCATTGAGACCCCTAAAAGAAGGGCTACACCCATATCCACCATCTAGGTGATACATACAGTTATACGACCCATATCCATACATCCTTAGATGGGCTATACAGCTGTATGGCCCATATTGCGTATATTAACAAGCATCGTAGTTCCTTGTAGTGGGTTTGCACCAAGGGATTCTCGTATGTGCAGGATGGACATGCAAAAGCTTATTAACAACCTACTTAAATCGAAGCAAACTTGTCAACCGCTAAATGTATATTGAATCAAAAGTATAAACCACCATCTATTTTGAGCATATGATCTTCGCATGGATTAGTAGAAACCCAGGATATAAGTGTCCTGGCATGGTGGCTTTCTAATGTGGAGATACTACTGTAGATATATATTGCCATACACCATGGCAATAGAGGTGTCCTTTTGAAACTGACACTTCCCCACACCTGCCCCCAAATCTGTTGCTACTCTTCACGCTTCTTGCAACTCCAATGTTTGTGGAGGAATGCTAGGGTGATTGTAGCAAAATATTGGCAAGAGCAATGTGTTAATAATATAGCAATGGGCGCACAAGTCATTCACCAGTTGGAGCTCAGCCGGTCCACTCATAGTATATGGGAAAAGCGATGGTTAGAAATGGATATCAAACATTTTCTATTCAGCGTACAAGTGCAGCCCACCTAACCAGGACCAGGACATGGTTATGGTGGTCTCCACCTATTGAGTGACCAGATTGCTGACGTGTGCCACGCTGCCATGAATTTTGTCTTCAATATCTCGTCATGTCAATGGCTCAGCATCTCTATTCCTGGCTCCATGGGATTAAATAAACTTGGAACTGCCAAACATTTAGTTTTAGTTTTAGTTTTACATGCTGACTATTTATTTTAAGGCTAATTATAGTTTTGTATGTGTGTTAATGCAGGCCATCCAATGCCTGGGTGGGAATGGATATGTGAATGAATACCCCACGGGTCGTCTTCTACGAGATGCAAAACTTTTCGAGATTGGGGCAGGGACCAGTGAAATTAGAAGAATTATTATTGGTCGAGAGCTCTTCAAAGAACAATGAAGGATTACTGCATCAGTTTTTGGATCGGCAGGAAACATAAGATGACAATGGATACATTCGTCCTCCCCACAGCATACCTCCATCCTAAGAGGCAGCATGCTGGCATTTGTTAGGGGTTTGTGAGATTGCCCGTTCCCAACTAAACTAGTACTTTTATTTAGACTCTCCTTGCAAAGTTTAATGTTCCTCTGGGGGTGTTTCCTACAATCCAGTCTGCACGTGCCTTTTGTTCCATTGATAAGGAGAGACGCATGATTCAATCCAACAGTCAGCGTTTTATGCACGATTCAGCTCCAACACTGGCATTTTGCCCTCATCAGACTCATGATTCAATCCAACAGTCAATATTTTATGCATGATTCAGATCCAACATTGGCATTTTATCCTTGCCATTTATTAGTGGTCGTTCACGGATTGAATGTATCCACAACATGTGCAGCAATTACCCATTGTTGGAATCAGATGAATGTGCACATTCTTCATTTTCCTCATTTGAGGTGGATGTGTAATGGATGGCTGGGCCAATGCATGTGATATGCATGCCCTTCCACAGAAGGGAAGCGTGCATGGTAGCTGTGGGCCAGGTAGGGTTGGCAATGGGTTGGGTCAGGCTGGGGCTAGAAATGTAACCGTGTATGGGTTGGCCTTGGGTTGAACCCGATCCCACCCAAAACCCAAAACAAAATAAAGAAAAGTACAAATATTATTTTTAAATGTATGTACACATATCCAACTATCTGGCTAGGCTGTGAATAGCTTTAAATGGATCTAGTCATGCTTGATTAATTTTAAGTGGGTTGGGTGAGGTTGGAGGGAAATGGGTCATGGATTGTGTTTAGGCAAGAATTCTTGGCCATTTATTAAATAGGTTGGGTTTGGGCTTACCCACCTGGCCGTGAGGCCAACTCGTAGCAATCATAGAGGCAGGCCTTGACAAGTTGCCCCATGATGCATAGTAACCCCCTTGGGATCAAGGATCATCACTAAATGGGCCTCACTTTGGATTCTGGTTGAGGTTAGGGGTGCAAATGGGGCAGATCACTGCAGTGTGTTATTAGACCTAACTCGATAATTAGTGAGTCTGGATCCAAAATTTAGATCCATGGGGTGGTTTTAGGTTCAAAACTTCAAACTTAATTACTAAATGGGTCGGGTTTGGATCCTCTCAAAATTCACCTAACCTAATCTTCTTAAATGTGTTGATACCATGAGTAAAATGTGTAACCCTAACGGATTAACCATTCTAAAAAAAAAGAAAAAAAGGAAAAAAAATTTAGAAAAAATTTAAAAAATTAAAAATAATAAATAAATGAATAAATAAAAACTCCTCCGCCATGAGCTGGGTTTGGTGTTCGGGAAGTTCGCTAACTGTTCGCCAAGTCCAAGTGGCGAGGAAGCTATCGCAACCCTAGATCGGTACATCAGAAGTAGTGGGGCCTAGATTTTGAATTTGGGGTGTGACAAAAGTTTAGAATTTACAATTGGCTAAGTATTGTATATTCACATTGAGTTAGGGAGTTGGGATGCCTCTATTTTGAGTGACTCATAGTTTTGGTCTGTTTTCGGTGTTCATCCCCATTGTCGCCAATTCCTACAAAAGCTAATCAGAGCAGGTTGCATGTGATCTACATGGATTTGCATGGTGTATTTGGAGATATATGAAGAAGATTTTATGATAATACAGTTGGAGTGTATCGAGTAATGCTACATCATTCACTAAGTGGTCGAGTAAATAGTGATTGTGCATAAGCAGTTATAGGATAGATGGTAGGTTTAGTAAGTAAAAAGGGTTAAGTTGTGCTAAACGGTTACAACAACCTTTAAAATGTGGGAAGCATCTAAATGGCTGAATTGAGGCTATAAGTAGCAAAGGATTTTAGCAAAGTAAAAGGTCTCATACCAAGCAAACCAAACTAAATCTATCTTTCAATTATCCTTCAATTATTCATCATTTGCATTCCTTAGTGTAATCCCTTTACTTTTCTACCAATCAATTACATTCGGTAGCGTAATCCTTTATTTTTGCCTATTGATTACATTCCTTCGTGTAATCCGTAGTGTTAATAAAGTAGCTGTTAATTTTAAGTGTAATTTGAATCTACGGTCAAATGCCAGATTCAATTCAAGCATCAATAAGAGTTCACAAATCAGGAATGTATTTTACAGCTACTCTTCGCGATCGCATGTAAGGTTTCCTTCCTTGTTTTTCTTTTATCTCTATTGAAAAGTCCTTTCATATCGAAGGCAAAGGTGTAACTCATTGTTAGAGGACAAACCATACTCTCTTACTATCGCCTGATCATTTTAACATACCGTGCGAGTGGTTGAATAAGCGACCAATCTTATTTGATCTCAGTCACATAGTATGTATCTGCCTATCTTAGTGCTTGGGGTCGTAGTTGTTCGGTTCAAATTGAGCCACACATTCAATTCTGGCACCCTTGCACTTGTCATGTAACAAAAATTGTAAATCGAACCATAACAGGTTTTCGCACGCCTAGTGGAGACAGTCTCTAACTTATTGGCGTGGCATTGCCAATTGGAAATATAAATAGGAGTAATCAAATTGCCAAGATTGAGCCTTCCACAGCAACCGCACCACTTTCGATTGAAGATGTGTTGGTTCAAACAGCCCTCGAAACCTTAAATTTAAATAGTAGTCTGACATCTCAATATTAAAATTAAAAAAAAATAAATCAGGAAGGGGCATCGACGTCTCAGACTGTCTCTCCTGAAGAGATAACGGTTGCACTCCGAGATGTACAATTGAGTATTTAGCATGTTAAAGAATATTGGAGAACTTAGGCAGAGTTGGCACATGCCCAAGTCGAGCAGTTTCATATTCAAGCTGAGAACACTAACAGATACATGGTTAGCTAGACTGAGGCCATGCATCGGTTGATGGCCATAATGACTGAAAGAACACCCGCGGCAACACAATATAACATCAAGGGAAGTTTTATCGGTAATGTGGTTCAACTGTCACCTATGCCTCCCCTGCAGTAGAACCCACAGCCAATTCCAATTCAGGATGTATGTAATGTTCCTTTACCTACCAAATTCAGGCAACCAGAGTGGGAGGCCAGGAATTTCGTTCCTGAGATTTGGAACCAGGGTTTCCAAGGAGGACAACATTTCTGACAATTCCTTAGAAACCCATTGTTTCATGAGGGATAAAACCGAGTAGGTCCTAATTCACCGCCAATGGCTAAAGCTCATCGAGTTGATCGCGACCAAATCATGCATATGGTTCAAGAGGTAGCGAGTCAAGTACTTGGCTGCAATACCATTCTAGTTTATTATAAGCCCCATCCTGAATGGATTGATCGACAACATCTGTTGCCAGGAAATTATCGACCAGATTTGGCCATATTTTCAGGTGATTCTGGTCAAGCGACCATCAAGCACGTTGGTCGATTCACCACGCAGTGTGGTGAACTAGCCAATAATGACTATCGTAAGCTGCAATTGTTCGGTCATTCACTAACGGCATCAACCTTTACGTGGTATTACAATTTATTGCCAAACTCAGTCCATACTTGGCAAGAGATGGAAGAAAAATTCCATGTTCAATTCTTTTTTAAGAACAGAGAAATGACCATGGTCGATCTTGCCTGTTTCCGACAGTTAACTTGGGAAACTTGCGAGAGCTATATTATCCGGTTCAAGAGAGTGGAGAGCCAGTGTAAGGTTGTCATGACTGAAGCTGAATTGTGCAACTTGCGCATGATAGCCTTCAATACAAACTCTCTAAGAAATTCATCAGAACGGAGTTCATGGACCTATATGACCTTATTGGGAATGTCTTCAAATATGAAAAATTCTTCAGGAAGGTCTTAGGCAAAAAAACTCGTCAATTGGGACATATTATCATGACCCAAATTACGAGGTCACGATTGTCGAAGTAGTGGTAAAAAAGTCGCTCATATGCTCAGCACTGGTTAAGGCAGAATCGACCGCGTCAACCACATAAAAGGACTCGGAAGTATATACTTTTGATATTACGTGGGCCGATGAAATATTTGAAATTCTATTAGTCAGAAAGTTCATTAAGGTTCTTATTAACCATAAGACACCTTCGACTGACAAATTGAAAATATTGTAAATGGCACGAAACTCATTCGCATTCAACTAACAAATGTCTTGTATTCAGGAATGTTATTCAAGATAACATCGATCATGGATTGCTGATGTTCCCTAAGATAGGTGAGGAAGAGATGTTGATCAATACCGATCCATTCCCTCCTAACCTTAATGTCAATATGGCCACTACAAATCTATGAATGGTTGATCGACCATGACAAATGGTTTATCTCGACCCAAGGAACCACGAGGGTGCATCATGACAGCCAAGGCAAGAGCGATATCAACCTCCCTTGTCGACTTCCTGGCGGCTGAAAACGGTTTGGTAAGATGGTTGAGGTTCACAATTGTACGACCGATGTGCTAGAAGGACTATCTCAGGTTGGGGAGGACCTCCTTGACCAGGGAGGCAAGTTCGACACATAACTCTGAGGATGGCTCAAAGAGTTGGTCATCATCGACCGTAAGGAATTTTTCCACCACTTAATCACCACCCTCAGGACAAAGTAACGAGTCAAAGGATGGTCAAAACCCCATCAACCTAGAAGGGAGTTTAGAAACGAGTCATGCTTCCCAAATTTCCAATCGTTCCCAAAGCGATGACTCGAACTCAGAAATGTTGTTGGCAACGACATAAAGTGACTATGAATAAGGAACTAGCTGGAGTCAAGGATACATCTTGGGCGAAAACAGGGTAGCTGCAACAGTTATGGAGAATCCCTTAGTCGGAGGAACAACTGGCCATTAACACGATCGAGGCGGTCTTACAGCATGTGCTATATGATCAGGGTATGAAGGATGTTGTTAAGTCAAATGGGTCAGCAAGACCAAGGGATAATGACGACGATGATAATTTGTCGGATTATCTCAGTGGTGAATGCTTATTAAGGGATGAATGGCTGATAAGTAGACTAGAAGAAACTGCCGAATCATTACAGGTGACTTCACCCACTGCCATGTAGTCGGACGTTACAACCGATGAGAATGTTGGGCATACTAATGTGAATTCCAACACGCAAGCTAATTTAGAAACATTAGGGGACAATGTTCGGGTTTGGAAATTGTGTTTGGTACATTGCCACCCATGATCTTTCATTGCAATATGGTGCTTATCTTGCCCTCTAGTTTCCATGCCAAGTCGGCCCTACTGAGTGAGATGGCTGGTGATATAAAGGAATCCAGTCCTCCTGTGGTAATACGATATGTCTCATTTCCTCTAAAAGAAGCAACTGAATGGGAACCAAGAGTGGACAAAGCGGCACATGTAAATACTGTCACTGTAGAATCAAGAGTTGCGTCGAAAAGGGTGATCATAGAGAGACTCACCCACGGCATGAAACAACACCTCAAGCCACTATATATATTGGCTCATCTTAAGGGCTGCCTAGTCACCAGGATTCTGTTCGATAATGGGGTTGTCGTTAATCTTCTTCTATTAAGAATAATGTCAAATTTGGGGAAGACTATGGCCGCTATAATTTCATATGAGGTAACAATCAATAACTTTGCTGGCCACGTTACGAATACACATGGGGTCTTGTCAGCCGACTTGATTATCGAGACCAAAAGGGTGTTGGCTCTATCCTTCGTGGTTGACCCAACTATAATGCTATGCTTTGAAGGGATTGGATTCACTCGTTTGCGCACATCTCATCATCCCTGCACCAGTTCATAATCTTTTGGAACCAAGATAAAGTTGAGTTGGTCTTGACCGGCAACAAACCCCTTTTGGCCACTTCGAACGCAAATAAAGCCTACTACTATGGGGACGAAGTAGGGCCGATTCGGCTTACAAGGAGAAACAAGCATGGCCGACCGACTAAGATATCAGTCAAGAAGAATCCAGATAGCATCATGCAAGACATTAAGGAAATAATCCAATCAGTCACCAACCTGCCGAGGGATATTATTCTTTTTCGGTCGATTCCACACTACACCATCGAAGAAATCCCATAATTGGTACGCCGAAAGATTACCAGTGAATGGCCGATTTCATGGCTAGAATAAGAAAGCTTGAAGAAAGCCTAAAGGATGTCAACGATAGTTGTTTCATGAATATGGTCGATACATATGTCCTGACCGATGAAAAAGAAATAGAACTGAGGGAAGCACCCGACAAGCTGGAAGACTCCCAGGCTCAAGTTCAAGACCCCTTAGTCGAGGTGAACCTAAGAACCAAGCAAGATCCTAACCGACTTTTATCAGTGGGCTGCTTAGGCCTATAACCCCAATTACTGTCCGATTTTACGTACACGATAATGCCTAATATTATAATTTAATCGTGTTTTTGTTGCAAGATGTAATAAGGAGCTTTGATTGAAAAAGAGTATTAAAAGCATGGATTTAATGGGCAGGGACGTGGCTGGAATGTGATAGAGAGAAAGAGGCAGCCGGTTTCTTCTTTTCCTTGATATTTCTTTTGCTTTGTTAAAGGTTAGCCGCATCATGACGGGCTAAACCTCTTAGCTAGGGCTAAGAGGTGAAGCTTGTAGTGAGATGGGAGACTCTATTTGTTTATTTTACTATTTAATCGTGAATGGAACTTGATTATGGTTTAATTATTAAGGGAATGTTTGTAGTTTTTAATGGTCTATTGTGACTGAAATTACAATGGGTCTGTGGTAGCTTTGAGCATATTCCTTTCCTTTTATGTTTATGACGTCAGGAAGCCCTATTGTTCACCATCGTCTCATGTGGCATGGTCGGATGACGGTACCCTTCCTAACTTTCATGCACTATTGATTGGTTGGTAATTAGTTTAATCCTGTTGTTTGCTTTGTCTCCTAGGCATGGTTAGATGATGGAATCCATTCTAATTCATATACCTTTCATCTCTTGAAAACCAGATCAAGTAAGTTCAGTTTAATTTCCATAATTCTTGATGCAGGCATAAGATCTCCCTGATCTCTACAAGTGGATCCTCTGAATCCCTAGTTTCCTTCCTTTGAATTCCTTAAGTTATTAGATAATTATTCCATAATTACTCCTTAAATTCTATTTGGTTTAGATCACATCTTAGTCTAGTTCTAGTTCTACTTGGTTTCAGATAACGTACAGGTATCAGTCCCTTGGGATTCGACCTCGGTCTTACCGAGTTTATTACTACATCACAACCCTATACTTGGGGAGTGAACAAGTTTTTGGCGCAATTACGATTCTTTGAAATTAATTAGTTTTAGAATTAGTTTGAGATTAGGATTTTACTAACTTTAGTTTTAGATTTTTATTTCTATTTGATTTTTAGAACTAACTTGTTTCCTGTTTTGTAGGATCCTGACATAAACTTCTAAATTGGTAATCCTTTTCTAATTCCTCTACTTTTTCTATTTTTAGAATTAGGGTTTGAATTTTAGAAATTTTCTAATTCTAGTATTTTCCTATTTTTTATTTTATTTTATTTTATTTTTTATTTTATTTATTTTATTATTATTATTATTATTATTATTATTATTTTGAATAGTTTACTTTTAGAAACTTTCCTCTTTTGTTTTTAGAAACTTGGCTAGTTATTTTCTTTTTTTTTAGAGTTTCTTTCTAATTTTTCTAATTCTGGAACTTTCCTTTTAGAAACTAACTTTCTATTTTTATTAACTTTCTAATTCTAACTCTTTTAGAATCTAACTTTGTTTTCTAATTTATTTTTAAAAATTTCTACTTGTAGACTTTTTGTTTAAAAACTAACATTACTTTAGAATTTTTAAATTTAGAAACTAATTTCTGTTGTTTTCTTTATCAGTGGGCTGCTTAGGCCTATCTTTTGAAAACTAAAGGTAAGGACCTCCTTTGAACGGTAGTCGTCCTTTCGGATGATCCTCCTAGGACATCAAGCCTCGCAGCTAACTGCACAATTTCATTAGCATCTATGTTGTGGTCACTAGTAATGTGCATTAGTTCTACTTCATCAAGGTTATCTATCATCTAGGATCTAGGATGTCAAGGCATAATACGGTAAAAGGGCTACACTAGTATATTTAAATAATCATGCCATTCGGTTTATCACTAATTGTGAATCACCCACAAGCGTCATACTTCTTGCACCCAGCTCCATCAATAATTCTAGGCTGATTATCATAGCTTCATTCTCGGCCTAATTATAAGTACATTTAAATTCCAACTAGAATGCAAATTCCTGCGTGTTTCCATTTGGTGCAATTAGGATGATTCCCACTCCTAAAGCTTTATGAGTCTTCAACTCATCAAAGATCAATTTTCATGGGGTTAACTGTGTACAATACAAATCTAAAACTCCTAGGAAAAGTTAATCCTTCAAGTCAGACGAATGGTTGGCCAATAAGTTAGTTATGGCTTGACCTTTTACCGCCTTTTAGGGAATATAGCAAAGATCAAACTCAAATAGAGCTAATACCCATTTGCCAATTCGACCATTCAAAATTGGTCGATTCAACATGTAATTCACTAAATCGGTCAATGCTATTATATTCATTCTTTCGACCCACAAATAATGCCTTAATTTGGTAGCCGCAAAGTACAATGATAAGCACAACTTTTTTTTTTTAATGGCAGAATAAAGTATCTCAATATCAAGGAGCGTTCGACTCAACTAATATATTGCACGCTCTTTTTGGTAGTCGTCATCTTAGATTAGGGGGGTTTCGACCGACTCTACCAATGCTGCAACATACAATTGAGTGGTTGACCTTCAACTGGCAGCATTAACACTGGCGACTTCATCGAATATTCCTTAACCTTCTCAAAAGTCTGTTGATGCTCTGCCTCTGACTTAAATTCAATTCCATGCTTCAATCTCACCAACAGAGAAGATGTATTAGTCTTCCTTGCACAGTTAAATATAAATCTCCACACGAAGTTAACTTAACCGAGAAACCGCTATAGTTCTGGTTTGTTCCTTGGTGGATGAGCATTTGTAATCACTCGAGCTTTGTTCTAAGCCACCTCGATCCCTTGCTGATGCACATAAAATCTCAGAAAAGTATCGGCCAAGACCCCAAAATCATATTTAAGGGGATTCATTTTCAGCTTAAGATGCCTCATTCGCTTGAATGATTTATGCAAATGAGCAAAATGACCTTCTACGTCAGCTAACTTCACTATGTCATTAATGTAAACTTCCATAAACTAGCCGATCATATCATGAAATATAGCGTTCATTACCCTTTGATATGTAGCCCTTGAATTCTTAAGCCCAAAGGACATTACCACCCAGCAATAGGTCCTTAGGGGGCCAAGGCACATAAATGTTGTTTTTGACACATCATCTAATGCTATATAAATCTAATTATACCTAGAATGACCATCCATAAAGAACATAATTTGATGTCCAACAGCCCTATCAATCAACTAATCAGTGACTGGCATCGGATATTCATCCTTTGGTGTTGCTACATTTAAATTTCGAAAGTCTATACAAACATACAACTTTCTATTCTTTTTTATGACTAGAACTACATTTGAGATCCACTCGACATACTTAGTAGGCCTGAAAAACTAGCCTTTAATAGATGTTCAATCTCTTCTTTTATTTTTTGGGTTACTTCTGACGTCACTACCGAGTTAATTGTTTATGCGGTCGATATCCTTCCTTTATAAGTAACATGTGCTTGACCAAGTCCCAATCTAGTCTCGGCATCTCATGGTAATTACATGCGAAAGAATCGGCAAACTCTTTGAGCAAACTGGTCAATTCCAATTTATCTTGGGACCTAAGTAGTCCGCTGATAAAGGTAGGCTTAGGGTCTTGTTCGGTCCCTAGGTTCACCTCTACTAAGGAGTCTTGAACTTGGCCGTGGAGTCTTCTAGCTTGTTAGGGGCTCCCTAAATTCCATGTCTTCGTCCCCAGTCAAGACGTCTGTATCAGTTATATTCACAAAACAACCGTCTCAACATCCTTCAGGCTTTCTTCAAGCCTTCTTATTCTGGCCATAAAATTGGCCCTGCGTTGGTCATATTTCGACATACCAATCATAGGATTTCTTTGATGGTGCAATACAGAACCGGCCCAAAAGGAATAATATCCCTACCAAGGAGAGCGTTATAATTGGATAAAGTGTCAACCACAAAAATGGAGCTAACACCATTTTGGTTATCACAAAAGTATATACTTTCTAGGCTTTTTGTGCAGTCGATGCGGTCGATTTTGCCTTTACTAACGTCTAGCATATGAGTGGCATATTTGCCACTACTTCGGCAATCGCGACCTGGTAATTTAGGTTATGATAATGTCTCAATTGACGAGTTCTTTTGCCTAGCACCCTCCTAAAGAAGTTCCTCAGATCGAGAGACCTTTCAAGTGAGGTCATATAGGTCCATGAACTCCATTCCAATGAATTTCAAGTCAGGTCATCTTGTGCAAGCTACACAAATTTGGCTTCTGTCAAAATGACCTTGTACCGGCTCTTCGCTATTTTGAATTAGGCAATATAGCTCTCACAAGTTTCTTTTAGTAGCTTTTAGAAACGGGCAAGATTGACCATGGTTATTTTCATGTTTTTAGAGAAAAACTGAGCATGTAAATTTTCTTCCATTTCTTGCCAAGTATGCACTGAATTTGCTAATAGGTTAGAATACCATGTTAAGGCCGTTGCCGTCAACGAATGTCTGAATAATTACAACTTTTGATAGTCATTATTTGCCAACTCTCCACATTGCATGGTGAATTGGCCCACATCCTCGATAATCGATTGGTCGGGCTCACCCGAAAATAGGGCAAAGTTCAGTCGATAATTCTTTGGCAACGGATGTTGCCAGTCAATCCATTCAGGATAGGGTTTATAATAGATCGGGATGGTGTTGCAGCTGAGTACCTGGCCTGCTACTTCCTAAACCATTGCATGATTTAATTGTGATATACTCTCAGAGGTTCTGCCATTGACGGTGGATTAGGACCTAATCGGTTTCGTCCCTCTTAGAACAATTGATTCTTAAGGATTACTAAAAATTATGCCTGAAAAGGAGACCTAAAGAAGTCCTAGAGGGGGGTGAATAAGACTATGCCAAATAATCGAATAAAGTGCTAAATAATAAATAAATCAGAGTTCTCAATTGCCTAAGTATTGAAATGTTGATTTCAATTGGTTCGTAGGACAACCTTCACTTAAAAAGTTTAGGCAGGACAACCTTATTTCATGAATACTACTAAAATCAAAATCTCAAAACTTTGCAAGAGTAAATAAAATTAAATATTACAATCATTCACCACTTCAGCTAAAATGAAAATACAATCATTCACCACATAAATGATAAAAGCATTCACCACAAACACAGAATTATAGTGGTTCGGTGTGTCAATAACTGTTCTAAAATAGTCACACCTACTCCACTCCCAAAATTACTCTCCACGTAATCTTGACTTTCACTATGAATAAGGTTTTTTCAAGGTCATGTTTACAACCCCAAGTGTAGGGTCGCGATGTAGTAAAAATCTCGGTAAGACCGAGGTTGAATCCATAGGGACTAATCTCGTACGTTTCTGAATGTAACTAGAACTAGAACTAGAAAAAGATGTAAATCTAAATATGAAATTGTAGAGAGAGTAATTTTGAATGATGTAATTGAAACTTATAAATTTAAAGGTGGGAAGTAGGGTTCTAAGGATCCACTTGTAGCTCTTGGTATGCTACCTTCTTAATTGATTCAAGTAACACAATTGGAATTGGAGTCCTATCATATCCAATAGAAAGATATATCAATAAAACTAAATCTGAACTTTCATTGACCTAATTCTCAAAAGAGAAGAATTATGATAATTGGCAGGGATTCCATCACCAAACCATGCCCATGAGACGACGGCAAACAACAGGATTTACCAATCCCATAATCTCAAACAAGAAAAGAAAATACTCAAAACTATTGCAGATCAACTGTAATTTGAGTCACAATAAACCATTAAAAATTGAAAGTATTCCTTAAAATCAAACTCGAATTTAATGACGTTCAATAAAACATGAATCAAAGCAGAGTAAACATCTCAATCACGCTATAAGCTTCACCCCTTAGCCCTAACTAAGAGGTTTAGTCAACCATAGACATGATTGAACTAAAATCTCTTAAAAAAAGCATAAAAACAACTAAGGAAGAAGAAGAAAGACTCTTGGTGATGGCTCTTCACCTTTTGCTCCACTCCTTAAACCCTATATGATGCCTAGGAACATCCTAGGGATTCCTATTTATAGTTATGCCACACCCTCTTGCGAACGAACCTTTAAAATTCACAAACCGACCTTGGAACCACCTCAAATTTACGCAATCCATGTGTTGTCTACATAACCCTCGACTAGTCGAGGACAAACTTTGACTGGCCGAGGGTCACCTTCGACTGGTCGAGGATGACAAGAATTTAGAGGATTTTGTTGCTAGAGTTCGAGTCAAAATTCCTTCAACTAGTAGAGCTAAAGCTTAGACTGGTCGAAGCAGAGCTTAGACTAGTCGAGAATCACTTGGTTTCCTTGGATCTTTGGCATGTGAATTCTTTATTTTTGATCTTCTAAGATCCATCATTTGCTTTGGTGATTCTTGAGCATCAATTCCATGTTTTTAGTACTCTTTTCAATCCAAGCTCTTAAATTCACCTTGCAACACAAACATGATTAAAATAGAACATTAGGCATTATCATGTTCATAAAACCAAGATATAAATAGGGGATAATATGCAATATTTTACCCTCAACACAATCCCCAACCAGCATTTTGCTAATCCCGAACAAAGTATTCGTGAAATAAACCTCAATGCTCAATGTTTAAAACCTCTTTTGGAAAATAATCTCTTGTGCACTCAAGTATGAATGAGTAGAATTAAGATGTGAAAGTGGGATTTTAAAAACCTAAAGCCGAATCACATAAGCAATTGATCACATAAGTTCTTTATCCATTAAATCAGAGTATAGTTCACATATCAAGTTTTTCAATGTGCATAGTGAAGATTAACTTATTTTCCATAAGGATACTATCATTACATCATGTTAGTTATGCTTATCATATCGAGATTTATTGAGAACTTAAGTACTGATTCCGAACATATCCCCTTTTTCTTCTTTTTCCAATTTTTGATTTTATATTGACAGTCAATTTTTTGTACATTCTTTTTAGACTTCGCATTCTTTTTCAGATTTTCTATTCTTTTCTTCTCTCTCTCTCTCTCTCCTTTTTTTTTAATTTTTTGTCATGACCTTTTTATTGATTTCACTGTTTTTTAACTGGTTCTTTTCATCTTTTAAGGTGGATAAAATTCTCCAGACTCAATTCTCAACATCCATCAATAATTTACATACTAACAATAAGAAATTCTAGCATATCCCAGAAAGCAAATTGAACGTGTCTTGAATTAGATTAACCTGATATTCAAACTTTGTCTTTAGTTAATAGAGTGCACGAACTTTAAGTGATAGATTACTTAGATGATCAAACTCCAATAATTCAAGATTCACTTCTTATCTTATCATCATACTCAAAACATTATTGAATACACAAATTATCACTTCCTAAACAGATTTCAACTCGAAACATTGAAATTTTTTTAAAATTTTTACTCAAAACTGGGTAAAACATTGATTAGTTTACCTAATCCCCCATCCCCAACCTAAAATCCACATTGTCCTTAATGTAAAAGAAATAAGATGTGATGCAGTAGAGGCAACGAAAAGAAATTAGAAGTGATGGAAAGATAGTACCTAAAGAAGCAACTCCGTGGCTTTTTCCAAGGATCTCAACGTGAAGATGGGCTAGCCAAAATACAGAACAAATGAAAAGTAAACTATCCTAATCCTAAATTCTATTAAAGCAATAAACTAACTACACCTCCGTCATATTGGGAGGTCAATCCTGGTAAATAGGATTAGTCAGAGGTATGGACATGTCCTCTGAGTCAAATTTCTCAAGAAATGGCTTTAACCGATGTCTGTTCACTTTGAAGGCATTGCCATTGTTTGGATTATGAATCTCAACGGTCCCATGAGGATAAACATTAGTAATAGTGAAAGGGCTAGTCCAATGAGATCGGAGTTTACTCGAAAAAAGATGTAATCGAGAATTGTACAAAAGGACTTTTTAATTGGTTGAGAATGTTTTTTGAACGATGTTCTTGTCACGGAACACTTTCATCCTGTCCTTATAAATTCTTGAGTTCTTATATGCGTTATTCTGGATTTTCTTGAGTTCATTTAATTGAAGTTTCTGTAGCGAGCCAGCATTGTCCAAATTAAAGTTCAAATTTTTAATGGCCTAGTGGGCTCTATGTTCCAATTCTACAAGCAAGTGGCAAGCCTTTCCATAAACAAGTCTAAAGGGAGACCAAGATCGACAGATTTTGTAACGACCTTGGAATTTTGTGCTAATCTTTCCTTAAGTAGTTGTTTTTGGGGTAATTAGCGCTCTACTTGATTGCTTGTGAAATTCGCATCAATCACTTTAAATTGTATCTGCATGGCTCTAAACGTGCAGATTAGTGAGCGCTACGTTACTCGGAAATCTGGGATCCATCGCTAAATCCAGTTGTTCTGGGGAATCGCGCGTCGAAAGTCCGATGGCGATGATCTTAGGCTGTTGTGGTCACTGAGTTGGGCTTGGTCTTCACCTCAAAAATTAAGTCGATCTGATGTTCTCGGTCGATTTGGTTGAGTTCGGAGTGAAGAGTGTGAGAACGGTTGGAATTTAATAAGCTTTTTATGAAATCGAGTCGTGTCGCTTGCGCGATTTTAAGCATTCGACCGTTGGATTCGACCCAATTTCACCCTCGATCGGGATGGTTGGCCCAGGCATATCCTAGTGCTTGTGGACTGATCGAGTTTCCGTGACCGTTGAATTGAGTGTGGTCCGCCACGGTGATCTGTAGAGCCGGTCGGTACCTAGATCCATGGTCGGTGAGCTTAAGTCCGACCTTTCGTGGTTATAGGCCCACCGAAGTGCTTCGTTGGATCGAGAAAGGCGTACTTTGGTTATAACCTAAGTATACCTTGACCCTAGGGTTATTTCCATCATTTTAAGGCCTATATATAGTCCTTAAACCCTAGCTCTCATTTCCATACGAATTTTCTCTAACCCTAGCTTGGAAAGAGAGTGGAAAAGAGAGAGTTAGTGAGAGAGATTGGTTGGTGAATCATCTTGATTCTTCCTTGTTCTTCTTCACCTTTGAACCTTTACTTTGAATCGTTCCTCTGACGATTCTGAGTTCTTTTGGGGTAAGTTAACCTAACCCTAACCTGTGTTAGAGCTTAGATTAGACTTGGTGTTGTTGTATCTCATTTCTATCCTTATTTTAGGGTATTCTTGCGCCGTTGACGAAGACAACTCGTCTAAATCAGTTCGGCTATTCTTTCTTCGCTTAAGGTGCGGACTTTAAGTGTATAGGTTATGGTTTTCAAGGCTTTCAATCCCGATTAGTGATTTATTCTTGTTATGGATGAGATTTCACATGTCAAATGTTATGTTTACATTGCTTTCCGATATGCATGTGCTATATTGAGATTTGTGTATTCTAAGTGTATTTATAAAGTACCGTATACGTATAAAATACGCACCTATGTTTGCCATGATTTTTGGTCATGTATGTATGCTAGATGCATGTATGACAACTCCTTGGAAGAAGGAATTGTCTAAGTGCACGTATTTCAACATGCGTCATGTATGTTGTTTCCATGAATGCTAAGTGTTTGTAGAAATGCATGAATGATCTACGTGTAATTGATTACACTAAATGCGGGCGTTGAGAAGTGATTCTCAATACTTCTATGGATGCGCATGATTTCCTTATGCATTTACATTCCAAGTTATTTAAATTCAAGCATTCCTATGCTTACATTTATGTTAAATTGATATTCTTCAGATGTGTATGCACCATGATTTGAGTGGTTGTTCCATTACTGTTTTACATTCCATATGAATATCTGTTGTAGTGTAGGATGTTTGGGACTATGCCTTAGTCCAGGAAATCGGTAATTGACCCTTTGGTCGTGGTTGAGATTGCTTTCGCCACGTGAGACGCATTAGACGAACCCGAGTCGTATTAGAGTTGGCGGCGGTGGTTTGGCCACGCGAGTGTTTGCGCACTCTATGTCGTTCATTTCGACGCGTGCGCTCGTGCTAGTCGAGTTCGTCAACTAACCCGATTGTCAGTGTATGTTAACCATGTATGGACGCTCTTGAATCTAGGGTACCGAACTTACCGGTGAAATCCTAATAACCATGGTACACGATCCGCTAAGACTCATGAGCCGGACATGGTGGTATGGGACACCGTGGTCGAGCCGTCGGCCTACGCTGGGGTGACGAGCCTCCCGTAGTGACCGGTGAGCAACTAAACTCGTGAGCCGATTATGGTGGTATGGGACACTATATTCGTGCTGTTGTCGGCCTACATTGATTGGTGACGAGCCCTTTGTAGTGACCTCGAGCATACCCGGATACCGCAAGGAGGTGACGAGCCGATCTGTGGTAGTAAGGGCATGAAAGGCGTGCATTGATTGGTGACGAGCCCTTTGCTACGACCTCAACTATATGATCGTATGAGATGTCTAGGATTGACGACCCTAGTATGGATCACTTTTTGGATGGTGATATGAGGGGTATCTTAGCTTCCCAATCCTTCTGTATGAATTGGACTAATAACAACTTGGTAATCATATCCATGCACCGCATTTGCATGTGCTTTGTAGATGTGGCGCACTTTGAGGCGATGTCATGCATAACGTAAGATGAAGACGCCGAGGGTGTACGCGTGAGGGCACGCATCATATTGCATTCATACTGCATTAACAAGAGTACTTAGGATTTATTTAATTGTCTGCTTTATCATTCTTGTTTGATTGAATGATAGCATGTTAACGCCTTATTGTTCCACCGAGTTGATCACTCACTCCCACGTTTCGGGCGGTGTTTCACACCCACCAGACTGTCTTAGGCCCCGATGTTGCAGATGTGGATGCGACGTCCGAGGCAGAGCGGGAGCTGGAGATGAGGCGGCCTTCTCTTATATGCAGTTTTGAGACGGGTTCTAGCGAGCCTCGATCTCGCGGGATCTATGGGATGATTATTTTGGGAATGAAATGATGTAACTTGTACTTATAATTTTGATAAATAACACTTTTACACGATCGGGTTGTATAGTAATTCAGGGACTTACACTTGTACACATATTTTACTATAAGTCTTCCGCTTGCTTTATTCACTTACCCCTGAATCATATCTGAGTTTTGGCTTAATCTATCCCATGTTTATGTGCTAATACAGTCAACATACATAATTCATTAATTATGTTGCTTAAGTGATGTTTCCCATAAACAAGTCTAAAGGGAGACATTCCAATGGGGGTTTTAAAGGAGGTACGGTAAGCCCATAAAGCATCAGTCAAGCGGATTGACCAATCCTGGCGATCAAGGTTAACCGTTTTCTCTTGAATGTAGTTAATCTCCATGTTAGAAATCTCAGCTTGCCCACTTGTTCGTGGGTGGTATGGAGTGCTCACTTTATGTGAGATGCCATATTTCTTCATTAAGTTCGTAAATGGCCTATTATAAAAATATGAACCTCCATTACTAATAATGGCCCGAGGCGTTCTGAATCGGGAAAGGATGTTTTCTTTTAAGAATTTAATGACCATTTGATGTCATTATTTTGACATTGGATTGCTTCGACCCATTTAGTGGCATAGTCTACTGTTAGCAAGATGTATAAATTCTCAAAAGATTAAGGGAATGGTCCCATGAAATCGATGCCCCAATAATCAAATGCTTCAATGATGAGAGTAGGGTTCAAAGGCATCATATTTCGATGGGACAATGCTCCCAATTTCTGACAATGTTCACAAGCTTTGCAAAACTCATGAGTGTCCTTAAACATAATGGGCCAGTAGAAGCCACACTGCAGAATTTTGGCCATGGTCTTTTTAATAGAAAAGTGACCACCACAGGCTTGAGAGTGACAGAAGGAGATGACACTTTGGTGTTCATTGTCTGGCACACATCTCCTTTGAATCTGGTCTGGGCAATATTTAAATAAATATGGATCATCTCAGAAGAATTTGTGTACCTCGGTGAAGAATTTTTTTCTTATCTTGCACAGTCCAATGTGTTGGCGAGAAACCTGTGGCAAGATAATTAGTAATATCAGCAAACCAAGGTGAGTGGATGACTTTAAATAATTGTTTGTCAAGGAACCGTTTATAGGTGTTGTCTCAAGGGAATCAGGAAGATCAAGTCATGAAAGATGGTCAGTCACTACATTCTGTACTCCCTTTTTATCTTTTATTTCTAAATCAAATTCCTGGAGTAGAAGGATCCATCTTATCGAGTGGGGCTTAACATCATTTTTAGAAAGAAGATACTTGAGTGCTACATGATCGGTGTAAATGATCTTGGATCTGATCAGGTAGGACCTAAGTTTGTTCAAAGTGAATACTACGGCTAAGAGTTCCTTTTTCGCAGTAGAGTAGTTCACTTAGGCAGGATTTAGAGTTCTACTTGCGTAATGAATAACATAGGGCTTCTTTTCTTTTCTCTGACCTAACACTGCCCCAATAGCATAGTCGGAAGCATTACACATGATCTCAAAAGGAATGCTCCAATCATGTGGCAGCATGATAGGTGCGGTAGTTAGCATGCCTTTGAGCTTAAAGAAAGCTTATTGGCATTGCTCAGTCCACTCGTATGGTACATCCTTTTGAAGTAGATTGTATAAAGGACGAGCGAGGTCACTAAAGTCCTTTATGAATCTTCTGTAAAATCCAGTATGTCCTAAGAAGGATCGCATGTCTCATATGCTCTTTGGTGGAGGTAGGGTAGAGATAAGATCAATTTTAGTTTTATCTACCTCAATTCCCTTGGACGAGATGAAATGTCTATGAACAATCCTCTTACGAACCATGAAATGACACTTCTCTCAATTTAGTACTAAATTCTTTTCCTTACATCTCTTCAGCACACATTTAAGATTCTCCAAACAATCGCTAAAAGATGGACCAAAGATAGAGAAGTCGTCCATGAAGAGCTTTAAATATTGCCCCACTATGTTAGAGAAAATACTCAACATGCATCGCTGAAAAGTGGAGGGGGCATTACATAGTCCGAATGACATCCTTCAGTAAGCAAAAGTGCCAAAGGGACATGTGAATGTGGTATTTTCCTGATCTTCAAGGGCTATCTCTATCTTATTGTAGCCTAAATAGCCGTTAAGGAAGCAGTAGTACGAGTAACTTGCTAGCCTTTACAAGATTTTATCAATGAAGGCAAAGGAAAGTGGTCCTTCCTCGTGATGGTATTCAATCTCCTATAGTTAATGCACATTCCCTAACCAGTAGTGACTTTAATTGGCATGAATTTATTGTTGGCATTGGCTACTATGGTGATTTTGAACTTCTTGGTAACTACCTGAGTTGGACTCACCCATTGACTATCGGATATAGGGTATATAATACCCACATCCAATAGTTTAAGTACCTCAGCCTTACCACTTCATGTTTGGATTTAATCTACATTATGGTTGCCGGGAGGTCTTAGCATTATCCTCAAGATGCATGCGGTGAGTATAAATCAAAGGGTCTATTCTCTTGAGGTCTGTAATCGACCATCAAAGGGGTCCTTTATATTCAATGAAAGTAGAGATAAGCATACTCTTCTGCTCTTACTCAAGGTGGAAAGAAATCACCACCCGATATGTCTCATCTTGACCTAAATAGATATATTTCAAATCAGAAGATAAAGGTTTCAGGTTAAGCTTCGATCTTTGAGGTTAGACGGTAGAGGCACTACATTAGTTTGGGGTAGTTCTTCAAATTGTGGCCTCCACCGATTAACTTCAAATACCGACATGGTATCCAGCATGGTTCCCATCTCCTAAATTGTATCATCATCTAAATCATGGGAGTGGGCTAAGTATGTCTCTAGAGGGTCAGAGGATAAGGTCAGCAGAGTTTTATCTTCCACAAAAAATCAATCATGTTAATGTCGTGGGTATCGTCATCATCCTCTGCTTGTTTGCTCATATTGAAAAAAATATTGAGCTCTAATGTCATATTCCCGAAAAATAAATTCATTAATCTATTCCTATAATTAATGATTGCATTTGATGTAGTAAGGAATGGGCGACCAAGAATGATGGAAATTTAAGTGCTCATGTCTATAATGGGTTGAGTATTCTTGACAATAAAATCTACTGGGTAGTAGAATTTATCAACCTGGACCAACATATCCTCAATTATCCCTCTTGGTACACGAACTGAATGATCGGCAAGTTGTATGTGGTCCAGGTGGGTTTTAATTCACCTATAACCAGTTGTTCATAGACTGAGTAAGGGATTAGATTTACGTTTGCTCCTAAGTAAAGAAGTGCGTGCTCAATCCGGTAATTCCCAATTACACAAGTGATGGTTAGGCTACCGGGATCTTTATACTTTTGTGGCACATCTTGCTTTAGGATATCACTCACTTTTTCTGTAAAAAAGATATTCTTTTGTATGTTTTGCCTTCTTTTGGTAGTGCATAGATCTTTTAAAAATTTGGCATATGAAGGAATTTGTTTTATGGCATCCAGTAGAGGAATGTTGACATTCACTTGTTTAAGCACCTCTAAGATGTCCTAAGAGTTAGAGAGAGGTTTTGGTGCAATCAATCGTTGGGGTAATGGAGCAACTGGTTTGCTTTGAAGTTCCAGTTCAACCCCATGTGGAGCATCGCTAGGCCTATCATTCTCATCTAGTTGTGGGTCCTTAGGCTTCTCAACCCTTACCGGAATAGATTTATTAATTGTTTTCCCACTCCTAAGAGTGGTGATAGACTTGGCTTGCTCCATTTGATTTGAAGAGCTTGAGCCACTAATCTCATATTGTGGTTTTAAAATTGGGAGAGGTTGGGCTAGAAGCATTCCTTTCTCCCCAATTGTTAAGTGTGATTCTATCTTTTGGATATACAATGCAAGCGTTCTCAATGCGGATTTGATATCCTAGAATGCTTGTGCCGTATTCTGATTGAGTAGCTCTTCGTTTTCAATATGTTTTAGAACCGGATCTTCTTGAGGTTTCTCTTGATTAATGAATTGGTTAGGGAATCCTTAGTAGCAGTTTGTCCATTCAACCAACTGAAGTTTGGATGATTTCTCCAACTGGAATTGTATGTATTTGAAGGGGGTCCACTGATCGGTCTATGTAATTATTCACAGTATTAGATTGCTTAATTAGTACCTCTTGAAAAGTAGGTATCACTACGCCAAATTGCGAATTTGCGACAGATTTTTCGACGGACGAAATCGCTTGGTTTTAGGATAGATAAAATCTGTCGCAAACGGAAAATGTCCGTTGCCATTGCCTTTTTTCTCAAAAATCCTAAAGTCGCAGAATTTCGCGACGGACTAAATTCTGTCGCTAAAATCTGATTTACGATGGATTGTGGTCCGTCATGAATTTTCAACGGATTAAATCCGCTGTAGATTTTATTTTTGTGACGGAATATGGTAAGTTATAAATTACCGCCCAAAATCACACTTCGTGACGGTTTTTAGTTGCTTTTGCGACGGATTATGGTCCGTCGTAAAAGGACTTTTGTCTTGAACATGTTTTTTTTTTTCTTCATTTTTTTAAGAATATGGTGGAAAATTATGTTTTTTTTTTGGTAGTCTAAGAATTGTTTTTTAATAGAATTTCAGTGGTTTAATTATACATATTTGTATCTAAGATTATTTTTTAACAATTGATTGAATGCAAAAAAAATTTTATTTTGTTTTTATATCAAATGAGTGGAAATTATTATTAATTTTTTATTTAAAACTAAAATTATTTGTAATATCAGAAGAAAAAGAATATTGAGAAGTTTAAAAAATTTAACAATGTTTGAGAAAAATTGAGATTTTGAAAAAGAAAAACCGTGATTTAATATATAAATATATATATATTTGGGGGGGGGGGGGGGGGGGGGGAAGAGAATATTGGATAGAGTTGATAATTTTGAAAAAAAGAATTTGATTGCGAGAAGCAAATAATATCTTGAAAAGGAAAATTAAAAAGATTTTAAAAAAATGTGAAAATTTTGACGAGTTTGAAAAATGAAAATATTTTAAAAAAGAAAATGAGAGTTTGTATATTGAAAAATAAACGAAAAATTTAGAAGTTCGATAAGTTCGAAAAAAATGCTTTTTTTTTTTTTTAAAAAAAATGGAGAAGTTCGAAAGAATTGAAAATTTTAAGATAAAACGATATTTAAAATTCGACACTTTAACAAAAAAACAGACATTTTGAAAAGGAAAATAAAGAAGTTGAAAAAAATTTGTGATATTGAAAAATAATTGAAAATGTTCAAAAATTGTAATTAAAAGAAAAAATTATTTATAAAAACACTGAGATTTTGAAAAAAACATATATATATATATATATATATATATATATATATATATATATATATCGTATCGTTTAAAAAAAGAAAATTGAAAAGTTGAAAACAAAATTGTGCTTTTGAAGAAAAAAATTCGTCATTTTGAAAATTTTGAGAATAAAAAGTTAAATTTTGAGAAACTTTTTGAGATTTTGAAAATAGAAATTCAGAATTTGTATTTTATTTTTTTTTTGAAATATTTGATAATAAAAATGATATTTTGTTAAAAGTTTTCAAAGAAAAATTAAGAGTAAAAAAGTATACATTTTGAAAAAAAATGTGATTTTTAAATGGAAATTGAGATTTATCTGTGAAAAAAAAAAAAACAAACCATTTTTTACTAAAATATTAGGCACATCCACTAATTGAACCTTTAAAGTAACTAGTCAAATTGATGGTATTTATTAGTAAAATAGAGTGAATGGACCAGACATGTGAAATGGGCCAAATATTCTGGTCAAAATTGTGACCCTTCTTACCTCATGAGAACCTAAGAATTGATGTTAGTAAGTTTTGTGAGCCCCATCATGATGTGCGTCAAACATCAACACCGTGTATTTGATGTGTCCCCTTTAGGTTATGAGATATTCAAAAATCATCCGTACGAAACTCAGGTGGGCCATACCATCTAAAACTATGTGAAGATATCCTAAAAAATATAAAAGCACTTGGTGGGACCCACATGAGTTTTGGATGCAGCTGAAACTTCGTCTGATCCCTCATTCAAGTGGGACACATAATGAGTGGGCTGGATATGTGAATCACATTTAGGTGGGCCCAATATATGATTATGAATGTTTTAAGGAAACCTCTCTCCACTACATTTAGGTGAGTTACTCAATATCCTTAGCATATTGAGTAAACTTTGTGGGGTCCACCGTTATTTATTTATTTTATCCACTCTATTCATCCATGTTAACAGATAATTTTAGGTCTAAAAAACAAAAAGAAAGCATATCCAAAGCTCAAGTGGACCACACCACAGGAAATAGTGTGATCGAACCTCTACCATTGAAAAATTCTTGGAGGCCACAGAAGTTTTGGATCAAGTCGATGTTTGTATTTTTCTTCATCCATATATATATATATTTTTGATATTATGAACACGTTGGAAGGCAAATAAACATTATTGTGGGCCCAAGGAAGGTATTAACGATGGAAATCATTATTACACATTGTTTTGTATGGCATGGTCCACTTGAGCTTTGGATTTACCAAAAATTTGGGATCAACACACACCGTTCATCCATTTTTTGAGATGATTTTAGAGAATTATCCAAAAAATGAATCATATCCAAAGATTAAATGGACCACACCACAAATACCGGTAGGGGTGATGATTTTCACTGTTAAAAAATTCGTAGGGCCCACCATAACGTTTATTTTCCATCCAATCTATTCATAAAGTCACAAAGACCTGGATGAAGAGGAAAAACAAATTTCATATTGATCCAAAACTTCTGTGACCCCTAAAAGGGTTTCAATGTTAGACGTTCAATCACCCACATGCTTTCGATCGTGTGGTCCACTTGATAGTTAGATCTGTCTTATTTTTTGTCTTAAGCCTTAAGATAAGCTCGCCAGATGGATGGATGGTTTGGATAAAACACATACCTCATGATAGGACCCACAAAACTAACTGACGTCACCCAACCCCCTCTCTCAATGGCACGGAGTAGCGAGACTACTACTGAAGTGACATCACCAAGTTCTGTGGGCCCACCATGATGTATGTTTTATATCCACGCCGTCCATCCATCTGGAGAGATCATTTTAGGGTAAGATCCAAAGAATGAGTCACATCCAAAGCTCCAGTGGACCCCACCAGAGAAAACAGTGGGGAGAGTGACACCACCATTAAAAACTTTTAAAGTCCACAAAAGTTTTATATTAAGCTGATATTTATGTTTTCCCTTCTTTAATGTCTTTGTTAACTTTTGAGCAAGTTGGATTTCGAAAAAACATCATGGTGGGCCTTAGGAAGGTTTCAACGGTGGTCATCAATCTTCTCGCTGTTTTCTTTGGTGCGGTCCACTAAAGCTTTTAATCTACCTCGTTCTCTGGGTCATGCCTTAAAATAATATATCCAGATGAATGGACGTTGTGGATATAACACATACGTCATAGTGGGGTCCACAGAGCTTGGTGACATCACTTCAGTAGCGAGTCTCGCTACTCAACCTCTCAATCGTTTTGAGCTTTGACGACTGGTTCGGGCGCTGGCCCTAACCAGTATTTGTTTTAACCCCTCTCTCTACGCTCTCCTCTCTCCTCTCTCCCTTTCTACAGATCTCTCCTTCTCTCCTCTCTCCCTTCCTACAGATTTTGTTGGGTTCTGGGGGTTTAGGGCTTGATTGGGGCATGTTTAGGGTTTTTGAGGTGTTTTGGATTTGTCAGTGCACGGCCGCCCAACATCCATCAATAGCCGCTACCATCATAAGGTCGTCTGTCCCTCATCATCAACAGCCAAACCTCATCTCCACCTGCAATCGTCCACCATCATTAGGGTTCTGATTGGTAGGTTTTATTTTTGAAATTTATTTATTAGGGTTTTGATTATGGAATTTTTTTTTTTGAGTTTTCTGATGGATCGGCATTTAGATCAGGCTTTCAATTAGGGTTTTCCTGTTTTGGGACTTATTATTAGGGCTTTTTCAGTGTTTTTATTATTTTGGTTTGGATCTCTCCTTCCTCTCTCCTTTCTCCCTCCATCTCTCGATCTCCTTGATTTCCCTCCCTCTCCATTGACATCTCAGTTCATTCTCTTCAAAGCAGCCATTGATCGATCTCCCTCCAATAGCTTATGAGAATAGAAGAAATCAGAGCACACGAAGTCAAAGGTACTCTCTCCAGCCATATCCGCCGCTATCCATGGCCTCCTACATGTTTGAAGAAATGCTTCAACCAAGAATCTTCTTGGAAAGAGTGGATTGAGGAGAGATAAATGGTGGGGATTTCAGCACTTCTCCAACAGATCCCCCCAATTCCCAAATTTAGCTCTCCTTGACTTCCCAAAACCCCAATAAAAAGCCCTAGAAATGAGAGCAGATTGGTGGCATTTGCAGAAGAGAGAGGCCCAAACAAGGGTCATAACGGCAGCGACAATGACTGTGATGATATGAAGAGAGATGGGCGACCCATATTTAGTTCTCATCGAACTATGATTGTTGAATTTGGATTAAGCTTTTTCTATATATGTTTTTATTGCCTTCTATTACTGTTGACATTCTAGCTTCCATGAGTCTGGATTTATTTATTTATTTTTTTGTTTTATTTGATTATTTTCATCTCACCTTTTGGTTCGAGGAGAGATTTTATATGTGAATTTCAGTGCATGTCAATGCTGTAGGTGTATAGGATCTAGGCTATTCATCAATTTCAACAACTGTGAACGTGCTCTGGCCAAAACAACATCCAATGTTTAGGTGGCCCACCTGAGAACCGAATACTAGTTACTTCTCATCTTTTTCTCTCTTTCTTTTTTTTTCTTTTTTTTTTCTTTTTCTTTTTTTTTTTTTTTTTGCAAAAATAAACATCCACTTTCTCACTTATGGTGCATATGGCTTGACATTTGGGATTTAAAGATCCTCACCACTAATCTCTGGATCTTTTTTTCTTTTTCTTTTTTTCTGTATAATACGATAAATGTGGACTGTTTGTCTCTTCTTAACCTTTTATTTGTCAGACCAGTAATCAACCGATCTTGATTGCCCCTATTAACTAGATTTTCCTAGTTGTTCTTGAAACTTCTCACATTCTATACCAAAGATGACATAATCATGGTGTGGTCCACCCATGTGGGCCCCACAAACATCCAAACGATCCCATCATCCAAACCATCCTTGCATGAACCCCATTTTGGTGACTTTAAGGGCCACACGTCCAAGGGATGGACTGTGAAAAACGTCCTTCCTCTATGGACGGTTTGGATCTTGCTGGTCCACAAGGTGGGTCACACACTCATGATCAAAAACTTCTAACAAGAAAAGAAGAAGAAAATGGCCACAAGAAAAAGGTCTTTGCCTCAATGAGGCCCTTTCCTTCATCACACACATACATAGACATTTCATTACCATAAGATGTACAATCTACATGATCAAGGCTATCTATTGAGATCTATGGTGGAGATCCAATCTCCACTAAAGATCAAGGGTTTAGATGACCCAAAGATCCCTGATCTAAGGAAGAAAGGAGCATGAACGGATTCATGGAGAATGGTCCCTTGCATGCACATGCATGCAATGTAGGATAGGCTACAAGCCATATACATAAAGTCTTGGGGCTACCATCATCACTTGATGGGTCCCACAAGCTCCATCAATGAAAGAAGAATGAAGATCAGGAAGGAAATAAAAGAAATTTGAAATTTTAGAATGCAAGCACACCCACCTATCAAAACAACTCCAAAGCTACACCACTAGCATCAAGAAGCTTCAAGGATTATGGTTCAATGGTTGAGATTGGTTGATGATGGGTGGATTAGAGGGGATTAGAGGGAGAAGGGGCTGAAAAATGGAGGGGAGGTGGGACGATTTGGGGAGTTGCTAGGGAGAGAAGAGAAGAGAGAGAGAGAGAGAGAGAGAGAGAGAGAGAGAGAGAGAGAGAGAGAGAAATGAGAGGGAAAGAGAGAGAGGGAGAGTTTTAAGGCAAGTCATGATTGCTTCTCTCACCTAGGGTAGAGAAATGCAATCATGAGGGTAGGGAGTTACAAACAAGGTTCATAGGCTAGTAGGCTTTTTGAAAATCCAGCTTAGCATGACATCATTGCATGAGAGAACGTGCAAGGCCATGGTGGGGTCCACCAATCACACATCAATGGCCCAAATTGAACGTTGCCCATAACTCATGATGTACACGTCGGATTCATGCACGGGATACAATGTTGGAACTGTGGCGCCGATATGGATAAGATGGCATAAGTTTTGGGTTGATCCGAGTCGGGTCGACGTGATCGAACTTGGGGATGACCGCTAATGCTAACCGTAGGTCGCGGGTCGCCGAAATTAGACTGGTAGGACTGCATGACCCTAAGGAACGCCGTGTACACTTGGGTTAGGGTCTTACAAGGCCTGTATGTACATTCATAAAGATGAACATCACGTACAATCAATCGTATAGCTGGAAGAATCCATACGATTTTACATAAGGCGTGTATGGTTGATGTATTGAGAAGTATAATTATGTCTATAATTATTATTTGCAACTTCTTTCACTTCATTATTTACTTACTCCCTTTCATGGTAATTTGAGTACAACTAGACCATTATATGTGGACCAATGAAATGAAATGTAAGTAGGGAAAGAACAATCTAAAACTTTAGTAGGCTTCTTTCACACACACACACACACCCAAAAAAAACTTTAGTAGGCTTCTAATCATATCAATTATCTTTTCTTGTGAAATTACTGCATATGAGCCACACTCTTGATTAGTAATCATAGTTGGGCAACAAGATTGCTAGTCTAGTCTTTGTTATTGATTAGTTTGATTGAGCTAGTATTGTGTTAGAGTATAGGATAAATATGTAGAGCTGTTTATTCCTACCATTCTCAATGAAATACACACTAGATCCATGTAGCAGTACAGCTTAGTGATGCTTTCACTTTGTTTTGAGATTTCAAGAAGCTATTATACTTTGCAGATTGTGGGAGTTGTATTTGATCTTTTCTCATTAGCTTTTGTTAAATATTGTAAGTGCTATAGTTTATAGCCCTGTTTGTTGTCAAATTTGTGGTGCCAAAGACACTGTTATGAACTTTGCATCGGTGAAGAACAAAGCTCTACTCAAGATCAACTTAGTTTGACAAGTATTGTTCACAAGTCAAGAATCTCAAGAGTTTTCAAGTTCAATCTCAAGATCTCAAAAATCTCTCAAGTTTAAACAACATTAAGACTTCAAGCTCTATTACTTTCAAAGGTCACTCGTCTCTAAAGTTTTAATGTCCTTACTTCACTATTGAGGTATGACTGACCTTAGGTTGACCTCTAAAGTAGGCCATTTTGGATATATAATTCATATATTTCATATAAGTGAGTTTGGTCTGTTCTAAGACTAGTCCTGGACTTTGTTCGACTAGTCCTAGCACTGCTTCGACCTGTCTAAACATTTCCTAGATCAGTCGTAAGTTTGTTACAAAAATCAGAAATTTTCTGTTAGGCTTCGACTAGTCGTGGGGACTGTTCGACCAGTCGTAGGAACAGTGTCGACTGCATCTTTGACTAGTTGTAGACCTATGATTCAAAGAACAACGTTGAAATTCGGCCACCTATGACTAGTCGAAGGGATCCTACGACCAGTCGAAGGAGACCTACGACCAGTTGAAGGAGACCTACGACCAGTCATGGAACTGCCAAATCTTATCGCGCCTGAATTTTTAATTATCTGTTGGTTCTATGACCAGTCGTAGAGGTCCTTAGACCAGTCGAAGACGTGATTTGTTCACCTATAAATAGAGCACGAATCTCAGAATAAATTAAACAATTCAAGTTAATTTAATTCGGTCTTCTGAGAGATAAGTCGGTGCTCCATTTAAGCTAAGCGTGCATATTTAATATTCTCTTTATTTAGCTTTGTTAATTGATTTTGTTTCTTACATTCCAATCTAATCTGAAAAGAGGAATTGTTGCTTTCCTTTTTTTGGAATCAAAATCAATTAGAGCTAGCCCTTTTGTTTTAATTTAAAATCTATTAGAACCTAGAACCATTATAAAGTGAGTATTGGACATTGAACTTTGATATTCAAATCTCTACTCCGACTTGGTTCTTCTGGGCTGATACTATGAAGGAGAAAATCAGGTATTTTACAATTTATGTAATTTACTTTGTTTGGTTTTTTTGAGGTTAAGCCAGAAAAATCTAAAAGTTGTTGGTTATCTGAGGAGAGCTAGAAAACTCAGAAGTGAGGGTTTTTTAATTGTGTAAGCCCTTTGAAAAAGACAAAATTGTGAAGGTTTTGGGTGAACCTGTGAAAACCTATTTGATAGTTAACGCTAATATCCCCTGTGTGAGGATATTAGGAGTGGAGTAGCATTCTGTGTGGCTGTTGTTTAATAGTTGGTGAACACACAGGCGAACCACTATAATTCTTTGTATTGTGGATGTGTGATTTATATTTCCTATCTTTTATCATTCAGAATTGTGGAATGTATGTGTGAATGTGAATGTTGTAATCATTTCATTTCAAGCTCAGTGGAGAATGTTGTAATAACTTAGATTTACATTTCAACATTATATTTTTGCTATCTCTTTACTACGTTGAGCTTCAGTTTCTCTATTTGTTCTAGAAATAAGGTTGTCCTACCATAAACTTTGGTTTTTGGTGTAAGGTTGTCCTTAGAACAATTTTTGTTTAAATTTCTCTATTTTAAGTTGCTTTCCATTCCTATACTATGATTGGTGTATAGTGCTATCTATTCCTTGTTTCATATTTTGCTGTATTTATTTTTAATTTGGCATAGTCCTATTCAACCCCCCCCCCCCCCCCCCTCAAGGACATATAGCTTGGCCATTTCAAGTGGTATCAGAGCCTAATAACTCGCTCTTACTGCTTTTTATTTGGATTTAATTCCTGAGCTAACGATTTAAGCTATATATAAGATGTCAAATTTTGATAGCCTATCAGTCACTAGGCCTCCACCCTTTGATGGCTCCAATTATGCCTATTGGAAAGCCAGGATGAGGATCTTCCTCAAATCAATGGATGAGAGTGTGTGGCAAGCCACAATGACTGAATGGAACCCACCTACCACTGAAGTGACTGGTATTGATGGTTCAATTTCAATGAGAGTAACACCATATTTCTCATGGACCACCCTTCAGAAAAATGAGAGTAGTGCCAATGCAAAAGCACTAAATGCAATTACTTGTGCACTATCACCAGATGAGTTCAAAAGAATCATATCCTGTGGTACTGCAAAGCAAGCCTGGGATATATTAGAAATGACACATGAGGGTACTACAATTGTCAAAAAATCTAAAGTCCAACTCCTCACAACCAAATTTGAAGAAATTCATATGGAGGAAAATGAAATGTTTATGGACTTTTACACTAGATTAAATGACATTGTGAACTCAATGTGGGGTCTTGGTGATAAAATCCTAGAAAGTAAAGTGTGTGCAAAGATACTATGCTCACTTCCTGAACGGTTCAAATCTAAGGTAACCGCAATCCAGGAACTTCGTGATACGGATAATATGAGGGTAGAAGAACTAGTTGGTTCTTTACAAACCTATGAGTTAAACTTTAAAGTTCCTAAAAGTAAATCCATTGCTCTCAACTCTTCTAAAGTTATTTCTCAAGAAAACTCGGATTTAGAAAATTCTGATGACGATATGGCACTTTTAGCGAAGAGATTTTACAAGATTTTCAAAAGCAAGAAAAGGGTAGATTTTCAAGAATCAAATGATAAGAAAAGATCTAAACTTAGATCTAAAAGTTGGAAGTCTTTGAAAGATAGTCAATGTTACAACTGCTAAGAGTATGGGCACTTAGCAAACAAATGTCCTAAATAGGACAAAGCAAAAAGAAAGGGTATGTTAGCTACTTGGGATGAATCATCTGATTCTGAAGCTTCTTCTGAATCAGAAGATTCTGAAATCGAGTCGGGCAGTGAAGTTAAAGCCCTTATGACTCTAGCCAAATTCACTTTTTCAGATCATGATGATTTAACTAGCGAAGAAAATCTGAATAGTGATTATGAAAATGAAGATGATCTTCAAGATGCTTATAATGCCTTATACAAGGAAAGTTGTAAAATTGTTATCAAACTTAAACTTCAAAAAGAAAAGTTTTTTAAACTCAAAGAATGTTTTGAATCACTTGTTTTAGAAAAATCCCAAATTTCAGATTGTTTTGAAAAATCAAAATGCGATTTAGAATTCAAAATCTCGCTAATTGAAAATTTGAAATCTGAAAATGAGATACTTAAAAATGAAGTATCTTCTCTTCTGAGTTTAAAGGATACATGGAGGTATGCCCAAGGAGATCCAAAGTTAGAAAAACTATTATCCGGATCAAGAAAAAGTGGCGATCGATCTGGATTGGGCTATGATAAGAATACAACTCCTAATCAAAAGTATACTCCTCTCATGTGTGTGAAAGGAGAGTTCTCAAACTCAAAAGGGAAAAGTACTTATCAAAGTTTTTCTAAAAATACAAAAACTTTTCAAAAACCTAAAAGTAGCCATGTCAACTTTAAAAATCAGAATCGAAACCCTCTTGCTGAAAAGATAGTAGATTTACTCAAGGAGCTCTTAAAATCTAACTCAGTAGGTCATTCTTACAACATCAGTCAGAAGAAGACCAACTATACTCCTAAACCCAAAATAGTTCTGAAATGGGTTCCTAAAGTTGCCTGCTTGGTTGCTCACACCGCTTTCAAAGCTACAAGCCATTCAAAGTGGTACCTAGACAGTGGATGCTCAAGGCATATGACTAGTGATAAAGGTTTATTCACCGATCTCAAAAACATGACTGATGGTTCAGTCACATTTGGTGATGGCAGCAACTACAAGATTATGGGCCAAGGTACTGTTCAACCCTATAACCTTCCTTTGTTTAAAAATGTTTTATATGTTGAAGGTCTAAAACATAACTTGCTTAGCATATCTCAAATATGCGACAATAACCATAGTGTACGGTTTTCTAATCAAAGCTATGAGATTCTAAACAACAAGGGTTCAGTAATAATAATTGGACGTAGAACGTCTGAAAACTGCTATATTGTTAGCGAATCTAGCTCATCTAATCAATCATGTTACATGGTCCATACATACGAGATTGACTTATGGCACAAACGTCTTGGACATGTACACTGCCGAAATCTATATAGATTGAGCAAACAGGAACTTATAAGAGGTTTACCCAAACTACAAAAAAAGACAAAATATGTGGTGAATGCCAGATTGGCAAACAAATAAGGAACTCACATAAAAAGGTGAATTCCGATACCACATTAAGACCACTCGAGCTTCCCCATATGGACCTAGTAGGACCTACTAGGATGGAAAGTCGAGGTGGCAAAAGATATATCTTGGTAATTATAGATGACTTTACCAGATATACATGGGTAATCTTCTTAAGGGACAAATCAGAAACCTTTGAAGAAGTGAAAAAAGTTCTTAAAAGGATTCAAACTGAAAAAGATTCTTAAGTCAGTAAGATTCGTAGTGATCATAGATCTGAATTTGAGAATAGCGGTTTTGAGAAGTTCTGTAGCGACCAGCGCCCAAAACTCCACAGAAAAATGGAATAGTTGAAAGGAAAAATAGAGTGCTTCAAGAAATGGCTAATGTTATGTTGAACAGTATGCAGCTCTCTAAGAATCTTCGGGCTGAAGCAGTCAATACAGCTTGTTATATTACTAACCGGGTTTACACTAGTAAAAGTAATAATAAAACGGCTTATGAAATGTGGTTCGATTAAAAGCCTACTGTCAAATACTTTCGAGTTTTTGGCAGTAAGTGCTATATTTTACGAGATTGTGAAAATCTGGGAAAGTTTGATACGAAGAGTGATGAAGGGATCTTTCTAGGATATTCTTTAAACAGTCGAGCTTATAGGGTTCTGAACAAAAGGACCGGTGTGATTCAAGAGTCCATCAATGTGGTCATTGATGATCACTTAAGCACACCTGTCTCAAGTTCATATAATGATGAAGTTCTTGTAATTGATAAACCTGATACTTCATCTAATCAGACTGATTCTGAACTAAGGATTGTTAAAGATCATCTAACCACACAGATTCTTGGAAACCCTCTCACTGGTGTTCGTACCCGTAGACAACTTGAGGATATATGTAATTATGTATATTTTACATCCCAGATAGAACCATCTAACGTAAAAGAAGCTCTTGCTGATGAAAACTGGATTGTTGCGATGCAAGAAGAACTTAACCAATTTGTGAGAAATGATGTTTGGTATCTCGTACCTGGACCTAAAGATAAACATATCATTGGAACTAAATGGATTTTTAAAAATAAGTCTGACAAACTTGGCAATATAATTAGAAACAAGGCTAAGCTAGTGGTATAAGGATACACTCAAATTGAAGGTATTGACTATGATGAAAACTTTGCACCAGTAGCACGTCTTGAATCAATCAGACTCTTTATATCCATTGCGTGTTTTAAAAAATTTAAGATTTACCAAATGGATGTGAAAAGTGCATTTTTAAATGGCGTTTTACATGAGGAAGTTTATGTTGAACAACCAATGAGTTTTGAAGACCCCAAAAATGCGGATCATGTGTATCGTTTTAAAAAGGCACTTTACGGTTTAAAACAAGCTCCTAGGGCATGGTACGAGAAACTAACAAAGTTTCTATTAAGCCATAATTTTCAAATGGGATGTGTTGATAAAACTCTGTTTATTAAAAAACATAAGGATCATATTTTATTAGTACAAATCTATGTTGATGATATCATTTATGGATCTACCTGTACTGACATGACTATTGAGTTTGCAGATTTGATGAAATCTCAGTTTGAAATGAGCTTGGTTGGGGAATTGAATTATTTCCTTAGGTTGCAAGTAAAATAAAAACCCGATGGAGTGTTCAGTTCTCAATCTAAATATGCTATGAACTTGATTAAGAGATTTAGATTTGAGAATGTTAAGAACTTTGATACTCCTATGAGTACAACCTTGAAACTCTTAAAAGATTTTGCAGGTAAAAATGTGGATCCAAAATTATATCGGAGTATGATTGGTAGTCTATTGTATTTAACTGCTAGTAGACCAGATCGCTCTAAGTGTTGGTATTTGCGTTAGATATCAGTCTGAACCTAAAGAGTTGCACATGACTGTTGTCAAGCGGATTATATGATATGTCGCAAGTACTGTTAATCTCGGTCTCTGGTATCCACATCAAACTAGTGTTCAATTAGTTGGGTATTCGGATGCTGACTGGGCTGGTAATCTTAATGATCGTAAATCAACCAGTGGTGGTTGTTTTTATATCAGAAACTGTTTAGTTTCTTGGTTTAGCAAGAAACAAAGTTCTATATCACTTTCAACAACTAAAGCTGAATATATCGCAGCTGGTAATGCGTGTACACAACTTATTTGGATGAAACGTATGCTAAGTGATTATGGAATTAAACAGGATTCTGTGTTATTATATTGTGATAATTTCAGTACCATAAATATTTTGAAAAATCCAATTCAGCATTCTCGTACTAAGCACATTGAGATTAGATTTCATTATATTCGGGAATTAGTAGAAGAAAAAGTTATATCTTTGGAATATATCCCTACCGAGAATCAACGTGCTTATATTTTCACTAAACCACTTGACAAAAGCAGGTTTAACAAAATGAAATTTGATCTCAGCATATGCATTTTAAAATGATTAATTATGCCTATTTGTATCATATTGTATATATTTGCTAGTTTCGTTTTTAAATCTTGAAAAATTTGTAAAAATCAGATTTTTTAGCCTGTACTCGACCAGTCGTGAGTATCCATGACCAGTCGTGCTACAACCGGTCGTGTATACCCACGACCAGTCGTGAATCGCGTGGATTCACTTAAAATTTGGGGGAAATCACTTTCTTCTTCATTTCAACTTTACTCTCCAACGAGCCGACACACAACTGGTCGAACCCATCTTCTAAAATTTTTAAGGTTAGTGCTCCATTTGCATTTTGCTTGTAGATTTGTGTCTAGATTGCTTCTATTTCTCTATTGGAGTTGTCTATTTCGAATTTAATTGAGATTTGGAGTTTTTCTTTTGAAAAATCTGATTTGAGAAAACTTTTCTCAATCCTTTGCAACTCTCTATATTCTTAAAATCTTTGTTGCATATGGCTTCTAAAAGAAGAAAATCAACGTCCCGTGGTCCGTCTTCCTCTTCCAGATCAGCCTTTATCACTAAGCGTCATCTTAGGGCTCCTGAAGACGATCCATCTTATGTTCGGGATATAAGATTGCATAATGTTATTGTTGAACATCCAGTAGATATTAATCATGTTGCTCCTTTTAATATTTTTCCTATGCTCCAATCTATAGGTTGGAATAACTTATTGCTTTGGGGTGGGCCAGCATACCGGTCCATTGCCCAATCCATGTTTGCATGCATATGTGCTTTCTCACTAAAAAATTTAACTTTTTCTATATCCACAAGAGAAGGGCCATTTAAAATTGATCGTCGTTTGATTTCAGCCCTTATGGATATTCCAGTGAATGATGGGGATATTCCCATCCATACTTTATCTGATAAACCCTCTATCGCTGAAAAACGTATGCTGACTAAGGACTTATGCAATTTGGATGTACAATGGACGCATAAAGGGAATGCGCTTCCTTCAAAATATTTGTTACCCAAATATAGAGTTCTTCACAAAATCTTTGTATCTAATTTGTATCCTCGGTCGGGTAATAAATCTGAATTGATGTCCTTCATAGTTCGTATTCTTCATTCTGTTGTCAGTGGTGTTAACATTTGTTTACCATCCTTGATTTGTCACTTCATCATTCAGTTTCAACTCCATCCTGGTCACAGTGACATTCCGTTTAGATATTTGATGACTATGTTGGCTACACATATGTCAGTCGACATGCCGGTTGGAGAGGCCCCTATCCATTATCTGATATTTAGCAATTCCAATATCAATAAGATGAAGCTGGATTTCCTTCCTGCTAAGGTGATGGTGTTGGTAGTGCTGAAGCTGAACATGAGGAAGAAGCTGGTGCTCTTCCTCCTGATGATATTAACATGGATGATATTTTTGAAGAGCTTGAGTTTGATTCTACAAATGATCCAGATTATGAGCCTTCTTTATTTGATGCACGTCTGAGTGTATTGGAAGATAAAGTTGCGAATCTAAATATTAAGATGGAAAATATGTTTGTTGCCCATGATTTACAGTTCAAATATATGGGCAAATATCTTAGGCGCTTGAACTAAGGCATGCATCAACTTGATCCTTCCTTCTTGCTCCTTCATCTGGGTTAGATTAGAATTTTTAAGATTACTGGTCTGTAATAACTTTAGTACTCTTAACTAGTTTTTAAGTTTGTCACTCTCTTTAACTTAGCTCAGTCTATGAATTATGTGTGTTGCTTATGCTATGTTCTCATATCTTGACTAAGTTACCTCTCATATTTCTCATTGATTATTTCTCCTCAGCCATCTGTTCTGTACTTCCTTTGTCCTATTGCAACAAAAAGGGGGAGTATGGATATGTTATGGATATGTATTTGAATATGGATGTTGTCATGAGGATGGAGTAGAGTAGCATTGTATTGTATGGTGTTTTATGAGTATGTTACTCAGGGGGAGTATGAGTAGAGGTGTGCAGAGGTGGACTGTATGTTGAATAATATTGACTTACAAGTCTGCAGGATGCCGGTTGATAACAACTGGTACATGATTCTTTAATCAGATATAACAACTGGTGCATGATTCTTTAATCAGATATTCTATGTTATGTAATATATCTTGAAAGTTGTTTTGTCACTAATTTAACAAAGGGGGAAATTGTAAGTGCTATAGTTTATAGCCCTGTTTGTTGTCAAATTTGTGGTGCCAAAGACACTGTTATGAACCTTGCATCAGTAAAGAACAAAGCTCTACTCATGATCAACTTAGTTTGATAAGTATTGTTCACAAGTCAAGAATCTCAAGAAGCTTTCAAGTTCAATCTCAAGATCTCAAAAATCTCTCAAGTTTAAACGACATCAAGACTTCAAGCTCCATTACTTTCAAATGTCACTCGTCTCTAAAATGTCCTTACTTCACTATTGAGGTATGACTGACCTTAGGTTGACCTCTAGAGTAGGCCATTTTGGATACATAATTCATATATTTTATATAAGTGAGTTTGGTCTGTTCTAAGACTAGTCCTAGACTTTGTTCGACTAGTCCTAGCACTGCTTCGACCTGTTTAAACATTTCTTGGATCAGTCGTAAGTTTGTTACAAAAATCAAAAATTTTCTGTTAGGCTTCGACTAGTCTGGGGACTGTTCGACCAGATGTAGGAACAGTGTCGACTGCATCTTCGACCAGTCATAGACCTACGACTCAAAGAATAACATTGAAATTTGGCCACCTACGACTAGTCGAAGGGATCCTATGACCAGTCGAAGGAGACCTACGACCAGTCGTGGAACTGCCAAATCTTATCACGCCTGAATTTTCAAATATCTGTTGGTTCTACGGCCAGTCGTAGAGGTCCTTAGACCAGTCGAAGACATGATTTGTTCACCTATAAATAGAGCACAAATCTCAGAATAAATTAAGCAATTCAAGTTAATTTAATTCGGTCTTCTGAGAGATAAGTCGGTGCTCCATTTAAGCTAAGTGTGCATATTTAATATTTTCTTTCTTTAGCTTTGTTAATTGATTTTTTCTCTTGCATTCCAATCTAATCTGAAAAGAGGAATTGTTGTTTTCCTTTTTCTGGAATCCAAATCAATTAGAGCTAGCCCTTTTATTTTAATTTAAAATCTATTAGAACCTAGAACCATTATAAAGTGAGTATTGGACATTGAACTTTGACATTCAAATCTCTACTCTGACTTGGTTCTTCTGGGCTGCTACAACGAAGGAGAAAATAAGGTATTTTATAATTTGTGTAATTTACTTTGTTTGGTTTTATTTGAGGTTAAGCTAGAAAAATCTCAAAGTTGTTAGTTATCTGAGGAGAGCCAGAAAACTCAGAAGTGAGGGTTTTTTAATTGTGTAAGCCCTTTGAAAAAGACACAATTGTGAAGGTTTTGGGTGAACCTGTGAAAACCTATTTGATAGTGAACGCTAATATCCCCTATGTGAGGATATTAGGAGTGGAGTAGAATTCTTTGTGGCTGTTGTTTAACAGTTGGTGAACACAAAGGCGAACCACTATAATTCTTTGTGTTGTGGATGTGTGATTTATATTTCCTATCTTTTATCATTCAGAATTATGGAATGTATGTGTGAATGTGAATGTTGTAATCATTTCATTTCAAGCTCAGTGGGGAATGTTGTAATAATTTAGATTTACATTTCAGCATTATATTTTTGCTATCTCTTTATTACGTTGAGCTTCAGTTTCTCTATTTTTTCTAGAAATAAGGTTGTCCTACCATAAACTTTGGTTTTTGGTGTAAGGTTGTCCTTAGAACAATTTTTGTTTAAATTTCTCTATTTTAAGTTGCTTTCCATTCCTATACTGTGATTGGTGTATAGTGATATCTATTCCTTGTTTCGTATTCCGCTGTATTTATTTTTAATTTGGCATAGTCCTATTCACCCCCCCTCTAGGACATATAGCTTGGCCATTTCAAATACCTTATTTAAATAGGAAGCATTGGTGATAATGATGCTCGTGGTTGAAACCTTCCTAGGACCCACCATGACATTTAATTGCCATCCAAGCTATTCATAAGGTCACAAAGGCTTGGATGAAGGCGAAACACAAATACCAACTTTATTCAAAACTTCTATAGCTCCCAAGAAAATTTTAATGATGGATATTTATCCTAGTGTGGCCCACTTGAGCTTGGAATCTATTTCATTTGTGGGTTTACATCCTAAAATGACATGACAAAATTGATGTACGGTGTTGATTAACCCATAAATCATTGTGGGCCGCTCACAGCCTGTTTTTAGCTGACGGTTGTGAGTGGCCCACCATGATTTAGGAAAAATGTCTACAAGATGAAATACGGTCTATCAAGGCACAAAAGGTAATTTCTGACTATTGGTTTTCGTAAAATTTTCTCCTTCTGATCTAGTATGTTATAGTTTGTCATGTGATTTCAGGGTATGTTAGGGCTAAATAGTTTCTAAATGTTAGGTCCAATTGCAACACAAGATAAAGCAAGAGGCAGAGCAATTTCGGCAATGAAAGGCTTCTCGTGAAAAGGAACTACTGCAGGTACTACACTTTTTGTTCCACATTTGTTATAGGAATGACATTCTTTTATGACATATTGATGCATGTTTTGAATGACCTTACTATTTGTTGGCATGTAAATTTAGAACTATATTCTTTAAGTGCTTTACATTTTATTTTTTTTTTGGCATAGATTACCTAGAGGTCAATCTTTAATTGATTGCAGGCTGCTGGAAGCTTGGAATTAAAAAAACTTAAACTGTAGCCTATTGCTGGTCTATATGAAAGCATACATCAAAAGGAAAAACTATTCTCTTCTAAGGTAGTTGATTTCTCTTCTAAATAGTTGAGCATCTATTTCCACTTAGTTATTGATTAAATTAATTCAAGGATAAGGAAATGATTCACACAAAGATAGCTTTGACTGGCTTTGAAGTTCTGCACGTTGTGGCAGGTTTTGATTATACTCTAGTCATTATCTCCAATTAGCAGCAAAGTATAAAAGCTAGAACAAGCTACTTCTGTTTTTTCTTATAGATTAGTACTACAACAGCTTGATTGCTTTATTTTCTATTCATTTGAGTGTTGTTGTTGTTGTGTTTTTTTTTAAAGCTTTAAGAAGTCTAGTAATGTGCAAGGAGGGCAGTTTAGGGTGGGGTCCACAATTGTTAATTTTGAATCAAGCATTGCTATTGCTGCTTCATGTGCTATGCAAAATGGTGCACATGTTCAATCCATGGTTGAAAATTGTTCCTAAAGAGGGATTTTGGTGTAGTGACATATGGGCTACACATTGATGCATGTGTTTATCCATGCCATCCATCCATTTATACCCTTTACATTTGATATTTTGGTTGTGTACAAGTGACAAAACATCCGTTGTGAATTTTGTGAATTATTTTAAACAATTGTGTGAATTATTTTTTGAATGACTATCAGGTGTAAGATTAAAAAAAAAAAAATACAAACAAATTTGACAATTTTTTTTTTTAATTCGTAGATATTTTAGCGACGGATCAAATCCGTCGTTAATTTCTGAACAAGTTGACAATGGACGACGGATTTGAGGTCCGTCACTCTTCTCATATTAGTGACGGACCTTATCCATTGCCAATATTTTTAATGACAAATAAATGGGTGGGTTTTTCAAATTTTTACGACAGATCTTATTCATTGGAAAAAAAAATGACCCAGTAAACAGCCACAGACCAAGTGACAGACAAAATCCGTCGTTATTTGGTTTTATGACGGATTTGCTCCATCACAAATTCACAATTTTGGCATAGTGTATTTTGGACAATTTTCAGTTGTGTGAATGTTGCAAGCACAAATACCGCAAATAGTTTCCTTAACCTTTTCCTGCTTAAGTTTTATGGCCTCGAGTTTTCTTATGAGATTACCCACTTTAGTATTTATATCATCATCCTCTTTCAGAAGATATATTCTGCCCCTCCTTTGACTGAGTAGGCTTAGATGTGGTGCTAGGTTTTTGGGAGATGTCCCATGATTGTGCGGTTTCATCAATTTTATCATACATCATCGACATTTTTGTTCATAAATTCCTCGTTGCACATCGTCTCGCCGAATTGGCACATGGAAGATGTTAGTCCTTCATGGAAGAAATTTGTTATGCACCACATTTCAAAACTGTGTTGTGGGCATGAACTGACAAGATCCTTGAACCGCTCCCAACATTGGAAGAATGTTTTGTCTTCTTTTTGGGTGAATTTCATGATCGACTTCCTGATGGTGTTCGTCTTATGATATGAAAAAATTTTCTTTATGAACTCCCTTATCATGTTATTCCATGTGCCAATAGATCGCGGACGTAGTGAATGCAACCACGTCTTAGCTTTTTCTTTTAAGGAGAAAGGAAAGAGTTTCAGCCTGACCGTGTCCTCAGACACGTTAGGAAAATATAAAGTGGCTATAATCTCGTCAAACTCTTTCAACTGTAGATATGGACTTTTAGATTCAAGTCCAATGAACTTTGGAAGGAGTTGGATCACTCCTGGTTGATATCCATGTTTTCTGTATTTTCTGAAAAAATCATGCATGAAGTTGTGCTCACCTCCACTGGTTGTAAATAATCTCGTAAAGTATGAGGCGGGGGTGCTTGATGCACCTCATTCTCATCCCAAATTTCCTCAACTCGAGGTTGAGGTTGAATTGTAGGTAAATTTGCTAGTTGATTTGCATCTATCACTTCAATTGACTCCGAGGATCTCAAGTAGTGTTTAATCCTGTGATGGATAGATAATCCCTCAATGTCACGCCCCAAACTTGGAAACCAGGCTCACAAAATTTTCGATCGTCGAATTCGGCGCCGACAGCCTTCGTAGTAACCCATTCTTGGTTCCCGGCACCCATACACCAGGTTCCAATCCTGAGATTCTACAAGGAGGATTTCTAACATGATTTTGATTCGTAATGAGCATAACTATAAGCATAACCCACGAATAGTAACCACAAGAACACCATAACAAAATCCATTATGATTAAAAACTTTGAGTACAATGTGTATGAAGGAAAATACAAGATAATGATAATAACAGAAACTCCTGAAGCTTGACTGCACGCTCCTACTGTGGCAAAGCTATGGCTGAGTCCTGACGTCACCTGCACGCATCAATCGTGCATAAGCTTATAGAAAGCTTAGAGGGTGGTGTAAGTGTGTACATAATGTGAACGTGCTTAGAATGCAATGTCAGAGTAATGCGGAATCATGCTAATGGGTATATGAATGCAATCAGCCGTACCAAGGCTATGTGTGCAAGATATGAATGCTATCGGCCATATCAAGCCCATACGATGCGAGATGTAACTCAAGCATGCCAACCCTCATCCAAATCTACATATCAATGCAGCTAATCACTAGAACATCAAATATCAATACAGTTCTCATTCTGGATAATCACCGGGGTTTAGTACACTCCAAATGACATTGTACCTTTCTCAAGTGCGCAGCCCAAGTGAGCGTAAGAAACCTCACTATCCGTCTGAACAATATGTAAGTGCTATAGTTTATAGCTCTTTTTGTTGTCAAATTTGTGGTGCCAAAGACACTGTTATGCAGCTTGGATCTGTGAAAAATAATGCTCCACTCAAGATCAGCTTTGTTTGACAAGCACTGTTCTCAAGTCAAGAATCTCAAGAAGCTTTCAAGTTTGAGCTCTGTCAAGACTTCAAGCCTTGCTACTTTCAAAGGTTTCTTGTCTCTAAGTTTCAATGTCCTTACTTCACTATTGAGGTATGACTAACCTTAGGTTGACCTTTAGAGTAGGTCATTCTGGATACATAATTCATACATTTTATATATGTGAGTTTAAGCTGTTCTAAGACTAGTCCTGGACTTTGTTCGACTAGTCCTACCACTGCTTCTACCTGTCTAAAAATTTCTTAGATTAGTCGTAAGGTTGTTACAAAATTTGGATATTTTCTGTTTGGCTTCGACTAGTCTTAGGGTTTGTTGGACTAGTCGTATGAACAGTGTCGACTATTTCTTCGGCCTGTCGTAGAGCTATGACTTAATGTATAGCGTTGAAGATTGGCTAGCTTCGACTAGTCGTGTGAAACCTACGACCAGTCGAAGGGGACCTACGACCAGTCGTAGACCACCTATGACCAGTAGTGAAACCGTCAGATCTTATTTCAGCATTGTGATTTGATTTAGTTTATTTGGCTATCTATCTTTCTTTATTCCGCTGTTAAAGTTTTATTTTGACATCGTCCTATTCACCCCCCCTCTAGGACGTATAGCCAGGCCATTTCAAGTGGTATCAAAGCTTAATAGCTTGCTCTTATTGCTTTTTATTTAGATTTAATTCCTAAGCTAATGATCTAAGCTATATATAAGATGTCAAATTTTGATAGCCTATCAGTCACTAGGCCTCCACCCTTTGATGGCTCCAACTATGCCTATTGGAAAGCCAGGATGAGGATCTTCCTCAAATCAATAGATGATAGTGTGTGGTAAGCTACAGTGACTAAATGGAACCCACCTACCACTGAAGTGACTGGTATTGATGGTTCAAAATCAATGAGAGTAACACCATATTTCTCATGGACCACCCTTCAGAAAAATGAGAGTAGTACCAATGCAAAAGCATTAAATCCAATCACTTACGCATGATCACTGGATGAGTTCAAAAGAATCATATACCGTGATACTGCAAAGCAAGCCTAAGATATATTAGAAATGACATATGAGGGTACTACAATTGTCAAAAAATCTAAAGTCTAACTCCTAACAACCAAATTTGAAGAAATTCATATGGAGAAAAATGAAATGTTTATGGACTTTTACACTAGATTAAATGACATTGTAAACTCAATGTGGGGTCTTGGCAATAAAATTCTAGAAAGTAAAGCGTGTGCAAAGATACTACGCTCACTTCCTGAACGATTCAACTCTAAGGTAACCGCGATCCAGGAACTTCATGATACGGACAATATGAGGGTAGAAGAACTAGTTAGTTCTTTATAAACATATGAGTTGAACTTTAAAGCTCCTAAAAGTACATCTATTGCTGTTAAATCTTCTAAAGAAAACTCTGATTCTGAAGATGATATGACACTTTTAGTGAAAAAGTTTTACAAGATTTTCAAGAGTAAAAAGAGGGTTGATTTTTAAAAATCAAATGATAATAAAAGATCAAAACCCAAATCTAAAACTTGGAAGTCTTTGAAAGATAGTAAGTGTTATAACTGCCAAGATTATGAGCATTTAGCAAACAAGTGCCCTAAAAAGGACAAACCCAAAAAGAAGGGTATGTTGGATACTTGGGATAAATCATCTTATTCTAAAGCTTCTTCTGAATCAGAAGATTTTGAAACCGAGTCAGGCAGTGAAGTGAAAGCCCTTATGACTCTAGCCAAATTCACTTTTTCAGATCATGATGATTCAACTAGCGAAGAAAATCTGAATAGTGATTATGAAAATGAAGATGATCTTCAAGATGCTTACAATGCCCTTTATAAGGAAAGTTGTAAAATTGCTGTCAAACTTAAACTTCAAAAAGAAAAGTTTTTTAAACTCAAAGAATGTTTTGAATCTCTTGGTTTAGAAAAATCCCAAATTTTAGATTGTTTTGAAAAATCAAAATGTGATTTAGAATTCAAAACCTCCTTGATTGAAAATCTGAAATCTGAAAATGAGAGACTTAAAAATGAAGTATCTTCTCTTCTGAGTTTAAAGGATACATGGAGGTATGCCCAAGGAGATCCAAAGTTAGAAAAACTTTTATCTAGATTTAGAAAATGTGGCGACAGATCTGAGTTGGGCTATGATAAAAATGTTCCTCCTAAACCGCTTTCAAGGCAACAAGCCATTCAAAGTGGTACCTAGATAGTGGATGCTCTAAGCATATGACAGGCGACAAAGCCTTATTCACTGATCTTGAAGATATGACTGATGGGTCAGTTACTTTTGGTGATGGAAGCAATTGCAAGATTATGGGCCAAGGTACGGTTCAACTCTATAACCTTCCTTTGTTTAAAAATATTTTGTATGTTGAAGGACTGAAACATAATCTTCTAAGTATATCACAAATTTGTGATAATAACCATAGTTTTCAGTTTTCTAATCAATGCTATGAGATTCTAAACAAGGGTTCAGTAATACTAACTGGATGTAGAACATCTGAAAACTGCTATATTATTAGTGAATCCAACTCATCTAATCAATCATGTTACAAGGTCCATATAGACGAGACTGATTTGTGGCACAAACATCTTGGACATGTACATTACCAAAATCTATATAGATTGAGCAAATGAGAACTTATAAAGAGGTCTACCCAAACTACAAAAGTTAGATAAAATATGTGGTGAATGCTAGATTGGCAAACAAACGAGGAACTCACACAAAAAGGTGAATTCCAATACCACATTAAGACCACTCGAGCTTCTCCATATGAATCTTGTAGGACCTACTAGGACGAAAAGTCAAGGTGGCAAAATATATATCTTAGTAATAGTAGATGACTTTACCAGATATACAAGGGTTGTCTTCTTAGGGGACAAATCAGAAACCTTTGAAGAAGTGAAAAAGGTTCTCAAAAGGATTCAAACTAAAAAAGATTTTCAAGTCACTAAGATTCGTAGTGATCATAGATCTGAATTTGAGAATAGCGGTTTTGAGAAGTTCTGTAGCGACTAGGGAATATTACACAACAAAATGGAATAGTTGAAAGGAAAAATAGAGTGCTTCAAGAAATGACTAATGTCATGTTGAACAGTATGAACCTCTTTAAGAATATTTGGGTTGAAGCAGTCAATACAGCTTGCTATATCATTAACCGGGTTTACACTAGTAAAGGTAATAATAAAACGGCTTACGAATTGTGGTTCGATAAAAAGCCTACTGTCAAATACTTTCGAGTTTTTGGCAGTAAGTGCTATATTTTATGAGATCATGAATATTTTGAAAAGTTTGATACAAAGAGTGATGAAGGGATCTTTTTAGGATACTCTTTAAACAATGGAGCTTATAGGGTTCTGAACAAAAGGACCGGTGTGATTCAAGAATCTATCAATGTAGTAAATGATGATCACTTAAACACAGAAGTCTCAAGTTCAGATAATAATGAAGTATTAGTAATTGATAAATTCGATACTTCATCTAATTAGACTGATTCTGAACTAAGGATTGTTAAAGATCATCCAACCACAGAGATTCTTGGAAACCCTCTCACTGGTGTACGTACCCGTAGACAACTTGAGCATATATGTAATTACGTATGTTTTACATCCTAGATAGAACCATCTAACGTAAAAGAAGCTCTTGCTGATGAAAACTGGATTGTTGCGATACAAGAAGAACTTAACCAATTTGTGAGAAATGATGTTTGGTATCTCGTACCTAGACCTAAAGATAAACACATCATTGGAACCAAATGGAATTTTAAAAATAAGTCTGATGAGCTTGGCAATATAGTTAGAAACAAGGCTAGGCTAGTAGTACAAGGTTACACTCAAATTGAAGGCATTGATTTTGATGAAACTGTTGTACCAGTAGCACGTCTTGAATCAATTAAACTTTTTATATTCATTGCATGTTTTAAAAAGTTTAAGATTTACCAAATGGATGTGAAAAGTGCTTTTTTAAATGGCGATCTGCATGAGGAAGTCTATGTTGAACAACCGATGGGCTTTGAAGACTTCAAAAATGTTGATCATGTGTATCACCTTAAAAAGGCACTTTACGGTTTAAAACAAGCTCCTAAGGCATGGTACGAGAAACTAACAAAGTTTCTATTAAGCTATAATTTTTAAACGGGATGTGTTGATAAGACTCTGTTTATTAAAAAACATGATGATCACATTTTAATAGTACAAATTTATGTTGATGATATCATTTAGGGATCTACCTGTACTGACATGACGATTGAGTTTGCAGATTTAACGAAATCTCAGTTTGAAATGAGCATGGTTGGGGAATTGAATTATTTCCTTGGGTTGCAAGTAAAGCAAAAACCTGACGGATTGTTTATTTCTCAATCTAAATATGCTATGAATTTGATTAAGAGATTTGGATTTGAGAATGGTAAGAAATTTGATACTCGTATGAGTACAACTTTGAAACTCTCAAAAGATTCTACAGGTAAAAATGTAGATCCAAAATTATATCGTAGTATGATTGGTAGTACTGTATTTAATTGCTAGTAGACCTGATATCGCTCTAAGTGTTGGTATGTGTGCTAGATATTAGTCTGATCCTAAAGAGTTGCACTTGACTGCTGTCAAGCGGATTATGCGATATGTCGCAAGTACTATTAATCTCAGTCTCTGGTATCCACATGAGACTAGTGTTTATCCACATGAGACTATTGTTTAAATAGCTAGGTACTCGGATGTTGACTGGGCTGGTAATCTTGATGATAGAAAATCAACCAGTGGTGGTTGTTTCTATATTGGAAACTGTTTAATTTCTTTGTTTAGGAAGAAACAAAGTTCTATATCACTTTCAACAGCTGAAGCTGAATATATCGCAGCTGGTAATGCGTATACGCAACTTGTTTGGATGAAACGTATGCTAAGTGACTATGAAATTAAACAGGATTCTATGTTATTATATTGTGATAATTCCAGTGCTATAAATATTTCAAAAAATCCAATTCAGCATTCTCGTACTAAGCACATTGACATTAGATTTCATTATATTCGAGAATTAGTAGAAGAAAATGTAATATCTTTGGAATATATCCCTACCGAAAATCAACGTGCTGACATTTTCACTAAACCGCTCGAAAAAAGCAGGTTTAACAAAATGAAATTTGATCTTGGCATGTACAATTTAGAGTGATTATTTATGCCCATTTGTATCATAGTGTATATAATTGCTTGATTTCTTTTCAAATTTTTGAATATAATGCTGGAAATCAGATTTTCTGGCCGGTACTCGACCAATCGTGAATCTACACGACCAGTCATGCTACGACTGGTCGTGTACAACCACGACAAGTCATGAATTGCATGAATATCTTATAATTTGGGGAAATGGTTCATCTTCTTCATTTCTTCTTCTCTCTCCTTCGAGCCGACGCACGATTAGTCGAGCCTATTCTTCAAAATCTTCAAGGTTAATGCTCCATTTACATTTTTCTTGTAGATTTGTGTCTAGATTTTCTCCATTTGACTCTTGAAGTTATCTATTTTCAAATTTCGTTGAGATTTGGAGATTTTCTTGGGTAAAATCTGGTTTGAGAAAACCCACTTCTCAACCCTTTGCAACTCTATTTTTTCTTGAAATCCTTGTTGCAAATGACATCTAGAGGTAGAAAAATAACATCTCGTGGTCCTTTTTCTTCCTCTAGATCAGCCCCTATTACTAAGCATCATCTTCGGGCTCCCGAGGACGATCCATCCTATGTTTGAGACATCAGATTACGTAATGTTATTATTGAACATCCAGTTGATATTAATCATGTTGCTCCTTTTGATATCCTTCCTATGCTCCAAGCTGTAGGTTAGGATAACTTATTACATTGGGGTGGGCTAGCATACCAGTCCATTGCCCAGTCTATGTTTGCATGCATATGTGATTTTTCATTGAAAAATTTATCTTTTAAAATAGCCACAAGAGAAGGACCATTTGACGTTGATCGACATTTGATTTCAGCTCTTATGAAAATTCCTGTGAATGATCAGGGCATTCCTATCCATAACTTATCTGAAAAACCCTTTATATATGAAAAACGTATGCTCACTAAAGATTTATGCAATTTGGATGTTCAATGGACTCATAAAGAGAATGCGCTTCCTTCAAAATATCTGTTACCCAAATACCGAGTTCTTCACAAAATCTTTGTGTCTAACTTGTATCCTCGATCGGGTAATAAATCTGAATTGACTTCCTTCATGGTCCGTGTTCTTCATGCTGTTGCTAGCGGTGCTCATATTTATCTACCATCCTTGATTTGTCACTCTATTATTCAATTTTGACTCCATCCTGGTCACAGTGACATTCCTTTTGGTTATTTGATGACTGTGTTAGCTCGCATATGTTAGTCGATATGCCGGTTAGAGAGGCCCCTATCCACCATCTGATATTTAACAATTCTAATATTAATAAGATGAAGCTTGATTTCCTTCCTGGTCAAGGTGTTGGTGGTGGCAATGTTGAAGCTGAACATGAGGAAGAAGCTAGTGATCTCCCTCCTGCTGATATTAACATGGATGATATATTTGAAGAACTTGAATTTAATTCTGGAAATGATCCAGATTTTGAGCCTTCTGAGTTTGATGCACGTCTATGTGCATTAGAAGATAAAGTTGAGAATATGAATGTTAAGATGGAAAACATGTCTATTGCCCATGATTTACAATTCAAGTATATGCACAAATATCTTAGGCGCTTGAACAAGGGCTTGCATCAACTTGATCCTTCCATCCTGCACCTTCATCTGGTTCTGATTAGATCTTTTAAGTTAGCTGGTCTGTTATAACTTTATTACTCTTGTGTTAGCTTAACTGGTTTTGAGACTGTAGCTATTTTTGACTTAGCTCTGTATATGAATTATGTGGGCTACTTATGCTGGTTAATCATATCATGTCTTGTTTCCACTCATATATCTCTTTCCTTATTTTTCCTCAGCCATCTGTTCTTTGCTTCCTTTGTCCTATTGTGACAAAGGGGGGAGAATGGATATGGATGTGATGTGTGTCTAATGAATGATTAAATTATGAGGAGGGAGTAGCATTGTATGTTACTCAGGGGGAGTATGTGTAAAAGTGGACTGTATGTTATGTTGAATATTGATTTACAGGTTTGCAGGATCATGTATGTCGGTTGATAACAACTGGTACATGATATAACAACCGGTGCATGATTCTTTAATCAGATATTCTATGTTATGTAACATATCTTGGAAGTGTGTTTTGTCACTGCTTTAACAAAGGAGGAGATTGTAAGTGCTATAGTTTATAGCCCTTTTTGTTGTCAAATTTGTGGTGCCAAGGACACTGTTATGCAGCTTGCATCTGTGAAAAACAATGCTCTACTCAAGATCAGCTTTGTTTGACAAGCACTGTTCACAAGTCAAGAATCTCAAGAAACTTTCAAGTTTAACCTCAAGATCTCAAGAAGCTTTCAAGTTTGAGCTCCATCAAGACTTCAAGCCTTACTACTTTCAAAGGTCTCTTGTCTCTAAGTTTCAATGTCCTTACTTCACTATTGAGGTATGACTGACCTTAGGTTGACCTTTAGAGTAGGTCATTTTGGATACATAATTCATTTGTTCTATATATGTGAGTTTAAGCTGTTCTAAGACTAGTCTTGGACTTTGTTCAATTAGTCCTAGCACTGCTTTGACCTGTCTAAGAATTTCCTAGATCAGTCGTAAGGTTGTTGCAAAATTCGGATATTTTCTGTTTGGCTTCAACTAGTCTTAGGGTTTGTTCAACTAGTCGTATGAACAGTGTCGACTGTTTCTTCGACCTGTCGTAGAGCTACAACTCAATGTACAACATTGAAGATTAGCTAGCTTCGACTAGTCATGTGAAACTTACAACCAATCGAAGGGGACCTACGACTAGTCGTAAACTACCTACGACCAGTCGTGAAACCGCCAGATCTTATCGCGCCCGAATTTTCAAATATCTGTTGGTTCTACGACCAGTCGTAGAGTTCTTTAGACCAGTCAAAGATGTGATTTGCTCACCTATAAATAGAGCACGAATTTCAGAATAAAATAGGAATTTCAAGCTAATTTAATTCGGCCTTCTGAGAAATAAGTCTGTGCTCCATTTTAAGCTAAGTGTGCATATTTAATATTCTCTTTCTTTAGCTTTCCTTATTTAATTTTGTTCCTATATTCCAATCTTATTTGAAAAGTGGAATTATTGCATTTCGTCTTCTTGAAATCAAAATCAAATAGAGCTACGCCCAATTGGTTTAATTTAAAATCTGTTAGAACTTAGAACCATTACAATGTGAGTATTGGACATTAAACTTTGACATTCAAATCTCTACTCCAACTTGGTTCTTCTGGGCTGCTTTAATAAAGGAGAAAGTCAGGTATTTTACATTTATGTAATTTACTTTCATTTGATTTTTCTTTTGGGATTTGCCAGAAAAATCTCATTGTATTAGTTATCTGAGGAGAGCCAAGAAAACTCAGAAAAAGGGTTTTTTTAATTGCATAAGCCCACAGAGAAAAACACAATTGTGAAGGTTTTGGGTGAACTTGGAAAACCTATCATTGATAGTGAACGCTGTTATCCCCTGTGTGAGGATATTAGGAGTGGAGTAGCGTTGTGTGGATGTTGTTGAACAGTTGGTGTACACACAGGCGAACCACTATAACTCTTTGTCTTGTGGTTTGAATGCTTGCTTAAGTTTTATATCTCTTTTCATTCAAATTTGTGGCAGATATGTGTGAATGTGAATGTTGTAAAATTTACATTTCAAGCATAGTGGGAATGTTGTAATAATTTAATTTTAAATTCCTACAATTTATTTCAATTCCTTGCTATTTATTTATTCCTCTCCGATTTGAGTTTTTGATACAAAGGACGTTCTAGAAATAAGGTTGTCCTGCCATAAACCTTTAGTTTTTATGGTGTAAGGTTCTCCTTAGAACTGAATTCGTATCAACCTCTCAATACTTGTTTAGTGAGGTTGCTTTTATTTCAGCATTGTGATTTGATTTAGTTTATTTGGCTATCTATCTTTCTTTATTCTGCCGTTAAAGTTTTATTTTGGCATCGTCCTATTCACCCCCTCTCTAGGATGTATAGCTAAGCCATTTCAAGTGGTATCAAAGCTTAATAGCTCGCCCTTATTGCTTTTTATTTGGATTTAATTCCTAAGCTAACGATCTAAGCTATATATATAAGATGTCAAATTTTGATAGCCTAGGCCTCCTCCCCTTGATGGCTCCAACTATGCCTATTGGAAAGCCAGGATGAGGATCTTCCTCAAATCAATGGATGAGAGTGTGTGGCAAGCCACAGTGACTGAATGGAACCCACCTACTACTGAAGTGACTGGTATTGATGGTTCAAAATCAATGAGAGTAACACCATATTTCTCATGGACCACCCTTCAGAAAAATGAGAGTAGTGCCAATGCAAAAGCACTAAATGCAATCACTTGCGCATTATCATCGGATGAGTTCAAATGACTCATATCCCATGATACTGCAAAGCAAGCTTGGGATATATTAGAAATGACACATGAGGGTACTACAATTATAAAAAAATCTAAAGTCCAACTCCTCACAACCAAATTTGAAGAAATTCATATGGAGGAAAATGAAACGTTTATGGACTTTTACACTAGATTAAATGACATTGTAAACTCCATGTGGGGTCTTGGCGATAAAATCCCAAAAAGTAAAGTATGTGCAAAGATACTACACTCACTTCCTTAACGATTCAACTCTAAGGTAACCGCGATCCAGGAACTTCGTGATACGAACAATATGAGGATAAAAGAACTAGTTGGTTATTTACAAACCTATGAGTTAAACTTTAAAGCTCCTAAAAGTAAATCTATCGCTCTTAAATCTTCTAAAGAAAACTCTGATTCTGAAGATGATATGACACTTTTAGTGAAAAAGTTTTACAATATTTTTCAAGAGTAAAAAGAGGGTTGATTTTCAAAAATCAAATGATAAGAAAAGATCAAAACCCAAATCTAAAACTTGGAAGTCTTTGAAAGATAGTCAATGTTACAACAGCCAAGAATATGGGCATTTAACAAACAAGTGTCCCAAAAAGGACAAACCCAAAAAGAAGGGTATGTTGGCTGCTTGGGATGAATCATCTGATTCTGAAGCTTCTTCTGAATCAGAAGATTCTGAAACCGAGTCGGGTAGTGAAGTTACAGCCCTTATGACTCTAGCCAAATTCACTTTTTCAGATCATGATGATTCAACTAGCGAAGAAAATCTGAATAGTGATTATGAAAATGAAGATGATCTTCAAGATGCTTACAATGCCCTATACAAGGAAAGTTGTAAAATTACTGTCAAACTTAAACTTCAAAAAGAAAAGTTTTTTAAATTCAAAGAATGTTTTGAATCTCTTGGTTTAGAAAAATCCCAAATTTCAGATTGTTTTGAAAAATTAAAATGTGATTTAGAATTCAAAACCTCCCTAATTGAAAATCTAAAATCTGAAAATGAGAGACTTAAAAATGAAGTATCTTCTCTTCTGAGTTTAAAAGATACATGGAGGTATGCCCAAGGAGATCCAAAGTTAGAAAAACTTTTATCTAGATCTAGAAAATGTGGCGATAGATCCGGGTTGGGCTATGATAAAAATGTTCCTCCTAAACAAAAGTATACTTCTCCTAAGTTTGTGAAAGGAGAGTCCTCTAACTCAAAAGGGAAAAATACTAATCAAGGTTTCTCTAAAATTACAAAAGTTTTTCAAAAACCTGGAGGCAGCTATGTCAACTTTAAAAATCAGAACAGAAACCCACTAGCTGAAAAGATAGTGGATTTACTCAAGGAGATCTTAAAATCTAATTCAGTAGGTCATTCTTATAACAACAGTCAGAAGAAGACCAACTATACTCCTAAACCCAAAACAGTTCTGAAATGGGTTCCAAAAGTTGCCTGCTTGGTTGCCCACACCTCTTTCAAAGCAACAAGCCATTCAAAGTGGTACCTAGATAGTGGATGCTCCAAGCATATGACAGGCGACAAGGCCTTATTCACTGATGTTAAAGATATGACTGTAGGTCAGTTACTTTTGGTGATGGAAGCAATTGCAAGATTATGGGCCAAGGTACGGTTCAACTCCATAACCTTCCTTTGTTTAAAAATGTTTTATATGTTGAAGGACTGAAACATAATCTTCTAAGTATATCACAAATTTGTGATAATAACCATAGTGTTCGGTTTTCTAATCAATGCTATGAGATTCTAAACAACAAGGGTTCAGTAATACTAACTGGATGTAGAACGTCTAAAAACTGCTATATTATTAGTGAATCCAGCTCATCTAATTAATCGTGTTACAAGGTCCATATAGACGAGACTGATTTGTGGCATAAACATCTTGGACATGTACACTACCAAAATCTATATAGATTGAGCAAACGAGAACTTATAAGAGGTCTACCCAAATTACAAAAGTTAGATAAAATATGTGGTGAATGCTAGATTGGCAAACAAACGAGGAACTCACACAAAAAAGTGAATTCCAATACCACATCAAGACCACTCGAGCTTCTCCAAATGGATCTTGTAAGACCTACTAGGATGGAAATTCGAGGTAGCAAAAGATATATCTTGGTAATAGTAGATGACTTTACCAGATATACATGAGTTGTTGTCTTAAGGGACAAATCAGAAACCTTTGAAGAAGTGAAAAAGGTTCTCAAAAGGATTAAAACTGAAAAAGGTTTTCAAGTCAGTAAGATTCGTAGTGATCATGGATCTGAATTTGAGAATAACGGTTTTGAGAAGTTCTGTAGCGACTAGGGAATATTACATGAATTTTCAGCGCCCAAAACTCCACAACAAAATGGAATAGTTGAAAGGAAAAATAGAGTGCTTCAAGAAATGACTAATGTCATGTTGAACGGTATGAACCTCTTTAAGAATATTTGGGTTGAAGCAGTCAATACAGCTTGCTATATCATTAACCGGGTTTACACTAGTACAGGTAATAATAAAACGGCTTACGAATTGTGGTTCGATAAAAAGCCTACTGTCAAATACTTTCGAATTTTTGGCAGTAAGTGCTATATTTTATGAAATCATGAATATTTGGAAAAGTTTGATACAAAGAGTGATGAAGGGATCTTTTTAGGATACTCTTTAAACAGTCGAGCTTATAGGGTTCTGAACAAAAGGACCGGTGTGATTCAAGAATCTATCAATGTAGTAAATGATGATCACTTAAACACAGAAGTCTCAAGTTCAGATAATGATAAAATACTAGTAATTGATAAATTCGATACTTCATCTAATTAGACTGATTCTGAACTAAGGATTGTTAAAGATCATCCAACCACATAGATTCTTGGAAACCCTCTCACTGGTGTTCGTACCCATAGACAACTTGAGGATTTATATAATTACATATGTTTTACATCCCAGATAGAACCATTTAATGTAAAAGAAGCTCTTGCTGATGAAAACTGGATTGTTGCGATACAAGAAAAACTTAACCAATTTGTGAGAAATGATGTTTGGTATCTCGTACCTAGACCTAAAGATAAACACATCATTGGAACTAAATGGATTTTCAAAAATAAGTCTAATGAGCTTGACAATATAATTAGAAACAAGACTAGGCTAGTGGTACAAGGTTTCACTCAAATTGAAGGCATTGATTTTGATGAAACCTTTGCACCAGTAGTACGTCTTGAATCAATTAGACTTTTTATATCCATTGCATGTTTTAGAAAGTTTAAGATTTACCAAATGGATGTGAAAAGTGTTTTTTTAAATGGCGATCTGCATGAGGAAGTCTATGTTGAACAACTGATGGGCTTTGAAGACTTCAAAAATGCTGATCATGTGTATCGCCTTAAAAAGACACTTTACGGTGTAAAACAAGCTCCTAGGGCATGGTCCGAGAAACTAACAAAATTTCTATTAAGCCATAATTTTCAAATGGGATGTGTTGATAAGACTCTGTTTATCAAAAAACATGATGATCACATTTTAATAGTATAAATTTATGTTGATGATATCATTTATGGATCTACCTGTACTGACATGACTATTGAGTTTGCAGATTTGATGAAATCTCAGTTTGAAATGAGCATGGTTGGGGAATTGAATTATTTTCTTGGGTTGCAAGTAAAGCAAAAACCTGACGGAATGTTTATTTCTCAATCTAAATATGCTATAAATTTGATTAAGAGATTTGGATTTGAGAATGGTAAGAAATTTGATACTCCTATGAGTACAACTTTGAAACTCTCAAAAGATTCTACAGGTAAAAATGTGGATCCAAAATTATATCGTAGTATGATTGGTAGTTTACTGTATTTAACTGCTAGTAGACCTGATATCGCTCTAAGTGTTGGTATTTGCGCTAGATATCAGTCTGATCCTAAAGAGTTACACTTGACTGCTGTCAAGCGGATTATGCGATATGTCGCAAGTACTATTAATCTTGGTCTCTGGTATCCACATGAGACTAGTGTTTAAATAGCTAGGTACTCGGATGCTGACTGGGCTGGTAATCTTGATGATAGAAAATTAACCAGTGGTGGTTGTTTCTATATTGAAAACTGTTTAATTTCTTGGTTTAGCAAGAAAAAAATTTCTATATCACTTTCAACAGCTGAAGCTGAATATATCGCAGCTGGTAATGCGTATACGCAGCTTGTTTGGATGAAACGTATGCTAAGTGACTATGGAATTAAACAGGATTCTATGTTATTATATTGTGATAATTCCAGTGCCATAAATATTTCAAAAAATCCAATTCAGTATTCTCGTACTAAGCACATTGACATTAGATTTCATTATATTCAAGAATTAGTAGACGAAAAGGTTATATCTTTGGAATATATCCCTACCGAAAATCAACGTGTTGACATTTTCACTAAACTGCTCGACAAAATCAGGTTTAACAAAATGAAATTTAATCTTGGCATATGCATTTTAAAGTGATTGTTTATGCCTATTTGTATCATAGTGTATATAATTGCTTGATTTGTTTTCAAATTTTTGAATATAATGCTGGAAATCAGTTTTTCTGGCCGGTACTTGACCAGTCGTGAATCTACACGACCAGTCGTGCTACGACCGGTCGTGTACATCCACAACCAGTTGTGAATCGCGTGAATCTTTTATAATTTGGGGAAATGGTTCATCTTCTTCATTTCTTCTTCTTTCTCCTTCGAGCCGACGCAAGACCAGTCGAGCCCATTCTTCAAAATCTTCAAGGTTAATGCTCCATTTACATTTTTCTTATAGATTTGTGTCTAGATTTCCTCTATTTGACTCTTGAAGTTATCTATTTTCAAATTTCATTGAGATTTGGAGATTTTCTTGGGTAAAATCTAATTTGAGAAAACTCACTTCTCAACCCTTTGCAACTCTATTTTTTCTTGAAATCCTTATTGCAAATGGCATCTAGAGATAGAAAAATAACATCCCGTGGTCCTTTTTCTTCCTCTAGATTAGCCCCTATTACTAAGCGTCATCTTCGGGCTCCCGAGGACGATCCATCTTATGTTTGGGACATCAGATTAGGTAATGTTATTGTTGAACATCCTGTTGATATTAATCATGTTGCTCCTTTTGATATCTTTCCTATGCTCCAAGTTGTAGGTTGGGATAACTTATTACATTGGGGTGGGCCAGCATATCGGTCTATTGCCCAGCCCATGTTTGCATGCATATGTGATTTTTCATTGGAAAATTTATCTTTTAAAATAGCCACAAGAGAAAGACCATTTGACGTTGATCGTCATTTGATTTCAGCTCTTATGAAAATTCCTGTGAATGATGAGGGCATTCCTATCCATAACTTATCTGAAAAACCCTCTGTATCTGAAAAACATATGCTCACTAAAGATTTATGCAATTTGGATGTTCAATGGACTCATAAAGAGAATGCGCTTCCTTCAAAATATCTGTTACCCAAGTACAGAGTTCTTCACAAAATCTTTGTGTCTAACTTATATCCTCGATCGGGTAATAAATCTGAATTGACTTCCTTCATGGTCCATGTTCTTCATGCTGTTGCTAGCGGTGCTCATGTTTGTCTACCATCCTTGATTTGTCACTCCATTATTCAGTTTCGATTCCATCTTGGTCACAGTGACATTCCTTTTGGTTATTTGATGACTGTGTTAGCTACGCATATGTTAGTCGATATGCCGGTTGGAGAGGCCCCTATCCATCATCTGATATTTAACAATTCTAATATCAATAAGATAAAGCTTGATTTCCTTCCTGGTCAAGGTGTTGGTGGTGGCAATGTTGAAGCTGAACATGAGAAAGATGTTGGTGATCATCCTCCTGCTGATATTAACATGGATGATATATTTGAAGAACTGGAATCTGATTCTGGAAATGATCCAGATTTTGAGCCTTCTGAGTTTGATGCACGTCTACGTGCATTAGAAGATAAAGTTGAGAATATGAATGTTAAGATGGAAAACATGTCTTTGCCCATGATTTACAATTCAAGTATATGCACAAATATCTTAGGCGCTTAAACAAGGGCTTGCATCAACTTGATCCTTCCATCCCTGCACCTTCATCTGGTTCTGATTAGATCTTTTAAGTTAGCTGGTCTGTTATAACTTTATTACTCTTGTGTTAGCTTAATTGGTTTTGAGACTGTAGCTATTTTTGACTTAGCTCTGTATATGAATTATGTGGGCTGTTTATACTGGTTAATCATATCATGTCTTGTTTCCACTCATATATCTCTTTTCTTATTTCTCCTCAGCCATCTATTCTTTGCTTCCTTTGTCCTATTGTGATAAAAAGGGGGAGAATGGATATGGATGTGATGTGTGTCTAAAGAATGATTATTTTATGAGGAGGGAGTAGCATTGTATGTTACTCAGGGGGAGTATGTGCAGAAGTGGACTGTATGTTATATTAAATATTGATTTATAGGTTTGCAGGATCATGTATGCCGGTTAATAACAACTGGTACATGATATAACAACCGGTGCATGATTCTTTAATCAGATATTCTATGTTATGTAACATATGTTGGAAGTGTGTTTTGTCACTAATTTGACAAAGGGGGAGATTGTATGTGCTATAGTTTATAGCCCTTTTTGTTGTCAAATTTGTGGTGCCAAAGACACTGTTATGCAGCTTGCATCTGTGAAAAACAATGCTCTACTCAAGATCAGCTTTGTTTGACAAGCACTGTTCACAAGTCAAGAATCTCAAGAAGCTTTCAAGTTCAACCTCAAGATCTCAAGAAGCTTTCAAGTTTGAGCTCCATCAAGACTTCAAGCCTTGCTACTTTCAAAGGTCTCTTGTCTCTAAGTTTCAATGTCCTTACTTCACTATTGAGGTATGACTGACCTTAGGTTGACCTTTAGAGTAGGTCATTCTGGATACATAATTCATATGTTTTATATATGTGAGTTTAGGCTGTTCTAAGACTAGTCCTGGACTTTGTTTGGCTAGTCTTAGCACTGCTTCGACCTGTCTAAGAATTTCCTAGATCAGTCGTAAGGTTGTTGCAAAATTCAGATATTTTCTGTTTGACTTTGACTAGTCTTAGGGTTTGTTCGACTAGTCGTATGAACAGTGTCAACTGTTTCTTCGACCTGTCGTTGAGCTACAACTCAATGTACAGCGTTGAAGATTGGCTAGCTTTGACTAGTTGTGTGAAACCTATGACCAGTCGAAGGGGACCTACGACCAGTCGTGAAACTGTCAGATCTTATCGCACTCGAATTTTCAAATATCTATTGGTTTTACAACCAGTCATAGAGTTCTTTAGACCAGTCGAAGATGTGATTTGCTCACCTATAAATAGAGCATGAATCTCAGAATAAAATAGGAATTTCAAGCTAATTTAATTCAGCCTTCTGAGAGATAAGTCTGTGCTCCATTTTAAGCTAAGTGTGCATATTTAATGTTCTCTTTCTTTAGTTTTCCTTATTTGATTTTGTTCCTGTATTCCAATCTTATTTGAAAAGTGGAATTACTATATTCCGTCTTCGTGGAATCAAAATCAAATAGAGCTACGCCAATTGGTTTAATTTAAAATCTGTTAGAACTTAGAACCATTACAAAGTGGGTATTGGACATTGAACTTTGACATTCAAATCTCTACTCCTACTTGGTTCTTCTGGGCTACTACAACGAAGGAGAAAGTCAGGTATTTTACATTTATGTAATTTACTTTCATTTGGTTTTTCTTTTGGGATTTGCCAGAAAAATCTCATTGTATTGGTTATCCGAGGAGAGCTAGGAAAACTCAAAAGAGGGTTTTTTTTTTAATTGTGTAAGCCCACAGAGAAAAACACAATTGTGAAGGTTTTGGGTGAACATGGAAAACCTATCTTTGATAGTGAACGCTGATATCCCATGTGTGAGGATATTAGGAGTGGAGTAGCGTTGTGTGGCTATTGTTGAACAGTTGGTGTACACATAGGCGAACCACTATAACTCTTTGTCTTGTGGTTTGAATGCTTGCTTAAGTTTTATATCTCTTTTCATTCAGATTTGTGGAATGTATGTGTAGATGTGAATGTTGTAAAATTTACATTTCAAGCACAGTGGGAATGTTGTAATAATTTAGTTTTAAATTCCTGCAATTTATTTCAATTCCTTGCTATTTATTTATTTATTTCCGGTTTGAGTTTTTGATACAGAGGACGTTCTAGAAAAAAGGTTGTCCTGCCATAAACCTTTGGTTTTTATGGTGTAAGGTTGTCCTTAGAACTAAATTCGTATCTCTCAATACTTGTTTAGTGAGGTTGCTTTTATTTTAGCATTGTGATTTGATTTAGTTTATTTGGCTATCTATCTTTCTTTATTCCGCTGTTAAAGTTTTATTTTGGCATCGTCCTATTCACCCCCCCCTCTAGGACGTATAGCTAGGCCATTTCACAATAGTCTGCCAATACCTATCTGGCACGTCGATAGCATACCCATTCATGAGCTGGTCAAACTCAGCCTAGCAATGCCCCCTACTCTCAGGCGGGAAAGGCCACACCCCTTTCCAACCGACCATGACACAGTGGGAGACACGACCTTCTGGTATTCGGCCCTTGTACGCTCATGTATCCACTCGGTCTTGACGTTAGAGTCATCCTCTGGTACCATCGGGTTTAGAGATTTTCACCCAGGGACATCTATGGCGCCCCGATGTTAGAAACAGTATTTCCAGTATCCAATCCGACGATCCACGATGTACCTGTGGAGACCATAGCCCTGATGTCGCTAGGGCGCACAGTAATCACAATCACAAAAATTCAAATATGCATGAGTCACGCAGTCCAATCATGCATCAATCCTGCGCATACCATGCACTCATGTGGGGTAACTCTGCCTATCAGGAAGTCCCATAGACCACCTGCACTAAGGCATATGCAATGGCCAATCACATCTCATAACAAACATACAGATGATGCGTATGGGAATTTATCACAATGCTCTGTTGTCACAAACTCATAATCGGCAACGGTAGTAGGTATCGGCAATCGGCACTGAAAATTGGCATCAATAATCAACCTCGACGGAAGACGGGGTCCATAGTTGGACGGCCGATGATGGATTCATTAAAATCAATAGGGCCTAAGCATTTGAGTTAACCCACGAGAGAATGATGAGGAAGGGCCTAACAAGGCCTAAGGGAAGGTCACAACGTGGACGTCCAACCATCATTGCCCATCAATGTGGTCATTTAACTAACATTGCTCCCAGGTAATGGCGCTCATAGGGCCAATCGGATAGGGGCCCATGGCCTAGCACAAGGGTCTAATATACATCATCATGGGCCTCAATTACATCAAACGGGCCGAATCAAGTGGGCTGATCAAATTGGTCGAATGAAATTGGCTGAATCAAACGGATCGAATTAAATGGGTCAAATCAAATGGGCCGATTCAAATGGGCCGAATCGAATGGGCTAAATCAATGGGCCGAATCGAATGGGCCAAATCAATGGGCCGAATCGAATGGGCCTAATATATCACAATGGGCCTCTACCCATGAGCTCCAAATACATCACAATGGGCCTTAACCCATGGGCCCCAAACACATCTCAATGGGCCTCAACCCATGGGCCCCGAATACGTCATATTAGGCCTCTTAAATATAACAAGTGGACCTCACTACTTGGGCCGCACCATTCATCCATCTATAGAGATCATTTTAGAGCATTATCCAAACAATGAATCAGATCAAAAGATCATCTGGACCATACCATAAATAATAGTGGTGATAACGATTTCCACTGTTAAAATTTAGAGGGGCCCACCATAACGTTTATTTTCCATCCAGTCGGTTCATAAGGTCACAAAGACCTAAATTGAGAGGAAAAACAAATATCATATTGGTCTAAAGCTTCTGTAACCCAAAAAGGTTTCAATGGCAGACGTTCAACTCTATTGTTCCCTGTAGTGTGGTCCACCTGATAACTGGATCTGTCTTATTTCCAGTCTCAAGCCTTGAGATGAGTCACCAAATGGATGGACGGTTTAGATGTATCACGTATGTCAGCGGGGCCCACAGAACTTGCTGCCATCAATCCAGCAGCTAATCAGCCGGTGGATGGACGGTCTGGATGCTACGCATGCATCAGGGGGCCCAATCAAATGGACGGCATTGATGAACTCATATAGGGTGGGTCCCACCCGTCCAGATTGCTGGACGGTGTGGATAAGAACCATACATCACGTGTGGCCCATCCAGCACCATCCAGAGGTGGACAGCGTGGATACAACACATACGTCAGCGATGGATTCCACACAGGTGGGCCACCCTACTTCCCTCTCTCTCAATATATAAATATATTATATTATATTATAATAATTATTATATCTTAAATATTTTATTATTATTAATATTTTTTTTACAACTAGTCATCCAGCATCCTGGATGGATGGTTGGATGGTAGCAGGGGCCCACCGTCCTTATCATATGGAAGGTGAGGGTATTCACATGCATCATGGTGGTGCCATGTGGGTGGGCCACCATGATCTGGATCAACATGATATTCATGTTTTCCCTCCGTCTAAACCCAATGTCTGGACGGTCTGGATGACATAAACCTCACATGGGCCCCACATTTTTATCAAATCATATTTGCATTTTCTCTTCAACTGGGCCTACCGCTAGACGGCCCAGCAAGGTGGGCCAATATGGATGGCATGGATATAATATATACTTCATGGTGGGACACACACACACACTAGATGGGCCACACACCTCTTCATCATCATCACCATACAAAGGAAGAAAGAGAGAGAGAGAGAGAGAGAGAGAGAGAGACAGAGAGAGAGAGAGAGAGAGACAGAGAAGTTGATGGAGGGACCCTGCCACTATGGGCCCCTCTTGGTTAACATCACATACATTAAAATGGGTCCCACCTTTAAGTGGGCCCTAAAAATTTAAGGATCAATGGTGGACCACCCACATGTGGCCTCCTTCTTTACCTCCTTGGACTCCTATGCTCCTTGCCTTCAATTTTAATGGTGGTTGATGGAGATTGGAAGGTTGAGATGGGAGATGAGAGAGTGGGAAAGTGGGCCACACTTAATTTTTGGGAAAGCTTGGGGAGCTTGGGTGTAGGATATTTCTCTTGGGAGTTGGGGAGTGAAGATAGAAATGAGAGGGAGGGAGAGGAGTGATGGATGAAAGGGATGGATGGAATGGGTGTTGTAAGGAATGGGGATGGGAAAGCATGGGTTTGTTTGAATTTTTGGTAAAAGAGGGATGGGTAAGGAGAGAGAGAGAGTTAACTTGTGGAAAAGAGGGAGTGGGTGTTTTGTACTTGGGATAGAGTGAGGTGGCATCGAGGTATGGAGGATGTACTTGACTTGATTGATGGGACATGTTGTAGAGATTCTCTCAGAATTCACGCATATTAAGGAACTAAATCGGAAGGTTATGCACTCGGAACCTAATCGTCCTAAACTCATAGCAAACATGTGATGTTGTTCTTGATTATTCCCAAGTTATACTCTGATACCACTTTGGTATGCAGGACTCTGCTTAGGATCGTGCGCAAATGTTGGATACAGGTCAAGGGTTGCCAAAATTCGTCCGGGGGGATCGAGGAAGCCTACAGAATGGTACGGTCTAGGATACAGGTCTTACAGCTCTTCCCTTTAAATAAAAATTTTGTCCTCGAAATTTACATTATCATTGCAAGTAAACATAACTCATAATAGAAGAAGGAACAAAGCATCGTCATATAAAATTGGAGACAGCATACAGGATACAACATATAATCAATTATCAAAGAGATGAGGATAGCGCTCTCGAATCTCGGCCTCGCACTTCCAAGATGCCTCATCAACAAAATGTTGACCCCACTGAACCTTCACTAAGGAATGACCTTGGTCCGGAAGACCTTCTCCTTTCGATCGAGGATACGAACTTGCTGCTCAATGTAAGAAACATCCTTATGAACCTCCAGCGACTGCCAATCAATAACTGGAATGATGTCTGACCCACACTTCCTCAGCATAGAGACATGGAAAATATTGTGTACGATAGATAACTGAGATGGCAAGGCAAGCTGATAGGCCACGACGTTAACGTACCCAGTGATATCGAAAGGTCATATGAATCTTGGGGCAAGCTTGCCATTCGCTTTAAATCAAACCATGCCCTTCATGGGTGAGACCTTGAGATACACTTTGTCCCCAACAGCGAACTCCAAGGGACAATGCTGACAATCAGCAAAAATTTTTTGTTGGCTCTGAGCTGTGCACATCATCTACTTAATGATATCGATAGCCTTTGATGTCTACTGCACAAGCTCGGGACCTAGGAGACACCGCTCTCCGACCTCGGTCCAACTCAGAGATCTGCACGGTTTACCATATAATGCCTCAAAAGGAGTCATGTCAATTGTCTCTTGATAGCTGTTGTTGTATGCGAATTCAGTCAATCATAGATGTTTATATCAACTACCCCTGAAGTCAATTGTTCAGGCTCGAAGCATATCCTCAAGGATCTAGTTGACCCTCTCGGTCTGGCCATCGGTTTGCGGATGATACGCGGTGCTGAGCTGCAAATTAGTGCCCATTGCTCTCTTAAAGCTCCTCTAAAATTGAGACATGAACTTCGGGTCTTGATATGAAACAATCTAGATAGGAACACCGTGCAGTCTCACGATCTCATCAACAAACAGCCTGACGAGCCGGTTAGAATGCCAAGTCTCAAGAATCATAAGAAAATGTGTTGACTTTGTCAGACGGTCCATGACAACCCAGATGGCGTCATGACCGCGCTGAGTCCTCAGCAAGCACATAATGAAATCTTTCGATATATGCTCCCACTTCCATGTCGGGACTTTGAATGGCTGCAATGGACCAGGGCGTGTCTGATGATCGGCCTTAACACGCTGGCATGTGTCACACTTGGCCACAAAATTAGCGATCTGGCGCTTCATTCCTGCCCAAAAACACTGTCTCCTCATATCACGATGCATCTTTGTCGAGCTAGGGTGGATAGAAAACCACGATCGATGTGCCTCGGTCATAAGATCTCTGTACAACTCAGGAATATTCGGGACACACAATCAGCCTCTAAAGCAAAGTCTACCATCAGAACTAATCTGCCAATCTGTCTGACTCTCAGATGCTGCCTCTGCTCGGTAATCCTGTAACGACTCATCTGTCTGCTGAGTCTTGATCACCCTTACGATAAGAGAGGGTTGAATTGATAGGCTCGATAGCTGAACGATAGAAGACTACAGACCAAACTCAAAGTCATACTCTATTATATCCTCGACCATCCTCCACTCCTAAATCATCATGTGTGCCACCAGGCCCTGTGACTGATGGCTGAGGGCATCCGCCACCATATTTTCCTTGCCTGGGTGGTACTGAGGATCGAAATCATAGTCCTTCATGAGCTTCATCCAGCGTCTCTGCCTCATGTTCAGCTCAGACTGAGAGAATAGATACTTCAAGCCCTTGTGGTCAGAGAAGAGCTTGAACCTGACCCTATAGAGATAGTGTCTTCACACCTTCAGTGTAAAGACAACTGCTGGCAGCTCCAAATCATTCGTGGGGTAGTTCAACTCATGCACCTTGAGTTGGCGAGACGCAAAGGCTACAGGCCTGTCATGCTGCATCAGGATAGCACCTAAACCAATATGTGAGGCATCGGTAAATACAACAAATCCATCACTCCCTGAGGGAAGAGTGAGGACAGGAGGGGACATCAGACGGTCCTTCAGCTCCACGAATGTCTGCCCACATGCGTCAGTTCAAACAAAATCTACACCCTCCTGAGTCAACCTGGTCAACAGGGCTGCAATACAGGAGAAGCCCTCAATGAAACACTGATAGTATCTCGCTAAACCAAGGAAATTACGGATCTCGAAAGCAGTCGTGTGCTGGCCCCACTGACGCACCGCCTCAACCTTCAAGGGGTCCATAGCGACACCCTCCTTCGTCATCACATGACAGAGGAACTTCACCTCCTCCTGCCAAAACTCGCACTTCTCCAGCTTCGCATATAGCTGGTGGGCATGGAGGGTTTGCAATGCAATCTCCAAATGTTGCGCATGCTCCTCACGGGTCGTCGAATATATCAGAATGTCGTCAATGATTACCATAACAAACTGATCGAGATACATGTGGAAGACCTTGTTCATCAACTGCATGAATACTGCGGGTGCATTGGTCAGTCCAAAGGACATGACATGAAACTCAAAATGACCATAACACGACCTGAAAGCCGTCTTCGGGATGTCCTCCTCTCGAACTTGAATCTGATGATAACTGGAACGCAGGTTAATCTTCAAAAAGAAGTGTGCACCCTGCAGCTGATCAAACAAATCATCTATCTTCGTGAGTGGGTACTTGTTCTTGATCGTGACTCGATTGAACTCGCGGTATTCTACACAGAGCCTTAACAAGCCATCATTCTTCCTGACGAAGAGTACCAGCTCTCCCCAAGGTGAACTGCTTGGAAGAATGAATCCCAACTCACGTAACTCGTCCAACTGTCGCTGCAGCTCCCTCAACTCCATCGGTGCTATACGATATGGGGCCTTCGAAATGGGCGCGGTACCGGGCACGAGATCAATATGGAACTCAATATGCTGACGAGGCGGCAACCTCAAAATCTCATGGAATACGTCGGGAAAACCACAAACAATTGGTAACTGATCAATACATATGGCAACAGGCTCCTCAATAGCGCAGGACATCAAGCAAGACAATGACTCTCCTCTGGGTTTGGCAACGAACTGAAACTACGACAAGCCTAATATGCGTGGTACTCGGCAAGCCAATCCATGCCTAAGATAACATCAAAATCTGACATCGGTAGCACGAACAAGTCGGCAGGCAAGAAAATCTCTTCTACTAACACGGGGTAAGATGAACAGAAGCGGCCTAATACTGTAGTCTTTCCTAAGGGTGTCGATACGGTCAACCCCTCTTTATCAAACTCTGTCGACAATCCAATCGAACGACAAAATCCCTTGGACATAAATAAGTGCGAAGCACCGGAATCAAATAAAACTCGAGCGATGCATGCAGAAACTGGAAGTATACCCTTAACGACTCCTCCGGAGGACTGCGGGTCCTGCTGAGCCGAAAAGAACCTTGATTGAGCTAGTTGGGGAGGTGCCTGTCCCCACTGAGGTCCCTGGTGCTACTTCTACCTCTGCGGCGCCCTAGACTGCTGTCTCTACTACTGTTGGGGCCTCAGCGGCTGAGGTGGCTGCGGTCGCTGCAGATGGGGTCGCTGCTATGCTGGAGGCTGTTGTGGCCCTCTTAGCTGCTGTAGATGAGTGCGGGGCACTCATACATGTGGTGCCCTGTCCCACCACATCCATAACAAGTCCATGTAAAGGGCTGCTGGGGTGGCGCTGGAGATGCCGCTGGTGCTCTGGCAGATGGGTGGATCCTATACCCTGTGGTCGTCTATGCTGTTGGGAGCTACTAGAGGGGGCCTGCCTCTTATGACCTCTCCTTTGATCTCAATCACTCTACGTGTTGGCCCACTCAGTCTCATAAATCTAAGCCCTCCGTACATCGCCTGAAAAGTCGGGAGCTCATGCCTAATAACACGACCTCGAAGACCGTAACATAAGCCATTCTCAAAACGGCAGGCCTTCCGCCCCTCATCATCAACCAAATACGGCGTGAACGTCAATATCACCACAAAACGGGCCGCATACTACGCCACGGACATGTCACCCTACATCAGAGTCTCAAACTCTAATGCTCTCTTACGACGAATGTGGTTGGAAAAGTACAGCTCCTCGAATCGATCATTAAAATTCTCCCATGTCTAGACAAAATCAGGCCCTGCAACACGGGTAACAGAGGTCCACCAATGCTCGACCTCACCTTAGAGAAGAAATACTACCAACCGAACTCACCGCTGGGTCGTACATGCCATAGTATCAAAAATCTTCTCCACATCAGAGTGCCACCTCTCTGATGCGGTCGGATCTGGCTTGCCTTGGAAATGTAGAGGATCGAGTTGTCTGAACTCTCGAAGAAGGGTGCTCACGTGCTCCTGCTCTACCTGGGTTTTGAAACAACTGAGTGCATGCCCTGTCCCTGAAGCGCAGCCGTCACAGCCTACAACATCTGTTGTAACTAGGAGGCACTCACAGGTATGGTCGGATTCACATCGGTCTCAGGTGGAGGAACGAGATCCTCAGGCTAGGGAGCAGGGATCTCTAGGGGTGGAATAGGAGTCGTAGGTGGTAAAGCGGGAGCCTCAGGTGGTGGAGCGGGAGTCGCTCGGGTCGCTCTCCTGGGCAGCATGTCTTAGGAAAGAATAAGGACACCAATCAACCTTGAGAATCTCTCGCATACACGCACGTTAGGGGATTAAATCGAGATGTTACGTACTCCGGACCTAATTATCTTAAACTCATATCAAACATATGATGTTGTTCTTAGTTATTCCCAAGTTATGATCTGATATCAACTTTTGTCCGCCCTAAACTCGAAAACCTGGCTCACAAAATTCTCGATTGCCTAATCTAGCAGTGACAGCCTCCGTAGTACCCCATTCTCGGCTCCCGACACCCATACACCAAGTTCTGATCCTGGGATTCTACAAGGAGGATTTCTAACATGATTTTGATTCGTAATGAGCATAACCATAAGCATAACCCACGAACAATAACCATAAGAAACCATCACAAAATCCACTAGGATTAAAAACTTTGAGTACAATGCGTATGAAGGAAAATACAAGATAATGATAATAACGGAAACTCCTGAAGCTCAACTACATGCTCCTACTGCGGCGAAGCTACGTCTGCGTCCTGACATTACCTGCACGTATCAATCGTGAATAAGCTTATAGAAAGCTTAGAGGGTAGTGCAAGTGTGTGCGTAATGTGAACGTGCTCAGAATGCAATGTCAAAGTAATGCGGAATCATGCTGATGGGTACATGAATGCAATCAACCATACCAAGGCTATGCAGTACAAGATATGAATGCTATCGGCCATATCAAGACCATGCGATGAAGATGCAACTCAAGCATGCCAACCCTCATCTAAATTCACATATCAATGCAGTTCATCATTATAGCATTAAATATGAGTATAGTTCTCATTTTGGATAATCATCGGGCTTTAGTACACTCTAAATGGCACTGCCCCTTTCCCATGCACGCAGCCCAAGTGAGCGTAAGAAACCTCACTATCCACCTGGCTAATAGTCTGCCAATACCTATCCGGCATGCCGATAGTGGACCTATTCACGAGATGGTCAAACTCAGCCTAGTAATGCCCCCTACCCTCAGGCGGGTAAGGCCACACCCCTTTCTAACCGACCACGACACAGTGGGAGACGCTTCCTCTTGGTATCCATCCATCTTACGCTCATATATCCACTCGGTCTTGACGTTGGAGTCATCCTTTGGTACCATTGGATTTAAGGATTTTCACCCAGGGACATCTATGATGCCCTGATGCTAGAAACAGTATTTTCGGCATCCAATCTAGCCATCCACGATGTACTTGTGGAGGCCACAGCCTTGATGTCGCTAGGGTACACAATAATCACAATCATACAAATGCAAATGTACATGAGTCACGTAATCCAATCATGCATCAATCCTGCGCATACCGTGTGCTCATGTAGGGTAACTCTGCCTATCAGGGAGTCTCATAAACCACCTGCACTAAGACATATGCAATGGCCAATTACATCTCATAGTAAACCTATAAATGATGCATATGGGCATGTATCACAATGCTATGTTGTCACAAACTCATAATCGGCAACAGTAGTCGGTATCAGCAATCCGCACCGATAATCAACATTAATAATTAACCTCGACGGAAGGCGGGGTCCATAGTTGGACAGTCGATGATGGATTAATTAAAATCAATGGGGCCCAAGCGTTTGGGTTAACCCATGAGAGAATGATGAGGAAGGGCCTAAAAAGGCCTAAGGGAAGGTTACAATGTGGACGTCCAACCATCATTGCCCATTAATGTGGTCATTTAGCCAATATTGCTCCTAGGGAATGGCGCTCATAGGGCCAATTGGATAGGGGCCCACTGCCTAGCACAAGGGTCTAATATACATCATCATGGGCCTCAATTACATCAAATGGGCCGATCAAATGGGCCGATACAAATGGGTCGAATCAAACAGGCTGAATCAAATAAGTCGATTCAAATGGGCTGAATCGAATGGGCCAAATCAATAGGCCTAGTCAAAAGGGGCGATTCAAATGGGCCGAATCGAATGGGCTGAATCAATGGGCCGATTCAAATGGGCCTAATATTTCACAATGGGCCTCTACCCATGGGCTCCAAATACATCACAATGGGCCTTAACCCATGGGCCCCAAATACATCTCAATGGGCCTCAACCCATGGGCCTCGAATACGTTATATTGGGCCTCTCAAATACAACAAGTGGGCCACACTACTTGGGTCGCACCATTCATCCATCTATAAAGATCATTTTAGAGCATTATCCAAATACTGAATCAGATCAAAAGATCAGCTGGACCATACCATAAATAACAGTGGTGATAATGATTTCCACTGTTAAAATTTAGAGGGGCTCACCATAGCATTTATTTTCCATCCAGTCGGTTCATAAGGTCACAAAGACCTGAATTGAGAGGAAAAATAAATATCATATTGGTCCAAAGCTTCTGTAACCCAAAAGGGTTTCAATGGCAGATGTTCAACTCCACTGTTCCCTGTAGTGTGGTCCACCTAATAACTGGATTTGTCTTATTTCCAGTCTCAAGCCTTGAGATGAGTCACCAAATGGATGGATGGTTTATATGCATCAGCATGTTAGCAGGGCCCATAGAACTTGCTGCCATCAATGTAGCAGCTAATCAAATGGTGGATGGATGGTTTGGATGCTACGCATGCATCAAGGGGCCCAATCAGATGGACGGCGTTGATGAACTCATATGGGGTGGCTCCCACCCATCTAGATTGTTGGACGGTGTGGATAAGAACCATACATCACGTGTGGCCTATCCAGCACCGTCCAGAGGTGGACGGTGTGGATACAACAATACGTCAGTGGTGGATCCCACACAGGTGGGCCACCCTACTTCCCTCTCTCTCAATATATAAATATATTATATTATATTATAATAATTATTATATCATAAATATTTTATTATTATTAATATTTTTTTAACAACTAGTCATCCAGCATCCTGGACGGATGGCTGGATGGTAGCAGGGGCCCACCGTCTGTATCATATGGACGGTGAGGGTATTCACATACATCATGGTGGTGCCACGTGGGTGGGCCACCATGATCTGGGTCAACATGATATTCGTGTTTTCCCTCTGTCTAAACCCAATGTCTAGATGGTCTGGATGACATAAACATCACATGGGCCCCACATTTTTATCAAGATGATACTTGCGTTCTTTTCAACTAGGCCTATCCAGACGGACAGGCTAGTAGGCCTACCACTGGATAGCCCAGCAAGGTGGACCAATATGGATGGCATGGATAAAATATATACTTCATAGTGGGGCACACACACCAGTTGGGCCACACACCTCTTCATCATCATCACCATGCAAAGGAAGAGAGAGAGAGAGAGAGAGAGAGAGAGAGAGAGAGAGAGAGTGTGTGTGTGTGTGTGTGATGGAGGGACCACGCCACTTTGGGCCCCTCTTGTTTACATCACATACATCAAAATGGGTCCCACCTACAAGTGGGCCCCAAAAAAATAAGGATCAACAATGGATTTCCCACGTGTGGCCTCCTTCTTTACCTCTTTGGACTCCTATGCTCCTTGCCTTCAATTTTGATGGAGGTTGATGGAGATTGGAAGGTTGAGATGGGAGATGAGAGAGTGGGAAAGTGGGCCACACTTAATTTTTGGGAAAGCTTGGGGAGCTTGGAGTAGGATATTTCTCTTGGGAGTTGGGGAGTGAAGATAGAAATGAGAGGGAGGGAGAGGAGTGATGGATAAAAGGTATGGATGGAATGGGTGTTGTAAGGAATAGGGCTGGGAAAGTATGGGTTTGTTTGAATTTTTGGTAAAAGAGGGATGGGTAAGGAGAGAGAGAGTTGACTTGTGGAAAAGAGGGAGTGGTTGTTTTGTACTTGGGATAGGGTGAGGTGACATTGAGGTATGGACTTGATTGATGGAACATGTTGTATAGATTCTCTCAGAATTCGCAACGTGCGGCGTTCTTCAGAATGAACGTGGGCCCACATCTCCTGGCCCAGGTATCAGATCGGTGTGCAAGTCACGGTGTTAGAACCACGGCGACAGCGCGGTTGTTAGGGTATAAGTTTTGAGTCGAGCCAACTTCAGTATGCAGGACTAGGCTTAGGATCGCGGGCAAGTGTCGGATACAGGTTAAGGGTTGTCGAAATTCGACCGGGAGGACCGCGGAAGACTAAGGAACAATACGGTATAGGATACGGGTCTTATACTCAACCAATCCTCCTTCACTCAAAAGACATAGAGTACTGTCACGGACCCACTTGGGCATGAAACACTTTCAGCCCTCAATTTCAAAAACTAACCTAACTCTATATATAAAAAAGAAAACCTAAAGTAATAAGAAATTTGGAAATAGAAAGAGAGAGAATTAGAAAGAGGTTACTAAATTAAAAGTTTTTATATTAAGATCCTGAAAAACAGAAAAGCAAGTTAGTTTCTAAAAATAAATTAGGAAAGTTCTTAATCTAGAATTAGAAAGCAAATAAACCCTAATCTTAACCTAATTCCAAAACTAATTAATCATAGAAAAAACACAACCGCTAGTCCCAGACAACGGTGCCAAAAACTTATTCACAACTCCAAATGTAGGGTCGCGATGTAGTAATAATCTTAGTAAGACCAACACCAAATCCACAGGGACTAAGCTCGTTCATTTCTGAAAGTAATTAGAACTAGAACTGGAAGAAGATGTAAATCTAAATCTGAAATTGTAGAGAGAGTAATTTTGAATGATGTAATTGAAACTTATAAATTTAAAGGTGGGAAGTAGGGTTCTAAGGATCCACTTGTAGCTCTTGGGATGCTACCTTCTTACTTGATTCAAGTAACACAATTGGAATTAGAGTCCTATGCTATCCAATTGGAAGATATATTAATAAAACCAAATCTGAACTTTCATTCACCTAATTCTCAAAAGAGGAGAATTATGATAAATGGCAGGGATATCATCACCAAACTATGGCCATGGGACGATGGCAAACAGCAGGATTTACCAATCCCATAATCTCAAACAAGAAAAGAAGATACTCAAAGCTATTACAGATCTACTATAATTTGAGTCACAATAAACCATTAAAAACTGAAAGTATTCCTTAAAATCAAACTAGAATTCAATGAAGTTCAATAGAACATGAATCAAAGCAGAGTAAACATCCCAATCAGGCTACAAGCTTCACCTCTTAGCCCTAACTAAGAGGTTTAGCCAACCATAGGCATGATTGAACTAAAATCTCTTAAGAAAAGCATAAAAATAAATAAGGAAGAGGAATAAAAACTCTTGCCGATGACTTTCCACCCTTTTTCTCTACTCCTTAAACCCTAGATGATGCCTAGGAACATCATAGGGACTCCTATTTATAGTTATGCCACACCCTCTTACGAATTGACCTTAAAAATTCGCAAACCGACCTTGGAACCACCTCAAATTTACGCAGTTCGTGGCTGTCTGCGTAACCCTCGACTAGTCGAGGGTCACATTCGACTGGTCAAGGATGATGGGAATTTGGAGGATTTTTTTACTAGAGTTTGAGTCGAAATTCCTTCGACTAGTCGAGCCAGAGCTTAGACTGGTCGAAGTAGGGCTTAGACTAGTTGAAAATCACTTGGTTTCCTTGAATCTTTGGCAGTGAATTCTTCAGTTTTGGTCTTCTAAGATCTATCCTTTGCTTTGGTGATTCTTGAGCATCAATTCCATGTTTTTAGTACTCTTTTCAATCCAAGCTCTCAAATTCACCTTACTACACAAACATGAGTAAAATAGAACATTAGGCATTATCAGGTTCATAAAACCAAGATATAAATGGGGGATAATATGCAATATTTGACCCTCAACAGGTCACCTTAAAACTTGATACAATTGTGATTTTACCGGGCTATCACAAAAAAAACCCTTACTAAGATTTTCTGGCTATCTTAGAAAAACCAAAATAAGAAATAAATGTATACTTATCTTCACCATAGACGAAGTTGTAGCGGAAGAACTTCTTTCTTGAATGTCTAATGCTCAATGTTCAGTCATATAGAAAAGGTCCAGGGTTCTATTTGATTCTAATTAAGTTTATACTAATGGCTACTTAGGTTAATTTTCTAAAATCTCAAAAGGGAAGAGTAGAATTTACTCTCTTTAGAATCAGAATGACAGAGTCTGAGATTAAGGGAATTAAACAAAAGCTATAAAATAATTTATAAACATCATTCAATAGCTTGTGAAAAAATGGAGCCTCTCTCTCTTACAGAAGAATTTAGATGATAATAATTGATATTTCGGATTGAGAGAGAACCTCAATTTATAGGAAAAGAAGTTGAACCTTTGAATGACCTAAGACAGTCTTCGAGTAGCCTTAGCACCAAATTCTGTTTTAACGGATTTATAGATTTGAGCAGGATAAGATTTAACCAATCTTCGACTAGTCGAAGGCTCAATTCGACTAGTCGAAGGTGGTCTTTGACTGGTCGAAGATGCCAAAAATTCAAACTGATTTAGTTGCTGGACTTCAAGTCGAGAAACTTAGGGTTGGTCGAAGATCATCCTTCGACTGGTCACACAAACCACTTGACTGGTCGAATTTGTAACAAAATTTCAAATTTGCTTCGATTTGTACTAGGACTGGCCAAGAAAAACTTAGACTAATTGAACCAAATCTTAGGCTGGTCGAAATACAAGCAATCATAAGTATAAAAACCCAAATTAAATAGATTTTGAAAGCACCTAAACCTAAGGTCTTTCTAGGGTTTATAATACCTAAAATGACTAAACTTCTTTGTCTTAAAGTAGATTAAAGACTTCAACTTTTCTGAGGAGCTTGATCTTCTTCTAGAACTTCAATTGATCTTGACTTCATTTTTGAGCTTGATCTTCTACTAGAACTTGGACCAGGCTTGAACCATACTTGAAGATTACTTAATAAGATGTTTTGACTAAATGAAATTTGACAACTAAAGTGTGCTTTAAACATTATAGCACTTAAAATCTCCCCCTTTATCAATTTCTTGACAAAACACATAATACTACAAATATTAGAATAATGAAGTCTTGTACTCTTATTGTAGAAGATTTGAGGATTTCAAAATATTACTACTCTCCCTTAATTAGTACTTCCCCTATATCATGACATAAAACATTCCAACATTCCAAAGCATATATAATTCCTAAGTATTCATGCATTCTCCAAACAACTCCAAGCAACTTCATACATTCTTCAAATACCAAATACAAATAACATGCATTTGTCAACAACTAACTCTCCCCCTTTTTGTCACAAGTTGACAAAGGAAGAATCAAATAATTATTAAGTAAATTAGATAGATAAGGAAATAATCAACAAATAAACTTGATATAAGAAGAAATAAGTATATAGCAAGAAGATAATATAAATCAACATATGAAATTGTAAATGTTAGGGAAATAACATGAAAGAGTCAGAGAGAATCTAAAGAAATCATCTAAGAACAAAAGTAAAGATTAATTCTACATCTCCATAAACATAAGTTCTTATAAAAAGATAACTAAACTCAATCAGATCTAGATGATGAAGGAGCAGGCATAGATGGGTCAAGTTGATTTAAACACCGGCTGATGCGATGGAAGTACTTCTTCATGTACTTCATTGAAGATTGTTGGGTTTGAACCAAGTTGTCCTGTGAGACCTGCAATGCAATGACGTTCTCCTCTAAAGATTTGAGACAATCGTCTACCTGAGAAGGCTGATAATCAGGATCTTTTGGATCATCAGATTCATCCAGTTCATAAAAAATATCATCTATCGAAGTGTCTTCAGGTGCATGTGCTTCCTCCTTTTCTTCACTTTGGCCAGGAAGAGGTTTCAAGTTCATCTTATTCAGGTTAGTATTATTAAATGGTAGTTCTGATTTCGGTACCTCAGACGAAGGAATGGTGACATTACAATGCAAAGCGATGTAAGTCATAAGCAAACAGAATCGATCCATGTCCAAGATGCAAACGAAACTAAATAATGATGTAACAGATTAAAGATGGAAGACAAACTCAAATACTCAACACGACAGAGTGAAGAACTCGTGTCATAAAGAGAGTATGTTCAGACTTATTCCCTGATATAGGATAAACATTAGAGGTGAAAATCCTATGAAGAACTTAATATTTCGGGAGTATTTGGTTAGTAGGGAGGGCATTACCTAACTTCTATTCGACATTAAAGTGACACAATTTACATGTAATCACTTGCTGTTCAGAATTAGTCATTTTATCAATCAAATTGGCTATAGAAATTGCATCTTCCGCAACGGCAATCTCAGACAATGTCGAAATATTATAGCAATCAACCGTGAAGGTCCCTTTTACGAATTTAATTGTGAATGTGAGTTCTTCAAGGGACACATCACAAATGAAAGCATACATTCCTTGTGCAATGGAATGGTAAGTCGTTCCGCCCCAACCAAAGATGCGTTCCCAATCAATTTTGGTCAGAATTGGAATAAGACCAAAGGACGCGATGTGATCAACATTGACTATTCTCTCAATGATTATATTCCTTGTGCGAAAATCCTTGACGCACTCTAAATCTTCTTTGGTAGCCCGTAAGGTTCTCACACTAGATAGAATCGATCGCGATGATGTGCTACCACGGCTTTTTCTAGTTGTCATTCTCTTTGAACGATACTCCATAATGATAAGCACAAGAAAGAAATCAAAGAAAATGAATGGAATAAAGATAGATCAGATTTTGACCAAACCCCACTACAAAGAGGGTTTCAAATCTAAAATACACCCCAAAAATGAGATTAACTAGCAAAGATATACCTAATACTTGAAGGAAATTGAAAAATAAACACTTACAACCAAGATTGGATGTTGGGTTGGTCGAGTGAGCACCGTCTAGTCGAGGAAGATGATGAAAAATGAAATGAAAAAGTGGTTTTCCCTTTTTTGAAGTGAAATCGCGTGGTCCTCAGCCGGTCGGGTATGTACTCGACTGGTCGAAGGTTCGGTCAGTCGAGTGTGTACTCAACTGGTTGAAGAACCAAAAGAAATTTATTTTTTAAATAATAATTTTGTTTTAATATTATTACCAAGTTATGCATTTAATCAAAATAAACATAAAACAACAAAAAGAAATGCATAAACAAGATAATTATTTAATTAATAATACACAAACCAATATCATTCTTTAAATTGAAAATTTTATTTTTGTCAAGTGGTTTTGTCAATATGTCTGCAAGCTGCTTCTCAGTTTGAATATATTCAAGCACGATACTTTTGTCTTCAACTAATTCTCAAATATAATGGTATCGAATATCGATATGTTTTGTACGAGAATATTGAATTGGATTTCTTAAAGTATTAATTGTGCTCGAATTATCACAGTAAAGTGTCATTGTATCTTACACAATACCATAATCAGCTAACATTCTTTTCATCCAAATAAGCTGAGTGCAAGCATTACCAGCTGCAATGTATTCAACTTCAGTTGTCGAGAGAGATACTGAATTTTGTTTCTTGTTAACCCAGGAAACTAAATAATTTCCTACGTAGAAACATCCACCACTAGTAGATTTTCTATCATCAATATTTCCTGCCTAGTTTACATTAGTATATTCGGCAATTTGTACACATGTATCATGTAGATACCAAAGTCCTAAGTTAACAAAACTTGCGACATATCTGATTATCCGTTTAACAACAATTAGATGTGATTCGTTAGAATTAAATTGATATCTAACACACATTCCAATACTAAAAGCAATATGAGGTCTACTAGAAGTTAAGTATAGGAGACTACCCATCATACTTCAATATAGACAGGAGTCTACATTTTTACCTAATTCATCCTTTGAGAGTTTAAGAGTTGTACTCATTAGAGTATCAAACTTGTTTTCATTCTCAAACTCAAATCTTTTTACAAGATTCAAGACATATTTGGTTTGTGAGATGAACATTCCATCTTCAAGTTGTTTAACTTTTAATCCAAGAAAATAGTTAGTTTACCAACCATACTCATTTCAAACTTAGATTTCATCAGATCTGCAAATTCAATTGATAAGTTAGCGTATGTAGATCCATAAATGATATCGTCAACATAGATCTGAATTATCAGTATATGATCGTTATATTTCTTGACAAATAAAGTTTTATCAACACTGCCCATAATAAAGTTGTGACTAAGTAAAAATTTAGTTAGTTTTTCGTACCATGCCCTGCGAGCTTGTTTCAGACTACAAAGTGCCTTTTTAAGATGATACACATGATTTAGAAGTTTGGGGTCTTCAAAACCTTCAGTTGTTCAACATATACTTCCTCATGTAAGTCACCATTTAGAAACACACTTTTGACATCCATTTGATAAATTTTGAATTTCTTATGATATGCAATTGAAATAAATAATCTTATGGATTCAAGGCGCACAATTGGTGCAAAGGTTTCATCATAATCGATACCTTCTATTTGAGTGTACCCTTATACAACCAGTCAAGCATTATTTATGATAATATTACCGATTTCATCAGTTTTAGTTTTAAAGATCCATTTTGTTCCAATTACATGTTTGTCAGTAGGTCTAGAAACCAAGTATCATACATCATTTCTAACAAATTGATTTAATTCTTCTTACGTGGCAATTATCCAACTTTCATCGGCAAATGCTTTATTTACATTGGCTGATTCAATTTGGGAAGTGAAGCAGACATAATTACATATATTTTCTAATTATCTTCTTGTCTGAACACCAGTATGAGGGTTACCAAGAATTTGATCAGTCAGATAGTCTTTGACTAATCTTGTCTCAGTATTAACTGATTTAGATAAAGAGTCAGGTATATTAATTAATTTGACTTCATTATCATCTTAACTTGTAGTGGGTGTGATTATTTAATCGTGTATCACAACATTTATAGATTCCTGAATCACTCCAGTTTATTTGTTAAGAACTCGGAATGCTCAACTATTTAGAGCATATCCTAAGAATATTCCCTCATCGCTCTTAGCTTCGATTTTTTTTAAATTTTCTTGGTCACATAAAATAAAACATTTGCTTCCAAAAGTTTGAAAATATTTAACTGTGGGCTTTTTATTAAACTATATTTCATAAGCTATTTTATCTTTAGCCTTTCTAATGTAAACACGATTTATGATATAACATGTAGTACTAATAGCTTTATCCTATAATTATTTTTAGTAGATTTATGCTATTTAGCATTACACTAGCCATTTCTTGTAAAATTCTATTTTTTTCTTTCAACAATTTCATTTTGTTGAGGTGTTTTAAGAACAAAGAATTCATGCAATATATCATGATCATTGCAGTACTTTTCAAAATTATTATTCTCAAATTTGGTACCATAATCACTTCTAATTTTGACCACAGATAACTCTTTTTCAGTCTGGTATGTTTTAAAATTTTTCTGACTTCATTAAGAGTATCTGATTTCTCTCTTAAGAAGGCTACTCATGTATATCTAGTGTAATCATCAACAATGACCAAAAAATACTTCTTTACACCTCTACTCTCCATTCTAGTTGGTCCTACTAAATCCATATGGAGTAGTTCTAGAGTTTTGACCGTGGCTAAGAAGTTCACTTTCTTATGACTACTCCTAATCTGTTTATCAATTTGACATGCGCCATAGAATTTTTCTATCTTTTTCAGCTTGGGTAAGCCACATAAGTGATCTCTTTTGTTCAATTTATAAAGATCTCTATAGTTCATATGTTCAAGACGTTTATGTCATAGTTCAGTCCGTTTGTTTGGACCATGTAACATGAATGGTTTGATGAGCATGAGTTATCAATTATATAGCAATTCTCAAATGTCCTGTGACCATTTAATATTACACTACCCTTCTCATTTATAATCTCACATCCGTGATCAGAAAATTTCACACTGTGTTTATTATCACATATCTAAGATATGCTCAAAAGGTTATGTTTTGACCTTTCAACATAAAGCACATTTTCAAAGAGAGGTAGGTTAGGAAGTTGTACTTTACCTTGGCCTATTATTTTACAGTTGCTTCCATCTCCGAAAGTGACTAAGCCTCCATTTACTTCTTTGATATTGGTGAATTCAACTTATCACCTATCATGTGTCTAGAACATCCACTATCCAGGTACCATCTTGAGTGGCTAATGGCTTTGAAAGCCATGTGGGTAACAAGACATATAACCTTTGGAACCCATTTCATTATAGTTCTAGGTTTAGGAGTATCTCTTGATTTTTGCTACATTTGGGATTTAGGGTTTCTCATTTTTCTATTAACTCCTATTTCATTTGAGTTGGATTTCAGAAGCTCTTTAAGCAAGTCCACAATTTTTTCAGCTAAAGGTGATTTATTATTTCTTTAATATTTATAGCTGATGACATTATTATTTATTTTAGGAACTTAAAGGGGTTTTAAGTTTTTGAAATCATTGTGATTGAAATCTCTTAAACTCTTACCTTTAGAGTTCGAGGATTCTCCTCTTACAAAGATAGGAGCAGAATCCTTGGATTTCAAAGAATTATCTTTAATATAGCCCAGACCAAACTTGTCACCACATCGTCTCAATGAAGTTAATAACTTTTCAAGCTTTTGGTCTCTAAGGGCATATTTCTAAGTGTTATTTGAACTCAAAAGGGAAGAACTTCAAGTTTTAGTTTCTCATTTTTAGTTTTGAGATTTTACAATTCAGAAGATTTAAAACTTAAATCTAATTTTGTTTTTTCAAAACAATCTGAAAAGTGAGATTTTTTAAAGCTGCTTTTTCAAGTTCTTCTTTTAGTTTAGCATATTTTTCTTTTTGAATTTTCAACTTGACATTAATTTTACAACTCTCTCTATATAGGGCGTTGTAGGCATCTTAAAGATCGTCTTCATTTTCATTTTCAGGGTCTCTCTTGAGATTTTCATAGTCAGATATATTACAGCAATCTGAGGAAGTGACTCTGCCTATAGTCGTAAAGGCTTTCACATCATTTGTATTTGCATTTTCTTAGTCTGATTCATTAGACTTAGAAGTACTTTCAGAATCAGATGATTCATTACAAGTAGCTATCATGCCCTTTCTTTTAGACTTATCCTTTTTAAGACATTTATTAGGCAAGTGCCCAAATTCATGATAGTTGAAACATTGACTGTCCTTTGTTTTAGATTTTCAAGAATTAAAATTTCATTTTCTTTTATCAGTTGGTTTTTAAAAATCTATTCTTTTCTTATTTTTGAAAATTGTATAAAATTTCTTAGCTAATATTGTCATATCATCTTCATTTTCTTCAAAATCAGAATTTGTATTATTTTCTTTTGAAACAAATTTAGAAGATTTAAAAGCAGTGGACTTAGCTTTAGGAGCCTTAAAATTCAACTCATATGTTTGAAGAGAACCAACTAACTCCTCAACCTTCATAACATTAGTATCCCTTAACTCTTGTATAGTAGTAACTTTAGAATTGAACCTATCAGGGAGAGATTACATTATTTTTGTGCAAACCTTGCTTTTAGGGTTTCCATCTCCTATACCTCACATGGAATTTACTATGTCATTCAGTTTCATATAGAAGTCCATGAAAGTTTCATTTTCTTCCATACGGATTTCCTCAAATATGGTAGTGAGGATTTGAACTTTTGATTTCTTAACAATTGTAGTTCCTTCATGTATCATTTCGAGAATGTCCCATGCTTGCTTAGCTGTATCGCATAAAATAATTCTTTTGAATTCATCAGGAGATAGAGCACAAGTTATGACATTTAATACTTTTGCATTTGCGTTGCTTTTGTTTTTTTACTAGCAGACCATAAATAAAATGCAGTCTCTCTCTCATAGATTTGGTTCCATCCTCAGCTACTATTTCAATCATAAGATGGATCCATTTAGTTATGGTGGCTTGCCACACACTTTCATCTAAGGATTTTAGAAAAATCTTCATTCTGGCTTTTCAGTATGAATAATTAAAGCCATCAAAAGGAGGTGGCCTAGTAATAGATAAACTGTCAAAATTTGACATAATAAAGCTCTGGATCTAAACTCAAGGAAGTTAATCCAAAATAAAATAGATCAACCCGTTTTGATACTACTTGAAAAGGAAAACTAAAGTAGTCCTAGAGGGGGGTGAATAAGACTATGCCAAATAATTGAATAAAGTGCTGAATAATAAATAAATTAGATTTCTCAATTGCCTAAGTATTAAAACATTGATTTCAATTGATTCGTAGGACAACCTTTTCTTAAAAAGTTTAGGCAGGACAACCTTATTTCGCGAATACTATTAAAATCAAAATCTCAAACTTCCCAAGAGTAAATAAAATTAAATATTACAATCATTCACCACTTCAACTGAAATGAAAATACAATCATTCACCACAAACACAGAGAATTATAGTGGTTTGGTGTGTCAACAAATGTTCTAAAACAGCCACACCTACTCCACTCTCAAAATTACTCTTCACATAATCTTGACTATTACTATGAATAAGGTTTTTTTAAGGTCACCTTAAAACCTGATATAGTTGTGATTTTATCGGGCTATCATAAACAAAAGAACCCTTACTGAGATTTTCCGGCTATCTTAGAAAAACCAACGCTGAGAATTTCTGGCTATCTCAAAAAAATAAAAACAAGAAATAAATGTATACTTATCTTCACCGTAAAAGAAGCTGTAGCCAAAGAACCGCTTTTCTTAAATGTTCAATGTTCAATGTTCGGTCATATAAAAAAGGTTTAGGGTTCTATTTGATTTTAATTAAGTTTATACTAATGGCTACTTAGGTTAATTCTTTTAAATCTCAAAAAGGAAGAGTAGAATTCACTCTCTTTAGAATCAGAATCACAGAGTCTGAGATTAAGGGAACTAAACAAAAGCTATAAAATAATTTATAAACACCGTTCAATAGCTTGTGAAAAACTAGAGCTTCTCTCTCTCTTGTAGAAGAATTTAGATGATAATAATTGATATTTCAAATTGAGAGAGAACCTCAATTTATAGGCAAAGAAGTTGAATCTTTGATTGGCCTACGATAGTCTTCGACTAGCCCTAGCACCAGATTCTGTTCCAACAGATTTATAGATTTGAGCGGGATAAGATTTAACCAATCTTCGATTGGTCGAAGGCTCAGTTCGATTAGTTGAAGGTGGTCTTCGACTGGTCGAAGTTGCTAAAAATCCAAACTGATTTAGTTGCTGGACTTCGAGCTGAGAAACCTAGGGCTAGTCGAAGATCCTCCTTCGACTGGTCGAACAGACTACTCGACTGGTTAAATTTGCAACAGAATTTCAGTTTTGCTTCGGTTTGTACTAGGACTGGCCGAGAAAAACTTAGACTAGTCGAACCAAACCTTAAGCTGGTCAAAATACAAGCAATCAAGTATAAAAACCCAAATTAAATAAATTTTGAAAGAACCTAAACCGAAGGTCCTTTTAAGGTTTATAATACCTAAAATGACTGAACTTCTTTGTCTTGAAGTAGATTAGAGACTTCAACTTTTCTGAGGAGCTTGATCTTCTACTAGAACTTCAGTTGATCTTGACTTCATTTTGAGCTTGATTTTCTATTAGAACTTAGACCAGGCTTGAACCTTGATCTGGAACCATACTTGAAGATCACTTGATAAGATGTTTTGACTAAACGAAATTTGACAACTAAAGTGTGCTTTAAACATTATATCACTTACAATACCCTCCTGGTAAACCTTGATTCTGAACTTTAGGAATGTAATTCCTTGCCTCTTGCTTTGGTCATTTAAATTTGGTGGGTGGTGGAGCGTTTTGCACCTCTTGATCTGGAATTGGTGGTGGGTTCCGCTATGGGGAGGCATCAGTGGTGGTTGGATTGTATTGTCGATAAAACTCCTTCGGCATTATATTGAATTATCACAGGTGCTCTTTCGGCCATCATAGCCATCAATCAATGCATGGGCTCAGTCTGTCTAGCTATGTACATGTTAGTGTTCTCAGTTTGAATACGGAATTGCTTGACCTAGACCCTTCCATATTCTTGAAATATTGGATACTTAGTTGTACACATTGGAGTGTGACCATTATCTCTTCAGGAAAAAACGGTCTGAGAGGTCAAAGCCCCCTCTTGATTCCCAGTACTAAGTGTTGGATACTATTCAAATTTAACACTTCAAGGGCCACTTGAACCCACGCATCCTCTACGGAAGGTTTAACCCCAACAATTTGGTTATTCCTATTCATAATTTCAATTTGCAATATTACACTGGTGAGTTAGAGTAGGGTCCCACCGAGCGTGCCAAACTATTGTTGTGGTTGTTTTTTAAATTTGGTCACGTGATTAGTACAGGTGTGCTAGAGTTGAGTTTGTGGCTGAATCCAAATAGAATAACTATGACACCAAGCACCGAGATATGCAGATACATAGTATATGACCAAGATCGAATGAGATCAGTCGCCTATTTAGGCACTAGCTCAATATGTAAATAAGATCAGGCGATATTTAGAGGGTAGGGTTCATCCTCTGACGATGGGTTACACCTTTGCCTTCTGTACGAAAGAACTTTTCGATACAGATAAAAGATCAAGAAAGGAATTCTTACAGTCGGTCGTATACAGCAACTGTGAAGCACCTTCCTGGACAGAGAATTGAATCCATCATATGAACATAGATCCAAATTACAGCTAAGATTACCAACTACTTGATTAACACTACGGATTACACTATGGAATGTAAACAAGAGTAAAAGGTAAAGGATTACACTAAGAAATGTAATTGATTGGGCATGAAGGCAAAGTGATTACACTGAGGAATGTAAATGAGAGGTAATTGAAAGATATGTTAGGTTTGATTGGGTTGGTATGAGACAAATCTCCTGTTCACAACCCCAAGTGTAGGGTCGCGATGTAGTAATAATCTCGGTGAGACTGAGGTCGAATCCATAAGGACTAATCTTGTGTGTATTCTGAAAGTAACTAGAACTAGAACTAGAAGAAGATGTGAATCTAAATCTAAATTAATTGAGAGATTAATTGTAATTAAAGTGATTAAAATTAACAAATTCAAATGTAGTAACTAGGGTTTCCAAGGCTCCACTTGTAGAGATTAGGGGGATCTATGCTTGATTCAATGACACAACTGGAATCAGAGTCCTATCTTATCCAATTGGAAGATATCTCAGTAAAACCAAATCTGAACTTCCTTTGACCTAATTCTCAATGGATGAGAGGTATGGGAATTGGAAGTGATTCCATCACAAAACCATGCCCAGGAGACAAGGCAAACAACAGGATTTACCAATCCCACAACCAACCATAAAAGAATTGAGAAGATTAGGCAGAATTTCATCACCCAACCATGCCCATGGGACGATAGTGAACAACAAGATTTTATAATTTCACAATCTCAATACATGAAAAGAACATACTTAAAGCTATCACAGGTCTATCGTAATTTGAGTCACAACAAATCATTAAAGACTGAAAGTATTTCTTAAGAATCAAACTAGAATCAAAGAGAGTTCAACATAAACATGAATCAAAGTAATAGAAAACATCCCATCACACTACAAGCTTCACCTCTTAGCCCTAGCTAAGAGGTTTAGCCAACCATAGACATGATTGAACTAAAATCTCTTAAGAAAGCATAAAAATGACTAAGGAAGAGGAAGAAAAACTCTTAGCAACGGCTTCTCCACGCTTTTGCTCCACTCCTCAAACCCTAGAAGATGACTAGAGATGTTGTGGGCACTCCTATTTATAGTTGTGCATCACTTCCTTTCGTACCGAGTTGGAAAACTCTGGAAACCGCCTCAAATTTACGCAGTCTGTGCAACATCTGTTTAACCCTCGACTAGTTGAGGACAGCCTTCGACTAGTTGAGGGTCACCTTCGACTGGTCAAGGATGACAAGAATTTAGAAGATTTAGTCGCTGGAGTTTGAGTCGAGGAATCTTTGACTAGTCAAGTGGGATCCTTCGACTGGTCGAGGATGGGCTTAGACTAGTCGAAGGATGCAGATTTTTAGGGTTCATTTTCTTCACTTCAAGTCTTCAATGCTCTTCATTCCTCACTTGGTTTTCTTGGATCTTTGGCATGTTAATTATTTATTTTTGGTCCTCTAAGATCCAACCTTTGGTTTGGTGATTCTTGAGCATTAAATCCATGCTTTTAGCATCCTTTGCAATCCAAGCTCTTAAATTCACCTTGCAACACAAACATGATTAAAATAGAACATTAAGCTTTATCATGTTCATAAAACCAAGTAATAAATGGGGGATAATATGCAATATTTGACCGCATTTTGCTAGTCCCAAGCAAAGTATGCAAAAAATGAACTTCAATGCGTAATGTTCAAACTTTTTCAGAAAACAATCTTTTGTGTAATCAAGTATGAATGAGTAGACTCATCATGAAAGTGGTATTTTGAAAACCTAGACTCGAATCACATAAGTAATCAATCAAATAAGTTCTTTATCCATTAAGTCAGAGTATAGTTCGCATATCAAGTTTTTCAAAGTGCTCAGTGAAAATACTATCTTTTCATAATGTTAGCCATGCTCATCACTTCAAAATTGGTTAAAAACTCCAGTACTGATTCCAAACTTATCCCCTTTTCCTTCTTTTTTCAGTTTTTGATTTTATATCGAGGGTCATTTGTATTCATTCAGTCCTTTCATCCTTTTTTTTCATTTTTCATTCTTTTTCAAACTTTTTCAATCTTTTCACCATACATGACCCTTTTACTCAATCTCCTATTAAAAAAAAAAAAAAAACTGGTTCTTTTCTTCTTTTAAGGTGGATAAAATTCTCCAGACTCGGTTCTCAATATTTTTCAATGATCATCATACTAACAATCAGAAAATCTAGTACTCTTCAAAGAAAATAATTTAAATATGTCTTGTGATTTAGATTAACATAATATTCAAACTTCCTCTTAATCAATTAAGTGCAAGGACCGTAAGTGATAGGCTACTTAGTTAATTAAACTCCAATAATTAAAAAGTCGCTTCCTATCTTATCTTCATACTCAAAACAGTCTTAAATACACAACTTTTTGCTTTCCAAATAGATAAACATTGAAAATTTTTCAAAATTTTTGTAAATTTTGCTCAAAACTAAGAAAACACTGATTAGTTTACCTAATCTCCCATCCCCAACCTAAAATCTACATTGTCCTCAATGTAAAAGAAATAAGCATGATTTGTAAAAGAGACAACGTAATTGAAGGAGAAGTGATGGAAAGATAGTACCTGATGAAGGAATTTTGAGGCTTTTTCCAAAGGATCTCAGCGTGAAGGTGGGTTAGCACAAGAATTAAACAACCAAAAAGCAAACTATCCTAAAATAGAAGAAGCAAACTATCCTAAAATAAAAGAAGCAAACTATCCTAGTCCTAAATTCTATGAAAGCAATAAATCTAACTATACCTTCGTCAGACTAGGAGGTCAATCCCGGTAAACAGGATCAATCAGAGGTATGGACATATCCTCTGAATCAAATTTCTCAACATATGGCTTTAATCGATGTCCATTTACTTTGAATTCATTACCATTGTTCAAATTCTTTATCTCAATAGCCCCATGAGGATACACATTGGTAATAGTGAAGGGGTCAGTCCAACGAGATTGGAGTTTGCCTGGAAAGAGATGTAACCAAGAATTGTACAAGAGGACTTTTTGACCTGGTGTAAATGATTTTCGAATAATGTGTTGGTCATGAAACACCTTCATCCTGTCCTTATGAATTCTTGAGTTCTTGTACGCATTATTCTAAATTTCTTCGAGTTCATTTAACTGAAGTTTGTGTAGCGAGCCAGTGTTGTCCAGATTAAAAATTTTAAATTTTGATCGCCTAGTAAACTCTATGTTCCAACTCCATAGGCAAGTGGCAAGCCTTCCCATACACAAGTCTAATGGGCCCTAGTTTGTCAATTAGCGTGAGTGTTGAGTTAACAAGACAAAGGATCCCCATAGGAAGATCGTTCAAGCATCTGCCTCAACATGATGTGTGCCCGAACTTGTCAAAGGTAAACTTTAGCATCACATCTCATGTCCCAAAACACCAGGTATATAAAACCTTTAAAAATGGAAAGAACATCTTAGGGTTTAAGGTAAGAAAACTATTTTGCAAAATCAGGAAAATCTCTAAGTTTTCTGCCTTTGTTAATTTATCGATACGTGGTTTGATGAAATTGAACCCTGTTATCGATGTCCTCAAAACTCTATCGAATTGAGGACAAATGTCCAGCAACTACAAAGAATTCTGGACTGAATTATCAATGACTCGATGGACTGTTCGATATCATCAAATTTTGAATCTTAAGTTCATCAAGACAACTCGATAAAATCGACATCTGGTCAGATGTGTCCAATATTCTATTAAGGCAAATCATGTGATTTTCAATATGTCGAAGAGAGCCTCGATATCCTCAAAATTCAAACCTCGATGATATCGATAGACCTTCGATGATATCGGATTAGGACACAAAACTATCCAGCAAGTTTACAGGTAAAATATTTCAAGTATCGAGGATCACTCGATAAAATTGATATTCAAATATCGATCATATCGAGAACAGGTCGATGTCATCGAAATAGGACACAAACTGTCCAGCAAGCTTATAGGAAAATTTCTTGAAAATATGGATGAATCAACATCATCATCAATATCATTGATATTCAAATTCTGATGATATCAAGGGATGCTCGATCATATCAAATACCAGTTATGTTTTGAAGACATCTGTGTCCCGAACTCGGAAACCGGGCTCACAAAATTTTCGATCACTAAATCCGGTGCCAACAGCCTCCATGTACCCCATTCTCGGCTCCTAGCATTCATACGCCAGATTCCGATCCTGGGATCCTACAAGGAGGATTTTTATTTTTTTATTTTTTTATTTGTACATTTAACTCATAATAAGCATAACCACAAGATTACCCAATTCACAAAGGCAACATCATCATCACATACCCACTAATATAATCATTTGAGTAAAATGTTGAAAGGAAAATACATCAATCGAAAATCAAGCACCAGAAGACCGCTGCACGCTCCAAGCTCAACACTGCTGCAACCTAACATCACCTGCATGCATCTATCATGCATAAGCTTATAAAAAGCTTAGAGGGTGGTGTAAGTGTATGTACAAGGTAAGCGCCAAGTATTCAATACAATGCCATAGTCATACTATACCGAAAATATTGAAAATCTATAAATCGTACAATGTCAGAATAAACAGAAATACTGACAAGATCATGAATTATCAGAGTAAACAGAAATACTGACAAGATCACAAATCATAGGATAACAGGGTAAGCGGAAATACTGACAAGTCCATAAGTCATACAATATTAGAATACGCAATACGAATCAACTATGCAAATGAGGAGTCATAGAGCGCCAAATATCAGATGCAGAGGATACAATGCAATAAACATTCCTGATGAGCGTCAGCCGTACCTAGACCATATAAATGCAGAAACACAGTAACCCAGATTGCCATATGCCACAGATATAATGCAATATGCAGTGCGAATGGAGTGACCATGCTAAAGTGTGAAGTCGGGATGATAGTACGTATTATCGCAGGCTATGGGGTCCATCACAAGGGACTTCTATCCAAACCAGTCCCACACCTAAATTTGGATAGTCAGACTCAATGTGGTAAACTCCCGATCTCAGGTTAGTCGCGCGCCCCAACTGAAATCCTGGCCATTACGAAGGCATACGTAACAAATAGTTACGCACCACCAACCCGAGTGGATAGTGAATCAATGAATGTATGAATGAGTATGCAACTTCTGCTCACTAAATTCACATATTAGTATAGTTCATCTCTGAGATCATCACCGGGGTTTAGTACACTCCAAATGGCACTGTCTCTCTCCTAGCAACACAGTCCAAGTGAGCGTAAAAAACCTCACTATCCGGCTAGCCAATACCTATCCGGCACGTCGATAGCGGACCCATTCACGAGCTGGTCAAACTCAGCCTAGTAATGCCCCCTACCCTCGGGCGGGTAAGGCCACACCCCCTCCCAACTGACCACAACTTAGTAGGAGACGCGGCCTCCTGGTATTCAGCACTCGGGCGCTCATGTATCCACTTGGTCTCGACATTGGAGCGTCTCCTGGCCTCGGAGGTTTAGGAATTTTCACCCGGGGACATCTATGGCGCCCGTATGCTAGAACCAAACATTTTCGATGTCTCATCTGGCCATCCACGATATATCTGTGGAGGTTATGGCCCTGATGTTGCTAGGGCACAAATGCAAGATGCATGAGTCATACAATATAGTCATGCATCAATCCTGCGCATACCGTGCACTCATGTAAGATAACCTCCACCTATCAGGGAGTCTCATAGTAATCTGCCCAATGACATATGCAATGGTTAACTACATCTCATAACAAACATGCAGATGATGCGTATGGGCATGTATAATGATGCTATGCTGTCACATACTCATAATCAGTATCAATAACTGGCATCGACAATCGGCCTCGACAATGTGGACATTTAACCAACATCGCCCCCAAGGAATGACTCACATAGAGCCTAACATATAGTGGACCCATGGCCTCACACAAGGGCCAAATATATACAATTTCATGGGCTTCACTCAAGAGCTTAACACGTCACGATGAGCCTTTCACATGGGCCTAACATATATCACAATAGCTACATCGCCTGGCCCTCAAATACATCATAATGGGCCTCAACTATGGGTCGCATATACATCATATAGGTCTCGACAATCGGCCTCGACAATTGAAATTGGCCTTGACAATCGAAATCGACACTCAAAATCGGCCTCGATACTCGGCCTCGACAATCGAGATCGATTGATAATTAGAATCGACAAATCAGCCATGACAATCGGAATCGGCAATCGGCTACGACAATCGAAATCGATCGATAATCAGAATTGGTAAATCAGTCACGATAATCGGATCGATCGATAATTAGAATCGGTAAATCGGTCACGACAATCGGAATCGATCGATTATCAGAGTCGGCAAATCGATCACGACAATCGGATCGATCGATAATCAGAATCGACAAATCAGTCACAACAATCGGATCGATCGATAATCAAAATCGGTAAATCGGTCACGACAATCGGGATCGATCGATAATTAGAGTTGGCAAATCGGTCACGACAATCTGATCAATCGATAATCAAATCGGCAAATCGGTCACGACAATCGGGATCGATCGATAATCAGAGTCGGCAAATCGGTCAGGACAATCAGATCGATCGATAATCAGAATCGACAAATCAGTCACGACAATCGGATCGATCGATAATCAGAGTTGGCAAATCGGTCACTACAATTGGATCAATCGATAATCAAAATCGGCAAATCGGTCACGACAATCAGGATCGATCGATAATCAGAGTCGGCAAATCGGTCATGACAATCGGATCAATCGATAATCAAATCGGCAAATCGGTCATGACAATCGGGATCGATCGATAATTAAAGTCGGCAAATTGGTCATGACAATCAGATCGATTGATAATCAGAATCGGCAAATCGGTCACGACAATCGGATCGATTGATAATCAAATCGGCAAATCGATCACGACAATCGGGATCGATCGCTAATCAGAGTCGGCAATCGGTCACGACAATCGGATCGATTGATAATTAAATCGGCAAATCGGTAAGAATGGGCATATATACACCACAGGTGGACTCTGCTCATGGGCCTCAAATACATAACATGTGGGCCCTACACATGGGTCTCATATGCATCAAATGGGCCCAATACATATCACAATGGGCCTTTCACCAATGGGCCACACTAATGGGCCTCATACACATCAAGTGGGCTTTAAATACACAATAGGTGGACCCCGCATATGAGCCTCAAGTACAAAATAGGTGAGCCCCATCACATGGGCCTCATACATCAGGTAGGCCTCATATATATTAAGTGAGCCAAATGAGGCAACCCGTGGTTTAGCAAAACAGATGGAAAGTGTGGTTGAAACATATTCATCATGGTGCGCCCCACATGCCAATGGGTGGCGTGGTGAATACATACATCACGGCGGGTTCCCACACCACCCTGGACAGATGGACGGTTGGAGAACCATATACATTCAAATGGGGTTCACGTCCTCAAGTGGACAGAAAATTGGATATATCAATACATTATGGTGGCCTCACGGCATTCGTTCAGATGGACGGATGGATATAGAGCATATACATCAAGGTGGGTCCCACCTGCCATGGATGGAGCGGATATTCAACACATCATCAAGGTGGGTCCCATCCCGCATGTGCAGCACGTGTGGGGTGGGCCCCATGTCAACTAAAATGGATAGACAGTGTGCATAAGCACGTACATTACTGTGGAATCCATTCCATCATCCAAGTCATATGGACGTAATGGATATACAATACATTCACCAAGGTGGGTCCCACCCCCACACGTGCCACACATGTGGGGTGGGGCCACACCTCCAAATGAAAGGACGGTTTGTATATAAAACATATACATCACGTTGGTGCCACAACGGCTACCAACGGATGGATGGTTGAGTACGTCTCGGTGGCCCCCTCTTTACACGGTCCAGAAATGGACGGTGTGGATAAATGATACATACATCAAGGTGGCCCCACACAGCACACCTCATGACTGGACGGTGGAAGGTGGGTCCCACATGCACGTGGCCCACCACTTATATATAATAATATTTTATATTATTATTATTATTATTATTATATACACAGAAAGGTGGGTGGACGGCGTGGTAATACACACATATTGTATGGGTCCCACCGTCTTATCCATCTGGATGGTGTGGACCCCACACACATCACATGCAGGCCCTACCGTCCACGTGGACGGTGGGTGTAGTACATACATAAAAAGGGGACCCACATGCTGACGTCTCCAACAGCTACATAGCTGGTGTTGAAATACACCAGCCAATCTGCTATCATCAGGTGGGTACCACGTGGGTGGGCCACCATCATATATCACATATAAAAATATATATATTATTATAATATTTGTATTATTTTATTTGTATAAATATATAAATATTTTCTTTCAAGGAAATAAGGTCCAGGAACCACCATCCAGTGGATTGGACGGTGTGGACAGTACATCACAGTGCAACCCACCTGCACGGTTGGTTGGATAAATCACATACACGTGTGGGTCCCACGTGGCAGGTGGGTTCACACGTGTAGGACCCACCAGCAAAATGGATGAACGGTCGTGGATAAAACATGTGCATCAAGGTGGTTTTCCACCAAAGATTTGAATCTGTTTGTTGGATGGATGGTGTGTATACACACGTCCATCAAGTGGGTCCATGTCCAGCACTGTGTGAAAATGGTGGACGGTCTGGATTTCAGGCATATACAGCATGATGGGGCCCACAACATTTGCTGATGTCAATTACAATCAGCTACATGCTGCAGGGACCACAAATGGACGGTGTCGATAAAACACCATGCCCACAGTGCAGCCCACCGTCTAAAAATCTGGACGATGGTGATAAATAAATAAATCATGGTGGTCCCACATCAGTGTGGCTTGCCAGTCCACTCGTTTTGAATCAAGATAATATTTGTGCTTTCCCTTCACCAAGATCTGTCCCAAAACAGTCCAGGTAGCAATGTTACTGGACGTCAACAAGATGGGTCCCATAATGGGACAGCATGGATGCAACGCATTCATCAAAGTGGGGTCCGCATAGGTGGCCCACCTAGCTTAGAATCAAGCTGCTATTTATGGCTTCCCTTTAACCAAGGCTTGCCCAAAAAGGGGCAACAATGGTGCTGTCGGACGGTCAGCAGTCTGAGCCCTATTTGATGGACGGCAAGGTTGTCCCACTTCCGGGCAGCGTGGATAAACTCGCACATCAGGTGGGCCATAAACAGGGGAGAGAGAGAGAGAGAGAGAGAGAGAGAGAGAGAGAGAAAAGCACCCACAATGATCTTCTCCTTCTTCTTCTTCCCATGGGTTTATAAGCCTTCTAGGACCCCTTCCAATGGTGGAGATGGGCTTCTAAGGGTTAGATTAGGAGGGATCTAAAGGTAAGAGGGCTGGAAATGGAGCTTGCTTAGGACGTCCATGGCTAGCAATGGAAGTGAAGAAGAAGAGAGAGAAAGTGAGATGATAGAGAGAGTGAAAGGATGGGTTGTAAGAGCTTGTAATAATGAGTGTTGAAAAAAAAGAGAGCATTTATGGGGTAGGCTAGGTAGGGGGGTAGGTTAGGTTGTAGAATAGGGTGATGTCATCCCTAGGATGACATCATCCTCATTATGATTATGGGGAAACGTGTACACCATGGCCCGCAACGTGCGGTCCACCGCTATGATCGTGCACGGGTCATATCTTGGGATCTAGATGTCGGATTGACGCATGAGACGCGGCATCGGAATCGTAGCGATGACATGATCGCAATGGCACATGTCTCGGGTCGAACCGACTTGGGTGTATAGGGTGTGACTCACGGTCGAGCACAAATGAAATCTACAGGTCGCGGGTCGCTGAAATTTGATCGGAATGACCATAGAGGCATACAGAATGGTACGGGCTAAGATACGGATCTCACAGCATCTGCTCTCACATTTTCAAATATCAAGGAATCGAACCTCATTTCGATGAAATCGGAGTTCGAAATCCGATGACATTGAAGAGTGTTCGATCTCCTCGACTAGTTGACAAAAAGGCTCAAAAGCGTTTGACATATTCAGTTCATGTCATTGAGCGGGCATTCGATGCTATCGAGAGTATACGCTCGATGATATCGAACCCTGCTCAATGATATCGAACTCTATAAAAAATATGACGATTTTATATCCGTTGGAACTTTTTGCCTATTTAATGAGAGCTTGCCTTTGGTTGTTTGTAGAAAAAATAGATAGAGCTTTTGAGTGTTTAAATCCAGATCATATACCCAAAGCCTTTCTCTCATGGGAGTTCATCCTCCAATCCACTCTCATCATTGATATTCAATAAAGTGGATTGGGGAATGAACTTCCGCATTCAAGGATCCTACAGCTACCATCTTAATGGCAAATCATTGAGCTGGGATACCTTGAATGCATAAATGGTTGGAATCACTCTATTTCTAATATAAGAAAACATTTAATAGAGTAGGATTCCATCATAACCTTGACCCAACCAGTCGTTATACATTGGAGCATCTTTTGTGTTGCGGTTTAAGGAGTTAAAGATTCTTCGTCATCAAAGGAGGAGATCTTCATCAACGTGCTAAATGGGGCTCATCTACTTATCTGTAAGTCATTAGAGTCCAGAGAACCTTTTGATCATTCCTTTTATAGGATTGGGTCAAAGGTGTTTCTTACGCCTTTCAAGTCCTCATAGGAGGCCTCCGACGGGAGTGTACGTGGGGGTGTTATGTGTTGACCCTTGCTCTATGGAGAGCATAAACTTAGGTCCTTGATCTGTGTGGTCTAAAACGTGGGTGCTGTGTGTTAACCCTTGCTTGTGGGAGCATAAACAGTCAGGTTCCTTATGTGGATCCTTAGCCTGTGTGGCCTAAAATCTGGGTGTTGTGTGTTAACCCTTGCTCCTGTGTGCGGCATAAACTTGTGTCGTGGAGACATGTTAGAGTCAACGTAGTGTAGGTTGTACTGGTTTGAGGTGAACCTGATTTGAAACCTCCGTTAGTGAGATTCAATACACTCAAGGGTTGAGTGCATCTGCCGGCAGTGGAGTAGACACGTAGTCGAACCACTATAAAAATGACTGTGTATGAGATTGCCATTTACTTCTACTGCTTGTGTGATTTCTCTGAATGTTCTCATTTACACATGAACATGATTATCTAGAACTAAGTAGAATCACACCTCACACATAGTCACATCCATCATGAACTATGTTTCTTATCTTATCTATGTTTTGAATAGTTTTGTGATTGGATCCTCTATTTGGCTTGAAAGCCATTGGAGTTACTTTGAAGAAATCCTGATACTTGCATATTTATTCAGGATAGTGTTGATAGGTTTTTAAATGATCATAAAATATTAAAAAGTCTTATTCACGCCCCTCTAGGACATCTTGGCATATTCCTACTTCAACTAAAGCGGTCATTACCGCAATTTCAATTGGTATCAGAGCGTGTTTCTCTTAAGGGCTTCATAGCCTAGAGAGTGATCTTAACTGAAGTTGGAATCATGTCTAATAGTGTAGGATTAGAGGGCATGAAATATCAGAACAATTGCCTAATAATTCATACTACTCTGAAAGTTAGCAATAGTTTAAAATGGTACCTTGATAGTGGGTGCTCCAAACACATGACTAGTGACTAAACTCATTTTTGTGAGTATATAGACTTTGATGGTGGATAAGTCACGTTTGGAGATAAGAGCTCTGCTAGAATTATTGGGCAAGGAACGATAGTTGGACCAAGACTTCCCAAAATTAAAAATGTTCTCTGTGTAGAAGGTCTAAAACATAATCTACTTAGTATCTCTCAAACCTGCGACAAAGAACATTTTGTCACCTTCTCAAAAGATGTGTGTAGAATCTTAGATCATACAAGAAAATTTATCATAAAAGGTTTACGCAAATTTATCATAAAAGGTTTACGCACAAGTGACAACTGATATGTTATTGAAAGTACGAATGAGAGTGTACTATCCACAAAATGTAATATGGCTATAAAGAGTGAATCCAAATTATGGCACCAAAGGTTGGGATATGTTCACTACCGAAACTTAGCCAAGCTAAGTTCAAGAAATTTGGTTAGAGGACTTCCCAAGATTAGAAAAGAAGAAAAAATTTGTTTGTGGTGATTTTCTAAAGGGTAAACGGATAAAAGTTGGTTATAAAAAGACAACCATTGTAAGACCTGTATTATAGTCCGTACCATTCCTTAGATTTCCGCGACCCTCCCTGTCGAATTCCGGTGACCCATGACCTGTAACCGACATTTGCACGCGACCCTGAGTCACATGTTGTCAACTTGAGTCGATTCAACTTGAGACTTATACCCTAACGACTGTGTCGTCGCCGCGGTTCCAATGCCGCCGAGGCGATACCCAGACCAGGAGATGTGGGCCCACGTTCAGTTCAAGGAAAAATGCCGCGCATTTGCAAAATTCAAGAGAACATCACATCAATCCCATAAATCACATCAATCCCATCAATGGTCAAGTATATGTTAAGTACACATCACCTCACACCTCATCCCAAGCAACCCCATAAGTCAACAATTCCTTACACAGCCCATACCCTCTTACATAAGCTATCCCAAAAGTCAACAAATCTCTTACACACCCATCACTCACTTCACCCATCACTCTCTCTCCTTACAACCCTCTCTCTCTCTCTCTCTCTCTCTCTCTCATTTCTCAAACCCATTTTTCCAAGCAACTAAAAAAATCCCACGTCCCAAGCTCTCCCAACCTCCATGAGAGAGTTTTGTGGGTGGCCCACTTCCTAACCCTCTCATCTCCCATCTCAACCCTTCATTTTTCATCATCTTCGGTTGAGATCGAAACGAAGGAGACTACCTTTTCATCAAACCAAGAAGATCAATGGTGGGTGTTCCGTAGGCCTAGATTTTTATTTTATTTTTTTATATTTTTGATGAGGGGCCAAGTGGGGCCTACTAATTGATGGTATGGATCCCACTTTGGACCCTAGGTGTGGCCGATGGCCCACCATGATTCACATGATCATTCCATAATAGGGCCATTCTCCATGGACCCCATCATGATGTTTAATTTTCTTGTATGAATAAGGGTCATCTAAACCTCTCTTTTGGTGGAGAAGATCTCCACCGTTGATTTTGATCGGTGGGCCCACATGTAATGGGACCCACTTGATGTATGTTATAAAGCATGGAAGGGAGGACCCATAGTGTCAGGGTCCCTCCATCACTCATCTCTCTTTTTCTCTCTCTCTCTCTCCCTCTCATTCATTTTATTTGGTGATGATATGGCCATGTGGCCCACCCGGATGGACCCCACCATGAAGTATGCATCTTATCCATGTCATCCACCTTCATGGGACCCACTTGATTGTCGTGTTGGATCCACACCATCCAAGCCATGTGGGCCCTACCTTATTGGTGATGGGAAAATACAAATATTAGATTGATCCAAATTAGGTGGGTCACATCCACGTGGGACCCACCTTGATTCATGCAGCCAGGCCATCCGGTGTACCTGGATGCTGGACGTGCCCACCTGGAAGGTGAACTGATAGTGGGGTGTACTAACCAGCTACAAAAAAACATATAATATTATTATAATATATAATATAATATTACTATTTTATGGGAAGGGTGGCCCATTACGTGGGACCCACCTCCTGTATTTTATCCACACCATCCTTGGACGATGGGACCCACCCCATGTGCGGGGCTACACCGTGATGTATGATCCAGGCCGTCTAGGGCCTGGACATTGTTGGGACCCACCCCACGTGTGGGGCTACACCTTGAGGTATGCGTCTGTCCAGGCCGTGCAGGGCCTATACGTTGTTATTATATTATATATAATATTTTATATTATTAAATATAATATTATATATATATATATATTATATTATGATAAATGTTGTGGTGGGCCCTACGTGGGACCCACCTATGCTACATGAAGCAGCAGCAGCTGCATCATACGAAGCTGCCTAGCTACTGTACTAATGGTAGCATGTTCTGTGGGTCCCACCTATTTCATTCACGCCGTCTATCTATGGGACCCACCATGATGCATGTGTTGCATCCAACCGTCCAACCATTTGAGATATCATTTTATGGCATGAGTAAAAGAATGGGTCAGATCTAAAGTTCAAGCGGACCCCCCCTCCCCCCCACCATTGAAAATTAATGGGGACAGTGACATCCACTGTTCAAACTTCTTAGGAGCCACAGTAGTTTCCACTCAAGCTGATATTTGGTTTTCACTTCATTTATCTCTATGTTAACTTATGAATAGGTCGGATCTCAAAAATACATAATGGTGGGCCCGACTTGATGTGTTTGAGGCCCATTGGTGCAGCCCGTGGACACGGTCCACTTGATATGTATAAGGCCCATATGATGCAGCCCACTCTTTATATATGAGGCCCAGCGTCGAGGCCCCTAGATGAGGTCAGTGTGATGTGTTTAAGGCTCATGGGTGTGGCCCATTGTGACATATTCGAGGCCCATGGGCATGGCCTACTGTGCTATGTTTGAGGCCCTTGTATGAAGCCCAACGCGATATATGAGATGCCCATGAATGAGGTCCAATGTGATGTATGTGTGGCCGTTACATTGTGTATGAATCCCTTATGTGGGCCACTCCTTGAAAGCAATGTTGATAGATGTCCACATTGATGGGCAATGATGGTTAGATGTCCTCATTGTGACCTTCCCTTAGGCCTTGTTAGGCCCATTCACACCATTCTCTAAGTGGGTTGACCCTAATTATTGGCCCCATTTGCATGATCCATCTATTCTCATTGGGTTATCCCAAGATATTGGGCCCCCATTAGTTGTTACTAGGATTATTTCTTTTATTTTTGGAGTCCATCTAGGACTCATTTGGGACCCCTAGGGCATCTAACGGGCCATGCAATAGTATGGTGAAGGAACCCTTTTCAGATCCTTAGGATTATGGGTGGGCCGCTTAGGCCCAACCTTGATGTAAGGGGGGGGGGGGTACATGATCATCATAATATGCTTAATATAACTCCATGATCCATGCCCATACGCATCATATGTATGCTTGAATTGAGGAGTATTGATTATAGCACATGCCATTGGGCAGATTATTATGGTACTCCCTGATAGGGGGAGTAGCCCACACGAGCGCGCAATACGTGCAGGATTGCTGCATGACTGGATAGTGTGATTCATGCATTTCGCATTGTGTAACATGATTACTGTACGCCTTAACAACATTAGGGCCATAGCCTCCACAGGCATACCATGGTTAGCAGGATTGGACACCAGAAATCTTATTCTACATGGGGTGCTATAGATATCCTTGGGTGAAATTTTCTAAACCCTTATGCTACTAGGAGGTTGTTCCAATGTCTAGACCGAGTGGATGCATGAGCGCCGAGTGTCGATTAACAGAAGGTCGCGCTTTCTACTATGTCATGGTCGGTTGGAAGGGGGTACGGCCTTACCCGCCCGAGAGGAGGGGGAAAAGCTAGGTTGAGTTTGACCAGCTCGAGGAATGGGTCCACTATCTATGAGTCGAGCCCGATATTGGTAGGCAAATAGTGAGGTCTCTTCTACCCACCTTGTTGCTGCGATGGGCAGCAATCTGGCTTGGAGTGTACTAGACCGTGGTGATATTCCAGAGTTGAGTTGTATGATATGTGGACTTAGATGAGGATTGGTGTGCTTGAATTACATCTCGCATCGCATGGCCTTTGTATGGCCGGCATCATTCATGCCTTGCATCACATGGCTTGGTACGACCAATAGTATTCATGTATTCATCAGTATATTCCGCATTACTCTGATATTGCATAATTATATTACTACATTGCGGACACACTTTCACCACCCTCTAAGCTTTCCATAAGCTTATGCATGACCATTGTGTGCAGGTGACGTTGGATCGCTGCAGCTCTGAGGCTTGAGTACAAGGCAGATCATCTTGGAGCTTTTGTCTATCATCATTGTATTTACCTTTATACATATTGTACCTATAAGTTTTTTATCATAGTAGAAATGTGTAGAGTTTTTGGTTGTTGTTTGTGGGTTATGCCTTTGGTTATGCTTATTATAAATCAAACTAACATTGAAAATCCTCCTTGTAGGATCCCAGGATCGGAACCTGGTAAATGGGTGCCAGGAGCTGAGAATGGGGTACTACAGAGGCTGTCGACGATGAATTCGGCGATCGGGAATTTTGTGAGCCCGGTTTCCGAGTTTAGGGCGTGACAACCACCATAGCAACAACAAAGTCATTGGATCTATTACATATGGACCTAGTTTGTCCCACCAAAGTTAAAAGCCATGGAAGAAAAGATACTTCCTGGTGGTAGTAGATGATTACACCAGAGTTACTTGGGTCGCATTTCTTTAGGAAAAATTTGATGCTTTTGATGAATTTGTAATCTTGGTGAAGGGACTTCAAAATGAGAAAGGATATTGCATAAATCGCATTAGGAGTGATCACGGTGGTGAATTTGAAAATGAGCGATTTGAAAGATACTATGATGAGAAAGGAATCTGTCAGGAATTCTCAGCCCCAAAAACTCCACAGTAGAATGGAGTTGTTGAAAGGAAAAATCAAGTACTGCAGGAAATGGGGTCAGTTATGTTAAACGGAAAAGATATGGCAAAAAGCTTCTGGGCTGAAGCAGTCAATACCATGTGCTACATAATAAATAGAGTATATCTTAGAGCAGGTTTGAACAAAACACCATACGAACTATGGTATGGAAAACAACCTAGTGTGAAATACTTCCGTGTCTTTGGTAGTAAATGCTATATCTTGAGAGACAGAGATCACCTAGAAAAATTTGAGTTTAAAAGTGACGAAGGTATTTTTCTGGGGTATGCCTCGAATAGTCGTGCTTATAGGGTATATAATCTAAGGACCCTCACTATTCAAGAATCAGTTAATGTGGTGGTTGATGACCAACCCCATGAAGAAGACAGCCCCTTGAATGAATTAGAAGATGATGTGGATTCATGCATTATAGATAAATCAGATAACAAAACTCCATCATCTAATGAACCACAACCGTCATCCAACCTACCCATCATTAAGGATCACCCCCGAGAGCAAATCATTGGAGATCCTAATGATGGTGTAAGAACTCAATGGCAGATAGAAAATATCTATAATCATTTTTGCTTTACCTCAAAGATTGAACCCAAGAACATTGTGGAAGCTCTTCAAGATGAACATTGGATAAATGCTATGCAAGAAGAACTTCAAAAATTCCAGAGAAATGAGGTATGGCAATTGGTTCCGAGACCACTAGATACAAATATCATTGGAACCAAATGGGTCTTCAAGAACAAATCCAATGAATCTGGTAATGTGATCAGGAATAAAGCAAGGTTGGTAGCTCAAGGATATTCACAGATAGAAGGCATTAATTTTGATGAAACAATTGCTCGTGTAGCTCGTCTTGAGTCTATCAGGATTCTCATGTCTATTGCATGTGCGTTAAAATTTAAACTATTTCAAATGGATGTGAAAAGTGCATTTCTTAATGGGGAACTTGATGAAGAAGTCTATGTGGAACAACCTAAGGGATTTTCAGATCCTAAGTATCCTCATCATGTCTATCGTCTGAGCAAAGCACTTTATGGTCTCAAACAAGCACCACGTGCTTGGTATGAATGTTTAATGAAATTCCTTTTGGATCATAAATTTTGTAGGCGGAGTGTAGATAAAACACTGTTCACTCAAAAGACAAAGGATTCATTGCTCATTGCCTAGATCTATGTGGATGATATAGTCTTCGGTTCTACATGTGAAGATACTGCATAAAAACTTGTCGATCTCATGAAGTCTGAATTTGAAATGAGTTGGGTTGGTGAATTGAATTTCTTTTTAGGCTTACAAGTAAAGCAATTAAATGATGAAATCTTTATATGTTAGACCAAATATGCAAAAGACTTGGTGAAAAGATTTGGACTAGAGTCTGGTCGTACTTATCATACTCCCATGAGCACCACACTCAAACTTTCCAAAGACATTAATGGTAAAAGTATGGTTCAACATCTCTATCGAAGTATGATAAGAGGCCTATTGTATCTCACAGCTAGTCGTCCAAATATATCATTCAGTGTGGGAGTGTGTGCTCGATATCAGGCAGATCCTAAGGAATCCCATCTAACAGCTGTTAAGAGAATCATCAAATATATAGCAGGAACAACCTCTTTCGACCTATGGTATCCATTTGAAATATCCACTACCATTGCTGGATATTCTGACGCTGATTGGGCTGAAAATTTGGATGATCACAAATTAACAAGTGGAGGATGTTTTTATATCAGAATTGTCTGGTCTCTTGGGAGAGCAAGAAGCAAAATTCAATATCTCTATCCACTGCCGAGGCCGAATATGTTGTTGCAGGTAGTTACTGTACACAACTCCTCTAGATGAAACAAATGCTATTGGATTATGGGATTGAGCAATCCATAATGACCCTCTTCTATGACAATACAAGTGCTATCTATATCTCAAAAAATCCTGTTCAACACTCTCGGACCAAACACATTGACATCCATCATCATTTTATCCGAGAACTTGTTGAAGATAAGATTATTGTGTTGGATTATGTGTCTAAAGAAAAACAACTTGCCGATATCCTAACTAAGCCTCTTGATGCAAACAGGTTTAGTGATCTCAAAAAATCAATCGGAATATGTGCACATTGATGAAAGACTCAGTTAAAATGATCTACATAGGAAAATCTTCAAACTGAGATATTCTTGGTTAATTATAAACACTAGAGTCAAATCTTCATGAATTAACCATGTTATTTATGTCAACAATCTTGAGATACTCGATGATATCAAGTCATTTTTGATATCATCGAGATTCAAATATCGATGATATCAAGGTTCACGATCGATGTAATCGACGGCTCTCGGAAAGATAAGCTAGTGACCATTGGAATTTGCCAACGACTGTTGGGTTTTCCCAATAGTCATCGACACGGTCTTTAATGAATTTATGAGCCTGTGTTCGATGCCATCGAAACCACTTTAATGACATCAACAAGTCTATTATCAAAGCTGAATGGAAGCACGAAAGGCACACACATTTGTCTTCATTTTCTCTGGTTTCTTCCATTTCCTTTCTGCCTTCCCAAAAATCAAGAGGAGAAAGAAAGATGGTTAAGGGGAAAGGTAAGGATCTCTCTTCCTCGAAATATTCCAAAGCCAAGAAATGGAAAATTGTAAACTCTATAGGAACTCGATCACCTCCAAACCAATCGGATTGGGAACAAGTCATGATCGTGGATCGTATTGTTCTCAACAGTGCTATTGAACCTTATGGGGTGGATCTCTTGGTAGAAATAATTGGCTGTCAAAATGTACTCAACATGGGTGGTCCCTACCAATATGAAATGATCCAACAATTCTTCAATTGTTGCCACATTATTCGAGATTATCCGTCATGTATTCGTCTAGAATTTGTGCACTAAACTAAACTCATTACTCCAGTGGTTCTTGGGCGTGTTCTAGACATTAGCGTGACTCAGATCCCAGTCATTGCGAGAAGTCTACATGAATTAGGAATGTGGGGGGAAATTACGCGTGCATTGTGCTAAGGTGCTACAATTCCTAGGAATGATGAAAACGTACTTCCCGTGAAATATTTAGGAACCTTGTTCAAAATCCTCCATAGTATCTTCAGTACGAACGGGTATCCATGTGACGCCAAAGACACCGGACTGAACCTCTTTGTGCTAAATGTCCTGTATAATGTGTATCAAGAGGTTTCTATGTGTCTGCCCACTCTTATCCTAGAGCAATTGATTCGTATAATCAAGGGGGATCATCTTGATACACTTCCATTTCCGTCCCTCATCTGCAAACTCGCATACTGGGTAGGACTGCCGGCGACATCAGATAAAGTACATCCTGAAGTATGGTTCGACCATGATGCAGTTCAACAGGTGTACGTTTCAGCCTATTCTCATGCAGATAGTCCTCCACCAGTAGGTGCAAGCAGCCAACAGCCAAATGTGCAAATGCCTTGGAGATCTAATCGGACACCCCTCCACAGTTCGGAGTTAGTCACAAATCGCCGACATCATGTACTTGAATGCCATCTGCTGAATGGACTAGCCGGGATGGACAAGCGGCTCCACAACTGTGAACGACGATTGTCAGGGATAGAGGACCGGTTGGATGCTCTCCAAAACACTATGTACCAGATTCTTGAATTACTGATGGCTGGCGAACCTCGTGCAATCTAGCTAGTGGAGGTGTAGGCATATGTATGTGTCTGGGCATGGACACTGTGATCACCTTTTTACAAAGCCCACATATTGTTTTGCATACTTTGGGTTATGGTTGGGCTAGATATTTTGTTGGAATGTTTTGGGATGGATAATGAAATACTGCCATGGTTGAGCAATCTTTATTTTGGATATTTCTGGTTAATGGCTGCTTAACAATATATATATATATATATATCTTTGCTGCTATATCTCTCTGTTCTCAATTATGCGTGAAGTTCTATGAAATGCTGGTATGAATTGTGATTGTCTTCTTCTGCATATTCCTTACCTCTTGAGAATTAGTTTTATGATTTCTAACATTTCAAGCTATGCTACTATTTTTAGTTAAAATCACAGCTCTCTTTTTGACCTGGTTTCCATGTAAATAAAGATGTCATTATCTATTTTACATCTGTCTCTTACTGATTTTGCATTTTCGAGATGTATCTGTTATGTATGGTAATATCTAGGTCTCTATTGATTCTCTCATATCTTTATGCTTCAACTTCAGTCAACATATATTATTATATTGCCCTTTACCAATAACTGACAAAAAGGGGGAGAACAAATCCCACCACGGAGGAAAATTGTGTGTATCTATTTGTTAATGGTGGTATAGGTGTTAGGGGGAGCAGCTGCAAGAAGACAAGGGGAGCAGCTACTACTGAATGTCACAGTCGTGTGTGTGAACTCGATAGCATTGTAAAATAGTATAAAGTTCATGTACACACAATTTAGGGTGTTGGTCTAGATGTTGTTCTAGGTCTTCAATGTGTTTTATCACGTAATTGACAAAGGGGGAGATTGAAAGTGCCCTGGTTTGTCAATTAGCGTGAGTGTTGAGTCAGCAAGACAAAGAAGCCCCATAGGAAGATCGTTCAAGCATCTGCCTCAATAGGATGAGTGCTTGAACTTGTCAAAGGTAAACCTTAGCCTCACATCTCATGTCCCAAACCACTAAGTATATAAACCCCTTAAAAATGGATAGAACATCTTAGGGTTTAAGGTGAGAAAACTATTTTGCAAAATCAGGAAAATCTCTAAGTTTTCTGCATTTGTTGATTTATCGATATGTGGTTCGATGAAATCAAACCCTGTTATCGATGTCCTCGAAACTCACTTGATAATATCGAATTGATGACTTCAGATGTCCAGCAACTACAAAGAATTCTGGACTGAATTATTGATGACTCGATGGACTGTTCAATATCATTAAATTTTGAATCTCGAGTTCATCAAGATGACTCGATAAAATCAACATCTGATCAGATGTGTCCAATATACTGTTAAGGCAAATCATGTGATTTTTGATATATCGAAGAGAGCCTCGATATCGTCAAAATTCAAACCTCAATGATATCGACAGACCTTCGATGATATCGGATTGGGAGACAAAACTATCCAACAAGTTTACAGGTAAAATATTTCAGGTATCGAGGATCACTCAATAAAATCAATATTCAAATTTCAACCATATCGAGATTAGGTCGATGTCATCGAAATAGGACAAACTGTCTAGCAAGCTTATAGAAAAATTTCTTCAAAATATCGATGAATCGACATCGTCATCGATATTCAAATTCTGATGATATCGAGGGATGCTCGATCATATCAAATACCTGTTATGCTTCAAAGGCATCCACTCTCATATTTTCAAATGTCGAGGAATCGAACCTCGTTTCGATGAAATCGGAGTTCGAAATCCGATGACATCGAAGAGTGTTCGATCTCCTTGACCAGTTGGCAAAAAGGTTCAAAAGCATTTGACAGATTGAGTTCTTATCATTGAGCAGTCATTCGATGCTATCAAGAATATACGCTCGATGATATCGAACCCTGCTCGATGATATCGAACTTTGTAAAAAATATGACTATTTAATATCTATTGGAACTTTTTGCCTATTTAATGAGAGCTTGCCTTTGGTTGTTTGTAGAGAAAATAGATAGAGCTTTTGAGTATTTAAATTCAGATCATATTGAAATTGTGGTGAGGACCGCTTTAGTTGAAGTAGGAATATGCCAATATGTCCTAAAGGGGGGTGAATAGGACTTTTTAAAGTTTTTATGATTTATTAAACATCCTATTACACTAATCCTAAAAGACGATACTTATCAGGATTACTCAAAAGTAACTCTACTGTCTTCCAAGCCCCGTAGAGGATCCAATCACAAACTATTTAAGAAATGAACAATATGCAAACTAATTTATGATGGATATGACTGTGTATGTGTGTAAGGTGTGATCTCAGATATGAAAGTATTAAAGTAAATCACACAATCAAAAGAATAACAATCTCAAAAATAGTCATTTTTATAGTGGTTAGACTACTTGTCTACTCCACTCTCGATAACCGCACTCAACCCTTGAGTGTACCGGATTTCACTAAGGAGGTTTCACAGCGGTTCACGTCAAACCTAAGGTTTTAAATCAGGTTCACCTTCAACCTTCACAACCTACTCTGAGGCTAAATGTTTATGCTCCTAGAGCACGGGTCAACACATAGCACCCGGGTTTTAGGCACACTGGCCAAGGATCCACAAAAGGAACCACTGTTTATGCTCTCATGAGCAAGGGTCAACACATAGCACCCACTTTTAGGCACACTAGCCAAGGATCTTTCACAAGACTCTAACTGTTTATGCTCTCCAAAGCAAGGGTTAACACAATGCACCCACTACGTACACTCCCACCGGAGGTCTCCTACGAGGGCTTGCAAGGGTGAGAAACACATTAGACCCAATCCTAAAAAGGAATGATCACAAGTGTCCTCTAGACTCTAATAACTTACAAATAAGTGGATGAGTCCCATTCAGCACCTTGACGAAGTTCTCCTCCTTGTTGATGAAGAATCTTCGACTTCCTTGATCCGCAACTCAGATGATGTACCAATACAAGGCTTCGGGTTGGGTTAAGGTTAAGACAGAATCCTACTCTATAAAATGTTTTCCTATGAGGAAGATAGAGTGATTCCAATTATGCATTCAAGGCATCCTAGCTTAATGATTTTCCATTAAGGTAGTAGATAGAGGATCCTTGAATGCGGAAGTTCATTCCCCAATCTACTCTATTGAATATCAATGATGAGGGTGGATTGGAGGATGAACTTCCCTAAGAGAAAGGACTTTAGGTATATGATCTGAGGTAAAACACTCAAAAGAACTCTCTTCTTTTTCTACCAGCAACAATAGACAAGCTCTCTTTATATAGGCAAAAGGTTCCAACGGATATAAAATGGTCACATTTATGACAGAGTTCGATATCATCGAGTGGGATCGATATCATCGAGCGTATACTCTCGATAGCATCGACGGTCCGCTCGATGACACAAACTCAAATGTCATATGCTTTTGAAACCAATTATCAGCTGGTTGAGGGAATCGAAACACGTATCGATGTCATCAGATTTTGAACTCTGATTCCATCGATGCGAGGTTTGATTCCTCGAAATTTGAAAATGAGAGAGACTTGCTTTGAAATATTTCAGGTTTACAAGAATAATCGAGGGGCCTTTGTGATCATTGGAATTTGAATGTCGATGATATCGATGGATGTGTCGAGGCATCGATAAATCCAAGGGATTTTCATTTAAGCTTGCTAGACAGTTTCTGTCCCTATTCGATGTCATCGAAACCGTACCGATATCATTGATATTTAAATATCGATTCTATCGAGTGACCCTCGATCTCAGATAAACAACCCTGAAATAATTGCTGGAAGACTAAGCGCCCATGACCGATAATATCGAGAGCCCTCCGATGTCGTCGAGATTGGAACTTCGATGGTATCGATAACGGCTTCAATATATCGATACACATGTGATTTTCTTAAGAAAAAATAGAGGCATCGGATATCTGTTTGTCGATATTATCGAGTCAACTTCGATAGACTTGAGATTTAAATATCGATGATATTGATACGTATATCGATACATCGATAAATCCGTCCAGAGTATATGTATTTGCTGGACAAATTTTGTCCTCATTTCGATGATATCGTTTAAGCATCGAGGACATCGACAACACAGGTCGATTCTATCGAGAAGTGTATCGATAAAATCGACAAAGCAAGAAAACTTAGAGAATTTTCTGATTTTGAAAAAAGTTTTCTTAACTTAAAAACCCCATAATATTCTAGTTTGTTTTAAGGGTTTTATATACCTGGTGTTTTGGGACATGGGATGTGAGGCTTAGATTTACCTGTGGTGAGCTTGCACATATCCAGTTGAGACAGATGCTTTGATTTGTTCTTCTTATGAGGCTCTGCAGTCTAACTGACTCAACACTCACGCTAATTGACAAACCAGGGCACTTTCAATCTCCCCCTTTGTCAATTACGTGATAAAATACCAAAACACCCTAGAACAGTATCTAGACAAACATATCCTAAATTGTGTGTACATGTATTTTGTACAATTTTACAATTTCTAGTGAAACCATGTACACAACCTAGTATCTACTCCCCCTAACTGCAAACTTCCCTTATCTTGGTGCAGCTGCTCCCCCTAACACCTGCAACACCATTCAAGCAGATATACAATTTTCTGTTCTGGGTGTTTAACTGTTCTCCCCCTTTTTGTCAATTATTGGCAAAGGTATATCAATTGATATTAACTGAAGTTTAAAGACATGTGGGAGAACTAATATTCATGGAATATGCATATATCAGATATATGTATAATGGTCAAACAGTTGATTAATCAAACATCATTTGTAATAACTATGTATGCATAGCAGCTCACATAAAGCAGTTAGGATAATCATGAGAAGAACATCACATGCCTTCCATTTGTCAGAAACTGAATAAACCAGGGGACAGATGAGACATAAGCATGGCAGTAAAAATATTGAATTATAACAGCTATATCCAAATGTCTAAAACACATACTGCCACAGACGGCAGAAAATTTTACGGGCCCCCAACACCGAAGTATATTCTTTACTTAGAGGATATCAACAAAACTCTTCACACTTGGTGGATTAGTAATGCATAACACACATATATATGAGCGAAGAGCATTCAAAAAGACATTTTATGCCCTTAACATTTCAGGGAGACTCCAGGTATGTGATGCATTGGTTATACGTTAGACAATCAAAAACCTTTACTGTGCTGGTAAGGCATCGAGAATTTGTTGAGTAGCATGTTACTGAGTTACCAGCAGGGTTTTGATCTCCAATAGACAAGCTTCACAGTCATCCAGCACTTCATGATGTAGGATTGTCTCTCAAGCAGATCCTGGATAGTATCTTGTTCGGGGACAGCCTGAATGTTCTCAATAGAGATGGGGAAATGCACAGGATAGCCTTTGTCTGAGCTTAAATCAATTTTTCCCCCACGAGATGAGTTAGCAACGATGTTGCAGATGTCTTCATGATTAAACCAGATGCATGGGTGTGGAAGATCGTTAGTAGGAGATAGCCCAAATTGTCGTGATAGCTTGGACACAAGACATGGGAATGAAAGTGTAGTGATGGATTCATTTGAAGACACCTGAATTAATTGTTGAAGAATGAGGGTGGGTAGGCAGACGTGAATACCAAGATGAACATCATACAAAACATTTAGAATGTATAGAGAAAGCTTGTTTCCAGAGACTTCACAGGGATAAACATTTGTGCTGAAAATGCTGTGAAGGATTTGGTATGCAGGATTAAGGTATTTAACATGAAGAGCATTCTTTGCATTTCTCAGTATAGTAGCACCATCACATAGTGCACGAGTAACTTCTCCCCATACACCAAGACCATTCATATTTCATTCTGATACAGGTATCCTAGTGACCGCTACCCCAATCAACCAGCTTATTAGTCTAGGGGTGATGTGCTCCATCCAATTTATGACAGCGACTGAAATGATTGGAGGATTATTCTCAACATTGTAGATCAAACTTAAAAACTGATGCACCAGATTATGCTGAAATCCTCCACCAAAAGTCATGATATTCCTCCACCCAATTAGTTCTAAGATACCAGGAATCCTAAAAGGTTCAATGCATTTTCTCTGAACAGTTCGTTCTGCCACAAGGTTTAAGTTGAGACAAGGAGATGAGTCAATTGCACTCTTCTTACCTTTCTCATTCTTCGTTGAGACATGTTGTGTAGGAACCCCGCCTTTAGACATTTTTGCTTGAGAAGAGAAACCTGTTCTGCGAAATGCAATCCCATCCTAAGATCAACCAGTGAGTTTCTTTTTCCGTTCTTCCATTTTTAATTCAACGGTACCTGTCGATATAATCGAACATCGTTTCGATGACATTGGGAAACCCTATTTGATATTTTCAATGAAGATCAAAGGGAAGTCCAACCGTCCCCACGATTCAGCTTCTCGAGAGTTCATTGACGGTATTGATTTATGGTCGATGTAATCGAACCAATCACTCGATGTATCGACAGGTATCTCATAGGTGAATGTTTTCAATTTTCAGTATTCTGACAACCTTTCATGTATACTATTAGTATATATATGTATCGATAGCAAAATTTTGTATAAGCATTGTACAAATCAAAATTATAAACATGAGGATGTTTATATACAAAAAAAGATTGAGGTGAGAAACCTCAGATATATCATTAAAAGCTTAGCAAAATTGCATTATTTTAGCAAAAATATCCAGATCTTGATGCATGACCTGGATTTATTTTCTCTATGTTCAGTATTTCTAGGCATAAGGATCATCCTTTCCTTTACCTTTGATGACATAGCAGTGGTTATTTGTGTGAGAACCCTTCATTACTGATTTTCCTGAGAGGTCCAAGATTTTGCATTTTTCTTTGTTAAATGTAACCACATGCTTAGTGTCACATATTTGAGAAATGCTTAAAATATTATGTGTTAATCCTTTTATGCAAAAGGAATTCTCATTTTTGAGCAACTGGATTCCTTTAATGATTCCCTGTCCAATAACCTTAGCAGTGCTTCCGTCTCCATAGGTGACTATCCCATTATTAAGATCTGAATAATTTGTGAGGGATTTGTCACCTGTGACATGTCTTGAACACCCGCTATCCAGATACCACTTAGTTTCATTGCCTGGCATATGGTTTGAATGAGTAACCAGACAATTCTTCTCTTCTCTTGGGACCATTTTGTGACAGGATTTTTAATAGTGGTAGATTTTTTTTTCATGTTCAATTTAACCACTTGATTCAATTGCTCTGTGTTGGTCATTTTAAGTGGTGGTGGATGTGAATCTATTTTATCCATATTCCTAAGTGGACTAACGACATTTTGTACTTTTCTGGTTGGTTCGAATTTTCCAATAAGCTTTTGACTAGAGTAATGTTGAGGCCTCTTAGGTGTCAAGCATTCAACTTGATAATGACCCGAATCACCACAGAAATGACAAACTGGAGTAATTCTTCTATTATAACTTAAGGCAGCAGATTTTCCAGTTGTTGGTGCTCCATTTCCAATCTTTGTTTCATATCCTAAGCCGCTCTTGTCTTTTCCAGGTTTTCCCATACCTAAGAGTTTTTCTAACTTCTCACCACTCTGGGAAAATTTGTAGTTTATCTTAGCAATTTTTCTAGATTCCTCTAAATCAAATAGGAGTGTATGATTTTCGTTTTGAAGGAGCATGTTTTTGTCTTTTAATTGCTCAACCTATTTGTTTAGTTTTTCAGACTCGGATCTAAGGAAGGTGTTAATTCTTTCAAATCTATCATTATCTGAGTGAGATTGCTATAAATCATTGATTAGGTGTGTATTAATTTCCAGAGTTTTATCCAAATCTTTTTGCAATAATTCTTTTTTCTTCTCAGATATTCCAAGTTTTTTTATAACTTTGATGTTATGAATGTACAGTTGATTGTAAGAATCTTGTAACTTGTTTTGTTCTTCTTCTTCTTTCTTTTCAGTTTCCTCATTATCTGACGAAAATGATTCAGTAACTTGCAGTTCTTTTTCATTCTCAGATTCATTGGGAATGATTGGAGTAGTGGAGACCATAAGAATTTTCAAGGATTTCTAATCTCCATCACTCTCTGAGTCACTAGATTCTGAGTTTGACTCTTCTGTATCATCCCATGTGGCAGCCATCACCTTGCCCTTAGTTTTTCTGTTTGGGCATTCAGTAGATAGGTGTCCATACTTCTGACAGGCATAACATTGTGGTTCTTTGGTCTTTCTACCAAATTTTTCTACAGAGGGTTTGTTGTCCACCATTCTACCTTTGGAGGGACGGCCACGATTCTTCTAAAAGAATTTCCTAAATCGTTGTGCCAGCAAAGCCACTTCCTCTTCTTCATCATCTTTTTCACTTCCACTGTCCTCATTTGTTATTTTCTTTGAAGTTTTTAGGACAGTAGTTTTGGATTTTTGGGTTTGTTTGAAGTGTAGTTCAAAAGTTTGTAGGAAACCTACCAGTTCTTCTATTTTCATTTCATTAATATTCTTACACTCTTCAATGGTTGTTACTTTGGGATTAAACCGTTCCAACAGTGATCTCAGTATTTTCCTACAGATTTTAGGAACCGGAACTTTTTCTCCCAAACCACCCATGGAGTTGCAAATGATATTCAGCTTAGTAAAAAACTCCATAAAGGTCTTATGCTCTTCCATTCTGAGACTTTCGAACTGTGAAGTTAGGAGTTGCAGTTTAGATCTTTTCATAGTGCTTATGCCTTCATGGGTTGTTTCTAATAGATCTCATGCTTCTTTGGATGTCCCACACATACTTATTTGATTGAATATATCTTGGGACATGGCACAGTAGATGGCGTTCATAGCTTTAGCTTCAGCAGTCTGTTTTTCTTTATCGAACGTCGTCCACTTTTCTTTCGGTTTGGGTTTTGTGATGGTTGTGCCACTGTCAAGTACAACTTGTTTAGATGGTGGCACATATCAACTTTCAACTATATCCCAAACATCATGATCCAAAGATCTTAGAAAGTAGTGCATCCTAGCCTTCCAATATGTATAATTTAATCCATCAAACACTGGAGGTCTAGTGACAGATGAGCCCTCTCCTTTGGCCATATTCCCAACTTCAGTCAAGATCACTCTCTAGGCGGTGAAGCCCTTAAAGAGAGACCTGCTCTGATACCAATTGAAATTGTGGTGAGGACCGCTTTAGTTGAAATAGGAATATGCCAATATGTCCCAGAGGGGGGTGAATAGGACTTTTTAAAGTTTTTATGATTTCTTAAAAATCCTATTACACTAATCCTAACAGACGATACTTATCAAGATTACTCAAAAGTAGCTTTACTGGCTTCCAAGCCCAGTAGAGGATCCAATCACAAACTATTTAAGAAATGAACAATATGCAAACTAATTTATGATGGATAGTATTGTGTATGTGTGTGAGGTGTGATCTCAGATATGAAAGTATTAAAGTAAATCACACAATCAAAAGAATAACAATCTCAAACACATTCATTTTTATAGTGGTTCGACTACTTATCTCCTCCACTCCCGGTAACCGCACTCAACTCTTGAGTGTACCGAATTTCACTAAGGAGGCTTCACAGCGGTTCACCTTAAATCTAAGGTTTTAAATCAGTTTCTCCTTCAAACTTTACAACCTACACTGAGGCTGACTGTTTATGCTCCCTGAGCAAGGGTCAACACATAGCACTCGGGTTTTAGGCACACTGGCCAAGGATCCACACAAAGAACCTCTATTTATGCTCTCACGAGCAAGGGTCAACACGCACACTGGACAAGGATCTTCCATAAGACCCTAACTGTTTATGCTCTCCATAGAGCAAGGGTTAACACAACGCACCCACCACGTACACTCCTGCCGGAGGCCTCCTACGAGGGCTTGCAAGGGTGAGAAACACCTTAGACCCAATCCTAAAAAGGAATAATCACAAGTGTCCTCTGGACTCTAATAACTTACAAATAAGTGGATGAGTCTCATTCAACACGTTGACGAAGTTCGCCTCGTTGATGAAGAATCTTCGACTTCCTTGATCCTCAACTCAGATGATGTACCAATATGAGGCTTCGAGTTGGGTCAAGGTTAAGACGGAATCCTACTCTATCAAATGTTTTCCTATGAGGAAGATAGAGTGATTTCGATTATGCATTCAAGGCATCCCAGCTTAATGATTTGCCATTAAGGTAGTAACTGGAGGATCCTTAAATACGGAAGTTCATTCCCCAATCCACTCTATTGAATATCAATGATGAGGGTGGATTGAAGGATGAACTTCCCTGAGAGAAAGGGCTTTGGGTATATAATCTAAGGTAAAATACTTAAAAGCACTCTCTTCTTTCTCTACTAGCAACAATAGACAAGCTCTTTTTATATAGGCAAAAGGTTCCAATGGATATAAAACGGTCACATTTATGACAGAGTTCGATATCATTGAGTGGGATCGATATTATCGAGCGTATACTCTCGATAGCATCGATGGTATGCTCGATGACACAAACTCAAATGTCATACGCTTTTGAAACCAATTACCAGCTGGTCGAGGGAATCGAAACACGTATCGATGTCATCAGATTTCGAACTCTGATTTTATCGATGCGAGGTTCGATTTCTCGACATTTGAAAATGAGAGAGACTTGCTTTGAAATATTTTAGGTTTACAAGAATAATCGAGGGACCTTCGAGATCATCGAAATTTGAATGTCGATGATATCGATGGATGTGTCGAGGCATCAATAAATCCAAGGGATTTTCGTTTAAGCTTGCTCGATAGTTTCTGTCCATGTTCGATGCCATCGAAACCATATTGATATCATCGATATTTGATATCAATTTTATCGAGTGACCCTCGATCTCAGATAAACAACCATGAAATAATTGCTGGAAGACTAGGCATCCATAACCGATAATATCGAGAGCCCTCCGATGTCATCGAGATTTGAACTTCGATAGTATCAATAACGGCTTCGATATATCAATGCACATGTTATTTTCTTAAAAAAAAATGGGGGTGCCGGATATCTGTCTGTCGATATTATCGAGTCAACTTCAATGGACTTGAGATTCAAATATTGATGATATCGATGGGTATATCGATACATTGATAAATCCGTCCAGAGATATATGTGTTTGCTGGATGAATTTTGTCCTCATTTCGATGATATTGTTTGAGCATCGAGGACATTGACCACACAGGTCGATTCTATCGAGAAGTGTATCGGTAAAATCGACAAAGCAAGAAAACTTAGAGAATTTTTTGATTTTGAAAAAGTTTTCTTAACTTAAAAACCCTATGATATTCTAGTTTGTTTTAAAGATTTTATATATCTGGTGCTTTGGGACATGGGATGTAAGGCTTAGATTTACCTGTGGCGAGCTTGCACACATCCAGTTGAGACAGATGCTTTGATTTGTTGTTCCTATGAGGCTCTGTAGTCTAGCTGACTCAATACTCATGCTAATTGACAAACTAGGGCACTTTCACATATACCCAAAGCCTTTTTCTCTCATGGGAGTTTATCCTCCAAGCCACTCTCATCATTGATATTCAATAGAGTGGATTGAGGAATGAACTTCCGCATTTAAGGATCCTACAACTACCATCTTAATAGCAAATCATTGAGCTGGGTTATCTTGAATGCATAGATGGTTGGAATCACTCTGTTTCTAATATAGGAAAACATTTAATAGAGTAGGATTCCATCATAACCTTGACCCAACCCGTCACTATGCATTGGAGCATCTTTTGTGTTGCAGTTCAAGGAGCTGGAGATTCTTCATCATCAAAGGAGGAGATCTTAATCAATGTGCTAAATGGGGCTCATCTACTTATCTGTAAGTCATTAGAGTTCAAAGACCCTTTTGATCATTCCTTTTGTAGGATTAGGTCAAAGGTGTTTCTCACCCCTTTCAAGTCCTTATAGGAGGCCTCCAACGGGAGTGTACGTGGGGGTTTTGTGTGTTGACCCTTGCTCGCATAAACTTGGGTCCTTGTGTAGGTCCTTGACCTGTGTGGTCTAAAACCTGGGTGATGTGTGTTGACCCGTGCTCATGGGAGCATAAACTGTCAGGTTCCTTGTGTGGATCCTTGGCATGTGTGGCCTAAAATCTGGGTGCTGTGTGTTAACCCTTGCTCCTGTGTGGGGCATAAACTTGTGTCATGGAGACACGTTAGAGTCAGCCTGGTGTAGGTTGTACTGGTTTGAGGTGAACCTGATTTGAAACCTCCATTAGTGAGATCCAGTACACTCAAGGGTTGAGTGCATCCACCGGAAGTGGAGTAGACACGTAGTCAAACCACTATAAAAATGACTGTATTTGAGATTGCCATTTACTTCTACTGCTTGTGTGATTTCTCTAAATGTTCTCATTTGTATGTGTACATGATTATCTGAACTAAGTAGAATCACACCTCACACACAGTCACATCCATCATGAACTATGTTTCTTATCTTATATATGTTTTGAATAGTTTTGTGATTTGATCCTCTATTTGGCTTGGAAGCCATTAGAGTTACTTTGAAGAAATCCTGATACTTGCATATTTATTCAAGATAGGGTTGATGGGTTTTTAAATGATCATAAAATATTAAAAAGTCCTATTCACCCCCCTCTAGGACATCTTGGCATATTCCTACTTCAACTAAAGTAGTCATTATCGCAATTTCAGCATAGCGAGCCAACATTGTCTAGATTAAAATTTAAAATTTTGATCACCTAGTAGGCTCTATGTTCTAACTCCATAGGCAAGTGGCAAGCCTTCCCATAGATAAATTTAAAGGGAGATATTCTAATAGGGGTCTTAAATGAGGTACGATAAGCCCATAAGGCATTGGTCAATCAGATTGACTAATCCTTACGGTCGGGGTTAACTATCTTTTCCAAGATGTGTTTAATTTCCCAATTGGATATCTCAGCTTACCCACTTGTTTGTGGGTGGTATGGAGTGCTCACTTTGTGGGAGATGCCATATTTCTTTATTAAGTTCGTGAATGTCCTATTACAAACATGTGAACCAACATCACTAATGATGGCTCGAGGCGTTCTGAACCGGGAAAGGATGTTCTCTTTTAAGAATTTAATAATCGTTTGATGATCGTTGTTCCAGCACGGGATCGCTTCGACCTATTTGGTGACATAGTATACAGAGAGAAAAATATATAAATTTTCAAAAGATTGGGGGAATGGTCCCATGAAATCAATGCCCCAGCAATCAAATGCTTCAAGATCAAAATGGGATTCAAAGGCATCATGTTTCGACAAGACAATGCTCCCAATTTCTGACAACGCTCACAAGCTTTGCAAAACTCATGAGTGTCCTTGAACATAGTAGGCTAGTAAAAGCCACACTACAGAATCTTGGTCGTGGTCTTTTTAACAGAAAAGTGACCACCACAGGCCTGAGAGTGATAGAAGGAGATGACACTTTGGTGTTCATTGTCTGGTACACATCTCCTTACGATTTGGTCCGGACAATATTTAAATAAATATATATCATCCCAGAAGAACTTACGAACCTCGGCGAAATTTTTTTTTTCTTATCTTACGGAGTCCAATGTGTCGGCATGAAACCTATGGCAAGATAATTAGCAATATCAACAAACCAATGTGAATGGGAGACTTTGAATAATTGTTTGTCAGGGAACATGTCATTTATATATGTTGTGTCAAGGGAATCAAAGAGATCAAGGTGGGAAAGAAGGTCAACCACTATGTTCTCTACTCATTTTTTATCTTTTATTTCCAAATCAAATTCTTAGAGTAGGAGGATCCATCTTATCAGGTAGGGCTTAACATCATTCTTAGAAAGAATATACTTGAGCGCCGCATGATTAATGTAAATGACAATCTTAGATCCAATCAAGTAGGATGTTCACTCCCCAAGTGCGGGGTTGTGATGTAGTAATAAACTCGGTAAGACCGAGGTCGAATCCACAAGGACTGATACCTGTACATTATCTGAAACCAAGTAGAACTAGAACTAGACTAAGATGTGATTTAAACCAAAGAGAAATTGAAGAATAATTGTGGAATAGTTATCTAAAACTTTAAGGAATTCAGAGAAAGGAAACTAGGGATTCAGAGTATCCACTTGTAGAGATCAGGGAGATCTTATGCCAGGATCACAAACTATGGACCTTTACTGAACTGCCATTGATATAGGTTTCAAGAGATGAAAGGTATATGAATTAGAATGGATTCCATCATCTAACCATGCCCAGAAGACAAAGTAAACAACAGGATTAAACTAATTACCAACCAATCAACAATGTATGAAGATCAGGAAGGGTACTGTCATCCTATCATGCCCATGGAGCAATGATGAACAACAGGGCTTCCTGACTTCATAAACATAAAAGAGAAAGAGAAATATTCAAAGCCATTGCAAATCCATTGTAATTTCAGTCACAACAGACCATTAAATACTGAGAAAATATTCCTTGAATTATCAACTTAAAAATCAAATTAAGTTCAGAAATTTTAAATTAAATGCATAGAATAAACTCTCCCATCTCGTTACAGGCTTCACCTCTTAGCCCTAGCTAAGAAGTTTAGCCACGCATGGTTGGCTATCAAAAACAACAAAATAAAACTAAAAAGGAAAAGAACCGAATAAGCAGGAAAAAGAAATAACCCACTTCCACGTTCAGCCTTCCTTCAACGAGAACTCCTCCGCTGCCTGTCACTCTCTCTCAGACGTGCAGCAGCAGGCAAGCCTTCCTTTCTCTCCTCACGCTGCCAGACGACCCAAACTCTCAAGCCCAAAACGTGCAGCAGCAACCCACCATTCTTCTTTTCTTCTTCACGCTGATCCCGTTCCCTGGCCTCCAAGCATACCCCCCTCTCTCTCGATCACACGCTCCTTATAGAGCTGTCCTCCGAGAGTCCTACCGGAAATAGGACGCGGAGATACTTCTTACGCAGCCAGGACCAGCGGAGAGCTGGAGTCCGCAAACAAGCCAGCTGGAAGCTTTCTCTACGCGGCGTGCGAAACAGGGACGGTTCCGGTTCGACGCTGGTGATGATGGGCCCCAATTATAGTATTTCTTTCGAAAATCAGAGCCGTTTAATGTATCTGTAGGACCGATTTAGGCCATGAGCCAAAATCTGGAATGAATCCAAATCTTAGGTGGGCCGCAATATCAATCAACGTGGCGTCCTTTCCTCCCATCTTCCAATCTTGCTGTTGTGCATGGTTGCAAAAGAACACCATGGTTCTTGTTGAAATCATTCCTTGGACCCATTGGACAGCTCGGATCATCCATCTAGATGATCCTTGTGGGCCACAAGAATCCAACCGGAGCCCCTGTTTTCGATTTTTTCGTCTCTGCTTCGGATTCCACGGAAGTATAATAATCAGTGGGGCCACTAGGGAAATCTTCTAGAAAATCAGCTCCGTCCATTAGCTTCCTTTCAAAAATCCATTAGGGAGTGGTTGGTTTTGAATTGTCTTATGCGTGGCCCACAAGAATTTTCTCACTGCCGTCCATCCTCCGTTTTGACGGTTGAATTCTGATATATGACATCTCCTAAGATTCTGTCACCTAGGCGTTAGCAATGCAGCCTTTGAGATCTAAATGAACGGCCTGGATCTTTTAATCACATGATGAGTGGGGCCCACTAAGCAAACCGACGGACGGACGTTCGTCATGCTGTTGCAAAATTTGAGTAATTTGAGTTTGAGTCGGTCAGCGCCTGCTGACCGACTTTGAGTGCACGGGTGCACTGCTGGTGCACTTGCAAACTGTATACATTCACTGCACATGGGGTCCATCATGGTGTACGTACAAAATCTCCTCCGTCCATCTGGTTCTTCACATGATTTAAGGCGTCGAGACCGAAGATGAGGTGCATCCAGAGATCAGGTGGGCCCCAGATCAGTAAATTGTGGGCTGAAATGTCCGTTGGACCACTTCCACAGCGATCCAATGGATGAAATTTTACGTGTACGGTTCATTTATGGTCCTCAGGCCACGTATGGAGTTTCGAACTGATCAGATGGTAGGAACCTGATGATCTTGCATTCTTGGACGTCTTTTCAGGCCACTTGAGCTTCAATTCCTCGATTTTCTTGGATCCCTGGCGTGCAAATCTATCGATCTTGGTCTCCTAAGGTCCGTCCCATGCTTTAGTGTCATCAGATCGGTAAATCCATGCTTTTTAGTGTCCTTTCCCAGTCCAAGCTCATGAAGACGCCCTGCATCACAAATACAATTAAATTAGGCTATTAAACGGTGTCATGCTTGTGAATCCATACAATAAATGGGTCTGATATGCAATATTTGACCCTCAACACAACCCCCAACCAGCATTTTGCTAGTCCCGAGCAAAGTATGCGAAAAATAAGTTGAGAATTACAGGAGAATTTCTATGAACTCGAGTGATTTTGGAAAACAATCTAGATATTCAGAATTCAACAATTCATGAATGTTGGGCCTTACTCTCTCCTAGACTCAAACACACGGTAAACTTCATTCAAAGTATTAGTCCCTTAATTAGAAATAATCCTAAACATTGAGTTCCACAGATGTAAAGTGTAATCCCAACTTTCAACATTAATATTCAATTCTTTATTTCAGGATATCGTTGGTAATCAACAAGAGAATTCATAATAACCAAAGCTTGCCTCAAAGATCATCTTTTCATTCCTTCAGATTTTTATTTATTTATTTATTTATTATTATACTAAAAACCAAGAAGGGGAATGAAGTCCACACGTATAGGTAGCAAACCTATAGTGAAGATTCTTTGCCTAACCTTTTTCAACGGTATCTCTTCCTTTTAATTGATCTTGACGAGCAATTGTTCAAGTTGGTTCCTTCTATGCTTATTGATCCCCAAATTAACCCTTTAGTTTTAAACTGAAATCTTGATGTGTAAGCGAGATGTGACATGTGAAATCATGACTCAATCAATGTTTACAACTTCTAATCATGGATTAATAATTAAACTTAACTGTGAAATCTAACGAGCAACTGAATCCAAGGGCAGTAAATCACCAACATTCCATATCCTGTAATTCTAAATCAAAGATGGTTGTCAAATCACTTTGAATTCTCCAGAAAGTCCAGAAAAAATTTAAAAATTTTCACACTTTTTGCTCAAGATGAAAACACTGATTAGGTAACCTAATCTCCCACCCCCAACTTAAAAGCTACATTGTCCTCAATGTAAAGGATATGAGTATGGAATGCGCATAGGACAACAAAAGTAAAGAAAAAGTGAAGGGAAGATAGTACCTGGATGATGAATCGTGAGAGACTTTCCAAGAGATCGCAGCATGGAATCCGGTCAGCACGAGAGAGAAAGTGACACAAAACTAACAAAAATAAAATCCTACCTATACCACTTTCGCAGGTGCTCTCGATTGCATTTAGCGCATGCAACAAGCCTTTAAACCCCTAGGTTACCCCTAGTGGACGAGTTGTAGTCTCGTGAGGGTTTGCAGTAATGTTACCCACAAACATTGAACTAATAAATGACATGAAATGAAGAACTGAGTTGCTTCCCAGGAGCGCTAAGTTTACCGTCTTCAGCCAGACAAATAAAGCAACTACCCTAGTCCTAAGAAAACAGGAAACCTACCTATACCTCCATCAGACTAGGAGATCAATCCTGGTAAACAGGATCAGTCAGAGGCATGGACATGTCCTCTGAATCAAATTTCTCGACAAATGGTTTCAATCGATGGCCATTGACTTTAAACTCCTTGCCATTGTCGGGATCTCTTATCTCAACGGCCCCATGAGGAAAAACAGTAACAACAATGTAAGGGCCGGTCCAACGAGATCGAAGCTTACCCGGAAAGAGATGTAATCGAGAATTGTACAAAAGGACCTTCTGACCAGGCGTGAATGATTTTCGCGAAATGTGTTGGTCATGAAATGCTTTCATCTTGTCCTTGTAAATTCTCGAATTATCGTACGCATCATTCCGGATTTCCTCAAGTTCATTCAATTGAAGTTTGCGTAGCGAGCCAGCGTTGTCAAGATTGAAATTAAGATTTTTGATCGCCCAGTACGCTTTATGTTCCAGCTCCACAGGCAAGTGACAAGCCTTCCCATAGACAAGTCTAAAGGGAGACATTCCAATAGGAGTTTTAAATGCAGTACGGTATGCCCATAAGGCATCGGTCAATCGGATTGACCAATCCTTACGATCTGGGTTAACCGTTTTCTCCAAAATGTGTTTGATCTCCCTATTGGAAATCTCAGCTTGTCCACTTGTCTGAGGATGGTATGGGGTGCTCACCTTATGAGAGATACCGTATTTCTTCATTAAGCTCTCGAATGGTCTATTACAAAAGTGTGAGCCCCCATCACTAATGATGGCTCGAGGCGTTCCGAATCGAGAAAGGATGTTTTCTTTTAGGAATTTAATGACCGTGCGATGGTCATTCTTTCGACACGGAATCGCTTCGACCCATTTAGTGACATAATCCACGGCGAGCAAAATATACAGATTTCCAAACGATTGGGGGAATGGTCCCATGAAATCGATGCCCCAGCAATCAAATGCTTCAATGATAAGAATGGGATTCAAAGGCATCATATTTCGATGGGACAATGCTCCCAATTTCTGACAACGCTCACAAGCTTTGCAAAACTCATGAGTGTCCCTAAACATAGTGGGCCGCTAAAAGCCACACTGCAGAATCTTGGCCGTGGTCTTTTTAGCAGAAAAGTGACCGCCACAGGCCTCTGAGTGACGAAAGGAGATGACGCTCGATGCTCATCGTCTAGTACACATCTCCTTAGAATTAGGTCTTGGCAATATTTAAATAAGTAAGGATCATCCCAGAAAAAGTTGCGCACCTCGGTGAAGAATTTCTTCTTATCTTGCGCCGTCCACTGTGTCGGTATGGCACCTGTAGCAAGATAATTAGCAATATCAGCGAACCAAGGTGAATGGGAGACTCTGAACAGTTGTTCATCAGGGAACATGTCATTGATATGGGTCGCCTCAAGGGAATCAGAGGTATTAAGGCGAGAAAGGTGATCGGCCACTACATTCTCTACTCCTTTTTTATCTTTAATTTCCAAATCAAATTCTTGGAGTAGAAGGATCCATCGTATCAAGCGGGGCTTAGAATCATTCTTAGAGAGAAGATACTTCAGTGCCGCATGATCTGTATAGATAATGATCTTGGATCCGATCAAGTAGGACCTAAATTTGTCCAAGGCGAACACTACAGCTAAGAGTTCCTTTTCCGTAGTCGAGTAGTTCACTTGGGCAGAATTTAAAGTTCTACTTGCGTAATGAATGATGTAGGGCCTCTTATCTTTTCTCTGGCCTAGAACCGCCCAAAGAGCATAATCAGAAGCGTCGCACATAAGCTCAAAAGGAAGGCTCGATCGGGTGGTGCATGATAGGTGCGATGGTTAACGTGCCTTTAAGCTTGGTGAAAGCTTCCTGGCATTGCTCAGTCCACTCGTACGGAGCATCCTTTTGAAGAAGATTACATAAAGGGCGAGAGAGAAGACTAAAGTCCTTTATGAATCTCCTGTAAAATCCTGCGTGTCCTAAGAAGGATCGCACGTCTCTGATGTTCTTGGGTGGAGGTAGGTTAGATATAAGATCGATTTTTGCCTTATCTACCTCGATTCCTTTGGACGAGATGATATGCCCAAGGACAATTCCCTTCTGAACCATGAAATGGCACTTCTCCCAATTAAGTACCAAGTTCTTTTCTTCACATCTTTTCAGCACACATTTAAGACTTTCCAAGCACTTGCTGAAAGATGGACCGTAAATAGAGAAATCGTCCATGAAGACCTCTAGATATTGCCCTACCATATCAGAAAAGATACTAAGCATACATCGCTGAAAGGTGGCAGGGGCATTACATAGTCCGAATGGCATCCTTCGATAGGCAAAGGTGCCGTAGGGACATGTAAATGTGGTCTTTTCCTGGTCTTCAGGGGCTATCTCTATCTGGTTGTAGCCCGAATACCCGTCAAGGAAACAGTATTAGGAATGACCAGCTAACCTTTATAGGATCCGATCAATGAATGGTAAAGGAAAGTGGTCTTTCCTCGTGACGGTATTCAACTTCCTGTAGTCAATGCACATTCTCCAACCAGTAGTGACTCTAGTTGGCACGAGTTCATTATTAGCATTGGCTACGATGGTGATTCCGGACTTCTTAGGGACTACTTGAGTTGGACTCACCCATTGACTATCAGATATAGGGTATATAATACCCACGTCCAATAGTTTAAGAACCTCGGCCTTAACCACTTCCTTCATGTTGGGATTTAGTCTACGTTGTGGTTGCCGAGCGGTTTTTGCATTATCCTCAAGGTATATGCGGTGAGTACAAATCGAGGGATCGATTCCCTTGAGGTCCGCTATCGTCCATCCCAGGGCTCCTTTATGTTCAATGAGAGTAGAAATGAGCATACTCTCCTGTTCTTTCTCCAGGTGGGCAGAAATCACCACCGGGAATGTCTCATCTTGATCTAAATAGACATATTTCAAATCAGATGGCAAATGTTTTAGGTCAAGCTTCGGCAGCTTGAGGTTAGACGGTAGAGGCACTACATCGGTTTGTGGCAATTCTTCGAATTGTGGTCTCCATCGGTTAACTTCAAGTACCGGTGCAGTATCAAGCAAGGCGCACGTCTCCCTAATCATGTCATCATCAAAATCATGGGAGTGGGCCAGGCACGTCTCTAGATGGTCGGAGGATAAGGTCAGAGGTGTCGTATCTTCCACGAAAGAGTCAATCATGTTAATATCGTGGAAATCGTCATCATCCTCTGAGTTGCTGCCGTTATTGAAAAAGATGTTTGACTCCAATGTCAAATTTCCAAAAGACATAGTCATGATACCATTCCTGCAATTGATAATTGCATTTGACGTGGCAAGGAATGGGCGACCAAGAATGACGGGAATCTGAGTGCTCATGTTATTGATGGGTTCGGTGTCCAGGATGATAAAGTCTACAGGGTAGTAAAATCTATCAACTTGGACCAACACATCCTCAATTATCCCTCTTGGTACACGAACAGAGCGATCAGCAAGTTGTAGTGTGGTTAGGGTGGGTTTTAATTCACCCAAACCTAACTGTTTGTATACCGAGTAGGGAATCAGATTGACGCTCGCTCCTAAGTCAAGAAGTGCGTGATCAATTCGATGGTTCCCGATTACACATGATATGGTTGGGCTACCGGGATCCTTGAATTTCTGCGGCACGTCTTGCTTCAGGATGGCACTCACTTTCTCAGTCAAGAAGATTTTCTTTTGAATAATTTTCCGTCGCTTGGTCGTGCATAAGTCTTTTAGGAATTTGGCATATGAAGGTATCTGTTTAACGACATCAAGTAGAGGAATGTTGACTTTCACCTGTTTCAACACCTCTAGGATATCCTGAGAGTTAGAGAGAGGTTTTGGTGAAACCAACCGTTGGGGGAATGGAGCAACTGGCTTCTCTAGAAGTTTCGGTTCCACTTTTTGTGGGGCATCAGTGGATCCATCATTGTTGTCCTCTTCTGGTTCTTGAGGCTTTTCGGGCCTAACCGGAAGAGTTTTATCAATGATCTTCCCACTCCTAAGAGTGGTGATGGATTTAGCATGTCCCATCTGATTTGAAGAGCTGGGATCATTATTCTCGTATTGCGGTTTAGGATTGGGGAGGGTTTGTGCAGGAAGCATCCCCTTTTCTATAACCGTCATACGAGAATCTATCTTTTGCATAAAATCTGTAATTCCCCACATTGCCTGAGCCAGCTCTTGTATGGGATTTTGAACCGGTTCCTCTTGAGGTTTCACTTGATTTGGATTTTGATTGAAGAAACCTGGAGGAGTCGCCGTTTGTCCATTCCTCCAACTAAAGTTTGGATGATTTTTCCAGCCAGGATTGTATGTGTTGGAGTTAGGTCCAGTAAAAGGTCTTTGATAGTTGTTTACGACATTGGCTTGTTCATTCAACACTCCTCGAAAGGCGGGTATTGTAGGACAATTTTCAGTTGTGTGAATGTTGCAATCACAGATGCCGCAAACAATTTCATTGACCTTATCCTTCTTTCCTTCCATGGCCTCAACTTTCCTTATGAGCGTAGTCACTTTACACTTGAGATCATCCTCTTCTTTCAAGAGATATAATCCACCTTTCTCCTTTAATTGAGTCGGCCTAGACGTGGTGTTCGACTTTGGGTAATAGTCCCAAGATTGTGTTTTTTCAGCCAAACTATCGAGGTAGTCCCATACCTCGTCGACATCTTTATTAATGAACTCTCCATTACACATTGTCTCGACCATTTGGCGCATGGAAGATGTCAGTCCATCATAGAAAAAATTTGTAATGCGCCACGTTTCAAATCCGTGTTGTGGGCATGAACTGACCAAATCTTTGAACCTTTCCCAACATTGAAAGAATGTTTCATCTTCCTTTTGGGCAAAGTTCATAATCGCTTTTCTGAGGGTAATCGTTTTATGATGTGGGAAGAATTTTTTTATGAATTCCCTCTGCATGTCGTTCCATGTGCCAATGGATCTAGGACGCAGTGAATGTAACCACGTCTTAGCTTTCTCTTTTAAGGAAAAAGGAAAGAGTTTCAGCCTAATTGTATCTTCAGATACATTAGGAAAACATAATGTAGCTATTATTTCATCGAACTCTTTCAAATGTAAATATGGACTTTCAGATTCAAGTCCATGGAATTTGGGAAGGAGTTGGATAACTCCTGGCTTGATGTCCATTTGTCCTGTGTTTTCAGGAAAAATCATGCATGAGGGCGTACTCACTCCCGCCGGTTGTAGAAAATCTCATAAAGTACGAGGCGGGGGTGCCTGTTGCACCTCATTCTCATCTTGGGTATCCTCCACCCTGGGTGGAAGTAGAGGAGGTTGGTCTTCAGCCATAACTTCACTTAACTCAGGGGATTTCGAGTGGTGTCTAGTCCTGCGATGGATAGTCAACCCCTCAACCAATCCTCCTTCAGTCAAGAGACGTCGAGTGTCGTCACGGGCCCACTTGGGCATGAAAAACACTCGCAGCCCTCGATTAAAAACCTAATCCTAAGAAAGGAAAAGAAAATCTAGAAAGAAAGAGAGAGTTGGAAAGAAATTACCAAATTGGAGTCCTAAGTTAAAAACCTGCAAAATAAAACAAAAATAAGTTAGATTCCTAAAAAGAGAAGAAAAATAACAGTAAATTAATTTCTAAAAGAAGGAATTCTTAAAAGAAAGTGGAAATTTCTAAAGTAAATTAGGAAAGATCTAAACTAGAGAGTAGATTATTAAAAGAGGACTGAAAGATAGGGAGTAGGGAAAGAGCTTACCAAATTAGAAATTTCTATCTTAAAGGCCTACAAAATAAGAAGGTTAGTTCCTAAAAAATATTCTAAAAATAAATTAGGAAAATAAATTAGATTCTAAAAGTGCTAGAATTAGAAAATTTCTAAAATTTAAACCCTAATTCTAAAAATATGAAAAAGTAGAGAGATTAGGAAGGAATTACCAATTGAGAAACTTATGTCCAGATCCTATAAAATAGGAAACAAGTTAGTTTTGAACTCAAATAGAAATAAATAAATAAATAAATAAAACTAAGGTTAGTGAAATCCTAATCTTAAACTAATCCTAAAACCAATTAATTTCAGAAAATCGTAACCGTCAGTCCCCGGCAACGGCCCCAAAAACTTGTTCACTCCCCAAGTGCAGGGTTGTGATGTAGTAATAAACTCGGTAAGACCGAGGTCGAATCCACAAGGACTGATACCTGTACATTATCTGAAACCAAGTAGAACTAGAACTAGACTAAGATGTGATTTAAACCAAAGAGAAATTGAAGAATAATTGTGGAATAGTTATCTAAAACTTTAAGGAATTCAGAGAAAGGAAACTAGGGATTCAGAGGATCCACTTGTAGAGATCAGGGAGATCTTATGCCAGTATCACAAATTATGGAAATTCACTGAACTGCCATTGATATAGGTTTCAAGAGATGAAAGGTATATGAATTAGAATGGATTCCATCATCTAACCATGCCCAGGAGACAAAGTAAACATCAGGATTAAACTAATTACCAACCAATCAACAATGTATGAAGATCAGGAAGGGTACTGTCATCCTACCATGCCCATGGGACAATGATGAACAACAGGGGTTCCTGACTTCATAAACATTAAAAGAGAAAGAGAAATATTCAAAGCCATTGCAAATCCATTGTAATTTCAGTCACAACAGACCATTAAATACTGAGAAAATATTCCTTGAATTATCAACTTAAAAATCAAATTAAGTTCAGAAATTTTAAATTAAATGCATAGAATAAACTCTCCCATCTCGTTACAGGCTTCACCTCTTAGCCCTAGCTAAGAAGTTTAGCCACGCATGGTTGGCTATCAAAAACAACAAAATAAAACTAAAAAGGAAAAGAACCGAATAAGCAGGAAAAAGAAATAACCCACTTCCACGTTCAGCCTTCCTTCAACGAGAACTCCTCCGCTGCCTGTCACTCTCTCTCAGACGTGCAGCAGCAGGCAAGCCTTCCTTTCTCTCCTCACGCTGCCAGACGACCCAAACTCTCAAGCCCAAAACGTGCAGCAGCAACCCACCATTCTTCTTTTCTTCTTCACGCTGATCCCGTTCCCTGGCCTCCAAGCATACCCCCCTCTCTCTCGATCACACGCTCCTTATAGAGCTGTCCTCCGAGAGTCCTACCGGAAATAGGACGCGGAGATACTTCTTACGCAGCCAGGACCAGCGGAGAGCTGGAGTCCGCAAACAAGCCAGCTGGAAGCTTTCTCTACGCGGCGTGCGAAACAGGGACGGTTCCGGTTCGACGCTGGTGATGATGGGCCCCAATTATAGTATTTCTTTCGAAAATCAGAGCCGTTTAATGTATCTGTAGGACCGATTTAGGCCATGAGCTAAAATCTGGAATGAATCCAAATCTTAGGTGGGCCGCAATATCAATCAACGTGGCGTCCTTTCCTCCCATCTTCCAATCTTGCTGTTGTGCATGGTTGCAAAAGAACACCATGGTTCTTGTTGAAATCATTCCTTGGACCCATTGGACAGCTCGGATCATCCATCTAGATGATCCTTGTGGGCCACAAGAATCCAACCGGAGCCCCTGTTTTCGATTTTTTCGTCTCTGCTTCGGATTCCACGGAAGTATAATAATCAGTGGGGCCACTAGGGAAATCTTCTAGAAAATCAGCTCCGTCCATTAGCTTCCTTTCAAAAATCCATTAGGGAGTGGTTGGTTTTGAATTGTCTTATGCGTGGCCCACAAGAATTTTCTCACTGCCGTCCATCCTCCGTTTTGACGGTTGAATTCTGATATATGACATCTCCTAAGATTCTGTCACCTAGGCGTTAGCAATGCAGCCTTTGAGATCTAAATGAACAGCCTGGATCTTTTAATCACATGATGAGTGGGGCCCACTAAGCAAACCGACGGACGGACGTTCGTCATGCTGTTGCAAAATTTGAGTAATTTGAGTTTGAGTCGGTCAGCGCCTGCTGACCGACTTTGAGTGCACGGGTGCACTGCTGGTGCACTTGCAAACTGTATACATTCACTGCACATGGGGTCCATCATGGTGTACGTACAAAATCTCCTCCGTCCATCTGGTTCTTCACATGATTTAAGGCGTCGAGACCGAAGATGAGGTGCATCCAGAGATCAGGTGGGCCCCAGATCAGTAAATTGTGGGCTGAAATGTCCGTTGGACCACTTCCACACGATCCAATGGATGAAATTTTATGTGTACGGTTCATTTATGGTCCTCAGGCCACGTATGGAGTTTCGAACTGATCAGATGGTGGGAACCCTATGATCTTGCATTTTGGACACTTTTCAGGCCACTTGAGCTTCGATTCCTCGATTTCTGCGGACCCCTGGTATATAATTTCGTCGCTCTTGGTCTTCTGGAGTCTGTCCCCTGCTTTAGTGTCATCGGATCGGTAAATCCATGCTTTTTAGTGTCCTTTCCCAGTCCAAGCTCATGAAGACGCCCTGCATCACAAATACAATTAAATTAGGCTATTAAACGGTGTCATGCTTGTGAATCCATACAATAAATGGGTCTGATATGCAATATTTGACCCTCAACATAATGTCACTCAGATCCCTCGAACAGAAACACTATAGCTAAAAGTTCCTTTTCCGTAATAGAGTAGTTCACTTAGGCATGATTTAGAGTTCTACTTGCGTAATAAATAAGGTAGATCTTCTTTTCTTTTCTCTGGCCTAAAACCGACTTAAGATCATAGTCAGACATGTCGCACATAAGTTCAAAAGGAAGGCTCCAGTCAGGTGGCTACATGATAGGTGCAGTGGTTAACATGCCCTTGAGCTTAGTAAAAGCTTCGTAGCATTGCTCAGTCCACTCGTATGGTGCATCCTTTTGAAGTAAATTGCATAGAGGACGAGAGAGGTGACTAAAGTCCTTTATGAATCTTCTGTAAAACCCGGCATGTCATAGGAAGGATCGTACGTCTCGTATGTTCTTGGGTGGAGGTAGGTTAGAGATAAGATCAATTTTAGCCTTATCTACTTCAATTTCCTTAGACGAGATGATGTATCCAAGGACAATTCTCTTACGAACCATGAAGTGGCACTTTTCCCAATTCAGTACTAAGTTCTTTTCCTCGCATCGCTTCAGCAAATTTTTCAAAATTTCTAAACATTCACTGAAGGATGGACCAAAGACCAAGAAGTCGTCCATGAAAACCTCTAAATATTACCCCACCATGTCAGAAAAAATACTCAACATGCATCGCTGAAATGTGGCGGGGGCATTACAGAGCCCGAATGGCATCCTTCGGTCAGCAAAGTTGCCATAAAGACATGTAAATGTCGTCTTTTCCTGATCTTCAAGGGCTATCTTGATCTGATTGTAGCCTGAATAACCGTCGAGGAAGAAATAGTAAGAGTGACCAGCTAGCCTTTTTAAAATTTGATTGATAAAGGGCAAAGGAAAGTGGTCCTTCCTCGTGACGGTATTCAACTTCTTATAGTCAATGCACATTCTCCAACCAGTAGTGATCCTAGTTGGCATGAGTTCATTATTGGCATTGGCTACGATGGTGATTCCAGACTTCTTGGGAACCACCTGAGTTGGACTCACCCATTGGCTATCGGATATTGGGTATATGATACCCACATCCAATAGCTTAAGAACTTCGGCCTTAACCACTTTCTTTATGTTTGGATTTAGTTTACATTGTGGTTGTCGTGAGGTCTTCACATTATCCTCAAAATGAATCTAGTGAGTACAAATTAAAAGGGTCAATTCTCAACCATCCAAGGGCTCCATTATACTTAATGAGAGTAGCTATGAGCATACTCTCTTATTCTTGATCAAGATGGAAAGAAATCACCACCAGGTATGTCTCATCTTGACCTAAATAGACATATTTCAAATTAGATGAAAAAGGCTTTAGGTCAAGTTTCGGTGCTTTGAGGTTAAACGGTAAAGGCACTACATCAGTTTGGGGCAATTCTTCAAATTGTGGCCTTCACCGGTTAACTTCAAGTACCAACACAGTATCAAGCATGGACCCTATCTCCCTAATCATTTCATCATCAAAATCATGGGAGTGGGCTAAGCACGTCTCTAAAGGGTCAGAGGATAAGGTCAAAAGTGTTCTATCTTCCATGAAAGAGTCAATCATATTAATGTCGTGGAAATCGTTATCATCCCCTAACTGTTTGCCCGTATTGAAAAAGATATTCAACTCAAATGTAATATTTCCAAAAGACAAACTCACGACTCCATTCCTGTAATTGATTATTGCATTTGATGTGGCAAGGAATGGGCGACCAAGAATGACTGGAATTTGAGTGCTCATGTCCATGATTGGTTAAGTATCCAGGACGATAAAATCTACCGGGTAGTAGAATTTGTCAACCTTGACCAACACATCCTTAATTATCCCTCTCGGTACATGAACTGAGGGATCAGCAAGTTGTAATGTGGTTCGAGTGGGTTTCAATTCACCCAACCCTAGCTGTTTATAGATCGAGTAAGGAATCAGATTTACGCTTGCTCCTAAATCAGGAAGTACGTGCTCAATGCAGTAATTTCCAATTACACAAATAATGGTTAGGCTACCAGGATCGTTGTATTTCTATGGTACATCTTGCTTTAGGATAACACTCACTTTTTCAGTTAAAAAAATTTTATTTTGAATATTTTGTCGTCTTTTGGTCGTACATAAGTCTTTTAGAAATTTAACATATGAAGGTATTTGTTTAACCGCATTTAGTAAAGGAATATTGACCTTCACTTGTTTCAACACCTCTACAATGTCCTGAGAGTTAGAGAGAGATTTTGGTGCAATCAACCGTTGGGGGAATGGTGCAATCGTCTTGCCTTGAAGTTTTGATTCTAACTCTTGTGGAGTGTTGCTAGGTCTATCAGTTTCATCTACTTTCGCATCCTTAAAATTTTCAGCCGTTGTTGGAATAGATTTATCAATTATCTTCTTGCTCCTAAGAGTGGTGATAGACTTAGCTTGCTCCATTTGATTTAAAGAGCTTGGTTCACTTATTTCGTATTACGGTTTAGGATTGGGAAAGGTTGGACTCGAAGAATCCCTTTTTCCCCAATTGAATTTTTTGTCTCATACCCTTGTATGGCCTTTAAAAGGTCTTGAAGGGTTTGCAATATACTTTGAGTGATAAGCTCTTGGTTTTGAATATGTTTCCAGACCAGATCTTTTTGAGGTTTCCCTAATTCAAGAATTGGGTAGGGATTCCTTGAGGAGTAGCAGTTTGACCATTCCTCTAACTAAAGTTCAGATGATTCTCCAACTAGGATTGTATGTGTTAGAGATGGGTCCACTGAAAGGTCTTTGGTAGTTATTCACGGCATTCGATTGCTCGTTCAATGCCTCTTGAAAAGAAGGTATCGTTGGGCAATTTTCAGTTGTATGTATGTTGTAAGCACAAATACCGCAAACAACTTCCTTAGCCTTATCCTTCTAAAGTTTCATGGCCTTGACCTTTCTTACAAGACTGGCCACTTTAGCATTTATATCATCATCCTCTTTCAGCAAGTATATCCCACCTCTCTCCCTTGCTTGAGTCTGCTTAGATGTGGTGCTAGGTTTTGGGGTGATGTCCCATGATTGTGCGGTTTCAACGAGTTTGTCAAAGTAATCCCACACCTCATCAACATTCTTGTTCATGAATTTTCCATTGCACATCATCTCGACAAATTAGCGCATGGAAGATGTCAGTCCATAATGGAAGAAAGTTGTTATGCCCCACATTTCAAAACCGTGTTGTGGGCATGAACTGATGAGATCCTTGAACCGCTCCCAACATTGGAAGAATGTTTCATCTTCCTTTTAGGCGAAGTTCATGATCGACTTCCTAATGGTGTTCGTCTTATGGTATGGAAATAATTTTTTTTATGAACTCCTTCATCATGTCATTCCATGTGCCAATAGATCGCGGACATAGTGAGTGCAACCACATCTTAGCTTTCTCTTTAAAGGAGAAAGGAAAGAGTTTTAGCCTGACCGTGTCTTCAGACACGTTAGGAAAGTATAAAATGGCTATAACCTCGTCAAACTCTTGCAAGTGCAATTATGGACTTTTAGATTCAAGTCTAAGGAACTTTAGAAGGAGTTGGATCACTCCAGACTTGATATCCATGTTTCCTGTGTTTCTTGAAAAAACCATACAAGAAGGGGTGCTCACCCCCGCCGGTTGTAAGTAATCTCATAAAGTACGAGGCGGGGGTGCATAGTCAACCTCATTCCCATCATGGACTTCTGCAACTTGAGGTTGCGGTTGATTCATTGGTTAATTTATAGGTTGATTTGCAGTCATAACCTCAATTAACTCTGAAGATCTTGAGTGGTGTCTAATCATCTGATGGATAAATAACCACTTAACTAATCCTCATTCACTCAAAAGACATCGAGTGTTGTCACGGACCCACTTGAGCATGAAATACTCTCAGCCCTCGATTTCATATTCCAGCCTAAACCTAAAAGAAAGAAGGGAAAGAGAAATCTAGAAATAGAAAGAGAGAGGGAATTAGAAAGAAGTTACTAAATTAGAAGTTCATAAATTAAGATCTTGCAAAACAAAAAAAAACAAGTCAGTTTCCAAAACAAAAATTCTGAAATTAGAAAGTTTTTGAAAACAAAAATAAAAAGATGAGTTAGTTTCTAAAAATAATAATAAGAAAGCAACCTAGTTTCTAAAAACGAAAAAGGAAAGTTTCTAAAAACAGAATTAGAAATCTAAGTTAGTTTCTAAAATAATTCAGAAAAACCCTAACCTAAAAATAGAAAGTAGAAAAACCCTAATCTTAACCTAATTCCAAAACTAGCTAATCTCAGAAAAAAGCAACTGTTAGTCCCTGGCAACAGCGCTAAAAACTTGTTCATAACCCCAAGTGTAGGGTCGCGATGTAGTAATAATCTCGGTGAGACCGAGGTCAAATCCACATGGACTAATCTTGTGTGTATTCTGAAAGTAACTAGAACTAGAACTAGAAGAAGATGTGAATCTAAATCTGAATTAATTGTGAGAGTAATTGTGATTAAAGTGATTAAAACTAACAAATTCAAATATGGTAACTAGGGTTTCTAAGGATCCACTTGTAGAGATCAGGGGGATCTATGCTTGATTCAATGACACAACTGGAATCAGAGTCCCATCTTATCCAGTTGGAAGATATCTCAGTAAAATGAAATCTGAACTTCCTTTGACCTAATTATTAATGGATGAGAGGTATGAGAATTTGAAGTGATTCCATCACAAAACCATGCCCAGGAGACAAGGCAAACAATAGGATTTACCAATCCCACAACCAACCATAAGAGAATTGAGAAGATTAGGTAGGATTTCATCACCCAACCATGCCCATGGGATGATAGTGAACAACAAGATTTCCTAATTTCACAATCTCAATACATGAAAAGAACATACTCAAAGCTATCGCAGATCTATTGTAATTTGAGTCACAACAAACAATTAAAAACTGAAAGTATTTCTTAAGAATCAAACTAGAATCAAAGAGAGTTCAACATAAACATGAATCAAAGCAATAAAAAACATCCCATCACATTACAAGCTTCACCTCTTAGCCCTAGCTAAGAGGTTTAGCCAACCATAGACATGATTGAACTAAAATCTCTTAAGAAAAGCATAAAGACGACTGAGGAAGAGGAAGAAAAACTCTTGGTGATGGCTTCTCCACGCTTTTGTTCCACTCCTTAAACCCTAGAAGATGCCTAGGGATGCCCTGTGCACTCCTATTTATAGTTGTGCATCACCTCCTTTCGCACTAAGTTGGAAAATTTCAAAAATCGCCTCAAATTTACGCAGTCTGCGCAACATCTGCGTAACCCTCGACTAGTCGAGGACAGCCTTCGACTGGTCAAGGGTCACCTTTGACTGGTTGAAGATCTCCTTCGAATGGTCAAGGATGACAAGAATTTAGAGGATTTAGTCGCCAGAGTTCGAGTCGAGGAATCTTCGACTAGTCGAGCTGGATTCTTCAACTGGTCGAGGATGGGCTTAGACTAGTCGAAGGATGCAGATTTTTAGGGTTCCTTTTCTTCACTTCAAGTCTTCAATGCTCTTCATTCCTCACTTGGTTTTCTTGGATCTTTGGCATGTGAATTCTTCATTTTTGGTCCTCTGAGATCTAACCTTTGGCTTGGTGATTCTTGAGCGTTAAATCCATACTTTTAGCATCCTTTGCAATCCAAGCTCTTAAATTCACCTTGCAATACAAACATGATTAAAATAGAACATTAAGTATTATCATGTTCATAAAACCAAGTAATAAATGGGGGATAATATGCAATATTTGACCCTCAACATCTCCCTGCTGAATTCCTTTGCTATTTATAGCCTCGATCTGGTCATTTGGATTCTTTTCACATCCTGACAGTTGTTAAAACCGTATTACACGTTTCAACTCTTCTTGCCTATAATCCTTCCATTTGTCTTGTAACCGCTTTTACATGATCATTCTTCAATCGACCACTTAATGGATGATATGTTGTTGCTCAATGTGCTCCAGTTGTACTATTGAAAATGCTCTTCGTATATCCCAATAGATCTCCAAATACACCATGGAAATCCATCCAGATCACACGTAACTCACTCTAATTGACTTTCACAGGAATTGGCAACAATGGGGATGGATGGGATGAAGGGAAAACACAAAATTTAAATTGATCCAAAACTTCTGCCATTCACAATAAGTTTTTAATGGTGGGAATTCAATCCCCACTGTGTGGTCCACTTGAACCTTAGATCTACCTCATTTTTTTGTTTCATATCCTAAAATGATCAAAGAAAATGAATGGACGGCATGAATAAAACCCATACATCTTGTTCGGCCCCATAAAGCCTTGCCTAGACGGATTATGTCTAGGCAGTGGCATGACGCAATCTTCTTTCAGTATGGTGAGCCCTATAATGTTAGGCCTTAGGCAAAAATCTACTCAATCTACAACTACAGTGGACCATAGTTTTTTTAGTTTTATTTATTTATTTATTTCCGGGGGGGGGGGGACTACAATCTTAGTCTAGGTATTATACTCTTGAGAATTTTCTTTTAGTTAGCATGTTAGTGTACACCCCACAGTTAGCTCCACCTCACACCCCACTTAGGAATCAATATCATGAACTTAGTATGTAAATAAATAAATGCTAGAGGAAGGGCATAAACCTTCAAACTTGTGGTTAACATCCACAGGCTATAACCAACTGAGCTACTCCATCTCTTTATATGTATTTAAAAAAAAAAAAAAATCATTATGGATGATACTTAGGTAGTTAGGAATTACACAAAAATTGTGTTTGTAGCATACATGTATTCAAATTAAATTATTCAAATGATATCCCATTTTAGATGTACCAGGAACCAAATCTTGTGTTTATCTAAATGTGAAAATTAATTCACAAGGTTCAAGCCAACTTTTCCATTGAGGGATTATTGCTAGTTTTTTATATGCTACTATGATCAATTTCAAATAAGTTTGAGGCTTCCAAAGACCTCTTTTTAGGACTTTCAAATCTACCATATATGAGTAGTGGGGGTAACTGTATAAGTAGGGCGGGGAGCGTAGATAATTACTTGACAAGCGCAAACTTTACACCTTCTATTGTGTTACCCACATGCCTATCGAAAATCGGATGCCTCAAATCTATGTTGAAACAGGAGCCATCGACCGATCGACAAGTCGAAGGATATCAAAAATATTCATTTTTTTGGCAAAACTCTTTGGACAGTTTTTAGAGTTTTTGATAGGTCGAAAACTCTAATCTACAGGTTGACCCGACCGATCGACACATTTCGGCTAGTCGAATTGACAGGTCAGGGGATTACATAGTTTATGTAGTTTTGCATGATTTGTTTCTTTTTCCATTTTTGTTATATTTATGGGTGTAATTATGATTAGGGAAAGAAAAAGAGGTTGGACATGCTTAAGGGTTTGAGAGGGTTTTGGAGAGAGAAAAGGCTAGTTTCAAGTGAAAGGTCGTTATGGTTCGTTACGTTTATTAACACTATTGCAAAAAGGTGTGAGTTTATTTTCTAAAAAAGAAATTCAAGCTTTTTACCCACTTCAAACAATGGAAGGCGGTGGTCGAAAAATAGTCTGGGCGAAAGGTAAAAGTGTTGAGGATAGATAACAGCAGAGAATACACTTCTAGAGAATTCAATTGATTTTGTAAAGATGAAGGGATCGTGAGACAATACGGTGCGCCTCACATCAAAGCAGAATGATGTTGCTGAGTAGATGAATCAGACTCTCTTGGAGATGACCCGATGCATGTTAAATAATGTTAAGTTGGGCAAGAAAATGTGGACTTGGCCGTTAAAATGGCTTATTACTTAGTGAATCGGTTCCTTTCTACGGCTATTGATTGTAAAATTCTAGAAAAAGTGTGGAGTGGTCAACAGGAGGAATACTTGGTGCTGCGAGTATTTAGTTATGAGGCTTACTCTCATGTACCGTCAATTGAGAGAGATAAGTTGGACCCAAGGGTAAAAAGTATATCTTTATCTACTATGATGATGGTGTGAAGGGGTACATGTTATATGACTTGGTCACACAAAAAATTATCCTTAGTCGTGACATCAAATTCATTGAGGGATATTCCTTCTTTTACAAAGATGAGCATAAGGGAGTAGAAAAGTCGGTTGTGGACGTTCAGATAAAGAAAGATGAGACACGAGTTAATACTGAGACATAAACAGAGGTATAAGAATGGGCCGAGCAGCCACCTATGAGAATGAATCCACCAAGGGATCGTAGGTTACCAGCGAAATACAGGGATGAATCGAATGTTGCATTTGCCCTCGTTACGGATGAGGGGGATTTGTCTACTTTTAAAAAGACTCTTGATGATGTAGACGCCGAAAAGTGGAAAGCAGCAATGTATGATGAAATAGACTCCTTGTATAAGAATGAGACATGGGAGTTGGTGGAGCTTCCTATCGGTCATAAAGTGATCAGGAGTAATTAGATCTTTTAGAAAAAAATAAGATCGGTACAAGGCAAAGTTGGTAATGAAGGGATATGCTTAGAGAGAATGTGTCAACTTCACTAAGATCTTTGTGCCTGTGGTGAAGTAAGTATCTATCAAATTCGTATTGGCACTGCTTGCCCAATATAATCTTGAGTTCAAATAGATGGATGTGAAGACTACTTTACTACATGAGGAATTAAAAAAGCATATTTACATGAACCAACCAAAATGATTTAAAATATAAGAGGTAGAGAACAAGGTTTGTAGGTTGAAGAGGTCGTTGTATGGCTTGAAATAGTCACCTAAGTAGTGGTATAAGAAATTTAATTCTTTTATGATGAGTCAGAGGTTTACTAGGAGTGAATATGATCATCGTGTCTATTTCAAGACATGGTGTAATGTGAAGTTCATTATCTTTGTATTGTATGATGATGACATGCTTATCTCTAGTCATAACATGTTTGAGATCGACATACTAAAGGCTCAACTATCAGTGACATTTGAGATGAAAGATCTGGGGGCTACAAAGAGGGTTCTCGGTATTAAAATACACAAACACAAGAAGTGGAGCAGGCTATGGTTATCTCAAGATGAATACCTTGAGAAGATTTTAGTGAAGTATGGGATGAACAAGGTAAAGTCAGTCAGTGTTCTCCACATAGCTCATTTTTAACTTTCTTATGAGCAGTGTCCTGAAATGGATGAAGAAAAGAAGGTTATATCTTGTGTCTTATTCGAGTATGGTTGTCACTTTGATGTATGTCATGGTCTGCACGAACCAGATATTTCACTTGCGGTGGGTGTTATTAGCAGATACATGTCTAAACCCAACAAGCAACCCTGGGAGGCAGTGAAATGACTACTTCAATATATTCAAAGTATGTTGAAATACATCCTAACACAAACAAAGATAGAGTGAAGATGGAGTGTGCACGAGAAGCGATGATTGTGGAGCTATGATGGAGACGAAGTAGAGATAGAGGATTAAAAATGGTGTGTTGCAGCATGACGATTAGAGTCATTGTGGATATCGTTGAAAATTAGATGCCTCAAATTTACGCTGAAACAGGGACCATTAACTGATCAACAGTTTGAGTCAAATTGACAATACTCTCTGGACAGATTTTAGAATTTTTGACAGGTAGAATAATCTGGTCTACAGGTCGACCCGACCAATCGACGTATTTCAATTGGTCGAATTGACAGGTCGATGGATTGGGCAATTTGCACAATTTTGTGCAATTTATTTCTATTTCCAATTTTTTCTTATATTTATGGGTGTAATTAGGATTAAGTAAGAAAGAGACTAGATGTGCTTAAGAGTTTGAGTGGGTTTTAAGGAGAGAAAAGGCTAGGGTTTTTCTCTTAGGGCATTGATCGGTAAGGTTTCATCTCTTGTAATTTGTTATTCATAATGCATTATCGTTTTGTGCTATGGTTTTTTCTTGCAAGGGTTTTTCCACATAAATTCATATTGTTCTCTGTTGGATTTGCTTGTGTGATTATGATTACTTTGTTTGATTTCTCTCTATGTGCTTCTCCGAGTCCCAACAATGCCTTCTGGTGTGTCTCTTGTCCAATCAACAATTGACATGGCGCTATGCACCAATTGGATTGCATTGTGTCAATAATTTCGCATAATAGAAGGAAATCAAGTTGTTAATAATCGGGCCTATAGAGCTTGGGAGAAAGCAATTGGGCTATAGAGATTTGGAAGATAGGTGATATTTACAGGGAGGTGATGGGTTATGGATTTTAGGGTTTTTCTTTTGGCATTGGCAAAGCCGCTAGGTTGAGATGCAACTGAATTCCGGTGAGAGTATCAAAAGCTTGATTACAGTTTCTTTGATACCATATAAAGTGAAAAATTTTACCTTGATGATTTTCATCGGAGGAATGATCGTTTTATAGAAAAATACAAGCTAAAAATACAATATAAAATAATCATACAAGTGCTAAATAAAAAACTTAGTCCTGAACGGAAATCATATTGAAGAAAGTTCTCTCCTTTTCCGCATTGCATACTATCTCACTAAGAACTTATGCAAGAAGCGTTCCATCTATCCAGCATGCGCTAGTAAGCACATCGCAAGGTAGGATTTCCCCGGCATTCCTTGGCCCGCTGGCTCAACTAATGTAGTGAAGCACTTAGTTGCACCAACATGGGTCCGTGCTACGGACCCCAAACAATGTTGTACATTGTACAAATCAGTGTTAGGAATGGTTGCATACTGATTGTCATGCATTGTAAACCATCTGGTAGAAGGCAGTGAACAGAAGGCTTCTTGGCCACATTTAATGCACATTGCATGTACGAATAATGACAAAATTAAAAAATAAAAACATTAAGAATTAAAATTTTCCCCGACGATGCAACGGTTGAACCCCAGTGCAAGCAGTTGGTTTAACCTACGACTCTGACTGTTCAAGATAGTGGTTTAACCAAGTTGAATGATCTGGTGATGTGATCCTCAGTTTATTGTTAACTATGTCAAACCATTGCATGAACTTGGCACGTGATCAGTGGTGGTTACGTGCACCTTTGAGTGAGTTGGTAGAAACAGGTGACAGTTGTGTGGGGCATTGAAATTGCTAATGTAGCACACACAGACCAGAGGCCAATAGGTGCTTTAATAGGCCAGCGTCCATTTGTAACAGACATATGGCCCAACCTACATGTCTACATAAACCAGGGTCAACACATATTAGATGCATGCCAGCCACATGTCTAACACGTGTCAGCAAGTCGCATGGGATGCATGCATACCGCCCACCTGCCTGACACGTATCATCAGGTAATGTTGGATGCATGAATGTCAGCCAGCTAGCTAACATGTATTAGCCTATGGCAACCCCTAAGAGTGCCCACTCTTGCACGTGGTAACAGTTCTCCCCTTATGTAAAGGGAGAGAAGAGGGGGTGTTGAATATAAACGCACCAGAGAACCAAAGAAAGAAAAACAGAGTGAGAGAGAGAAAAAGACAATGGGAGAGGAGAGAAATTTTTGTTCATGTGCCACGTGGGTGCAGGGCATAGAAAAGTTCTCCTCCTAATCTTGCTCGAGGTTGTGTGCGTTGGCACATCATCATCCCTATCGAATTAGGTAAGTGAATTGGCTCGTCTTCTCTGTGTAGTTGATTTTAGCGAGCTGCTAATTTTTATGTTTTGGCCCTCAACTCGGTCGTGTAATTGCATCGTTTGATCCACAATTATAGTAATGGATCCAACCCACAATGTGTCTGTTTGCCCATATAGTGATATCAGAGCGACAATTGGTGTGGTTTCAACAAAGGAAAGTAAAAAAAAATTCATTTTTATATTATCCGCACAAATCGCTGCATGGGAATACGCAACAATTAATAATAAAATAGAATAAAATATTTTCTTAGCCCCATCGCTCGATGGTGGCCCACGTCGTCATATTATTTATTTGGTATTGTAATAATTTTATAAGTTTTTGATAATTTATTGAGGGCGCCACCTGGCTATTGCCGAGTAGGGATTCCTTTATTATCTTTTCGACTTTGATTGTTTTTGCTACACCCAATCGGGTAAGTGGAACTTTTGGACCAAATTGACAATGACTACCCCCGCATCAATTTGGTTAGGTGATGTTGCTGTCTTTAAACCATTGATGATGATTGCACATGAATAAAATTTTTAAAAAATAAAAAATAAAAAATGTCTTGAATGTATTTTTTTCAATTGATTGATATAAGACCCTCTCTCAACTGATGTAGTGATAAAATAATATCTAAATCAATTGTGGCTAACCTCATGAAATGAGAAAATTTTGATGGCAATAATTTTGATAACTGATAGAGAGCGTTAGAATTTTATTAAATGATGAAGATGTTTTGTATACACTAATGACTGTTAGGAAAAATCCACAAACAGATAATGAGGATTTGCCTATAAGGAAGCTAAATTTTGAGTTGCGGGAGTATAAGAAAGGGGGAAATAACAAAACAGTTATAAACATTCTTATTAGTTCCATGCATAAAGAATAGATAATGAGGATTTGCCTATAAGGAAGCTAAAATTTGAGTAGCGGGAGTATAAGAAAGGGGGAAATAACAAAACAGTTATAAACATTCTTATTAGTTCCATGCATAAAGATTTGATTCTCATTAATGAGATTTATGAAACAACCAAAGATATGTGGGATGCCCTGGTTAGTTCATATGCTACAATATCTAATTATAAGATAAGGATGACATAAATAGAATTTGATGCATATAGAATGATTATAAGATGCTCTATTAAACACCATATTAGGAAGATAGAACAAATGATGAACGATTTGCAAAACGTATGTTGTGTCATGACCGAAAACTAGAACATCATAGCTATGTTTCGATCTCTACCTGATCCCTAGGCTCACATAAAAGACATCATAAACCACAACGAAGCAATAAAAATGTTTGGAGATTTAGCACATCACTTAGAGCATGAGGTTGAATCTAGGGCCGTTTAGTTCAGCAGCAGTGTTATTTTTACTACAGAAAATCGAAAGAAATTTGATCAATCAATGAAAATATTTAGGAAATCAGGTAGAAAATATGCCCCCACTAGCCAATTCATTCTATTTTATCATCCACCCATTTCTCCTCATTTCTATCCACATTCACCTCGTTACCAAAACAGACTACCTCAACAGGTCCACCTCAAAATCGTCCATACCCAAATAGGCACCAACAAATCAAACCCTCACAACCATTGCAACCTCGGGATGTAAACATTGATCCCAAGCCACAAAGAAGAGAGAACATGAAAAGAGCCAGAGCACAAGATGATGGCTTGTGCTTTATGTGCGGAAAGTAAGGGCATTGGGTTAGGACTTGCCCTAATTTTTAAAAAAAAAAATGGAAATTTTCTATCCACTCATTAGTTGTGCTTATAAGTATTGATAGCTGATTTAAATGTTAATAAATGAATTGTGGATTTGGGGCAATAAAGAATATAACAAAGGATAGAGATGGCTTTGTGGACTTTCAGCCTATCCTACTTGGAAGTCACAAGGTGTACATTGGAAACAATGTGTCAAAGGATGTCATTAGAGTTGGTACATACCGCCTTGAGTTAGTGATGTGATGCTCTCTTCTACTTAAAGAGATTATATTTATGTTAGTCTTTGCGGAAGAGTGAGCCCTCAAGATCTAACGGTCTACATGATATGAGACTTCCATAAAGCCGAAGATGAACGGTCTAGATCTAGCGGTCCACCTAACCACTACTGGAGTAGATGGATCTAATCACCCCTCTGATTGTACAGTATAGATGGCATCAGATTACGATCTATGGCTTAGATCACCCCAAGGACAAGCTAAATGGACAAATATCAATCTATCACTTTCCTCTTTTTACTATCGTTTTTGCTTAATGTATTATTCACGAGAGTCTCTTTCCATTTATAAGGAAGGATGGGGAGTATGGATGAGACTAGAAATTATCCGGTCTTATCCCTATCTCCTCATCTAAATCTTCATTTAAAGTTGAATTTGAAATTCAACTTCAAACGGAAGAAAGAAAAATGATTAATAAAAAGGAGCCTAAACCTCACGGGACCACCCACTAGTGATTGCCCATCAGTGGGCCCCACTGACCTATGTCCAATATCTCCCACTCAATCACATTGTGGGATAGGTACCAAAAAAAAATTATCTAACTCGCCCAATAAAAATCAAAACTAAACATCGCGATCAAAAGAATCAGAGGCGTGGGATCAACTGGATCATCATAATCTTTTTACAGGTGTTTAAGTACTAAGTGGCCACCTAACTAATACTCAATAACCCAAGCTTTACAATACATGTCCTACTTCGCATGACCACACTGGATGGAGTCGACTCCCGATCTGAAGTACTCGGACGACATACGCACTTATCCAACTTATTGAATTATTACGAAAACTCGATTTTCACAAACTTTGACTAAAATCATTTTAAAGTAATACTTATATATATATACTTTTAAAAAAGAATATCGTTTGCAAAAGTTTATAGTAAAAAAAATTGATACTACTAGCGGATAAGTCTTCAAGTGCGTATTTATAATTCTATAAACTTGGTGTAGTTGTCACGAGATCTTCCCTATGCAGATGTGTAATTTGGAATCATTCAAGTTGCTTTCCTAGTGTAACTGAGTCTGGCCAATCAAGGACCTTTCTTCATAGTACACTAAAGTAGCGACACTCAATCTCATCCTCCTATACATAAGAAGAGGGTAGCTAAGGACACAAAGAGTCACTTACAGGACTGGCTACTTGCACGTTGCAATGATTAGATCGAATCAAAGAAATCTGTAGGTAAAAGGTCTCAGCACGTACCTACAATCCACATCGTAAAGTAGACAATACTATGTATATGTCAGGTCTATAATACGCAGGTTATTTCACATGAGGTACGACTCATCTCATAACCTTACAACCTGACTATTAATTTAGGTCATAATATTAATCACATGTAGAGTAATGGTGCAATTATATTATTCGACTTGATTAATCTCATCTTCAATCTTTTAAGATTGTAGGCGGATACGACTCACTCATACCCATCCTTTATTATTCACAATATAAAAAAAGTTCATACCTCAGTGTATAAACATCGTCCCAAATGTACCTCTCTTGTACATTCAAGGTTGGTCAACCCATGCGAGGGGGTGACCGGCCTACCGATAAAAAATAGAAATCATACATGATCTCATGGTAAATGCTAATGATCTACATACCTAGTCTATATAAGTACTCAATACTGAATAAATGGAATATGTTATTCATTAATGAAATATCAAAGGTACTAGATGAAAGCATATCACTCAAGCTCTCCTCAATCCCATCTACCTGACGTAAACGTGAAATAGATCTCTAGCTATAGGTTTCGTCATAGGATCATCCATCATCTCCTTAGTAGAAATGTAGCTGAGGGCGACCTTCTTATCTCTCACTTAATCACGGATATAATGATACTTGATCTCAATGTTCTTGGACTTCTTGTGGTGTTTAGGAACCTTTGCCAAGTCAATGGAAGAAGTATTTTCTATCTTCTGCAATATAGGTTGATGAATGCTCGGTACAACACCCAGATCTAGTAAAAATCTGTGAACCCATACACATCCCTAAACTGTAACACAACATGCAATGTACTCGGCCTCCATAGATGAAACAGTTATGACTGTCTATTTCTTACTCGACCATAAGATAGCTTCCCCTCCGAGTAAGAAGACATATCTTGAACTAGTCTTTTCCTCGTCGGCGTCATTACCCCAAGCAGCATCAGAATATCCTTTGGGCTCGAGGCTCGTGCCTTCATGGCACAACATTAGGTCTTTCGTTCCTCTGAGATAGCGGAATATACGTTTGATGGCTTGCCAATGAGACTGTCTCGGGTTACTCTGATAACGATGGACTATGCCAACTGCATAACTAATATCTGATTTGGTGCAAAGCATAGCAAATATTAAGCTCCCTACTGCGCTTGCATAAGATACTGAGAACATACCCAATTTATCGGCTTCAATTTGGGGACACAATTTTCTGTTTAACTTGGTGGCTTTATCCATAAGGGTTTCAACAGCTTTTGAATTTTTCATCCTGAACTGCTCTAAGATCTTTTGTATATAGGTAGCTTGAGATAAGTCTAAGAATTTCTTGGGGCGATCCCTGATGATTTTTACTCCGAGAATAAAGTTGGCTTCACCAAGATCTTTCATCTCAAAGTTCAAAAATAGCCAATCTTTAGTCAACATCAACAATTATGTGTCATTACCAGCTAGCAAGATATCGTCTACATATAGAGATAGTATTAAAAAAGGTCTTTTAGACCATTTCATGTATACACAATGATCTTCTGCACTCATTGTGAATCCAAAAGTAGTGATGGCTAAGTGGAACCTCAACCTCATGTTGTCATGCCCCAAACCGGGCTCACAGAATTCCCGATCGCCGAATCTGGCACCGCCAACCTCCGTAGTACCCCATTCTCGGTTCCTGTTCACTCCCCAAGTATAGGGTTGTGATGTAGTAATAAACTCGGTGAGACCGAGGTCGAATCCCAAGGGACTGATATTTGTACGTTACCTGAAACTAGGCAGAAATACAACTAGCCTAAGATAAAATCTAAAGTGATGAATAATGGTGAGAGATTAATTTAAAACTTAAGAGAAATCAGAGATAGGAAACTAGGGATTCAGATGGTCCACTTGTAGAGATAAGGGAAGCTACCTTACATTAATTCAAGAACACAACTGCTAAGAAGAGATTTGTCAGATCTTTGAACTTCTCGTGAATCTAATCATCAATAGATAAGATTGGTGAAGATTTGGAAGTGATCCCGTCACCTAACCATGCCCAAGAGACAATGGCAAACAACAGCGATTTACCAATCTCACAGCCAATACTAAGAGAATTGTAAAAGTTAAGAAGGGTTCCATCACCCAACCATGCCCAGGAGACAATGGTAGACAACAGGGCCTCCTAAGTTCACAATCTCACAATGAAAAGAACATACTCAAAGCTATTGTAGATCTACTGTAATTTGATCACAATAAACCATTAAAAACTAAAAGTATTTCTTAATAATCAAGCTAGAATCCAGGAGAATTCAATAAATAGGAATCAAAGCAAAGCAAACATCCTAACCACGCTACAAGTTTCACCTCTTAGCCCTAGCTAAGAGGTTTATCCTAACCACATGATTAGGCTAATTCCAAAAATAACATAAAGAAAAAGAAAAAAAAACAACTCCCTTTCTGTCTCTGTGCTCCATGTCTAGCCCAAGCCAAGCTTGGATCCCCTTCTCCACGTTTTGGAACTCCTTTTATAGCTGCTGGAGTGGTGGAAATCGGATTTGGAAAGCTATCGCACGCGCAGCGAAAGCCTTTTCGCAGCCAAGTTCGGGGCTTCATAACTCTCGCGTTCCTTGCATTATTTCTGTAAAATCAACGTCTCTTAGAAGTATTTTGGTTGGCCTACACAATGGACGGTTCAGATCTTCCATACGATCAAAGATGGTGGGACACAACCGCCTAGAAACCTGGATTTTGCGGACGTGCGTAACCTTTCGCACGTCCAGTGCTGTCGTGATCGGTGGGCCCCACAGAGGTGTTTTCGGAGAAATCCACCCCGTCCATCAGATTCAGGACGAAATTTTGGTCAGAAATGGATGGTTTTGAATGTCCGTTGATGTGGCCCAGAGGAGAAATCATAATAAAACTACTTTTGAACATTGCAGGGTAGTCTGCTTGTGGCCTCTGTATCGCACACGTATGTATGCATGGGTGAAAAGTATCAGCATGGTTTTAAAGTGTTCGAGGCTCTTTACAAGATGGATGGCTTGGATCAGTCGTATAGGCGATGTATGGGGCCCACTAACTTTCGCAAGACGAACAGAGCCGTCCGTTACACGGACGCTGGAAACAGGCCGTACGCCGATGCTGTGATGTTTGGTGGAACCCTGATCTTTATCAAAAGATAAATCCACTCCGTTTATTACATTCACGACAAAAAACCATCTGGGAATGGCAGTATTGAATTAATTTCGGTGTGGCCCACGTAGTTTTCTTCTTTGTCATCCAACCTGCGTTTTCTAAAGATTCACATGTGTACATGTGCATGGGCCAAAAAGGAAAGCTAGGTGATGGTCACGCCCCCCTTCTGGGCACGTTAAACGGTTCAGATCATCAAAATATGATATAGGTGGGACCCACTAGCCAAAAACGGACGGACAGCGTCCGTCCGCTGTCCCTGCGTAAGAAGAAGACGGGTCAGCCCGTCTTTGACCGGGCTGACCGTCTGGTGCACGGCCGGTGCGTGTACACTATGTACATGCACTGTACATGTAGGGTCCACTATGATGTTTGTGAGACATCTGCTCCGTCCATTTGATGTGTCACTCCATTTAAGGCGTTGAGAATAAAATTGAAGCATTTTCAGATACCAGGCGGGCCCCAAATCACTGATTTATGGGCTGATCTGTCCGTTGGGACACTTCCAGAGGGATCCAATGGCTAAAATTTGACGTGTACGTTAGTTTTTGGTCCTCGAGTCATGTATAAAGTTTCGAGCCGAACAAATGATGGAAACCCAGTGATCTTACATTCTGGGTGACTTTCAGGCCGCTTGAGCTTCAGTTTCTCGATTTTCGCGGATCCCTGGCTTGTAATTCCATCGATCTTGGTCCCCTAGAGTTCGTCCCTTGCCTTTAGTGCCATCAGAGCGTTAAATCCATGCTTTAAGCTTCTTTTTCAGTCCATGCTCGTAAATACACTCTGCATCACAAACATGATTAAAGCGGGCCATTAAACGGTATCATGTTCGTAAATCCAAGCAATAATTGGGGTCTAATATGCAATATTTGACCCTCAATAGTTTCCAGCACCCATATACTGGATTCCAATCCTAGATCCTACAAGGAGGATTTTCAGCATGAATTTTTTTGTAAAGGGAAGCATAACCATAAGCATAACCCAAATATAAACAATAACATCACCACATATCCACTATAATTAAAAAAAAAACTTTAGAGTATAATACATACAGGGGGAATACAAGAAAGACATCAAAGCTCCAGGAGCTCAGCCGCACGCTCCTGCCTTAGCTCGACCGCATCCTAGCGTCACCTGCACGCACCTATTGTGCATAAGCTTACAGGAAGCTCAGAGGGTGGTGTAAGTGTGTGCACAATATATGCATGCTCAGAATGCAATATCATAGTAATGTGAAAATACTGGCAAGTCCATGAATGCTATGCGAAAATGCTAGCAAGTCCATGAATGCTATTAGCCATACCAAGGTTATGAGATGCAAGGCCTACCTGGCCAAATATCATATGTAAGATGCAACGCAAACATGCCAATCCTCATCTGAATCCACATATCAGTACAGTTCATCTTTGGACAATCACCGGGGTCTAGCGCACTCCACATTGACTTCCCCTCCCCCAGGCGTGCAGCTAAGTGAGTGTAAGAGACCTCACTACCCGCTTAGCCAGTAGTCAGCCAATATCTACCTAGCTCATCAGTGGCGGGTCTATTCCTCAAGCTGGTCAAACTCAGCCTAACATTGCCCCCTCCCCTCTGTCGAGTAAGGCCATACCTCTTTCAATCGACCATGACACAGTAGGAGACGCGACCTTCTGGTATTCATCACTCTGACGCTCATGTATCTACTCGGTCTCGACGTTGGAGCAACCTCTGGTACCATAAGGGTTTAGGGACTTTCACCCAAGGATATCCATAGCGCCCCAGTGCTAAAACTAATATTTTCGGTATCCAATCTGACCATCCACAATATGCCTGTGAAGGACACAACCATAATATCGCTAGGGCGTATAGTGATCATGTCACACAAATGCGAGATGCATGAGTCATACTATCCAGTCATGCACTAATCCTATGCGTATCATGCGTTCATGTGGGGCAATTCCGTCTCTCAGGGAGTCCCATAAACAATCAGCCCAATGGCATATACTATAATTAATCACTCTTCATAACAAGCATATTAATGATGCGTATGGGTATGTATCATGATGCTCTACTAGGCATATCTAATGATAATGATGATATACTCTCCTACAATCAATAGATGGCCTAGATGGCAAACTCATATCAAGGATGGGCCTCATGGGTAAGTCTAATGTATATAACAAGGGGAGTCAAGAGGATGGGCCCAAGTATAAGAGTGGGCTTCCTCACCCTTTATCATGCAATAAACTGGGACTTCCTATAGGCCTGATATGAATACAAGGTGGGCTCCAAGGTATGGATAATTCTTACAAGGCATGGTGGAAAGCAACATCATTAATGGGGGCCCAACGGTTTGGGTTAGCCCAATAAGGGAAAAGGGGTTGAAAATTGGGTATAACAGTGGGCCCTACAAGGTATGGTTTCCAACGGTGGACGTTTAACCACTACCATTCCTATGGTGCAGTCCACTTGGAATTTGGATCTGACTCTCAATGTGGCCCATGGCCCTATGAGATCTGGAAGAGTGGATGAACAGCGTATAAATAACACATACATTATGGTGGGCCTCATAAGGCAGCCCACGGTCCAGAAAATGGATGGACAGTGTACATATAACATATACATATGGTGGGACTCTACTCAAGGTTGGAGTAAAAGGAGAGGATGGGGAGATGGGCTTCATGGTGGGCCCTAAGATGGTTCCCAACGGTGGACATTTAACCACCACTATTGCTCCTAAGGTACGGCCCATTTGGGACTTGGGTTTGACTAACAATGGGGCCCACGGCCCTTATACTATCTAGAGGATGGATGGATAGTGCGTGTACAACACACACGTCATAGTGGGCCTCACAAGGCAGCCCATAGCCTAGGAAGAATGGGTGGATAGTGTGTATAACACATACATTAAGGTGAGCCTCATGGGGCAGCCCATGGCCTGTAAAAGTGGATGGGCAGCATGCATTCAACACATATCATGGTGGGCCACATACATCACAATGGGCCTCATCATATGGGCCTACGCATCACAATGGGTCTCACACACAGGCCTCACACATCACAATGGCCCTCACACACAGTCCCCACACATCACCATGGGCCTCACACACGGGCCTCATACATCACCATGGGCCTCACACATGGGCCTTATACATTAGGTGGGCCCTGCACATACATCAGGTGGGCCTTGCACAACAGGTGGGCCTTGCACAGCCAGCAGGCCCTGCTGATGGACGGAGTGGATACAATGCATACATCACTGGGGGTCCCACCGTCCATCTGATGGACGGTGCAAATACAACACATACGTCATGGTGGGCCCCATAGATGAACGGTCTGGATATAACACATATATCAAAGTGGATCCCACCATCCCAGCTGGACGGTACGGATACCACACGTGAAGGAGGTAGGCCCCACCGTCCTGGCCCCTGGACGGTGTGAATATAACACACATACATCAGGGTGGGGTCCACGGCTGCTGGACGGCTTGGATTAAACACGTACATCACATGGGGTCCACAGCTACTGGACGGCTTGGATAAAACACGTACATCACATGGGCTCCACAGCTACTGGATGGTTGCAGATGCAACACACAAATCAAGGTGGGGTCCACGTGGGTGGGCCATCCCACAGACGGACGGCGTGGATACAACCCATCAGGTGGGTCTGCAATTGCTGGATAGACGGTCCAGCTGTGCCCCACTGATGAACGGTGTAGATGAAATACATCATCAAGGTGGGGTCCTCGTGGGTGGGCCACCCCATTATCAAGCTGATAATTACATTTTCCCCTTGGTCCAGGCCTGTCCAAAACGGACAGCAGGGTGGGCCCCACTTGGAAGTGGGGACGTCCCACTGGATGGACAGTTTGGATTTATCATACATCAATGTAGTCCACAATAGGGAAAGGAGAGAGAGAGAGAGAGAGAGAGAGAGAGAGAGAGAGAGTGGTGAAGGGAGCTCCATCACTATGAGCTCCCTTTACAAGATACAAAGCATACATCAAATGGGTCCCACCAAATGTGGGCCCTCAAATCATAAAAATCAGTGGTGGAAATCCCTTTCCTATCCACAAGATCAAGGTCTAGATGACCTTCTTATAATAGAAAAATAAACATCATGATGAGGTCCATGGAGAATGGCCCCATCATGGGATGAATATATGAATCATGGTGGGCTATCGGCCACTCCTAGGGTCCAAAGTGAGATCCATACCATCAATCGGTAGGCCTTATTCGGCCCATCATCAAAATCACAAATCAAAATCACAAATCTAGTCCTATAAATACCCACTGATTCCACTTCTTTTTGGTTCTTTAGAATGCTAAGCTCCTTGGCTTCTTCTTTGATGGAGGATGATGAAGGTTGAAGGGTTGAGATGAGAAATTAGAGGTAGGAAGTGGGTCACACACTTGGGTTCTTTCTCTTTTCTCTCCTTAGTCTTTTTCTCTCTTGATTGCTAGGAAAAAATGGTAGAGAATGGAACGAGTGAAAGATGGGAGATGTAAGGACAGAGGGATGGGTGTGTAAGAAGAATGACATGAGAGGTTTGGGTTGTGTTGACTTTTGGGTGAGAGAGGGATGGGTGCCATGCCTTGTTGGTAAGAGAGGGATGGGCTAGGTATGGGTTGTGATAGCTTGTACTTGATTGATTGATATGATACTTTGGTAGAGATTCCTCTATCAAGATTTGCAAAGCACGGTGTTTACTCGCAATATACGCGAGCTCACTACTCCTAACCTGGGAATCGCATTAGTGCGCAAGACGCAGCATTCGAACCACGGCGACAGCGTGGTCGCTAGGGTACAAGTTTCAAGTCGAGTTGACTCAGATCTACGAGATGTGACTTAGGGTTGCTCACAAATGTCGTATACAGGTCACGAGTTGCCAAAATTCGACAAGGATGATCACGAGAGTTTAAGGAACAGTACGGTCTAAGATAAGGGCCTTACACATATATCACTACTGTCTTGAAGATTGCTTCAGCCCATATATAGATTTCAACAATTTGCAGACTTTTTTTATGCTTTTTATTTACATAACCCATGGGTCATTGCATGTATATCTATTCATCCAAGCCACTATTTAAGAATGTGGTCTTACATCCATCTGATATAATTCTAAGTTTAAACATGCGACAATGGACAAGATCATGCAGATTGAGAATAACTTTGCAACAGGTGAAAATGTCTCCTCGTAATCAATGCCTACTTTCTTTATAAACCTTTAGCAACGAATCATGCTTTGTACTTGTCCACTATACCATCTGCCTTTCTTTTGATCTTGGGTACCCACTTATTATATATCATTTTACGATTGGAAGGAAGATCTACAAGTTTTTAGATTTTATTCTTCTCCATGGAAGCGATCTCTTCATCCATAGCAGTCACCCAATCGGCCGAGTTAGAAGATAATAATGCATCCTGATAAGAATCAGATTCATAATCATCAACCACAATGCAAGATAATGACTGCCCCTTAATATCAAAGTATCTTTAGGGAATCAATCCTCTTTCACTTCAATATAACTCAGGAGCCTGCTAAGATGTTCTCCAACTGTCCTGATGAACTATAGGATCATCATCATTTTGAGAAGCAGAACTCCCACTCTCCTGAGATACATCGGGAATTTTAAAAAGTTCTATTGTAACCTTTTGCTTCATTCAGCTGGGATATCTATCTTCGACCAAGGTCATGTCTCGAAATTCTATCTCAATCCATCATTTATGGTCCTCATAAACTAGAACATATCCCTTTAAATGCATGGGGTACCTTATGAACACTCATTTAATGGTCTTACTATTAAGTTTACTTATATGCGGGATAGGTTGCAAAACATATCCCAAAGATCCCCAAGGGTGTAGGTTAGCTAGAGAAGGAATCCTCTTAGACCACATCTCATATGGGGTCTTAGGAATGGATTTGGATGAGACTCTATTAAGGACGTAGACAATTTTAGTAGTGTGTCTCCCCAAAATGTGGTAGAGAGATTGACTTGTGCCATCATCGATCTAACCATGTCCAATAGTATCCCATTCCTTTTCTCTACAACACCATTTTGTTGTGGAGTGTAAATCATTATGTACTGCCGAACAATGCCAATGTTTTCACAATTTGATTTGAATGTTTTAGATGTATACTCGTCACCTCTATTGGATCAAAGAATTTTAATCTTTTTCTCAAGCTAATTTTTCACCTCAGCTTTAATTTAAGAAAACAATCAAAAGCCTCCGATTTGTGTGAAATGAGATACACATATCCATAGTGTGAGTAATCGTCAATGAAAGTGACAAAGTATTAACATTCAATTCTAGCATGTACATTATAAAGTCCACAGATATCTGAATGGATTATCTCTAGTTGGCCCTTGGACCTAGCCGCTTTAGGGAATGGTTTCTTTGAAGTCTTCCTAAACACACAATGTTCACAAAATGAAAAATTAACTTTCGGTAATGAATCCAACAAATCAGAACATGTTAGTATTGTCATAGGATCCTTTCCGATGTGACCTAACCTCGCGTGCCATTTTAGAGATTCAGATACTACAGTTTCATTCGACATAGCAGATAAAGCAAGAGGTGCATTATCACTATATATGTCAAAAATAAATAGATCTAAAATAAAATTTTCCTGTACAAAGATAAGGTTATTTAGTCTTAAAAAATTTGTCCCGAAAAATGGATATCAAAACCATTAATTAACAACCTAGAAACAGAAATTAAATTCTGATGCATGCCTGATGCATAAAGAGTATCACGGAGGATTATTGTTCTCCCTATACGCGTACAGAGATGGTGCAGAGATGGTAAACGTCAATCCCTAGTACGTCTTCAACATCCTTATTTTTTATATAAACCTTGTAACTTCTTGTGGCTATAGGTAAGAATTTCTTGAGTCCTCAACGACTTCATGTCACGTGCTTTGTTGTGCGTGAATCCAAAATTCACTCATTAGATATGTATCAATGGAAAGGATTTCAGAACAAACGCCTACATACAAAGTATCTAGTGACTTAGGAATTATCGTTTTTTTATGGGCACACTGTCGGGCATAATGGCCGGAGTTTCCACAAATGAAGTAGATTATGTTTGCATTTTTATACTTCTTCTTTCAATTCCCCTTCTTGAGATTTGGAGGAGGTGTTGCGGACTTCTGTTCTTGGTCATTCTTTTTTTACATTCTTACGAGCTTTGTACCATATCTTGTTGGCTTTCCACTTTTGGGTCTCTGCTGTTGTAAAGGCATTGGCCGAACCTGGCTAAATTGCATTCATTTCAACTTCTCCTACTAAATAGCCATAAAAGTCTATGAATATAGTGATAGAATCAGTATGGTTTAAAATCTTTCTGATTGGGGCCCAAGATTCGGGCAAGGAACAGGATATTGCTATTATCTTTTAATTTTTAGTCAATTTACACCTAACATTCCTAAGGGCACTTATCATCTGCTCCATCTTGCGGATATGATCCTGGATAGGGCAGCCGACTGGCATCTTGTATTCCTGAAATTATAATTCTATTGCCCAAACTTTTGCATATGACTTCTATGCATAAGCATTTGTCAGTGCTTCCTAGATTCCTTTAGTAGTGTCATGCACTTCATACATCGGTATGAGTTCTTTGTGCATTGTGTTAATTAGGACATTACAGATAGAATGATTTTGTTCATGCTACTTATTATAACGGTTCATTGTAGCCTTATGTTCTCATAAATTTTCGTTCTTAGCTAATATAAGTTCATCTTGAACCTCGTCGAGTGTATGGGATATGTCATCCTCATCTAGAAGGCTTCGCACCGCGCGGGACTAGTCTTCGTAGTTGTTATTGTCGAATTATTGACATTTGAGTTGTTCATCGATTAACACTTTGGTGGCCATCTCTACATTGTATCAAGTATCACTACTTAGTTATAATCTAAGGTATTGGCACAATCATCAGCATTTCTACATGTTATTCAAATTTTCAAGGTATAAAAGTAGTCAACTCATCTTAACGAGATCTGAAAGTCCACATACCTGAATGGGTGGTGTAGATTAATCAAGTTCTCCTATTTAAGATGAATATAATGCTTTTATAAAAATATGTTTGTATAACGTGCAACCTTCTATTATAAGTTACATGCATCATTTGGTGGAGAAAACTTAACTCTCACTCAGGTTATGCACAATATTTATATATAGGGAGCTTTCTAGCACTAAGTTTTCTATTATTGAATGAAAATGGGTTTAGATATAATCACATATATAAATATTATCATCAAATTTTTTTAAAAAAATGCTTAGATATAAAGAGAGTTTTATCATCACCAATGATCATGTCCATTAGCGATGGATCCGATCATTACCGTTAATGATCACTGTTGATGATGGATCCTCTCATCAACGTTGATCATCACAATTTATTATGGTTCCGATTACTAATGGTCCCTTAATCAATAGTGAATTGAAGGATATATCAATGAAACTATATTCACATGCATGCATGCGTACGTGTAATAATCAAGCAACATGTGAGATATACATTTTACTTATTTAACTCTGAAAATGTGTAGCTCACCTTAAATGATTACATTCATGATACTAATATATCATAATAAAGGTTATAAAAAATAATTTATTTATTATTTATTTTAATACATACATCGATCTTTATCATTTTAAGAGATCTTAACCGTTAATCATTAAAACGAACCGCACTATAGGTTAGATCATGCTTTAAAAAATTTCAAATCACTTCCTACAATTTGGTTTAAATCAACCCACAAATGGCTGATTAAAAAATCCTTAATAAGATATACTTAATCTTTAAAGAAAGTGAATTGGGCTTTTAATATGGCTCATTTGAATTTGTATATAAATATTGGGTCCATATTAGCTTTCCAACCACTCTTGGATTACTTATTATGGTTCTTTTATTATTATTTTTTTTATACAAAAAGCATATTTAAATAGTTTTTTAAAAATATGTTACTACATGAATAAATGATATAAGTCCATATATTGAGCCCACTTGAATAAGGAGGCTTTAGACAACAATTGAACAAAATTATTATCGATTGATTTCACTAAATGGGACTTCAGGCCTTCAATAATTATAGAATAATTGGAGGTAATTTATCTGCAGTAGTAAATATATACCCCAATCTTTATTATTCAAAACACGAGGCCTAAAAATGTCACCAAAAAAATGGATTTCACTTACTAATTATTTAACTTTTGGCCGTTCATACCCATCAATTTGATAAACTAATTTTATGGGCCATAAAATTTTTTTTTTAAAAAAAAAAAAAGATCTCACAATCATAACAGTGCGGATTGATGTACATTCCAGTCACATATTCATTAGAGGAACATGATAAATCAACGCCGTCATCAATTCCTTATGATTATCATATTATAAGAGATACATGGGGCCTATTAAAAAGGTTTCCTATTAAAATGGTTTCTTTTTGTTCTACGCTCAATATCTCCCTTATTATTGATTTTTATCTCAAATCATTATATGGTACGCCATTAAATTTGACCTTTATCAAATCTCCTGTCTGATATTTGTGACTATTAAAAAGGCTTCCTATTAAAAGGTTTCTCATTAAAAAGGCTTCTTTTTGTTCGAACCTCAATATCTCCCTTATCATTGATTTCTATCTCAAATCAATTTATGATATACTATTATATATAAGCTTTATAAAATCTTCATCGTCCGATTTTACTAATTCTTAGGATTAACCCCCTTTTAAAAAAAAAAAATTCTTCTCGGGTCAAGAGGATGTAAATTTAGATATCGTATATTTGATATTGCGATTATTATTATTATCATTATTTAATTCCCATACCTCGGGAAAAAATAAATAATAATAATAATAATAATAAACAAATATATAAATTATCGATGTATAATTAAAATAAAATACATAATATAATAAAAAGAGCCACTGACCTTTTGTGATTAAAACAATAAATCGGAGATCCGCCATTGAGTCACTCTGATACCACTGTTAGTTTGTGCGGAAGAGTGAGCCCTCAAGATCTGACGGTTTATACGATATGAGACCTCCACAAAGCTGAAGATGAATGGTCCAGATCTAGTAGTTCGCCTAACCACAACTAGAGCAGATGGGTCTAATCACTCCTCTGATTTTACGGTATAGATGGCTTCGGATTACGATCTATGGCTTAGACCATCCCAAGGATAAGCTAAATGGACAAATATCAATCTATCACTTTCCTCTTTTTACTCTCATTTTTACTCAATGTATTATTCACCAGAGAGTCTCTTCCCATTTATAGGGAAGGATGGGGAGCATGGATGAGACCAGAAATTTAACTTTAAATGGAAGAAAGAAAAATGATTAATAAAAAGGAGGCCAAACCTCATGGGACCCACCCACTAGTGATTGCCCACCAGTGGGCCCCACTAGCCTATGCCCAATAATTTACCCCTATAATGAGAAGAAATTTAGTGTCTATTACGAGCCTAGTAAAAGAAAATTTTAATGTAAGATTTTGTAAAGATAGAGTCTCACTAAGAAAGAACAATAAGATACTTACCTGGGGAGAATTATCAGGAGACTTTTTCAAACTTGATTTTGTAAATACATTTTCATCAATGCCAAGTAGTTCATCTTTTATTGGTTTAACCAGCGCTAATATTATATCTGAGTCTATTAAGTGGCATAACAAACTAGGACAGATAGGAAGGGATCGTATGGTTAGGCTAGTAAGAGATGACTTGCTAGGAACATCTACAAATATAGATTTACCCTTCTATGAGTATTATATGTCAGGAAAGGCGACTAAGAAACATTTTCCTAAAGTAGATAGATGTAAAGAACTTTTACAAATCATACATAGTGATATATGTAGTCCTTTGAACATTCGACCTTGAGATGAGTGTCAGTATTTTATAATAACTTTCATTAACGATTACTCCCGATATGGAATGCTAAATTTGATATCTCACAAATTTGAAGTGCTTAATTGTTTTAAAAAATACAGATTGGAAGTAGGGAATTAGTTGGATAAAAAAAAATTAAAATATTGAGGACAGATGGGGGTGGACAATACACATATTGACATTTTCAAATTATATTGTGAAAGTGCCAATATTGCTAGACAGTATATGATGACTTATAGTCCTTAACAAAATGGTGTTACCAAAAGAAGAAATAGAACCTTATTGGATATGGTTAGATCCATGATGGCCTACACAAGTATATCTATTAATTTTTAGGGAGACGCATTACTTACAATGTAAGGCCTGTATCATAAACCGTACCGTTCCGTAGGCTTCCGCGGTCCTCCCGGTCGAATTCTGGCGACCCGCGGTCTGTTATCGGCGTTTGCTTGCGATCTTGGGTCATATCTCGTATATCAGAGTCAGCTCGACCCGAGACTTATACCCTTGCCACCGCGTCATCACCGCAGTTCCAACGGCGCTTCTCACGTACCAAGGCAATATCTGGGCCAGGCGATATGGCCCGCGTTTAGTTCGAGGAAAACGACGCGCTTTGTAAATTCAAGAGAATCCATCACATCAATCACATTACTTGTCAAAAGTATTCCATCACTCAACCCATTACTCTTCCCATTCCCAAGTACAAAAGCAACCTTAAAAAAAAAGAGTCAACTTTCCCATCACCTCACCATCTCTCTCCCATCACTTCTCTTACATCACTTTCTCTCTCATCTCTTTTTCTCCAAGCAATCCCTCCATGGAGCAACCCAAGTTCATGGCTCCCATGAGAGAGCTAGTGTGGTTCACCTCCCTATCTCCTATCTCCACCATCCAATGATCATCTCTGCCGTTGAAATTGTCTCTTTGGGACTCTATCACGCATTGGCGGAAGGAGGAAGAGATCTCAAGGTGGGTAATTTTATGCTTTGATTTTGTGATTTAAGGGCCCACTTATGGTAGGACCCATCTTGATGTATGTTGTAATGCGTAGAAAGGAGGGCCCATAGTGTCGGGGTCCCTCCATCACCGCTCGTCTCTCTCTTTGTCTCTTTTCTTTTTTATTAAGGGCTGGGATGGCCCACTCATGTGGGACCCACCATGATGCGTATCATATCCATGCTGTTCGTCCAGATGTCAAGGTTCACCGTGCCGCTGAACTGACCGTCCAGATGGACAGTCTGGATGATGGGAAAACACAAGTATCAACTTCATCCAAAACTTTGATGGGCCACGTGTGTGGGACCCACCGTGATATATATTCCATGCCATCCATCTGTGGTACCTCACCATCCCTCTGGACGTGCGGCAGACCCATATTTCTGGTGGGCCATGTGTGTGGGACCCACTGTGATGATGTATCCACATCGTCCAGCGTCCAAGATCTGGACGCTAGATCCCTGGACGCTGGCCTTGTTGGTTTAAATAATAATAATAATAATAATAAAGCATACAAAAGATATATCTGGTGGCCCACGTGGGACCCACTTGCTGAAAGAAGTGGACGGCTGGTGTATCTCACACCAGCGAACGTTAGCAAGTTTCGTGGAACCCACCTTGATGTGTTGTAAATCCACACCGTCCAGACCTCTGGACGGTGGGCTGGACATGAGATATGCATTGTATCTTAACCGTTCATTCACTTAATGAGGCAGATCCAGATCTCTGGTGGGCCACACGTGTGGGCCCACCTGATGTACATGTTTCATCACTGTTGTCCATCTATGGACGTGAAGCCCCACACATCTGGAGCCTACCTTGATATATATGTTATATATCCACTCCATCTACCATTGTCCGTCCATTTCCTCTAGTGGACCACCATGATTGTATGTGTTGCATCCCACAGTCCATCTAGATGGTGGAAATCTTGCTGCTGGGAGCTGTCGTGTACGTCAACAGGCTCAGGACCTAACATGATGTGTGTGTTTTGGGCACACCGTCCCTCTGTTGGTGGGGCCCTGACCGTGATGTATATGATATATCCTAACTGTCCATCTGTCTGGACGTGGGCCCCACACTAGCCATATGGCTGTTGTATGATGTCAGTACTTCGGGTGGGCCCTGACCGTGATGTGTGTTGTATATCCAACCGTTCACCCACGTGGGCACCACATGATGTATACCTTATAACCACACCGTCCAGCTCTCTGGACGGTGGAATCCACTGTGATGTTTATGCCGTTCATCGGTGTGTAGCCCACGTGATGTGTTTATCCATGCTGGACGTGGGACCCTTGATGCATCTGGACGATTCTCTCTCTCTCTCTCTCTCTCTCTCTCTCTCTCTCTCTATATATATATATATATATAAACTATACTATATTTGTATAGCTGGTGGGCCCCACGTGGATAGCTCACCATGATGCATGCTTTAATCACCACCGTCCACTGTCTGGGACGGTGGGACCCACCTCTTTCTCTGAATGCAGCCTTGGGGCCCACGTGATGTATGTGCTTTCCCCACACCGTCCATTGCAGGGACGTGGGGCCCACACTCGATGTATGCATTGTATATTTGCACCAAACCACCATAATGTATCTGTTCCATCCAACCGTCCATCTGGACACTCTGCTGGGTGGGGCCCTCCTTGATTTATGTGCTACACATGCACACCGTCCATCTTAACGGAGTTGCGTGGACCACCTTGATGTATGTGTTTTAGCCACGCCGTCCAGTCCGCTGGACGTGCGGCCCACTCAGTATATGTATATGTATTGTATGTCCAAGTTGTTCATCTGGTGGGCCCCGTTGGAGGTGCAGGCCCACCTGCTATATATGTGTAGACCCATTGTATTTGTTCTATAGCCACTCCGTCCTCGTCCAGGACGGTGGACCCTATGGTGATGTACGTGTTTCACACACACAGTCCATCTATTTTCAGCTCACACGTGTTATACGTGTGGAATGGGACCCACCTTGGTGTATGAATTGTATATTCACCCTGTCATCTGTCCAGATGGTGTGGCCCCCACTGTAACTTATATGTTTTATATCCACACCGTCCGTCCCTGGACAGTGTGCGTGGGACGTACCATGTTGTATGTTTTATATCCTGCCATCCATCCGTTTCTACTGTGGGACCGACTGTGATGTATTTGTTTCTATCCACACCGTCCGTCCATTGAGCAGGATGGTGGGTCCCAGCAGCCTTAACTGCCCATTGATGTCAGCAAGTTCCATGGGACCCACCATATATGTATGCGTCTGATCTGCACCGTCCATCTCGACTATGCTATGTACTACCCCACTATGATGCAGTAGTAGATCTGCACAGTCTGTGCAGTGGCCCACCTTGATGCTTGAGTCTACCATGCTGTACATCCATTTTTTTAGGATGAGGCCCACCTGTGTGTGTTGTGGGGCGCACCATGATGAATGTGTTTCAACCATACTGTCCACCTGTTTTGTTACACCTTGGGTTGCCCCATTAGGCCCACTTAATATATATGAGGCCCACCTGTTGTATAAGGTCTGCTTTGATGTATTTGTAGCCCATCCGTGGGGCCCACCTTGATGTAATTGCAGCCCATTATGATGTACATGAGGCCCATTAGTGCGGCCCACTGACACGGCCCACTTGTTGTATATGAGGCCTGGCCCATTCATACTGCCCAGTTGATGTATATTGGTCCATTAGTGTGGACCATGTGATACGACCCACTTAATGTATATTGAGGCTTATGGGTTACGGCCCATTTGATGTATTTGGGGCCCATTTGATGAGGCCCGATGTAATGTATTTGGAGCTCATGTATAGAGGCCCGATGTGATATATTTGAAGCCCATGAGACGTGGCCCACTGTGATGTATTTCCGACCCATTTAGTAAGGCCCATTGTGATGTATTTTCGACCCATTTGGCAAGGCCCCTTGTAATGTATTCAAGGCCCATGGTTGAAGCCCAGTGCGATGTATGTATGGCCCATTAAGTTGTATATGAATCCCTTGTATGGGCCACTCCTTGGGAGCAATGTTAGTTAAATGGCCACATTGATGAGCAATGATGGTTGGATGTCCACATTGTGACCTTCCCTTAGGCCTGGATAGGCCCATTCTCATCGTTCTCTAGTGGGTTAACCCAAACGCTTGGGCCCCATTGACATTGCTTAATCCATCATCGGCTGTCCATCTATGGACCCCGCCTTGGGTCAAGGCCGATTTCGACTACCGATTACCGATTTTGATTATCGAGGTCGAGGCTAATTCTGATTGCCAATTACCGATTTCGATTATCGAGGTCGAGGGCAATTCTGATTACCAATTACCGATTTTGATTATCTAGGTCAAGGCCGATTCTGATTGCCGATTACCGATTACCGATTTCGATTATCGAGGTCGAGGCCGATTCTGATTGCCGATTACCGATTTCGATTATCGAGGTCGAGGACAATTCCATTTCTCGATTACCGATTTTGATTATCGGGGTCGAGGCCAATTCCGATTGCCAATTACCGATTCTGATTATCGAGGCCGACTCCGATTGTCGAGGCCAGATATCGAGGCCAATTGCCGAGGCCCATTGTGATGTATATGCAACCCATATTTTAGGCCCATTCTGATGAGTATTCACCATCGGCTTGATGCATTTAAGGCCTATGTAAGGTATGTGACACCTATGTGATGAGGCCCATTGTGGTGCATTTGAGAGCTAGGTCATCGAATCTATTGTGATGTATGTTAGGCCCATGTGAGAGGCCCATCGTGATGTGTATTAAGCCCTTGAGTGAGGCCTATAGTGTTGATTATTTGGCCCTTGTGTGAGGCCATGAGTCCACTATACGTTAGGCTTTATGTGGGCCATTCCTTGGGGGCAATGTTGGTTAAATGTCCACATTGTCAAGGTCAATTGTCGATGCCGATTATTGATACCGATTATGAGTACGTGACTGCTAGCATCATGATACATGCCCATAAGCATCATCTGCATGTTTGTTATGAGATGTGATTGATCATTGCACATGTCATTGGGCAAGATGATATGAGACTCTCTGATAGGCGGAGGTTATCTCACATGAGCACATGGCATGCGCAAGATTGATACATGACTAGATTGTATGACTCATGCATCTTGCATTGTGTTGTGATTACTGTATGCCCTAGCGACACAGGGCCGTAGCCTCCACAGGCATGTCATGGATGGCCAGACAGGACACCAAAAATTTGTTCTAGTGTCAGGCTGCCATAGATGGCCTTGGGTGAAAATTCCTAAACCCTCTTGGTACCAGAGGACGCCCCAACGTCGAGACCGAGTGGATACATGAGCGCCCGAGTGTCTAATACCAGGAGGTCGCGTCTCCCACTGTGTTGTGGTCAGTTGGGAGGGGGTGTGACCTTACTCGCCTGAGTGAGGGGGCAATGTCTAGGTTGAGTTTGACCAGCTTAAAGAATGGGTCCGTTATCGACGAGCCGAACCCGATATTGGTAGGTGGATAGTGAGGTCTCTTCCACTTACCCAGTTGTGTACTCGGATAGGGGCGGTAAGCTGGTGTAGAGTGTAATAGACCCCAGTGATGATCCCAGAGATGAACTGTACTGATATGTGGACTTATTAGGCAGGAGTTGCATACCTATTCATTCATTCACTATCCACTCAGGCTGGTGGTGCGTAACTATTTGTTACGTGTACCTTCACAATGGCTAGGATTTCGGTTGGGGTGCACGACTAACCTGAGATCAGGAGTTTACCATATTGAGTCTGACTATTCAAATTTAGGTATGGGACTGGTTTGGATAGAAGTCCTTTATGATGGATCCCATAGCCCGCGATACTACGTACTATCAACCCGACTTCACACTCCAGTATGGTCATTCCATTCGCACCGCATATTGCATTACATCCGCGGCATATGGTATTTTGAGTTACTTGTGTTTTTGCATTTATATGGTTTTTGATACGGCTGACGGTATTCGTGAATTCATCAAGAATTGCATATTGCATCGCATCCTCGGCATCTGTTATTTAGCTCTTTATGACTCCTCATTTGCATAGTTGTTTTATATTGCGTATTCTGATATTGATTGACTCATGGACTTGTCCGTATTTCCGCTTACTTTGTTATCATATGATTTATGATCTTGTCAGTATTTATGTTTACTCTGATAATTCCTGCTCTTGTCAGTATTCCTGTTTACTCTGATTATTCATGATCTTATCAGTATTTCTGCTTATTCCGATATTGTACGATTTATGAATTACCAGTATTTCCGGTATTGTATAATGATAGCATTGTATTAAATACTTAGCACTTACCTTGTGCACACACTTAGACCACCTTCTAAGCTTTCTATAAGCTTATGCACGATAGATGTATGCAGGTGATGTTAGGATGCAGCAGTGTTGAGCTTAGAGTGTGCAGCGGTCTTCTGGAGCTAGATTTTCGATTTATGTATTTCCCTTTCAAAATTGTACTCAAATGATTATATTAGTGGATATGTGATGATGATGTTGCCTTTGTGAATCGGGTAATCTTATGGTTATGCTTATTACGAGTTAAATGTACATTGAAAAAAAATCCTCCTTGTATGATCCAGGATCGGAATCTAGCATATGGACGCTAAGAGCCGAGAATGGGGTACTACGAAGGCTGTCAGCATCAGATTCGGCGATCGAGATTCCTGTGAATCCAATTTTCGGGTTTGAAGTGTGACATACAAACACTTACTTATTGAAATTAGTTCATTGGAAATTAGTTTTCAAGACACTTTTTGAATTATGGACTGGTATGAAACCATCGTTAGGTAATTTACATTCATGTGGTTCATTAGGCCCTATTTTACTTTTCGCTCCAAATAAAAGCAAATTAAACAAAAAAAAAAAAAGATAGAATACACATTTATCGAGTATCCTATCCACTCAAAAGGGTATTTAATGGTATATGAAAATTAAGATAGATTGAAATCGAGTCCCGAGATGTAACATTTATAAAAGACATGTATCCCAGTAGAAAGAAGCCTAAGATATGTTGTACCATATTTCTGACCATTTCGAACATAACAATGACAAGTTAATAGGTGTTATTGCATGAAAAAGAATGCAACACATGAAAGATTTTTACAAATAAGTGGAGTGCTTTTTATGGAATCACGGTTAGCATTGATTTAACACTATGTCATCAGGTGATGTGGCACGACTGAGAGGTTTAAAACATAGCATGATCGAGAGAAGAAGAACAGTCAAAATAGAAACATAACAAAGGAAGGATATAAATGGTTACTCCTCAGTTACCATAACTGTAAAGAAGATAAACGTCTGAACATGAGAGATACATAAATAGCTAGAGGATTCGAATCCAAAAAGCATCAAAACCAATTCAACAGATCCAATCAAAATTATCTTATCTTAACATAATCAGTAGCTTTAGCGCTTAGGAGTAGTGATAATCTAATAGTGGTAATCCTTAGTTATAATTCATGTCTCCACTTTTACACTGGACTTGATCTTTATCCAATACAAATAGTTCTTTCAAAAAGGCTTCTTACAGTTGCTCTCGATGAATGGTTGTAGGTATTTCTTTTTGTTTGATTTCACCAGTATACCAAACAGTCATTTCTTGTGAAAGGTAAGGCGCGACCCATCTTCAGAGAAAGAACCCCACCCTCCGACTATCGCCAGATCATAAACATTCTGTGAGTGGCTGGGTAGGCAATTGATTTTCTTAGATTCTAGTCATATACAACCGCATTCAACGTATTTGCTTATTTCTATGCTTGGGGTTAAAGTTGTCATGTTTGAATTGAGCTGCGATAATGGTTCTGGCATGCCCGCATACACCACATGTGAAAAAAAAAAAAAACAAAGTGAGTGCCAACAGGGTAAAGACAAAACTTTATGAGACATTGGACATAATTCAAGGAAGTGGGAGCAATAATATGAGAAATGGCGATCAGGGCATTTTCATGATTCGTGAAATCAGTGGAAGCACATTGGTTAATGTTCTGGAATTACGTTGGAGTTTATGAGGAAGAATTTCTAAAATATATTTTGAGATAGGAGGTGAATCGTATTCGTACATCATAGGGGATGAAAATGAACCCGAATTATATCAAGACACACTAGCATCTCCATATTCTGAAAATTAGATTTATGCCATGGATGAGGAAATTGATTCGATGATTAAAAAAAAAAAAAAATGTTTGCAAGCTAGTTGATCTTCCAGCTAGTCGTACAACAATTGTAAATAAGTGGGTATTTAAAATCAAAAGAAAAGTAGATTGTTCGATTGATAAATATAAAGCTCATCTAGTAGCTAAAGGTTTCATACAAATAGAAGGTATTGATTATGAAGAAACTCTTCCTGGTGTCTAGCTTTACATCGATTCACATGATTTTAGTTATGGTAGCACACCTAGATTTAGAATTATACTAAAAGAATATGAAGATGACTCTTTTTAAATGAGGATTTACAAGAATATATTTATATGTAACAACCTAAAGGATATGTTGAAAAAATTCAAATAAACAAGATCTGTAAACTTTTAAAATCTATTTACGGGTTGAAATAATCATGTAGGCAATGGTACATGAAATTCCATGAAGCCGACACGTCTTTTAGATTCTTTTTGTGAAGAAGATCACTGTGTATACGTAAAGCAATCTGGAAGACTCTTCTTGATATTATTCTTATATGTTGATGATATTCTATTAACTGGCAACAATATAGAAATGCTTCTCTTGACTAAGAATTAGTTGCCTTCAAATTTGGAAATGAAAGACCTTGGCGAAGCAAACTTTATACTAGGCATTAAAATCACAAGAGATCACTCAAACAAGTTTTTGGGCATGTCGTAGGCATCTTATATTGGGAAGATCATATGACGATTCAAGATGCATAACTCAAAGTCAATAGAAACTCCAATAGATAAATATTCTAAATTAAGTAAAAACATATATCCCTAGTCCAATATTGAAAAGAAAACTATGTCATCTGAACCATATGATAGTGCCATAGGTAGCCTGATGTATGCCATGCTTTGTTCTAGGCCAGACATATGTTACGTTGTATGCCTTATGAGAAAATATCAAAGTAATCTAAGACAATCATATTGGCAAGCAGTCAGAGGAATAAAAGATTATTATGTTATGTTATTAAGGCACTAAACTAAAAGTGCAAAACTATTCTGGTACATCTTGGGGAGATGATTAAGACGAAAGAAAGTCTACTTCTAGATATATGTTTATACCGAATGGAGGAATTGTTTCACGAAGCAATAAGAAACAATATTCAGCTGCACTTTCAACTATGGAAGCCGAATATATCACATGTTGTGCAATAGTTCAAGAAGGCGTGTGGATTATAAGATTCTTAAAAACACTAACTGTTCCTACCGTTAAAAACCCTCTCCTAGTAAAGATGGATGACACGTCGGCCGTTACCCTTGCAAAGGATCCAAAGCACTACAAGAAATCTAAGTACATTGAAATAAGTATTATTACGTTAGAAATCAGGTGAAAGATAGGCAAGTGTATTTGAGTATATTCCCAGTACAGAAATGTTAGTTAATCCGATGACAAAACCTCTTGCTAGAGACATATTTGAAATACATGTAAGACAAATAAGACTAAAGAGAGTTTGATGCATTTTGTGAAAGTGGGAGTGTGATAATTTTATGTAAATTCTTTTAGTTGTATTCCCCACTAGTTATAATGGTAAAACTTTCATTGTGTAGTATTGGAGACTTGCACCTTAGTGTTGGAATGGAGTCCATATACTTATGAGATTGGGTGATGTAAATTGTTAATATATTTATAATGAATCTTCCATATTTCTCACATCAATTAAATATTTATGTGCAATCAATTCTTTTAGACCTTGAAATCACTAGTGATGGACCAGGTGTTGGTTATTTATTTATTTGTCGGTAAGCCAATCTTCCCCACTCACATGAGAATTGACCACCCCTGACATGTACTTGAGAGGCATGTTTAGGATGAGAAAGCACGTTGAGGTGCAACCACCTTCTATGGTGATATAGAAGATGATGAAGTACGAATCAAGGTGCGACCGCCTCTATATACATATTTGGATTATTGATGTGCTTAGATATATTTCGCACCTGTTAGTGCCCATTAGCTTGTGCCATCACACAGTGAATAGCTTTGAGTAATTGGAGATGGGACTCTGGGAGTCGAATGACATTCATAGTGGTAGCGATGTTAAGATTTTTTGAGTCGGCACTCACACGCTTTAGGCGAGACCTCTAGAAATGAGGTTAGGAATTGTTGGGCTAGAACTCATGCAGTTTAAGCGAGACCTCTATCTTCTGATGATGTCATGGCCTGTATGGAGCCAAGTTAAGAGTTGATAAGCCAGTACTCATGCGCTTTAGGCAAGACCTCACCATGAAGTTAGGAGTTGTTGGGCAAGACTCGCGCTCTTTAAGCAAGACTTGCATTTGTGGACCTGACGTATGCCTGGTAATGTCTACTTTGCGTATGGATGAGTAACCCCGTGCTCGGAGTGTTGAATTGGACTCCACTTCATGATCGATTTACCCACTGGTGCTTGATCCAATCTAGTCAATGCATTGTGCGAGCAGGCTGGTGTTGGAGGTGACCCTTGTGCGCTTAGCTACCCACCTTTGTGTATAAGAGGATGAGATTGAGTGTCGCTACTTTAGCATATAGTACAATAGTCATGATTGATTTGGCATGGGATGTACTGCTAGGAAAGTGGCTTGGTTGTTTATGAATTATGTAGTTGTGTAGGAAAGACCCTTTGGTAGTGACACGAGGTTTCTAGAACCATGATTATGCACTTTAAGACTTCTTTACTGCAGCATTATCAAGTTTTGTAGGATAATGATTTGCAAACTATTTTCATAAATTTATATGTATATAAATAATTTATTTTGAAAATTTTTTGAAGAATGTTTACAAAAGTATTTGTGATTCAAACTCGATAAGAAGATAAGTGCGTATATTGGTAGAGTGATCCTAAATCGAGGATTGTCTCCATCTAATGTGGTCATGCAGGTCTTGGCTACGCCTTAGAAAGCTTGGGAGGCTATGCGCTAGTGTGGTGGTCACTTAGTGTATAGTCACCTATGTGTAGAGACATTGGAATCCCGACTGGTCCCACTTCTCCAATTCTTACTCCTTTCATGTGATCTCGACTAGCCTTGTCAGAGCAGACCATATAGAGTTGTGTTCCCCACTATGGGATTAAGTGGGAGAATGTTAGATCCATGACAACCACCTATCTGACATGTGTCAGTGAGTGGCACTGGATGCATGCATGCTAGCCGCTTGCCTGACAGTGTCAGTAAGTGATGCTGGATGCATGTATGTCAGCCAACGCTAACTTACATGTGTTAGCCTGTGGCAACCCCTAGTGCCCCCTATACGTGACAACACTTCTCACCTAATTTAAAGGGTAAGAAGAAGGTGTTGCATTTAGATGCACAAGATAACCAGAGAGAGAGAGGGAGGGAGGAAGAAATTTGTATGCATGTGGCATGTGGGGTGTGCGGTATAGAGAAGGTTCTGCTCCTAGTTTTGCTTGAGGTTGTGTGCATTGGCATACTATCATCGCCATCAGATCAAGTTAGTGAATTGACTCATCTTCTCTTTGTGTAGTTGATCTGATCAGGCCACTAATTTCCATGTTTTAGCTCTCAACTTGGTCGTATAATCGTGTTGTTTGATTCACAATTATATCAATGGACCCAACACACCACGTTGTTTGTCTACGATCAACAATATAGTGGTTTTGCATTTACATGCAACACTTGCTCTATACAAATTTCATTTTCCATGAATCCCAATTTGTGATGATTTTAGTACAATAAAGCCCATGCAAGCAGGATTGACAACTCATGTTAGCAGGTCAGCAGCTCAAGTCGGCCCCACAATGTTGTTTTTGTCTAGGACCAAAATCAGCCCAAACTAAGATATAAGATTCAAGTAAACCACATGAGTGAAAATAGTATAATGGGCAATGTTGATGCTATTTTTGGCTCGCCATCTTCGTGATACTCGAAGACCTGCACAAGAAGGAAGCAAAGAAGACCCTGGCTTGACCAGGGGACTTTTCGATGCTAAAGTCAGAATCTGGGTCTAGGAGTGATGGTGTTAGGGCGAGAATGTGTGTGTACCTTTCACCTATCGGCGTCCACATTTATAGGGGTGAAGTCTTCGAAGAGCTTTCCTAACTAGAATAGATCTTTATTTCGAGTGATCCTATAATCTTTTACCTTCCTAGATCTTCGAGATCAAAGCTTATCTTCCGAAGATCTCGGATGGAGATGCGAGGCCGATTTCTTGAGTTGGTTAAGGCGGAGCTTAATAAACAGCTTCTAAAAGAAGGAGTGATGGGGCTCAGTTGACCGTTATCTTTTGAACACTACCGTGTTCGGATAAGTCATGCGGCAAATCTCCGACCGCTCTATTGGACGACCGAGAGAGTAGGTCAGACTAGAGCTCGGTCAGAACGAGGGCCCGACCTATAAAATGGGTCGGTGCGTAGTTTCCTCTGTGAGATCCTCAGGGGGACCTGAAGGTGTATTAATCTCACTTGGAGGTCTCACTTCGTGGCTCGGGACATGCAGGTCGTGGTCAGATTCGACGCCTAGTGAGTCCGGGCTTTCTCTCCATCTAGCGATTCGGGCATAGGCTGCAGTCAGACTCGGTGCCTGACGAGTCTGAGCCATATCAACAGGGTCGGTCCAACGCTTAAGCCGACTTAGGGACTTGTTATATTTTCCCCCAACAGTGAGCCCCCTACTCCTTGTGCCGACCTAAGGTGGTCATGGAGTAGATTGGAGTTGGGTTGGGTTGCGCACGGACCGAGCTCATGATGAAGCATTTATTATTTGTAGGGCGGTTAGTACGGCTACCGAGGCATGTTACCTCATTTTACCACGCACTGGTTGGTTTCTCGAGATCGCACGAGTGGGACGAGCGTCATTTCAGCGACGGAGTGAATAAGAAAGAGACACGTAGCCGGGTGGTTGATGGCAGTCCCAGACAACTCACAGGGTGCCACCACATGCCGGACTAGGGCTTCCGAGGGGGCATCGATTCGGATCCTCATTTAATGCCGGAGCCACATGGCATGGCTATATATAGGGTTGCCCTATCATACGCCTCTATTTGTTTTCATGCCAAATCTCATTTTCACTCCATCTTCTGCATTTCACCCTTTGTCCCTGTACTTTCTTCTTCCCCACGGTTTTTGGCACCTTTGCATTTCTTCGGTGAGCTCCTTCTCCCTTCCCTTCTTTTAATTTCAGAAATGTCAAGCCCCATAAGCCCTTAAGAGGGAGTGTATGCGACAAAGGTGAAGCGAGTTGCTTCTGGGCAGCTTCGGAATCACCTTCGTTGCTGGTAGAGGTTGTTGTGGAAGCGAATGCCCTGTTCCGCCATTCTCAGAGGAAATCAGATTCTCCGGCACAAAGGCCGGTAGCGTCGACTAGGGCGTTGGACCCATCTTTTGGGCAGGAAGGTGCGAGGGGTTTCTCTAGTCGTTCTGACCCTCCGGTCGAGGATGAGGCCGAGGAGGCCAAAGTAGAGGATGGGGCTAGAGGGTCAATGCCTTCTGTTCTGACCACTAAGGATCTGATTCGGATCCGGTTCGGGTATCATATCCTCAACTCTATCATTCTAGGTCTTCCTTAGCCTGATGAGCTACTTGACCGACCCCCCGCAGGGGCAGTCATAATCTTCCAGGTTGCGCTGCAGTGCGGCCTTCGCTTGATGCTTCAGGGAATTGCTCGAACTCTGCTGGGTAGCCTCAGCATGGCTCTGGGGTAGGTCACACCGAACGGGTGGAGGGACCTTTTTAGCTACGGGATTCTCTAGGCTGAGATGAAGTAGCCTGAGCTAAGAGTGGAGGAATTCCTCCATTTGTATCAAGTACGGCCGAACGCTCAGTAGCCCGGCTGGTATTATTTCTGCTCTTGGCGAAATACTGGCAGGGCTCTAATAACTGATCCCCGTTCTTCTAACAAACACTGGAGGGATCGGTGGTTTTAGGCTTTGGGTCGTTGGGAAACGGACGAGCCAGGGCTCTTTCATCCCTTCGTCCCCCGAGGCTTCTCCGAAGCAGGTAGTTTGCATGATATCGAATATGTTGCTTTAGTTTACTGAGTCTTCTTCTAATGCTTTCTGACATATTTTTCCTTCTGCCTTTTAATTGTCCCCAAGAATCCTCCGGAGCTTGACTCGAGCTCCTTAGCTCGGATCCAGAACTTCTGATCCTTAAGCCCGGAGAGGTCTTGCAGAAGGCTTCTTCAGCTGGAGCTTCTTCTTCAGGCAGGCCTTGACTCTGCCTTGACCGGTGAGAATTATTTTGAAATAGATTCCTCTTTTCTGTTTTTACTGTCTTGCTAACGCTTCTTGCTTCTGATTGCAAAGATGTCTGAAGCTTGTCCTTCACTCCGTCCCGAGTCCAAGGTCAGGCCCCCGCCAAGGGTGGATCCTCAGGCACCGAAGAGACAGAAGATGGTCTCCAAGGGCCCAGGAAGGGCCACCCCTCTTGCTCCTTCAGCCGTTATTAAGGTCAATGAAAGTACGGAGGTGGCAGAGGCGGTTCCTCAGGAGCCTCGGGAGGCTTCTGAGCCAAGGCAGGCCGCAGTGCAAGACCCTTAGAGAAGGGAGGAAGAGGAACCTCTAAGGGAGGAGGCTACTGAGGGAGAGAGGGAAAACTTCCGTTAGTAGGTTGAGGGGACACTCCTTTGGGCAAGTAAGCAAATGCCTGAGGGAGAATTCTCTGGACTTTTTGAGCCACCCTCCATGGAGCAAACGCTTGTTAGGATCACGAGTCGCTCCTTGAGGTAAATCGCGGTCGTCATTGCAGGCCTGTTCGGATTTTTATTTTCGTACCGAGTTTTCTTTCCTTTTGCAGTTTGCACCATGCGTGCTGAGGGCCCGTGCTGACCTATCTAAGGCCAACGGGCGAGCTGAGGAAGCAGAGGTTCGGTTATCGTCTATTGAGGCTCGAGCCGCCTCTGTGGAGGGCCAGCTCGAGGCAGCAAGGGTCACCCTTGGGGCGGCCGTGGCAAACAGGGATAAACTGGCCTCACGATTAAAAGAGAGCAGGAGGGTGCTTGACTAAGCTCGCAAGGACTGCTTCGCGACCTGTGATGCGGCCAATAGTATCAGGGCAAAGACCAAGGCTGCCCTCGCCTTTGCACGGAAAGAGGCCGTGGATAAATTCCTTTCATCCGAAGCCTTTGAGGAGGAGAGGGCTACTCTCTTTCACCAAGGCTACGCCGAGTGCGTTAAGGCGATGAAGGAAGCCTTCCCTGATCTTGATCTTTTTGGCTTTGATGAGAGTGAGTTGGGGTCCGGTGGCGAGGTCGCAGTTGACCCCGAGGCATACACTGAGGCGGCCCCCACCACTGCTCTTGATGCAGCTCCATCAATTATCTCTGAGTTTGCTCCTGATGGGGCGGCCAAGCCTTGAAGTTGGTTTTGCAGAGAAAAATTCCTTTCTGCTCCCCACATCTACTTCAGGCACTTCAAGCATGCTTGACGCCGAGCTCAAGACCATCTGCAGCAGCAAGCGTTATCCTCCTTCGACATTTTTGTACTTTTGTGCCTTCCCATGTATAGAACACTGATGCGAGTATTGATGTATTATCAATGTAATATTTTCATCCAATCAATGAATACATGTTCCTTCGCAATTTATTGCGTATTTTATATTTCTGTCATGATTTCTTGTGTGTTCATCAATGAGGGTCGAGCGATGATCGGCCGCCGACTGAGTTAAGGATAGTAGATCTTGAGATGCTTAGTGTTCCAAGGATGAGGCAACAGTTGGCCTGTCAGATCGTCCAAATGGTAGGTCCTAGGTCGGATGACACTTGCAATCACGTAGGGGCCTTCCCAGTTAGGTCCCAGCGTACTCGTATTGGCCTCCTTGGTATTTTAGAATGTTTTCCGAAGAACTAAGTCTCCTAATCGGAATCGTCTGATCTTGACTCAGGCATTGTAGAACTGAGACACTTGCTGTTGGCAGATGATTGTCCGGAGTCGAGCCTGTTCCCTTCATTCATCCAGAAGGTCAAGGCTGAGCGCCTGCAGTTCCTCGTTGTCTTGTTCATCGAATGAGCTTACTCGGGCGGTTGGCAAGCCAATCTCCATGGGAGTGACCGCTTCCGAAGCATATGCTAGGGAAAAAGGGGTTTCTCCTGTAGCGGTTCGGGCTGTGGTTCGATAGGCCCACGGGACCTTGGGGAGTTCTTCGGCCCATATCCCCTTTGCTCAGTCATGCTTAGTCCAAAGGTGCTGCTTGATGATCTTGTTAATGACCTCAACCTGCCCATTTGCTTGTGGATGACGTGGGGATGAGTAAACGTTCCTGATCCCGAGGTTCCAGCATATCTCTTGATATTGTCTGTTATCAAATTGTTTCCCATTATCCGAGACAATGGTCCGAGGTATCCCAAATCGGCAGATAATGTTTTTTCAAACAAAATTTGTAATTTTTTGCTCGGTTATTTTGACCAGGGGCCCAGCCTCTGCCCATTTAATGAAGTAATCTACAACGACGATGGTAAATTTTGTCTGACCCTTCCCCAGGGAGAAAGGTTCGATGATATCAATCCCCCATTGAGCGAAGGTCTAAGGGCCGGCCATAGGAGTGAGCTCCTCAGGCGGCTGCCGAGGGATGACTGTGAACCTCTGACACTTATCACAGTTTTGGACAAGCTTTCAAGCATCTTTCTGGATGGTTGGCCAATAGTAGCCTTGTCGAATAACTTTATGAGCCAAGGACCATCCTCTAGAGTGGTTGCCGCAAATGCCTTCATGAATCTCTCGCATGACGTAGTCGGCTTCACTAGGTCGTAACATCGCAAGAGCGGTGCATAGAACCCTTTCTTGTATAGGATCCTATTGAGCATGGTGTAGCAGGCAGCTCGGACCTTCAGTCGCTGAGCCTCAACGTGATCCTCGAGCGATTTGCCGGTCTTGAGATACCGAACAATAGGGTCGACCTAAGTCGGTTTCGAGTTGATGGGGAGCACGGCCGCGGGGTCGGTTTCGTCAATGCTCGGCTTAATAACGTACTCAATAGGGACAGATCTGGGGATCTCATCTTCATCGGCCAAAGCAAGCTTTGCCAAAAAGTCAGCTTTGGCATTTTCGGCCCTCGTGATTCGAGTGATTGAACAATGCTAGAAGCCGCCGATCAACTCTCTTGCTTTTTGTAGGTAGGCTTTCAGTCTCTCTTTTCTAGCTTAATAGATATCAACTATCTGATTAACGACTAGCTGAGAGTCGTTATAGACATTGAGAAGGGTAACTCTCAGGCTGGCTACCAATCGGAGTCCTAAGAGAAGAGCTTCGTATTCCGCTGTATTGTTGGAGGCTTGAAATCCAAGTCTTAAGGCATACTATATATATGTGTGATCAGGAGTTTCTAGAACAACCCCTGACAGGCGGGTGGGCGGGGATTGTTCCTGATCGTGCTAGTCGGGCGACCTTTCTGGCTTAGTAAAAAATGGCTCGGGTTGCAGTATGACTTCAACAATGAAGTCAGCCACCGCCTGGCCCTTGATTGCTACTCTAGTTTTGTAGTGAATGTCGAACTCGCTCAACTTGATTGCCCATTTTGCGAGTCTCCTGAAGCTTCCAATTTTTGGAGTATTTGTCGCAGTAGTTGGTCGGTCATAACGATAATCGAATGAGCCTGAAAGTAGGGCCGCAGGCGTCAGGATGAAACAACCAATGCTAGGGCTACTTTCTCTAGGGTCTGATATCTCGTTTCTGCTAGGACAAGAGCTTTACTGATGTAATAAACTGAAAACTATTTTCCCTCATGTTCACGAATTAAAGTCGAGCTTACGGCCGCGTCAGAGACTCCTAAATAGATCAGTAGCAGTTCTTTTGGCTCGAGCTTAAAGAGCAAGGGTGGCGACCCCAAATATTTTTTGAGCTGTTGGAAGGCCGTCTCGCATTCTTCTGTCCAATCGACTATCTATCGGCCCTTCAACTGTTTGAAGAAGGGAAGACATTTGTAGGTGGCTCGGGACACAAAGCGATCGAACGCCACTATGCTCCCAGTCAGCCTTTAGATGTCTTTGATCATTTTTCATGATTCCATGTCGAGCAAGGCTTTGATCTTCTTGGGATTTGCCTTAATCCCTCTCTAGCTGACCAAGAAACGGAGATACTTGCCCGAGCTTACGACGAATGCGCATTTGCTCGGATTCAGTTTCATCTTATATTCTCGGAGGACGAGGAACATCTCCTTAAGGTCGGCAACATGATCAGTTGCTTTAATGCTTTTGACAAGCATATCGTCGATATACACTTCCATTGTCTGCCTTATCAGTCGGGTGAACATCTTGTTGACCAACCTTTAGTAGGTCACTCTAGCATTCTTTAATCCAAATGGCATTACTCGATAACAATAAAGGCCTTTGTTAGTGACAAAGGTGGTTTTTGATTTATCAGAAGGGTGCATTACAATTTGATTGTAACATGAATAAGCATCCATAAAACTGAGCAACTCATGCCTCGTAGTGCTGTCGACCAACTGATCGATCCTGGGAAGAGGGAAACTATCATTTGGGCAGGCTTTGTTTAGGTTGGTATAATCAATATAGACTCGCCATTTCCCCTTGGGCTTTTTTACTAGTACGACATTGGCTACCCATTCAGGGTAGCATATCTCCTTGATAAACCTGGCCTTAGGGAGTTTTCCGACCTCATCCTCGATCATGGCATACCTCTCAGGATGGAGGGCGCACTGCTTCTGTCGGATTGGTTTGTAGGTCGTGTCGATATTGAGGCAATGAGTCATAACGAAAGGATTGATGTCCGGCATGTCTTTATGAGAGCATGCGAAGACGTCGGCGTATCACCGTAGTAGTGGTATTATCCTCACCTTCAGTGGCGACATCAAAGACGAGCCAATCCAGACAGTCTTGGAGACGTCAAACTCGTGCAGCGGAACCTGGATGAGGTCTTCTACTAGTTGGCCGCGTTCAGGCGATTCATTGCGCGGATCGAGGGACTCGATCGTTGATGCTTCAGATGGCGCTCTTAGGGCTGTGGCATAACACCGCCAAGCGTCGTGCTGATCTCCCTTAACAATCTCGACCTCTGTCTTGGTCAGAAATTTCATGTATAGATGGTACGTAGAAACTATGGCTCAAAGGAGGCACAAGAAGGTCGGCTGAGTATTGCGTTATAGACTGAAGATTAGTTGACTATAAGAAAGTCAATCATGGCTGTTGCTTGATTCGGCGCATCTCTGGTGGTGAGGGGGAGCTAAATGATTCCTTTAGGGAGGACTTGTCCGCCCGAGAAGCCGATCAAAGGAGTCCTCACAGGCCGTAGCAGGGACCGTTCGATGCTCATCTTGTCCAACGACTGGGTGAATAGCACATCTGCAAAAGAGCCTGTATCGACGAGGACCCTGAAGACCCTACGGTTTACTATAGTGACAGTAATGACCAAAGCACTATCATGCGGGTGGTGGATGCCTCGAGCGTCCTCTTCAGTGAACGTCACGCAATATTTTTCGCACTTTCTCTCCTTCGAAGGCCGAGCCAGAACCATGATCTCAAACTCAGGCCGACTAATGCTCCTTGCATGGTTTTTTCGAGCATTATTTGAGTCACCGCCACCCTGGTGGCCATCGACAATGGTTCGAATTTCTTCCATGGGTCGGTTATCAGCTGGACGTTCTTCCATAGTTCTAGCTCCTTGGTCCACATGCTCGCCAAGGTAGCCTTTTCCGATGAGCCTCTCGATTTCCTACTTCAGATTGTAGCAGTCACTTATATTGTGCCCATGATCACGATAGAAATGATAGTATTTTTTTTTGCTTCATCGGTTGGGGTTACCACGAAGTTTGTCCTGCCAGTTGATAAATCCTTCACCCTTGATTTCCATCAGGACCTACTCTTGTGGCTTATTGAGCGGGCTATACGTCGTGAACTTGTTGTCTGGTTGCTTACCCGACCTATGTTCGTCTCGAGGCCGATCATCCTTTCATTTCTTACTGCTGGCTAAGTCGGCTTCCTTTTTGGCTAGATGTTTTGCCGAGGTATTTCTGTTCTGAGCCACTTCTCGCAGGATCCGAGTTGATTCGGTGTTAGCATATTTCTCTGTCAGGGCCATGAATTCCGTTAGGGTGAATGGAGGATTCTTATCCAGGGATAAGAGAAACGGTTTGTCTCTTACCCCTAGCATAATGGAGTTGAGAACTATTTCATCCAAATGCTTTCGAACTTATAATGCTTCGAGATTGAAGCGCTTGGTGTAGTCCTTAAGGAGCTCTCCCTCCTTCTGGACGATGTTATTCAGATGCGCCGATGCCTCAAGCCTCTTCTTTCCCCTGATAAAGTTGGTGACGAAAGCATCACTAAGCTCGATGCGCCGATGCCTCGAGCCTCTTCCTTCAGTTGCTTGAACCAAAGCCGAGCAACATTGGACAAAGTAAGGGAGAAGGCTCGGCACATTATGGCATCCGAGGTATCATGCAATTCCATATAAGTCCGAAAGGACTTTTTATGCTCTGTTGGATCGGCCTTGCTAGTGTAAGGCACGATCTGAGGAAGGCGAAACCGTTCTGGTAGACGTGCTTGCATTATCTCGTCCACGAACAAGGATTCCTTCTCCTCCGGTCCCGCTTGACTGGTCGGACGGTTCTGCTTCAGGTCAGCAATCTGCTTCTGCAGATTTTAGATCTCGGTCTTCCACAGTTCTTCACTTCGGTCATTCCCTCGGCTTGAGGCCTGTTACGCCTCCTTTGGTCTATTTCATGTCGTGGATCGGAAGTTGGCAGTGAGACTGCCACAGAAACTTGAGGAGTAGGCTTGGCTGGATCTTGATGTTGACTCGACCGAGGAGCAGCTTGCGGGGCAGATGGCTGAGGGTTGGCAAATTATTGAGCCACATGCAACCGACCATCCCCCAGGATGGGCGCCTGTGTCTGCTGGGGCTACATTTACTCCAGCATTTGTCTCATGTAATCCATGTTAGTTCTGATCTCTTGAACTTCTCTTTCCAGTCGCCCGTTTCCTCGGTTTCGTTAGGTGTGCCTGATCAAACCAGAGGTCGCCTGGCGGGCTGTGGAGCCCTGGTGATTCTCTTGTCGCTCCAGTTGATCCGGGGCACCATTTGTCACCGAAGGACCGATAATGGGAACCTCGTCAGGAAGGGCCTGGGCATTTTTCCTCGTTCTCACCATAGCAGGTTGTACGGTGCCTTCGATAGAGCTGGAAAACGACTTTTAGTGTCGCTTCCCACAGACGATGCCAAACTGTTGATGATGTTTTCAGCTCACCCTCTTCGTGATACTCGAAGACCTGCGCAAGAAGGAAGCAAAGGAGACCCTGGCTCAAACTAGGGGACCCTCCGATGCTAAAGTTAGAATCTGGGTCTAGGAGTGATGGTGTTAGGGTGAGAATGTGTGTGTACCTTTCACCTATCGACGTCCCTATTTATAGGGGTGAAGTCTTCGAAGAGCTTTCCTAACTATAATAGATATTTATTTCGAGTGATCCTATAATCTTTGACCTTCCTAGATCTTCGGGATGAAAGCTTATCTTCCGAAGAAATCGGATGGAGATGCGGGGCCGATTTCTTGAGTTGGCTAAGGCAGAGCTTAATAAACAACTTTCGAAAGGAGTGATGGGGTTCGGTTGACCGTTATCTTTTGAACACTACCGTGTTTGGATAGGTCATGCGGCAAATCTCCGATCGCTCTATTGGCCGACTGAGAGAGTAGGTCGGACTAGAGCTCGGTCAGAATTAGGGCTCGACCAATAAAATGGGTCAGTGCGTAGTTGCCTCTGTGAGATCCTCAGGGGGACCTGGAGGTGTATTAATCTCATTTAGAGGTCTCGCTTCGTGGCTCGGAACATGCAGGCCACGGTTAGGCTTACCGCCTAATGAGTCCGAGATATGTCTATCCATCTAGCGATTCGGGCAAAGGCTGCAGTCAGACTCGGTGTCTGACGAGTCTGAGCCATATCAACAGGGTCAGTCTGACACTTAAGCCGACTTAGGGACTTATTATGTTTTCCCCCAATAGGCAATACTCACCCTCCATACTATTTTCCATTGATGTGGCCTATATGAATCATGATGGGCCTAATTTTTAGTCCCCATGCCTAAATTTTGGTGTGGCATCTAATTATTAGAATGGATTTCATATCATCATCATGGTGGTCCTTATAATAATTAAGTGTAAACATCTCTCCCAACAGTTTTCTTTGTTGTGGGCCACATAAATCACAAGTCAACTTCATTTTTTGTCCTCGGGCAGCTCAAGTGGGCCCCACCATGTAGATCTCACATATACATAACAGTCAGCCCCATAAAAATAAAAAATTTAAGGGTGAAAATATTCCTTATTTTCCTGCTGGTCTTTTGGGAGGGCTGGCTTTTTCTTTTTTCTTTTTTTTTTTGATGTAGGATTTTTTAACAGGGCCTGCACGTGTAAAATTCACTCCACCCATTAGATATGTAATTTTATGTTAGGTCCAAGGCCAATATCAACCTGAGTTGTGATTCAGGTGGGCCACATCGAAGGAAACGATTAACTATATGAAATCTATGAAATATATGGTAATCATATGAAATCTATTCTAACCATTAGATGGCGTACCAAAATTTAGGCCAAGGGCTCAGGCCTTGATTCAAGTGGGCCACACCAAGGGAAATAGTTTAGATGGTGATCACTGCCCTGTAGACTATTTCCAAAATCATGTGGTTTACCAAAATCAGGGATAGAGCCACCTGTAGACTATTTCCAAAATCATGTGGTTTACCAAAATCAGGGATAGAGCCAACTTTTGCGCCCTAGATATATGAGGTGATGCACCCAATGGTCAGAGTGGATTTCACATATGAATCATGGTGATACTCACTCGAGCAGCCCACCCTTTTGCTCACAGCCAACCGAAGCTGTTTAGGATAATGAAATTATTTCTGGCATATTTGATTTTTCAAATCCTCTGTGAATATGTAAAAACATTGTAAATAGGTAATTATAACCCTTTCAGCTTGTTTGAAAATGGGAGGGTATTTTCGCATAGAAAACCAGTCTAAAAAAAAAAAAATTAACTTAAATTTGTGGGCACCACCTTGATATACGTGGGATATCCACACCGTCCATCTGTTTTACTGAAACATTTTGTAGCGTGAGCCAAAAAATAGGTAGATCCAAAGGTCGTGTGGCCTATACCAAAGGAAACGGTGGCCTTAAAACTTGCACTGTTGAAAGTCATTTCGTTTGCCCACATTAATGTTCATTGGTCATCTAATTGTTTCATAAGGTCACAGACATGGATAATCCTGGGGTTGAAAAAGTGGGTGTCAATAGTCAGCCTTGGGAATGATGTGGTAATTACCTAGGTAAGTAATTATTAGCAGGCCCTTACATTAATGAGGTAGCTTATTGAAGACCTATTTTGGATAAAGTTAACGAAGTGTAAATCTATATATAAAGTAGGTAGTTTTTGTAAAATTCCAAATAAAATAGTCTTATTCTCTGCCAGATCCATTACAAAGGGTTGAAGATCAATCACAATCAGTGTTCATTGTAAATCATTATAAGAATCTAAAAGCTTCATTATATCCTAGAGACAGATTGCCAGCAACCCAGATTAGCAGCTTCAGATCTGATTCATAGTGATGGAATACCATCACAATGAAAGACTGTAACACAACAGCTTGTAGGTTCTCTAGTATAATATAGGATATATAGGTCTGCTAAGAACATTTCATTAATTTGTTTTTTTTTTCTTTCCATTTAGAACTTATAGGGTTGCCAACCAGACAGCATAAACTCATTTCCTACAAGTCTTTTCAGAGGAAACTATGTTTCATGGGAAAAACTTCCAAAGAGGCCCTACTTCTAGAGCGGGGCATCAAGTCGAGTCAGACTGAGTTAGGGCTGATCAGACTCGACCCAGATTTGAAATAGATCTGACCCGAACTCGACCCGACTTGGTACCAAGTCAGGCATGCCTGACCTAATCCAGACCCGAGTCCGGGTCTGGCCTGGACTAATCCGGACCAAGTCCGACCTGGTCACAGATACCGAGTCGAGTCAGGTATGGTGGGCAGAAATCACAGCCGTCTAAATCTGATAGTGGCCAAATCTTTCTCAGTATGTGTGAGTGCGCGCGCTCTTGTGTGTTTGTATAGGTGGGTGGGTACACATGCGTGTGCAAATGCATAATGCTTAAAAACCTGGTGATGTAACAGAGGCTAATTATTCAGAGCCAAACGATATGCAGATTTACACCACATTAGCAGCAGTCTTAGATTGCCGAAGGAAAAAAGAACTCTTTCCTCTGTCACATTTTACTACCACTCTAGCATTTCTCCGGCGCAGTGGTCTGAAGTCTTGCTGATGCCATGACACCACTCCAGCCTGCCAACCCTCAAAGCAAATCAGCAGAGCAACAGTCGATGGTTCGAGGAAATGACAGTGAGCTCTCACTTGCACGTCATCCGGTCAGTGACTGGTTGCCAAAGCTGTTACCAAAAGACCCAACACAAGAAAGGGCTGTGCGCTTGCCTGTTTGTACAAATCCAAGCTTTAGCACGCGTTTTCTGAACCAGCAGTTCAAGAGGCAGGTAGATAGATGCCTTGCTAAGGCTGCTCCCCCTATCAAGGCTGTTCATCATGTGGGCCCCACTATTTATTCTACGTGACCAAAAATCAGGTTGTCCAGTGACTGTGGGCTCCGACATGCCGATTAAGGCTGTTGGTTAATCATTTTTATCTACATTCTTTTCTCTGTGCATATGCAACCAGCCTGATGACTGGACCAGCCTAGTTTTTGGGCTACAGCTCCATATGTGGCAGGGCCTGCGCAATGAATGGCCCAGATCTCAAGCAGCATTCACATTTCTCCATCAAGAAAGAGCACTCACCTGATATTTGACATCGTACTTAACTGGGTCCTTCAAAAAGTACTGAAACTGCCAAAATAAAAACAAAAACATTATTCTGAGATGTGTTAGCAAAATGACAGTAAATAAGGCTGGAAAGAACCATCGACCCTTCATCCCTTGGGCCTTTTACCATGGAAGAAAAACTCGACTAGCTTAGTGAGTCTTCAGATGGTATATTTGCCACATTCATTTACTTTCAGCATCTGTAGTATAGAGAGTACAAGCGCATCCACGATCTGCTGGGTCAGGCTGAGGCATATATGGGCACAGCCATTACCAAGTACCCTACCAAAGTGTTGCAGTTTGGCCATACTGGGCCAGCTTAACTTGCCTTTAAACAAACTCAGGCCTGCGCAAACTCGGGTGGTCCAGATTAAGAGCCTCTATCCTGAGCGGAACCCAGCTAAAGCAACCTGGCCCTAGGGTGGACCAGTGCAGCCCATTTGCATCCACATGGAAAACATACAGAAAACTAACACTGCATTGCTAGTAGAACTGATTTTTCCCCCTTTTAGTGGCAAAATCAATTGATTTCTAAAGCAAACCATTCACACCTCAGTGATGCCAGTGTACAAATTGAAGAGACCAAGGCACAGAAAAGAAAATTACAGGATGAATGTTTGAACCCGATGTCAATTATATATGCTTTACCTGAAAAACCACTTGTGGTATTATTAATGCCAGCAGAGCTAACGCATATAATGGCTTACCAGCGCCTAGCAGGTAACCTGCAATAACCACCATGAAAATATCAATTGACTGCTTACATCTTAAATCATGATAGTACGAACCTGGCAGTAGTGCATGTTATAGAGAGACTTTGGTGCGACTAGTTTGAATCGCCTGATACTTGTCCATACCTAATATACGTGTACCTTACCATGTCTATTCCAATACTAGTATGGGATACTGCGCAGATACCTGGTCTCCTGTATTAAAGCTCATATTTTCTGGACTGTTACCATTTTTTATTTTTTTTTTCTGGTGATACTGCATTATCTGATGGAATGCCCATATCCACTATCCATGTCCTAGATTTTCGAAAATAACCCAGTCATATGTCCACTCTGCTTGTTTGCAATCCACACCCAGGAATCATAGACATGGCAGTCTGTACGCATGATAGACAACAGATAGCAGTAGCAAGCAAATCATGGCAGGCTGCACATCATGACAGACCACATATAATGGTAGCTTTTGGACCATGAAGAAGTGGATCAGTGAATGATTTGAGACCACAAACAGAAGATTGATGAAAGCTTGAGAGCAGTCACAATTTAAGCAATTAAGTGCTTTTTGTACTTTAAATGATGATCTTTTGAACAACAAATTTAAGGTATGAAATAATGCACCAAACCGCAGGTAGAACAAGATCAAAGACTCCAAATGTGGAGTGTGACTATCCAAGTCACACAGCTCACAAATGTCACTGCACCAGCACTGGGTTGTAAGATCAGTTGGAGCCATTGCCGATGTAATAGGGAATCTTTACAACTTAACGCTTAATAAACATAGAGGAGAAACATTGTGATGTTGTGGTGGTGGTGGTGGTCATGCTTGCTCCCTCTTGGGCAGAGACAGTCATTGACCAACAAACAGCTGACATGGTATCCTATGATTGACCTGGATGAATTCAGGGCAGTGATACTCACCAGTAAAAGGGAGTCATATATTTCACAGAGCAACTATGAATTTTTGACGTGGAGAAGCTAGACAGCCTGTATTACAATTACTTCAGAAATGAGGGTGGGTGAGGGATGTATTTCTTTTGTTTATTTGATGCAGGACATGAAATCAAATATGGAATGCAAGAGATCAAGCTTGAGATTATACCAATTTTAAATAATCACAAAATTTCACATCCTACATACTATCAAACATTCAAAAAGGGGAATCTATGGGGGTCCAAGCCTACACAACTTTAGGGCTGGATTAAATAAAATTATAAGTCAAACAAGCCCAAAGGAGTATAAGAACCATCCATTCTTGCAAAGGATTGTTCCCAACTCAAGAGATTCACTAAGTTTCAATTTGAGGGAAAATTTAGGGTTTGCAAATTGGGGATAATTAGGATTTGGGACTTCTTAAAGTTAAAAGAGAAGGAAATAGAAGGGAAGAGACCATCTGGGAAGGTTGCGCACGTTGGACAGCCAGGGGGCCTAGACGCACGTGCGTGACGGATTGTCCGCACGTGCATGGGGCCCACGAAATCGAAAAATGCCTCCTAGGCTGGGATCAGCCAAAGATAGACAAGTCCTATACCAAGTTTCGTATCAATCCAATGTACGGTTTGTGCGTAGTACTCCGCCAAAGTTTTAGCCCCTCAGATGGGCCAAAATCTGAAATCTGCTTGTGCACTGCCGTAGGAGAAACTTGGATGGAAAAAGAGGTGAATCTGAAGATGGGAGGGGTGTTGAGGGTGATGGAATTGGTGCGTAAGAAGATGGAGATGGTTTGGAGCAGATGTGGTTTGTAGTTAGCCCTTCGAGGAAGGGAGGGCTTTGTATCCAATTCGATTCTTCAACCCAAAGAGAGAGAAGAAGAAAACGTAGGAATTTTTATTCATAAACACAATTGCAATACCTACATGGGATAGCTATATTTATAAGAAAACCCTAAACCCAAAGAAAAAGGACAAAATTACCCTTGCACTATATGGGCGCACTAATACCAAAGCTTAAAGCAAATAAATACTAATCTAAGCAATCAAAGCTGTTTATGAAGTTTCTAATAACAAAAGTAATCAAAACTCAAAATCCTAGATCATCTAAAGTAGTGGGCCACGATCATGAAATCAGATGGTAGAATCTATGTGATGATCGGGTCCACTCTAAAGCTCCATAATGCAGCCCCCTAATTAAGAGGCCCTCCAAAGATGTCGTCATTGATCCAAATCGAAAGTGGGGCCCGCCTCCTCCTCGAATACGTGTGTGGGGGGGGGGGGATAATGTCCCTATCAACTTTTCCTGGCTGTGAAGGTTTCGCCACTGGCGAAACAAAACTCCTTAACTGCTCCAAGATGTCTGGGTTAAGTCTCTGAAGCTCCTCTTCAGTGAGCCACGTACTATCTGAAGCTAGAAGTGACTTCCACTTGACAAGGAACTTTTGAAAACCGCCGTCCAGCGTCAATACAATCTGATGGTCTAAAATATCCTTTATCTCCTCTCTGGATGTGGGAATGGTAGGTATAGGAGGTAGAGGTTGGGAAGATGGGTCGGGAAGATGTTATGGGTCAAGGGAAAGATTTGGGGAACTGGGATGACTAAGTGAAAGGCTAAACAATGCGTCAGTGGTCCCCTGAAATGAAACTAGATCCTCCACATTGAATGTAGAACTAATTCTCATGGAAGGTGGGAGATCTACCACATATGCATTGGGACCGTTTTGTTTAATAATTTTGAATGGTCCAGCGCTACGCACGTGTAATTTCCGAACGATTCCCTGAGGATACCGCTCTGGTCTGATGCGGACCATCACAGAGTCTCCTACATTGAATTCCTTAAATCGTTTATGTTGGTCTGCAGAAAATTTGTATTATTCATTACTAGTATTGATCTTTCGCATGATTTCTTGATGCAATGAATGAATATGATGTGCAAAGGAATCTGCAAACTCTGATGGCCTATGGGACAGGGACATAGGGACATGATCAATAGGCTTTCTAGGTTTATAAACAGTAACGACTTCAAAAGGACTTAAACTTGTGGATCTATTGACAGAACTATTAAATGCAAACTCGGCGATAAGTAGTGCAGTGTCCCACGTCCTGGTGTGCTCCCCCACTAAACACTTGAGTAAGTTTCCTAAGCTCCTGTTTACCACCTCAGTTTGACCATTAGTCTGAGGGTGGTAAGTAGAAGAAAATTGGAGCCTAGTACTCATCATATGTCATAGTGTCTTCCAAAAATAACTCATGAACCGTACGTCACGGTCAGACACTATGGTTTTAGGTAACCTATGAAGTTTGACAACCTCACTGAAGAACAATTTGGCAATATGGGATGCGTCAGAGGTCTTTGAACAAGGGATGAAGTGGGCCATTTTATAAAAACGGTCCACGACAACAAATATGGAATCGTGTTTTCAAATGGTCTTGGGCAGCCCAAGCACGAAGTCCATACTGATGTCCTGCCAAGGGGCCAATGAAACTAACAAAGGTGTATATAGCCATGTATTCTGCTTTTTCTGCTTTGTCAGTTGGCAAGTATGACACTGCCTTATAATTTTGGCCACATGTCGCTTGAGGCTTGGCCAATAGAATCTATCATCCACTAAGGCAATGGTCTTGTCTTGACCAAAATGACCTGCGACCCCTCCTGAATGTAACTCCCAGACAAGAAAATCGCGGAGGGAGGTGCGAGGTATGTACAAACGGTCGCTCCTAAACAAATATCCGTCCAATATCAAATACTCATTGCTAGCTCCTGGCGGACTCTCTAACAACGATGCGTACACAACTCCAAAATCGGGGCACTCAGAATAATCCTCTGACACGCTCGAGCCCCGTGACTTCGACACTCATGGAACTGAGTAACGCAACTCAACGACTCAATGCGTCGATAGGCTTATTCTTTACACCGGCCTTGTGCTTAAGCACAAAAGTGTATTCTTGAAAGAACTAGACCCACTTGGCGTGCCTAGGGTTTAATTTCTTTTGAGAGTTCAAATATCTCAAGGCCTCGTGATCTGAGAACAAGACAAATTCTTGCGGTAATAGATAATGACGCCAGTGGCGCAACGACTGCACTACTGGGTGCCATAAGTGGAGTATTTTTTGCTTCGCCTCATTCAGTTTCTCACTAAAAGGTAACAGGGTGCCCTTCCTGACTAAGTATTCCTCCTATATCAACTCCTGACGCGTCGCATGCGACCGCAGAAACCTTCAAAAAATCCAAAAGTCATGTGACTAGAGCCTCGGTCATCTTAGCCTTTATCTCCTTGAAGGCCTTCGAGGTTGCCTTGTCCATTGAAACTCTCCTTTTTTTATACAATCCGTGACAGGAGCCATAATGGAACCAAAGCCTTGAAGGAACCGCCTATAGAAGGTGGCCAAGCCATGAAAGCTGCGTACCTCGTGAATATTGCGGGGTTCAGGCTAATTGATAATGGCCTTGACTTTCTCGAGATCCGCCGACCCACCCTCAACTGACACAACAAAACCTAAGAAGATAATACTGTTAGACATAAACGCACACTTCTTTAGGTTGGCGTACAATTTTTCAGCTCTAAGGATCCCACAAACCTGCTTTAAATGGTTGAGGTGTTGAGGTATTGTTCCTTGGTCATGCTATAAATTACGATATCATCAAAGTAGACGACCAGGAACTTTCCCATGAAGGGCCTCAACACTTGGGTCATCACATGCATATAGGTACTCGGGGAATTAGTCAGCCCAAAAGGCATGACTAGCCGCTTGAATAACCTATCCTTCGTCTTGAAGGTCGTCTTTCATTCGTCGCCAAGGCGTATATGGATTTGGTGATAAACACTTTTGAGGTCAATTTTTGAGAAGATAGTAGCATTGGCCATCATATCTAACATGTCATCAAGACGCAGTATGGGAAACCAATACTTGATTGTGATTTTGTTGATGGCTCTACTATCAACACATCCTCCATGTATCATCCTTCTTAAGTGTAAGAAGGGCGGGCAGGGTACACGGGCTCATGCTCTCTCGAATGTAACCCTTTGCTAGGAGCTCATCAACCTACCGCTTCAACTCTACTTGCTCCTTTGGGTTCATCCTACAATGAAGGAGGTTTGGTAGAGTCGCCCCAGGGACTAAATCAATGGCGTATTATATATCCCTCATAGGGGGAAGCTCATTTGGTAGATCATCAAGAAAGACATCACGAAACTCATCCACCACCGGAATGACCTTAGTGGGTAACTCTACACTAGACTCTGGTGCACTCTCCCTAGCCACAAGGGTGTACACCATCGAGTTTGACTTAGTCTCTCGCTCAAAGTCTTTGGCATTTAGAATATGGAGAGGCTTAGACTTGGACTTCGATTCCTTCAATTTCTTCGAGCCGCTCACACCACTCTTTGTGGTGGACTCCTTTCCAATTGTGTTCTTAGGTGGAAGAGGATTTAGCTTGACTTTCTTGCCCTCAAACCAGAATGTACACACATTCGAACAACCAAATATGGTGACATCCCTGTCATAGAGCCAAGGCCTACCCAAGATGATATGGCCAACATCCATGGGAACAACGTCACACCAGAGTGTGTCTTTATATGATCCAAACTAAATAGGAACAAGACAACGGTGCGAGATTGGAATGGAAGTCTCATCAACCCAAGACACTCTATAGGGTTGAGGATGGGCTTCAAGCTTCAAGCCCAAACAACTCACAGTGCTAGTGGATGCCACATTGGCACAACTACCACTATCCATGATCATCTTACGACTCTTATCACCACATTTTGCGTATGTATAGAAGATTGTGTTGCGGTGCTAATCGTCGATATTCTTTGCTTGTGCAAAGGCGCAACGAACAACTGCAAGTGTCGCAGTTTCTTGCGCTCCCTCTTCCTCATCGCTAGGGATCTCTGCTAGCTCGTATTCTAACTCCTCACCGTCACTTTTTGGGGGCACTACTTCTACTTGCCCATCAATAAGGAACACCTTGGTGCCCTCTTTCATGCCACACTGGTGAGCAAAGTGACCAAACTCCTGACATCTAAAACACCTAGTTGCATCGCTTCTACGCGAGCTAGACCCAACAACTCCTTTACCCTTATCATCCTTGGGCCTAGACTGAGAACTACTGGAAGGCTTGTATTGATATCCAGTGCTAGGCTTAGCCCAGAAGGGTTGGCCTCAATGCCAGAATCACGGGACTCAAACCGCCTTCCCACAGATAGTGTTCGAGTTGTCGGTATTGCTACAAGTTTCGATGGCCAGAGATAAAGATATAATATCGTTATCGCCGATAACCGGAAATGCGGAGAAAAATGCGAAAACATGGGGATAAAGGTGAATTTTTTTAATGAAACTTCAGGACATGCCTAAATACACATATTTGCATATTTAGAAATTAAAAATTTGTAAAAAAAAAAAAAATTGCATTAAATAATAAGTTTTCATTTAATGGGGCCCAAAAAAGCATATGTTGCCATAAGAAATTACTCTAATAATAACCAAAATAAGTTTATATAATGCAGCTAGCATATAATAAGTGATACATGTAAAAGTAAATGAATTAAAAAATTAAATGTATTTTTCTTAACGGTAATGTAGAATGTTGATCCTACTTGGGAGTTGGGACAAACATTAAATCCGCCCCATCCATCAAGTGGGCCGTCACATTTTCACTAAATATCATTGAATTATATCAAATAAAACACTTAATTAGGCCAAATAAAGGTGTAAAATTATCTTAAAACTCGAAATTCAAGTGTTGTAGCCCACATGAGTATTGAGTGTTGTAAGCTTGTAGCCCACTCTAAATTATCCTAAAACGATCTAGAAAAATGAATGAATGGCATAGATAAAATACAAACATGATATTGGGGCTCAAAGAGCACCGTCCAATAGCCATTGGCTACGCACCGTCAGTAGCCATCTAAGTTGGGAATGGATTAGGTGTTATGCAGTTAACAGCTTAGTGGGTGTTACCCCTACCTTGGGGCCCACCTTGATAATTTGTTGGATATCCATGCCATTCAACTGTTTCTACAGTCCATTTTAGGACCAGGTGCCAAAAAATTATGCATATCTAAATCTCAAGTGGACCACACCATAGGAAATAATAGTGATCGAGTGCCTCACCATCAAAAATTCGAAAGGGCCCACCGTAAAGTTCTCATAATGTTTATTTGCAATCCAACTTCTTGATAAAGTAAAAAAGATCTGGATGATGAGAGAGTAGAAAGATTAGATTGATCCAAAAATATTGTGGACTAAGGATATGTTTTAATAATTATTCATCACTTTTTCCATTGGTATGGTCCACGTGAGATTTGGATCTTCTTATGATTTGGGATCGCCTCCTAAAATGAGATGTAAAAATAGATGAACGACATGGATACACAGAAAATACATCAAGGTGGGCCGGACACGGTTAGAGTAACACCCACAGAGCTGTTAGCGGGTAACAACTAATCCGCTCCCATGCATGTGCAGGCAAATGCAAGTAGTATATCATTCCGAGTAAACTCTGTTGGGCCCATCCCGAATGTGATTAGTTTCTCCATGTCATGCATCTGTTTTTCCATCTTATTTTATGACTTAAGCCTAAAATTAAAGTATATTTAAGTCTCAAGTTGACCACACCATATGAAACAGTGGGAATAATGATTTCCACCATTGAAATCTTCTTAGGGCCCAGTGATGTTTATTTGTCATCCAAACTGTTCATAAGATCACACGAACATGGATGAATAAAAAACAGAAATATCAGGTTGACACAAAACTTTTGTGGCCCCCAAGAATTTTTCAATGGTAAACATTCAATTCACATAGTTTCATGTGGTGTGGTCCACCTAAGCTTTGGATATGCTTCATTTTTTGGCTCGTGCCTTAAAATCATCTAATAAAATGGATGGACGGAGTGGATCAAATATGTAAATTACGATGGGCCCATGGAGTTTACTCAGTACGCAATCCGCTTCCGTTCTGGCGCGGTTTGTGTGCATCCCAAAATCTACCGAGGTCGGTGGATCCGGAAGCGGATTGGCTGGTGTAACTCACACTAGCTATATAGCTGTTGTATTAACGTCAGCAAGTTCTGTGGGTCTGATCATGAGGTATGTGTTATATCCAAACCGTCCATCCATTTGACGAGCTCGTCTTAAGGCTTGAGACGAAAAATAAGACAGATATAACTATCAAGTGGACCACACTGCAAAAACCAGTGGGGGATTGAACGTCTACCATTGAAACCCTTTTTGGGGTCACAGAAGTTTTGGATCAATATGAAAATTGTTTTTTCTCTTCATTCAGATATTTGTGTTTTTATGAACAGATTGGATGCAAAATAAACGTTATGGTAGGCCCTACAAATTGTTTAATGGTGAAAATCATTATCTCCGCTACTATCTATGGTGTGGTCCATATAATCTTTGGATATGATTCATTTTTTGGATAATGCTCTAAAATGAACTCTAAAAACAGATGAACGGTGTAGATATAATAAATACATCACTGTGGGGCCAATGTAACTTTGATCTCCCTTGAACCATTCGTACAACTCAGAGCTCGAGGAGCGTCAGTGCTCGTCTTCGCATGACACGTACCTACAGCAGCTATATAGCTGGTGTAAGGTACACCAGCCAATCTGCTTCCAGTGGATCCCTAACTGTGGGACCCATTATGAAGTATTTACCTTACATCTGCACTGTCCATCATATATGACGGCTTATTTTAATGCGTGATCCGAAAAATGAACCAAATTCAAATCTTCAATGGACCACACCGCAGGAAACTGTGTGAATTGAACGCATATCATTAAAAACTTCTTGGTGGCCACAGAAATTTTGAATCAAGCTGATATTTATTTTAACCCTTCATCCATGCCTTTTTATATTTACAAAAAGGTTTGATGACAAATAAACATCACTGTGGGCCCTAAGAAGGTTTCAACGGTGAAAATCATTCTTCTCATTGTTTCTTGTGGTGTGGTCCACTGGAGCTATGGATATGCTTTAATTTTGGGATGTACCCCTAAAATGAACTAGAAAAATGAATGGACGGCGTGGATAAATCACATACATTCATGGTGGGCCTAGAGAGTTTACTCAGTATGCTGAAGCGCACCATGCGCGCAGTCTGTTTCTATATTTCTGAAGCATAAAAGAAAAGAAAAAGAAAAAAAGAGGGGATTTCGTCTGCAAAGAGGGGTTTTCGGCGAAGAGGGGGGATTTTCGACTGAGGGTTTCAAAATCCTATCTCCAACAAAAATAAGAAGGTAATCTCCCAAAATCCCCGATTTTTCGCCGAAATCATGTATTTGTGACATTAATCTTCCAATCGAACAAAGAAAAGGGAAATTTTCATATTTCTTTACCTCTGTCGAAGACGAGAGCTGTCGATTGCTGCCCACGAGATTCTTTTCTTCCGAGTTCCGATCAACCATCAACCAGGTATTACCGAAATCAAAGGTTTTTTTTTCGATTTTTTTCACTTTTTACCTATTTTGTCGCAAAGAATCCAAAATTATTGACGATATCGCCGATATTTCGCCGATAATCCAGGGAGAAGCAAAAAATTGGGGTTTCCGTGTCGCTAGTCTAGCAACACCGATATTATCAGCGATATTATCGACATTTCGTTGACAATGCAAACACTACCCACAGATGCCTTGAGATATTGCTCGACTTCCAACAACACTTGATACATCTGTTCAAGAGTGTCTGTCTTTGGCGAGCAACTATCTCCAAATGTCAGAACGGATGCTCATCCCAAATCGAGCAAGAAAACGGGATCTTTCTCAACCTCACACCGGATCAAGTACTCTTCGAACTTCTCAATGTATTTAGCCACACTCATGGAACCTTGTCGAAGAGATTGCCAATCTTCAACCAGCCTCAAGTGATAAGAGAAAGGGAGGTACTTCTCTTTTAAAATTTCTTTCATTTCTTCTCAATGGACTATTGGGAGTTCCCTTAACCTTTCTTTCTTTTGTTCCACGATAGTCCAAAACCTTTTTGCTCAACCCACAAGCTTCATCTTGGTAAATCGGACTTGGCGAGCATCCGACATGTCATACCACTCAAAATAGTGGTCCATATCCGCCAACCAATCTAAAAATACTTTAGGGTCCAAGTGGCCATTAAACGTATGGGCCTCTACCCTAACTCCCTTGAGGAGTTGCACATCTGGGTCCTAAGTATCATGATACCCCTTGCGAGGTGGGTGCACGGGTGCGCGCCCACGACCATTTCCTTGGCCACTCATATTCCCTTATCTATCCTCCTAACCACCTGCCTGAGATTGGGTATTTTCACCAATGGTGATGTTTGCTTGGGTGGAGGTTTCAACTTGATGGACATGTGCATCAAATTGGTCCAAACGATTATTAACCTGTTGCGAAGATGCTTTGATGCTTGCATCCATGGTGTCCAACTTTTGGGTTATTCTCCTGAGAGACTCAGTAAGTTGCTCGGTGTTCATGATGGGATGCAGACCAAAGCCGCATCCAGTATGTGTGGGCATGCACTACACAACTCAAGGGGTCCTAAGATGCAAGTATATGCACCTAGACTCCACTATATGTACCCTAATGACATTAGATGAACCTATTGGACGCTATATGAACGAAATTACACAACTCTACAAAAATCCAGCAATATGCCTGTCAAAATAAATGGATAACAGAAAATTCAGCAATGTGAATTGCTAACTTTCTTATAACAGAAATTTCAACAGCCTATATCATGAATTATGGACCTCTAAACAGCCCTAACTGAATGGGTGTGGTGCATAAATATTATATATATATATATATGAACTAACCTCTAATCATGCATTGTATTCCCCTATAACCAAGGTATCCCGTATCGGTATCGGTTGGCGGAATGGTGCCCTCCGATACCGATACGGATACAGGGTGTCGCGGCGATACGGGGGCGTAATGGCCCATAACGGTGCAATTTTTATTTTTATTTTTGCCAAAAATATATGAAAAAATATGGATTAAATCCGGAATATTCTAAGCATTCCAAATATGCATTCATTCATAAATTGGAACATGTTTATGGTGGTGTAACGGTCCACTCTTTGGTGAGAAGTTGTATCGGATTGTCTGATGAATTTATGAACCAGACAACCTGGATTTGACTGCAAAACTCATATATTTAATTTTCTAACTATCTACTATCAATGATAGATATATTAGAATGAATGTAATATGAAAATATCTTACATATGTAATATATTCGATTTTTTTCAAAAAAGGGCCAAAAATAGTGCGTAAATAGAAAAAATTTAAAAATATATATATAAAATGACAACGACAATCTGTAAAATGGACATTAACATGTTCCACTATAATTAACACATCATATTCTACCATTAAAACAGCAAAACATTCAATAAAAAATGATTTTTCGAATTTAAAAAAAAAAAGAGCCGAAAATAGTGCGTAAATAGAAAAAAATTATCAAAAATATATAATGACAACAACAATCTGTAAAATACACATTAATATCTTCTACTATAATTAACACATCATATTCTACCATTAAAATAGCAAAACATTGAATAAAAAATGATTTTTCGAATTTATATATAAAAAAAAAGGCCGAAAATGGTGCGTAAATAGAAAAAAATTATAAAAAAATATAAAATGACAACAACAATCTTTAAAATGGACATTAACATGTTCTACTATGATTAACACATCATATTCTACCATTAAAACAACAAAACATTCAATAAAAAATGATTTTTCGAATTTTTTTTTAAAAAAGGCTGAAAATAGTGCGTAAATAGAAAAAAATTATAAAAAAATATAAAATGACAACAACAATCTGTAAAATGGACATTAATATCTTCTATTATGATTAACACATCATATTCTACCATTCAAACAGCAAAACATTGAATAAAAAAAAATATAAATACCTATTTTTGAGGAAGTTCTGGGAAATGGCCCGCGTAGCTTCGAATCAAGAAAATCCTTAATAAAAGTTGTTTTTATCTGTAATACCAAGCTAAGAGTGGTCGAAAATAGCAACAGAATGATTTAGGAAGAGTTTGGAAGAAAGAAGTTTCAAAAAATGTGAAAAAACAGCCCTTAAAAAGCAAAAAAAAAAAAAAGGCCGGCCGTTTTTTTACCGTTACGCCCTGACCATTACAGGGCAGTAAGGGCCGTTGCGCCCCGTAGAATCGGGGGGCGCCCCGTTACGGCCCCGTATCGCGTAACAACCACTGCCATTACCAATACGTATCGGCCGATACAGCCGTATCATAACAGATACGGGACACCCTGCCTATGACAACCTTGTGCTCTGATACCAAATTTGATGCAGGACATGAAGTTAAATATAGAATGCACGAGATCAAGCTTGAGATTATACTAATTTTAAATAATCACAAAATTCCACATCCTACGTACTATCAAACAATCAAAAAGGGGAATTTATGAGGGTCCAAGCCTACACAACTTTAGGGCTGAATCAAGTAAAATTATAAGCCAAACAAGCCCAAAGGAATGTAAGAACCATCCATTCTTGTAAAGGATTGTTCCCAACTCAAGAGATTCACTAAGTTTCAATTTTAGGGAAAATCTAAGGTTTGCAAATTTGGGATAATTGGGATTTGAGACGTTTTAGGGTTAGGAATTTGGATTAGGGAGCTTTTAAAGTCAAAAGAGAAGGAAATAGAAGGGAAGAGATCACTTGGGAAGGTTGCGCACGTTGGACAGCCAGGGGGCCTGGACGCATGTGCGTGATGGATCGTCCACACGTGCGTGGGGCCCATGAAATCGAAAAATGCCTCCTAGGCTGGGATCGCCCAAAGATGGACAGGTTCTATACCAAGTTTCATGTCGATCTGATGCACGGTTTGTGCGTAGTACTCCGCCGAAATTTTAGCCCCTTAGATGGGCCAGAATCTGAAATCTGCTTGTGCACTGCAGTAGGAGAAAACTTGAATGCAAAAAGAGGTGACTCTGAAGATGGGAGGGGTGTTGAGGGTGATGGAATTGGTGCGTAAGAAGATGGAGATGGTTTGGAGCAAATGTGGTTTCGCACCACGGTAATTAGCCCTTTGAGGAAGGGAGGGCTTCAGGCCCAATTCGATTCTTCAACCCAAAAATAGAGAGAAGAAAACGCAAGAATTTTTATTCATAAACATCATTGCAATACCTACATGGGATAGCTATATTTATAAGAAAACCCTAAACCCAAATAAAAAGGACAAAGTACAGTTGCACCATGTGCGCACACTAATACCAAAGCTTAAAGCAAATAAATACTAATCTAAGCAGTCAAAGTTGTTCATGAAGTTTTTAATAACAAAAGTAATCAAAACTCAAAATCCTAGATCATCTAAAGTAGTTGGCCACGATCATGAGATCCGATGGTAGAATCTATGTGATGATCGGGTCCACTCCAAAGCTCCATTATGCAGCCCCCTAATTAGGAGGCCCTCCAAAGATGTCGTAGTCGATCCAAATCAAAAGCGGGGCCCGCCTCCTCGAATACGTGCATAGAGGGGGCCTGTGCATGATGTCCCCATCATTATTGCTCTAAACCTTAAACATCTATCTGGTTTTCTATTTATTTCATTTTCGATCTTGCTTTAATTTTAATAGATAAATTGATGCAGGACAATTAACCAGTTGCTCTAAAAGCTCGAACTGTTAGAGTATGGCGAATTAATCCCTTTATCTCATAGCCCATGCCCCACATCTCATGGGTTAGGACCTCGGCCGAACCCCTTTCGTGGGCCCCAAATCATATGGGTTGCCTACCCCGAGTGTGTCCCCGCATCCCACGGGCTACCCCACTCGAGCCCGGTGTGAAATGCGCATTATTCACTCCTGGTGAGTCTTGAACACGAGACCTCCCCCGTGGGCCCCAAATCGCATGGGTCACCCACCCCGAGTGTGCCCCTGCATCCAACAGGCGACCCCACTCGAACCCAGTATGAAAATGTTCCTGCATTAATCACCCCCGGTGAGGAGTCTCGAACACGAGACCTCTCACTCTGATACCAATTTGATGTAGGACAATTAACCACTTGCTCTAAAAGTTCGAACTATTAGAGTATGGCGAATTAATCCCTTTATCTCATAGCCCAGGCCCCACATCTCATGGGTTATGACCTCGGCCAAACCCCTTTCGTGGGCCCCAAATCACATGAGTCGTCCACCCCGAGTGTGTCCCCGCATCCCATGGGCTACCCCACTCGAGCCCGGTGTGAAATGCGCATTACTCACCCCTAGTAAGGAGTCTCGAACACGAGACCTCCCCCGTGGGCCCCAAATTGCATGGGTCACCCACCCCGAGTGTGCCCCTACATCCAACAGGCAACCCCACTCGAGCCCAGCGTGAAAATGCCCCTGCATTAATCACCCCCGGTGAGGAGTCTCGATCACGAGACGTCCCGCTTTGATACCAATTTGATGCAGGACAATTAACCAGTTGCCCTAAAAGCTCGACTGTTAGAATATGGCGAATTAATCCCTTTATCTCATAGCCCAGGCCCTACATCTCATGGGTTAGGACCTCGGTCAAACCCCCTTCATGGGCCCCAAATCACATGGGCTGCCCACCCCAAGTGTGTCCCCGCATCCCATGAGCTACCCCACTAGAGCCAAGTGTGAAATGCGCATTACTCACCCCTGGTAAGGAGTCTCGAACACGAGAGCTCCCCTGTGGGCCCCAAATCGCATGGGTCACCCACCCCGAGTGTGCCCCTGCATCCAACAGGCAACCCCACTCGAGCCCAGTGTGAAAATGCCCCTGCATTATAAATGCCCCTGCAGATTGTGGAAAAGCTCTTCAGGTTTTCAATGGGAAACCTTTAGGGTGAAAACAAGTTCCTGAACATTTCAATCTTGTTACATAGCTGAGCATGTTTTTCAGCTCTGTAACAATTGGAAATTCCACTATTTTGATTCAGCAGTGTTACCTGGACACTTCTACTTTCTAGGATTTGTCATGCCAACCAAGGGTACCTGGATCGTGGGTCATTTTTGCACATGGTACAAGAACAGGTATGCAGTACGTCATCCAATATGTGGTACGTAGGGATAGGATCATATGCACCATTCCAGCATATAAAGTGTATGCAATGTAGTTTAACTCATATTGTAATTTAATTATGAAATGTGAAAATGTTATTATTATAGACCCAACATGCTTAGTGTTGTGTATAGGTATAACTAAATAAATAGAAGTATAAATCTCTGCATTGTAAATATAAATTTGCATGAACTTGGTAAGAAATATAGAGCCATAATTTCAGGTCGCTAAAAATAGTGACCTGGATTGCAAAAGACCGAAAATCCATATTGCTCGATACATAATGGAAAACATGGGGGGAACATTGGTGCCAACACTTTGATACGCCTAGACACGACACAACACTTCAAAATTTGTATGGACGAAAGTGTCCTCTGGATGTAATCAAAAAGCACCGGGTGCTGGACACTCTTAAGTGAGGTGTCCAAACATGTTTTTGCAGAGATTTAGATCCTGCACAGATTTTGTTCCAGACATGTTCCCCCCTCGTTATGTAAGTTTCTTTTCTCAAGCCAAAGATCTCTCACCCTTAGACCTCAGCTTGCCTCCATTCTCCTATTCCTGAAGATTACACATAAGGACCCACCCTCCCTACCTTCCTCACGATTCTAGTTCATTCTACATTATAGGCACCATGACCAATCTAAAATAAAAATAAAAATAAAAAGACATACATGCTTTGTTCTTTTTGTCCTTTTTTTCCAGTTCTAATATTTTAATAGAACAGTTTGGTTATGTAAATTTCTTTTCTCAGGTCAAAGATTCTCTCACTCTTTAGCCCTTAGTTTGCATCCATTCTCTTGTGCTTGAAGATTACCTATAAAGACTGCCTCTCTCTAGATTCTAGTTCATTCTCCATTATAGGTACCATGATCAAGGTAACAAAAAGATCCATGCTTTGTTGTTCTTTTCATTCTTTTCATTTCAGTTCTAATAATTTAACAGAATGGGTGATGTTCATAAAAACTATTATTTCCTGAGATGATAATCTGTCATTTCTGATGTTTTGTAAATCAGTCATTTGTTAGTTTGAACTATGGCAATTTGTTTCATTTGGACCTATGTAAATATTATTTCTAATTTCCTTCACCTTTAATGTTTTCATTGTTTATTTAATTTTAGTTATTTATTTCTGGATGGAAGGGTCCCAGTGCGTAGATTTTTTAAGTTTGCCATGCCAAACACTATAGAACACCACCCATGCCACTTGTCTTCGTAACACTACAGTTCGCTATGACACCAGATGGCTCTTCCCATCATGGAGATCCAGAAGAAACAAGCAATTTCATGATATCTCTTAGTTGATAATTGCTGATCACTTTTCTTGACTGTTACAAATTGTCAGCCTAAAACTAACACAACTTCATTTATGGTTGAATGATTTATAAAGCATACACATCCAGATCATTGCAGGTGTAAACAACAAACCTCCGCATAAGTAATATAACATTAGCATTCCAATATTCATATTTTGACAAATAGGATCTATTGTATGCGTTGCAATGAAGGCAAAACTTTTAAATGCTTTGTTGGTGAGGAAGTTTCTCTATTTCATGATTTCACCTTCTTACCCCTCCCTTGAGAAGAGTTAGAAAATTAATTTTGCATCATACAGTGGACTTCATAACAAACATTTTCCTTTTTACTGTTCCAAAGAAAGAAAGAAAAAGAAGAAAATAAAAAGATCTCAATTTTAGAGAATTACGGAAATTTTCATTTGGTTTTTGGAATTTGTATGAGGTGACTTAGTTCAAAGATTACCTGGATGGCAGGTTGCTCTGGTACCTGCTACCTCCTCCAAGACTTAGTATGCTAAGGTAGGATCATGTGGGCCGCAGGACGTACACTAGTATATGTAAAAATTGATAATGTATTTTGTATATGAAATAATGTAATATCCTGATAAACTGCAAACACTTGAACCCGGCCTCCCTCAAAACCTTCTGGAAAAATAACATCGTTTTTCAGCATTGATAGTCAGCAATGAGAGACCCATTTGCAAGATGCTCCACCAACAAACACCTCCGTTGAAAAAAATCAGGTACTAAATTCTCAATCACGGTATCACCCTTTTTACTACAAACCACTTCAATACATGAAGAATGCAAAGAAGATTGCGGAGAACATTATACCAGAGGACTGCATTTTCTTCGTCCCTGGATTTTGTTTCTAATGTTGATCATGATAGGCAAATGGTGCCACATGGCATGCTCAATTGGGACATCCACATTTAGAGTCAATTGGGACATCCACGTTTAGGAGTTCTATGTTTACTTTTTCAATTGCCTTTTCAGACGAGTACTTGAGGTAGTTTATAGAGTGAACCTTGAGAGTTTTCCAAACATTTACCTTCAGCTTTACCTGTAATTTGAATAAAAAGACCTAATTCCATTTGAGAGCATTCATTTTGAGGTGTGGGGCCCAGCTCTTAGCCTCCTACATCCCTTTCTAGATATAGAGATTTAGTTTCATTATGATTGCACTAGTTTCATGTGATACAGAGACAAAGTCTCTGGTATTTTTATATTATTCTTCCGGTGCTGTGGTTGAGCAGCCACTTTGCAATTTGATGAGGACCATTGAACAAGGGTCTAGTGGAATTGAAGAGATTTTAGATATGAAAATAGAAGGAAAGAGAGAAGAGATGAGAGAAAGGAAGGAGAAGAGAGACTTTTGGAGAGAAGGGTGTTTATTATGGCTATTCAACTAACACACCTTTTATTTTAACTTTAAGGAAAAAAGAGAAACATACTCTGCAGGAGTTCAGAAACTACTGACACGAAAATGTATGAATTCCCTTATACAATCAGTACCTTTTGTCTCAAAAAGTCTCAAATTCCCTTCTCATTTGGGAGCTTGTAAATGGAAGTAAAAGGGAAATGGGAAATGGAATTGGAGGTAAATGAATTGGGAATAAATGGCTTAACTCAGTTGTGTTGGGATGGGAGTAAATGAAATGCATTTGAAATCTAAATATTCTGTTTGGATGGGAGTAATGGGAGGAATTGGAATGCATTGGAATATTTCAATATATTCACAAGAACATATGTGACATCCTAAATTAGCTTTAACATCTCAAATTAGTGTGCATATGTGATATTTAACAAAATGATTGTAATAAGCCCATTTAAATACATACTTTAGCCAAAAATGAGAAAATTTTGAGCCTTGGGTGGGTCACAAATGTAAGGATCACAAACAAGCAACTTGCCAATGCTTTCCAACCGTTCATTTAGATGGCCAACCATTGGACAGTTTGGATCATTCTATTGGTGTGATTTTAGTGATGTAGCCAGTAATTGAATTGTTTTGGAGTATCATTAGCATGCCATGTGTATGGCAGATGTGCATAGCACCACCTTTGTTTACTTGTGTGACTCTCCAAGGGAACTCAAATGTAAGACCCGAGACCCCGAAATCTGGTTTGTACACTGGATAGTTGTTGACTATAGGTCCATCGGCCCCGAGAATGTTTTGTCTTGATCATAATGTTGTTCTATTATCGAGCCGCAAGTTGTATTTCAACCCGATGTCCGAATTTTAAGATATGGACTTAAAATTAAACAATCTGAGAAATGACAATTATGTCCTTATTTTATCTAGCGAAGCCCCACCATCGAGTTTTCAAAATCCGTTAGGTCCGAGAGCCTAACCGTTGTAACCGTAGTCGAGTAACGGAATTAATGGCGAAAACGGCATGTCAATAGGACACCCGGATTGTAAGTTATGCATAGAGATGCACATGTATATTTTGAGAAAATATACTCAAATGACCTCGATGTTTTTAAACTCCTTGGAATACGTTAGTTCAAATTACTTAAATACCATTGTTATATTGCTACTATAAGTTTAAACTTTTCAAAAATCATCACAAAACATCTCATAACTCTCCTTTTTAGACAAAAGTTAATTTCAAACCATTTTCAAGTCCATACATATGAAAAACCCTTTAGCAACATTCCATTTTCCAGCACTCTTTCTTGTTGAGTGTAAAGTTGAGAAGGAAGAAAAGGAAATAGAAGCTGAGGTTGGGAGCCAATCCTCTGATAGTTACAGGTGAGTGCATAGATTAGGAGCACGCATATGTGTACGTTGGGGTTTCCTTCAAAACCTTTTTTGCTGGATTTTCATTTAGGGTTAGAAAATTGCTGGATTTTCTGTTTTAGGGTTAAGTTGTTGCTGGCTTTTCATTTAGGGTTGATAGATTGCTGGAATTTCTGTTTTACGGTTAGATAATTGCTGGATTTTCTGTTTTAGGGTTAGGTTTTCGCTGGCTTTTCATTTAGGGTTAATAGATTGCTGGAATTTCTGTTTTACGGTTAGATAATTGCTGCATGTTCTGTTTTAGGGTTAGGTTTTCGCTGGCTTTTCATTTAGGGTTAATAGATTGCTGGAATTTCTATTTTACGGTTAGATAATTGATGGATTTTCTATTTTGGGATTAGGTATTGCTGAATTTTCTGATTTCGAATTAGGTATTGCTGAATTTTCTTGAAAGCCCTATGAAAGATGAGATTTCTGATTTAGGGTTAGGTTCTTGCTGGAATTTCTGATGGAGTTGGTTAATTTGTTGCTGGATTTTCTTTTAAAGCCTTAAGCAGACTAGCTTTTCTGATTTAAATTCGTTAGGTTATTGCTGGATTTTCTTACAGGTATGACTGGATTTTCTGAGTTAGGTGATTAGGTTATTAATGGAAGATTAGATGATAGAGATGATTTAGTTTTATTTAAAGTCATACGTATTTCTAACGGTTTCTCTCTGTCCCTTACAATGTTCGCCCGCTACCTATTTGACAAAATGTTTAAAAGAAATATATCCTTCATCCTTATGATGTAGTTAATTCTTGAGAAAAAACATGCTTGTGGCACGAAGTCTTATAGCAGAATAAATCTCGGATTAGATTTAGATTGGCTAAGTCAAGTGCATATCATATGCATGATTCATAGTCGTTGTATCATTGTATGATTGAAAGTGAATGATTCATATCATGATATGGTGATATGGTGATCATCGTGGGTTGTGTTGCGACACACGATGTGTCGATGATGAGTATGTAAACCATCTAGGTACATGATGTATTACATGAGACCCCTATAAGGCCCCTATGAGGAACTTAAATGTATGAGGAGACCACATGAGGAAGGTCGTCCTATGTTTGCCTTGAAAACCGTGACATATAGTGCTTGTGTGTGGACTTATGCATATGGTTATTGTAAATGTGATTAAACATACTTTGTTATAACTTGAGTTGGACACCACACCGGAAATGTGTAATTCGACAGGACATGATTAGAGGGTCCGTGGGTGAAAGTCCCTAAACCCTGATTGGTACCATTGGGAGCGACCAATGCTTAGACCGGGTGGAAGAACAGACCGCTAGAATGCCGAAATACCAAAGTAGGCAGTGACTCCCACCGACGCGTGTCGATTGGTTGAGAGGTTTGACCTAACCTGCTTATAGGCAAGCAAAGATAGGTTGTGTGACGAGCTCGTAAATTGTCTGCTATCGTTTTGCCAGGCGACTTGTGACTTTTTGTTGTTAGGCAGATAGTGAGGTTCAACACAAGTGGGTTAGACTAGTTCGGCCCATTAACTATGTAGTCTCACCTTTGTAGTTGACCACAGAGGAAAAGTCTATACAAGTGGGTAGCAATCATATGCGAGTCTCGCCTCTGTTTTAGACTTTGGTGATCCAATTGGGAAATATGGACAGTTGTGGAAACGTTGAAAGAGGCTGTATGTTACAAGTGGGTAGAAGTCCCACCACTGTAATTAAAAATGATTTAGAACATAAAAAGTGGCATAATGCATTGTATCTTTAGCTTATTGTTACCAATTCAGAAAGCCTGTGCATTCCGATGCATTATATAAGCATAACATGAAACATGCATTTTCACTGCACACACGCACTCACTGGGCTTAGTAGCTCAAGCTTTCCTTTCTAATTTTTTTCAGGTGAGAGTAGGGAGCTGCAGGAGTAGATGCTACAGACTCCAGTTGTCCTTTTTGTTTTGTACATATCAGTGTATATATTTTTTTGTAATACCCTGAATATGTACATCAGGTATAGTAAATATGACATGGTTTATGTTTTGGTTTTGTCTTGATGTGCTCAGTTGTACACAGTAATATATGTTGAATATGATGAAATTTTGAGAAATGATACGTGTTTGTCGTCTTTACTTTCAGAAATCCTCCTTGTGGAGCCCTGCTTATGAGACTTAGTATGTGATAGTTAGAAGTCCCAAAATCGGAGTTCTACAGAGGCTGTCAACCAAAATTTGGTGTATAGTAATCATGGATTACCAACACTAGATTTAGGGCGTGACACAAAAAGGCATTTCACCTCATTTAGTTCCAAATCCTCTCTCGTAGGGAGGATTTCATTTACATGCCCATTTACACTCATTTCATTTCATTTCATTTACATGCATTTACCTCCATTTACTCCCAATTCCCCCATTTACATCCATTAGCAAAATCAACTATCTCGACTATGGCTATTTACATCGACAATGATCCATTTGACCACTTACTTTGCAGGAGTACAGAAACTATGCACATGCACACACACAAATCACATATATTCACTTCTGATACTCCCCCTCAAGTTGGAGCATAGTTATTGATCATGCCCAACTTATCAGTAATTCGATGAGAGCATCTTGGCTAAGAAATTTTGTGAGAATCAATCTCAAAAAACGAAGGGTCTCCATCTCCTCATCAACAACTTTTTCTCATATAAAATGACAATCAATCTCAATGTGCTTAATACACTCATGAAACACCAAATTGTTAGCAATGTGAGTTGCAACCTGATTATCACAATGCAAGGGAGTGGAACTCGAAAAAGATAGCCAAGCTCTTGTAAGAGACTTCAAAGCCAAATAAGACACATAACATAAACCATCACCCTATACTCAGCTTCTACAGAGGATTAAGCAACAATTGACTGCTTCTTACTCTTCCAAGTGACAAGATTTTCACCCACAAAGATATAAGATCTTGACGTAGACTGTCTATAGTGTAAACCTCCAGCACATTCAACATCAAAGTACCTAAAAATATGAAGGTGACCATGCCATTGAAAATATAAACCTATAGTAGGGGCTAATTTTAGATACCGAATAATGTGATACACTACTGTCGAATGGGTTGTACGAGGAGTATGCGTAAACTAACTGACGATACCCACAATATATGAAATATTCAGCCATGTAATAGATAAGTTGCCCAACCAACCAGCAATACATACCAGTATCAGAAAGGGACCCTCCATCCTCAGGGCCAATTTGTCAAGTAACATCTCTCAGTGTAACAACAGGCTCACATCCTAGCAACCCTGTCTCTAAGAAGAAGATTGAGAGAATATTTCCTTTGAGATAACACAATTCCTGACTTTGATTGAGCGACTTCAATTCCCATAAAATATCATAGCGTCACAAGATCTTTGATCTCAAATCATGACTTGAAGAAAGATTTAAGGGCGCAATACCCTCAGGATAATTCCTACATAGAACAATGTCATCTACATAAATAATCAACACCATAACTCCCATGGGCCGATGATAAAGGAAAAGTGAGTGATTGGTTTAGCTTCGAACAAACTCAAAGTCCGGAAGAGCGGGGCTAAATTTGTCAAACTAGGCCCAAGGAGACTGTTTAAGGCCATAAATATACTTCTACAGATGACACAGGTGTGAATTACTTGGCACAAAAAATCTAGTTGATCCATATAAACTTCCTCAGCAAGATCCCCATGTTAAAAATCATTCTTCACATTTAATTGAAATAAGGGCCAGGAGAAATTTACCACCAAAGAAATAACCACACAACAGAGTTAAGTTTGGCTACAAGAGAAAACGTCAGAAAATAATCCACTCCATACGTTTGTGTGTAAACCCTTGGTTACCAACTGATCCTTAATATCAGTCAATAAAACCATCAGAAGGCATTTAATGGTATAAATCTATCTACATTCAACAAACTTCGTACCCTCAGGTAGAGAAACAAACTATCATGTATTGTTTTTCCCAAGAGCCTACATTTCTTCCATCATAGTCTGTTTCCAAACAATACTACTCACAGCTTCCTTCAGATTACACAGAATAAATGGGGATATATAAGCTGCAAAAGACTTGAAGGAAGGTGAAAGATTCTAGAAGGAAACAAATTTATTGATGGGATGTTCAGTGCATGAACAGGAAGGTTTATGTAAGGCAATATGAAGATCATCAGGAGATGGAGAGGTTGTACCTGAACCACTAGCAGAAACATATGGAATGATGGTAGGTGGATTAGCATAAAAGTATGAGATATCTTCCAAGAAGGTGACATCGGCTGATACATCTCTTACAAGTCAAACAGTTACAACATTTATACCTTTTCTGAGACCAAGGGTAACATAAGAAAACACAATTTATAGCCCGAGGACTCAACTTATTGTTACTACTATCAAGAATCTAAACAAAACAAATGCACCTAAACACCTAAGGGGGTAAGGGAAAAGATTTGACATGCGGATGCAAGATTTCAAATGAGGTCTTATTTAATCACATTCTAAATGGTATATATGGATAAGGAAAACAGTAGTGAGTAAAGCTATATGAAGTAAAAAGTGGGTGTATTTTTGTATTTTGGGTGTGTGCTCATGGGTGCCCTAACAAGCAAAGCTCTCTCTCTCTCTCTCTCTCTCTCTCTCTCTCTCAAGAGATGTTGGCAACCGTACGGCTGATGTCAGCAACTATACATACTGTGCAGACTATTTTTTATTGGGAATAGTATGATTTGATGAAGCTCGATTTTATAAGATTTTTTTTTATTTTTAGGGTTCATTTGAGGTATGTTTGGACTATTTTTCACATCTCGAGGAAAAAGACCCAGATCTGTTTATTTTTTCAAAAAAAAAAAAAAAAAAAATTGAAATCAGTAGATGTTTCTTGGAGATTTCTTCATAAGGTGGATCAGATCTACTATATTTAAGTATCCATAGAGGAATTTCTAATCAGGTGGAGGTTTTAGATGTGCTTTTTGGTCAAACAATGGACCGACACCACCATTTTTAGGTCCCAGGGACCTTGGACATACACCATAAGCTTCAATGTATAATATCTGTTGTATATGGTATCAGTTTGTGAGAGGCTTTTATGATCGATGTGGCTCAATTTATGATCATTTTATTGGATTTCATCTCTAAGGTTTTTGGACCCTAGTTTTGTGGAGATCCATACATATGTTTGGTGGGTGATCTAAATCACTCGTGCTGAATTTTAAGGGTTCTACTTTCTTGGGTTTCATGTTCATGGACCTTTATGGAGGACGAATCTTCTTCTGGATCCATTGTGGGGTCTTCGGAATCCCATACGTTGTTGATTACATCTGTCAAGTTGATTGGAAATTAATTACCTACAATGGGCCCAATCAGTGAAGCTATGTTTAATCCACACAATCATTCTGAGTTCATTACCTGCATTGCAACACAATGAATCGTTCTATTGAATTAATCTACCCCATCTACAATCCTAGCACATTAAGAAACATTATCATGGCCCCCATTTTTTGTCATAAAACAGCATGACTCACATTAAAAATTGTATGCTAAGATTGCATTAGCCATACTTAACAGGATGCCAAATCAAAGCTACAGCAACAAGAAAATCATGCCTTGTTACGTGCATCCCAGACCTTGTGATATATATATATATATATATATATATATATATATATATATATATATATATATATATATATATCAAATAGAAAGATATTAAAAAGGAGTTTCCGCTTGGCAGTGTCATTCTTCAACATGCACATCTAACGCTAAGAAGCTGGCTTTCTAATTTTTCAATCAAATCTGGAATGGGCAATAGATGCATATATTCATAAGAAAAGAAGCATGGAATGCCGAATTTAAATAAGATGGACACAAACATGCAAAAATGGAGTCACTAATATAATGTGTGAAGCTGAACATACCAGCGATAGATATCTGAGTTATGTCAATTGCCCCGACGCAAATCCATTTGGCAGTTTCCATTCCAAAAGCAACTGGAAGTGACTGTTAAAGGCAGTATACCCACACAAACATTTTAGTTAACTCCAACGAAATATCAGTACAAACTTTTAACCTAGCCAGATGCTCAAAATCAAATATTGAAGTAAGATAGATGACCTGCAGCCCCAGTGCCCTATCTCCTTCGATACTTTTGAAGTCATTTACAATGGCAATCCCGAGCTGAATAATTATATAAAAAAAAAAATTAAAAAAAAAAAAAATCAAACCATTAGTGGTTGATTCATTTTAGGACAAGAAGAATATGTCCAGAATAAATCAATGAAAAGCATACCCCAGCTATGCTGTACAAGAGTGTCAAGACAACTATGTCAGGAGTAAGAGTCCCAAATAAAGCTTGTCCAGCCCACCTATCAATTGACAGTGCAACAAACATTGCAAATATGATCTATGAGATACTAATCTTGATCTATAGATTGATCCACAACTGCACCACTAGATGCCAAATTGCGAAACAAACCAGAAAGACCACTGGAAAATTTTTGGCAAATAAAAAGGAGTAATCACCAGCTAATACTTCTTTGGAATCTATAGGAGGCTAGAAATGCATAGAGACAGATATCCAAAAATCACCATCTAAGCCTTATCCCAACTAATTGGGTCGGGTACATTAACTCTTTTTCACCATTCCACTCTATCAAGGGTCATAACTTCGGTCAGACCATGGATCATCAAATCTTTTCTTACTACCTCCATCCACATCCTTTTGGGCCTTCCTTTTGCCCTTTCATAGCCTTCAACTTAGACCAACTCACTCCTACCCGGCACCGTTCTTGGTCTCTGTTGCACATGACCAAACCATCCAAGTCTACTTTCCCTCATCTTATTACCTATTGGTGCTACTCTTAAACCTCTAATGCATCCATTTCTAATTCTGTCCTTGTCTTGCCACTCATCCAGATAGGACCTCTAATGATCCTATGAACATGTTGTTCCTTAACTGGCTAACATTTTGTCCATAAAGCATGGCTGATCTTATAGCAATCCTACTTGTATTAATTGTCGATTGTATGACTCCTCTTAATGGTCTCGCTTCCAAGAATCAGTGTACAGGCCTTGGCTATAGAGGAGGAATGTGTTAGGCACTTTCTCCACCCATTTTGAGCACAGTCTGGAGTAGGAGGATTGAAATTCTAGAATGAGTTTGAGCTAAAGGTGGGTAAAAAAGAAGAAAAACAAAGTGCAGAGAATGCTATATGAGAATGAGAAAGTGTGGCGAAGAATAGCTGGAAACTCTGTTTTTGGAAATGTCCTTGTTTAATTTGCAGAGGGCCTTGGTTCGTGATCACTTCTCATGCAATGTGTTGGAGATATGGGAAGGGGAAAGAAAGAGCTCTAATTCTTCCCTTTTGAAATGGAATGGAGCCATTTCTCAAAGACCAACAGGTTGAGGCGTTCTCCTTAAGTCAAAATGATAGTGGAAATTTTGAAAGATATCAAGTCCCAATACATTTCTCTTTTCTCTATTTTGTTGGTTGTTGCCGTTCTCCAGATTTACCAGGTGAGGGTGATGCTCGTGAGTCAATGTTGACACTTTAAATGTATAAATCATACTCCTCCTTTTCCTTTTGCTTTCAAATTTCTTTTTTCTTTTCCCCTTCAATCCTTGGACAGTAGTTCCAGGTACTGAAGTGACTCCCGGGTGGAGAAAGTGCTGCCAGTTTCTAATAGAACTGTCAAAACATGGCGTTTCACCAGCTAACCATTCTCCTTTTATCTCATTAGAATTTTCTTGAAGAGATAGGTTTCTTGAGTGAAGGAGAGAGGAGATGGATCCTAAATGGTGATAAATCTTTTCAAACAAGAGTTTGATTGCAAAATCCTCCTAGTCTAACCTGATCAGATGGTCTCTTAGGAACGTCCTATCTGGTAGGGCGTCAACATAAACTTGTTGAGTCCTTTTAATACTTCTTCTATCCAAAATTTTCAATATTGATTTCACAAACCACAAAAGAAAAATTATCATACCAAGGCAAACCGATGTAGCTTGCCCCAAGAGCGAAATTTCCAATCCATCCATTCTGCTTGAGCTGCAAAAGATGGCATTCTGCGTTAAGCACATGTGAGCAGTAGCTAGAAAGCATCTTATCTTTGGCAAATATTAGGCAAATTGCATAAAAAAAATTTCTAAATAACATGATGTAGAGAGAAATCCCTGGACCTTTAAAGGTGGAGCAGAATATATGTATGACAGCAACGATCCACCCAGAGCAAGGTAAAAAATTATAGGAAACTTGTGTCCTGCCTGAAATGAGACAAATTCAGAAACTGGGATATTGGACGCATTCATTATTTCATTTAGAATAACTTTAGTGAGGTACCACCATGTAAGCATACCTACCCACACATCTAATAAAGCTCCCAACCCAAGGCCTCCTAAAAGCAGCACCCAAATTTGGGTTATGACCTGAAACAACAATAGGCATTCAATTTTATTATGGGGAGAGATATTAGATGCACTTATCCTTCAAAATAGCTTGTTTTTTAATGCACTAATATATAGGGGTAATCACAGTTGCAACAACAGCCAGACTGCTTCAGCTTCTTGTAATACTATCCCATTAAATTGATATATGTGGAGTGTGTGTGCATGTACTATTTATCATCTTGTGCTCGTTGGAAAGATTATTTGATGAACTTTCTAATGAATTTGGAATCATCTCATTATAATACTATATGATAGCCCAAAAGGGGATTGCCGACAACAATTTTGCGTGAACACCAAAAATAGATAGCCAACAACAATATTATATTAACTTTAGGCCCATTTTTAGGCTATCAAATGGTGACCAAATGATATGATTTTAAAACCATTTGAGAAATCATCCAATTATTTTTCCAACAAGAATAAGATCACCCCAATCTTTATTTCTTTTTTTTTTCTTCTTCTTCTTCTTCTTTTTTTTTTTTTTTGAAATGTAATCTGTATTTATCTAAAACAATAAAAGAATACTCCCAATCTATGTTATGGTAGAAAGAATAGAGTAGAGACAATAAATGGCCTGAATCATGACTCCTTAATACTGTGAATGCCAACCCCTGATACTATAAAAGCATTATGAGCAAGTCTGCCTCCAAAATAATTTGCGCCAAGTCAAAGACTATTGTTGCACAATAGTTGGCAGCGTTGGTATACAACCCCAAAAACCATGCATTTTTTATTTTTTATTTTTTTCCTTTTTTGTGAAAGACAACAAATTTTATTGAAAGGCCACCTTAGGAAACTGAGACGAAAAAGAATGCAAGGCAATTACAGGCCCAAAAGGGCAATGAGAACATAAGCATCCGCTTCACTAAATCCCGACGCCCACTCAACCACCCAAGAAACCGTCTTCCAACAACCATCCCCATGGAAAAGTGGATTGCATGGTGTGCCACACACCACCGACCTCGGTGGTGTGTCGACATCACCAAGTTCTGTGGGCCTCACCATGATGTGTGTGATATATCCACACAGTCCGTTTATTTTGCGAGATCATTTTCAAGGACACCATGATGTTTATTTGCCATCTAACCCATTCACATTGTTCAGAGTATCCCCAATGTTATGGGTGAAAATCGACTGACCAAATGTACAGACTCGAAGACTATGAATTACTCCAGGGCCGAAAAACCACCTCGGCCTCGACCAAAGACCTCGACCTCGGATACCAACCTCGGCCTCGGAGGTCGGCCTCAGATATCAACTACCAGCTCGGAATACAAATATACTTGGAATATATTAAGATAAGATCTTCTCGAGATCTTCGCCATGGATATCGGGGAGATAACCACGACGCATCCGAAAGAAGATCTCTTCCATAATACGCAAACACCATCTACGAGGCATTGTCATATACGTCACCGCCTTTGAAAGCCTGTAAATACACTCGTTGCCATGAGTAAAGGTACACACAACAAATATCTTGATTCTTCTACTCCTGCGAAACTACCTAACTTAGGCATCGGAGGGTTCTTGGCCTTAAGCGGTGCCCCCAATGTCTTCTCTTGTTTTCCAATAAATCGCAGGTACTCCAGCTAACAGGAGGTGAGGCGGGATCAACTGGATTTTTACATCAACAGTTTGGCGCCATCTGTGGGAACGACATCAAAGTCGTTCCCATCTCATCGAGGTTCTACAATGGCAAAAGGAAGAGAGAGTTCTGGCCGTCATTGTTGCAACTGCTCTTGCGCCAGCAAAACAATCCACGGACCAAGGAGATCTGCCTTCCTAACTTCAGGTTAATTCTGCCCCCACAAGCCTTGCGCAACAGTCCCAAAACTGAGGAGGTTGACTCGTCACTCTGGAACATCAAGTCGAAGCATTGACCGGTAACATTAACTGGATAATGCAAATCTTGGAGAGACAAAACCCATCTCCCGACCAGGGGATAGACGCATGGGCAGTCATCGAGGTCTCTGCACTACCTCAAGCACCGGTCGACTCGCAAAGAACCAAGCAACATCCTAGGCGGCTGAGCCATGCGCCGTCTCACACCTCGGGAACTGCCTCGCTTGCCAACTCCGACTTACGTCACACATTGGAGAAGAAGATGCGTGGAAAGGCTCCCAAGGTAGTAGCCAAGAACGAGGGCCCCTGGAAGGCAAAACTCAAGGAATTGCGAGGTCAGATCGACAATATCCGCCAAGCCTACAACACACAAATACTAACATCCGTCGAGGCTATGCTAGAGGAGACTGAGCCGCCGTTTACCAACGACATTATGGGAGCCCAACTCCCGCCCAAATTCCCAATGCCACAAATTGCCCCCTACTCCAGGCCTGGTGACCCGGTAGAGCATTTGGAATCGTTCAAGGCATGGATGGAGCTCCACAGAGCGTCAAGCTCGGTTATATATCGAGCCTTCTCCCTGACTTTGTCGGGGACTGCACGAAAATGGTTTCGACAATTAAAACTGAAATCCATCAGTTCGTTCACACAGCTCAGCAAGGCCTTCATCACTAAATTTATTGGAGGGAAAGACAAAAGAAAGCCATCAACTCATCTTCTCACAATCACTCGAAGAGAGGAGAAGCTGCTAAAAGAAAACGTCATCTGTTTTCACGTTGAAGTTGTCCAGGTCAGTGATTATTCTGACCAGATAGCTCTGGCCACCATGGTAGACGACCTTAAAGGAGGAAAGTTCCTCTTCTCTATTAGTAAGAACCCCCGACTACCACCGCCGACCTACTTAATCAATCTCAAAAATATTCCAATGCCGAGTTCTTTAGTTCATGAAAAGCTGCTTGAGAAGGAAACAACTTGGCTAAGGATAGGAAGCGAAGGGAAGAAGGGGAGCCCTCTACCGTTAACGCCAAAAGAAAGAAAGAGGACGACCAACACCAAGACCATCATACCAACCGACATCCAGAAAGCCACTTCCATCAGTACACTCCTTTGAACACTAAGCCGGAGCAGGAACTTGGGGAAGTTGGGCTGGTTAAGGAAACCTGACGACCGAGCTGAACCAATCAACCGAGCTCGGTAATAAGACTGGTCGGCCAACCCCGACCTACTCGACTAAGAGTGACCCCCTCTTTAAAAGGAAAAAAGGTGTTCATGATTCTACTATTGTGTTTTCTACTACTTTATGGGCTTTTACAATAAAAGAACTTCCCTAGGTTAGGGGAAGAAAATTCTTTTAAATGATTTCTTTACTATTCGAACTACATGGTCTACTAAGGACTTCCTTCAGTGCAAGGGAAAACAGTCTTCTCACCAATTGTCTGACCCTTAAAGAAGAGGTCGGAACACTAATTGGCAACACTACTTGGATTGTGTAATCTACTATGAGGATTTCTCTTAGTGCAAGGGAAACAGTCCTCCTAAATGAATTGCTCGGCCCTTTATGAAGAGGTCATTGCAACTAATCCATCTGTTCTACAAGGACAGGGCTTCCCTAAGGAATAGGGAAGATCTCCTCTCAAAAAGTTTCGACCATATGATCGGCAAGACCGATCTGCTAATCAACACACAACATACGATCTACCACTGAACAATCAACTTATCAATCTTACGATTGCTCAGCCCACTAGCTTTACTCCGTTCGACCCCCCCGACCTCTTTGGCGCAAGGCATCACACAGTGTCAGTCCATACTAACTTACTTCCCGAGATCTTGAAGAACGTTCGGAAGTAAGGGGGCTACTGTTATGGGTAAAAATGGACTGACAAGATGTACAGACTTGAGGGCTATGAATTGCTTGAGCGTAGAAAAATCACCTCGTCCCCGGATACTAACCTCGGCCTCGGAGGTCAGCCTTGGATACCAACCTCGACTTGGAGGTCGGCCTCGGATATCGACTACCAACTTGGAATACAAATATACTTAAAAGTTAGAATATATTGAGATAAGATCTTTGTCATGGATATCGGGGAGATAACCATGACGCATTCGGAAGAAAATCTCTTCGCATAATACGCAATCACCATCCAAGAGGCATTGCCATATACGTCACCGCCCCCAAAAGCCTATAAATACACCCGCTGCCATGAGTAAAGGTACACACAACAAATATCCCGATTCTATTCCTACGAAACTACCTGACTTAAGCATCGGAGGGTTCCCGGCCTTAACTGGCTTACCAATGTCTTCTCTTGTTTTCCAATAAATCGCAGGTACTCCGGTTAACAAGAGGTGAGGCGGGATCGATCGGATTTTTTCATCAACACCCACTATTATTTCCATCTCCAGCTTAGCGATACCAAAAACACCAGTAGTATCAAAATTTTCAGGTATCGGCCCAAGGTATTCTGTATCGGTAACGATGGCCATAACGGTCACCACCATTACCGATACGGGTATCGGCCATAACGGTCGATACGGGGGCATAACGACCGTTACGACCTCCGTAACAGTTAAAAATTTCTTTTGCCTAAAACATTCTGAAAAAATATCTAGAAAATCCAAAATAATGTAAATATTCCAAATATTTATTCATTTTTTGTTTTGAACATATTTATGGTAGTGTAACAGTCCACTCTTTGGTCAGAGTGTTGTATCGGGCTGTCTAGTGAATTTGTGAACATAATTATGTCTCTAATGTTTACACATCACAATCAAGCACTAGAACTAGAAACAAAAAAAAAAGGCATAAATACTACTTTTTCAATTTATTTATTTATTTAAAAAAGGCTATTGGAGCTTTTATTTGCTCGAATCACTTCAATCTATGGTTTTAATATTAAAAACTATAGTAAGAGTGGTTGAAATCTATTGTAAAATGACCTATGAGAGTTTTTGAAATGAGAAAAGTGAAAAAATGAGAAGAAATTTTGATTTAAATAGGAAAAAAGTGGTCGTTTTTTGATTGTTAGGGGCGTAACGGTCGTTATGCCCCGTCACAGCCTTTATGGTCATCGTATATGGTCCTAAAAAACCAACTACCCCGTTTCACCCCCGTATCGCGTAACAGTCATGGCCGTTACCTATACGTATCGGCCTTTATGGGCGTATCGTAACAGATACGGAACACCTTGGGTATCCTTGATGCATCAAGTATCACCAATGTATTGATATCGCCAATGAATCACCATCTTTTCGAATGTGTAAATTCCAAGTGTTCCTTATATCAACCAATGTATCGATATCACCAACGTGTTGCCAATATTTTCAACTATGTAAATTGCCAGTGTCGCTTGTGTCTCCAGTGTATCAGCAATATTTTGGCAAAATTTGTTTATTAAAAAAAATTCCATTTCAATTTTTTTTTTTATGGGCACATGATTGTATGAAGTGAGCAATTTGTTGACGATACTATCATTAACGCAACATGAGCGATATCAAGACCACATTCTTTCGTCTCCTTGTCATATGTCGATGATTTCTCAGCGAAATATCGTGTTGTCAATATTTTGAAATACTGTTGGATATTATTGGATAGATAGATGGGATTGATGGGATGGTTAGACTATTTTCTTACAACAACACATGCTTTTAAGCCCCCCATTAAATGCAAACTTATTATGCATGCATTCTTTTTTGCAATTTTTTTATTCCTAAATATGCAAATATGTGTATTTTAGCATCTCCTGAAGTTTCCCTGAAAATTTCCACCATTTTTCCCAGGTTTCCCGAGCTGCACGGGAGGGGGAGATTAAGGAGTTAGGGCGAGCATCATATGCAGGTGAGGATGTAGTGAATCTCGACGAGGAGGATCCTTATTACAGACGCACAGTTGAAGAGTCCATACGGGATTCGTGGGAAATTGATCAGCATAGAGCCAGAGACGGTGGAAGGGGAGTAGACCTAAATTGGAGGGGTATATTCACGAGCATGGTGGGGGGAGTGAAGCAGGGGGGAGTGGGAAAGGGCCGAGTGGGGCAAGGGTAGTGGAGGTAGTAAGGGGGGATGGTTATGGGGTATGGCATGTAGTAGCAGCATGTGGGTACCGAATCAAAGGATGTACAAAGAGGCGGGTAAGAAACTAAGGGAAATGTTTAATAAAGGGGATATGAGGAAGAAGGTGGGGAAGTTCATAGTAAAGATTTTTTTTTATCTATAATTAGATCCTTGTGAATGCCACAGCGAGCCCGCACTTCAAGAATATGATAAGTGCAACGTGGGGGTGAGGGTGTGGTACCACCCATGCCCGTGAGCTCATGGGAAAATATTTAGATGATGAGCCCGCAAAGGTGAAGAGTTATGTGGACGGATATAAGCAGTCATGGGAGATGTACGGCTGCACTGTACTGTGTGATGTTTGGACCAGATCGACGAGGATGTTGGTCATAAATTTTATGATCTATTGTAAGGGACAAACAATTTTCCTAAAGTCCATAGATGCCACTAATCAGATTAAAAACACAGATTACATATACAAATTGATGCAAAATGTCATGAAAGATGTTGAGAGGAAGAACATCGTGCAGTTTATTACAAAATATGGGAGTGCATTTGTGAGGGGCAGGGAAGGATATAATGAAAAAGTATCATATGTATGGAACCCCCTACATAGCCCATTGCATAGATCTTATTGTTGGAGGCAATCAGGAATAAGCCTTCATAAAGGCCTTTATTACTAATGCATGGTGTGCATCACAACCTTTATATACAACCACACATGGTTATTATCGGAAATACATGTGGTTCACCACAAATTATATCGCCTTAAATAACCTCCTCAAACACAAACAACAAAGTTCTCGAAAATACACAGATTGAAAGTAGAGTGGTAAGAGAGTAGCTTGAAGAATTGAGGAGCTTATATTGAGCAGCACATTCTGGGAGCACATGCGCAATGTGGTGGTAATTCTGGATCCCATTTATGTAATGTTGAGGACGGTCACTAATAAGACAATCATCGATGAGATCGTTGTATGTGTCCATACAGTTGATGAAAAATGTCATCAAGGCTAAATCCTCCAAGGCATATAAATGGGTGCATGTAATAATCAACGACCATTGGGAAATGACTATTTCTCACCCACTTCAGCAGGCTCACAAGTAGTTACATGATTTTTTCATCTATATGCTTTAGTACTTTGCTTGTACTTTACATAACATGTATGGCTATTTATTATACTGATATGTAAATATTTCCATCATGTTGGGTTTCAACATGCTCCCTGAATACCAATTATCACTACAACCGGAGACTCTACAAAGACAATACATTGAAGAAGGCAATATGTGAGGTGTCAATGTTTGAAATATCGGTATCGCGCAATGTATCGCACCCTTGGAATAAATATACATATCAGTTATTGCATTGGATATATCATTTGCATCGCATAATTTATCGCACTTTTTGGGAAACATGGGGAAACATTGGGGACATGGTTGAATTTTTCAATGAAACTTCAGGTATTGTTAAAAAGACCTTAATACACTTTTAAATCATAACATCTAAAAAAAAGGTAATCACAATAGGTTTCCTTTGTATAGGGTCCTCAGCCAAGTGTTGTCTGATTGACAAAAACCCACTACAAATGTTGAAATCAACAATCATACATGTCTGGTATTAATTTTGGAGTGCAACATTGCAAGCAATTTGGGGAAATTTGGGAAATTTTTGAATTTTCCCCATATCAGCTCACTAACACTTGAAATTTGAAATTAGAGTGTGTGATCATTTCATTAGACACTCTTAAATACTTCAAAATTAGTCTTAATTCACAGCTGGTTGAAGATCAATTTCAAAAAAAATTAAATATTTTATTAATATTTTATTAATTTTTAATTAAAAAATAATTTTCCTTTTCGAAATTTGATAAAAACTTCACGAATCGGTAGATTAGGCCTCATGCATGCTTGATTTCTTGTTTGGAGTGCAACATTGCAACTAATTTGGGCAAAATTGGGGAAATTTCGATTTTTTCCCAATTTCCCCCAAATAGGCCCACCAACACCCAAATCTCCAAATCGAAGATAGAAATCCTTGATTTTCCAAGCATTTTCATGAAGAATCAAGGATTTCACCTCATTTTACACTCATTTTAGAAGATTAAAAAAATTTTAAATAAATTAAAATAAAATAAAATTTGCTCGGAATGGTAAAAATCTCACCAATTAAGCACCGGCCCCAAATCTGAGAAGATGTTAATCTCGAGCTTCAAACTCTTCTTTTCCTCCCAAAATGTTCAATAAGATGGACTGAAATCCACCTATGAATAAATTAGAAGTAAGATTTTCAAAGGGAAACGGGATTTTTTTCGAAAATTCAGATATTTTTTTGAGAAGGGAAGAAAGTTCCCACTCAGGTTCGCAGATATCTGTCGATATCGACGATATCTGGAATAAATACAACATATTGACCAGCAATATCATGCGATATATCGCCGATATAGCTGATATATTGCGATATCTGCAATATATCGCGTGATATTCAGAATTTTTTCTTACCTTTGTTTTTAAAAAAAAAAAATCTTCAGGCCTGTTTTGTATCATTGGAGTGGGATACCAATAAGATCGGCTGATATTATCGATATTATGAACACTATGAGTTGTATGGTAAGTTATTCCCCCACTGTCCAAGGAAAGACGCATTTGGTAATGAGTAAAATATGTTCCACACCTACCTTCTCTCTATCTTCATCTTAATCAGTCCATACTTACGATAAGTAATTCCCCCACTGTCCAGGGAAGGTGCATTTGGTAACGAGGAAAATATGTTCCGCACTTACCTTGTCTCTATCTTCAGCTTAACCAGTCCATACTTGCCCTTATTATTTTATGCCATCAACAGATTGTTAAATTCCACAAATCTGCTAAAATGTTTGTGTGCAAAGCCACGGTAAGGTCGAGGAGTCGGATGATGGAATGTGAGTTGCTACATTAGCTACCTCTTAGAACTCAAAGTAAGTTTTCTTATTATTTTAGTAAATGTAAAACTAATGAAAAAAATTATCCATTTCACGAGCGAATGGTGGGCCATGTATGGGAGTGATTGTGAGGTTTTGCAATTGATGGTTGTCTATGTGCTCACATAGACGGTGTCCTCCTGATGCAGGACATGTGATTTAACTATTTGGATGTAGAGATTATTAACAGATTAATCTAAATAAATCAAATAAGATAACATGCTATCCTACCATGATTTAAAAAATACCAAAGAGACAATAAAATTCAGATTTATGTTAAAATCACAATCCCACACAAGCATGAATCACATAGGCATGAAAACCTTAGGTTCCATGAGAGATTGGAACTCTCACACTTAGCACAGGCATAGTTCAAGTTCAATTAGCAGATTTGGCGCAATTCAAGGGATAGGAAATTGGGGAAATAAGTTTAGGTTTTCAGATTTGGGGATTTAGGGATTTAGGGATTTAGGATTAGGGATTAGGAGATTTAAAAATTAGGATTTGGAATTTAAAAATAAATTAAAAAAATAAAAATAAATAAATAAATAAATAACCTCTTTGGACCTTTTGGTGCGTTGGTCGGTTGTCCGTTATCACCTCCTCACCCTATGAAAGGATTTGGAGCACATTCTCCCTCATTTACACAAATAACTGCAACAGATTGGTGTATGAGAGGCTTCAAAAGCTACTCTACTACTACTACAGCATGAAGCTACGAAAGAGGCTTCTCCGCAGGGAAGAAAGAAGAAAAGCGCAAGACCCATTGGACCTGATGATGATCAGACAGCATGCATATGCTGAAGAGGATGAGAACAACCCACTTTATGAGTAGGTTATGTCAAATGACTTGAATACTTCTCATAGGCGACCTAAGCTGCATGCAGTGGCAGGGGTAACGTCATAGGGGATTGATGTTGATGCACATGTGTAGGCTAGATCTCCTGAAAAAGCGTTCGGCCCATTGACGAGGAGTCCAGAGGGTAGCCCGCGACAGTCACTATCATGCGGGACATGTGGTGGTGAGACCTTATTCGACACTAAGACCGAGATGGAAAGAGAGGCAGGTGATGGGTTTGTTCATGAGAGGATGATGGTGATGATGGTGAGGGTGATGGTGAGTTGGTGACTCAACAACAATGGTGACGACGATGGTGGCGGCGAGGAGTGGCAGGGATAACGCGACTCAATATGAGAGTCAATCTCAGAGGCCTTTTAGCCCTTTCATCAGGGAGGGGGATTTCAATCACGTCACATAGGACCCTAACCATGGTTCTGGTCCAAGAGAACCATGACCCTGTCTTATCTACAATAAGACATACAAGCATCAAAGGTTATAGAAGAAAAAACAAACCTATAAGCTTTTAGATTTTGAAGAGGAGCTATTGGTAAAATGCACAAGGGACATGTCACACAGGACCCTAACCATGGTTCTCGTCCAAGAGAACCATGACCCTGTCTTATCTACATTAAGACATACAAGCATCAGAGGCTATAGAAGAAAAAACAAACCCATAAGCTTTTAGATTTTGAAGAGGACTTATTGGTAAAATGCAAGAGGAACATAGGCGTTCGTGAAAAGCGGGGTGGCTCTAGATCTGGATCACAGTCACGGGAGGGTAGCTCGAGTTTTGTGCCAGGGTATGGATATGGATCATATATAGAAGAGGGTAGCTCAAACTCTATGCCACAATATGGTTATGGATACGAACTTAGTGGATATGCAGCTAGCGACTTTAGCAGTTATGGCACATCGTTTTTCAATTGCAATCAAGAATTCACTTTGATGGGGAGATCATGCGCACACGCACGCCCCCTACGCATGTACACAAGGAGGAGGACCCCACCGTCAATCTGGATTGATGATGACTTCCGGGGAGGACCTCCTATCTAGAGGACTGCGTTTTAGTCCGTTGGAATGGACCAGATCGTCATGCGAATCCCACCATGGGTTCTCATGATCGTGGCCCACTATTCTAAATGATCTAGTACTTTGAGTTTTGGTTATTTTTGTTGTTAGGAACATCATGGACGGTTTAGGTTACTTTGATTAGTTGTTCTTTATAGTTACTTCATCTCTAAGTAATAGGTTGCGCACATGGCACGAGTTTTGAGGTCTAGGGATTTATTATAAATAGACACCCCTTGTAGGTTTTTTTCCTTATTAAAGATTAATAAAATTTCTGTGTTTTTCTGCTCCTCTAAATTTCTGAGTTGTGGAGATTCAATTGGGTGTGAAACCCTCCCTTCCTCGAAGGGCTAACTAGCATGGTGCGAAGCCACACCTATCCCGATTCACCCCCACCTTCTTCCATCCATATTTCTCTTCTCCTACAATCATATACGCTTCCAATCCATCCTCTATTGCAGCCATTTTTCTCTCTACAGCAGATTTCCAGAATCTGGCCCTGCGGGAGGGCTGAAACTTCGGCGGAGCACCACGCACAAATTGTGCATCGGATCGAGCTGAAATTTGGGGGTTTTGGAGTCCACCCCTGGCCAACCAAGGTTAAGCGGGCCTTTTTCTGAATAGTGGGCCCCACACACGTGCGGCCGGGATAGCACGCACGTGCGTCTAGGCCATTGCGTCTGTCTGCACGTGCGGTACTTCTCTGGTTCATCTCTCTCCTCTCTTTCACTCCTTTTTCACCCAAAATCCCTAAACCTAACCCTAAATTCTTCAAATCTCCAATTTTATGCCCTTTCTTCAACCTTAGGGTTCCCCAAATTAAAATTTTTAAATCCCTTGGATTGGGAGAATTATTTATGTGCATGCGTGGATGAATTTACCCTCCTTTGATTCTTGTTTGGTATATAATTTTGATTGATCCGGCCCTAGCATGTGTAGGCCTGGATCTACATAAGATTCCCCTTGATTGAGTGTTTGAACTTTTGTGTGGAATGTAGAATTTTATGTAATTGTTTCTAAACTAGTGTGATCTAATGCCTGAAAAACTTGCATATCATACTTGAATTTCATGTCCTGCATCACACTTCCATGTACGGGCATGGATATCCACATCCAGGATATGGGTAGCGAATATAGATACTAAGGAGCTACATATGTCCCTATATCAAATCGATATCAGCCACAGACTGTGATGATTACTGAGTATCCATGGATGGGCATACTGACTAAGTTTAGAGAGGATGACTACCAAAGTTATGTTAGAGAGTATCTTCACTGGTACCATTCTACTATGACCTGGGCACAATACTGTCGATTTGTGGAGTAGCAATATTATTCCCAACCCCGTCAAGATGGAGATGATGATTACGAGCCACCACATAGCTCTATGTGGGTCTAAACCATAGCCAAACACATCGGTCACAGGTATGGTTCTAAATTTCTACCTTTTCTTTTGGTTTTCAATATATTGGTTGTGTTTGATTACGAGCCAACACGCAGCTCTATTTGGGTCTAAGCCATAACCAGACACATCAATCACAGGTATATTTCTAAATTTCTACCTCTTCTTTTGGTTTTCAATGTATTGGTTGTGTTTTCATAAATGGCTTCTTACATTTATAACTGTTATGAATTCACTTTGAATATAATTGTATCAGTTCAATGAGACGGCACATAGCTTAGGACCATATACAAAGGAAACCTATTATGTGCACTTTTTTGTGATGTTATGATTTAAAAGTGTGTATTAACGTCTTTTATAACAATTCATGAAGTTTCATTGAAAAATTTGTTAGACAGGCTGTGTTAGACAGGCTGAAACATACCTTGTATAGCTAGCATACCTTATATAGTTGGTTTTCCATAGGTAGATGATTCTGATTTTATTTCTTTCCTTGTATAGATGTTCTAATCTCTATATATTCAACCCTTTTGGGTTGTCTCAAATACACAAAAGCTTTCAGCTCGTCTCGGTTTACATGGTATCAGAGCCAAACTGATCCAAATCCGGCACCACCTGTCAGATCCGACCACCCTTGCGTCGTCCGGCCACCCCTGTTGCGTCGTCCGATCATCCCTCTGCTCGTCCAGCACCATCTGCTGCCCGTCCCGCGCCCCTGTTGCAGATCCGACTATCCCTTGCTCTACCGAACGTCCCCTGTTGCAGATCCGGCCACTCCTTGCTTGTCCGAACGTCCCCTGTTGAAGATCCGCCCACCTCCTACACGTCCGACCGTTCGTCCGACCACCCCCTGCGCATCCGACCACTCCTGTTGAAGATCCGACCACCCCTGTTGAAGATCCGACCACCCCCAGCGTCGCCCGATCTATTGTTGTTGCTGCTGCGTCGCCGGATCTACATTTTCCAGATCCACAGGTCCTGTTGCTGTTCCTATTCTTCTTCTGCTGCAACTGTTGCTGTCTTGTTGCTGTTCCTATTCTTCTTCTGCTGCAACTCTTTGCGTGCTTTATATTAACTCCGATCAATGGACAAAAACTCATCACGTACAGAGGCCCCAAGGTGTAGTTTTGATGGTACCAACTATTCACTATGGGCCATCCATTTTCAGAACTTCCTGAAGGGTCGTGGTTTGTGGGGACTAATTGATGGATCTGTTACTATTCCCACTTCCACGGATGCCGATAAATTGGCTGATTGGGAAATGAACAATGGATGGATTATTACCTAGATTCTCGATTCAGTCGATCGGTCCATTGCTGTTGGCCTCACACCTCATCGTACGGCTAAGACAATGTGGGAGCATCTTCAGACAATTTATCAACAAAGTAATGCGGCCCGGTCATATCGTCTAGAACAGGATCTCGTTAACCTTACTCAGGGTGACGACAGTATTCAATCATTTTATTCTAAAATTGTTACAATTTGGACTGAGATGGCCTTGATGGATCCAATATTTCCTAATGACTTTAGGATTTTCCAAACTATGCGCGAGAGTGCGCAAGTTTGCTAATTTCTTATGAAACTGCGACCGGAATTCGAGCATTGTCAAGCTGCTCTCTTGAACCGTAGCCCTACTCCTTCATTGAATTCGGTTATTAATGATCTATTGGCTGAGGAACAACGACTGAAAGTTCTATCACTTCCTTCCTCGACTCCGGGATCCTCTGATATGGTGCTTGCTGTGTCCACCACTACATCAACGCGTGACTCCTCTCTTTTAACATGTCGTGGCTGCAACAAGGTGGGTCATGTTGTTGCTCAATGCAAAGAATGGTGCGCTTATTGTCGACGAACTGGTCATGGTATTCAAGACTGTCGTACACGTGCATATGCATCTTCTTCTGTTCGTGGACGTGGTGGTCGTGCTCTTTCTGCTACTGCTACCACTATTTCTTCTGAGCTATCTGTTAGTGATTCTGCATCTACTGTTTATGCTGAAGGTCTTTCATCACCTTTGACTCATGCGATGCTCCAACAAATCATTCAGGCTCTTTTTGCGGCCGGGATGTCAAGTATATCCCCATCTTCTACATAGTTCTTTGATTCGGGTGCTTCCAATCATATGACTGGTGCTGTATCCCATCTTCATGATATTCGTCCCTACACCGGAAACCAGGCTATTTCTACTGCGGATGGCACTAGACTACCTATTCAGTCCGTTGGATCATTGATTTTCTCTCATTCTACTCATCGCCAGTTCACCCTTCGTGATGTGTTTCATGTCCTTAACCTCTCCTCCAATTTAATTTCAGTTGGTCAACTCACATCAAATAACTGCTTAGTCATATTTCTTCCCAACTGTTGTTTTGTGTAGGATCTGCCGACGGGGAAGGTACTTGGGAGGGGTAGGGGGCATGGTCGTCTGTACGTGCTGGATTTTGATCCATTTGTCACTCCGGCCCGTTGTTTCTTTTCTCCTTCTTCATCAGATATTTCTTCAGCAAATAAATTGTGAAAACTATGGCACTTTCGCCTAGGTCACCCACATTCCGATCGGTTACTTCAGTTAATTTCGTCTGGCATGTTAGGGAATATTTCTCTTAATAAAAATGATTTGAATTATTCTTGTTCTTCCTGTTGTCTTTCAAAAAGTAAGTATGTTCTTTTTTCCCTAAGTACTACAAAATCATCTTCTATGTTTGAACTTGTGCATACGGATGTCTGGGTTCCTTCACCAATTATGTCTCTCTCTGGATTACGATACTATGTAATATTCATTGATGATTTCACACGTTACACTTGGATTTACTTTCTGCAATTGAAGTCACAGGTTTTTGAAAAATTCAAGTTATTTCACTCTATGGTGGAGACTCAATTTCGGGTTTCAGTTCAAACTCTCCGCTCTGACTCAGGGGGGGAATATCTCTCAACCAATTTTCGTACATTTCTTCAGGGGCATGAGATTATTTATCAAACCACCTGTTCTGATACTCCACAATAGAATGGGGTGGCTGAACGAAAAAATCATCATATTATTGAAACTGCCAACACCCTGATGACAGCTATGGGTGTTCCTCGTTCTTTCTGGGCGGAAGCAATGTTACGTCTACTTGATTAACCGGATGCCAACCAAAGTTCTAAACAGTAAATCTCCTTACTTTGTTCTCACCAACTTACCTCCTGCATATTCCACATTTCGTGTTTTTGGTTGTATCTGTTATGTTCACCTGGCTTCACGTGAACGTAACAAACTATCTCCAAAATCAGTCAAATGTATGTACTTGGGATTTGGGGAAACTCAGAAGGGTTTTCGATGTTATGATCCGGTTTCTCGTCGTGTTCGGGTTTCACGACATGTTGTTTTTCTTGAGCACATTGCTTTTCATTCATCTCTTCCTCCTCCGCACACTCCCAACTCTCCTGGTCTAACTGCCTTTCCAGAAATTCCGTTTGCCTCAAGTACTCTCCCTCGTCCGTTGCAGGTTTACTCACGTCGACCACGTACAGATCCACCACCTATTACTCAACCCGAACCTACTGTACCCGTTGCTGATCCCGAACTTACCTCGATCCGTCGTTCCGCTCGTGAACATCGAGCACCTGATCGGTTGATATGCTCTATGTCTGCCATGAATGCTACTCTGGATACCGTTTCTATTCCTACTTCATACTCTCAGGCAGCCACTCATGATTGTTGGAAGAAGGCCATTAAGCGGTATCATGTGTGTAAATCTATGTAATAAATGGGTCTGATATGCAATATTTGACCCTCAACAGCTAATTGGTAGCAAATGGATTTATTCGGTCAAACTCAAGTCTGATGGATCATTGGATCGATACAAGGCTCGACTTGTCGCTCAGGGATACAAACAAGAATACGGAATTGATTATGATGAGACTTTCGCTCCCGTGGCCAAAATGAAAACTGTTCGTACTCTTCTGGCTATATCTTCTGTTCGCTCATGGCCACTCGCTCAGATGGATGTGAAAAATGCCTTTCTTCATGGAGATCTTCAAGAAACCGTGTATTTGAAACCTCCTCCTGGCTCCTTAATCCCTGACAATAAGGTATGTCGCCTAAAGAAAGCCCTGTACGGCCTCAAACAGGCACCTCGGGCATGGTTCCAACGCTTTCACGATGTTGTTACGGGTGCTGGCTTTACTCAAAGTGGTCATGACCCATCCTTATTTTTGCGCATCACTGCTCACGGAATTGTCATTGTTCTGGTCTATGTTGACGACCTCCTACTGACTGGTAGCGATACTGCTGGCATCTCGGCTTTAAAGGAAGTTCTGCAATCCTCCTTCAAGATGAAAGACCTCGGCCATCTCACATACTTTCTTGGGCTTGAAATCTCACGTTCTAAACGTGGGATCCTGGTCAGCCAGCGTAAATATGCCAAGGATCTTCTCGCTTTGGCATCATTGACAGATCAGAAAACAGTTCAGACTCCCTTAGAACTTAACATTCATTATGGCCGCGACGATGGTGATCTACTTGCACAGCCCGACTTGTACTGTCGTTTGGTTGGGAGTCTGGTTTACTTAACTATGACTCGCCCTGATATTGCCTATGCTATCCAAGTCGTCAGTCAGTTTGTTTCTGCTCCTCGGACTCTTCATATGACTGCGGTGTTACGCATCATACGGTACTTACTTGGAACTCTAGATCGATCACTGTTCTTCTCCTCCACGGCGACTCTGGACCTTCGTGCTTATTCGGATGCTGATTGGGCTGGTTGCGCTCTCACACGAAGATCCACCACTGGCTACTGTATTTTTCTCGCCACTTCTCTTATCTCTTGGAAGTGTAAGAAGCAGGCCACTATTTCCAAATTAAGCACAGAAGCCGAGTATCGAGCGATGTCTGCTGCGTGTAGTGAGCTTGTTTGGTTACATGGACTTCTTTCCGACTTGGGCATTCCTGTGCAAAATCCTACTCCACTCCATGTTGATAATCTCAGTGCCATTCAGATTGCCTCTAACCCGGTTTTTCATGAACGGACGAAGCATATTGAAGTTGAATGTCACTTTATCCATGAGAAATTTCAGTCTGGACTCATTTCTCTACCACATGTTGCATCCCATGATCAGATTGCAGACATTTTCACCAAGTCCCTAACTTCTGCACGTCACTCATTTCTCGTTGGCAAACTATTACTTGTCGATGACCCGCATTAGTTTGAGGGGGGATGTTAGACAGGCTGTGTTAGACAGGCTGAAACATACCTTGTATAGCTAGCATACCTTATATAATTGGTTTTCCATAGGTAGATGATTCTGATTTTATTTCTTTCCTTGTATAGATGTTGTAATCTCTATATATTCAACCCCTTTGGGTTATCTCAAATACACAAAAGCTTTCAGCTCGTCTCGGTTTACAAAATTCATCTAATTTCTCAATATTTCCCCATGTTTCCCAAAAAGTGTGATACATTAAGTGATCTAAACGATATATCCCATGTGGTACATGAAACATATTTGTATCCCAAGGGTGTAATACGTAACGTGATACCGATATAGTAAATTGTTTATTCTAGAAATTTGGAAACTACACATTAAATACCTGAGTTATAAATCTCAACCATCCGTTTTGATATTTTTTAAAAGAAATCCATAGACTACACATTGGATCGATTTAAAAATAATAATAATAATAATAATAATAAATAAATAAAAATAAAATCGAAAGATCTACACATTGGGTTGATCATAATTCAGATAAATCGATTTTGAAAATTATTATTCCGTTTGGGACTACCTATTGGGGGAAAACTACAATAAGGTCTGTTTAGGAATTCTTATAATAACACTGTACTATACCTGAATATGTAATAAATCGTGTATTATACCCATTTTATATATGGAGGAAACTACACGAATTAATCCATATATTCTAAATGATACACCAAATAAGACATTTGTGCGAAAAAGGGTAAATATGCATATTATCAGCGTACAATACACGTATCCACGAACTATGATTGGAAATTAAACATAATGATGGAACGCAATATATCCATGTGAAATAACAGGCAAAAACAGTCAAGAACCACCCCTCGACATAATTGTAGTCGAAGGATCCATTTGATCTATGAAACCAAACATAGTCATGTAGAAAGTCCAAAAGAATGACATGTGAAATATTTTAGCAACAAGTGCAAAACACTTAAAAAGAACAAGCCAAATGTCTAGAGAAACATATAAATGACCAAGACAATTAGTTGCTTCATAGTTTACATACCTCACTCTCACTTATTGCTCCTGAAGGAATTGGACGATACGGTTCATTGATTGCATCAATCTCCCGGTCATACCAATCATTGAGAGTCTACAAAAATATGAGAAACAATGTATATGAAACAAATAAGGAAGATCCAATCTACCTCTCAAATAATTCTATTCCAAACCAGTTGTGCATACAAGCACCAAATACATCCATTAAGAGACCTCACCTGTGTGTAGCCAGTAAGAAATGGGCCAGACATCATCATGCAAACTATCGATTTAGCTACATCTTCAACATTCCAGTGAAAGTTTCCTGCAATATAAACAATATGAGCCAAGGGGTTGCAGGCATGTACTTCGTAAAGTAAACATATAAATCAACAATGGTAGCAATGAACATTGAACGATCACTGATTTCTGTTAGACAGGCTCACATACCTTGTATAGCTAGTATACCTTGTATAATTCGTTTCCATAGGTAGAGGATTCTGATTTTATTATTTTCCTTATATAGATGACTGTAATCTCTATATATTCAACCACTTTGGGTTGTCTCAAATACAGAAAAGCTTTCAGCTCCTCTCGATTTTCATAGTATCAGAGCTTCACTGATCTGAAACCGGCACCAACTGTCAGATCCGACCATCTCTGCATCTAGTCACCGCCCCTGCGTCGTCCAGCCCCTCTGCTCGTCCGGCCCTTCTGCTTGTCCAGCGCCCCTCTGCTCTCCGATCTCTGTTCCAGATCTATTGCTATTCTAGATCTGCTCGTCCGACCTCTGTTCCAGATCTGTTGCTGTTCCAGATCTGTTTTTATTCCGCCAGATCTAGATCTGTTGTTATTCCGCCAAATCCAGTGCCCCTGTTGTTATTCCAAATCCTGATCCAGCTCTGTTGTTCCGCCAGATCCAGCTCTATTGTTATTCCGCCAGATCCAGCACCCCTATTGTTATTCCAGATCCCGATCCAGATCTGTTGTTATTCCGCCAAATCCAAAGCCCCTGATCTAGATCTGTTGTTATTCCGTCAGATCCAGAGCCCCTGTTGTTGTTGTTATTCCACCAGATCCAGAAACTGCAATCCCTTGGGTATCTACTGTTGTACAGTATATCTAACACCTTCTGCTGCAACTCTTTGCATGCTTTCAATTACTTCAGATCAATGCACAAGAACTCATCACGTACAGAGGCCCCACGTTGTAGTTTTGATGGTACCAACTATTTTCAATGGGCCATTCATTTTCAGAACTTCCTCAAGGGTCGTGGTTTGTGGGACTCATTGATGGATTTGTTCCTATCCCCACTTCCATAGATGCCGACAAATTAGCTGATTGGGAAATGAACAATGGCGGATTATTACCTGGCTTCTCGATTCGGTCAATCGGTCCATTGCTGTTGGCCTCACACATCATCGCACTGCTAAGGCAATGTGGGAGCATCTCCAGACAATTTATCAACAGAGTAATGCGGCCCGGTTATACCGCCTGGAACAGGATCTCGTTAAACTTACTCAGGGTGACGACAGTATTCAATCATTTTACTCCAAAATTGTCACAATTTGGACAGAGATGGCTATGATGGATCTCACATTTCCTCATGACCTTAAGATATTCCAATCTATGCGCGAGAGTGCACAAGTTTGACAATTTCTTATGAAGCTGCATTCGGAATTTGAGCATTGTCGGGCTGCTCTCTTGAACCGTAGCCCTCCTCCTTCCTTGAATTCGGTTATTAATGATTTATTGGCTGAGGAACAACGACTGAAAGTTCTCTCTCTTCCTTCCTCAACTCCGGGATCATCTGATATGGTGCTTACTGTGTCCACCACTACACCAACACGTGGTTCTACTCCTTTGACTTGTCGCAGCTGCAACAAGGTGGGTCATGTTGTCGCCCAATGCAAAGAATTGTGCGCTTATTGTCGTTGGACTGGTCATGGTATTCAGGATTGCCATACACGTGCCTATGCATCTTCTTTCGGCCGTGAACGTGGTGGTCATGGTCGTGGCCGTGGCCGTGGTCTTTCTGCTACTGCTGCCACTATTTCTTCCGAGCCATATTTTAGTGATTCTGCATCTACTGTTTCTGCTGAAGGTCTTTCATCACCTTTGATTCCTACGATGCTCCAGTAAATCGTTCAGGCCCTTTCTGCAACCGGTATGTCAGGTATATCCCCATCTTCTACATGGTTCTTCGATTCAGGTGCTTCCAATCATATGACTGGTGCTGTATCCCCTCTTCGTGACATTCGTCCCTACACCGGAAATCGGGCTATTTCTACTGCGGATGGCACTAGACTACCTATTCAGTCCATTGGATCATTGACTCTCTCCTTCTGCTCATCGCCAGTTCACCCTTCGTGATGTGTTTCATGTCCCTAACCTCTCCTCCAATTTAATTTCAGTTGGTCAACTCACATCCAATAACTGCTTAGTCATATTTCTTCCCAACTGTTGTTTTGTGCAGGATCTGGCAACGGGGAAGGTACTTGGGATGGGTAGGCGGCATGGTCATCTGTACGTGCTAGACTTTGATCCATCTGTCACTCCGGCTTATTGTTTCTTTTCTCTATCTCCACCAGATATTTGTTCGGCAAATAAATTGTGGAAACTGTGGCACTTTCGCCTGGGTCATCCACATTCCGATCCTTTAATGCAGTTATTTTCTTTTGCCATGTTAGGGAACGTTTCTCTTAATAAGAAATCTTTGGGTTATTCTTGTTCATCTTGTTGTCTTTCAAAAAGTAAGTGTATTCTTTTTCCTCTAAGTATTACAAAATCATCTTCTATGTTTGAACTAGTGCATATAAATGTCTGGGGTCCTTCACCAATTATGTCTCTCTGGGTTATGACACTGTTATATTCATTGATGATTTCACACGTTACACCTGGATTTACTTTCTGCACTCGAAGTCACAGATTTTTGAAAAATTCAAGATATTTTACTCTATGGTGGAGACTCAATTTCGGGTTCTAGTTCAAACTCTCCGCTCTGACTCGGGGGGAATATCTCTCAACCGATTTTCGTACATTTCTTCAGGGTCATGGGATTATTCATCAGACCACTTGTTCTGATACTCCACAACAGAACGGGGTGGCTAAACGAAAAAATCATCATATTGTTAAAACTGCCAACACCCTCACTGCCAACACCCTGATGACAGTTATGAGTGTTCCCCGTTCTTTCTGGGCAGAAGCAATGTTACATTCAGTTTACTTGATTAACCGGATGCCAACCAACATTCTGAACAGTAAATCTCCATACTTTGTTCTCAACGGCTTACCTCCTGCATATTCCACATTTCGTGTTTTTGGTTGTATCTGTTATGTTCACCTGGCTTCACGTGAGCGTAACAAACTATCTCCAAAATCGATCAAATGTATGTACTTGGGATTTGGAGAAACTCAGAAGGGTTTTCGATGTTATGATCCGGTTTCTCGTCGTGTTCAGGTTTCACGACATGTTGTTTTTCTTGAACATATTGCCTTTCATTCATCTCTTCCTCCTCCGCATGCCCCAAAATCTCCTGGTCTAACCATCTTTCCTGATATTCTTTTTGCCTTGAGTACTCTCCCTTATCCATTGTAGGTTTACTCACGTCGACTACGTACAGCTCCACCACCTATTACTAGACTCGAGCCTACTGTACCTATTGCAGATCCTGAACCTACCTCGATACGTCATTCCGATCGTGTACATCGAGCGCCTAATCGCTTGATCTGCTCTATGTCTGCCATGAATGCTACTCTGGATACTGTTTCTATTCCTACTTCATACTCTCAGGCAGCCACTCATGATTGTTGGAAGAAGGCTATGACAGAAGAACTTGCGGCATTGGATGATAATCATATGTGGGACATTGTCCCTCGACCCGCTGACCAACAGCTAATTGGTAGCAAATGGATTTATTCTGTCAAGGTCAAGTTTGATAGATCATTGGATCGATACAAGGCTCGACTTGTCGCTCAGGGATACAAACAGGAATATGGAATTTATTATGATGAGACATTTGCTCCTGTGGCCAAGATGAAAACTGTTCGTACTCTTCTGGCAATATCTTTCATTCGCTCTTGGCCACTTGTTTAGATGGATGTGAAAAATGCTTTTCTTCATGGAGACCTCCAAGAAACAGTATATTTGAAACCTCCTCCTGGCTCTTTAATCCCTGACAATAAGGTATGTCGCCTAAAGAAAGCCCTATATGGCCTCAAACAGGCACCTCAGGCATGGTTCCAATGCTTTCATGATGTCGTTACAGGTGTTGGCTTTACTCAAAGTAGTCATGACCCATCCTTATTTTTGCGCACCACTGCTCACGGAATTGTCATTGTTCTCGTCTATGTTGATGACCTCCTTCTGACTGGTAGCGATGCTACTGGCATCTCGGCTTTAAAGGAAGTTCTGCAATCCCCCTTCAAGATGAAAGACCTTGGCAATCTCACATACTTTCTTGGGCTTGAAATTTCACGTTTTAAACGTGGGATCCTGGTTAGCCAGCGTAAATATACCAAGGATCTTCTCGCTCTGGCATCATTGACGGATCAGAAAACAGTTCAGACTCTCTTAGAACTTAATGTTCAATATGGCCGTGACGATGGTGATCAACTTGCACAGCCCGACTTGTACCGCCGTTTAGCTAGGAGTCTGGTTTACTTAACTATGACTCGCCCTGATATTGTCTGTACTGTCCAAGTCGTCGGTCAATTTGTTTCTGCTCCTCAAACTCTTCATATGACTGCGGTGTTGTGCATCCTACGGTACCTACATGGAACTCTAGATCGATCACTGTTCTTCTCCGCCACGGCGACTCTGGACCTTTGTGCTTATTCGGATGCTGATTGGGCCGGTTGCGCTCTCACACGAAGATTTACCACTGGCTACTGTGTTTTTCTCGCCACTTCTCTCATCTCTTGAAAGTGTAAGAAGCAGGTCACTGTTTCCAAATCAAGCACAGAAGCCGAGTATCGGGCAATGTCCGCTGCATGTAGTGAGCTTGTCTAGTTACATGAACTTTTTTTCCGACTTGGGCATTCCTCTGCAGAATCCTACTCTACTCCATGTCGATAATCTAAGTGCCATTCAAATTGCCTCTAACCCGGTTTTTCATGAACGGACGAAGCATATTGAAGTTGACTGTCACTTTATCCGCAAGAAATTTCAGTCTGGGCTCGTTTCTCTTCCACATGTTGCATCCCATGATCAGATTGCCGACATTCTCACCAAGCCCCTCACTTCTACACGTCACTCATTTCTAGTTGGCAAATTATTACTTGTCGATGACCAGCATTATTTTGAGGGGGGATGTTAGACAGGCTCACATACCTTGTATAGCTAGTATACCTTGTATAATTCGTTTCCATAGGTAGAGGATTCTGATTTTATTATTTTCCTTGTATAGATGACTGTAATCTCTATATATTCAACCCCTTTGGGTTGTCTCAAATACAGAAAAACTTTCAGCTCCTCTTGGTTTTCAATTTCAACCTCCAATATATATATATATATATATATATATATATCACTAATTCCAGAAAAAGGCAAAAAAAAAAAAAATCTATTCATTGTCATTCTTCAAAATAGCATCAACTTCCAATTTAGCACATTTGTTTCAGTATCCATAATGCAACACAGAATTATTGAGTCTAAACTGGTGATAAACGCTGAAAGTGGCGGTGCACTACGAAGCTTAGAATTGTCTTGTATAACATCCTATTTTACCACCAAATCCATAACACATTTAGCAATTACATAGTAAAAAAGGAACTCCCAGCATCTTCACAACATTCATCATCATCATCTAAGGCCTATCCCAATTAATTGGGGTCAGCTACCTTCACAACATCCATATGAAAACAAATTAAGGTTCTCTTTATAACCTCCTTATGAAACTCCAAAACTAGTTTGAACTCCCTAATAACAACTAAGTAAAGAATCACTCCCTCTATGAGATTGATCTCTACATAGACCTCCTACACCACTTTAAGCATCCTCAATGCCATTCACCATTGGGACAGAAAACATGATGCAAAAGCATAGCAGCTAGAATGCAGCTCAATGATTTAATGAGCAACATGAATAGTAATGCAAGCATCCTAACATCAGTACCCAAAATAAAGCACAGATCTCGTCCTTCTTGGAAAGATACGCTTGGAGACTTGCCAGTCCATTGCATTTCAAATATCAAGATGAGCGCCAAGGTGTTTGGTAATGGTAACGGTGCCCATAACGACCAGCCTTATGGCCACTACAATAACGGTTGAAATGTTTTTTTAAGAAAAATGTGAAAAAAATTAAAATTAAAATTTTCATAATAATGGGAGCATCCCAAATATGCATTATTTTGTAGTTTTGGACATGTATAAGATTGTGTAACGGCCCGTTCTTCAGTAAGAATGTTGTCTCGGGCTGCTTGATGATACTATTAATCTGAAAGGCTGAGATTGACATTAAAACTCCTATATCTAATATTCTAAATGTCTAATTAAGAAAAGTTTGAGAGATCTGAAGTTATTTACGATGATTTAGAGCTTAAAGGAGACAAGTCCCAGCAGCCAAGATCATGAAGAAACAAAGTCAGGAAGTTCAGAGAATCAGAAGATCAAAATTGTCAGAAAACAGGGCAGTTCAGTCGATCGAGCAAAGGTTCAATCGATCGAGTAAATCATCCAGCGATCTCAATCGATCGGGTATTGTATCGAAGAAACTCCAAATTTCTACTAAAACTCGCTGGATAAATTTCGCTATGTTCAATCGATCGAGGATGTGAGTTCGATCGATGGACAATTAACAGAATTTTGAAAGACGATGGACATTTTTGAGCTAGTTTGATTTAATCGATGACTAAGTTTGATGGATCGAAGGGAGTTTGGTCGATCGATCGATGCTTAGATCAACGGTGGCGGTGACTGCGAAGTTACGCAATTTTTCAAGGGCTGTGCGAAAGTGTGGGTTTCTAATCTATAAATAGGGTTGTTTAGTACGTGTTTAAGCATGCTCTAAGGTTTGGAGAGAGAGAGAGAGAGAGAGCTTGGAGGAGTGCCAACAACGTCCTCTCACTTTTATTTTCTAGAGATAGCTATGTCTAACTAATCTCTTAGCTAAGGCTAAGGGGTGAAGCTTCTAATTAGTTTCAATGTTTTAGTTTATTCATTCATACATTGGATTGATTGATGATTATTTAATTGAGTTTGATTTTAATTTACTATATAAAGTTTAAGGTTGTTTATTTCTGGATCCATTGTGAACTCCGGGTACATCAGATACTTTGAAGTGCAATTGCTTAGCTTGAGTAGATAAGGAATTGGTCTATAAAATTCTTTGATCTATTGTAGACTCCAGGCATAATAGACGCTTTGAATTCCCCGCGATCAATTAATAAGTGCTTTATGAGAGAATCATTCAATTAAATTCATACCTTATTGGATGTTTATGATTGGTTTAACAGAATTATCTTCCGATTAGAACAAATTGAAAATTAGTTCTAGTTGCGTTATAGAATATGAATCAATGAATTAGATGTTGTGATTGCTAGAAGTGGATCCCTGGATTCTTGGTTGTTTCTATCTATTGTTTATCCATTTTCTTAATTCGTTGGAATCATTAATCTTAGACTTAATTTTAGACTAGGTTTATTTGTGTTCTCACATTCCCTGTGAATCGACCTTGGTCTCACCAAGATATTACTACATCGTAGCCCCACACTTGGGGTTGGTAAACAATACAAGAGAACCCACATCAGCCCAACACTATTCATCCAAATTTTATATTAAGTTTTTTACTCAAATTTCATGAGAAAATTGATGTAAAATGATCAGGAATATGCATTAGTGGGATGAAATCCCACATATTACATGAATTTTGGGCTGTCTGGGGGCCATTTGAGTGTGTACCCAAATCGTCTCGACACTATTCCTCCGAATTTTATATTAATTTTTCTCAAAATTCTTTAGGAAATGGTGTAAAATAATCAAGGATGTTCATTAGTGGGATGAATCCCATGGATTGCATGAATTTCGGACCATTTTGGGGCCACGGGAGTGTACCCAACTTGGCCCAACACCATTTCATCCTAAAATTATATGAATTTTTCTTCAAATTTCTTGAGGAAAATTGTGTAAAATGATTAGGGTTGTGCATCAGTGTGATGACTCCCAAAGATTGCGTAAATTTTGAACCATTTAGAGACCATTTCAGTGTATACAAATCAGCCCAAGACTACTCATCCCAATTTTATATTAATTTTTCCTCAAATTTCTTAAAGGAAATATGCATTAGTGGAATAAATCCCACAAATTGCATGAATTTAGGGGTGTTTTTAGGGCATTCGAGAGTAGTACCCAAATTGGCCCAACACTATTTATGCAACAAATTGGATGACAATGTTTTAAATAATGCATAGTGCATAGCGTAGCATTCAATCCTCCATGGCATGTAGCTTACTTCTATTTTTTAATTAAAATAATAGATAAATATGGTAAATAGTATAACTACATTTAAAAAATAGCAATAAAAAATAAAATAAGGCCTAGAAAAAAATATGCTCCATTTTTAAAGTGAAAGAATGTTAAAAACAAGTTATTAAAAGCCAACTCACCTATGCTCAATCTAAAACAAATCAATTTTTTTGAAAGGTTAAAACAAATCACATTAATAAGTAAAAAATCAACCAAATGTACGGAATTCTTTTTTGCAGATTTAGTGAAAATAAAAAATGAGAAGTGGCCAAGTATCACTAAATGATTAAACATAGAGAAGTTGTGTAACTAACTGTGGGACTGGATGGGTTGGATACCAGACGACAGAATAGAAAACAATGCAAAGCCACCATAAAGGGGAAAAAATAGGCACACCCATCCAACCATCACATGGGCCACAGCATAGAAAACAATGCACAACCACTTAAAAAGCACCAAAATGGTGTGATGGCCCACATGATGACTGATAAGTTGGACGGCATGCCATACACACCATAGTAGGCCACACACAACAAATGGTTGTAGAACAGGCTTATTATATGATGTTGCATAGGATCTGACCTCCCCAAAAAAAACTGAAAAAACTGAAAAAAGGTCCACCCCCCCCCCCCCCCCCCCCAAGCAAAGCCACAAGAAGTAGCCGCGACATAATCTTGCCTTCTTTCCTAACTCCTCCCCCATGCCAAGCCCATAAGAAGTCTTCTATGGACTCCGACATCACCCACGATGTACCAAATAAAGAAAGGAATGTGGCCCACACCTCCTTGGCAAAGGCGTAATGAATGAAAAGTGGGTTTATTGATTCAGCGTCTTTCATCACATAGGACATACACTGATGAGCGTCATAGATATTTTTTGGAGATCGTTGACTATTAGCACTTTCTTCCTTCCCACGAGCCAAGCAAACACTGCAACCTTGGGGGGATCTCCATTGAATTAGGAGAATGAAGTTATGGGCTTTTGAGCTTAGGATGTCAGAATTCGAATCAACTTATACAAGGATTTGACCAAGAACCAACCCAAAGGACCATATTTCCCAACAATCAGTGCTTTAAATAGCGTTCATAGCATAGCAGTAACATACACTATGTAGCATAGCGTAGCTGTAGCACTACGTAGTGTACATAAATAGCATAAATCCCTTGTAGCGTATGCTATAGGGGTTGTAGCGTACACTACAACTGCGTAGCATGTGGCATATGCTACAATGTTTTTTTTTTAGTTTTGTTTATATTAAATGGTTTACAACTCACATTTTAAAAAACCGTAAAATGTAAAGTTAAAACCAAACGTTTCTTTGTTGATTTTCACTTATAATGGTGGTGCTTTTTCTTTTTCTTTTCTTTTTTTCTTTTTTCTTTTTTCTTTTTTTTTGTGAAGGATGCTTATATTAAAAGAAAACAGAACAGAAAACAGAGACCCGAGATGGGCAGCTACAAAAAGAAAAAGAAAAGGAAAGCAACAAACCTAGAAAAAACCTAAGCAACAAAGAAAAGAAAGAGGAAACGAAAAAGAAAAACCTAGAAAAGCTAAGCTACACAAGACAAGAACAAAACAAAGCTAGATCCAAACCACAACCTTGAGAAGGAGGCTCTAATCCAATAGCTTGGAAATGAGCGAGTTGTCTTTGAAAGAGACAGATAAACCATTCTCTAACTTCTCTGAATATTTTTTTTTTTTTTACACACTCACACCATAGTGGGATTTCGCCACCTATGGATACTCGAACCCTTGACCGGGTGTTGAAACTCCTAGGAGTCTACCACCAGAGCAAGTGTAAGGATCCTAACTTCTCTGAATATGAAAGCAGCATCAGCAGCCAGCGAGTTGAAGGACTTATGGAAGCATTGAAGGTTTCTTTCACACCAGATAGCCCACAGGATGCTAGACCGAAAAGCCTCCACAATGATTTGGTATCTTTGTCAAGGCCTGGAGAGTGCCAGGCATGTAAGAATAAGGGAATGCAATCAGAAGGGACCTAGTTCACCGAGAACTTAGTGCAGAAAACACTCCATATCACCGATGGGAAGGTGTAGTGGATAAAGAGGTGAGGGATGGATTTTGCATATCTAAGGCAAAGAGGACAAACATTAGGGGGTATCATTCCTCACCTCTGAAGGTTGTTTGTGGTCAATGTTCTTCCCCTAGCTAACAGTCAAGTGAAAGCAGCAACTTTCGAAAGGGCCTTGTATTTCCAATAGAACGATGAGAAAGGTTGAGCTTCATGGTTGGAGGAGGGCGAGGTGTCATAGGACTTTGTTATGAAGTTCCCTAAAGGGGTAAGAAGCCAATGGAGGTTGTCCACTTGATCAGAAAAGGTTTGAATCCCCTGCAAAAGGAGGGCAAAAATGGTGGTTTGTTTGTTAAATTTGGTGTTAAACTCACATGTTAAAAGAAAAGGGTTTCGAAAGAGGATTTTTTTTAAACCCCTCTTTCGAACCCTACGTGCGATGTCAGCCTCCCCTCTAGTTCTTCGATTCTCTCGATCCAAAAGGCAATTGAAGGGTAGACTTCAGCCGATCAATCTACCTTGCAAGAAGGTCCATTTGCTGTATTCAAGAGCATTGGAGCTTAAATGAAGGAGAAAATCAAATTTCCCCCTTTTTCGCATTCGTACAGCTACGAAGCTCCAATTTTCAAATTTTCGATTGATTGAATCTCTTCTTAAGCTTGTAAGAGGTATGTTCTTGCCTCTTAATGAGTCCATTTTCATTTTGAATGAAGATTAATTGGTTCTTTTGGGATTTTTTCAATTTTTTTCATTCTAGGATACCAGTTACTGTGCAATATTGTAGGATAGGGGTTGCTATCCATTTTTTTCATTTTATTTTCCATTTCTTTTAGGGCCTATTGTGGAATGTGTATCACACATTAGGGGTTGCCATACAATTGTTTCCTTTTTTTTCTTTTTTTATTTTTAGGTGGCCTGCTCTGGTGTTTTTATGGGTGATTGTGCATTGTTTCCTATGGTGTGGCCCACTATGTGTATGGATGGTACATTGTTTTCTATGGTATGGCCCATGTGGGGCCCATTATGGTGTTTGTATGGGTGGCTATGCAATGTTTTCTATGGTGTAGCCCATGTGGGGCTATCCGTGGTATGTGGGTGGTTGTGCATTGTTTTCTATGGTGTTATGGCCCATTGAAAAAATGAATCACTTTTAGGCATATGTGTGTGTGTGCGCGCGCACGCTTTTTCCTTACTATTTATTATATTTTTCATGTTTTTTAATTTATTTATTTTTAAATAGAAGTATTATGTAGCTTACGCTACAAAGGGCTTAACGCTATGCAACACGCCACTGTGATTTAAAACACTGCCAACAATCAAGTCTTCCTCTCGTAAGGAAGGATGATAATGTTACAGTTGGCACAAGAGTTACAGGAGGTCTTCTAATTCTTTCTCCGAGAGATCACTCTGGCATGGAGAAGACCTGACCGTAGTATCTCCTTGCTTGGACACAGCGAGAAACTGAAATATCCCTTGTCGGAGGTAATAGAACTGGTTTTGAAAAGAGGACTCAAAGAGGTACATCCCTACACCATCAACCCTACCAAAACTAAATGCGATTCCTATCTCCCAAAGAGAAAGCCACCCCTTCTTCCACCTTCCCAGATACCAAGGACACCCCCTCCAAAAAGTTAACATTCGATAATGTGAAGACGCCTTAGTCTAGCAGCCTCTTTTTTTTACTCCATATTTATTTATAATCAACTCTCTCCAACGCTTTCCTTCCTCAGAGGTAAATCTCCATGACCATTTCTCAAGCAAGGCCAAATTCATAGCCCCCAATGGTTTGCAAACCTCTTCCCACCTAACAAGGTGCAACTTCTATTTCTCCTCCGATGCACTCGAAAGGAAATCCCAATGAAACTTCTCCAATTTATCCAAGACAAACTTGTGGTTTTGGTTTATATAGTTATGTCACCAACTCATCATTACTAATATAATCTTATTTATATTTTTTTAGAGGTTATAATCTTATTTATATTGATATTAGATATTCGGAAAATTAAATATAGGAGTTTTAGAGTCAGTCCCATCCTCTCAGGTTAATAATACGATGAAGTAACCCGAGCAGTAAGCAACAAATCATATTTCTAACTTACAAGGGTAATCAAACACATCTCCCATATTTCTAACTGAAAACTTTACTACTGTAAAACTTAACAGCAAAAACTATCTCGAAAAAAAGATTTCTTTACATATCGAGGAGTAGAACATGTCTCAAAAAACAATGTACATCTAATGCACGTCTTAAGGTGACAGAATCAACTCCCAACATGTAGTCCAGCAAATTATTCCAGTTTACAGCTCATAGCTACCCAACACTCTTGGGTTGAAGCCCTCACACTCTTCTCTATCCCTTGTTAGATGGAAACAGAGACAAAGGAGCACTCTCATCCACTCCTCACAGCACTAGCACAGAGGTCTACTTGTCCTCAAATGAAGCATAGAGACTTTCCCTTCTTCTTCCGCTCCCAACTCTTGGATTATCAGTCTTCTTTTGGACATAACTCCATCCATCCTTCGGAACATAATCGAAGGGATAATTTGTGATGCGATGGCACTATTGAGAATATTATGCATTGAGATCTCTTTTCTAGACTCCGTATTGAGATCTCTTTTCTAGACTCCCTAGGTTTTCTAGAACCTAACTGGATGTGGGCTTAGAGGCCTATAATTTTGTATCCATTCTTTCATTGAGAGAATACAAACCTCTTTTTCTTATATGAGCATGGGACCCCCAGTAATGTAGGGGCATTTCACACCGAGCTCGAGTGGGGTAGCCCGTGGGATGCGGGGACACACTCGGGGTGGGCGGCCCATGTGATTTGGGGCCCACGAGCCCACGAGGGGGGTTCGGCCGAGGTCCTAACCCATGAGATACGGGGCCTGGGCTATGAGATAAATGGATTGATTCGCCATGCTCTAACAGTTCAAGCTTTTAAAGCAAGTCGTTAATTGTCCTGCATCAAATTGGTATCAGAGCGGGAGGTCTCGTGTTCAAGACTCCTCACTGGGGGTGATTAATGCAGGGGCATTTTCACACCGGGCTCGAGTGGGGTAGCCCATGGGATGCGGAGACACACTCGGGGTGGGTGACCCATGTGATTTGGGGCCCACGGGGGAGGTCTCGTGTTCGAGACTCCTCACCGGGGGTGATTAATGCAGGGGCATTTCACACTGGGCTCGAGTGGGGTAGCCCGTGGGATGCGGGGACACACTCGGGGTGGGCAGCCCATGTGATTTGGGGCCCACGAACCCATGAGGGGGGTTCGGCCAAGGTCCAACTCATGAGATGTGGGGCCTGGGCTATGAGATAAAGGGATTGATTCGCCATGCTCTAACAGTTCGAGCTTTAGGGACCTATATTGTAGAAAACAAGAAAAAGTGAGTCCACATGGGACAGAGAAGATATTAACAACCCGTATCTAATCCGTGCATCCCCATCATACCATTCCCAACTAATTGGTGTTGGTTACAAGAAAATTTTTTTTTTTTTTCTGACATTTTACTCTATCAAGGACAGTCAGATAACTCAGATTTTCAGGATTCATTTGAAAAAGTTGAGGCCAAATGTTAACGTCAACTGCCAACATGACAAAACCCTCTATCTGTATGTGCAACCCCGGCATGAACCCACAATTGACATTCACAAAACGCTGATTAAAGATTCTAATGAGAAAACACTTCAAGCCATTAATTTGATTGCAAAGATCCTACTCCATTTATTGGATAATCCAAAGTTGAACACCTACCAAACAACAATGTGAACAGTGGTGGATATGGATTGTGGCAATGGATTGGCAATATAAGAACGAGAGATGGGCAGAAAGATAGATATTTTGATAAATGAAAAATCAAAAATAAAAAATGAGGGTACCCTCTTATCCTGACTAAAAGTATAGATATGCAGCTCTATAATCAATAGTTGGGAATGGCCTTTGGTTGAAGATTCACTTTTAGGACTGTTTTCAGGGTACCCAGCACTAATGCATCAAAGTATATTGGTGTAGACATTTCATCTTTCCTTCTTTTTCTTTTTCTTTTTTTTTTTTCTTTTTTTTTTTTAAAAAATTGCAGAGAAAAAATATAGATATGCAGCACTTCCATCAAGTGGGGCATGTGGTTCGGCAATACAAATAATTGATCTCATTGACCCCACCATGGATTGGGGATGCTGCAAAGTTGTAAGATGCTAGCCACCCTATCAATAGCCTTTCTTCCAATTGTTGAGTTAGTTTCTCCTAGTCATCTATTTAGTTTCCAGTCCACTGATTGAAAGTTAAGATCTTCCAACCTGGGAGATTTTCGAAGCATCCACTATTCATGATGAGACCCATAAGATTAACCAACTAGATCATCAAAAAATGTTCCCCACTTGTAGAATCAGTGCATCAAGAGACTATTCATGACCTAATGCATCAGAAACTCCATTTTAATTTTAAAACACTTTCATGTGTATTAAAATTCTAATTGTACACAATCAGTGAAGGTAGAAAATAGAAATGCAGCAGGTATTTTCCTAGTAATACTGAGATCACAAGCTTCACCCTCCCTAGTAATGTGAAATGCAACTTCAATGCACAATCTCTAGAAGGTTAACATATTCGAAAATGATAATAGAGATGATGCAAATACTCTCCAACCATTTGCTACAACTAACGGCAGAATAATGGGGAAAAATGTTACCAGATGCAGCAGCTCCACAAACCACTCCCCAAACCAAAGGAGGCCAAGTTACAGGCTTTGTAAGCTGAAGGCGTATCTTCCATTTATCCTACACACACGTACACGCACATACACACCAAAAAAATAAATAAACAATAAAAAATCTCACAATGAACCTCAAATGTAGTACTTAAAATCAGTGTATCCCAATTGACTCTTGTATCACTTTGCTTTGCAAGGAAGCCAAGATCATCATTTCAGTGTGTGTGTGTGTGTGTGTGTGTGTGTGTGTGTAGATGGATAGATAGGTAGTATTAATTATACCTGGAAAAGGAAGTGTTTTTCAACCAATCATGCACAATCCAACTCAATCTTTGAGCACAACATATCTCATACGATAATGTTGAGAAATAGAGAAGTAGATATTTAAGGGATTTAAGAGAACAGTCGTACTTCTGAAAATTACTAAAGAAGAGTCACATGTATGTGGGTTCTTAGGTTTTAACCTATAAAGAAGAAGAGGTCTGGAGAGAAAAAAAGGGGGAGGCTAATTAAAGCTACGTGACTCTACCTGTGACCAATGTTCAAAATATCAGTATCGCACCATATATCGCACCCTTGAGATACAGATACGTATCGATTATCGCACGGGATATATCGTTTGTATCGCATAATTTATCGCACTTTTTGGGAAACATAGGGAAACATTGGGAAAATGGTTGAATTTTTTAATGAAACTTTGGGGATTGTTAAAAAAAGCCCTTAATACACACTTTTAAATCATAAAATCTCAAAAAAAAAATGCACATAATAAATTTCCTTTGTATAAGGTCTTAAGCTATGCGTTGTTTAACTGAACTAATACAACTATATTTAAATTGAATGCATGATATTTATAAATATATCAAAGTCATGTATGAAAACACAACCAATTTATTGAAAAGCAAAAGAAGAAGTAAAAAAATTAAGAAATATACATATCAATGATGAGGATTAGTTGTGGCCTAGACCCACATAGAGTTGCGCGGTGGCTCGTAATCATCGTCTCCATCTCAATGGGGCTGAGAATAGTACTGTTGTTCCACAAATCGACAATATTGTGCCTAGGTCGTAGTAGAGTGATACCAGTTAAAATACTCTCTGACATAACGCTGGTACTCATCCTCACCGAACTAAATCAATATGCACATCCATGGGTACTGTATAATCGTCACAATCTGTAACTGATAGAGATCTGGGAAGGGCACATATAAAGCTCCCTGGTATCCATATTGCTGGCCATATCCATGATGCTACTCATATCCCTGCCCATATGCAGAAGTGAACTCCTAACCATGGTTGAAAAATGATGTGCCGTAACTGCTGGAGTCACTCGCCGCATATCCACTCGGTCCATATCCATGCCCATACTGTGGCACAGAACTCGAGCTACTCTCCTGTGTTTGTGATCCGGATTCATGTTGTGGCCTGTAACTCGAGCTCCCCTCCCTCATCCGTGATCCAAATCTAGAGCCACCTCACTTGTCACGAACGCTTTTGTCCCTTATGCATTTTGCCAGCGGCTCCTTCTCAAAATCTAAAAGTCTCTGAGTCTGCTTTTTCTGCACTAGCTTTTGACGCGTGTATGTCTTATTATAAATAAGACGGGGTCGTGGTTCTCTTAGACGAGAACCATGGTTAGGGTCCTGCGTGGAATGATCGAAATTCTCCTCCCCAATAAAAAGGCTAAAAGGCCTCTTATCCTGACTCCCACCCGCGCCACCATCATCCTCGTCGCCATCATCATCATCATCATCATCATCCTTAGTTCCTTACTGTCATCAAAGTCATCGTCACCATTATTACCGCCACCATCACCGGACCCATTCCCCGCATCATTCTCTGACTCAATCTCGTTGTCAGACAATGTCTCCCTGCCACGTGTCCCGCATGATAGTGACTGTCACGGGCTACCCACCGGACTCCTCATCAATGGGTCGAATGTCTAATCAGGAGACCTCTGCTGCTCCACATGTGCGTCAACATCAATCCCCTGTGTCTCTGCTTCTACCGCAACATGTGGCTCTGGTTGCCCATCCGAGGTATCCAAGTCATCTGACATAACTCACTGATAAACTGGGTAATCATCCTCATCCCCAACATATGCATGTTGTCCGACCGTCATCAGGTCCAGTGTGTCTTCCTACGCTTTTCTTCTTCCTTCTGCGCGGAGCAGCCTCTCTCGTAACTTCATATTGTAGTGGCAATACACTAGCTTCTGAAGCTTCTCATACCCTATTCTTTTACGTTTACTTGTGTAAATAAGGGAGAATGTACTCCAATTCCTTTCACAGGGTGACGAAGACACCGCCTATGCAAGCACACGGACAGCCAATCGCTGTAAAACCTTGCAATCAGTCCCAAACATGGACCACCATTCGCCTGCATATCATAAATTTCTTTCATTATTTTAGATTTTCCAAAATAATATGAAATTTATGTTTATTGCATTAACTCACATGCCATCATGGTATTCCTTAACTTCACCGCAGGGTGGCACCCAAACATTCCAACCACATCGCGGAATCTAACAATTTGTTGATGCCGTATAACAACCAGGATAAGTATGAAATGGTTGAGATGAAGATTAGGAGAATGTAAGTGAGGAACATATTTACCTCACTACCAAAGGTGTCTTTCCCCGTACAGTCGGGGAATAAGTGATTGTACACCTCATGTACAACCCTCTTTAATGAATTATCTTCGTAGAGTTTCCGGCTGTAATGGTATTTGGGATTCAGGAAATATGCTGAAAACCAACACCTACACATCAGTACAACCCTCGTTTATTATTACATATAGAAAAAAAAATGTAAATTAAGTACTTACCAGCCTAATGTAGTGGGTGAGAAAGCGTCATTTCCCAACGGTCGTCTATTATTGCATGCACCCACTTATATGCGTTGGGAGCTTTAGCCTGATAGCCTCTTTCATCACTGTATGGATGGATACAACGACCCCATCGACGGATTTGTCTCATTGTCCACCATCCTCAACACCATATAAGTGGGCTCTAGAATACCCAGTACATTACGCACGCGATCCCAGAATGTATTTCTCAACACCAGCTCCTCGATTCTCCAGGTTACTTTTGTCAACCTCCTTTTTCATTCTTCGTAATCATGAGAGGCGAAAAACTCCCGTAACCCATGTCTATGTTTGAGGAGGCTACTTAAGGCGATATAATTTGTGGCGAATCGCGTCGCCCCGGGGCGCACTATATCCCCACCACACCTCTCACGCATCGTGGCTAATAACCAGGTGTGGTTGTATATGAAGTTTGTGATGAGCCGTGCGTCAATAATTACGGTCTTCACCGACGGCCTATCCCCAATTGCCTCTAGCATGAGATCGATGCAATGGGCTATGTAGGGGTCCAATACATATGATAGTTCTTCAAAATATCGTTCCCCGCCTTGACAAATGCACTCCCATTGTCTGTAACAAACTGCACAATGTTTTTCCTCCTAACATCTTGCATGACGTTGTGCATTAGTTTGTAGATGTAGTCACCATCTTAATTTTATTACTCGCATCTATAGACTTTAGGAACATCGCCCGTCCCCTGCAATAGACCATAAAATTTATAACTGACATCTTCGTCGATTCGGTCCAACCGTCACACATGACGGTCCAGCCGTACATCTCCCATGACTGCCTATACGAATCGACATGTCTTCATCTCTGCATGTTCATCATCCAGATAATTCCTCATGATCTCAAAGGTCGTGGGCGGCTGCACACCCTCACCTCCACGCTGCACTTCACTTATCATATTTTTGAAATGCAGGCTTGCGACGGCACTCGCAGGGTTTTGATCGTATATAAAAAACTTTGCTATAAATTTTCCAACTTTCTTCCTCACATCCCTTCCACTAAACATCTCCTTTATTTTCTTTTGTATCCCTCCTGCCTCTTTGTACATCCTCAAATCTGAAGGTAGATTCGGCACCCACACGCTACTACTCCTACCCATGCCCCATAATCTCCCCACCTACTACCCTCCCCTGGTCCACCCCTAACACTCCCACCTGCTCCACTACCCCTTGTCACACTCCCCCCCACGCTCATGGATAGACCTAGGGCTGAAAGTTGGGCGGGTTCAACCCGACCAACCCATGACCAACCCGACATTGGGTTGGGCTTGGGCAGGACGTATAGAGTTTGGTCTCGGGCTTGGGTCATACAAATACCAACCCGATAAAACTTGGGTTGGGCTCGGGTTGAGGTCTCGGGTTGCCCGACCCAACCTAAACCCGATTAATATATAAATTCCTTATAAATTAATTATAGCTGAGTGCGGATCGTCTATGTTGAAGGCACGTGAAATTCCAATGCTGTCGTGTTTCATTAGTCCACTCATTTCTGATTACTCAAGCTAACAAGGTACGCCGGATTTCTCTCTCCCAAATAGATTGCTTGATACACAATACGACTTTTAAAGGAGTATTTATCCTATATTTTAACTTATTTGTTTACAAAAAAAAAAAAAAAGAACTTCTTTACAATAAATAACTATATATATAATTAATAAAATTATAGGTACAAAAAATAAAACATGTATTGAAAATATAATAGACTAATGTAATAATGAAACTATTAGCATATATCTACCCGACCAACCCGGCCAACCCGACCGAGCCCGCTTGGGTTGGGCTTGGGTTGAGAATTCCCAACCCGAGATTGGGTTGGGTTGGGTTAAGGTTGAGGTATAGAAACCTTGGGTTGGGCTAGGGTTGAGCACCAACCCGACCCAACCCAACCCGCCCGACTTTCAGCCCTAGATATACCCTCAAATCTAGGCTTACTCGTGTCCCACCTCCTATCCTGATCCCTCTCCCACTAATCCCGCATGGACTCTTGAACTACGCGTCTATATTTGGGATCATCATCGCCATCGAGATCCATAACATCCTCACCTACATACGGTGGTCGCCCCAACTCCTCCCTAATCTCCTTGTCCCATGCATGTCGTTCATCTTTTGTCTTCACATTTTATTTTTTTCAATATGGCCCTCATCTTTTCTCGCACATCCTGTGAGCACTTGGGCAATCCACAACCCTCCCCCCCCCCAACTCCTTGATACATGGCCACATAAATTATGTACTCCCGAATCGATTATCGGGAGTGGGCCGGCCATATTGCCACCCTTTATCAAGTTGTCTCCCTTCTCTGCCTCCCGACATTTTATGTGTAAAAAAATATTATATAAAACTTGTTAGTTGTTAGGGCCCACATTGGTGCATGTGTTGTATATCCATGCCGCCCATCCATCTTGCCATATTATTTTAAGGAATGATCCTAAAAATGAGAATTATCCAAATCTTAGATGGATAGCATAGATAAAACACATACATCATGGTGGGGCCATAGAGCACAATCCAATATATAGGTCTTCTTTACATTACCAAAAGGTTGGATGGCAATTAAACATAAGTGTTACACCCACTGAAGTGTTACCAGGGTGTCATCTAATCCACTCCCATGTTGTCCATTTAAAATCCACTCCGTCCATCAAGTTCTATCCTAGATGATAGGCAGTGGAGCCAAACATCAGCCAGAAAGACAAATCGGGTGGTCCACACCACAAGTAAACCAAGGGTATGTAATGCCAACCATATGTTTGTGTGGGGGCCCACCATGTTGCGTATCTCCTATCAAATGCATTCATAAGCTATGAACCTCAGGGATAAAGTAAATGACGAAAATAATCCTGGCCCAAAACTCCAATGGGCCACACTGCATGAACTTAGAGGTTTTTAGTCCCAATTATACATTGTTCCCATTGTTGTGGCCAATTGATGTTTTCATCGGCCTAATGTTTCAGCTTGATACTGAATGTAAGGGGTTCTAACCTGATAGATGGGGTGGATTTCACATATACATTGGACCTTGATATAAGGTGGGGTCATGATATAAGGGGTTCTAACCTGATCTGGACTGTTGCTGTTGTTTTTAAGCTGGGGGAGAACAAACATGATACACAGTCCACATGAATGGCCCATGGTACATGATACACGACCCATGGTATATGATTCAATTTGGGGCTTAACCCCTTAAATTGTATGAAAAAACGGATGGATGGCGTGGATGGACCACATACATTCAAGGTAGGCCCAACTGAGTTTACTCAGTACGATAAGATAAGAGCATACTGAGTAACTCAGTACCCAATCCGATTTCATGGTACAATGGGGATGAGATGCGTGGATAGACCACATACATTCAACCCATTAGACGCTTTGTGAGGGCCACCGTGATGTAAAGGTCTTATCCACACCTTCCATTCCTATTTACAGATCATTTTAGGGTATGATACCAAAAATGAGGCAGAACTAAGGCTTAAGTGGGCCACGAAGTGGTGATTGAATGCCCACCAGTAGACACTCATAGGATCCACTGCTTTTTACAATGTGGTCTAGTTGATTTTTGGATGTCTTATTTTTCGGCTCAACTCCTCAAATGAGCTATTCAAGTGGATGGACAGTTTGGATATAACCCATACCTCATGATGGGACCCACAGTGGCCCCTCAGTGGACCTCAGATCCTTTGCCTGTGCGGAGCTCCGAACAGATAGGGGTAGTACATAATCCGCACCTGTATAATACACAGAAGCGGACTGTGTACTGTGTAACTTAGTTAGCCAAGTGTACTGAGTTAACTCTGTGGGACCCACTATGATTTATGTATTTTATCCACTCCCCTCATCCATTTTACTAGATAATTTTAGATCTTTATCTGAAAAATGAAGCACATCCAAAGTTCAGGCGGACCACACCACATGAACAAAAATGAATGAACATCTAACGTTGAAATATTCTTAGGGGCACAGAAGTTTTGGATCAAGATGATATTTGTTTTTTCCCTTCATCCATGTCTTTGTGATCTTATGAACAAGTTGGATGACAAATAAACATCATTGTGGGCCCTAAGAACATATCAACGGTGGAAATCATTATTCCCACTCTTTCCTGTGGTATGGTCCGCTAGATCTTTGGATATGCTACAATTTTGGGCTCAACCTCTAAAATGAGATGGAAAAATGGATAGAGGGCGTGGATAAGCCACACATACATTCAAGATGGGCCCAACAGATTTTATCAGTAGCGTACACTGTACGCTAGTCAATCCGCGTCCGTTTGTACGCATCAAGGTGGTGCGCTGGGATGGTAGGTGGGGTCCACCTTGATGTTTTTAAGTAATCCACTCCATCCATCCGTTTTATGATATCATTTTATGACATACGCCAGAAAATAAGGTGGATCCACACGTCAAGTGGGCCATATGAGAGGGAAATTTGGGGAAAGAGTTTCCTACCATTAAAACCTTCGTGGGCTCCACCTTGATGTTTATATGCCATCGAACCTGTTTATAAGGTCATTCCCACTGGGATGAAGTGAAAACACTGTCCACTTAGCCTCATGCAGGAATCCCAAGTGAGGCCCACTTAAAAATATTTCAACGGTGGTGACTGAATCCCCACTGTTTCCTCTAGTGCGACCCACTTGAGTTTTGAATTCGCCTAGTTTTCAGTCACATGTCCTAAAATGATCTCGGAAAATGAATGGACGGGGTGGATTTCTCACAAACATCAAGGTGGATCCCACCTACCATCCCAGCGGTGCCTGGATGGTTTTAAAAGGGAAAGCAGATTGCGTACCGAGTAACTCAGTACCCTAAGCGTACTGAGTAAACTCTGTGGGACCCACCATAATTCATTACTTTTATCCAATCCGTTCATCCATTTTACTAGATAATTTTTGTGCTTTAGCACAAAAATAAAGCATATCAAAATCTCAAGTGGACCACACCAACAGAAACAATGTGATTTGAACGTTTACGGTTGAAAAGTTCTTGGGGGCCAAAGAAGTTTTCTATCAAGCTGATATTTGATTTTTCCCTTCAGCCATGTCTTTTTGATATTATGAACGGGTTGGATGACAAATAAACATCACTGTAGCCCTCAAAATGGTTTCAACGGTGGAAATAAATACTTACTCTATTTCCCGTGGTATGGTCCACTTGAGTTGTGAATATGCTTCAATTTTGGGCTCAACACCTAAAATGATCCTTAAAAACGGATGGACAGCATGGATAAATCACATGCATCCATGGTGGGCCCCACAGAGTTTACTGAGTACGATAAGAGCTTACTAAGTAACTTGGTACAATATCCAATTTCTTTAAAAGGGATTTAAGCCGATTTTGGGAGGGATTCCGAAACCCCTAGCCAGAAAATCACGCGCCCAAATCACGATTTCCGTCCAAATTGCCTCAAATCGGCCAAAATCACGCCCAAATCTCGGAAAATTTCCGAGTTTTGGGGCTATTTTCTACGAGATTCACTCACCTTCAAGGCTCATGCTGCAACTATTTGATTTTGGGGGGAGCTTTCGATCACAGCCGCTTCTTTCCGATCACAGCCCACCAGCTTCCGATCACAGCCCCCCAGCTTTCGATCACAGCCCACGTCTTTCCAGGTACGAAGTCGAAAGATTGTTTCGAATGATGAATCTACCGATATCCCGCCACTTTTATCGGTGAAATTGGTAGGTGGCTACAGTAGCCCCGTGCATGGGTAGGTGGCAACAGTGCTAAAAGTTCTAATATCATCGATATCACATGATATTCTGTGATGTCGTGAGATATCAACCGATATTCATCGATATCAGGACGATATCGAGCATATTCCTTTTTTTAAAAAAAAAAATTTATGTCTCTCCACTCAATTTCGTATCGCCGGAGTGCGATACCGATAGTATCGATATTACGAACACTGCCTGTGACAAGCAAATGTAGGGATTGCCAATGCATTTGAATGTAGAGCACGGGCCACCTTTTGGATTGAGTTGATTTTTTGTTTAATTCGTTTTTGAGACTCCAAAAGTGTAATGACTTGGATTATTCTTAACCCACCCAATTGTGACCATCGATTGATGTATCAAATCTATCCATTGATTCATGCATGCAAACCTTATCCAACCATCCATTGAACATCATGTACAATCAGCCCAAATCCAATCATCCATTTGTCCATAAATCCAACCATGCACCCATCAAACAGTCCATATGCCAAATCATCAAGTATATTTCTCCCACTTGATTTTTAAAAATTTATCTTTTCTATTTATTTATTTAGTTTTTCTCTTTTTAACTAATTCAATTGCAAATCCCTTTAAATTCTTTTCTCTATTATTAAGGTGACTAACCCAAGATTTTCTTTATTTGCTTATTTTAGTTGTTATTTATTTATTTGTTGCGTTTAATTACCACGCTTCTTAACTATGTCCTTTTAATTATTTTTTTTATTATTTTAGTTGCCTTGCTTGTAATTAGCATGCTTTAATTGGATTTTAATCGTGTTAATAATTCTTTTTATTTTTTTTAGTAATATAATTTTAAGAAAAAATAAATTTTACATTTTATTTTAGAATTTTAGGTTAACATTATTGCAAAAATTCTAAATATAATTTCAAGTTTGGATATAATTTTCCCAATTTTCGGATTTAATACATCGTGCTTCATATTTACCATTTGCGTGGAACTTTGATCATGTGCGGATTGTTTAGGATGATTAGAAATTTTGTTTTTAGTTTTATGAATTATGTACATCATATGTATTATGGATTTGACCAAAGAATAGTGATCATGGAAGGTTTTAGAAATATTTGATTCATGTATTATTAGATTCAACCAAAGAAAAGTGATCATGGAAGGTTTTAAAAATATTTGATCATTTATTATTGAAATCCTGCATCATTGGAATTGTGTTTGGAACACTGGAAAATAGATGGGGCGATCAAGTCCCTTGGGTTGAAAATCCCTAAAGCGTAAATAGGTGAGGCAACTTAGATCCTTCAATCGAGAATTCCAGAAGCCCAATTGGTACCTCTTGGAATCTGCATCATAAACCTTTTGGGCAAGTGAGCATGTACGAATTGTAAAAGGTTGTTGCCAGGTTCAGTGGGGTAGTGGTCTAACCAGCTAACTTATGAATGGGTCCCTTGCCAAGTGCCCTTTGGATGAGTGAGCATGTCACGCAAAAGGTTCATATTGTCAGGCTAGGTGTTATATTGGTTAGGGTATTAGCCAACCGGTGTAAACTGCCCCTGATGTTAAAAAGAATAAACCATACTAACTATTGTGGATTATGACATGTGTTGCTTCCAATCATTCATATCTATTTTTTAATAAATTTACATTGGAAATCCTTGTTTAGTAACATGTTTACTTTTTAAGCTTCACATAAAAGGTTATTGATTTTTTTATTAAGTATGTTTTATTCAGATTGTGTATAGTTACTTTCTAAAACCTGAGTTAAGATTACTTACTAGGCTTCGCAACTTTATTTTGGGTTTTTAAATTTCAAGAATAGGATCTCATTGAGGTGCTTAAAGAGATTTGTTTTCATATTTGGTTTTATTTCTAATTTTTTTTAAACTTTATAAATCCATTGTAATAGACATTAAGTAGTAGTTTGGGATTATGGTAATTGTTGTATGTGAGACCAGTGTTTTAAATAGCGGTAGCATACAAGGAATGCCAAATCGGTTACGTATCGGCCGATACGGCCGATACGTAACGGTAACGGTACGCACCGTTACCCGATTCGGGGCCGTATCGGCCGATACCAATTTTTGTACCCGTATCGGCCGATACGGGCGTAACGGCCGATACGTAACGGTCACCCGTAACGGTCGAAAAACGGCCATTTTTTTTTGCATTTTAAGGTCCGTTTTTGATGTTTTTTCGAAACTTCTTGCTTCCAAACTCCTTCTCACTCCTTCTACTGCTAATTTCGACCAACCTTGGCTGGATATTTGAGGAAAAAACACATTATATTGGCGGATTTTGTTGAATCAAAGCTTGGTGGGCCATTTTTCATAAATTTGTCAAAAATAGGTATTTATACTTTTTTTAATATGTTTTGCTGTTTTAATTATCTCATATGATGTGTTAATCATAATAGAACATGTTAATATCCATTTTACAGATTTGGGGTGCCATTTAATATTTTTTAAATATTTTTTTCTATTTACGCATGAATTTTGCCCCCTTTTTTTAAAATTCAAAAAATCAATTTTTAATGATTATTTTGCTGTTTTAATCACTCCATATGATGTGTTAATCATAGTAGAACATGTTAATGTGCATTTTACAGATTTGGGGACCCATTTTATATTTTTTAAATATTTTTTTCTATTTACGCATGAATTTTGCCCCTTTTTTTAAAATTCAAAAAATCAATTTTTATTTTTTGTTTTGCTGTTTTAATCACTCCATATGATGTGTTAATCATAGTAGAACATGTTAATGTGCATTTTACAGATTTGGGGTCCCATTTTATATTTTTTAAATATTTTTTTCTATTTACGCATGAATTTTGCCCCTTTTTTTAAAAATTCGAAAAATCAATTTTTAATGATTGTTTTGCTGTTTTAATCACTCCATATGATGTGTTAATCATAGTAGAACATGTTAATGTGCATTTTACAGATTTGGGGTCCCATTTTATATTTTTTAAATATTTTTTTCTATTTACGCATGAATTTTGCCCCTTTTTTTAAAATTCGAAAAATCAATTTTTAATGGTTGTATTACTGTTTTAATCATGCCATATGATGTGTTAATCATGGTAGAATATGTTAATGTGCATTTTACAGATTTGGGGTGCCATTTTATAATTTTTTAATATTTTTTTCTATTTACGCATTAATTATGGCCCTTCTTTTTTAAATTTAAAAAATAATTTTTTAATGATTGTTTTACTGTTTTAATCATGCCATGTGATATGTTAATCATAGTAGAACATGTTAATGTGTATTTTACAGATTTGGGGTGTCATTTTATAATTTTTTTCTATTTTCGAATTAGTGACTTTATGTTTTTATTTGCTTATATTGGACAGGTTTTGCCTTGGAGCTTCTTAGGGTTTAGTTAGAATATAAAATCATCTTTATTAACATAGGTCATACACTCATACTCAAATCTAATTATCTAGTGTCTACCTAAGCCTAAAGAAATGTCTGGATCTGGCCAACAACAAGTAAGTGATGATATTGGATGGCAACATTGTGAGAGGGTTGGTGGTACTAGGCACCAAATGAAGTGCAAGTATTGTGATAGACTAGTGACTGGTGGAATTACCCGTCTCAAACAACATTTAGCACATCGAAAGGGTCAAGTTGCGCCATGTAGTAGAGTACCGAAAGAGATAATGCTTTTAATGCAAGCTAGTCTGGATGAGTCGAAGGGTAAACGTGCTGCTGTACAAAAGAAGAAAGATGATATTTTGGATGCAGCTCGACAGGAAGTGTTTGGTCCTGAATATATGGGCATTCGTGATGAAGATATTATTGATTCTGACAAAGATTCAGATCGAGAACTTACTATAGCTAGGAGAGAGAGCTTGCGTCTAGCTCGTGAAGAGGAAGAACGTCGCCGCATGTTTGGCACGCATGGGTCAGTGCGTGATACAGGGGCGGGGAGTGGGAGTGGGAGTGGGAGTGCAACTGGAAGTGCAACTGCTTCTGCAGGTGGGGGTGGGGGGGGTAGGTTTGGTGGGTTACGACGTATGTTTGGGAGCCGACGACAGACATCTTCACATGATGCCCCTATACGTTTGGATGAAGAAGTAAATGAGCCTAGGAGACCCTCTATTGATCCAATCCTATTTAGGAAAGAATCAACTAAACAAAAGAAGATAAAACAAATATGGAGTAGAACTTCCGTTGAGAAATTAGGTAGAGCAGCAGCAAAGTTATTTATACATGCCAACATACCTCCTAACGCAGCCAATTCTCCATATTGGCAGGTGGTAATTGATGCAGCAGCAGAAGCAGGTGAAGGAATAAAAGCTCCCACGGCTAAGGAGATTAGGGGGAAATGGACAGATGCAGAGTATGCGGATGTGAAAGCATACGTGGCTACCTTTAAACCTGTATGGCAAGCCAGAGGATGCACAATCATGTGTGATGGTTGGACTGGCCCAACCAGACGCAGCATGATCAACTTCATAGTATACTGCCACTTAGGAACTATATACCACAAGTCAATTGATGCCTCAGAGGCAACAAAAAATTCTACTTATATTAATGAACTAATGGATAAAGTTGTGGACGAGATTGGAGAGGAGAATATAGTGCAGATTGTGACAGATAATGAAGCAACATATAAGCTTGCAGGACATATGTTAATGGATAAGAGAAAACATCTTTTTTGGTCACCATGTGCTGCCCATTGTATTGATCTTATATTGGAAGATATTGGGAAGAAGAAGAATGTTAAGGAAATGGTCGAAAGGGCAAGGGAAGTGACGACGTTTATTTACAACCATAATCAAGTAGTTGCAATAATGAGAAAGTTTACGAAAGGACGAGAGTTGTTGAGGCCTGCGGCGACTAGATTCGCAACAAACTTTATAGCATTAGAGAGTTTATTACAGCATAGAGAAGAGTTGAGTGAGATGTTCGCTTCCCGAGAATGGCTCAACACAAAACATGGGAAGAAGACATCAGAATACCGGTCGAAGTTGTGAACACCATACGGGACAACAAATATTGGAAGAAGGTCAAGGCGATCCTAAAGGTGATGGAGCCACTAATGAGGGTACTCCGTCTTGTTGAATCCGATGAAGCACCTACCATGGGCTTCATATATGATGCCATGGATAAGGTAAAGCTTGCAATTCAACGTGATTGTAGAAGTTGGCAGACTTATTGGAAGATGATCGACAAGAGATGGACAAACCAACTCCATCACGATCTTCATGCAGCAGGTTACTACCTAAATCCTAGGTATAGATATGCCCAATCATTTGTTGCGGATGATGAAGTTCGTGTCGGGCTAAAAAATGTGATAAAGAGATTAGAGCCTGACTTAGATATGCAAATAAAGGCATTAAATGAATTAGATACATTTGGAAATCGCCTTGGTAGCTTTGGAGATGCTCTTGCACAGCATGCAGTATCTAGATTGCAACCGGCCGAATGGTGGATTAATTTCGGAGAGTACGAAGGCTCTCCAAAAAATTGCAGTAAAAGTTTTGAGCCAGACAACATCTTCCTCTAGCTGCGAAAGGAATTGGAGTTGTTTTGCGCTCATTCATTCAAAGAATAGGAATAGATTGCAGACTAGAACATTAGATAGACTTGTCTTCATGCACTACAATATAAAACTAAAAATACGACGACATCATAGGAGCATTACAGCTGCTGATGACGGAGACTACTGTCCAATAAACTTGGATAATATTTATGATGAGGATGACCCACTTCTACCTTGGTTGGAAACAAGGGAAAAGCAAATTGAAGAGGATAGTGAAGAATTGGAAATTGATGACCCAGAAATACGCAGAGCGCAACAAGAGAGTCGTGCAGATGGGTTGGACCCAGTAAGAGGGGCAGCGTTTATGCCACGTATGGATACGACTCAAGATCAACAAAAGAGTACAAGCAGTGGTAGCGTGACCGTGTCGGATGATGACGATGACCCCCCTGCCCCTGGTGTTGGCACTTCTGGTATTGCTCAGCGCCCTATACAGCCGTCTACAGATCACGATGTCGATGAACATCAACGAGATGGTACACGAGGTCAGACTTATGAGTGTACCGAATCACGATACAGCCAACGGGAGGTGGGTACATCTAGTGGTGCACCGGGTCCAGGAGGTCTGGAACATCAGCAGGCTCATGGTCTTGGTTATTATGGTGGATATTCTTATGGTGAATTGAATTATGATGGTTATACTGAGCCTGTTCCATCACATTCATGTTGGAGTAGCCCTCCTGATCAATATCCATATGATTATAGATATCCAGATCCAAATCCAAGTTACTCATCACAGCAGACGCACTCTCAATCTCAAGATTCTCAACAGCCTGAGTATGGGCACCAGTATGGCTATTCGACGGGCACTGGTAGATATCTTATTCCGGGTCAGAGTCGTTGCCTAGTCAGGATCAGTCATCCTCTAGTTTCGTTGATCTAGTATTTCCTTCTGGCACTGGATATTATGGATATGTAGCACCTACACCTATCGGACAGCCTCAGCCTGATGGTGACGATGACGATGATGTGGAGGTCGAGCAACCACAAAAAAGCAGATTTTCATTTTGGTGGTGACTTGTGATTGTGACTTGTGAGTATATATTTGTGTTAAGGTAAGTATTTGTTGCAGCAGACAGCTCACAACAGTATTATTGCAAGAAACCATGCACACACTTGACACTGCCGAACTTGTATTTAAAATAGCTCCCCTGACAACCAATCAAGTAATCCTTAATCAAGTTGCAGGGGAGTATATCAGACACTACTAATTATTTTTTTTAATATTCTTGACTTGAGGATGACAGGTCATAGACAGGAATTACACTATCACAGTCACGTGCACCACACTGCACAGGACCACAGGTATGTTCGAGAAATTCCTCAAAAATAATTGCAAACACCTGATGTAAGATATTTTCATTTTACATTCATTCTAATATATCTATCATTGATAGTAGATAGTTAGAAAATTAAATATATGATCAAATTCAGGTTATCTGGTTCATAAATTCATCAGACAGTCCGATACAACTTCTCACCAAAGAGTGGACCGTTACACCACCATAAACATGTTCCAATTTATAAATGAATGCATATTTGGAATGCTTAGAATATTCTGGATTTAATCCATATTTTTTCATATTTTTTTGGCAAAAAAAAAATTTTGCGCCGTTACGGGCCGTTACGCCCCCGTATCACCGTTACGCCCCCGTATCCGTATCGGTTTTGGAGGACACCGTTATGCCAACCGATACCGATACGGGATACCTTGAGCATATTGCATAGCATTTAGCCCATTATAGCGTATAGCACAAGTAGCATAGCTGATGCAGGACAATTAACCACTTGCTCTAAAAGCTCAAACTATTAGAGGATGATGAATTAATCCCTTTATCTCATAGCACAGGCCCCACATCTCATGGGTTAGGACCTCGGCCGAACCCCCTTCGTGGGCCCCAAATCACATGGGCCACCCACCCCGAGTGTGTCCCCGCATCCCACGGGCTACCCCACTCGAGCCCGGTATGAAATGTGCATTAATCACCCCTGGTAAGGAGTCTCGAACACGAGACCTCCCCCGTGGGCCCCAAATCGCATGGGTCACCCACCCCGAGTGTGCCCCTACATCCCACAGGCGACCCCACTCGAGCCCAATGTGAAAATGCCCCTGCATGAATAGCGTGTAGCATAAGCTACATGATACCTTCTATTTTAAAATTTAAAAATAGAAAAAAATATATATGATAAATAATAAGAATAAAATATAAAATATAAAAAATCCTAAAAGATGATTCATTTTTTCAAGTATAAGCATGTTCAAACAAGTTATTAATCATCATTTATCAAAAGCCAATTCACATACATAAACCAAATCAAATTATTATCACATCAACCACTTTTTAAGCAAGCTATAATTAAAAATGTCTAATTGAAACCACAAGTCACAAGTACGAAAAGAAATGAAAATCCCATAAGTTGATTGAATTAAGTACAAAATACAAAATATAATTTACCTTTCAAAAAAACATACAAAATATAATTACCATTTATTTTTTTATTTTTTTTATAAAAAAAAAAGCGTAGCATACGCTACACGCACGCTACATATGCTATGCATACACTACATAAGCTACACATACGATACAACCCCTGTAATGTATACTATAGGAGATTTACGTCATTTGCTAACGCTACGGGTGCTATTCAAAACACTAGTTCAGACATGAATTTGTTGATGATTTTTAATGGTTGGGTCATGGATGTTCTATCTTTCTTTAATTGATGTTTATTTGTTTAGTTTTGAGATTATATCCTATGAATGTGAATCATGTGTTGATGTATATGTGAATCATGAAATGTAAACTTACAATGTATAAGTCATATCTTTGAGTACAGGATCAGGGTTAGATATACCCATGTGACAAACACTGACCAATAGAGGAATCGGGTATCTAGGGAGAGGGATTGGTTACGTATAGAAAAGTACTAAGCACCCAATTAGGCCATGAGAAACGGTCTATGTTTTAGGAGCATATGAATTAGAAAATAAGTAAATATGAGAAAGTAGGGAAGAAAAAATGGAAATTTGGTGCAATGTCGGCATTTGTAGAAGATCAACCATGAGTAGTATTTGTGATACGTGCCCACACGTATGTGGCCACAATTATCAATTATAGACTGAAACTTGGGAAAAAAATGCAAGAAGGGTGATCACTTCGAGGGGATAGTTGCGCCAAAAACTATAATTTTTTTTCTTTCCAACTTATAACTAATTAGTTTCTAACTTAGTCTTACAATCCTTTATCTAAAGACTCCTCATAGAAGTCAGCTAGTTGCAAAGGAATTCACTCGGAAGTGCGGAGTAGATTATCAGGAGAAATTCCCCCCATGACCAAGTTAAACTTTACACAAGTGCTTTTGTCCATTGTGGCTCACCAAAACTAGCCCTTAGATGTGAAGATGTAAAGAATGTGTTTCTCCATAGTGAAGGTGTAGAACTATCTCCTTGGGCTTGTTTTGATAAGTTGATGCAGGACATGAAAATCAAATATGATATGCAAGATTTCAGGCTTTAGATCACACTAATTTTAAAACAATCACAAAAAATTCCATATCCCACATAAAAGTCAAGCTTTCAACAAGGGGAATCTATGCAGGTCCAATCCTACACATATTAGGGCTGGATCAATTAAAACTTATAGACTAAACAATGCTCGAAGGAGAGTAAATTCATCCACACATGCAAAGGATTACTTCCCAATCCAAGAGATTCACATGTTTCAAATCGGGAAAACCTAGGGTTTGCAAAAGTGGAATAGGACTTGGGATTAGGATTATCTAGGGTTCGGGTTAGGGAAATAAGGCGAGAGAGGAGTGAAATAGAAGAGAGAAACGAACCCAAGATGATCCATACGTGTGGACAGCGGCTCGAGCCTGACGCACTTGCGTGGAATCCCGCCTGCACGTGTGTGGGGCCCACGAATCTGAAATCAGCCAGCTAGGTGTTGGTCGGTCAGCGGAGGTCCACCTTCACGCCAAGTTTCATGCCAATCGGATGTTTAGTTTGTGCACGGTGCTCCGCCGAAGTTTCAACCCTCCTGTAGGGCCAAATTCTAGAAATCTGTTGTAGGGGAAAGATTGGCTGCGAACGTGGGTGGATTTGATGAGGAGATGGCTGTAGGAAATGAGGAATATGGGTGGCAGGAGATGAGGGCGATTTGGGATGGATGTGGCTTCGCACCACGGTAGTTAAACCTTCGAAGAAGGGAGGGTTTCGCATCCAATTGGGCTTCACAACTCAGAGAGCAGGAAAACGCAGAAATTTTATTCAATCTTCAATATGAAAAAAGACTACAAGGAGTACCTATTTATAATAAAATCCTATACCCCAAAACTCGCGCCATGTGCGCATCCTATTACTTGGAGACGAAATAATAAAAAATAATAACTAATCAAAGCAAACTAAACCGTCCATGATATTCCTAATAACAATAATAAGCAAAACCCAAAGTACTAGATTATTTAGAGTAGTAGGCCACGATCATGAGAACCTCTGGTGGGATTCACATGACGATTGGGTCCACTCCAATGAACCAAAACGCAGTCCTCTAACTAGGAGGCCCTCCCTGGACGTCGTCATCGATCCAGATCGATGGTGGGGCCCTCCTCCTTGCGTACGTGAGTAGGGGGGCGTGCATGTGTGCGAGATGTCCCCATCATAAGTACTACAGTAACTCAAATTGGTTTTCTAAGAAGCATCTCAATTCAAATCGCTTCGTGTTTAGAGAGAGAGAGAGAGAGAGAGAGAGAGAGAGAGAATATAAGGTCTAGCACCATTACAATTGTATATGTAAATGAAATAGATCTCTTAAAGTAGCAAAAGTATCAAGATTGATGAAATCCAAGGCTGTGTTATATTTGACATCAAGATTTAGCGCCTTTAAAATACTTCCTTAGGACAGAAGTTGCAAGGTCTAAGCATCATCGCATTTTTATTTATCAGACTCTTCATTACTTGAAGGCCTGCTCACAAAGAAGGGTTATTGTATTCCAATCATTGCAATCTCAATATAAGTGGTTACTATGTTGTTGGCTATGTGCGTTCTTCAAATGATGGTAGATCTACAAGTAGCTATTGTACCTTTATTGCAAGTCATTTCACCACTTGGAAAAGAAAAGGATAAAAAAAAAATGGTGGTTTCCTACTACTCTGAAACTGAGCACTGCTATCTAAATCTTGCCAAATGTTAATCTGAAATGGGATTTGATGTTTGAGGCACCCATTCCACTACAGGATGATAATCAAGTTGCAATTCATATTGCCTCCAATCATGTGTTTCATCAGAGGGCCAAACATATCAAGTTGGTCATCACTTCGTCTAGGAAGTGGTCACCTTGAAGTTGTCATATACTACGTTTGTTCACTCAGATCTTCAGCTCACCAATATTCACACTAAGGCATCTAATTCTTCTCACTCTCATTATACATTGGACAAAAAGGGGATGCATGAAATATATGCTCTTAAGGGGGAGGGTAGAGAATGTGGGTGCATCATATATTCATATTATTGTACTCGTCCTCCCTCAAGGCTCCATAACTTTGTTTAGGGTTAAGTTATTATAAACAATAAGTTTAAAGTGAATGGTTGAAAGAAAATGTAGCCAACAGTTCAACAGATAGGACCGGGTGTATACAGTTCTTACCGAAATTTAAGCCAATAATTCAGGCTGAGTATTGTAAACTTCCACTATTCTCACAGTCTACAAAGAACTAAAAGTTCAGGAGATGAAATGGGAATTCATGATCAATTCATCTCTATTTTCTCCTTTATGAGCATGACTAAATGTCTGTTAAATCCAACTACTAATAAATACTCTATGTAATACTTTAGTTGAATTAAATTTGAACTTCAACATTTCAACACACCATAACAAGTCTTGAGCTTCCATCGATACTGTAGAAAATTCAACAACATATATGAATTCAAGATAGAGGAATTAGACCATACCCTGTGAAAGTCCGGCATGTACTATGCATTCAGACACCACTGTAAACATGGCATGCATGTTGCTTCAATCCAATCCAATGGGACCCACTTTGGATGGGTAGAAGCCAAAAAACGCACATCGATTGGATGATTGAAGCCATCCAATTAATAAATTTTATCTTGCTTTTGACTTGCTGACTCTGCCCTTTTCTAGTCCATTTTCTGGCCACCAAGCAGGACTATCCATTTAATACGATTCTCGGGCTTAGGTCCCATCCACAGTGAGGCCCGCAATATGCAAGGCTTAGATCGAAGAACACAAATGCAATGATTAGAGTTGATATCTGTGCATGCAAATTGGATGCCATGGTCTAGAGTGTTAACTCCAAAAGCCGGCTAGTTAATTTGCACTCAATCAAATCAACTCAGTTTGTTCAAGCTCCGAGTAGGCGATTACCGACTTCTATCCAAATTCCAAACCACCCAATCATGGAAACACTCTAGCTGGGATACAAGTTATACACCAAAAGTCAGATTGATTCGATGATCCAAACCATCGTATCAATGTAATTTAACTCACTGGAATCAATTTGTTCACTCTTAACCATCCATCTCTTGGTCACCAAGAAGCCACTTAAAACAATCCATTCCCACAGCATCCTCAGTGGGCCCCACAATGTGCATGCCTCAGATAATTCGGGGACTGAGCATTGTAAGATACCTCCATTTTCATAACAACGGTTTTCGTCATATGAAATGGACATGCATAACTCAGCATCTCTCTTTTCTCCTTTATTGGCATGACTAGCATCCTTTAAAACCCATCTGCTATCAGATCAAATATCCCTAAATCTTGTAACCAAATGGTGTTAATAGATACATTTCAATGCAACTTTATTTGATTAGTTTCAAACTTCTCAGTGTTTCAACATACACCACAACCAATCTCAAAGTTTAAATAGATCCCACGAAAAATTCAATCTGAAAATAGATGAATAAAGAAAATTGGATTATTCCATACTCTACCAAAGTATGATTTATCATATGCTGATATGGATGCAGAAACAACCGTAGACATGGCATGCATGCACCTCAATCCAACCCATCCAAATCATCGCACCCGTTATGGAGGTGTAAAGCCCAAAACCCACATTGACTGGATAGTTCAAACATCTGATTAGTGGACTTTATCCATGAATGTGAACCGTAATCTATTTTCTTTTTAGCCATCCATTTTCCGACAACTGAAACAGACAATGAGAACATCCATTCAGTGTGATTTTTGGTTACACCCCATCCATGGGGACCCACAATCTGCCCAGTTTGGATCAAGGCACATGCATGCATGCCATGTGTATGGCTGGCATATGCCTAAGTGCAACGTATGCCATCCTCTGGCAGAGTGTCCAAAAACTGGTTGGCTGACTGTGAACTCACCCAAACTGACACACTTTCTTCCGGCCCTGAACAGCCGGTCCTGTGTGCAATCCAAACCGTCCAAATCATGGGACCCATCGAGGATTAACCCAAAAAAGCCACACGCAGTGAACAATCTAAACCATTCGATTAATGTTATTCTGCTAGCTTTAAGATCAAACCACTGCCTAATTCTTTCTAACCGTTCATTCTCTGCCCACCAAAAAGACTATTACGACAATATATTATGTGTGATTTTCAGGCAATGTTCCATTCAAAATGAGGCCCCCAATCTACACGGTTCGGATCAAGAGACATGCATGCCAACATTTACAGTAGCCGCATCAGTCATGTGCCTGCATGCATATTAATGCCATGCTCTGGCAGAGTATGCCCAAACACCTGCCGGTGGATTCTGAACTCACCCGAGTCAACTCAGTTTCGGAAACTGAATCAAACCGAGTTGTATGCAACTCACCGATTCTTGCGCCGCTCCTTTTATGCCGAGGAGCTGATTGAAGTTCGAGCCCTCGCGAGCAGGCGCCTTATCCGGAGCTGAAGCTTTAACTCCTACAAATTGCAATACGAACATCAAAACGCGAATTTTCAATTGCAAAACAGTATACGAGACAGAAATTTCTCCTTCCTTTAAGCAAGCAATCCAGAAGGAAATGAAACGAAATGAAATTCGTTTGAAATGCAGGGACAAGAACCGGACCTTCGTTGGCGTCGGTTTCTGCTGCTCTAATGACGAGCCTCCGCCCTGAAAACCCATTGCATATCAGTTTAGAGGAAAAAGACGAAGAAGAAGAAGAAGAAAGAGGAGGGAATATGATGGTAAATATGGGATTTTACTGGGGAGAGAAATGGTAGAAGGAGAAAAGAGATGGAGCTTTCGGTTTGAGAGTGCGAGTGAGGAGACACTGTTTAGAAGAGAAGCCATTGGAGATGATGTGGGCGAGTATGGCTGGTAGTGGGAGTGAAGTACCGAAGGAGGGATAAATTTAGGACAATAGTACCGATAGTGCCCCTGAAAAGTAGAGAGTTGGGGGAGTCCGATTCGGTGGTGACCGCGTCCTACCCCCGCCCGTCCCTGGGATCGGACAGTAGCTTTGAGTGGCCACCGTGATATATGGGTCTTATCCACACCTTCCATCCATTTTTCCGTATCATTTTAAGTAATAATCCCAAAAAAGAGATAGATCCTAGGCTCCAGTGGACCACACCACAGGAAGAAGCGGTGATAATGATTCTCACCGTTGAAACTTTTTTGGAGCCATGTTGATGTTTATTTATCATACATCTTATTTACGAAGTTATATAGATGTCCATAAAGAGAAAACACAAATATCAGCTCCATCCAAAACTTCGGTGACCCCGGTAAGTTTCTAAAACTTCAGTGACCCTGATAAGTTTTCAACCGTAAGAGTTTAATCCCATTGTGTAGTTCATTTAAGCCTTGGATCATACCCCAGAACGATGGGAAAAAATGAATTAACGGTGAGGATAAGACTCATACATGACAGTGGCCACTCAAAGCTCCTGCACGTTCCAGCTGGAGATGGATAAGGTAGGACGCAATCCACGTCCTCCTCGGAATTCATCGGCGTTGTGGGCCACCACGACGTATGTGTTTTATCACTCCATTCAGCCATTATTCTCAATTCAGGGCATACACCTAAAAAATGAGTCACATGTAGACCACGCCACGAGAAACAACCACGCCACGAGAAACAACCACACCACGAGAAACAGTGATGATTTCAACACCAGCTATTAAAACCTTATTAAGACCAACTATTATATTTATTTGCCATTCAAACTGATGATTAGATCAGGCAGACCTGGATGTTGGGAAAACATAAATTTGAACTTGATCCAAAACTTTTTCAGCCTTCAAGAAGGTTTTAATGTTTTTTATGGTGGACGCACAATTAATACTGCTTCTTATAATGTGGTCCACTTGAGATTTGGATCTGCCTCAATTTTCAGATAATACCCTGAAATGAGCTGGAAAAACGGATGGATGGCACGGATAAAACACATACATTATCGTGGGGCCCACTTACTGAGGTCGGTACTATTGTCACCACCGAATCCAACTCAGGAGTAGGGTGATAGTTCACTGTTTGCTGTAAGTGGTGTCTCGTTGACTGTGGTCGTGGTATCGTACATGCACGTTAATCCAGATCGTTCAAATGGTAGGGCTGACGAACTAGGTGAAAATATCTTATTTTACTGGATGAGTTTGGCTTCTGTTGATTTTAACTTTTGTTATCACCACGCGGTGGATGAGACACCAAAACTCAAAATTCGCTTTGAATTATCACGGAATTTTGTCCTATGGAGCCCATAAACTGAGATAGTAGTTTACCATCGGTTACCGAGCCATAGTGTTTTTTTTTATCTGTAGTTGCGTCTCCACCAAAGCATTGTTCATCCCTACTTACTTTCAATTGTTATAAGAGCCAATTGGTCGGTGAAAGTTGCATATAATCACAATAAAGTTGCCTTGTGTATTTGAAAATATTTAAAGAAAAGTACGGGAAGAAAATTTTACAACAATATAATTAGTGTTTATTCAGTAGTGTCACGTCATTCGTTAAGAGAAAGTGGTCAAGCGCAAAATAGTTGTGCTGAAGTGGTTATCCAGACAAATGGTAGATTTATAAATAATGAAGGTAAATAGTGCTAAAACAGTTATAGCAATCATCAAAATATAGAAAGCATCCGAATTGTTAAATTAAAGCTATAAATAGCAAAGAAATTAAATAGAAAAAATCGTCTCATGTTAATCAAACCAAATATATCTTTTAATTATCCTTTCAATTATCAGTTATTTACATTTCTTAGCGTAATCTTTACCATTATTTGTTATTTACATTCTTTAGTGTAATCTGTATTAGTAATCAAGTAGCTGTTAACTTTAACTGTAATTCGAGTTTACGCTCATATGCTAGATTTGGTTCAAGTATCAAGGAAAGTTCTCCATCTAAAGAGGCTTTTTGCAGTTGTTCTCTTCGGCCGACTATAAAAATTTCCTTTTTATTTTATCTATATTGAAGAGAAAAAGTCATTTCGTATGGAAGGTAGTGGTGTGACCCATTTTTAAAGGTCGAACCCCACCCTCTGACTATCGTTTGATCATCTAAAGTAACATTGTGCAAGTGACCAAATAGGTGACCGATCATATTAGAACTCGATCATATACAATTGATTTCTAACGTATTTGCCTATCTTGACACTTGGGGTCATAGTTGTTTAGTTTGAATTAAGTCACACATTCAATTTTGGCATGCCCACATTAATCACATGACTAAATTTGAAATCGAACCATAACAAAAGTTGTGCACACCCAATGGGACACTCGTCATAGCTTACTTATTGGTGCGACATTGCCAATCGACCAATTGAGAATATGAACAAAAGAAACAATCAAATTACCGAGGCCGAACTCTCGACATTAACTGCACCACCTCCGACCAAGGAAGTGTCAATTCAAGCAGTCCCCAAATCATTGAACCCAACAATAGCCCGACACTCAGTCTCATGAACAAGGAGGGGTCATCAACCTCACACACCACATCTCTTGAAGAGATAATGGTCAGACTCCGGGATATGCAAATGAGTATTCGGCATATTCAAGAATATAGGAGAGCTCAGGCAAAACTAGTACATGTTTAAGCCAAGCAATTTCATATTCAAACTGAGATTGTAAATCGATGGATGGCTAACCAGATTAAGGCCATACACCAACTACTGGCCATCATTGTTCACCACTCCAAGTGTAGGGTCGCGATGTAGTAATAACTTGGTGAGACCGAGGTCAAATCTACAAGGACTAAACTTGTACATACTCTAAAAATACTTAGAACTAGAACTAGAACTAGAAGAAGATCTAAGCCTAAATCTAGAATAAAAGAGAGTAATTATGAATGATGTTGATTAAAACTATCAATTGAAAGGTGGGAACTAGGGTGCCAAGGATCCACTTATAGCTATCAGGATGTTATCTTACTTGATTTAGAAAACACATTTGGAATTGGAGTCCTATCATATCCAATTGGAAGATGAGATAATCAAATATCTGAACTATTCATTAACCTAATTCTCAAGCAAGGAGAATTGTGATAATGGGAAGAGATTCCATCACTCTACCATGCCTATAAGATGTTGGTGAAAAATAAGATATACCAATCTCACAATCTCAAAACAGGAAAAGAAGATATCCAAAACTATTAAAGAATCTATTGTAATTTGAGTCACAATAAATTATAGAAAACTAAAAATATTCCTTTAATATCAAACTAGAAATTAATGAGGTTCAACAACAACAAGAATCAAAGCAAGAAAATCATCCCAACACGCTACAAGCTTCTCCTCTTAGCCCTAGCTAAGAGGTTTAGCTAACCATAGACATGATTGGATCTAAAACTCTAAAAGAAAGCATTAAAAATAAATAAATAATGAAGAAAAACTCTTGGGAGGCTGCTCCACCCTTTGGTTCTACTCCCCAAAACCTAATTCATCCTTAAAAGTCATTAGAAAACTTATATTTATAGCCTTGTTCGTCTAATTTTGAAAAACCACCTCAAATTTACGCACTCCGCGTAACTCCCCGTAACGCCTTCGATGTCATTGAACGTAACTTGAATATGAAAGTCGTGCCTTTTCGCACTGCATGATGCCCTTCGCACTGTGTAACTCCTTATGTTATCGAACATACCTTCGATGACATGTGTTCGAGTAATCGAGAACGTGTCCAGAGTGTTCTAGCGAGTTGCTTAAAAAATCCACAAAAATATTGATGCCATCAAACTGCCTTCGATGTCATCGAACTGGTCTTCGAGCAATCAAAGATGGCTTCAATGTCATCAAGAAATTTATCCAATTTGTCTAGCAACCAACTTGATTTTCGTGTAATTCTGCAATGTCATCGAACACTGGCTTTGATGTCATCGAACGGTGGTCTATGACATAAATAGTGAAGTTCAGATTCTATGAATTTCTTCACTTTGTACTTTCAACTTCCTTTCTTCTCCACTTGGTTCCTTGAATCTTAGGGTCTTAAAATCTTTAATCTTAGTCTCCTAAGATCTATCCCTTACCTTGGTGATTCTTGAGCATCAAATCCATACTTTTAGCATTCTTTTCAATCCAAGCTCTTAAATTCACCTCGCAATACAAACATGTACAAAATATACCAATTAAGGGTTATCATGTTCATAAAACCAAGATATAAATAGGGAGAAATATGCAATATTTGACACTCAACACACCCCCAACCAATATTTTACTAGTCTCAAGTAAAACATGTGTGACATAATCTTCAATTCTCAATGTTCAAACACTTTTAGAAAATAATCTTTTGTGCAAACAAGTATAAATAAGTGTAATCCAAAGAAGCGATAGTGAAAATTTAAAAATCTAGAGTCAAATCTCACGAGCAATTAATCAAATAGGTTCTTTGTCATGCTTCGAAAATTGAGGGTCGAGCAAATCTCAACTCCCAAGTTCTAATGCATCACTTATGCAATATAAATAATAATGTTTAAATATTGTTCATATTAGTGCATTAAACATGAGTGAGATTACATTAAAATGGTATATCATACTCTAGAGATAATTAGATTAAGCGAGCGGAAGACTGAAATAAGTATATAAAGTATATAAGTGTTTCTCAACCCCCAGAGTATGAGTATGATACCATGTTGAATATATACATGTATTGTTCTAAAATTTATAAAATTTCAAAGTGTAAATATTCAACTAATTCATAACCCTGTAATCCCGGCAACACAGCTCTAGGTCTACACAGAGCTGAACATAGGAGAACTCCTTCTCGTCGCCTATGAAATCTGGCTCTGTCGCGTAAGCCTCACCATAACTTGCATCTAAATCAGAGTCTAGTTGGTGTTTTAAAACACCATTCCAAAGTGGAAGTGAGTGATCAACTCAGTGGTACTATAAGGCAAAGGTTAACATGTTATCAATTCAATTAAGCAGTAATGATAAAGCAATACAACAATCACTTCCTAATTACTCTTGTTAATGCAAAAATGATATGCAGTAATGATGTATGCCCTCGCCTGCACTCCCTCAATGACTTCATCTCACGATTGCACATGGCAAACTCCCTAAACGTGCGCTTCCTCGCCAAAGCATATGTAATGCGGTGCATGGTCGTTTTAGCCAAGTATTTGATTTGACTTATTCATACAGCTGATTCGGGAAGCTAAGGTACCTCCCTTTATATCATTAACCCAAACGAAAGATCCATCTAAGGTCGTCAATCCTAGTTAATCACATATGATAGGCAAGTTGTAGGGCATTACTCCTAATGAAAAGCAATGGATAAGTAAGTTCACGAGTTTACACTCGAGGTCACTACAGAGAGGCTTGTCACCTCAGCGTAGGCCTAGTTTATACTCAAGGTTACTACAGGAAGGCTCGTCACCTTAGCGTAGGCCGACAACTCGAATACAGTGTCCCATACCACAGCAATCGGCTCACGAGTTTAAGTTGCTCACTGGTCACTACGGAAAGGCTCGTTACCCCAGCGTGCCGACAGCTCGACCACGGTGTCCCATACCACCATGCCTGGCTCATGAGTCTTAGCAGATTGTGGTATCATGGTTGAGACGGGTTTTACATTGGTAAGCAGTACATTAGATTCAAACAGTAGTGTCCATACATGTTAAACACACAATAGGCTAATCGGGTTATTTGACAAGTTCAATTGGTATGAGTGCACACTGAGGTAATCGACATGTATCGCATAAACACTCCATGTGGCCTAACCATTGTCGACAATCATCATACAGCTTAGATTCGTTGAACGTATCCAATGTGGCAAAACTAGTTCGACCACTCAAATGGGAACCGTTACCGATTGCCTGGATTATGTAGTAGTCTCAATCATACTCAAATGCACTAAGTAGTCACATATGTAATTCATAACAACATTTAACAAACAATTTAAACAAAATTTTTATTTGAGCATTTTATCAAACACATAGAATATGTTACTATACATACGCATTTCATCAATAAATCACATAATAGTAATTTATATTACATGAAGGAAATTATAGATATGGATAAGGTAGTTAAGAATCCTATCTCAACACCCTTATTAGAAGCGATTCAACAAACACTTTCTCATTCAGACATTTTATCAAACACTTAAATTACACATTACTACGTACATGAACTAATTTAGTTATAGCATATATTACGACAAATCCTTTCATAAAGGAGTTATCATTCATACAACAAACATATATTCTAGATTAATATTCATAGCAGGCACAAATCATAATTTCAATTTCATTCAAACATTTTAACAAACACATGGAATGGATTATATATTCACATAGTTCACACACATGTATAATTTATTGAATACATCGTAACTAAGATCATATGGCAACAATCAAGTCAAACATAAATCATTGCTGACATTGAAAGCCTTAAAAACCATAACTTAAACATTTATAGTCCGCACCTTTTGTCGAATTGCTCGTATGAAGTCAATTCGAATCATACGTTTCCGTCTACAGAGCAACGACTACCTAAATCACGAAATAGATTAGTTATTTCGTCAATTCCTCTATTTAGATTCCTAAAATAAGATTAGGATTTGGATTTCTTACCCAAATCAAAGTTGGAATGGCTTGTGTAGCGATGGAGGAGAGGCGAAACGGCGTATGGAGTCGTGGGAATGAATCCTAGCAATGATCTCCCTATCTCACTCTCTTCTCCTCACTCTTTTCTCTCCTTTTCTCTCTTCTCTCTCCTAGGGTTAGAGAAAATTCGTATGGGAGAGAGAGAGAGAGAGAGAGAGGTGGGTTTAAGGGCCTTATATAGGCTTAAAAGTGGTGTAAATAGCCCCAGGGCCACGGTATACTTAGATTATAGCCAAAGGGTCCCTGTTTTTGACAAACAGGGCCCTTAGGAAGGTTCATTTCTTACCTACGTCATGGAGTAAGTTCTTTGACAATGGATCTACACCAAGACTGTGTTTATGGTATGATCTGACAACTGGATCGGCCGTGAATGACCTGTATCAGATCAACGGTAGTCGTTCCTCGATCAGGACCATAAGTATACCGGTAGGTGTAGGAAAATTTTCCTGATTTATGGGTATATTTGGGTCAGAATCTGATGGTCTGAAGTCTTCAATTTCACCCGCAAGCGAACGGTCCAAATCACTTAAGTTTTATGTTAATTTCTAAAGATATTCGTGTTTCTCACACACTTCGCTCAAGGCTTAAGTTGTGCATTTCTGGATATTATTTGGGCTCGATTCCCATGACGGTTGTCAAGCCCAATAAGGCGGTTATAACCTTATAGTTCCACAGTCATCAGACTTTCAACGCGCGGTCCAGCTCCAATATGGAGTTTCGACGTGCTCCCTAGAGTAACTGGGTTTTGGGATTTCTCCTAGGTTCTTAAGTAATGTTGAGCTAACGATTTCAATGGTTTTGGGTCTTGCATTTTATATAAATAGTGGTTTAAGATAATCCATCGATTAATTTAGTTTAGTACTTAATTAATTTTCGTCTAATTTCCACAGTATACGGTCTTTAGGGATTTCTGCCTGAGGTGGTACTCGAGTCTTTGTACGGATTTTTTCGAGACGTTACAATCTAACTCCCTTAAAGAAAGATTTCGTCCTCGAAATTAGTACCTTTTCGTACTCCTCGAGGATCTGAGGGTAGTTCTTATGGACTTCGGCTTCTGTTTCCCAAGTAGGCTCTTCCTCAGTGTGGTGAGTCCACAATACCTTCACTAGCGGGATAACCTTACTACATGGCACTTGTTCTTTCCTATTTAGAATACGTGTTGGTCGCAGTACATAGGTAGCATCTTCACTCAATTGTACTTGCTCCCATTTGATAATATGGGAAGGGTCAGGAACATATTTCTTAAGCATTGATACATGAAATACATTGTGTACACCTATGAGTAGTGTGGGCAAAGCAAGACGGTATGCTACCACACCCACTCGGTCTAGAATCTGGAATGGCCGATAAATTGCAGTGTAAGTTTCCCTTTCTTGTTAAAACGAAGTACTCCCTTCATGGGAAAAACCTTAAGAATTACATGGTCCCCAACTTCAAATTCCAGCTGCCGCCATCGGGTATCGGCGTAACTCTTCTATCTGCTCTAGGCTGCAAGAAGTCGACGCCTAATAATATCAATCTTTTTTGAGATCGCCTGAACCAAATCTAGGTCAATCAGGCTTTTCTCGCCAACTTCTGCCCAACAATGTGGTGCTTAACATGGGCGCCCATACAATGCTTCGTAGGGAGCCATACTAATGCTCGCTTGGAAGCTATTGTTATAAGTGAACTCGGCATAGGGAAGGCAGTCATCCCAACTATCCTTGAAATTAAACACACACGCTCGTAACATGTCTTCTAATATCTGGTTTACCCGTTCCGTCTGCCCATCTGTCTGTGGGTGGAACGCGGTACTAAACTTCAGTTTCACTCCCATTGCTTCTTAAATTTAAGTCTAGAAAATGGACGTGAATCGCGTGTCTCGATCTGACACAATCTCTATAGGCACTCCATACAGTCGTACAATCTCCTTGATGTACGGCTTAACTAAATCATTTGCTGAGTTTGAAACTCTAATCAGGAGGAAATGAGTCGATTTCGTCAATCGGTCCACAATCATCCAAATGGAGTCATGTCCCTTCCTCATCTTCGGTAACCTGGAAATGAAATTCATAAATATGAAATCCCACTTCCATTCAGCTATGGGCATAGGCTAAAGTAAACCAGAGGTTAGCGATGCTCGGCCTTAACCTGCTGGCAGGTGAGACAACGGGATACATAGTCTGTTATGTGAGCCTTCATGTTGTCCCACTAGTATGAACACTTTATGTCTCTGTACATCTTCGTACTGCCCGGATGCATTGCCATCCTTGAATTGTGAGCGGCGTCCAGGACTTCCTTTCTCAAGTCATGGAGATTCGGGACGCATAGGCGGCCACGGTATCTCAAACCTCCATCTAAACCAATTCTCTATTCGGACTCTTCACTGTCACTTGCTCGCTCTCTCATTTTCACCAATAGTTCGTCTTCTTTCTAAACCACAATGATTCTGTCATCAATAAGTGGCTGTAAGCGGATGTGTGCGACGCTCTTGAATGGCTCCTCTACTGTAAGCTTCTGTTCAAAGTGTCGCACAAACTCTACCATATTCCATTCTTCTATCATCAGCGGAGCTGTAAATTCTATTGTCTTCTTGCGACTTAACGCATTTACCACAAGGTTTGCCTTACCAGGATGGTAGGAGACCTCAAACTTGAAGTCCTTCAAGTTTTTCATCCAACGTCGTTGCCTCATATTCAGGTCTCTCTGCGTGAATATGTACTTGAGGCTCTTGTGGTTGCAAAAGAGCTCGAACTCCTCTCCATAGAGGTAATGTCTCCTGAGCTTTAATGTGAAGATAACTACTGTTAATTTCAAGTCGTGCGTAGGGTAATTTTCTTCATGTTTCCTCAACTGTTGTGATGCATAGGCAATCACTCTATCCTTTTGCATAAGGACACAACCCAAACCAACACGAGACACATCAGTGTATATAGTATACCTAACCCCTTGCTTTGGCAATAATAGCATGGGTGCAGACGTCAACTTGTCCTTTAATTCCTAAAATGCTGCTTCTGCTTTCTCGTTCTAAGCAAACATAAGATCGTTTTGAGTGAGTTGACACAACGGTCTGGTTATCTTGGAAAAGTCTTTGATAAACCTACGATAGTAGCCAGCAAGTCCAAGAAAACTCCTCACTTCTGTAACCGAATCGAGCTGTTCCCAGTCTTGTACTGTAGTCACCTTAGCGAGGTTCACAACAATACGTTCTTTGGATTACATGCCCCAGAAACTTGACTTCTTCCTTCCAGAAGTTTCATTTTCGGTACTGAGCAAATAACTGATTCTCCCTGAGAGTATCGATGACTGCTCGCAGGTGCTCTTCGTGATCCTTTCGGCTCTTGGAGTATATCAAAATGTTATTTATAAATACGATGACAAACCGGTACAGATACGGTTGAAACACCTGGTTCATGAGGTCCATGAACACAGCTGGTCATTCGAAAGTCCGAACGACATCACGAGAAATTTATAGTGCCCAAAACTGGTTCTGAATGCTGTTTTCTGCACGTCTTCATCCCTGACGCGTAACTGATGATACCCTGACTGCAAGTCGATCTTGGAGAAATACTGTGCCCCTTTCAACTAGTCGAACAGATTATTTATCCTGGGCAAAGGATACTTGTTCTTCATTGTCACTTGGTTCAACCTGTGATAATCAATACACAATCGCAACGATCTGTCTTTCTTCTTTACAAACAATATAGGTGCTCCCCAAGGAGATACGCTAGGCCATATAAAACCTGAATCCAACAGATCATCAATCTATCTCCTCAATTCCTCCATTTCACATGGAGGCATGCGATACGTCAGCAAAGAGATGGGTGTCGCACCCAGCATAAGGTTGATAGTAAAATCGATCTCGTGCCGAGGAGGTAGTCCAGGTATCGTCCTGAATACGTCCATGAAATCTTGGACTACATGTATGTCCCCAAGTGTTGGACCATCAACATTCTCCAACAAGGAAGCATAATAACTAATGTGATAGGGCCAACTAACCTGAACTGGGAAAGTAAAGGTCGCGCCCTCAGGTCCATGGGCTGTCACCAATCTGGTATCGCAGTCGATTTTTGCCTTCATCTCGGTGAGTCAGTCCATACCGAGGATGACATCATAATGACATAGTGGGGCAATAATCAAGTCAACGAGCACTATTTTGCTTCCTAAGTCTATCGAGCAATCCTTACAAATCTTAGTAGCGTCTGAGAAGGTCCCTGTGGCGGTAAGGAGTCTCATCCCAATCATAGGAGTAGTTTCCAACCATAAACGCTTGACTGTAGAGCATGACACTATTGAAATAGTGGACCTAGTGTCCACCAATAGGAATATAGGTGTACCTTAAATGTGGGCAGTGACCTTAAAAGCCAAAGGTGCTACAGTTATTGACTTAGGTGCTTCAACTGCAAGTGCATGTACACGCGCCTGCTGGGAACGATTAGGTTGTGCTGCCATAGGCCATTGAGGCGGCATACTTCGAGGTGCAAGTGGTCGGAAAAATGGTTGTACTGGCAGTGCAGATCGCATAGGTGAAGCTCATATAACTTGCAGCGACTGGCGATTGATCTTCTGTAGTGGCGTGAAGCCATTGTCCCTCATTTTGGTAAAGTAATAGGTGTTTGTATGGCCCATCCTCTTACAGTAGGTGCACCACAGATCTGATCGCCTCAGCTGGGTCGGTGGAGCCATAAGCCTGTGAGGCGAATCGACATATGGCCTCTTGCCGAGGAATGGTCGGTTCGGCAAATCAGGTCGAGGCCTCGGGCCCATGGGCATATGTGTATGGGACAGTTTGTCTCCATCCTGCTCAGCTCGCAAGGACATGTTCACTAGCTCAGCATAGTTGGGAATGCTAGCACAACACATCTTCGTGCGGATAGCAGGCCACAGACCCTTAGAAAATCGCCGCATCTTTATCGGATCGTCTGTTAGGATTAAAGGAGTGTATCTTGGTAGCTCCGTAAACCTATTTTCGTACTCTAACACGGTCATTCCTCCCTGTCGAGGGTGAAGAAACTCACCCTCCTTTTCATTACGGTAAGTGAGGGGGAAATACTTCCCATGGAAGCGTGTCTCAAATGCATCCTAGGTCCACACGTGTCCTGTGGGAACTGTTCGTAGGATGTTGTCCCACCATAAACTAGCCTCCTTCTCGAACATATAGGTGACTAGCTCAACTTGCTCTACCTCAGTGCAGTGTAACGACTTCAACATCTTAGAGATGCAATCTAGCTAGCATTTGGCTTCCTCGGGCTTATCGGTGCCCGCAAAGGTGGGAGGTTGGAAGCGTTGGAAGCGTTTAAATAAACTGCTGGTATTCATATTTTCAGCAGGCTACACAGGTGGTACAGGCGGCGCCATACTCATGTTCTGGGCAATGACCCCTGCAATAGTGGCCCAAACTTGCTGCTGTTGCTACATAAGGAGCATCGTCTGCTCCAACCTATCAGGAGGAGGAGCTGACTGAGGTATGTGTGGCATCGATGTGGATGCATGGTTCTGTTCGGGAACCAGTGGTGCATAAGGTGTTGGCCCATTGGTGGGGCTAATGGTCGGCTGTGAATCTGGTATTGTCTCAAAGTTCAGGCCCAAGCTAGGGTCCGTATAGTCGTCGCTTGGGGGAGGTGCCCCATCAATCGATCTACCAAGTGCAAGACATGCAGTGCTCTGAGTGTTTTTAGGGGGCATTCCCTATATACAACATAGGGTGCAACATGTGTGAGATTCAGAACAAGGTTACTCAATTTGCCAAATATATTCCATAACAAAAGAAGCTTCATGCATTTCATTTAGCTAAAATTATCACAATACATGAGATGTAGTCTTACATGGATCATGACGGAAGATGCACGTGAGCTAATCTAACAAAAGCTTTAAACACTAAGCAAACCAACCCACAATTAAGCCTACCAAGGCTATTACAAAGGAAAACAAAAAACAAGGAAAATCCAAAGATGACTACAATATATGACTAGTTGTCTGACTCTGGCTAAGGCGGAGGTGCACCCTTATCCTGCATACAACACAGAAGAGTCTTCGAGTGCGCGACATTCTCTTGAATTTTTGTTTCATATAGGCCTGCTTCTCTTCAAGCTTTTACTTCAATTCGGCCTGGGTCTCCTTGACCTCCTGTCTTAGGGCGGCCTGGTTCTCTTCAATCTGAGCCATACGAGCTTCTAAGGCAACCCGATCATGACGATCGTCATGTGTAACAGAAGGAGGCTCCCTATCTGAGTCTTGGGACCCCTCCTCTTCTTCCTCACTTCCTTCCTCTATTTCATTTTCTTCCTCTTCTTCACTACTTTCTTCCTCTTCACTTTCTATCTCATCCCCATACTCATCGAGTCAGACTTGACATTGTCGAGGGCCAATTCCCATGTTATTGAGCGTAGTGTCATTAATGAAGTGGATCAGCGTAAGCTCATCCATGTTAAGTCTGTAGTTGAAATTACGAGAAATCTTGCATACAAGTCGGCTGAATGGGAGTGAAGTATCTCCCCTAACAGAATGTGCGGTCTGGATTATCTGTAGCAGGGCGAATGTAGGCAAACACAGCTTGTCTTCTTGCCCAACTCTGTATAAGAAGTCCACCATCAAACGAGTGCATTTGGTACGGTTGCTACACTTAAGATATACATTGTATGTGAATATGTGGTGGAGTAGGCGGAAGTCTGCCATCATCTTAGTCGATGGGAGGCAATTGCCTCATTTCCAGTGAACCAGTTGGCCACAAGGAAACCGCGTTCAGCGATCTCTTTCTCGCACACTAGTGAGACAAGATTCACTAGCATGTACTTCACCACGTCCAATTACCATAATTCAGGCCATCACACCTATATCGACTATGCCTTCCCACCTTCCAACTGGAATAGTGAACTGTAGAGGCTCCATTAGTGGATCCTGTATGTGGGCATAGAAGGCTCGGATAGTGCTTTCACACGCATGAGACTTGCTTTCAAACATGGGACCTCACCCGGATTCCAACAGGAGGTCCATCACCGAATATAGCTCAAATATCCTTTCGTCAACATGTGCTTAAAACACAACTTTACGGCCACGAAACTTACCAAGTCCAATGCCTGATGGTAGAGATCTTTCGAGTGAAATTTGGGGATCGAGATCCTGCTTCGTCCTTCGCTCTCGCTCAACGTTAGCGTTAGCCTCGGCGCTTATCTGCTTCCTTGAACGGGTAAGGCGGCTAGGCTCGACTTCATCCGTGGACGACCTCTTCTTTCCTATGAGGGAAAGGAGTGCGAAAATGGAGAAAATAGTAGTAACCAGCTTAAAAAGAGCCATTGGAGTGAAAACACTTGAAGGGTGTTATGGGCTTGTAGGTTTTGGAGATTATGAGACACAAAAGAGAACTTTTGTGCACACATAGGCGGGAAATATGAAGATAGAGAGTTGTATAGGATGGGTTTAAGGAAAATGGTGGATGTGGGAGTGAAATGTAGAAGAAGAAGAGGCTTGGTGTGTGTGGGAGGAAGATTTGAGAGAGAAATCAGATTTTAGAGGGGTTTAGAGGGTTTGGGAGCTTGGAATGGGGAGAAATGAAGCAAAAGGGAAGAAATGGAGTGGCCCCACACGAAAACAAGGCCCCACACATGTGGGTGAGGGTGACGGGCTGCTGGAACCGCGGGCCCGCCACGACCCGCTGGAGATCCGGGAGATGCGCCCCAGTCTGGGCAGTGTCGTCACTGTCCCCTGGACTGTGGGCGGTGCCGCTGCCCTGGGGCGGTGGCCACCCCCCTCCTGGGGTGTCAAAAACACGTGGGGGACCCCCTGGGTCCCACCGTATTTTATGGTTTGGGCTCTTACGCCCGTGAGATGTGTTTTCTCGTCCCATTTCACACATATTCATGCCTTTTGGTGTGTCTCAAGTTTGGGATTTGCCATTTAGTAGCTTAAACCCATCGATTGATGGTCTAAAAAGGAATTGGGAACATTTCACATGATCTCAGACGCATACGGGTTACATTTCAGCTATCAATCATGCTCGTTGATGAAACTTAGAATCCTACGACCATTTTTACATTTTATCGGTCCCTCTTAAGTAGAAGTACATCAGTGTACGTCGTGTTACCATAACCTAGGTCCAGTTTAATCCAAATCATGCTCTGATACCAACTTGTCACGCCCCAAAAATTGAGGGTCGAGCAAAGCTCAACTCCTGAGTTCCAATGCATCACTTATGCAACGTAGATAATGATGTTTAAATGTTGTCCATATTAGTGCATTAAACATGAGTGGGATTACAATAAAATTACATATCAACTCCAGAGATAATTAAATTAAGCGAGTGGAAGATTGAGATAGGTATATAAAGTATGTAAGAATTTCTCAACCCCAAAGTATGAGTTTGATACCAGGCTAAATATATACATGTATTGTTCCAAAATTTATAAAATCTCAAAGTGTAAATATTCAACTAATCCATAACCCTGTAATCCCGGCGACACAGCTCTAGGTCTACACAAACCCGCCTGAGAGACTCGCGCCATCAGGCTCCTCGTACTCTACGTCACTTGCATCTAAATCAGAGTCTAGTTGGTGTTTTAAAACACCGTCCCAGAGTGGGAGTGAGTGATCAACTCAGTGGAACTATAAGGCAAAGGTTAACATGTTATCAATTCAATCAAGCAGTAATGATAAAGCAATATAACAATCACTTCCTAATTACTCTTGTTAATGTAGAAATGATATGCAGTAATGATGCATGCCCTCGCCTGCACTCCCTCAATGACTTCATCTCACGGTCGTGCATGGCAAACTTCCTAAATGTGCACTTCCTCGCTAAAGCACATGCAATGTGGTGCATGGTCGTGTTAGCCAAGTATTTGATTAGGCTTATTCATACAGTAGATTCGGGAAGCTAAGGTACCTCCCTTTATATCATTAACTCAAATGAAAGATCCATCTAGGGTCGTCAATCCTAGTTAATCACATATGATAGGCAAGTTGTAGGGCATCACTCCTAATGAAAAGCAGTGGATAGGTAAGTTCACGAGTTTACACTCGAGGTCACTACGGAGAGGCTCGTCACCTCAGCGTAGGCCTAGTTTATACTCGAGGTCACTACGGGAAGGCTCGTCACCTTAGCGTAAGACGACAGCTTGAATACAGTGTCCCATACCACCGTATTTGGCTCACGAGTTTGGGTTGCTCACTGGTTACTACGGGAAGGCTCGTCACCCCAGCGTAGGCCTACAGCTTGACCACGATGTCCCATACCACCATGCTCGGCTCATGAGTCTTAGCGGATCATGGTACCATGGTTGAGACGGGTTTTACATTAGTAAGTGGTACCTTAGATTCACGCAGTAGCATCCATATATGGTAAACACACAATAAGCCAATCGGGTTATTTAACAAGTTCGATTGGTATGAGCACATGCTGAGGTAATCGACATAGAGTGCATAAGCACTCCACATGGCATAACCACTATCGACAATCACCATACAGCTCGGATTCGTCAAACGTATCTAATGTGGCGAAACTAGTTCGACCACTCAAAAGGGAACCGTTACCGATTGCCTAAACTATGTAGTAGTCCCAATCAAACTCAAATGCACTAAGTAGTCACATATGTTAGTCATAACAACATTTAACAAACAATTTAAACAAAATTTTCATCTGAGCATTTTATCAAACACATAGAATATGTTACTATACATACGCATTTCATCCATGAATCAGATAGTAGTAATTTCTATTACATGAAAGAAATTATAGATGTGGATAAGGTAGTTGAGAATCCTATCTCAACACCCTTATTAGAAGCGATTCAACAAACACTTTCTCATTCAGACATTTTGTCAAACACTTATATTACAGATTACTACATACATGAACTAATTTAGTTATAGCATATATTACGACAAATCTTTTCATAAAGGAGTTATCATTCATATAACAAACATATATTCTAGATTAATATTCATAATAGGCACAAATCATAATTTCAATTTCATTCAAACATTTCAACAAACACATGAAATGCATTATATATTCACATAGTTCACACACATGTATAATTTATTGAATACATCATAACTAAGATCATATGGCAGCCATCAAGTCAAACATAAATCATTGTTGACATTGAAAGCCTTGAAAACCATAACCTAAACGTTTATAGTCTGCACCTTTCGTCGGATTGCTCGTACGAACTCGGTTCGAATCCTACGCTTCCATCTACAGAACAACGGGTACCTAAATCACAAAATAGATTAGTTAGTTTGTCGATTCCTCTACTCGAATTCCTAAAATAAGATTAGGGTTTAGATTTCTTACCCAAATCAAAGTTAGAATGGCTCGTGTAGTGATGGAGGGGAGGCGAAATAGCGTATGGAGTCGTGGGAATGAATCCCAGTAATGATCTCCCTATCTCACTCTCTTCTCCTCACTCTTTTCTCTCCTTTTCTCTCTTCTCTCTCCTAGGGTTAGAGAAAATTCGTATGAGAGAGAGAGAGGTGGGTTTAAGGGCCTTATATAGGCTCAAAAGTGGTGTAAATGGCCCCAGGGCCACGGAATACTTAGGTTATAGCCAAAGGGTGCCTTTTTTAATAAACAGGGCCCTTAAGAAGGTCTATTTCTTACCCACATCATGGAGTAAGTTCCCTGACAATGGATCTATGCTAAGACTGTGTTTATGGTGCAATCTGACAACCGGATCGGCCGTGAAGGACCCATATCAGATCAACGGTCGTCGTTCCTCGATCAGGGCCACAAGTATATCGGTAGGTGTAGGAAAATTTCCCTGATCCACAGGTGTATTTGGGTTAGAATCTAATGGTCTAAAGTCTTCAATTTCACCGGCAAGCGAACGGTCCAAATCACTTAAGTTTCAGGTCAATTTCTAAAGATATTCGCGTTTCTCACACACTTCGCTCAAGGCTCAAGTTGTGCGTTTCTAGATATTATTTGGGCTCGATTCTCATTATAGTTGTCAAGCCCAATAAGGCGGTCATAACCTTATAGTTTCGCGGTCATCGGACTTTCGACGCGCGGTCCAAGTCCGATATGGAGTTTCGATGTGCTCCCAAGAGCAACTGGGTTTTAAGATTTCTTATAGGTTCTTAAGTAATGTTGAGCTAGCGATTTCAATAGTTTTGGGTCTTGAAGTTTGTATAGATAGTTGTTCAAGCTAATCCACCGATTAATTTAGTTTAGTACTTAGTTAATTTTCATCTAATTTCCACAGTATACGGTCTTTAGGGATTTCTGCCGATGTGGTACTTGGGTCTTTGTACGGATATTTCTGAGATGTTAAATTCTTCATTAATCACTTAAGAGCATAAGTTCATATATCAAGTTTTTTCAATGTGCTCAGTGAGTTCCAACTTGCTTTCCATAAAAGTACTTATCATTTCATAATACTAGCCATGCTCATCACATCAAGATTGATTGAATAATCAAGTACTGATTTCGAACTTATCCCCCTTTTCTTCTTCTTCTAGTTTTTTATTTTATATCGACGATCTTTTATTTTTTTATTCTTTTTAGTTTTTTCATCTTTATTCTTTTAAGACTTTTTATTCTATTCATCATACATAACCTTTTTGTCGATCTCACTATTTTTTAACTGGTTCTTTTCATCTTTTTAAGGTGGATAAAATTCTTCAGACTTAATTTTCAACATTTATCAATGATTTACATACTAACAATCAGAAATTCTAGCACAATTCACAAAAAATATATTGAATATGTCTTGTGATTAAGATCAACATGATATTCAAACTTCCTCTTAGCCAATTAGATGAGAGAAGTTAAGTGATAGTCTACTCAGTTGATCAAACTCCAACAATTCAAAATTCAATCTCTATCTTATTATCATACTTACAGCATTCTTGAGTGCATAAACTTTTGTTTTCTAAAGAGTTCTTTTACTTGAAAATTTGAAAATTTTCAAAATTTTTGCTCAAAGACTAAGAAAACACTGAATAGTTTATCTAATCCACACCCCCAACCTAAAATTTACATTGCCCTCAATGTAAAAAGATATAAGCATGTAATGTACATGAGGTAATGAAAAGATAGGAGAAGTGATGGAAAGGTAGTACCTGAAGAATAAGAATTGAAGCTTTTTTCAAAGTTCTCGACATGTAGATGGGTTAACATGAAAACTAAACTTATTGAAAAACAAACTATCCAAATCCTAAATTCTATGAAAGCAAGAAACCTAATTATATCTCCATCCGAGTAGGAGGTTAATCTTGATATACAGGATCAATCGGAGGTATGGACATGTCCTCTGAATCAAAATCCTTAACAAATGGCTTTACGATGTCCATTTACTTTGAAAACATTTCCATTCGTCAGATTCTTTATCTTGACAGCCCCGTGAGGATAAACGTTCATAACAGTGAAAGGGTCGGTCCAACGAGAGCAAAGTTTACTCGAAAAAATGTGTAATCGAGAATTATACAAATGGACTTTTTGTCCATTTAGAAATAATTTTCGAAGGATGTTCCTGTCATGGAACACCTTCATCATGTCCTTGTAAATTCTCAAGTTCTCATATGCATCATTCCAGATTTTCTCGAGTTTGTTTAATTGAAGTTTACGTAGCGAGCCAGTGTTGTCCAAGTTAAAATTCAGTTTTTTGATAGCCTAGTAGACTCTATATTGCAACTCCACGGGCAAGTGGTAAGTTTTCCCATTGACAAGTCTAAAGGGAGACATTCCAATGGGTGTCTTAAAAGTGGTTCTGTAAGCCCATAAAGTATCAGTCAAACGAATTGACCAATCCTTATGGTCAAGGTTAACTGTTTTTTTTTCAAAATTTGCTTAATTTTCCTATTGGAAATCTTGACTTGCCCGCTTGTCTATGGGTGGTATGAGGTGCTCACTTTGTGCGAGATGTCATATTTTTTCATTAAGTTCTCGAATGGCCTATTGCAAAAGTGTAAGCCCCCATCACTAATGATGGCTCGAGGCATTTCAAATTAGGAAATGATGTTTTCTTTTAAGAATCTAATGATCGTTTTATGATTATTCTTCTGGCATGGGATTGCTTTGACCCACTTAGTTATATAGGTATACCCGAGTCAAACCGAGTTGAGCTTGTCACTGTTTGACTCGACTTAGCCACTAGCCGGACCCAGCTCGAACTCGTCTTGGCTCGGTCCTCAAGCCTAACTGGCCAACTCGGCTCGGTTCGGTCAGTAGCTTGGGCCAATTTGAGCCAAGTTCGAGCCAAATCGAGCCTCTTTGGCATTTTCTCAAACATTTGGAGTGCACCTTCAATTTCTTATGGAATGTAAAACAACAGCATCGATTTACAGGTATTTCATCAAACACTCAGTAGACAACATAAAAATCAAGATACAAGGGTATTTGTTTCGTATCCATACCTTCCTACCCTACACTTCATTGAGTCATTTCACCAAACACTTGCTGAGCAACATTAATATCAAAATAACTGAGTCACCGAACTGGTTTGATCTGAGTCGAGTCAAATGTTTTTGAACTCAGAAAATCAGTTCGACTCGGCTCGAACTCAGTTTCGAACCGAGTCGAATCAAGCTTTTTCTAGTCGAGTTGAGTGAGCTAACTGAGCTAACTCGGTTCGTGTATAGCTCTACTTAGTGACATTGTCTACAGCCAATAGTATGTAGATGTTTTCAAAGGATTGGGGGAATGGCCCCATGAAATCGATGCCCCAGTAATCAAATGCTTCAATGATAAGAATTGGTTTTAGTGGCATCGTATTTCGACGGGACAATCCTCCCAATTTCTGACAATGCTCACAAGCTTTGCAAAACTCATGAGTATCTTTGAACATAATGGGCTAGTAAAAGCCGCACTGCAGAATTTTGGCCATGGTCTTTTTAGCAGAAAAGTGACCACCATAGGCCTGAGAGTGACAAAAGGAGATAACACTTTTGTGTTAATTGTCTGGCACACATCTCCTTAGAATTTAGTCTAGCAATATTTAAATAGATAAGGATCATCCAAAAAAAAACTTACATAACTTGGCAAAGAATTTCTTTTTATCTTGCGCAGTCCAATATGTTGGCGTGAAACCTATGCCAAGTTAATTTGCAATGTCAGCAAACCAAGGTAATTGAGAGAGTTTAAACAATTGTTCGTCAGGGAAGATCTTGTTTATCGTCATCAGTTCAAGGGAATCAAGAAGATAAAGCCTAGAGAGATGGTCAGCCACTACATTCTCTACTTGCTTTTTGTCTCGTGTTTCTATGTTGAACTCTTGAAGTAGAAGGATCCATCTTATCAAGCGGGGCTTAGCATCATTCTTAGAAAGAAGGTGTCACGCCCTGAAAGTCAACTAAAACCCATACCTCTCATCACATCTCTCCTTACATAACCATTCTCCCATTTTTCACTCCATCCCATCTCATTTTCCCTACCCATTTTTCCAAGCAATCCCAAGAGGAGAGAGCAATTGTCCAAGCTTCCTAAGGAGAAGCTAGGTGTGGCCCACTTCCTACCCCAAGATCCTCACCATCCAACCCTTCAATTCTCATCATCCTCCATCAAAGAGGAAGCTTAGGAGCTCGGGAGATCAAGGAGCCTAGAAGATTTGTAAACGGTGGGTGCTTTTGTAGGATTAAGTTGTATTTTGTTGATGGGCCAAGTGGAGCCTACCGATTGATGGTATGGATCTCACTTTGGACCCTAGGTGTGGCCGATGGCCCACCATGATTCATATGTTCATCCCATGATGGGGCCATTCCCCATGGACCCCATCATGATGTTTATCTTGATTTCCATTATAAGAGGTCATCTAGACCTTAAGTTTGTGGTGGGGATGGTATCCCTACCTTGATTTTTATTTTTGGAGGGCCCACATGTTTTAGGACCCATTTTGGTGCATGTTGTAAGCTCAAGGGAGCTCATGGTGGCGGAGCTCCCTTCACCACTCGATTCTCTCTCTCCCTCTCTCCTTCTCTCCCTTTCTTCCATGATTGATGGCCCACTTGATGAGTGTATGAGTTCCGTCCATGTTGTCCATTTAAGCGGGACAACCCACTATCCATATGAATCCACCTTGCTGCCCATTTTTGGGTAGGGCTTAATAAAGGGGAAAGCAGCAAATATCAGCCTTGATCCAAAATGGGTGGGCCACACTGATGTGGACCCCACTTAATATATGTGTTTCATCCATGCTGTCACCATCCAATAAGGGATGGTGGAGCAAGCATGATATATGTGTTATATAGTCACCGCCAGCAGCAGGCGCTGCTGGAGGGAAAAATGCATATATTAGATTTAATTTAAATTCTGGTGGGCCACTCATGGGGACTCACCTTGATGTATGTAATGTATCCACACCGTCCATCTAACTTCCCAGCTCATTTTAGGCGTTAAGCTAAAAAATGAAGCCAATCCAAATATTTGGTGGGTCACATCATTAAATAGATTGTTTTAATAGTGATAATCTGTTAGGGCCTGCTGTGATGTTTCTGTATGCGGGCTTGTTAGACCTGTCATGAGTCGGAGAACCCAATCAACGGAGTGGATCCTCTTGATGTGGGCCCCACCTATAAAAATCCTCAGAAAAACTAACAAAAAAGAAGAAGAAGAAGAAGAAGAAGAAGAAGGCCAAACGCTGCTACTGCCAGCGTCTAGCTGCTTTGAGATGGTTAGGATCCATGAGACCCAACAACGGGCCCCACCATGATGTATGTCAACATCTACACCATGCATTTGATGGGTCCCTTTTTAGTATGGGACGTACCCAAAAATCAGCCATACACGGAATTTAGGTGGTCCACACTACATAAGGCAACGAGAGATTAAACGTCTACCATTGAAACCGTTTTTGCGTCACAGAAGTTTTGGATCAATATGAGATTTGTCTTTCCTCTTAATTCAGGTCTTTGTGACCTTATGATCAGATGGTGTGAACGGTGGAAATCGGCGCCCGTGCTGATTTAGATGTTATGTTGTGGTGGTGGGGGTGATTAGGCTGATTTGTGGATATTGGAGTCGCCACTAGTCAAGTAATCTCAGAATCCTGTAGTCAGCTAGAACCTACGAAATATGTAAGGTTTAGAGAAATTCGAAGATTCTCCTACCTTAGATTGACTTCTGCTCTACGATCTGGGATTCCGGGTAAGGGACCTCAGTTATAAAGAGGGAAGGTGTTAGGCACCCTCTCTGCCCCTACAAAAGTACAGTCTCTACTTGGTATGGAAAAATAATATGAAGGGATGATGGATGCTATGGTCGAGATGGGACTAGGCATACAAGCGGATTTTTGACGCGGCAAGATCCAAGATTTCAACAAGCCACAGAGTATACGTCTAACGGTGTGTCTAGTAGGCAGATATGATGATGTTTATACAAAGAGATAAGAAAAGTGGACTAGACCACTAGGAGTTTCTGATGTGACAGGATCCGATGTACGACAAGTCACAGAGCATATGTTCATTAGCAATCTAGAGGAGTAGGGGGGTTGAGAAGGGAATAAATGTCATGATGAATGCTTGAATATGAGATGAATGGATCTTTGACTTGAACTTGAGTAGACTAAAACATGGACCGAACCATGACCAATCCGGGCTAGACTTGAGATTGAGAAGGTTAGGAGGAGGCTAAGAGATGGCTAAAAATTCTGATCTTGGAGGCTTGGGAGCTCTCTCTCACCCTCACTCTCACTCTCTTCTTCTCTCCCTCTCTCTCTCTCTCACTTTGAAAGTGGGACTTGTTGTTGTGAAAATGTGAAGAGGAGAGGGCTATTTATAGCCTTCTCTAATGGTAATATGGTAATTGTGCGGTTTAGGAGGGCTAAATGCTGATGTGGCAAGTTATAAGTGGTTTAGGAGAGAGAGACACCACGTGGTGCACTCTCATTGGCTCTTGAGGTTGGTAAAATAGTAAATAAGGTCGGATGAAGGTTAATTGTAAAAGAAAGTTGACTTTCGAAAGTTGGGCCAGCTGTTGCTTAGAGGACATACGCGCCTCACGAGCGGAGGTAATTGGAGTACCACTAGCGATGGTTAAACTACCGCCTGGGTCGGGCTCGAGTGTGTGATCCTCGTTTGGTGCACTGGTTCATCCGATAATCTTCTTTTGGGCTATTAGGTTTAAATAGGTGGGTTTTCATGTTGATCTGGCTCTTATGGGTTTTAAGTTAGGTTGTGGGGTTTTGGGCTTTAGGTTTGAATTAGGGTTTTCGGTTTGGATTAGGGTTCTGGGTTTGGGTTATCGATCATGGTTCGGATTGTCCTTGCCTTTTCAAGATATTAGCCTGAGTGGTGTGTCTACAAATGCCCCCTTTAGCTGAGGTTGTGAGCAACCAAAGGTCAAATCGAGTAGACACCCCACCCTTCTGATCCGAAAAGATAGTGATTCGAATCTATTGCCTGCCATTGTATCATTGTCAGCTGACTATTTGGAAAAGAGATGACTTGCACATATCATGAGGGCTGAGGAAAATGTTGTGATTGTCCTTGCGCGTTGGTGCGGCATTACGGGTTACAAATCACAACCCTTTCACGCCAAATTGTTAATAGCATTGGAGGGTAAGTCTGAAAAGTAGGGCCTTTGCACATTAGTGCGACTTTACGAGGATTCCTGTACTATTTGGTTTGTTGTTCCTTTGCTACATAATCACCCTAGGAGTATTCGATCCATTTGATCGTCAAAGTGGTTAGCTGCCCCACACGTTGGTGCGGCCTTATGGAGAACTTACTACGCTGACTTGGACTTGATCAAATTTTGTGAACATCCTGAGCTAGGTATGTGCAGGTAATCCTTTGCCATGCAGTCTTCTGATTCTGATACTTTGGTTACAATGGATTGTTATCACTTTGAGTTTGATTATTCTTCCCAAAGATGGATCCACTCATTTCTACTAGCATTCGTATGACTGTCCAGATATAGAGATTGGGCCAATCGTACATATATCATGCATGGGTTCGATCATCTTCCAGGGAAACCGGAAGAGATCGAAAGAGATCGAATCTTATTTAGTTGTTTGCACTGACCGCAAGTGGAGAATACGGAAGATTCCTCAGTGTACTGCGTGCCGCGTGCATTTATCTTTTGAAAACTTTGTTTGAAGGCTAATCTCTTTGGAACTAGACTCCATAGAGATTTTATTTGAATTTTTTTTTTAGATTTTGGAAAATATCCGTTCGATCTCGCCGATAGGCGTCGTCGTTTGGTTTTTATTTGCAAAAATTGATTGCCTCCACTAATAAGCTGATGGGGTTAATGGTTTGAAATATTTTTGGATTTTTGAAAGATCTGTCAGATCTTGTGGGTGATCGTCTAATTTTTATTTGTACAGTTCAAATCAAATAGTCAGATGGCCTCCACTAATAAAATAATAGGGCATCCAATCTTGATTTATTGGATTTTGGGGATTTTTTCTTGTATTCCTTGTATTTTCTAGCAATTTATCGTATCAAGATACCCAATTTCTCACGAGATCTTGAATTTCTCTTGAGATTTTGAGATTATCTCATGAGAAACAACTTTTATGGGAGGAATCTTTTTTCCTTTCTTTTTGGGCTTTTGTCCAATGGTTTCAATGATTGTCTAATTCTTCCATCAACTCAAGGGAGACAGTCCCGTTGTCTTAAGTGGTTTTGTACAGGGGCGGCAGTCAGATTGCCCCCGATGGCAGTCCGATTACCGTTAGTCACTCGTTTTGTCCGCTAGTTCGGTGTGGACGCCGGTACGAACAATGTACCTCCATTTCTTATTTGATCTCCTTCCACGGACATCCAGGGATGCCATTGTAGTTCCCTGAAGGATCCTTGGTTGTTGATTTCTGTAATTTTCCATCGCCCTTCTTCCTTTTTCGATCTCAGGTGGATAATCATGAATCCTTATTTGTGTCTGATTGGAGTTTGGTTAGATCTTCTTTGTGAAATGTTTGGAGGAGCCATTTGTAGCCTTAGATCTCCCTTTTGGGCTTAAGGAGGCCATGATCGGGACCATTGATCATTTTGGTCCGGTCTCAACCGTTGGATCTTGCTGGATTTTTCGTTTTGGGCTGAAGAGTTGGTTGGATTTTTTGTTTATTTGTTTTTTTATTTCTTGTTTTATTAGAGTGGGGTATGATAAGAAAGGGGGCCCCACTCTTTTATTTGGTTTTTGTCTTTCTTTTTCTTTTGTTTATTTTTTGTTTGTTTGTTTGTTTTTTTTTTTTTTTGGATGATCCGGACCGTAGGATGGGTGATTTGGGACCTACTTAAGCCCTTTGATGGTATGGATCTTTATGGTGGGCCACCCCTTGTGGAGTAGATCACGCACCTTAGCTTGATTTTTGGTTCCATGTATGGATAAAATTTCTCAAGTGGGCCTCAAATCATGATCCCGATTTGGTCAAGTTGGGATGGACCTTGATTTGGATATGTGAGTCTAGGAGATGGGCTTATGCGAATATGGACTTATGGAAGCGGGCCTGACCTTGGACCCATGGGCTTTGCAAATGGGCCTTAAAAAGGTGAACTTTTAAGAATGGGCCTGGACCTTGGATATGTGGACTTTGAAGATGGGCCTTTGGATACGGGACTTGTGCTTCTGGGCCTTGGATTTTTAGGCCTTGATGGGCTCTTGACATTTGGGCCTTTTGACTTTTGGCTTTGGGCTTTGACTTGGGCTATGGTCTTTGACTTTTTTGGGCCTTGGGCTATGGTCTAGCCTATTCCAGGTTCATCTGAGCAAGACGAACATGTCTCTTTTGTCTGCTTTGACAGAGCAGTGGCAAGCTGAGACTCATACTTTCCATTTGCCCTTCGGGGAGTGGGGGATCACCCCATATGTCGTCTATATGCAGTTGGGCCTTAGATATGATGAGGGATCTATTCCATTTGAGGAGGATCTTCTAGTACCTTCTGATGATGATTGGATGAGTCTGCTCGGGATGACGCTGGATCCTTCAAACTTCTCTGGCCATTAGTTCAGGCTGCTTTGGTTGTCCTCGAACTTTGCCCGGCGTATTCTTGAGACCGAGGCTACGACCATTGTGAAGGCTCGCGCCTTGATATTGTATACTATGGGGGCGATGATTTTCTGTCACAGGAACGAGCTGGTGAGTTCCCGTCTATTGATGCTTGTGGTGGACATCACGTTCCCCACGCCATTTAATTGGAATGCGGCTCTCCTTACCCACTTGTATGAAGGGCTGGACAAAGCCAATCGCTGCATCAACAGGTCTTTGACTGGTTTCTATCCAGTCGTTGAGATATCCTTCAAATCTTGTATTCTTTTCCTTAGGATAATTGATTACAATTTCTGATTGCAGCCTTCTGTAGGTTTGCTTTTTTGACCATTTCCCCCACCTGGTGCCTACTTTGATCGACCATTCACCTCCTTTTTCTACGCATGATGTTGTGGTATAAGGATAACCGCAGCCGTACATGCATGTTTTCTGATCTCTCGTGGAGGTCGAATATTGATGCCCTCGTCCCTGATGATGTAAGTAATTGCTATAACACCCCGTACTTTTCAGTACTCGAGTGTTACCGTGTCACCCAACTTCTTATGAACACTAACCTAGCTTAGTTGAATGTTCACCCTCATTTTAAGCTAAATCCAATAGTCATAAGTAATTCCCATCCGTATATTAAGCTATCCATCTGACGGTTTCCAACATGGATCATCTTGCCACAAGAGAGACCTATCCTTAGGATCCAGATCTCGTTAATGGACAAATCTAGCCAACCATTTTGGATTTACAACCCTAAATCATAAAGTCCACCATCCACCAAATCACACCTAAACATTCTTTAGGGTCCCTAAGGTTACCAATGGCTAAGTAAGAGTCAATCCAACCGTCAGATTGTTGGAATGGCCAGGGAATCGAGAACTGATATCTAAACATTTATGTGGCGTGGCCCACTTTGATGCAAATAACCCAAATATTAGGGTATATGGCTAACTAATGCACAATGAGTAGCCCACACCTTACATATAGGTGTGATAAATGACATATTTCAAACGACTAAACATTTTACATAAAATTAAAACTTAAAACATATATAACTATACAAATAACACCCAAATAATACATATTAATCTTCATTCTTTCTCACTAATATTTATATAATTGAAACGTATTAACAATCGGTGATAATATATATTATATGTAACAAATTCCGTTCTTACTTGTTAATTGATGTAATTTTATTAATATAAAACAAGGATAGCAACGGATAGTGATAGTAGTAAAATTTATATTAATATTAACAATTAGTTAATAACTTGTTATGAAATGAGCCATTAGAACCTTTTAACCGCCTATATTCAAATTTAGAATGATCTGATCGACAGATCAGCGGGAAATCCATAAATGGGGCCCAAATCAGGTTGTGGGGCCCACCTAGGCACTTGATCTGCTTGATATTTGGCTAAAAGCCCTAAGTGGACCCCTAAAACCTTATGAACAGAGTGGATTTCATCCAAACATCATGGTGGATCCCACACATGCGTTGCATGTGCACCACGGGCGTGCAGTTGCAGTGCATTGAGCCAAGAAGCTCGGTCAGACTGCGCTGACCCGTGCTTACCCAAATAAGGAGATTTTACTCTCTCTCCGGACTGGCAGCGGACGAGCAGGCGTCCTCCACTTTTGATTGTGGCCCACTCACAATGCCCTGAAAAAGGATCTAAACCGTCCATCTTATTCAAGACTTGGGACCAACCAAAACCTAGTTATCTTACGGGTAGGAGTGCACATGCGTGGGCACAATCTTCGCCGCAAACAGGTCCCGTAAACACAATGTTTCCGAGAATGGAAACTGTCCTCGCTCCATGTTGGCAATTCGAGTGCTCTCTCCTCCTTCCAACCCTAGCCATCTGTAATCAGGCAATCCTAGCCCTACAAACTGGGTTTTTGTATAAGAAAGGGAATGAGAGAGAAAAAACCGTCCGTTCTTTCTCCCATCGAACCCACCATGAAAGCTTCCATGGATCTTTGAGTTATCATCTCTCCAAGCTTCCAAAGACCTGTCCACACCACATAGATGCATCCTTTTGAAGAAAAACCTGCCTGATGGAAATCCACCATTAGCAGCAGCTCATCTTCCTCGCTGGAGCTGCACCGAGTCATCTCAACTCGGGGCGGAATCAGCTCGAACTAGGGATCCGTTGGGCCTCCGGAGATGCAGAAAAATAGAGAAGAAAAGGTGAGAGAGAACGGAGAGAAACAGAGAGAGAGAGAGAGAGAGAGGCGGCCATATTGCACCCGCTGGCGAGTTCGAGTTCGAGTTTGGGTCGAGCCGGTAGTGATTGGTTGGGTTTAGTTAGCTCAGCAGCTTGCTGGTGTGGGGTTCTAAGAGAAAGAAGAAATATAGAAAGATGCGGCTGCATAGCAGCCCGAACCAAGCCAAGTCTGGGCCGAGTTCGGCCTGAGTTGGGTCCAGGTTAGGCCATAGGACCCTGCCGGTGGGCTGGTCTGAGTCGGGTTTGTTTCGGGCCATGCTAAGAAGCCGACAAATGTAAAAGAAGGAAGAAAGGAGAAAGAAAAGGGAGAAGAAAGGGAAAAGAGAAAAATAGAGGGAGAGTGTGAGGCAGTGCATGTTACACCAACTCAAATCGAGCCGAGTCGACTCACTGATGGGTTCGAGCTCGAGTTCAGGTCGAACGAGCTGGGCAGAGTTGGGCTGGGTTCAGGCCGGCTGGAATTCCAGCAAATGGAAAGGGATGTGGAGAGAGAGAGAGAGAGAGAGAGAGAACTTAAGAGAAAGAAGGCGTGAAAGAAAATAGGGGGTGGATGTGGCTGGAACCGAGTCAGCTCGGTTGAGACCCAGTTCAGTTAGGGCGAGTCAGGGTTAAGCTGGACTTGGGTCTAGCCTGGTGTAGCTGGACATTTTAGGAAGAAGAAAGAGGAGAAGGAAAGAAGAGGGAAGAAAAGAAAGTAGAGGAGGGGGCCGAGTTGGCAAGGTGAGAATTTTCATTTTAAGGCTATTGACTAGAAATTTTGATTTTTATTACAATGTATTAATTAATGCTATTGTTATTACTGTCATCAATGGTAATTCTAATTATTAATTTCCATCATAATGATTTTTATTATCAAGTTAGCTAATATAAATCATAACACTAATGGCAATAATGATTTTGTAATTAGTAAGTTTATATGGCAATTAAGGGTACACCAAACTAGAAGGATCTCGATTTACAATTTCCATCCTTATTACTATTATCATGGTAAATTTTATTATAGACATGATTAGCCACTAATAGATTACTCATAGTAGTATTAGTTAGTATAGATAAAACCATGACTTTCGTGATTAGGATTTTACTCACCATTCTTAGATATTGTTATTGGTAGTAGAAGTATACTGATTTCTACCATTATAATGATTATTATTGCCACGATTAGCTAATAGTAATTCGATTATTAATATTAGTAATTATACTATAGTTATAAACTATCATGATAATTAATTTTACGTGAACTAACATTCAAATCCTAGAATCTAAATCCTATAACTAAACTCTAGGATGAAAACCCTAAATTCTACACCAAAATCCTAAGATAAATAATTTAAACCTTAGGCAATAATCTTAAACCTAGGTAGCATATAAAACTTGGATCTAATTGTACAAGTTCCTGATTTATGGTAGGATTCGATTTTAAGGGGACGCGAGTTCCCTGGCGATGCTGGTAGGTAATGTGAACTATGAGGTGATAATTCTTCCCCTTGAGCTTTCCATTCTCCCATTAGCTTAAGTTATAGTTTTTATTTTAGTTTATAATTGAAATCTCCATTTCATAGTCACATGTGTTAACTGTTGGAATTGAATTGCTACGTTACATGCTTAATGCTTATCTTATATATTATTCATGCTTGTGGATTATTTGTGGATTGCTTATGGAACTTAAACTGGTACATTAGTGGAAAACTCCCACCTATAAATGTACACCCATACTTAGGATGTAAACCGACTGGTTGTGATTGTAATGGACCTTCGGCTTAGTGGTTATTGAATGGTGGGTTAAATTGACCATTGATGTGGGCCTACCATCTTGGGTTGTTGTGTTTAATAATTTTTAAAGATGGTCTTTATCGTATGGTTTTGATATCGGCCCTATGTGGCATATTTTGATATTCGCCCTATGTGGTTTTGCTTTGGTACTTACCCTAAATGGGTTCGATGTTTTATATAGTGCAACTGTACGATGGTAAGCCCCATATACTATAATATGATTGGCCCCTAGTCGATGGGTTTCCATTAAACATCCTAAGATGGTAGTCTCATGGGCCGGGGATAGTGGTCATGGGACACTATGCCCGAGCCATCGGCCTACCCTGGGCCGTGAGCTCCCCATAGTGTTTATGAGCTTATTTAAATTAGCTGGTTGTAATTAGATTAATAACGGGTTGACTAATCATGATGCATAGCACAGACCAGCATCTATTACTATTGTACTTGACATACGGATTCGCCTGACTCAATATTTTACCCCGGGCACAGACCATCATCCATTGTTATCGTACGTATTTGCCTGTCTAGATGTTTTACCCGGGTCGATGATTGTATGGGTGACGAGCCCAATGTCCATCTGGATGTTTTACATGGGACAATGATTGCATTCATGCATCCGTGCATATAATAAGACTGCATTTACTCTGTTTTGGCTGCCTGGATGTTTTATACTATTTCTTACCTAATGCGACGGTGTGTAATCTTGAGGGAAATTCACACTAAGTTGGCCACTCATCCATCAAATATACAAACATACAGGTCGCACAGGTAGCTTAATTGATTTTCAAGTTTAGATTAATGAGGAGCAAAGTACCACTGTGAAGATGCATAATTGTATTGTCAAGAGTTGCTACATGGTTTTACAGTTCCAGATTTGTTATAATTTGCTTTGTTTACATGTAATATCATTTCACTTTGTAATTGTAAGTTTGGGACATTGGTTTATATAAGTCATTATGGGAAACTTCTTATACATCCTAAACGTAAATGAAATTTTCCATTATGTATGATTTGTCCATTCTACGCTCATCTTCTTACTCTGATAGTTGAAAAAAAAAAAAAAACTCGAATTTGACCATCCTTTAAGGTTAACACTCGGGTTTTTGGGAAACGGGTCGCGTACTTGGGTCCTGAAAAGTCGGGGTTTACAATTGCCCTGTGTTGCCTTGTGTTATCTACTTCTTGCTCGTCTTTTGTCCCTGATTCCTTCGTTCTTTGTAGTTCCATACTAGACCGTATTTTCAGTCGAACGCGGTGCTTACTCCTGCTGCTCAGGAGGCTTTTCAAGCTTCCCGATGGCGCCGCATCTTGGAAGAACCTCTTATAACAAAGTGGTATCTCGGAGAGAGGCTCTTTTGGTAGTTGACTGGCCACCTGCTAGTTCCACTTAGTCCACTATCTGGTCCATCTGATTAGAGTTCGGTTCCCGAGCGGGAGTTAACTGCTGCACTGGAAGGTTTTGATGCCAGCGCCTTTGTTAATCCAGCGTGGGAGTACAGCTCATGGTGTGAGCAGTACGATATCGGCCCTATTTTGCAGTCTGCTTATGCTCCAGGTGGCGGTGCTTGTTTTTTCGGAGGACTTCTGGGCCGCATGTTCATCAGAAGGATACGGATGAATATGTACTTGATGATGATTAGCTCCGCTGTATCATTTGACCATGTATCACCAGCTGTATAATCTTCTATATATATGAAGCTTTTAGTTGCCTGATGTCACTTTTTGGATTGTCCTTTGAGCATTTTTGTGATCCCAATTGAGCCTTTTTGGGGTGGCCAATATTCCAGGGTACCTGATGTGGGTCTCACCTTTGATCTCGTGGGATTGTGGGCCCGGGCGGTAGTTGGACTACCACCGGCAGTAGTCGGACTACCTCCCGTTGACCTTTTTTCGTCGTTCTGTCCTGTCAGGTGTGACAACAATGCAGAGATGTCAGAACCTGCGGCGGTACTCGGACTACCACTAGCGGTAATCCGAATACCGCCTCCATCCGTCTTTTCTTCCAGCAAACGCCCTTCTTCTATATCTGTTCTCCCAGTGCTTTTTGGTTATTCCTTCTCCGCCCAGGTCTTCTGATCATTCCTTTTGTCCTCTCTCTTCTTCCTTTTCGTCTTCTTCTCCTTCGTCTTCTTCTCTCCTTTGTCTTTTTCTCTCTTTGTCCCTATTATGGCTGGCCATGATGAGAATGTTGGAGGGCCCAACATAAATGATGGAGGGGTAGGTGGTGAGAGCTCATTTATGGGTGGGTTGATGGGGTTTAGTGGTGGTGCGATGGGCTCTTTTAGAGAGGTTAATGCCATTTATGGCATAACTCCTACCACCATTGATGTTAGCCATGAGGTGGGATTGGATGGATTGGATGGGTTTGATGGATTTGATGGGTTTGGTGGATTGGATGGATTTGATGGTTCCATGCTTAGTGGGCCATTGGGTGTTATGGATGTTGGGATGGTTGGACCATTGGATGGTGATGGATGGTCCGATCGATGGGCACATGGGAGTGATGGGTATGGATGGTGTGGATGATGGGGTGGTGATGGCGGATGGTGTGGATGTGATGGATCGGGCTCGGATGGATGGTGGGTCACATTTTGATGATTTGGATTTGGCGGGTGATGGACCTCTTACAGCTGGCTTAGGTCAGATATTTGGCATGAATTTTGAGGCAGTGATGGGACAGGCTGCTATTGTCAGGGATCAGGGTACCAGTCCAGTTAGCTACTGAGGAACTTCAGGCGTTGCGGCTCCTAGGGCATGTACTTTTCGGACTGCTCCTGACGTGGCGGTGGTTAGAGGCTCGGGCCCACCTGTTGCAGCATTTTAGGATACGCTTTGGGATGCATTGGATGAGTCAGGCTTTTTTCGGCATAATGAGATAGATCTGCTACATAAGAGCATGCCCATTTTCGACGATTCGCTTGTGGATCTAGGGTTCGAGATTGTAGAGGGTGTGCCTGTCCGGACTTGCCAGTTGCAGCAACGCGACGCATGTTCTAAGCGGTTGCATATCTGGATTGAGAGTTTGACCGAGTCTGAGGTCTTTGAGCTGGGTTCCTTGGGCTTTCGAGAGGTTCTTTACTTCCATCGAGTTTGCCTAGATTGGCGACTGTTGAGTGCAGCTTTGTATGATTAGGTTCCAGCGTTGAACCTGTTTTCCTTCAATGATTTGAAGCTGGGCCCATCTCTAGAGGAGTTCACGCACTTGTCTGGTCTTCCTCTTACTCGGGAGCCTTATGTCCCTTCATCTGAGCCGGTTCGTCCTGCCAATCTTATCCCATAGTTTGGATTTTTAGCCGCATTCCCCACTATAAAGAGTAGAGCTGATGAGCTTTTGCTCGAGCTTCTATATGATCGTTGTTCTACCGCTTGAGGGGGTTCGGGATCTGATCGCTAGCTTTAGTGCTTGAATGCATTGATATTCTATGTCTTGGCTGAGCTGCTCTTTTCAGGCTGGCGGTAGTCTTCATTGGCAGTTTTACTAGATGTGTTCCGCCGTGTTCTAGGTCGTAGGAGTATCGTTTCTGTGGTGCTGACGGAGCTTTTTTTGGGCTTGAATGAGTGCTCGCTCGGACATGTGATTAACTAGGATGGATAACCCTAGATGGATCATTGTTTGGGTCAATGATATAAAGGGAGTTACCTTAGCTTCCCGGACCTGCTGTATGAATAAGCCTAAATAAGAACTTGGCTAACACGATCATGCACCTCATTGCATGTGCTTTGGCGAGGAAGCGCATGTTTACCGGGAGTGTTACATGCATGATTGTGAGATGATGTCGCTGAGGGAGTGCAGGCGAGGGCATACATTATTGTCGCATACCTATCTTACATTAACAAGAGTACTTAGGATATGATTGTTGTACTGCTTTATCATTACTGCTTAACTGAATTGATAATATGTTAACCTTTGCCTTATAGTTCCACTGAGTTGATCACTCACTCCCACACTGGGACGGTATTTTAAAACACCAACCAGACTCTGTTGTAGTTTCAGGTGATGTCAAGGCCTACGAGGCAGAGCCTGACTTCTATGACGACAAGGAGTTCTCCTATTTGTAACTCTTTGGCAGGTCTATGTAGACTTGGAGTTGTATCACCGGGGCTACAGGGATATGGATAAGAAGAGGGCTTCCACGAATGAAGCCGGGCCTAGCCGCCCTACCCGTTCAAGGAGGCAGAAAGGCACCACGGTAAGTACAAGCGTCGATCGAGTGATTAGGACGAAGCGGGATCTCGATCCCCAGGCTCCCCTCGAAAGAGCTCTACTGACGGATATGACACATGGAAGATTTCAGCGCCGTAGGGTCCTCTTTGAAGCACATGTGGACGAGAAACTATTTAAGCTTTATCCAGTAATGGATCACCTGTTGAACGCCGGATGGGGTCCCATATTTGAGGGTAAGTCATGTGTGAACGAGAGCACTGTCCAAGCCTTCTACGCCCATATATGAGAGCCATCGCTGGAGCCTTTATAGTTTAATATTTCCGTGGGAAGGTGGGAAGCCATAGTTGATGTTGGTTTGATAGCCCGAATCATTAGGATACTGTGTGGAGAGGTTCATGCTAGTGAGAAGAGACTTAGGAGTGCACGTGAAAAAGGATTGCTGCACGTGATTTTTTTGTGGCTGACCGGTCCATTGGAATCTAATCAATTACCTCCTGGCATCCAAGATGACTCCTGACTTCTGTCTGCTCCACCACATCTTCACCCACAATGTGTATCCCAGATGGAGCAATCACAGCGAGTGCACGCGTCTGATGGTAGACTTTCTGTACCGAGCTCGGCAGGGAGACAACCTGTGCCTTCCTACGTATGTACTACTATAGATAGTTCAGACCGCACGCTCTCTTAGGACAACCATTTCACTCCCATTTAGCCAAGTTATATGCAAGCTTGCGTGTGAATTCGATTACAGACTTGGCGTAGAAATTCCTACATTGATCCATTTCATCAATGACACCACTCTCAACGACATGAATATTGGGCCATGACAACGTCAAGCCTGACTCGTTGAGAGTGAAGATGAAATGGAAAGTGAAGAGGAAGAGAGTGATGAAGAAGGTGGAGATGAGATAGAGGAAGAAGGTGAAGAAGAGGAAGGGCAGGAAGAGGAAGAAGAGGAGGCCCAAGACACAGATGAAGGCTCTCCTCCTTCTATACATGAGCGCGACAGTGATCGGGCTGCTTTGGAAGCCTGTTTGGCTCAGATCGAGGAGGGCCAGGTTGCCCTGCGACAGGAGGTCAAAGAGACCCGAGCCAAGTTAGAAGAGAATCAGGCCTTCGTGAAGCGGAAATTTAGCAAAGTGTCATACCTTGAGGGTATCCTGTGTTGTCTGCATGACAAGGGTGCTCCTCCATCATCACCAGATTCAGACAACTAGTCACATGTGTAGTCGTCTTTTAGTTTACTTTGCTGTTAGTCTTCCTTTGTACTAGCCTTAGTAGACTTGTTTGGTCGTTAGTATGTTTAGTGGTTAAAGCTTGTTTAAATTATCTCACATGCATCTTCTGTCATGACTCATGTGAATCTATATCTCATTTATTGTGATGATTTTGGTAAATAAAATGCATGAAGTTTCTTCTGGTTTGGAATGTGAATGAAGTGTGGATGAGTGTATGTTCTTATGCTGAATCTGACATGGGTTGCACCCTATGTTGTATATAAGAAATGCCACCTAAGGCCAATCAGAGTATGACACGTCTTACACTTGGCGACTCGATTGACGGGGCATTGCCTCTTAACGATAGCCATACGGACCCCAGTTTGGGCCCGGATTGCGAGACTATGCCGAATTCTCTACCACCCACTGGCCCCACCAATGGGCCGACACCTGTTGCACCATCTGTTCCTGAGCAGAACAGTGCGACCTCATCGACACCCCACATGCATCAGGCTCCTCCTCTTGATAGGTTGGAGCAGATGATGCTCCTTATGCAGCAGCATCAGTAGATTTGGACCATTATTACTAGGGCCCTTGCCCCGAACATGAATGTGGTTCCGCCGTCACCACCTGCGCACCCTGCTGGAAATATGGGTGCCAGCGGCTTATTTGAGCGATTCCAGTACTTCCGACCTCCTACGTTTAGGGTACTCACAGACTCGAGGAGGCCGAGTATTGGCTTGACCGCATCTCTAAGATGCTGAAGCCGCTGCACTACACTAAGGCAAAGCAGGTAGAGTTGGTCACTTACATGTTTGAGAAGGAGGCCAGTCTCTAGTGGGACAGCGTCCTTAGGACGGTTGCTCTTAGTTACATATGGACGTGGGAGGCCTTTGAGACGCACTTCCACGGGAAGTATTTTCCTCTCACCTACCGTAATGAGGAGGGAGAGTTTCTTCACCTCCGCCAGGGAGGAATGACAGTGGCGGAGTATGATAATAGGTTTAGGGAGTTGGCCAGATAATCTTCCCTGATATTAGTAGACCAGCCGATGCGAATGCAGCAATATTTTGAGGGTTTGCGACTCGAGATATGCTCGAAGATGTGTTATGCTAGCATACTCAACTATGCTGAACTAGTGGACATGTCTCTGCGAGCTGAGTAGGATGGGGATAGGCTATCCTGTACATGTGTACCCATGGCTCCTAGGCCTCGACCAGATTTGTCGAGCAGGCCATTCCTTGGCAAGAGGCCATAGGTAGATTCTCCTCCTCGGCTTGCGGCTCCACCGACATAGCTGAGACGACCTAATGTATGGTGCACCTACTGCAAGAGGTCGGGCCACGTTGACACCTACTGTTTCACCAGGATGAGGGTCAACGGCTTTATGCCTCCTCAGAGGATCAATCGACAAATGCCACTAGTTCTTTCGGCTCCACCTCTACATTCTGTACTACCTGCACAGCCATCTTGCAGGCCCTCTGCACCTCGATTTAGGCCACCTCAGTGACCTATGGCACTGCAGCCAAACTATTCTCAACAGGCTCATGTGCACTCACTTGTAGCTGAGGCATCCGAGACAGCAGTTATAGCACCGATGGCTTTCGAAGTCACGGCGCATATCCAAGGTACACCAGTCTTCTTATTGGTGGACATCGGGTCCACTATCTCCATATTATCATGCGTAGCAGTCAAGCGACTGGGGTTGGAAACTAGTCTTATGGTTAGGTTGAGACTCCTTACCGCCATATGGACCTTCTCAGATACTACTAAGATGTGCAAGGGTTGTTCGATGGACTTAGGGAGCAGAACAGTACTCGTCGACCTAATTATTACCCCGCTATGTCATTATGATGTGATCTTCGGTATGGATTGGCTCACCGAGATGAGGGCAGAGATCGATTGTGATGCTAGGGTGGTGACAGCCCATGGACTTGAGGGCACGACCTTTACATCCTAGTGTAGGTCAGTTGGTACTACCGCATTAGTTGTTATGCTATCCTACTAGAGAATGTTGATGGTCCGACACTTAAGAGAACGCCTATAGTTCAGGATTTCACAGACATGTTCAAGACAATACCTGGGTTACCTCCTCAGCGCGAGATTGATTTTACCATTGATCTAGTGCCTGGTGCGACACCCATTTCACTACCGACTTATCGTATGCCTCCATGTGAGATGGAGGAACTGAGGAAACAGATCGATGATTTGTTGGATGCCGGCTTCATACGACCGAGTGTATCTCCTTGGGGAGCACCTGCGTTGTTCATGAAGAAGTAAGATGGATCACTGCGATTGTGTATTAATTATCGTAGATTGAACCAAGTGACGGTGAAGAACAAGTATCCTTTGCCCAGGATAGATGATCTGCTTGATCAGTTGAAAGGGGCACGGTACTTCAGTAAGATTGACTTAGAGTCAAGGTATCACCAGTTGCGCGTCAGAGATGAGGACATGCAGAAGACAGTTTTCAGGGCCAGTTTTGGGCATTACGAGTTCCTCGTGATGTCGTTTAAACTCACAAACGCACTGGCCGTGTTCATGGACTTAATGAACCGGGTGTTTCGGCGGCATCTATTCTGATTCGTCATTATGTTTATAGATGACATCCTAATATACTCCAAGAGTCGGAAGGAGTATGAGGAACACCTTCGAGCAATCATTAATATGCTCAGGAAGAACCAGTTGTTTGTGCAGTACAAGAAGTGGAACTTCTGAAAGGAAGAAGTTAAGTTCCTAGGACATGTGATGTCTAAGGAAGGCATAGCTGCGGACCTTGCTAAGGTGACTGCAGTTTAGGACTGGGAGAAGCCCGGTTCGATTACTAAAGTGAGGAGTTTTCTTGGCCTGGTAGGCTACTACCGTCGATTTATCAGAAACTTTTCCAAGATAGCTAGACTGTTGTCTCAGCTCACTCGGAAGGATCTTAAGTTTGCCTAGAATGATATGGTAGAAGCAGCTTTTTAGGAACTGAAGGACAAGTTGACGTCCACCCCTGTGCTAGTATTGCTAGAGCAAGGGGTCAAGTATACGATATAAACCGACACGTCTCGTGTTGGTTTGGGTTGTGTTCTGATGCAGAAGAACAGGGTTATTGCCTATGCATAGTAATAATTGAAGAAACATGAGGAAAACTACCCTACACACGACCTAGAGTTGGTAGCCGTCATCTTTGCATTGAAGCTCTGGAGACATTACCTCTATGGAGAGGAGTTCGAGCTCTTTTGTGACCATAAGAGCATCAAGTACATATTCACGCAGAGGGACCTGAATATGAGGTAGCGACGATGGATGAAAACCTTGAAGGACTTCAAGTTCGAGGTCTCCTACCATCCTGGCAAGGCTAACCTTGTGGCAGATGCGTTGAGCCACAAGAAGACTATAGCATTTGGGGCTCCGTTGATGATCGATGAAGGAATATGGTCGAGTTTTTATGAGACTTCGAGCAGAAGCTTACGGTAGAGGAGCTGTTCGAGAGCGTCGCACACATTCGTGTGCAGCCACTCATTAATGACAGGATTATTGTGGCTCAAAAAGATAATGAACTATTAGCCAAGATGAGAGAGCAGGTGAGCGACAGTGCAGACTCAGAATGGAGAATTGGTACGGATGGGGGTTTACGTTATCGTGGCCCCCTATGCGTCCTAAAACTTCATGACTTAAGAAGGGAAGTTCTCGAATCTGCTCACAATTCGAGGATGGCAATGCATTCTGGTAGTACGAAGATGTATCGAGACATGAAGCGTTCATACTGGTGGGACAACATGAATGCAAACATAACAGATTATGTGTCCCGTTGTCTCATGTGCCAGCAGGTCAAGGCCGAGCATCGCCGACCTCCTGGTTTACTTTAACCCATGCCCATAGCAGAATGGAAATGGGATTTCATCTCTATGGATTTCATTTCAGGGTTACCGAAGACGAGGAAGGGGCATGACTCCATTTGGGTGATCGTGGACTGGTTGATGAAATCGGCTCATTTTTTACCTATTAGAGTTTCGAACTCTACAGACGAGTTGGCTAGGCTATACATCAAGGAGATAGTGCGTTTGCATGGAGTTCCTATGGTGATCGTGTCGGATTGAGACATGCGATTCACATATATCTTCTGGACTTGTATCTAGGAAGCAATGGGTGTGAAACTAAAGTTCAGCACTGCGTTCCACCCACAGACTGATGGGCAGACGGAATGGGTGAATCAGGTGTTGGAAGATATGTTGTGAGCTTGTATGCTTGATTTCAAGGATAGTTGGGATAACTGTCTTCCTTATGCTGAGTTCGCTTATAACAACAGCTTCCAGGCGAGTATTGGTATGACCCCCTACGAAGCACTGTATAGGCGTCCGTGTAGAGCACCGCATTGCTGGGCAGAGGTTGGCGAGAAGAGTTTGATTGGCCCAGAGTTAGTACAGGCGACCTCAGAGAAGATCGAGATCATCAGGCGTTAACTTCTAGCAGCACAGAGCAGACAGAAGAGTTACGCCGATATGAGGCGACGATTGCTAGAGTTTGAGGTTGGGGACCATGTATTCTTGAAGGTCTCCCCCATGAAGGGAGTCCTTTGGTTTGGCAAGAAGCGAAAGATCACGTCATGTTTCAATGGCCCATTCCAGATACTAGACCGAGTGGGTGTGGTTGCATACTACCTTGCTTTACCCATACCACTCGCAGGTGTGCACAATGTATTTCACATATCTATGTTGAAGAAATATGTTCCTGATCCTTCCCACATTATCCAATGGGAGCCGGTACAGTTGAGTGAGGATGCTACTTATGTACTGCGACCGATGTGAATTCTAGATAGGAAGGAGCAAGTTCTGCGCAGAAAAGTGATTCCACTTGTGAAGGTGTTGTGGACACACCACACCGAGGAAGAGGCTACTTGGGAAACAAAAGTCGAGGTCCGAAAGAACTACTCTTAGATTCTCGAGGAGTGCGAAAAGGTATTAATTTCAAGCATGAAATTTTTTTCTTAAGGGAGGTAGATTGTAACATCTCGAAAGAATTCGTACAAAGACCCGAGTACCACCTCAGGCAGAAATCACTAAGGACCGAATCCCTTAAGGAATTAGACAAAAATTAATTAAGTACTAAACTGAATTAATAAGTAGATTAGCTTGAACTGCTTTCTATATGAACTGCAAGACCCAAAACAAGTAGAATCACTAATGCTACATTACCTAAAAACCTAGGATCAATCTCTAAACCCAGTTGCTCTCGGGAGCATCTTGAAACTCTATATCGGACCTGAATCGCATGTCGAAAGTCCAATTACTGAGAAACTATATGGTTATGATTGCCTTACTGGGCTTGATAACTATCTCGGAAATTAAGTCCCAATACTATCCAGAAACGCACAACTTGAGCTCGGAGCGAGGTGTGTGAGAAACGTGATTATCTTTAGAAAATGAACTCAAACTTAAGTGAATTAGACCGTTCACTTATAGGCCAAATTTAAGGTTTCAGACCTTTAGATTCTGACCCAACTACACCCTCGAATCACCCAACTACACCCTCGAATCAGGAAAAATTTCTTACACATGTCAGTGCACTTCTAGCCCCGATCGAGTGACGACGACCGTTGAATTGAAACTGGTCCTCCGCAGTTGATCCGTAAATCCGATCGGACCGAAAACTTAACCTGACATAGATCCATTGTTAGAAAACTTTCTCTGGACCGTATACAGAAAATGGGCCTCCAGATGGGCTCCGATGGACCGAAATAGCCACTCTTTGGCTATAACCTAAGTATACCATGGCCCTGGGGCCATTTACACTAGTTATGGGCCTATATAAGGACCTAAACCCACCCCTCTCTCATTCCATACGAAATTCTTAAACCCTAGGAGAGAGAAGAGAGAAAAGAGGAGGAAAAGGTGAGGAGAAGAGAGAGAGAGAGAGAGTGAGGGATAGTTGCTGGGATTCGATCCCACTGCTCTACGTGCTGAATCATCCCTCCTTTATCGCTACAGTAGCGATTCCGATTCCGTTCTTGGGTAAGAAATCCTAGCCCTAATCTATTTTAGAAATCCAAATAGAGTAAATAGTGAAATAGCTAACCTATTTCATGCTATAGGTTGCCGTTGTGCCGTAGACGAAGACTTAGTGTTCGAACTGAGTTCGACACAAGTCTACTGGCGAAAGGTGCAGACTATAAATGTTTAGGTTATGGTTTTCAAGGCTTTCAATGTCAGTTATTGATTTATGACTGACTTGGTTGCTCGCATATCTGCTTAGATACGATGTTTTCTGTAGATTACATATATATGTATATTATGTTGTTTTTAATGCATTCTATATGTTTGTTGAAATGTTTTATTGAATATGGAATTATGATTTGTGCTTGTTATGATTGATGTTTGAGGATACATGATTGTTGTACGTATAGTGAATCCTTTATAAAGGGATTTGCTATAATACCTGTTATAACTACTATATTACATGTATGTTGATAGGTGTAGTCTAAGTGTTTGATAAAGTGCTTGAATGAGAAAATGCTTGTTGAAATGTATTTAATTAGGGTATTGAGATATGATTCTCAATTTCCTTATCTATAGTTACAATTTCCTTCATATAACCTATCTTACTACTATGTGCCTTATGGATGAAATGCTTATGTGTAATAACATGTGCACTATGTGTTTGTTGAAATGCTCAAATGAGATTTATATTTAGATTTGTTATCACATGCTGTCTTAGACTATCACATGTGAATGCTATTATTTTGAAATGTGATTGGGGCTACGATGTAGTCCAGGAAATCGATAATGATTCCCGAATTAGTGACCGAGTTCGTTTCGCCACATAAGACACGTTCGATGAATCCGAGTCATACACTATTTATCGACAGTGGTTAGGCCACGCGGAGTGCTTACGCACTCCATGTCGATTAAGTCAATATGCGCTCATACCAGTCGAGCTTGTCAAGTAACCCGATTGACCTAATGTATGTTCACCATGTATGGATGCTACTGCTTGAATCTAAGGTACCAACTTACCAGCGAAAAGCCCGTTTGACCTTGGTACCACGATCCGCTAAGACTCATGAGTCGGGCATGGTAGTATGGGACACTGTGGTCGAGCTGTCGGCCTACGCTGGGGTGACGATCCTCCCCATAATGACCAGTGAGCAAACCAAACTCGTGAGCCGAATATGGTTGTATGAGACACTATATTCAAGTTGTCGGCCTGTGATCAGGTGATGAGCCTCTCGAAGTGACCTCGAGTATAAAACAGGCCTGCGCTGGGGTGACGAGCCTTTCCGTAGTGACCTCGAGTATAAAACAGGCCTGCGCTGGGGTGACGAGCCTCTCCTTAGTGACCTGGAACTGCCATTGTATGTGATTAACTAGGATTGACGACCATAGATGGATCATTGTTTGGGTCAATGATATAAATGGATGTACCTTAGCTTCCCGAACTTGCTGTATGAATAAGCCTAAATAAGAACTTAGCTAACACGATCATACACCGCATTGCATGTGTTTTGGCGAGGAAGCGCACATTACCGGGAGTGTTGCATGTGCGATCGTGAGATGATGTTGCTGAGGGAGTGCAGGTGAGGGCATACATCATTGTCGCATACCATTCTTGCATTAACAAGAGTACTTAGGACTTGATTGTTGTACTACTTTATCATTACTGCTTGACTAAGTTGATTACATGTTAACTTTTACCTTATAGCTCCACTGAGTTGATCACTCACTCCTACACTAGGACAGTGTTTTAAAACACCAACCAGACTTTATTGTATTTTCAGGTGATGTCGAGGCCTATGAGGCAGAGCCTGACTTCTACGATAACGAGGAAGTGTTCTCCTATTTGCAACTCTCTAACGGGTCTATGTGACCTGGAGTTGCATTGTAACACCCCAAATTTTTGTTAATTGGAAATAAATGTCCTTAGGTACTAGGTCGATCATAACACCTTATTAACTTCTTAGAACTAAATCTTAAAGTATAAAAATCCCTTTTTAATCCATTTCCTTCAAAATCTCACCTTTCACCACCTTTTCTTCACATTTTTCTAAGTACTTTCATATTAGATACAAATCCTAATGTTTAAGTGATGAAGAACAATACTTAAACTAAAATTTACCATAAATAGTAAATAAATAAATATAATGGGTTTTTGACTAGTAACCTTTCGGAATCTCATGAAATAAATAGGTTATTTAGATAGAGCAGCTTCTCCTACCCTAAAATCATATATTGCATGTCATGTAACTCATTCCATAATGAAAGATACAGCTATTTCAAATATCGGATGACGAAACCACCCCCAGATAGGACAGCAACTCGGCGATGGCCTCATCGGATCTGCGAGGGCTCGCCATCCAGCGTGCCGGGCGGCCCGTTTCCTGCTATTTTCTGTATTTTTTTCATCCACTTCGAAAAGTCATATCTCTCTTGTTATAACTTTGATTTAGGTGATTCAAAGGCTAGATTGAAGTTCAATAAGTCTAGTTTCATATAAAAATAAGTGAAAATATAATAAAAATTTTAATATAGTTAAATATAGGTTGTTGTGACAATTATTCGAAAATCATTAGTTTGGACAACTACTGGTTCTAGAATTTTTAGAATTTTTTTATAAACAAAATCTAATGAAATTTAGTGGAGATGAAGTAAACTTGATGAAGAACTACTAGAAAAATTATTAAAATAATATACTAACTAAAAGTACCAAAAGGGGCATAGAACTGCCCTAGGACCTTATTCTTTCGTAATTAGGGCGGAATTTGGTTAAGTACTATACTAAACAATCAATGGATTTGGCTTGAACCACTTTCTATACAAACTAGAAGACCTAAAACCTTCAAAATCACTAACTCAATATTATTTAAAAACCTAGGAGCAATCTCAAAACCCAGTTGCTCTCGGGAGCACATTGAAACTTCGTATCGGACCTGGACTGTACGTCGAAAGTCTGATTACCACAAAACTATACGGTTATGACCACCTCATTGGGCTTGACAACCATCTCAGAAATCAAGTCCTAATAGTATCCAGAAATGCACAACTTGAGCCCCAAGTGAAGTGTGTGAGAAATGCAAATATCTTTAGAAAATGAGCTGAAACTTAAGTGAATTGAGTCGTTCGCTTGCACGCCAAATCTAAGGTTTCAGACCGTTAGAACCTGACTCAATTACACCCTCGGATTAGGAAAAATTTCCAACACATGTCTGGGTACTTATGGCCCTGATCGAGTAACGGTGACTGTTGAACTGAAACTGATCCTCTGTGGTCGATCTGTAAATCTGATCGGACCGAAAACTTAACCTGGCATAGATCCATCGTCAGGGAACTTTCTCCAGACCGTACGCAAAAAAGGGGCCTCCAGATGCACTCCGTTGGACCGAAACAACCAACTTTTGACTATAACCTAAGCATACCATGGCCCTGGGGCCATTTACATTAGTCCTGGGCCTATATAAGGTCCTTTACCCACCCCTCTCTCATTCCATACAAATTTCCAACCTTAGGAGAGAGAAGAGAGAGAAAAGAGAAGGGGAAAGTGAGGAGAAGAGAGAGAGAGTTAGGTTTGTTTCTGGGGTTCAATCCCACCTCTCCACATGCTTAATCACCGCTTCTGTGTCACTATACCGGCGATTTTGATTCCATTTTTGGGTAAGAAGTCCTAACCCTAATCTGTTTTAGGGATTCAAATAGAGTAAATGGTGAAATATCTAACCTATTTCATGTTATAGGTTGCCGTTGTGCCGTAGGCGAGGACTTACTGTTTAAACTGAGTTCGTTACGAGTTTACAGGCGAAAGGTGCAGACTATAAATGTTTAGGTTATGGTTTTCAAGGCTTTTAATGTTAGTAATGATTTATGACTAGCTTGATTGCTATCACATATGGTTAGATACGAGGGTTTCTGTGTATTATGTATATATATATAAACTATGTTGATTTATAATGCATTCCATGTGTTTGTTGAAATGTGTGAATGAGTATGGAATTGTGATTTATGCTTGCCATGTTTATTGACTGAGAATTCATGATTGTTGTACGTATGGTGAACCCTTTGTAAAGGGATTTGCTATGATACCTGTTATAACTACCTTACTACATGTATATGATATGTGTAACCTAAGTGTTTGATAAAATGCCTGAATGTGAAAATACTTGTTTAAATGCATGTAATGAGGGTGCTGAGATAGGATTTTCAATTCCCTTAACTATGGTTATAGTATCCTTTATATAACCTATCTTACTACTATGTGCTGTATGGATGAAATGTCTATGTATGATAATATGTGTAGTATGTGTTTATTAAATTGCTCAAGTAAGATTCATATCTAATTTCAGTTGTCACATGCCGTTTTGGATTACTAGATGTGAATGCTATTGTTGGAATGTGATTGGGGCTACGATATAGTGCAGGCAATCGGTAATTGTCTGTGAATGGTGGTTGAACTGCTTAACCACAACAATCACGCCCGATGAATCCGAGTCGTATGCTTCTTATCGGCAGTGGTTAGGCCACGTGGAGTGCTTATGCGCTCCATGTCGGTTGGCTCGACATATACTCGTACCAGTCGAGCTTGTCAAGCAATCCGGTTGACCCGATGTATGTTCACCATGTATGGACGCTATTGTTTGAATCTAAGGTACCAACTTACCAGTGTAAAACCCGTTTAACCTTGGTACTTCAATCAGCTAAGACTCTTGAGCCGGGCATGGTGGTATGGGACACCGTGGTCGTGCTATCGGCTTATGCTGGGGCGACGAGCCTCCCCGTAGTATCCAGTGAGCAACCCAGACTCTGAGCTGAATATGGTGGTATGGGACACTGTATTTGAGCTGTCGGCTTACGATCAGGTGACGAGCCCGTAGTGACCTCGAGCATACACTAAAAACTATGTTAAGGTGACGAGACTTTCCATAGTAAACTAGAGTATAAACCAGGCCTACGCTGACGGTTACGAGCCTCTCTATAACGACTTGAAAACCATTTATCGCATGTGACTATTAGGATTGATAACCCTAGATGGATTAATGTTTGGGGTTATGATGTAAAGGGAGGTGCCTTAGCTTCCCAATCCGGCTTATGAATATGTTTAATTAAGAACTTGGCTAACATGACCATGCATCGCATTGCATGGTGCTTTGACGAGGAAGTGCACAGAGGAAGGGGTGCATGCCGCGATCGTAAGATGTTGTCGCAAGAGGGAGTGTAGGCGAGGGCATGCATCATTAACACATACCATCCTTGCATTAATAAGAGTACTTAGGACCTTATAGTTGTACTGCTTTATCATTATTACTTGACTAAATTGATAACATGTTAACCTTTGCTTCACAGTTCCACTGAGTTGATCACTCACTCCCACATTCTAAGACGGTGTTTTAAACACCAACCAGACTCTGTCTTAGATGCCGATTCTGGCGCGATGTATGAGGCTGTGCCAGAATTTTACGACGAGGAGGAGGAGTTCTCTTTATATACAACTCTCTGGCGGGTCTATGTAGACCTGAAGTTGTGCTGACGGGGCTAAAAGGTTTTGGATAGAGAACATTATACTTTCTGATTTTGTACATTTTTAAATTAAACTTGTAATTATTTAACCTAGTGACATTCATGCTCTGGGGACTTACAACCACTTAAATGTTTTATATACTTATCACGGTCTTTCGCTTGAGTAATTTAACTATCTTTGGAGTATGATATGCTGTTTTGGTATAATCCCACTCATGTTTAATGCACTAATACGGACAACATTTAATCATCATTATCTATGTTGCATAAGTGATGCGTTAGAGCTCGGGTGTTGATCTCATGCTCGACCCTCGATTTTCAGGGTGTTACATGCATCATCGGGGCTATAGGGTTATGGATTAACAGACATTACACTTTATTATTTTGTAATTTTGGGAACTATACATGTAATTTATTTAACCTGGCAATATGTTGATACTCTGGGGATTTACCACTTATATGCTCTATATACTTATCACAGTCTTCCGCTTGCTTAATTTAATTGTCCCTAGAGTATGATATGCTGATTTAGTGTAATCCCATTCATGTTTAATGCACTAATATGGACAACATTTAATCATCATTATCTATGTTGCATAAGTGATGTGTTGGAGCTCGGGAGTTGGGCATCTACTCGACCCTCGATTTTTAGGGCGTTACAAACTTCCTCGCTAAAGCACATGCAATACAGTGCATGGTCGTGTTAGTCGACTACTTAATTAAGTTTATTCATAAAGCAGGTTTAGGAAGCTAAGGTACCTCCCTTTATATCATTAACCCAAACGAAGATCCATCTTGGGTCGACAATCAAAGTTAACCACATATGATAGGCAAGTTGTAGGGCATCACTCCTAATGAAAAGTAGTGGATAAGAAAATTCAAAAGTTTATACTCACGGTCACTACGGGAAGGCTCTTCACCTCAGTGTAGGCCGATAGCTCGAACACGGTGTCTCATACCACCATACCCGGCTCACGAGTTTGGGTTGCTCACTGGTCACTACGGGGAGGCTCATCACCCTAGTGTAGGCTGATAGCTCAACCACGGTGTCCCATAACACCATGCTCGGCTCATGAGTCTTAGTGGATCGTGGTACCATGATTGAAACAGGTCTTTATATTGGTAAGTGGTACCTTAGATTCAAGCAGTAGTGTCCATACATGGTAAACACACAACGGGCCAATCAGTTTGCTTGGTAAGTTCGATTGGTATGAGTACACGTTGACTTAATCGACATGGAGCGCATAAGCACCCCTTTTGGCCTAACCATTGTCAACAATTAGTGTACGACACGGATTCGTCGAGTTACCCAATGTGCTAAGACTAATTCAGACACCTGTACAAGGATTGTTACCGATCGCCTAGGCCACATTGTAGCCCCAATCTTACTCAGATGTAATAAATAGACACATGTGATAATCATATCAGCACTTAACAAATAACCCAACTAAAACTCTCATTTGAACATTTCATCAAACACATTGAACATGTCGCCAAGCACTTGCATTTTATCCATGAATTGCGTAACAACAATTATGATTACATAAAGGAAACTATACATATGATTAAGGAAGTAGAGAATTCTATCTTAATACACTTAATAAATACAAATCATCAACATTTTCTCATTTAGACATTTTATCAAACACTTAGGTTACACTTCACCAAATACATAGACTAGGTTAATTACACCATGTGTTTTAGCAAATCCTCATACAAAGAGGTCAGCATGCATATAATAACGATGAATCCTAGATCAGTAGACATAGTAAACAAAAATCATATTTTCATGTTCATTCAGACATTTTAACAAACACATGAGATGCATATTTTGTTCAACATAGTTCACACATGTATATTATATAAAAGACAGCGTAACTAAGATCATATGGCAACAATCAAGTTAGACATAACTCATTAGTGACATTGAAAGCTTGAAAACCATAACCTAAACGTTTATAGTCTGCACCTTTCATCGGAATACTTGATTCAGACTCGGTTCGAATCCTACGTTCTTGAAAATGGACTGACGGGTACCTAAATCACGCAATCCGTTAGCTAGGTTGACAAACGACTATTCTAAATCTTAACTACAGCATTAGGGTTTGGATTTCTTACCCAAATTGTAACCAAAAGGGATCGGTTAGCTAGTTGGAAAGGCGATATAGAGCGTGTAGTCGTGGGAGAGAAACACTGCAACGATCTCCCAACCTTTCACTTCTCTCCCCACTCTTTTCTCTTCTTTTCTCTCTTCTCTCTCTTAGGGTTTGGAGTAAATTCGTATGTAATGAAAATGGGGTGATTTGAGGGCTTTATATAGGCTCAGAACTGGTGTAAATGGCTTTGGGCCATGGTATACTTAATTTATAACCTAAAGGCGTCTGTTTCGGGCAGACGGGGTTCATTTGGAGGTCCACTACTCAACTACGGAGTAGGGTAAGTTCCTTGACGATGGATCTATGCCAGGATGTGGTTTCAACGTGATTGGATAGGTCGATCGACCGTGAAGGACCTGTATCAGATCAACGGTCATTGTCACTTAATCAGGGCCACGAGTATATGGATATGAGTAGGGAAATTTCCTTGATCCATGGGTGGAGTTCGGTTAGAAACTGATGGTCCAAAATCCTCAATTTCACTTATGAGCGAATGACCCAATTTACTTAAGTTTCAATAAATTTTCTAAAGATATTTGTGTTTCTCATGCACTTTACTCAAGGCTCAAGTTGTGCATTTTTGGATACTATTTGGGCTCGACTCCTGCAATGGTTGTCATGCCCAATAAGGCGGTCATAACCCTATAGTTTCGTGGTCATTGTACTTTTGATATGCGGTTCAAGTCCGATATGGAGTTTCAATGTGGTCCCGAGAGCAACAGGCTTTTGGGATTTTTTCGAGGTTCTCAAGCAGTGTTGAGTTAGCAATTTTGATGGTTTTGGGTCTTGCCATTTGTATAAATAGTGGTTCGAGCTAAATCCACCAACTAATCTATTTTAGTACTTAATTAATTTTTGCCTAAATTTCTACAGGATACGATCCTTAGGGATTTCTGCCTGAGGTAGTACTCGGGCCTTTGTACAAATTTTTCTGACACGTTACAGTTAGCCAATAGTAACCGAGCCATAGGATCTTCTTTGTCATCATATGTCCGTTCATGTGTGTGCTGCATAGTCCTTCGTGGATTTCTGACATGATTCATGCTGCTTTTGTTTCGTCCTTGTAATGGAGAAGGACTTGATTGAAGGATCGCTTGTTGAGGATGCCCCCGGTGATCGGGAACTGGGCCACTAGTCATTGGATAGTGCGACGATTGGTTGACGTCGCTCCTTCTAGGTACTTTTGATGCTCAAGATATTCCTTGATATCTATGTGTCAGGGCTGATCATTCGGAGAGGTTTCGATTTTGTCGATCTGTAGGAAAAACGTGGTTTCTTCCTAGAGTTCGATGGTGAGTTCCCATTCAGCAACTCCTTTTGGGATTTCCAGCATCGAGGCAAGGGTAGCCAGAGTGTCCGCAAATTGGTTCTTGGTTCGGGGCATGTAAGAGAATGTGATCTGTTTCAATTCCTCGGTCAGATTCTCCAGATAGACGTGATACGAGATCAACTTTTCATCCTTGGTCTTTCAGTCACCATTCGTCTGATTGATGATGAGTTGTGAGTCTCCGAAGACTTGTAACTTCTTCACGTTGAGGATTATGGCTTCTCTTGGACCAGCGATGCATGTTTCATACTCAGCCACGTTGTTGGTGCATTGGAATGCTAATCAGCTGGAGATGGGAATTGGGACGTCATCGGGAGAGTAGAGTATGGCTCCTACCCCACTCCCTTTTGAATTTGCCGCTCTGTCAAAGAAGAGTGTTAACTCTCCCACATGTCTTTCTTCTTCTTCCTCGATAAGGAGGATGACCTCGTCAGGGAAGAAGGTCTTTAGTGGTTGATAATCGGGTAGAGAGTGTGCTCTTAAATGGTCGGTCAGTGCTTGCCTCTTAATTGCTTTCTGAGTGACATAGGTGATGTCGAACTCGAAAAGTAGCAGTTGCCATTTTGTGATCCTACCTGTTAATGCCGGTTTCTCGAACAAGTATTTTAACAGGTCTATGCGAGCGAGCATAACTATTAGGTGAGTGATCATGTATTATCGTAACCGTTGTGTTGCCCAGACTAGGGTGAGGCACATTTTCTCTAAGCTAGAGTATTTGGCTTCATAACTTGTGAACCGTCGGCTTAGATAGTGGATCACTTGCTCCTTTCTCCCTGTATTGTTGTGTTAGCCATGGACGTATCCATTGCTTCTACTATGACAGAGATATATAGCAGTAGTGGCCTACCTGGAGTAAGCAGCATGAGCACTGGGGGATTTAGCAGGTACTTCTTGATCTTATCGAAAGTCATTTGACAATCGTCGTTCCATTCCTTTGGCGAATTCTTCCTTAGAAGCTTGAATATGGGCTCACAGATAGGTGTGAGCTGTGCGATGAATCAGCTGATGTACTGGATCCTTTCGAGGAAACCCCAAATCTTTTTTTCGGTACTGGGTGGTGGCATCTCGATGATTGCTTTGGTTTTAGTTTCGTCTACTCGAATGTCATCTTCACCGACAATGAAGCCTAATGGCTTGCCTTTAGTTGTGCCGAAGACACATTTTTGATGGTTGAGGCAGAGCTTGAAATTTTATAGCATGTTGAAGAGCTTCTTGAGGTCTTCAAAATGTCCTTTGATCATGCGAGACTTGACGATCATATCATCCACATAGACTTCTATTTCCTTGTTTATCATGTCGTGGAACAAGGTTGTCATGGCTCGCTGATATGTAGCTCTCGCATTCTTTAGCCCGAAGGGCATACATAACCCGATACCAGAAAGTTTCCCATGGTGTGATGAAAGAAGTCTTCTCATAATCTTCGATGGCCATCTTGATCTGATTGTAGCAGGAGAAATCGTCCATGAAGGAGAATATCTTATGTTTAGAAGTATTATCTACCACTGTATCGTTGTGAGGTAGAGGGAAATCATCTTTAAGGCTTGCTTTGTTGAGGTCCCTAAAGTCGATGCACATCCTAACTTTGCCATCCTTTTTTGGAACTATTACGATATTTGCGAGCCATTTCGAATAGTTGAAGACTACCAGGAATCCTGCATTGTATTACTTGATGACTTTATCATGGACCTTTAGGGCCCAATATAGCTTTATTCTTTAGAGCTTTTGTTTGATAGGCTTCATTTCTGGCTTTGTTGGCAAATGGTGTACCACTAAATCTTCATCGAGCCCTGACAGATCTTCATAAGAGAAGGAAAAGTTGGACAACCTCGGTCTCAAGAATTCTATCATCCTCTGCTTATATTCCAGAGACAGTGATCGACCAATGTGCACCTCTCTAGGGAGTTCCTGTAATCCCAAGTTCACAACTTTAAAATCATCTGCCACAGCATTGGCCTTTATTTCAAACCTTTCAAGAGAATCCTCTAGTCCGAGAGCTATATTATCATTTTCCTCATCCTGGGCTTCATCCAAACCTATGAGCTCGAAGTCCAACTCTAGATCAAAATCGTATGAGTCGACCTCAAACTTTGGTGCTGCATGTGGAGTTTTTGGCAAGTGATTTTTGTAAGCTTTTCTGTTGTTTTGGATTTTTGAAGATTTTCTGATGTTTTGTGATTTTGAGAAATACTTGATGTTTTTGTGATTTTCGGAATATCTATTGTTTTTATTTTTTGAATGTTTTTTAATTTTTTTGTGTCGTCAAAGGATCCCGAATAGGACGGTGTTGCAAACCATGATTGATCCTATCCTGATTCGGGGTACCAACTGCTATTTACATTGGCTTTTTTTTTAAAGCCGGCGTGCGTGGGTGGCTTACCGGCCGATTCGATTGTTAGGGGGATGACTTTTCAACCTGGTTCTTTTCCCCTTTTGATCTTGCCATTCTGCTCTATTTGTACCTGTGGGTCATCCGTCCCGATGACCATGATGTCTGCTGGGCTGGGCTCAGAGTCGTAGTCTGATTCGATCTCTTCGCTCAGAATTTGGAGCTCATCGGGCTACTCGGGTCCCTCTTGCGTTGGGACCCTGACGTTTGTCTAATTAAGGGAAGGCCATTTCCCTTTCTTGGTCCAATGAATGGGCTGCTTTTGCCCCTTATGCTACTGAGTTGTTCGCGGGGGTGTTTCCCCTTGACTATTGGTGGGGATGGGTGCCTCCCCACTTTTGTCTAAGTGACTTGCAACGGGCTCTCCTAGTCCTGGGCCCTCTATGGGTGGCCCTGCCTCTGTGTCCCTAGCTTTTTATGATGGGTCCGAGGGTTTTGCCCCTGGCGTTGGGTGTGCTTTTGATGCCCTGAGGATCTTATCCCATCGTATTGGCAGCTAAATGGATTCCTGGCTGGAATGTTCTATTAGTTTGAGTCACTGGAGGTGATCCTCAAGAGAGATCATCGTGTCACCATAGATTGTTCCGGCTTTAGCAAACTTAATGGGTGTACACTTGAATGGTTGCCTCTTTTTCAACCTTACGGCTTGATCCTCCGGTGTCGGTTGATACCCCAGTCCCTGTCTTTGCATGTTGGCATGAGCTCGCTTCACTACTATACCTTTCTCATAGAACTCAGTACAGTAGTTTAGGATTAGCCGTTCAATTGGGGGGATAACATATTTGACTACAAGTGGGTAAGGATTGATGATGGAGTTCACAATTTCGAACTTGAAACTAGGTAATGATATGTCGCTCCCCGTGTGCTGGACGTCAATCACTGAAATGTCAGTTTCTGAGGTATTGACCGCCATTGGTAGAATGATTTCTGGTTCGACCAGCACTAAGATGATCCGATTTCCCGAAGGGAACTTAACCCTTTGATGGCTCTAACAGCTTGGAGCCATGGCCGTCCCAATAGCAAGTTAAATGAGGTAGGAATGTCAATGATTTGAAATGTGATAAGAGCATGTCTGGCCCAATTTGTAACTCAATGTCTATTTCTGCCTCTACTTGCCTCCGATAGTTATCGAAGGTTTTGACGCTCATGGTACTGGGCCTGAAAGAAGACGGTTCTATTCCCAAACGTTTAGTAATCCTCAAAAGGCAAACATTAAGGTTTAATCCATTGTCAATGAGTATAAGTGGGACTTTAAAATTCTTGTAATGGACAGCTATGTTTAGTGAGCGCCCTGTTTGCGACCTTCGGGTGACAACTCATCATCAGAGAAAGTAATAGCTCGCGGTGAGAGGAGTTGCCCGATCATGCTTATCACCATTTTAGGAGGTACGTCAGGAGAGATGTGTGCATCGTTCAGGGTTTTTGCAAAGATTTCTTGATGCGATCTTGACATGCACAAGATTTCCCAGATGGAAAATTTGTGCGGGAATGGATTTGAGCTGAGCCGTTATGTCGTAAGTAGCATCAGCTTTGTGGGTTGTTCTTAACAAGTTTTCATGGGTTTCTTTTGGGTTCTGATTATCTCTCATGAAATACCTACCATTGTTGCCCACTTCGGCACACTCTGGATAGTGCTATGGGACTGCCTTTGTGTTATATGAGGGAACCGTCCTCCCTTCCAGATATATCATTGGCTCTTGAGACTGAGTGGTTGTTACCAGAACTGTTTGTGGTGGACTTGATGATTTCTCTTAGAGTATGACCAAATCTTGGTGGTATTTGACAATGGGATTTTCTTTTTCCTTTGGATGCATACTTTGTGAAGGAGGGATCCTTTGGGCATGTACTAATTGGTGAGGCATTAGGAAACTTGAGGATTGGACCGAGGGTGCCCCTTGCAAGGTTAGCGGGGCTAGATCGGGGAGGTGTATTAGAAGAACAAGGGGTTCAGAATTCGACCTATTTGGATATGTCGGGGATGGGGCTAGACATGCCCCTTGGAGAGAGAGAGAGGCTGAGATTGTGACCTGATGGGTGTTGTTGATGCCCTTTGGAAGATGGGAGGCTGTGCTGTTGGTGCCGCTTCAAGGATGAGGAGTGGTGCTGTTAGTGCTGCTTCAAGGATGAGAGGTGGTACTGTTGGTGCTGCTTCAAGGAATACTTGTGGCCCAGGCGGAGGCTCATGTCGGTATCCCCATGTCCGATTTATTGTATTGGGCATGATTGCCTGTATGGAGTGATGTGGGGAGGAGTATGTGAGACGCTCTTTCTCAATGCTGTTGACAGTAGATGAGCCAGATGTGTTGGGTCCTACTTGATGCGATGGAAAGGGGTTTTGAAGAATGTTGGCTTGAGTGGTACTATGAGCCTGCAGGATGATTGCAATCTTCTGGCTCTCGATTAAATGTTGGAACGCATGTTTCAAGGTGAAACAATGGTCTGTTAGATGACCAGGAGCCTAATGATTCGCATAATATTAGTTTTCATTGTATCCCAGTGGCAGGGGATTTGACGGAAGTTGTGGCTGGAGTGGTGTCAGGAGTTTCCTTTACATTAATATTGTCAGGACCTGACTGTACATTTGTGTGAGCAGGGTGAACTTCTTGCCAAACATGGCCTGCCTATATAGATTTTGCACATTTCCCTTAAGCTGTTGTTGTTGTTGTTAGGGTGGCTGTGCCTGATATCCCTGTTGGGCTTTCTGTGGTTGGTACTGCCTATTCGGTTGTGGCTGGTACTGTCTGTCTTGCTGTGGCTGGTACTGTCTGTGTTGCTATGCCTTGAGTGTTGGTGACGATATTGTTAACCTCTGTAGTGTATTGCATGGGAGCAGTGCCATTTCCATTCCTATATTTGATAGGTTTTCCATTGACTTTGTTTCTTTTGATTGAGGGGGCTTGATGCCGCCATGGGGAAATGGTTTCGACTCTAATCCCGGCTTCCACCTGTTCTCCAGCTCGAATGAGCTGGGAGAAGTTCACATATGGGTATGAGATTAGATATCATGAAATGTTTGGGCTTACCGAATGGACAACCATGGATATCTGCTCTTCATTGTCGATGGGGTTTCTCATTTGGGCCGCCATGATACGTCATCGTCCCACGTATGCTGACAATGATTCGTCACTTTTTTGTCTCAAAGCAGCCAAATCTGCCCTTCTCGGAGCCATGTTTAGATTGTAGGAAAATCGGTCAATGAATGCTTGAGAGAGCCTCTCCCAGGTCATAATCTGATGGCTATCCAGCAATGTGTACCAATCCAAAGCATCACCCTTAAGAGATTTCTGAAAGAGCCGTATCAAAGCTTCATCGTTTCCTGATATCGCATTGAGTTCCCCACAAAATGCTTTCAGATGTGCTGTGGGGCACCCATTACCATCATATCTTTTGAATTTGGGTACCTCAAAGTTTGGGGGTACCCAAGCATCTGGAAAGGGACACAGATCCTTGAACTTGGTGGACGGATGATCCACTCCTTGTTACCTTTGTAACTAATTTTGCACCATCTGCAGTTGTTCCCACAGCTCTTCGATCTCTGACTTGTTGTGTTGTGGATATCTTACCCCTTGTTGTAGGGCTTGCGCTACTTCTTTCTCATAAGGGTCGACCTCTTCGACCCTTTAGTTTCTTGGAATGTGGGGTTGTTGGAAAGAAGATGGACTCCCGGTGGCGGGAGGTAACTGGAATTGAATGCCACTCCCTTTCGGAGGAGGGTGGGATGTTTGGAAATGGCTCCCACTTGGGGTATTTGCCAATTCCAGCATATTGTACCCGTTAGGGGGAGTGAGTTGAACTTGAAATTGACCCCCTTCATGGGCATCCACCAGTTCTTATCTGTGATTCCCGTTAGGGGAAACCTGTGTTGTAACTTGATTGACGAGATGTGTTGAGTAGTGATGTGTGGGAGGATTGCTCCCGTTTGTTGGTTGCTGTTGTGGCTCTGCTAACTCCTCTGGAAGAGGGAGAACAGGATTAGTTGGAGGAATGAGGGAGAAAGTGAAAGGAGTTTGTGGGATTGAGCTATTTTGGATACTAGGCTGTGTTGTCTGTGTGTTTGATATGGCGCTTAGTATTAAACGAAGTAGTAACTCTTGCAATGCCTTGAAGTTTTGAGACATTTCATTTAAGGCTGTTGTGACTGGAAAATCTGTTGGAGCTGTCAGTGCCAGTGCTGGTGTTGATATAGGTGTTGGTTCTGATGTTGATGCTTTAGGAGCTGGCGAAAATGCCGGCTCTTCTTCATGGGTAACCAAGGCTGCTCGGGATCGAGTAGTTATAACTCGGATTGATGCCTAAGCAAGTGTAAGACCCGTATCCTAGTTCGTACCATTCTATTAGCTTCCGCTGTCCTTCCGGTCAAATTCTGGCAACCTTCGCACTGTAACCGACGTTTGCACGTGATCATAAACTAGGTCCCGCACACCGACGTCGGCTCGATCCAAAACTTGTATCTTAACAACCGCGTCGTCGCTGCGGTTCCAACGCCGCGACTCACGCACCGACCCGATACCCAGGCTAGAAGATGTCGGTCTGCGTTTATTCCGAAGAAACGCCGTGCTTTGCAAATCTCGAGGGAATCTCTATAATAAGTCCCATCAATCAACCATAAATACATCCCTTATCCAAGTACAACCACCCCACTCCTCCTTTTCCCACAAGTCAAATCTCTCTCTCCCTCACCATTCCTTCTTTAAAAAAATTTCAAACTAAACCATCCCTCTTTTACCCAATTTTCAAACGAACCCATACCTCATTAATTACACCCACCACTCCATCCATCACTCTTAATATCCGCTTTCTCTCATTTACTCAAACAATCTCCCAAGCAACCCAAACTCTCACACGTCCAAGCTTCCCTCTCCCTCCCAAGTATGGTCCACCTTCTCATCTTCCATCTACACCTTCTCATCTTCCATCTCAACCATCCAAACCCCATCAACCTCCATCAAAATTGAAGGCAAGGAGCTTAGGAGCCTAAGGGAGCAAGGAGAAGGCCTAAAGGTGGGTGATCCACCGTTAATTTCAAAATTTAGGGTCCACTTGTTGAGGGACCCACTTGATGTATGTGTTGTATCAATGGAGGGCCCATAGTGGCGGGGTCCCTCCTCTCCATCAACGTCTCTCTTGTCTCTCTCTCTCTCTCTCTCTTTCCATTGTGATGGTGTGGATCCCACCAAAATGTGTTATATCTACTCCGTCCACCAACATCAAACGGTATGACCCACCCTATTGCAGGTGATGATCCACACCATCCATTGTTTAGATGGACCCAATACACCATTACTTCTATATATTATATATAATATATATGATATATAATATATATATTATATATATGTATATACATGCAGGTGGGCCACGTGTATGTGGGACCCACCATGATGCTGTAGCCGTCCAACGTCTCTGGACGCTGGGCAGAGGTGGCTAACGCGGATTGTGTGTACTTACAAGGTGTGTACTTTCAAGCTAACAAAGAAAGAAGGGGCTTTTTGGGTGGGCTACTTAGGTAGGCCCCACCTTAATGTATACATTTAATCCAAGCCGTCCATCCTCTTCCTCAGATCATTTTAGGCGTTGAGCCGAAAAATGAGACTGATCTGGTTTCCTGGCGGGCCATGGTATAGGAAACAGTATTCCTACCATTGATATAGTCCCTGATGCTCCTGTACATAAAAAACCACCCAATATTGGACTCGATGAGATTGTATCGAGCCATAGGGACTAATGGCTGGGTTGGATTTGTCTGAGGTGGGTCCCACCTACCAAAAACCTTAGATTTTCGTGTTTCAAAAAAAAACAAAAAACAAAACAGCAGCAGCGCTGCTGTCAGAAGAAGCAGGCGCTGCCTGCGGCGCACGGGCGGACGGATGAGCTGGGGCTAACGGCCCCAACTGTGGGCCCCACCTTGATGCATTTGGACCATCAACACCATGCATTGATGGGTCCCCACGGACCAGGTGGTCACCCTAAAAATACGCCGTATATGGAACTCAGGTGGGCCACACCATCTAAAATCATGTGAAGACATGCCAAAAACATATAAAAACACTTGGTGGGGCCTACCTGAAATTTGGATGCGGCTGAAACTTGGTTGATCGCTTAGCCAAGTGGGACACACATAATGGGTGGGCTGGATTTGCGAACCACACTACAGTGGACCCCTGACCGTGACCTTATGAACGGTTTAGGTGGCAAACAAACATTCCAGTGGACCCCTTGGTCCACGTGACCCTATCAGCAGTCTGGATGCAAATAAACATTATGGTGGGCCCTGGTCCACTTGACTTCATGAATAGATTGGAGGAAAATAAATATTACAGTGGGCCCTACCTCCCTGGTCCACGTGACCTTACCAACAGGTCAGATGATAAATAAATATTATAGTAGGCCCTACGCCCATGTGATCCTATGAACAGTTTTGTTGGAAAACAAACATTACAGTGGCCCTAGGGTCTGTGTGACCTTATCCACATATTGGATGGAAAATAAACATTTATGGTGGGCCCACACGGGACCCACTAATGTATGTTTTGTATCCACACTGTTCATTTATTTTGTGGGGTCCACCCTATTTATGTGCCCCAAATATGGGCCACCTTAGGCAAGTCCACCGTGATGAGTGTGTCGGACCCTCTGTCCTTCTAATTTTTCCAATCTTGGGCTGCCATATGTGGCCCATGTGACTAGGCCTATTTTGATGTATTTATGGGCCGTCCATTGAGGCTCACTTTGATTTGTATAAGGCTATTAGTTGAGGCCCATCTTAATGTATTCATGGTCGCCCACTAAGGCCCACTTTGATATATATGAGACCATGGTTTGAGGCCCATTTGATGTATTGAAGGCCCATGGGTCAAGGCCTAATGGGTTATACATGAGGTTTATTACAACGTGATTCTATCATGGTTCATGTGTTGACTATTGTAGTGGGCTACGCCTTGGGAGCAATGATGGTTTGACGTCCACATTGAATGGATAATGTTGGTTAAATGTCCGCATTATAACTCTCCCTAAGGCCCACTGATAGGCTCATACTTGTAGTAAGTAGGCCGTCTAGGCCCATCTCCATTATACACAGAGCCCACCTCTTTATACATGTTTAATATAGATCCATGATTCATGATCATATGCATCATATGTATGTCTGATATGAGGAGTGACCGATCATAGCATATGCCTTCGGGCGGATTGTTTATGGACTCCTTGATAGGCGGAGTTGCCCTATATAAGTGCATGGTACACGCAGGACTGTTTCATGACTGGTAGTGTGACTCATGCACTTGCATTTGTGTGATTGTAGTTACTGTATGCCCTACTGACATCAGGGCCATAGCCTCCACAGAAACATCATGGATGACAGGATTGGATACCGAAAATATTTGATTCTAGCATACGGGTGCCATAGATGTCCCTGGGTGAAAATCCTTGAACCCGATGGTACCAGAGGATGACTCCAACATCGAGACCGAGTAGATACACGAGCGCGCGAGGGCCGTATACCAGTAGGCCGCGTCTCCCACTGTGTCGTGGTCGGTTGGAAAGGGGTGTGACCTTATCCGCCTGAGTGAGGGGGCAATTTCTAGGTTGAGTTTGATCAGCTTGAGGAATCGGTCTGCTATCGATGAGCCGGGCCCGATATTGGCAGGCAGATAGTGAGGTCTCTTCCACCCTCCCAGTTGTGCGTCCGAATAGGGGCGGCAAGCTGGCGTAGAGTGTACTTAACCCCGACAATTATCTAGACTGAGAGCCGCACTGATTTGATGCTCTAGTGTAATGACCCTGAAAATTTTGTGCCAAGACCCGAGTACTACCTCTATTTTTCCTTAGTAGCTTTTTGGGATAATTAGCGCTATACTCGATTGCTTGTGAAATTTGCATCAATCACTTTAAATTGGATCTGCATGACTCAAAACCTGTAGATTAGTTAGCGCTAGGATACTCTGAAATCTGGGATTCATCGCTAAATCCAGTTGCTCTTAGGAATTTTTAGAAGTTCTGGATCGGACCTGGACCGCGCGTCGAAAGTCCGATAGCGATGATCTTAGGCTGTTGCGGTCACCATGTTGGACTTGGCTATCACCTCAAAAATCAAGTCCAGATGATGTTCTGGGTCGATTTGATTGAGTCCGGAGTGAAGAGTGTGAGAATGGTTGGAAATTTAATGAGATTTTATGAAATCTGAGTCGTGTCGCTTGCGCGACGATTTTAAGCTATCTGACCGTTGGATTCTGACCCAATTTCACCCTCTGATTAGGGAAGGTGGCCCATGCATGTTCTTGTGCTTGTGGACCTGATCGAGATTTGGTGACCGTTGAATTGAGTGTGGTCCGCCACGGCTGATCTGAAGATCCGATCGGTACGAAAACTCAGCTTGACCTAGATCCATGGTCAGTGAGCTTAAGTTCGACCTTTCGTAGTAATAGGCCCACCGAAAGTGATTCGTTGGATCGTGAGAGGCCGATTTTGGTTATACCCTAAGTATACCTTGGCCCTGGGGTTATTTTCATCAATGTTAGGCCTGGATACAGACCTTAAAACCCTAGCTCTCTTTTCCATACGAATTTTCTAACCCTAGTTAAGAAAGAGAGAGGAAAAGAGAGAGAAAGTGAGAGAGAAGTTGGTGAATCATCTTAGATTCTTTCCTGTTCTTCTTCATCCTTAAACCTTCACTTTTGAATCGTTGTTCCGGCGATTCTGAGTTCATCTTTGGGTAAGTTAACCTAACCCTAATCTTTTTAGAGCTTAGAATAGTCTTTGTGTGTTGTAGCTCATTTCTATTCTTACCTTAGGTTATCCTGTCGCCGTTGACGAAGACATATCGTCCGAATCAGCTCGGTGTTCTATTTCTGGTTTAAGGTGCGGACGTTAATCGTATAAGTTATGGTTTTCAAGGCTTTCAATGCCAGTGAATGGTTTATTCTTGCTATGGATGAGATTTCACATGCCAAATGTTATGTTTATTTTGTGTTCCTGATATGCATGTGTTATTTTGAGATTTGTGTATTCTATGTGTATGTATAAAGTACCGTATGCGTATAAAATATGAACATGGGATTGCCATGATTATTTGTCGTGTACTTATGCTAATTGTATGTGCGGCAACTCCTTGGTAAAAGGAATTGTCCAAATGTGTGTATTTCAACATACGTCATGTATGTTGTATTATGTATTCTAAGTGTTTGTAGAAATGCCTGAATGATCTAAAGTGTAATATATTATGCTATTAGTGGGCGTTGAGAAGCGATTCTCAACTCTCCCACTAATGTGTATGATTTCTTTCTTGCTAGTCATATTCCTTGTTGTTTAATTTCAAGTCTTGCTTATGCTTAAATCCATGTTAAGTTGATATTCTTCAAATGCTTACGTACCACATGAATTGAGTTGTTGTTCCATTACTATTCTAAATTGTAGATATGAATATCTGTTGTAGTGGAGTGTGTGTGGGACTATGAATTAGTCCAGGAAATCGGTAATTGGCCTTGAGATCGTGGCTGAGGTTGCTTTCGCCACGAAGGACGTGATTAGACGAACCCGAGTCGTATTAGAGTTATCGGCCGTGGTTTGGCCACGCGGAGTGTTTGTGTACTCTATGTCGCTTAACCCAACGTGCGCTCATGCTAGTCGAGTTCGTCAAGTAACCCGATTGTCCGATGTATGTTCACCATGTATGGATGCTACTGTTTGAATCTAGGGTACCGAACTTACCAATGAAATCCTATTAACCATGGTACCTTGATCCGCTAAGACTCATGAGCCAGACATGGTGGTATGGGACACCGTGGTCGAGCTGTCGGCCTACGCTGGGGTGACAAGCCTCCCCGTAGTGACCAGTGAGCAACCAAACTCATGAGCTGATTATGGTGGTATGAGACACTATATTCGTGCTGTCGGCCTACATTGATTGGTGACGAGCCCTTTGTAGTGACCTCGAGCATGCCTGGATACTGCATTGAGGTGACGAGCCTTATTGTGGTAACAAAGGTATGATAGGCGTGTATTGATTGGTGACGAGCCCTTTGCAACGACCTACAACCATATGATCATATGAGATGTCTAGGACTGACGACCCTAAAATGGATCACTGTTTGGATGGTAATATGAGGAAGGTATCTTAACTTCCCAATCTTTCTGTATGAAAAGGACTAATAACAACTTGGTAATCATGTTCATGCACTGCATTTGCATGTGCTTTGTAGACGTGGCGCACTTTGAGGCGATGTCATGCGTAACGTAAGATGAAGATGCTGAGGGTGTACGCGCGAGGGCACGCATCATTCCGCATACATCCTTGCATTAACAAGAGTACTTAGGACATGTTTAATTATTCTACTTTATCATTACTGCTTGATTGAACTGATAACATGCTAACCTTTGCTTTATTATTCCACTAAGTTGATCACTCACTCCCACGTTCTGGGGCGGTGTTAAACACCCACCAAACTCTGTCTTAGCTGCAGATGTTGATGAGACCTCTGAGGCAGAGCGAGAGATCGAGGATGATGAGGCTGCTTTCTCTTTCATGCAGTTTTCAGATGGGTTCTAGTGAGCCTTGTTCTGATGCGCGGGATGCTGGGATTTCTTTTAGGAAATAAATGATGTAATTTGATACTTGTAATTTTGATAGCAACACTTACATTACGACCTGGTATGTGTATGTATTTCAAGGATTCGTACATGTACACACATATATTTCTTTATGTCTTCCGCTTGCTTTCTTCACTTATCCCTGAATTATATCTGCACTTTGGCTTAATTTATCCATGTTTTATGCACTAATACAGACAACATACATCCATCATTAAATATGTTGCATAAGTGATGTTTTGAAAATCGGGAGCTGAGTTATGCTCGACCCCTGAATTTCAGGGCGTTACATCTAGTGAGGAGCTGCACTGATATATGATGAGGATTGACATGCTTGAGTTGCATCTCGCATCGCATGGCCATGTTATGGCTGATAGCATTCATATCTTGCACCGTATAGCCTTGGTACGGCTGATTACATTCATGTATTCATCACCATGATTCCGCATTACTCTAACCTTGCATTCTGAGCATGCTTATATTGCGCACACACTTACATCGCCCTCTAAGCTTTCTATAAGCTTATGCATGATTGATGCGTGCAGGTGACGCCAAGACGCAGCCGTAGCATAGTAGCAGGAGCGTGCAGACGAGCTTTTAGAGTTTCTATCTTTTGCATTATTTTGTATTTCCCTTTCTTACACATTGTACTCAAATTTTTTTGATCATAGTGGATTTTGTGATGGTGTTCTTGTGGTTATTGTTAGTGGGTTATGCTTATGGTTATGCTCATTATGAATCAAACTGATGATTATAAATCCTCCTTATAGTATCCCAGGATCGGAACCTGGTAAATGGGTGCTGGGAGCTGAGAATGGGGTTCTACGGAGGTTGTCGAGGCCGGATTTGACGATCGGGAATTTTGTGAGCCTGGTTTCCTAGTTCGGGGCGTGACAGCAAGTGTAAACCAAAGACTGATTTTTTTTATGAATTCAGTGATGATGTCCCTTGAGATTAAAGTGCCACACACTTTTGAGTTAGGTCTCGGCTAGTGGAGGCTAGCAAAAAGTCTCCAGTGGAGTCGCCATTCTGTGAACGTTGGAAATCGGTGCCCACGTTGATTTATATGTTATGTTTTGGTGGTGAGGGTGATTAGGCTGATTCGTAGATGTTGGAGTCGCCACTAGCCAATAAATCTCAGAATCCTGCGGTTGGTTAGAACCTGCGAAATATGTAAGGTTTAGTGAAATCTGAAGATTCTCCTACCGTAGCTTGACTCCTGGTCTACGATCTAGGATTCCGAGTAAGGGACCTCAGTTATAAAGAGGGAAGGTGTTAGGCACCCTCTCTGCCCCTATAAAAGTACAATCTCTACTTGGTATGGAAAAATAATCTCAAGGGATGATGGATGTTGTGGTCGAGATGGGACTAGGCATACACGCGGATTTCTGATGTGGCAAGATCCGAGATTTTAACAAGCCACAGAGCATACGTCCAACGGTGTGTTTAGAAGACAGATGTAATGATGCTTATGCAAAGAGATAAGAAAAGTGGACTAGACTACTAGGAGTTTTTGATGTGAGAGGATTGATGCAAGGCAAGTCACAGAGCATACGTTCACTAGCAATCTAGAGGAGCAGGGGGGTTGAGAAGGAAATAAATGTCATGATGAATGCTTGAATATGAGATGAATGGATCTTTGGCTTGAACTTGAGTATACTAAAACATGGACTGAACCATGACCAATCCGGGCTAGACTTGAGATTGAGAAGGTTAGAAGGAGGCTAAGAGATGGCTAGAAAAATCTAATCTTGGAGGCTTGGGAGCTCTCTCTCATCCTCACTCTCACTCTCTTCTTCTCTCTCCTTCTCTCTCTCTCTCTCACTTTGAAAGTGGGACTTGTTGTTGTGAAAATGTGAAGAGGAGAGGCCTATTTATAGCCTTCTCCAATGGTAATATGGTAATTGTGGGGTTTAGGAGGGGTAAAAGCTGATGTGACAAGTTATGAGTGGTTGAGGAGAGAGAGACACCACGTGGCGCACTCTCATTGGCTCTTGAGGTTGGTAAAATAGTAAATAAGGTTGGATGAGGGTTAATTCTGAAAGAAAGTTGACTTTTGGACGTTGGGCCAGCTGTTGCTCGGAGAACACACGTGCCTCGTGAGCGGAGGTTATTGGAGTACCACCGGCGATAGTCAAACTACCGCCTGGGTCGGGCTCAGGCTGGGCTCGAGCATGTGATCCTCGTTTGGTGCACTGGTTCATCTAATAATCTTCTTTCGGGCTGTTGGGTTCGAATAGGTGGGTTTTCATATTAATCTGGCTCTAATGGGTTTTAAGTTAGGTTGTGGGGTTTTGGGCTTTAGGTTTGGATTAGGGTTCGGGGTTTGGGTTATCGATCATGGTCCGGATTGTCCTTGCCTTTTCAAGATGTTAGCCTGGGTAGGGTGTCTATAGATGGGATGGAAAACAAACGTTATGGTGGGCCCTATGATTTGTTTAACGGTGAAATCATTATCTCCACTACTTTTGTGTGGTGCAGTCCAGATACTCTTTGGATGTTATTCATTTTTGATAATGTTCTCAAATGATCTCTATAAATAGATTAACGGTGTAGATATAATAATTACATCACTTTGGGACCCATGTAACTTTGATCTCCTTTGAACCGTTTATACAACTCACTCGAGGATATAAAAGCACTTGCTGGGGCCCACCTGAAATTTGGATGCGTCAGAAACTCGGTTTAACCCCCTTAACCAAGTGGGACACACTTATTGGATGGGCTAGATTTGTGAACCACGGCTTGGTGGGCCCAAGTAATGATTGTGAATGTTTTAATAGAGGGTAAACTCCTCAACTGTGTGCATGGTGTGGCCCACACAAGCCACAAATTGACTTGATTTTAAGTCCCAGGCCCCACCATGATGTGTGTATTATACCCACTCTGTTCAGCTATTATTTTTCTAGGGTTGTGGGCCCCATTGCATTGAATGGCTCATCATGATATGTGTATTATATACACACTGATCATCCATTTTCGGGCCATGGGCTGCCCCATGAGGTCCACTATGATGTGTTTTATCCAGGTCATTCAGTTATTGGACGCCCATTTGGACCAGGGCACCGGTGGGCTGGCCTCCCACTAGCTGGCCCATCCGATGTATGTATTATATCTCCACTGTCCATCTGGTGGAGCCCATCTTGTAGGCCCACTTGCTGTGTTGTGCGAGGCCCATCGTGACATATGAGGCCTATGTATGAGGCCCATTATGTGTATGGGGCCCATTGTATTTATGAGGTGCCCATTATGATATATTTGAGGCCCATGTGATGCGGCCCATTGTGATGTATATAAGGCCCAATGTGATGCATGTAAGGCCCATGAGTGAGGTCTAATGTGATGTATGTGAGGCCCTTGTATGAGGCCCAATGTGATGCATGTGAGGCCCATGAGTGAGGTCTAATGTGATGTATGTGAGGCCCTTGTGTGAGGCCATGGGCCCACTATATGTTGCACTCTATATGGGCCACTTCTTGGGAGCAATGTTGGTTAAATGTCCATATTGATGGGCAATGATGGTTAAATGTCTACATTGTGACCTTCCCTTAGACCTTTGTAGGCCCATTCTCATCCTTCTCTAAGTGGGTTGACCCTAATTATTGGGCTCCATTGATAATTACATGATCAATCTATTCTTAATAGGCTAACCCAAAAAGTTGGCCCCTCCATTGGTTACTAGTAGGGTTGTTTTTAATCTTGGAGTCCATCTAAGACTTATTTGGGCCCCTAGGGCATCTAGCGGGCCATATGATAGTATGGTGGAGGAAGCCCGTTCCGGATCCTTAGGATTATATGTAGGCCACCTAGGCCCAACCTTGATATGAGGAGAGTTCATCATCACTGTAGATGGGAGGATCCATGTTATCAGATTTTGTAGATCTGCAGTTGAGGATTGACCCTCATGTTATAGATATGCTGTCCTTCTATGGACGCCACCATATATAGGCCGATTATCGATTACGACTATAATTGGTATATACATGAGTATGTGTTAACATAACATTATGATTGTATGAGGCCCATTATGACTATGTGAGGCCCATCACGATTGTATGTGGCCCATTGTGTGATTATATGAGGCCCATTGTGATTGTGTGAAGCCCCTTGTATGTGTGAGGCCCAATTGTGATGTGTGAGACCCATCATGTGTATGTGATTCTGTGCATGCCACTCGTTCATTATTACGGGCCATGGGCCACCTTATACAGGCCCACTATGATGTATGTGATTATAATCATGCTTAGTATACTTCATGATACATGCCCATATGCATCATTCACATGCTTGTTATGAGGAGTGATTGAACATAGCATGTGATATTGGGCTGATTGTTTATGGGACTCCCCGAGAGACGAAGTTGCCCCACATGAGCACGCGGTACACGCAGGTTTGATGCCTGACTGGATGGTATGGCTCATGCGTCTTGCATTTTATGATATGATCATTGGTGCCCTAGAGACATCAGGGCTGCGGCCTCCACAGGCATAATGTGAATGGCTAGACGGGACACTGAAAATATTTGGTTTGAGCATATGGGCACTTTAGATGTCTGTGGGTGAAAGTTCCTAAACTCCTGTGGCCAGGGGATGCTCCAACGTCTAGACTGAGTGGAAGACATGAGCACCGAGTGCCGAATACTAGGAAGCCACGCTTCCCATTGTGTCATGGTCGGTTGAGAGGGGATGTGGCCTTATTTGTCCGAGTGAAGGGGCTGTAAGCTAGGCTGAGTTTGACCAGCTCACAAATGGGTCCGCTATTGACGAGTCGAGCTACATTGGCAGGCAAGTAGTGAGGTCTTTTCCACTCGCTGGGCTATGTGGCCGGCAGGGGCGGTAGCCAACTTGGAGTGTACTAGATCCCGATGATGATCCTAGAGATGTACGATACTGATATGTGGACTTACTGAGCAGCAGTTGCATACTCAACATTTGATTGATTCATTCATTAACTATCCACTCGGGCTGGTAGTGCACAACTAATTGTAGTGTACCTTCGCAATGACAATGATTTTGGTTGGGGTGCGCATCTAACCTGAGATCAGGAGTTTACCACATTGAGTCTGGCTATCCAAATTTAGGTATGGGACTGGTTTGGATAGAAGTCCCTTGTAATGGACCCCATAGCCTGTGATACCATGTACTATCATCCCGACTTCACACTCCAGCTTGGTCATTTCATTCGCATGATTTATTGTATTGCATCCTCAGCACATAGCAGTTGGTTTCCTATGCTTCTGGATGAGGTTGACGGTATTCGTTGACTCGTTAGGATTTACATATTGCATTGCGTCTTCAATATGTGATATTTGGCTTACTATGTCTTCGCATTGCATAACTAATTTATATTGCTTCCTCAGTATATGATATTAGCTCATTATGTTTTTGCATTGCATAGCCTGGATAAAGTTGATGGTATTTATGGACTTACCAGTATGTTTTTGCATTGCTCTGATATTACATACTTAACACTTACCTTGCGCACACACTTTCACCACCCTCTAAGTTTTCTATAAGCTTATGCACGATAGATGCGTGCAGGTGGCATTAGGTCGCAGCAAAGTTGAGCATTGGAGTGTGCAGCTGTCTTCTAGAGCTTCACTTTTTGATATATGTATTTTCCCTTTCAGCACTATATTCAACTATTTATATTAGTGGATATGTGATGATGATTTTTGCCTTCGTGATTTGGGGTTATGCTTCTTACGAGATAAATGTACGTTGGAAAATCCTCCTTGTAAGATCCAAGGATTAGAATCTGGCGTATGGTCGCCAGGAGTCGAGAATGGGGTACTACGGAGGCTGTCAGCATCGGATTTGACGATCGGGAATTCCGTGAGCCCGATTTCTGAGTTTGAGGCATGACAGAAGGTACTTCAGCGCCACATGATTGGTGTAAATGATGATCTTGGATCTAATCATAGGACCTAAATTTGTCTAAAGCGAACACTACGGCTAAGAGTTCCTTCTCTGTAGTGAAGTAGTTCACTTGGGCCGAATTTAGAGTTTTACTTGCATAGTGAATCATATAGGGCTTCTTTTATTTTATATGGCCTAACATCACCCTAATAGCATAGTCAGACGCATCGCACATAATCTCAAAAGGTATGATCTAGTCGGGTGGCTACATGATAGGTGTGGTAGTCAACATAGCCTTGAGCTTGGTGAAAGCTTCTTAGCATTGCTCAGTCCACTCGTATGGTATATCCTTTTGAAGGAGATTACATAAAGGATGAGAGAGATGGTAAAGTCTTTTATCATCGAGCATATACTCTCGATAGCATCGAGTGGCCACTCGATGACACGAACTCAAATGTCAAACGCTTTTGAAACCTTTTGCCAGCTGGTCGAGGAAATTAAATGTGCATCGATATCATCAGATTTCAAACTCTGATTTCATCGACATAAGGTTCGATTCCTCGACATTTAAAAATGTGAGAGACTTACCTTTGAAGATTTTGAGGTAAAAGATATGATCAAGCATCACTCGATATCATCAAAATTTGAATATTAATGATATCGAGGGAAGTGTCGATTCATCGATAATTTCAAGGAATTTTCTTATAAGCTTGCTGGACAGATTATGTCAACATTCGATGACATCGACCATGCCTCGATACGATTGATATTTGAATATCGATTTTATCGAGTGACCCTCGATCTGAGAAAAAAAAACCTGAAAAACTTGCTGGATAGAAATATGTCCTAATCCGATATCATCGAAGGACTTCCGATATCATCGATATTTGAATTCTGAGGATATCGAGGAGCTCCTTGATATATCGAGGATTGCATGATTTGCCTTAGCAGAACATGGACAGACCTGATGTCGATTTTATCGAGTCTATTCGATGGACTCGAGATTCAAATTTCAATGATATCGAACCCTCTATTGATACATCGATAATTATGTCTAGAGATTTTTGTGGTTGCTGGACATCTTATGTCCTCATTCTGATAATATGGAGTGAGATTCGAGGACATCGATAACAAGGTTCGATTTTATCAAACCATGTATCGATAAATTGACAAAGGTAAAAAACTTAAAGATTTTCCTAAAGTTTTGAAAAAGTTTTCTAACAAAAAACCTAAGATGTTCTTTTCAATTTTTAAGGGCTTTAATTACCTAGTGTTTTGGGACATGGGATGTGAGGCTAAGATTTACCTGTGGCGAGTTCAGGCACACATGCTGTTGAGACAGTCGCTTGATCAATCTTCCTATGGGGCTCCTTTGTCTAGCTGACTCAATGCTCACGCTAATTGACAAACCAGGGCACTTTCAATCTCCCCCTTTGTCAATTACGTGACAAAACACCAAAACACCCTAGAACACCTTCTAGACAAACACCCTAAATTGTGTGTACATTAACTTTACACAATTTTACAAAGTTATCTAGTTTGCACACACACACACACATCAGTAGCTGCTCCCCCTAACAGCAATCTCCCCTTGTCTTCTTGCAGCTGCTCCCCCTAACACCTGCACCACCATCCACAAATAGATACACACAATTCTCCTTCGGGGTGGATTTGTTCTCCCCCTTTTTGTCAGTCATTGGCAAAGGATAACATAACATGTGATATTGACTGAAGTTAGAGAATATGGGAGAACCAAAATACAGGGAGCATAAACATAACAGATAGATGTAAAAGAAACATCTCAAGACAGAAACCATGTATGCATAGGAGATCAAGTAGAGCAGTGAAATAAGCAGAAACTATGAAGATAAAAATCAAGCATCACATACCTTTAAGTGATATGAACCAGATAAAACAGGGGATCTCAAAATATAAACGAGGCAGTAAATATGTGAGAATTATAACCAACCATAATCCAAAATATCCAAATATATATACTGCCCAAGATTGGTAGTAGAGTGACATCCATCTCAAAAAAAAATCAGGCTCATCCATGGGCACCCAGAAACAAGTATTTGCCTCACCCAGAGGATGTTTATAAGCAAAAAAAAAAACAAACTATTAGCCCTGTTAGTTAGATAGTCGTCTCATACACACATAGGAACGTACGACAATAAAAAAGATATCTATGCCCATACGTTGATTTGAGTATCTAGTGTATGAGTTGGCATGAAAAGCATTGATGCTACGGTGGGGGGTTGGTGAAGATGGAGCTGCATCATCTCGTCGGCATGTAATCAGATCGATCAATTTTTGCATCGACTGTTGTACACTAGACATCATTCTCTCCAATGTCGAGAATCTCGCACCATATCCCCCTAGCTTGTCTTCTATCTGAGCTAAACCCCGCTGCGTTGCACCATCCCTATCTTAGTGAAACTTGACACGTTGGGTTGAAGCCGAACCACGTGGATCTAGAGCATGCTGTTGCTCCATAGGATATGCACCAGTTGGTGATGTGCCTTCTCCTGTTTCTCCACTTTCATGAATAGCCTCCTTAGAATCCTCTTCCACATAGTCATGAAATTTAAGGTCCAATTTTTGTATATTGACCTTGTTAAAGTGTTGGAGAGGATGCATAGGATCATTTGTTTGAGGGATACCAATTGTATCACAGATTACATGAATGATGTGAGGAAAGGGCAAATATACTGCTCTGGACTGGTGGATGACATTGTTAGTTGGTGAAGGATCAAGGTAGGTAGACAAAGTTTGACTCCAGTGGCAACACAATATATAATCATGGTCATGAACCCAGTGAGATCAGCGTGATTGGGTCCATGAGGATAAGCATTTGAGCAGAATATCCCATGCAAGATGCGGTATCGAGGGTGCATATACTTTGCTTTTAAGGCATTCCCTTGATACCATGGGATATCTCATCCCTGACATAGAAATTTTGTAATTGTAGACCGAGTGATACGATTTTTAAGATCAAGGTCAGACAATCTAACTTGAGATAAAGTTAAATCAAGAATGCTAGCGATGGATTTTACGGTAATCTCAACACTATCATCTCCAACTGTGACAGTAAAGGATGGTGGTTCTAGTGTGGAGAATGACAGTATGGAAAGAAGCGATAGGTCCGCTCAATATGACATGCTCCCCCAAAATCAAGAAGTGGCAGCTAGTCGATTGCCTCTAACAGAGCTTCTATATTATAGGATTTTATGCATTCTTTGTCAACCCTATGCTCATACACCAAGCGCCTCCCTAAGTATTTTTCAAGTATGTGTGGAGGACCCACAACAGTATGTGGTGGTGCTGGTGCTTCAGCCGGAGCTTCTCTACAAGATGACTACCGTGTAGAGGAGCTCTATGGTCATGCAGGGGATCGTTGAGACTGAACCCTTCCCCTTTCTTTTGAAGCCACGACTTTCTTTCTGATAGGTCAAGATGACTCACTGATGGCAGGAGACTTTCCTTTCTCCTTACTCATTAGGACAACTCAAAAGGAAATGTCAAAGGAAAGAAGAATTTGAGGACCTTGAGGACTAACCCGAAATTTCTAAATAAAAGGACTTTAACACAAAGTATACTTTGAGGAATCAAGAATATGTGTTAGAGATTACCTGATTTAAGACATCTTAGATGACATACGGTGGACAAACGATGAGAGCCACGGAAGAAAAACCTGGAAGAATTGAGCAGGGAAGCAGAAATGAATTTTTCCTGCTTTCAGCTATTTATCGGGCAGTGAGAGTCGATATCATCGAACATGGTTTCGATGATATGTTATCGACGATGTCTTCGATAACATTCTCGATCAAGTAACTTTTCAACTTCCGAAGAGACGTCGACGATATCGATTCTTGGTCGATTTAATCGAACGTCCACACAATTTATCGACAAACATATCAAAGGTGAATATTTTTCAATTTTTTTTCCAGCATTTCGACAAACTTTCATGTATAATATAGTATATCTTTGTATCGAACAGTATACACAGCAAAATTTTGTATAAGCATTGTATAAATCAAAATTGTAAACATCAAGATGTTTATATACAAAAAGATTGAGGTGAGAAACCTCAGATGTATCATTAGGAGTTTAGTAAAATTGCATCATTGCAGCAGCTATCCAGATCTAGATGCATGACCTGGACTTGTTTTTCCATGCTTAATATTTCTAGGCATATGAATCAGTTCTTCCTTTGCCTTTAATGACATAGTAGTGGTTATTTGTGTGACAACCCTTCATCACTGATTTACCTGATAGGTTAAGGATTTTGCATTCCTGTTTGTTGAATGTGACCACATGCTCATTATCACATATTTGAGAAATGCTCAGAACACTACAAGAAATCCTACCTTTAGCGACGAAAATTTTCGTCGCCAAAAGACAAATTTTCGTAGCAAAAAACTTTTAGCGACGAAAATTTTCGTCGCTAATTTCGATGCTAAAAGACCGATGCAGGAGGTTTTTATCGACGAAAAATTTAAATCGTCAGCAAAGGCAAGTTTTTTAGCGATGAAAATTTTCGTTGCTAAAAAATCTTTACAAACCTTTTAGCGACGAAAATTTTCGTCGCTAAAAATATTTTGCAAAACTTTTAGCTATAAGAATTTTCGTTGCTAAAAATATTTTGCAAAACTTTTAGCAACAAAATTTTGTCTCTAAAAAAATTTACAAACCTTTTAACTACCAAAATTTTCGTCGCTAAAAATATTTTGCAAAACTTTTTTGACGAAAATTTTCGGCGCTAAAAATATTTTGCAACACTTTTAGCGACAAAATTTTTCGTCGCTAAAAATATTTTGCAAAACTTTTAGCTACGAAAATTTTTGTCGCTAAAAGTATTTGCAAAACTTTTAGCTATGAAAATTTTCGTCGCTAAAAATATTTTGCAACACTTTTAGCGACAAAAATTTTCGTCGCTAAAAGTCTCTTTAAAAAAAAATATATATTCTAGCACAAAATTCTTGATATAGACCTGTTACAATATATTTCATCATATTCATCCTGATATACAACTGTTATATATAATATATTTCATCATATTCACATTCACATCCATCTAAACCCAAACTAGTAGATCCATACAAACATAAACTACATTCATCGAAACACAAACAATCTTATCCACATCACATTCATTCACACATAAATACGTATAAGCTTTAACATCATAAACAAAAATACCCTAAACCTTAACCTAAACCTATAACCTATATAACCTATAACCTAAACCTAAAACCTAAACCTTAACCTAAACCTAACCTATAACCTATAAGTTTAGGTTAAGGAAATCGGGTTCGGGTTCGGGTTCGAGATCGGGTTTAGGTTTGGGTTTTCAAGTTTAGGTTGAGGTTTCGGTTTAGGTTAGGGAGTTGAGATTAAGATTAGGTATAGGTTTAGGTTTAGGGATTTGAGAATACGTTAAGGTTTAGGTTTAGGAAATTGGGTTCGGATTATAGGTTTAGCTTTAGGTTTAGGTTATAGGTTAAGGTTTAGGAAATTGAGTTTAGGTTATAGGTTTAGGTTATAAGTTAAGGTTATAGGTTAAGGTTTAGGTTATAGGTTAAGTTTTAGGTTTAGGTTAAGGTTACAGGTTTAGGTTTAAGTTATAGGTTTTGAGATTTGAGAATAGGTTTAGGTTAAGGTTATAAGTTTAGGTTTAGGAAATCGGGTTTGGGTTCAGGATCGGGTTTAGGTTTGGGTTTTCAAGTTTAGGTTTATGTTAGGGAGTTGAGATTAGGATTAGGTGTAGGTTTAGGTTTAGGGATTTGAAAATACATTAAGGTTTAGGTTTAGGAAATCGGGTTTGGGTTATAGGTTTAGGTTTAGGTTAGGTTATAGGTTAAGGTTTAGGAAATTGAGTTTAGGTTACAGGTTTAGCTTATAGGTTAAGGTTTAGGTTTAGGTTTAGGTTATAGGTTTTGGGATTTGAGAATAGGTTTAGGTTAAGGTTATAAGTTTAGGTTTAGGAAATCGGGTTCGGGTTCGGGATCGGGTTTAGGTTTGGGTATTCAAGTTTAGGTTTAGGTTTAGGTTAGGGAGCTGAGATTAGGATTATGTGTAAGTTTAGGTTTATGGATTTGAGAATATGTTAAGGTTTAGGTTTAGGAAATTGGGTTCGGGTTATAGGTTTAGGTTTAGGTTAGGTTATAGGTTAAGGTTAAGAAATTGAGTTTAGGTTATAGGTTTAGGTTATAAGTTAAGGTTTTAGGTTAAGGTTTAGGTTTAGATTAAGGTTATAGGTTTAAGTTTAGGTTATAGGTTTTGGGATTTGAGAATAGGTTTAGGTTAAGGTTATAAGTTTAGGTTTAGGAAATCGGGTTCGGGTTCGGGATCGGGTTTAGGTTTGGGTATTTAAGTTTAGGTTTAGGTTTAGGTTAGGAAGCTGAGATTAGGATTAGGTGTAGGTTTAGGTTTAGGGATTTAAGAATATGTTAAGGTTTAGGTTTAGGAAATTGGGTTCGGGTTATAGGTTTAGGTTTAGGTTAGGTTATAGGTTAAGGTTTAGGAAATTGAGTTTAGGTTATAGGTTTAGGTTATAAGTTAAGGTTTTAAGTTAAGGTTTAGGTTATAGGTTAAGTTTTAGGTTTAGATTAAGGTTATAGGTTTAAGTTTAGGTTATAGGTTTTAGGATTTGAGAATAGGTTTAGGTTAAGGTTATAAGTTTAGGTTTAGGTTAAGGTTATAAGTTTAGGTTTAGGAAATCGGGTTTGGGTTCGGGATCGGGTTTAGGTTTGGGTTTTCAAGTTTATATTTAGGTTTAGGTTAGGGAGTTGAGATTACGATTAGATGTAGGTTTAGGTTTAGGGATTTGAGAATACGTTAAGGTTTAGGTTTAGGAAATCGGGTTCGGGTTCGAGATCGGCTTTACGTTTGGGTTTTAGGTTTAGGTTTAGGTTTTAGGTTTAAGTTATAGGTTATATGTTTAGGTTAAGGTTTAGGTTTAGGTTATAGGTTTTGGGATTTGAGAATAGGTTTAGGTTATAAGTATAGGTTTAGGTTATGAGAATAGGTTTAGGTTTAGGTTTTATGTTTAGGTTAAGGTTATAGGTTTAGGTTTAGGTTATAAGTGTAGGTTATAGGTTTAGGTTTAGGTTAGGTTATAGGTTAAGGTTTAGGTTAGGTTATAGGTTAAGGTTTAGGGAATTGGGTTTTCAAGTTTATGCTTAGGTTTAGGTTAGGGAGTTGAGATTAGGATTAGGTGTAGGTTTAGGTTTATGGATTTGAGAATACGTTAAGGTTTAGGTTTAGGAAATCGGGTTCGGGTTCGAGATCGGGTTTACGTTTGGGTTTTAGTTTTAGGTTTAGGTTATAGGTTATAAGTGTAGGTTTAGGTTTAGGTTTTATGTTTAGGTTATAGGTTATAGCATTAGGTTATAGGTTTAGGTTTAGGTTATAGGTTTTAGGATTTGAGAATAGGTTTAGGTTATAAGAATAGGTTTATGTTATAAGTATAAGTTTAGGTTTAGGTTAAGGTTTACGGAATTGAGTTTAGGTTATAGGTTATAGGTTTAGGTTTAGGTTATAGGTTTTGGGATTTGAGAATAAGTTTAGGTTAGGTAGGTTAAGGTTTTGGGAATTGAGTTTAGGTTATAGGTTTAAGTTATAAGTTATAGGTTTTTGGTTAAGGTTTCGATTATAGTTATAAGTTTTGGGATTTGAGAATAAGTTTAGGTTATAAGTATAGGTTTAGGTTAGGTTATAGGTTAAGGTTTAGGGAATTGAGTTTAGGTTATAAGTTATAGGCTTAGGTTAAGGTTATAGGTTTAGGTTTAGGTTTAGGTTATTTGAGAATAGGTTTAGGTAATAAGTATAGGTTTAGGTTAGGTTGTAGGTTAGAGTTTAGGGAATTGAGTTTAGGTTATAGGTTTAGGTTATGGGTTATAGGTTTAGGTTAAGGATTAGGTTGTAGTTATAGGTTTTGGGATTTGAGAATAGGTTTAGGTTACAGGTTAAGGGTGTGGTCCCTGCAAATACAGATATAAACACAGCCTGTCCAAATGGTCAGGCCACTCCAATCCTGTCCATAGGAAATAAACAGCTTCATCATGGTCATAACAGCGGTTCCCACCTTCCAGGGACCCCCTCTCAACATCCGGATAGCTCCGATGCACATCTGGGTTTGCTCCATCAATTTCGAGCAAATACAGATATAAACACCGCATGTCCAAATGGCCATGCCACTCCAATGTTATCCATAGGAAATGGACGGCTTCATCATGGTCATAACAGTGGTTTCCACCTTCCAAGGACCCCCGCTCAACATCCGAATAGCTCTGACGCACATCCGGGTCTGCTCATTTAAATAAAATGGATTATTAAGATCATTTAAATAAAATTAGGGCCAATCAACAATCTGACTTGGAGGATTCTGTTAGCATTGTTGACGGCACCTCGAACCTTGTTTAAATCCAGGTTGCAATCTGTGGCCACTGATGCTATTTGTCTTTATGTGAAGTTGGTGACGATTTCTGCATCAAACCTGACAAAAGTAGCCCTAATGATAAAGAACATTTCTGCATTACACCTGAAATTCCCATCCATTAGCTGTGTGTGTGAGCATACACACACACACACACACCTGTAAAGGGTCATCTTCTTCAATAAGATCGTCATCATCAACCCTCAATAAGGTGACACCTCTGGCAGCCGAAAAACCTGAAGGGACCTTTGGAAAAATTTCACCATCGACTTCCATTTTCGCTGTACATCTAGTAAAAAGATTCATGCTTGCGAGTGACGCTACGAAGGTCGAAATCAAACTCACATGCAGAGCTTGCACCGCCTCTCACTCTAAAATGAGTACATTTTAAAGAGAAAGAGAAAGAAAGAGAGAGAAATGGAGGCGAGGTGACTTTTGGCCCTCTCGAGGAAGAGAAATTAGTGCGGTGATTTGATTTGCCCGATGAGTAGTGAGATTTCAGTCGACGCCGGTTTCCTGCTAAACGTAAATTAAAATGAAAATTTCTACAGAAATGATGGTTTCCCATGCAAGTAAAACACACTATAGAAGAATGTGACTTACATGAATTCCAACTTCTTCAACTTTGAAACTGAAAATGGTATATCCCCATAGATGTCGTTGAAAGACCAATCCTGAGGGCAACAACCACAAACCCACTCATAAAATGTTAGCAACAAAAATAACACCAAAGAATCCATAACTTACAACAAAATCACCCATCTGTTGACATTAGATAAAACAATGACTTTATATATAAATGTTAGAAACTAAATTGAGATATAGAAGACACGTACATGGAGAGTAGGCATTTCAGATCTCCAATTGCACCAGAAATATTATTGCATGGAGAAAACAAAACTTCAACATCAAGTCATACGTGAATTCAAAATAAAGTAATTGCATACCAAGAAGGAAACATTTGAAACATGGAAAACTGTTGTTCTTTAGCTAACACACCAAATTCCCAATTTAAACATAAGGCACAATACCAAATTGAAGAATAAATCAAGTATTGTACTGCTAAACAGATCAATACATTTTTTTTCAAAGAACTATTAATGCAAGAAATCTCTACTTGAACACAATGCCCAAACCTTTCAAAGTCTTATGCAACTTTCATCATTTTATTAAATCAAAGTCAAAGAAATAAACTACATCATGTTCAATTTAAAGAAGATGATCCACTCTTGCATGACATCCACTTTGAGCAGTTGCTCTAGCTAATGTTGTGAAATGGGTCAAAAAAATTAAGATTTTCAGTGACCACATCAAAAAAAAAAAAAAAAAAAAACAATCGACATACCCCAAAATCATGCCTGAGTAATTCCATGTCTTGCTTGCACCAAAGCAATTATCTAATTATTCCAAAGGAGTTACAAGAGATTTAGAAGGAAAAAGAGAAACCTATTTTTTAAGCCCTATTTCGCAAATAATGGTATCTTCCAAATGCAGCCTAAACATGTTTCGATTTTCCTTTTGGATTGGAGGTGAAATGGTTCTTTTCTTTTTCTTTTTTCTTTTTTTTTTTTAAAATTATTTGTTGTTCTTTGCAGGTGAGGTCAAGTGGACACATTAACCTCACATTGCACATCTTACATGGTAACTGACATGAAATAAGGTTGGACTGCAAGAATTATGATTTTCTTAATTCTCTGTCCATAGAAGTTCAGCTGATGTCGAGCAAAAACCAGACATGTCTTGTTAAAGCAATCAAGCCAAAGACCAAACATCTCACTATCTTTTTTGTCAGATTCAAATTATTAAAACACGAATTCCAAGATTACTGTTGTTTAGTTTTGACAGATTACCGAACTATTTTTCATCAATTTCAGAATGCAGGTATGTAGACCAACACCCTTTGTTTAATTTGATGGGCTCCAAAATGTATATTTCTTTGACTTTAATACTCTCTTAGAATTTCTTAGAATCAATCAACCTTTATTTTTGTTTTCTAATGTCCAAATACATATAGAAAAAATGTTGGAATTTAAATAATCACCATCCTGAAATAAGACAAGGAAAAGATCGCCCTAGTCTTGCTTAGAAACAATACAATAACACTTACATACTGGTCTCCTGCCAAGTTGGGATGATCCCATTTTCAACCACAAATGATGATTTGAATCAGAAAAACAAAACAGTGGTGTGCCCTCCTGATGAATTCCTAGAAGCCTTATGAATCTGGAGCAAGTTGTCCACATGGTACGTGGCAATGAGGCCCATAAAAACCGTATAGCTCCAAACCCATATGAGAGAGATTGGACATAGTAGAAAAGCTTGATAAACTAGAATTTTATGCTACATAAAGACAATCCATTTAAGGATAATGTGAAAAACATAATAATAGTTTACTAGATAACATCTCCCAGTTTGATATGGAAGCAGCTAGATTCCATGCATTCGGAATGATAACAGTCAAACTTTTTAGTAAAAAATTGAAGATTGGCAATACCAAAATGATCACCTCTCATTTCATCAGATAGTTGCCTTTCTTGTCCTCGAGTTACTAGTAATTTGATAGGGAGTTTCTCGTACCTAACTATTAGCTTAGCTTCAGTAGGCCCCTTCAATGCAGCACAAAAAACTGATCTGATAGCTGATTATCTATAAATAAAAAAAAAAGACAGCAGAAAAAAACAAAGACAAGCTGAGAAACATCATGGTGCTTAGAGAAAAAAGGGGCAAATGTAGTGAAAGACATTAAAATACCCTCAAACCACACCATTGAGTTTGTAAGAAAACAGTAAAGAAGAAAAAGGGGGAAAACACCATTACTTCAACAATCCTCTAGAAAAAATCAATTAATTAAACAAATATAGTGAAAGAAGAAATGATGACAATGAGATGACATGAACTACTTTATGAACATCCACAAATCTCTTCAATTGGGAGGCATGAGACAAGAAACTTCTCATAGATGAGATGAGGTGAGCCATTACAGGCTTACTTTGTAAGCAGAAATCAAGGATAGATATCTTTCAACCTTTTGGGCCAACAAATACTTGCGAAACAAGTAGCGGGCCAACAAATACTTGTTCTAGTTGCATCCCCAATTGTTCTGTATCCCCAATTTCAATTGATGAACAAAAAAAGAATGTCAGTGAGGCTCAAGTATTTGATAAATTTTGGTAATAAACTTGAAAGTACAGATAATAAGGTTCTATAAGAAGAGAATTAGATGCTAAAAGAAATTACAAATCGAAACATAAAGGAAAAAAGAAATATTACACAAAATCATAAGAAGAGGTAAAATGACTTACATTGCCCACTAAGATATCATGGCTGGCTAGTTCCATTTCCTAGTCAAAACATAATATGTTATGGCAAAAATGAAACAACTAGTGTCGTAATATGTTATGGCAACAAACATAATGCAGATTCTTGCTTCATCATTTCAAAGGGTACACAAGAAGCAACTCAATAGTCCATGCAAGTGGATATAAAAAAATGGTAAAGATGAGAATAAAATCAGATTCAAATTCAAATTCAATAAAGATTAGATGACTGAATTTCAGTTACTGTAGTTTTAAATTCAAATTGAAACAACTAAATTAGAATTCCATGTTTCTAATCTATGATAGTTTCAAGCATCTCAGATGCTTCTATCACTTGCCCCAGTTGCCAGATCACAAATGCAACAAAAGGACTAATCTGCTTAAACTGCAAAGTGCAAACAATCTCATATCCCATGGAGGTGAAGCAATACCTTTACCATCACTCCCCAAAATTTCATCTCCCATCAACCAGTAACCCAAGGCACCTGCAACGGTCAGGAAATCCAAAAGGAATACTGGGCCTTTGAGAATTTCAGGAGAGGAGATCTGGAAAGCGCAAATCAGTCACCAGCTCCAACTAAGCAATGCTTCTCATTAGATCTCCAATGTACCTAACTTCTAATACCAAATAAGAGGTTTACTAGACACCTTCCTTGTCCACAATGAAAAGACATGCTGCTCTGGAATGTCTGTGAGACAATAGGCTGGTTAGTAAGGTGGCCCACACCATGAAAATGGATGGCCATGTACAGAATTGGCTGGTCCACTTGTCAATATCACACATGCACATTGAAGGTGGGCCATTAGCAAGCCTTTTAAATTTGTAATCTCTTAGTGGGCCAGCCTGATTTGCATATGGTTACCTTCAGTGAAGGGCACCTCATGAACTGGTCAGACGTCACGCACTTGGCATGTGGCAAGCATGCTTCATACAAAGCTTGAGTATGGAAAGGGGCAAATGACGCTAGCAAACCCCTGCAAACAAAACACAGATAACAACCATATTGTTTTCTAAAATGGATATCCAATTCAGTAGCAACCCGCAAACAATCTTGCCATCAATGAAATTCAGCATGCATATATGCTTACAGTACCTTACAGAATTCTGCAAGGCCAACAATGCAGAGGGCTCTCCTGCAATGGTCGAAAAATTGGAAAACATCACTTCCTCTCTTCAACTTTTCTAAGACTTGCAATCTAGTTAAAAAATTGCTTACCATTGCCAGTGCATGCCCTGATAGATCATCCCCTATGAGTAACTGCAAGTCTTTACTAGTATTTGTCTTTTTCAGAAATCTAGTTTGCTAAGTGCCAAAGGGTTGCATGCCAAAACAAGGAACTGTAGCAAGGAACAAATAGAAATTGGGATTTTTTGTATTTTCTTTATCTCGATTTGATTTTACTGCAGTTGCGAAAAGCATTCGTCTCCAATTACCTTCTGTTAACACCTGCAAAGCATTCGTCCTGTATTGGCCCAAATATGTTACATAACACACCCATTTTAAACCTTGGTTGGAGGTGCTTAGTACTTGGGAGGTAACCAATATTGCAAGTATAACTGCAAGTATAACAGTGATCAAAATTCAAACAGTCACAAATGACAATGACAACAGTTTTCAGCATACAATCCCAACACCAAAATACAATCAAACATAGCATGGTAGTAATGCAAGTATGGCAGTGACACATCGCCAAGGTCTCAAACACAACTTTAAAAGACTAGCCTCAGTTTAATGTATACAACCATGTTCACCTGAGAATCAAATGCAGGATAAAATGAGATGAACATTGAGAAGAAATACTCCTAACTTCACCGTCCCAGGCGTGATTCCTGTAAGACCGGTGTCCTAGTCCGTATCATTCCGTTGGCTTCCGCGGTCCTTTCGGTCGAATTCTGGCAACCCTCGACCCGTATCCGACATTTGCCTCCGATCCTAAATCGGGTTCTACATACTGAAGTTAGTTCGAACCGAAACTTGTACCATTATGACCGCACCGTCGCCGTGGTTCCAACGCCGCGTCTTGCATACCGATCCGATACCCTGGCAGGGGGATGTGGACCCGCGTTCAGTTCGAGGAAAACGCCGCGCGTTGCAAATCCTAAGAGAATTCATCACATCAAATGTCAAGTACACTCTCATCACTCACCATCACTTACACCCATCCCCAAGTACAACCACCCTCTCTAAAAGTCAACATTTTCTTACAAGAAAGTACCTACTTACATAACTCACCATCGCTTCTCTCCCATCATCTCTCTCTCTCTCTCATTTCTCCTAAGCTCCATGGGAGCAACTCACGTCCATGGCTTCCATGGGAGAAAGTAGTGTGGCCCACCTTTCTACCACCCAATCCCACCATCCTAAGCCCATCTCAACCATTGAAATTGTCCATTTGAGACTCTATCATGCATTGACGGTAGAAGGAAGGAGAGTTCTCGAGGTGGGTAATTTTATGACTTGATTTGTGATTTGAGAGCCACATATGTGGGACCCATCTTGATATATGTGTTGTTTAGAGGGGCCCATAGTAGTGGGGTCCCTCCTATTTCCACCAATCTTTCCTTCTTTTCTCTATTTCTCCCTCTCCTTCTCTTTTGGTGTTGGAATGTGGACCCACCTTGAAAGATGGTGCTGGACGTGGGACCCACCAGTCATGTGTGTGTTCTCCACACCATCCAACCATTGGTGGCCCACCCTGATAGCATATCTGTGGTGGGGCCCACCTTAAATATATGTGTGATCTAACCATCCAGCGTCCAGGGGCGCTGGATGATGCCACAAGGTGAATAGTGAACTGACAATGTTGTGTACTAATAAGTAAACAAAAGTGTCAGTTTGATTTTTCAACTTTGGATGTTCCATTCCTACAGGCCCCAACTTGATGTATCAATCCAATCCGCGCCATCCATTCTATTCCCCATGTCATTTTAGGCGTTAAGCCGAAAAATGAAGTCAATCCGACTATCTGGCGGGCCATAGCTTAGAAAATAGTAGTTTTCACCATTAAAATGCACTTTGGTCTTTATACACCTCCAAAACATATTAAAAATTGGGCTTGTTTGGTCTGTATTGAGACATGGAATGCAATGGATGGGTTAGATTCACCTGATGTGGGCCCCATGTACAAAAAACCCTAGAAATTCTATTTTTTCAAAAAAAAATATGAACATTAGGTAGCGCCTGCTGCTACTGCAGCGGACGCTGCAGCGTCATTACGGGGGCGGAAGGCAGGGACCCACAGCCCCTGCTGTGGGCCCCACCATGATGTATATCTGATATCCACATCGTCCATCGGGTGGGCCACTTCCCCAAGTGAACCCACTCCAAAAATCAGCCTGATCTAGGACTAGGTGGCCCACATCACAGGAAACAGTGGGGTCTAACGGCTGCCATTGGAACCCCTTTTTGGGTCACCACCAAAGTTTTGGGTCAATAGGAAACTTGTTTTTTCCTTCCATCTAGGTCAGCGTGACCTCACCAACAGGTTAGACGGCATTTAAACATTATGGTGGGCCCCACGTGGAACCCACTAGTGATGTATGTGTTGTATGTGTTTTACTTGCACTGTCCACACCTGGACGGTGGGACCACCCCACGTGTGGGGCTGATGTGTGTGCGTGTGTGTGTGTGTGTGTATATATTATATTGTATATATTATATATTTATATATAGATTTTATATTATATTATATAATATGTACATGATTGTGGGCCTTCATGGGACCCACCATAATGCATGTGTTACATCCAAGCTGTCTATCCATTTTGAAAGCTCAATTCATGGCGTGAGCTAAAGAATGAGTCAGATCCATAGCTCATGTGGACCCTGCCCTTGATGTATGTGTTGCATCCAAACCGTCCAACCATTTAGCAAGCTTGTCTTAACAGGCTTGAGACTAAAAATAAGTCAGATCTAAAGTTCAAGTGGACCCCACCATTCAAGGTAGTGGACAATGACGTCCACTGTTCAAAATTTCTAGGGGCCATGGGAGTTTCCTATTAAGCCGATATTTGTTCCACTTCATCTATCATTACATTAATTTATGAACATGTTGGATGGGAAACATATGTTATGGTGGACATTAGGAACTTAAATGGTGTAAAGCATTATCACCACTTTTATTTGGGTGTGGTCCATTTGATATACATAGGGCCCATTGGTGTGGCCCATTTCATGTACGTATGACCATGTGAGGAGGCCCATGTTATGAGGCCCACTTTGATGTATTTTATGGCCCATTTGTCGGGCCCACTTTGATGTATTTTGTGGCCCATTTGTCGGCATTTGTTAGGCCCACTTTGATGTATTTTGTGACCCATTTGTCGGGCCCGCTTTGATGTATTTTGTGGTCCATTCGAGGTGCCCATCTTGATGCATACACTCCTTATTCACATCGTCCAACAACTACTGGACAGTGGGGCCCTCCTTACTATATGATATTATATATGTTGAATAAGCATACTGTCCATATGCAGTGTGGGCCAGCATGATGTATTTATTTATCCTCACCGCCCATTCTCTGGCCGTGGGATGTGGAACCCATGTGACATATGTATTTCATTCCATGCAGCCCATCTGTGTGAGGCCCACCTTGATGCATCCGTTGTACACATGGATCCCACATGATATATATGTTTTTATATCCATACTATCCAACTATTTAGATGGGATGCACCATGATGTATTTTTATCCACGCCACCTAGGGCAGGCACCCCATTATGATATATATCAGGGCCCATGGGTTGAGGCCCATTGAGATGTATTCAAAGCCCATTTGGTAAGGCCCATTGTAATGTATTAGGAACCCATGAGCAGAGCCCACCTCATATGTTCCACCCTAACCGTCTAGGTCATATAGGGCCAGCCTCGATGTATGTTTTACTCACACCATTCGTGGGATGTGTGACCCACTAGATGTATGCATTTTATATCCACACTAACCATCTAGTGGGGCCCATCTGCTACATGTGCAGGGCTTACCTATTGTGCATTTGTGTGGCCCATTGATGTAACCCACTTGATGTGCATGAGCCCGATTAGTGCGACTCATTGATGCAAGGCCTGTTATGATATGTTAGAGGCCCATGGTTGAGGCCTATTAGGATGTGTTTATGGCCCATTTGGTAAGGCCCACAGAGATGTATTTTCGGCCCATGGGTCGAGGCCCATTGCGACGTATTTTCGGCCCGTATGTCATGTCCCATTATGACATGTTTTCAGCCCAGTTATCGAGGCCCGACTTGATGTGTATAAGGCCCATTAGTGCGGCTCATTGATGCGGCCCACTTGTTGGATTGATGCCCATTGATGCGGCCCAATGATGCGACCCACCGTGAGGTGCATATTAGGCTAATAGTGCGGCCCAACGTATTGACCCACCGTGATGCGTAGGCCCATCTGCCGCATGTGTAAGGCCCACCTGTGATAATTATTTGAGGCCACCTGTTGGATATTTGGGCCCACCTTATGTTTAACTCTACATGGGCCACTACTTAGGAGCAATGTTGGTTGAATATCCACATTGATGGGCAATGACGGTTAGATGTCCTCATTGTAACCTTCCCTTAGGCCTTGTTAGGCCCATTCTCTTCATGGGTTAACCCAAACAAGTGGGCCCCATTTGCCATAGACAGATGACTCCGTGCTATCGGATTGATATAACCACGGCTGAGAGCCGATCTGTACATTATTATTGATTAGTTGTCCATCTATGGACCCTGCCTTGTTTATACATGTTGATTATCGGTACCGATTATCGAGGCCGATCCCGAGTGTCGATTCCGAGTATTGAGGCCGAATATCAAGGCCGATTGTTGAGGCCCAATGCGATGTATATGCGGCCCGTATTTAAGGACCGTTGTGATGTGCATTCAGGCCGTGTTTAAGGCTTAATATGATATATATGAGGCCTATGCAATGAGGCCCATTGGGATGCATTTGAGGACCAGGCTATGGAGCCCATTATGATGTATGTTAGGCCCATGAGAAAGGCCCATTATGATGTATTCATGGCCCATTCAATGTATTCAAGACCCATGTGTAGGGCCCACATGTCATGTATTTGAGGCCCATGAGCAGGGCCCGCCTGTTGTGTATATGTGTCCCTTGAGTAAGGCCCACTGTGTTGTATATTAGGCCTTTATGTGAGGCCGTGGGTCCATTATATGTTTAGCTCTATGTGGGTCATTCCTTGGGGGCAATGTTGGTTAAATGTCTACATTGTCGAGGTTGATTGTCGATGCCAGTTGTTAATACCGGTTATGAGTATGTGACAGCATAACATCATATTACATACCCATACGCATCATTTGCATGTTTGTTATGAGATGTGGTTGATCATTACATATGTCATTGAGCATGTTGTTATGAGACTCTCTGATAGGCAGAGGTTATCTCACATGAGCACGTGGTATGCACAGGATTGATGGATGACTGGATTGCATGACTCATGCATCTCACATTATGATAACTGTAGGCCCTAGCGACATCAGGGCCGTAGTCTCCACAGGCATATTATGGATGGCCAAATGGGATACAGAAAATGTTTGGTTTTAGCATACGGGTGCCATAGATGTCCCTGGGTGAAAATTCCTAAACCTCCATGGCCAGGAGACGCCCCAACGTTGAGACCGAGTGGATACATGAGTGCCCGAGTGCCGAATACCAAGAGGCCGCGTCTCTCACTGCGTCGTGGTCGGTTGGGAGGGGGTGTGGCCTTACCGACCTGAGGGTAGGGGGCAATACTAGCTGAGTTTGACCAGCTCGTGAATGGGTCCATATCGACATGCCGGATAGGTATTGACAGACTATTGGCCAGGCGGATAGTGAGGTTTCTTACGCTGACTTGGACTATGCGGCTAGGAGAGCGACAGTGCCATTTGGAGTGTACTAAACCTCGGTGATGATCTCAGAGAGGAACCGTACTGATATGTGGACTTATTGAGTAGGAGTTGCATACTCATGCATTCATTTCATTCACCATCCACTCGGGCTGGTGGTGCACAACTAATTATGTGTACCTTCGCATGGCCAGAATTTCGGTTGGGTGCATGACTCACCCGAGATCAGGAGTTTACCACATTGGGTCTGACTATCCAAATTTAGGTATGGGACTGGTTTGGATAGAAGTCCCTTGTGATGGACCTCATAGCTTGCGATACTACGTACTATCATCCCAACTTCACACTCCGGCATAGTCGTTCCATTGCACCGCATATTGCATTACATTCATGGCATATGACATTTTGGGTTACTATGTTTCTGCATTATATGGTCTAGATACGACTGATGCTATTCATGGACTCATCAGAAATTGCATATTACATCGCATCCTCGGCATCTGATACCTGGCCCTTTACGACTCCTCATTTACATTGCTGTTTTATATTGCGTATTCTGATATTGATTGACTCGTGGAATTGTCCATATTTTCGCTTACTTTGTTATTGTATGATTATGATCTTGTCATGATCTTGTCAGTATTTCTGTTTACCCTGATAATTCATGATCTTGTCAATATTTCTTCTTATTCCGATATGGTACGATTTATGGATTACCAGTATTTTTGGCATTATATGACTATGGCATTGCGTTGAATACTTGGCACTTACCTTGTACACACACACTTACACCACCCTCTAAGCTTTCTATTAGCTTATGCATGATAGATGCATGCAGGTGATGTCAGGTTGTAGCAGTGTTGAGCTTGGAGTGTGCAGTAGTCTTCTAAAGCTTGGTTTTTAATTTATGTATTTCCCTTTCAACATTGTATTCAAATGTTTATATTAGTGGATATGTGATGATGATGTTGCCTTGTGATTTGGGTATGCTTGTTGTTATGCTTATTACGAGTTAAATGTACATAAAAATCCTCCTTGTAGCATCCCAGGATCGGAATCTGGCGTATGAAGGCTAGGAGCCGAGAATGGGGTACTGCGGAGGCTGTCAGCACCGGATTCGGCGATCGGGAATTTTGTGAGCCCGATTTTCGAGTTTAGGGTGTGATAATTCCCGCATCTAAGAAATAAGAATTAGCCAACCATAAGTTTATAATAAGAAAAACTTCAACATTATATGAATTTCTAGGCTCAGCTTAATGGTCAAAGCTAGTCACATGCCGCTTTCTTTCAAGCAGGACTCAGCTCTCACACAGGAAATTTACAAAGCACCTGATCTACTGACTTGCTTTCTTGAATCAATAAGAGTTTGACATTTTGCACATTTCTAGCATCTACTTGCATGGGCAACTAATTTTGGTTTCCCTGATTAAGCACTGTGATAAAGTGAAATTCGAATTTGAAGCAATCTCACTTCACCTGAAGTGAATGGTCAGTTCCAAATTGTAATAACATTAGCATTGATTAAGGGGCAAAGTTCCAAATTACAAACATGCCACTTTCAAGTCTGACTTGAAAGGAATGTAAACTGTAGTTTGAGATAGACCTCCTGAATGAAGGCTAAGGTCATTCCAGTTAGATCAATCACAATGTCCATAGTTCCAACCGATTCATGAATGCCATCTTATGAATAGTGCATCCAAACACAGCCTATAGTCTAGGCCACATAGATGAATGGGAACATCAATTTACTAGCCAGCAAATGGCCCGCGTTCCAAAAGTCACATGCAAAGGATGATCTTCACCTTTAATTGGTCACATTTGATGGGCGGTTGAAGATGACCTACATTGAATGAGAAATATTGGCAGTTAAGATTTTCTGTGAAGTGTGATTTTTGGACCGTGGAGATCAATGGTTTGCTCTACTACTTTTATATCAGAAATTTAAAAAAAAGAAAAAACAGTGGCAATTCCTTACACTTTGATATACACTAAAATTATTGCATGGCTATAGCCTATCCAAACACAGCCTTATTCCACATTCCAAGCATCAGAGAGCTTCTTCAGCTACTAACTCAGTCCATCAAAAGTTCATGCATTCATTAAAACCATATGAATAAGGAGCGAGACTTCGATAGTTTAATTTGAAGTGATACTTCAACCGTACACATGGCATAGTCATTCGGCAATCCAGACCATCAAAATCACTGACCCAATTGGGGAATGAGCATAACCCAATATACAAATATCTAAATCCCCAAATTCATAAATCGTACTTGAGAGAGAGAGAGAGACTAACCATTGTTGGATCGGAGCGAGAGATGTCTTTCCACTATGATTTCGTCTCCTTCTTCTTATTCTTCTTCTTCTTCTTTCGAGTGCTCTCCAAGTGTCTGTCACAGATCTAAGGTGGGTTTGCGACGAAAGGGGGATTTCAAACCCCTAATGGGAGAGAGAGAGAGGTGTTGGGAAACAGAGGGCCAGGCGCGTGCGCACGCGAGAGAGGGAGAGAAAGAGAGAGAGAGAGAGAGAGAGAGAGAGAGAGAGAGAGAGAGAGGGTTTGGGAGAGGGGCGGGCGCGCGATGTATGTTTGAGGGATTTAGGTTTTGGGAGGGGCGGGCGTTTTTAGGAAATGGATTGGCTACTCCCCCTGCCACCAGCCATTTCATAGTGGTCGGTGCTCTGGGGGCCCCACTATGATGTATGTGTTTCATCCATTCCATCCATCTATTTTTATAGATCATTTTATGGTATAGAAGGAAAAATGAGTTATATCTCAATCTCAAGTGGACCACATTACAGGAAACAGTGTTTAATGAACATTGTGTGCCCCACCATGATGTATGTATTATATCAACACCGTCCATTCATTTGGAGAGATCATTTTATGGGATGATCAAAAGAATGAGTCGGATCTAAATCTTAAGTGGCCCCACCACTGAAAATAGTGGGGACAGTGACACCCACCGTTGAGGCTTTCCTAGGGCGACTATGATGTTTATTTGAGATTTAACCTGTTAATAAGTTAAAAAAAAAGACATGGATGAAGAGAAAAATCAAATATCAACTTGATCCAAGCCTTTTGTAGCTCTCTGAAATTTTTGATTAGTAAGCGTTCAATCCCCACAATTTTTTTTTTGTGGTGGATCAACTTGAGATTTTGATTTGCCTCATTCTTTGAACCATGCCCTGAAATGATCTATGTAGATGAATTTTTTTAGTGGACATTATTTTGGAACTATATAGGCCCCACCTAAATGACTATAGCTGTGACCACTGTTTCCTGTGGACGCGGTTTGGCAAATGACCCTAACACCAACAATCCACGAGTCAAAGCTTTATAGGCTACGATGATGTATGTGTTTTATCCACATTGTCTATCCATTTTTCTATATAAAGTTAGGGCATAAGCTCAAAAACGAGTTAGATTTAAATATCAAGTGGACCATACCGCAGGAAAACATTGATGATTGAACATCAACATTTAAAAACTTCCCATGGCCTACTGTAATGTTTATTTCTCATCCAACCTGTTGATAACTTCACAGGCATGGATGAAAGGAAAACACATATATTAACATGATCCATAATTTTTGTGGCCCCAAAAAGTTTCCATAATTTTCCAGAGATTTGGATCTGCCCTATTTTTGGCCTCATTGGCTAAAATAAGTTGGCAAAATTGATGGATAGGGTAAATAAGACACACGCATCATGGTAGGGCCCACATAGCTTTGACACCAGCTAGCTGGCTAGCCTTGGGTGCACTAGTTTAACCGCCTATTGATTTTCGGTAAACATCAGGTACGCACCAGTCAAGGATTGCGTGCTGAGTAATCCAATTAGATTATCGTACTGATTAAACCCTATTGATCCCACTTTGAATGTGTGTGTCTTATCCACACTATCCATCTAGTACTTCAGCTCATTTTAGTGGTTGAGCCCAAAATTGAAGCATATAAAAAGTTCAAGTAGACCACACCACAGGAAACAATAGGGAAAATGATGTCCACCATTGAAACCTTCCTAATGCCCATAGTGATGTTTATTCTTCAGCTTCCTAGGGTGTAGTCTACTTGAGCTTTATTTATGCTTTGATCTTATGCTCATGCCCTAAAAGTTCTTGGTAAAATGGATAGATGGCATTGATAAGCTAAATAAATTTCGGTGCCCTCAGAGTTAACTCAATAGGATATAGTGTACGGAGTTAGTACGCATTTAACTTCCTTTGTTTGGACAATCGCGCTGTAAGTGGACTACATAACATACCGTTCATCCATATTTCGAGATAATTTTAGAGAATTATCCAAAAAATGAATCATATCCAAAGATTAAATTGACCACACTACAAATAAGGGGAATGGATTGAGCATCAACCATTAAAAAACATTTTGGGGCCATAAAAGTTTTAGATCAAACTGATTTTTATTTTTCCCCTTCATCTGGCCCTATCAGTATTAGAATTGTTTATTTGAGTTTTTTTTTTTGTTTGCAGGGCTGGTGTTGTTGTATCATCCTTTCCTTCTATGAATAAATTCTAGCCATTCCAAAATAAATAAATAAATAAATAAAATCATTGTCTTGATTAGATTCAATCACCATGATGCTGTCAAAGTTGTGATAGTTACAAAAAAAGGTACTTTATAAGGCCCACAAAAAATGTGTATGTTTTATCTAACCCATCCATTTATTTTAACAGCTCATTTTAAAGCATGAACAAAAAAAATGAAGTAGATCAAAGGCTGAAGTGAACCACACCATAGGATTCTAACTAAACAGAAACGGATTAGTTACTCCCCTGCCACTCGCCAATGGTTGGTGGTCGGTGATCTGTGGGCCCCACCATGATGTATGTGTTTCATCCATGCCGTCCATCTATTTTTATAGATCATTTTATGGTATAAGGACAAAAATGAGGTATATCCCAATCTTAAGTGGACCACATTACAGGAAAAAGTGTTGAATGAGCGTCGACCATTAAAAACCTTTTGGGGGCCATAAAAGTTTTGGATCAAGCTGATTTTTGTTATTTCCCATCATTTAGGCCTGTATGACCTAATCAACAGATTAGATGTCAAATAAACGGTACAGTGGGCCTTAAGAGGATTTTAATGGTGGATAACTAATCAATATTGTTTTCCTGTGGTGTGATCAGCTTGAGATTTATATCCCACTCATTTTTGGGATAAAGCCCTAAAATGATCTATAAAAATGGATGAACGGAATGGATGAAACACATACATCATGGTGGAGCCCACAGAGCGCCGACCACCAGCCCACATACATCATGGTGGAGTAGCCAATCCATTTTCTTTCTCGCCCAAATAGAGATACCCAGCGTCGACCCTAATTAGCTTGTCTTCCCTCTCTCACGCGCCCTTAGTCCCTCTCTCCATTCTCCCTTTCAACAGATCTCTCCCTCCTCTCTCTCTTCCTGTTGATTTCCTCCCTCCTCTTTCTCTCTTCCTTGCTCGATCTCTCTTCACATTGTCTCTCTCTATACCCACTGAAGATTCCATTGCCGACCGCCCTACCCATGCATGCCATCTCACTCTCTCTGAATCTGTGGTTGAAGGCTCAAATCTCTAGGAACATTGAGGTATCTCTCTCTCTCTCTCCCTCTCTTTCTCTCAATCTCTCTTAATCTCAATGCTGATTTAGGGCAGCCTAATCTGTAGGGCAGGGTCTGAAGCCCTAAAATTGGCAGGGTTCAGGTTTGAAATCCTAAGGTGGTTGTTCAGGGAAAATGATGAATAGGTCAGCCCGACATGTTGCCTTGTCGCATTATCAAGAGGGCCCACCGTGAGAAATCCATGCTGTTTCTCAAGATCCAAAACTTAGGTGGACCATGTCATACGAAACAATGGGGATTGAATGCCAGAAACTTTGTAGGGGCCAAAGAAGTTTTAGATTAAGATGATATTTGTGCGAACAATTTATCCCAGTGGTAAATCCCCGGCCATTCAAACAATGGGGTGAATGCCAGAAATTTAATGTTATTAATCCTATAAATCTGTGGCCATCCAGGTTGTGAGTGCCTGCAAGTGGCTTATGATGGACACTTGCAGCATTAAAAATTATGGGTGTTGTAATACATTTGATTTTCTTGCTGATTTAGATGATCTGTCCTGGTGGCAATCTGTGTTGTTTTATTCTTCAGCCAACTCTGATATTTTCAATATCTCTCACCTTTGGCCCATACATTGGCCATTAAAATTTTATATACATCTAGATCTCTTTGCTAGCGAGGTGGTCCTTTTTCTGATGATTGAGTTGTTTGTTATAAACATTCGTTGAACTTAATTCACAACAAACACTTGAGATCTGTTTCAGTGGTTCCTAAGGCGTTTCAATTCATTTCTATGGATATTATTTTCCCTTTTTTCATTGGGATTTGCTAGATCTAGAGATAGGGTCTGCATTTCGAAAGATTAAAATGAGAAATTTTTTTTTCTTTGTGGAATGAAATAGATCATGTTTGTCATGTATGCTTTTTCGAGCATATTTTATAGGCCAAATTCATACTGATCTAGGGCCTAATCCTAGGGCCCACTTGCTTTTGATTGTGGACCAGGTGATAGGCCTAATCCTAGGGCCCACTATCAGCTACTTAAAACAAGAGATTTAATTCATATGCGAATGATAAATGTAAAATGAAGAGAAGGATGCCCATTGCCGAGAGAGAGAGAGAGAGAGAGAGAGAGAGAGAGAGAGAGAGAGAGAGAGAGAGAGAGAGAGAGAGAGAGAGAGAGAGAGAGAGAGGTTCATTATGTTAGTAGGCCTACAAATACCTTATCTGTATGTTTTTTTAGGATTTCCTAAAGGTTTTCAATCCTTGGTTGTAGATGAGCATGTTAAGAGGTGGATAGCTTTTGGGAGTGGTTTTGGGTCTGTGTGTATGCACTGGCCTCCTCAGGTGGAATGAGGTGAGGTATAGGAAGAAGGGTTTGCCTCTAGGGACTATGGGTTGGCCAGTTTTTGGTGAAACTACTGAGTTCTTGAAGCAAGGCCCAAGCTTCATGAAAAACTAAAGAGCAAGGTTAGCTTTTTTTCTTTTTCCTTTTTTAGCATTTTTTTTTTCACTTCCATTTTTTTTTAAATTATTGAGTTGAGATGCTAAGAGATGTGATTTTTGTTTCTATACACATGGGTTGTAGCCTCTGAAGTGATTTTTGTACACATACATACGTATACCTGTATACATGTGTGTTTTTGTAGACACAAAGAAGAAGGTGAGATTTGGGGTGATGGGTTTTTGAGTTGTGATGGTAAAAGAGATGGGTTTGGTTTTTTGAAGTGGTCTTTGTTGTTGTGTACATGGTTTCAGCTTTGGAAATGATGTGTGGATGAGTACATACATATATACCATACACATGCATACATGTGTGTTTGTATGGAAGAAGAAAGGAAGGTGAGATTTGGAATGGTGGGTTTTTAAGATGAAAGGTGAGAGAGGTGAGTTTGTTGTTTTAAAATGGTTTTTGGTGTTCTCTACATGGTTTTCAGCTTTGGAAATGATGTTTGTGTACATACATACATACATACATATACATACATCTTAGGTATATACAGATATACATATATGCATGTGTGTATATGTATGGAATCAAGGGAGCAAGGTGAGTTTTAATTTTGTTTAAACATGCATACATACATACATACATATATACATGCAGACATGTGGAACCAGGTGTTTTGGAGTGGTGGGTTTTTGAGTTGTTATACACATGGTTTCCATCCGTAAGAATGACTATAAGAAAGTAGTAGTTCTATGTCATGCATGTATAGCTTCTATTTCTCTTTGTTGTTACATACATCCACAGAGATGCATATCGCTCGGTTTGGGCATTGCAATTTTTATTTTCATTTTCCCTAAGGATCTGCCACCTGAAACTAGCATGAAAATTCCCTGATCCATGTTCAAAACACAAAATTATTGTCAGCCCATCTAATGCAGTTGGTGACTTTAGCTTAAACATAGAGAAACAAATATGGTGATATGTACATGAGGTTGTTGAAGTTTAAGAAACAAAAGTCTTATAATTTTTTTGAATGACTATAAAGGTATTTAAATTCAGTTTGTCATATAAATGCCTCGAATCATAATCATAAAAGTTTTTTTTTTTTTAATTTTAGTTGGTTGTCCAAATGATTCTTGAACTTTTATTGAAAATGATACTCTTGTCATTCAATATTCAAAACCTTTGCCCGTACTCTAGATTTTTTTATTCAATAGCTCAGTCAGGTCAATGGTAAGCTCACTAACTTCATCAAAGAATTACAAATTGGAAGGGAGTCAATCAGATAGTTTCTTTAATTTTCTTTTTTCACCATAAATTGATACTGAGTTTAAACCAGCCATTACATTCTCTGACACATATATTTTTAACTATAGAAAACAGTCTTATAATCTCCATCATGCTGTATATATGTAGTTTCTCTTTCACTTGTGAATTTATCTCTACCTAGTTTTAAAACTAATGAGTTCTTCGTACTAATTTCATGTAGCATCTCTTGGTATCATCAGATTTTGCCTTCATGCAGTAACATCTACTGTGTCAAAGTTTCTACTGAAATGGTTGTTTCAGTATGAACATGAGCATAGCCAATGGTCGGCCACTATCTCTTTGGGACTGATATTAAGTTGTTTACATGCAATGGATTCAAGACAAATTCCAAATCATCATTGGACTTCTTGATGTACATATTGGTTCATGCATACATACAAATGCCAACATCATTGTCGTCATTATCATTGACATCACCCGAGTGTGTATGGTCGCTTGACTTGTTCTTAATGTTACTACAGATTTCTCAAACCTTATACAGTGAGACAATTCAGCAAGTTCCACTTTTTCTCAAATTGAATTTGAAACCTTTAGTCTATAAAAGCGGAGGCAACCAAATTATTGTAATTCTAATGATGTTTCCATAATGTGTGCCAGATGAAGACTTGGATGTGCGTCAGAGCTATCCGGATGAGCGGGGGTCCCTGGAAGGTGGGAACCGCTGTTATGACCATGATGAAGCTGTCAATTTCCTATGGACAGCATTGGAGGGGCCTGACCATTTGGACAGGCCGTGTTTATGTATTTACTTAAAATTAATGGAGCAGACCCAGATGTGCGTTGGAGCTATCCGGATGAGCGGGGGTCCCTGGAAGGTGAGAACCGCTGTTATGACCATGATGAAGCTGTCCATTTCCTATGGATAACATTAGAGGGGCCTGACCACTTGGACAGGCCATGTTTATGTATTTGCTTGAAATTAATAGAGCAGACCCGGATGTGCGTCGGAGCTATCCAGATGAGCGGGGATCCCTGGAAGGTGGGAACCGCTGTTATGACCATGATGAAGCTGTCCATTTCATATGGACAACATTGGAGGGGCCTGGCCAATTGGAGCAGGCCGTGTTTATATCTGTATTTGCTTGAAATTAATGGAGTAGACCCGGATGTGCGTCGGAGCTATCCGGATGTTGAGTGGGGGTCCCTGGAAGATGGGAACCGCTGTTATGACCATGATGAAGCTGTCCATTTCCTATGGACAACATTGGAGGGGCCTGGCCAATTGGAGCAGGCCGTGTTTATATCTGTATTTGCAGGGACCACACCCTTAACCTAAACCACACCCTAAACCTATAACCTATAACCTATTCTCAATTCCCAAAACCTATAACCTATAACCTGAACCTAACCCTAAACCAAAACCTATAACCTAAACCTTAACCTATAACCTATAACCTAAACTTATAACCTAAAACCTAAACCTAAAACCTAAACATAAACCTATAACCTAAACCTATAAACTAAAACCCTAACCTTAACCGCAAACCTAAAACCTAAATGTATTCTTAAATCCCTAAACCTAAACCTACACCTAATCCTAATCTTAACTCCTTAGCAAAAACCTAAACTTGAAAACCCAAACCTAAACCCGATCTCGAACCCGAACCCGAACCCGATTTCCTAAACCTAAACCTTAACCTATTCTCAATTCCCTAAACCTTAACCTATAACCTAACTTAAAACTAAACCTATAACCTACACTTATAATATAAACCTAAAACCTAAACTTAAACCTAAAACCTAAATGTATTCTCAAATCCTTAAACCTAAACCTACACCTAGTCCTAATCTCAACTCTGTAACCTAAACCTACACTTAATCCTAATCTCAACTCCGTAACCTAAACCTAAACCTAAACTTGAAAACCCAAACCTAAACCCAATCCTGAACCCCAACCCGATGTCCTAAACCTAAACCTTAACCTATTCTCAATTCCCTAAAGCTATAACCTATAAGCTATAACCTAAACCTAAACCTAACCTAAACCTATAACTTAAACCTATAACCTTAACATAAACCTAAAACCTAAACCTAAACCTACCCAAAACCTATAACCTTAACCTAAACTAAAACCTACAACCTAAACCTTAACCTACAACCTATAACCTATAACCTAAACTTATAACCTATAACCTATAACCTATAACCTAAACTTATAACCTATAACCTAACCTTAACATAAACCGATAACCTAAACCTAAACCTATAACCTAAATGTATTCTCAAATCCCTAAACCTATAACCTAAACCAAAACCTTAACCTATTCTCAATTCCCTAAACCTATAACCTATAACCTATAACCTAAACCTAAACCTAACCTAAACCTATAACTTAAACCTATATCCTTAACCTAAACCTAAAACTTATAACCTAAACCTAAACCAAAACCTATAATCTTAACCTAAACCAAAACCTATAAACTAAACCTATAACCTATAACTTATAACCTATAACCTACAACCTAAACCAAAACTTATAACCTAAACCTAAAACTTAAACCTATAACCTATAACTTATAACCTATAACCTATAACCTAAACCTAAACCTAACCTAAACCTAAACCTAAACCTATAACCTAAACCTAAACCTAAACCTAAACCTATAACCTAAACCTATAAACTAAAACCCTAACCCTAAACCTAAACCTAAAACCAAAATGTATTCTTAAATCCCTAAACTTAAACCTACACCGAATCCTAATCTCAACTCCTTAGCATAAACCTAAACTTGAAAACCCAAACCTAAACCCAATCCCGAACCCGAATCTGATTTCCTAAACCTAAACCTTAACCTATTCTCAATTCCCTAAACCTTAACCTATAACCTAACTTAAAACTAAACCTATAACCTACACTTATAACCTAAACCTAAAACCTAAACTTAAACCTAAAACCTAAATGCAATCTCAAATCCCTAAACCTAAACCTACACCTAGTCCTAATCTCAACACCATAACCTAAACCTACACCTAATCCTAATCTCAACTTCGTAACTTAAACCTAAACCTAAACTTGAAAACCCAAACCTAAACCCGATCCCGAACCCCAACCCGATATCCTAAACCTAAACCTTAACCTATTCTCAATTCCCTAAAGCTATAACCTATAACCTATAACCTAAACCTAAACCTAACCTAAACCTATAACTTAAACCTATAACCTTAACATAAACCTAAAACCTAAACCTAAACCTAAACCAAAACCTATAACCTTAACCTAAACCAAAACCTATAACCTAAACCTTAACCTATAACCTATAACCTATAACCTAAACTTATAACCTATAACCTATATCCTAAACTTATAACCTATAACCTAACCTTAACCTAAACCTATAACCTAAACCTAAACCTAAACCTATAACCTAAATGTATTCTCAAATCCCTAAACCTATAACCTATAACCTATAACCTAAACCTAAACCTAAACCTTAACCTATTCTCAATTCCTTAAACCTATAACCTATAACCTATAACCTAAACCTAAACCTAACCTAAACCTATAACTTAAACCTATATCCTTAACCTAAACCTAAAACTTATAACCTAAACCTAAACCAAAACCTATAACCTTAACCTAAACCTAAACCTAAAACCTAAACCTTTAACCTATAAATTATAACCTTTAACCTATAACCTAAACCAAAACCTATAACCTAAACCTATAACCTATAACTTATAACCTAAACCTAAACCTAACCAAAACCTAAACCTATAACCTAAACCTAAACCTAAACCTAAAACCTAAATGTATTCTCAAATCCCTAAACCTAAACCTAAACCTACACCTAATCCCAATCTCAACTCCCTAACCTAAACCTAAACCTAAACTTGAAAACCCAAACCTAAACCCGATCCCGAACCCGAACCCGATTTCCTAAACCTAAACCTTACCTATTCTCAATTCCCTAAAGCTATAACCTATAACATATAACCTATTATCTAAACCTAAACCTAAACCTAAACCAAAACCTATAACCTAAACCTTAACCTATAACTGAAACTTATAACCTATAACCTAACCTTAACCTAAACCTAAAACCTAAACCTAAACCTAAACCTATAACCTAAACCTAAAACCTAAAACCTAAACCTAAACCTAACCTAAACCTATAACTTAAACCTATATCCTTAACCTAAACCTTAAACTTATAACCTAAACCAAAATCAAAACTTATAACCTTAACTTAAACCTAAACCTAAAACCTAAACCTATAACCTATAACTTATAACCTATAACCTATAACCTATAACCTAAACCAAAACCTATAACCTAAACCTATAACCTATAACTTATAACCTATAACCTATAACCTAAACCTAAACCTAACCTAAACCTAAACCTAAACTAAAACCTATAAACTAAAATCTAAACCTAAACCTAAACCTAAAACCTAAATGTATTCTTAAATCCCTAAACCTAAACCTACACCTAATCCAAATCTCAAATCCCTAACCTAAACCTAAACCTAAACTTGAAAACCCAAACCTAAACCTGATTCTGAACCCGAACCCGATTTCCTAAATCTAAACCTTAACCTAATCTCAATTTCCTAGAGCTATAACCTATAACATATAACCTATTACCTAAACCTAAACCTAAACCTAAACCAAAACCTATAACCTAAATCTTAACCTATAACTTATAACCTATAACTGAAACTTAAAACCTATAACCTAACCTTAACCTAAACCTAAAACCTAAACCTAAACATATAACCTAAAACCTAAATGTATTCTCAAATCCCTAAACTTAAACCTACACCTAATCCTAATCTCAACTCCCTAACCTAAACCTAAACCTAAACTTGAAAACTCAAACCTAAACCCGATCCCGAACTTGAACCCGATTTCCTAAACCTAAACCTTAACCTATCTCAATTCCCTAATGCTATAACCTAAAACCTAAACCTAACCTAAACCTATAACCTAAACCTTAACCTATAATCTATAACCTAAACTTATAACCTATAACCTAACCTTAACCTAAACCTAAACCTATAAACTAAACCTATAAACTAAAATCGAAACCTAAACCTAAAACCTAAATGTATTCTCAAATCCCTAAACCTAAACCTACACCTAATCCTAATCTCAACTCTTTAGCCTAAACATAAACTTGCAAACCCAAACCTAAACCCGAACCCGAACCCGATTTCCTAAACCTAAACCTTAACCTATTCTCAATTCCCTAAACCTTAACCTATAACCTAACCTAAACCTAAACATATAACCTACACTTATAACCGAAAACCTAAATGTATTCTCAAATCCCTAAACCTAAACCTACACCTAATCCTAATCTCAACTACTTAACCTACACTTAAACTTGAAAACCCAAACCTAAACCCGATCCCGAACCCGATTTTCTAAACCTAAACCTTAACCTATTCTCAATTCCTTAAAGCTATAGCCTATAACCATAACCTATAACCTAAACCTAAACCTAACGAAAACCTATAACCTAAATCTATAACCTTAACCTAAACCTAAACCTAAACCAAAACCTATAACCTTAACCGAAACCTATAACCTTAACCTAAACCAAAACCTATAACCCATAACCTATAACCCATAACCTAAACCTAAAACCAAAACCTAAAACCAAAACCTAAACCTATAACCTAAACCTATAAACTAAAACCTAAACCTAAACCTAAACATAAAACCTAAATGTATTCTCAAATCCCTAAACCTAAACCTACACCTAATCCTAATCTCAACTCCCTAACCTAAACCTAAACCTAAACTTGAAAACCCAAACCTAAACCCGATCCTGAACCCGAACCCAATTTCCTAAACCTAAACCTTAATCTATTCTCAATTCCCTAAAGTTATAACCTATAACCTATAACCTAAATCTAAAAATAAACCTTAACCAAAACCTAAAACCTAAACGTTAACCTATAACCTGAACCTTAACCTATAACCTAAACCTATAACCTAAAACCTAAACCTAAACCTAAACTTAAACCTAAACCTATAACCTAAAACCTAAACCTAAACCTAAAACCTAAAACCTAAAACCTTAACCTAAACCTAAAACCTAAAACCTAAACCTAAACTTAAACCTATAAACTAAAACCTAAAACCTAAAGGTATTCTCAAATCCCAAAACTTAAACCTACACCTAATCCTAATCTCAACTCCCTAACCTAAACCTAAACTTGAAAACCCAAACCTAAACTCGATCTTGAACCTGAATCTGATTTCCTAAACCTAAACCTTGACCTATTCTCAATTCCCTATAGCTATAACCTATAACCTAAATCTAAACCTTAACCTAAACCTAAAACCTAAACCTAAACCTAAAGCAAAACCTATAACCTTAACCTAAACCAAAACCTATAACCTAAACCTTAACCTATAACCTGTAACTTAAACTTATAACCTATAACCTAACCTTAACCTAAACCTAAAACCTAAACCTAAACCTAAACCTATAACCTAAACCTATAAACTAAAACCTAAACCAAAACCTAAAACCTAAATGTATTCTCAAATCCCTAAACGTAAACCTACACCTAATCCTAATATCAACTCCCTAACTTAAACCTAAACCTAAACTTGAAAACCCAAACCTAAACCCGATCCTGAACCCCAACCCGATGTCCTAAACCTAAACCTTAACCTATTCTCAATTCCCTAAAGCTACAACCTATAACCTATAACCTATAACCTAAACTTAAGCCTAACCTAAACCTATAACTTAAACCTATAACCTAAACCTAAACCAAAACCTATAACCTTAACCTAAACCAAAACCTATAACTTAAACCTATAACCTTAACTTAAACCTAAAACCTAGACCTAAACCTAAACCAAAACATATAACCTTAACCTAAACCAAAACCTATAACCTATAACCTAAACTTAAACCAAAACCAAAACCTATAACCTTAACCTAAACCTAAACCTTAAGCTATTCTCAATTCCCTAAAGCTATAACCTATAACCTAAACCTAAACCTAAACCTAAAACCTAAACCTAAACCTAAAACCTAAATGTATTCTCAAATCCCTAAACATAAACCTTAACCTATTCTCAATTCCCTAAACCTTAACCTATAACCTAACTTAAACCTAAACCTATAACCTGCACTTACAACCTAAAACATAAATGTATTCTCAAATCCCAAAACCTAAACCTTAACCTATTCTCAATTCCTTAAACCTTAACCTATAACCTAACTTAAACCTAAACTTGTAACCTACACTTATAACCTAAAACCTAAATGCATTCTCAGATCCCTAAACCTAAACCTACACCTAATCCTAATCTCAACTCCTTAACCCAAACCTAAACTTGAAAACCCAAACCTAAACCCGATCCCGAACCTGAACCCGAATTCCTAAACCTAGATCTTAACCTATTCTCAATTCCCTAAAGCTATAACCTATAACCTAACTTAAACCCAAACCTATTACTGACACTTATAACCTAAACCTAAACCTATAACCTAAATCTATAACCTAAATGTATCATCAAATCCCTAAACCTACACCTACACCTAATCTTAATCTCAACTCCTTAACCTAAACCTAAACTTGAAACCCCAAACCTAAACCCGAACCCGAACCCGATTTTCTAAACATAAACCTTAACCTATTCTCAATTCCCTAAACCTTAACCTATAACCTAACTTAAACCTAAACCTATAACCTACACTTATAACCTAAACCTAAACTTATAAACTAAACCTAAAACATAAATGTAATCTCAAATCCTAAACCTAAACCTAAAACATAATTGTAATCTCAAATCCCTAAACCTAAACCTACACCTAATCCTAATCTCAACTCCCTAACCTAAACCTAAACCTAAACTTGAAAATCGAAACCTAAACCCGATACCGAACCCAAACCAGAACCTGATTTCTTAAACCTAAACCTTAGCCTATTCTCAATTCCCTAAAGCTATAACCTAAACCTAAACATAAACCTAAATCTAAACCTAAACTTATAACCTAAACCTAAACCTAAACCTAAACCTAAACCTATAACCTTAACTTAAACCAAAACCTATAACCTAAACCTAAACCTATAACCTATAACCCATAACCTATAACCCAAACTTATAACCTTTAACCTAACCTTAATCTAAACCTAAAACCTAAACCTAAACCTATAAGTGTAGGTTATAGGTTTAGGTTTAGGTTAAGGTTGTTTTTCTTTTCATTTGTCTGGATCACCTCTCATATGTTTTCTCTCTTTTCATTTGTTTTTTTCCATAAGATTGTTTATGTTTAGATGGATGCAGATTATGTTTGGATGAATGTAGTTTATGTCTGGATGAATTTACGTAGTTTGGGTTTAGATGGATGTGAATGTGAATATGATGAAATATATTATATAACAAGTGTATATCAGGAAGAATATGATGAATTACATTCTAATAGGTGTATATTAGAAAATTTGAAATGGAATATTTTTTTAAAAAAGAGACTTTTACCTACGAAATATTTCGTAGGTAAGAGTCTTCTAAAAGTTTTTTAGCGACGAATATTTTCGTCGGTAAAATTCCTATATAGGTTTTTAGCTACGAAAATTTTGGTAGCTAAAAGTAATCCATTCGAGATTTCCAAAGCCTTTAGCGACGAAACTATTCGTCGCTAAAAGTCTCATCCAGTATTTTTAGTTACAAAAAGTTTCATATCTAAAAGTAATCCATTCCAATTTGTTGAAGCCTTTGGCGACAAAAATTTTCGTCGTTAAAAGTCTCATCAGGAATTTTAGCTATAAACATTTTCGTAGCTAAAAGTAATCCATTCCAAATATTTGAAAATTTGTTTGCAGCCTTTAGCGACGAAAATATTCATCGCTAAAAGTCTCATTTAGGATTTTTAGCTACGAAAAGTTTTGTAGCTAAAAGTAAGCCATTCGTTTATATTGAAAAATTGTTTGCAGCCTTTGGCCACGAAAATTTTCGTCGCTAAAAGTCTCATCAGTGATTTTTAGCTATGAAAATTTTCGTAGCTAAAAGTAATCCATTCCAATGTTTTGAAAATTTGTATGTTGCCTTTGGCGACGAAAATATTCGTCGCCAAAAGTCTCATCCAGGGTTTTTAGCTACGAAAATTTTTGTAGCTAAAAGTAATCCATTCGAATTTTTTGAAAAATTGTTTATAGCCTTTTTGAAAAAAGTTTTTAGCTACGAAAATTTTCGTCGCTAAAAGTCTTATCCACGATTTTTAGCTGCGAAAATATTCGTCACAAAAAGTAAACTTTTTAGCAACGAGAATTTATTTCGTCGCTAAAAGTGACTTTTAGCGACGAAAGTTATTTCATCGCTAAATGTTTCGTCACTAAAAACCCTCTTTCTTGTAGTGAAAGATTATGTGTCAATCCTTCTATGCAAAAGGCATTCTCATTTTTGAGCAAATTTATTCCTTTAATAATTCCCTGTCCAATTACCTTAGCAGTGCTTCCGTCTCCATAGGTGACTATCCCATCATTAAGATCTGAATAGTTTGAAAGAAGGGATTTATCACCCGTGACATGTCTTGAGCGACCGCTATCCAGGTACCACTTAGTATCATTGCCTGTTATATGATTTGAGTGAGTGATAAGGCAAATTTTCTTTTCTTTCACTATCTATTTTGTAACAGGATTTTTAACTGTGGTAGTTTCTTTAATCAAGTTAGGCAACTGAATCGCTTTTCCTTGTCTCACACATTCATTTGTTTTCTTGTTTAATTCAGCCACTTAATTTAATAACTACTCCATTCTGTTAGTCATTCTAGGTGGTGATGGATGTGTATTTCTTCTATCCATATTCCTAGGTGGACTCCTGACATTTTGTATTGTTCTTCTGGTTGGTCTATATTTACCGGTATGATTTTGACCAGAATTATGTTGAGTCGTCCTAGGTGACATGCATTCGAACTTATAATGACCAGAATCACCACATAAATGACAAACAGGAGTGGTTCTTGTTTTACTTCCTGAAGCAGCAGATTTTTTAGCCATTGGTGCTGCATTTCCAGTTTTTATTTTAAATTTATCATATCCTAAGCCACTCTTGTCCTTTTCGGGTCTTTCCATACCTAAGAGTTCTTCTAATTTCTCACAACTCTGGAAAAATTTATAGTTTATCTTAGCAAGTTTTTTGGATTCTTCTAAATCAAACAGGAGTGTGATTTTCATTTTGAAGGGTCATGTTTTTTTCTTTTAATAACGCAACCTATTTGTTTAGTTTTTCAGACTCAGATTTAAGGAAGATGTTGATTCTTTCTAGTCTATCATTATCTGAGTGATATTGTTGCAAATCATTAATTAGATGTGTATTAATTTCCAAGGTTTTATCTAGATCTTTTTACAGCAATACCTTTTTGTTTTCAGATATTCCAAGTCTTTTAAGGATGTTGATGCTATGAATGGAGATTTGATTGTAAGCATCTTGTAATTTATCCTCTTCTTCTTCTTCCTTCTCAGTCTCCTCATTATCCGATGGAAATGATTCATTGGCTTACGGTTCTTTAACATTCTTTGTTTCAGTGGGAATGGTTGAGGCAGTGGACACCATAAGAATTTTCAGAGATTTTTGGTCTCAATCGCTCTCTGAGTCGCTAGATTTTGAGTTTGACTCTTCCATATCATCCCATGTGGCAGCCATTGCCTTTACCTTAGTTTTTCGATTTGGGCATTTAGTAGATAGATGTCCAAACTTTTGACAGGTATAACATTGTGGTTCCTTGGACTTTTTACCAGATTTACTTGTGAAATGTTTGTTGTTCATCTGTCTTCCTTTAAATGGACGAGCATGATTTTTCTGAAAGAACTTTCTGAACCGTTGTGCCAACAGGGCCACTTCTTCATCTTCGTTTTCTCTTTCACTTTTAATGTCCTTATTTGTTGTATTCTTTGAAGTTTTGAGGATAGTAGTTTTGGATTTTGGGGTTTGTTTGAAGTGTAATTCAAATGTTTGTAAGGAACCTACTAGTTCTTCTACTTTTATTTCATCTATGTTTCTACACTCTTCAATGGTTGTTACTTTAGGATTGAACCGTTTTGATAATGATCTTAGTATTTTCCTACAAATTTTTTGGACCGGAATTTTCTCACCTAATCCACCCATGGAGTTGCAAATGATGTTCAGTTTTGTGAAAAACTCCATGAATGTCTCATGCTCTTCCATTCTGAAACTTTCACACTGTGATGTTAGGAGTTGTAGTTTGGATCTTTTCATAATGCTTGTTCCTTCATGGGTTGTTTCCAACAAATCCCATGCTTCCTTAGCTGTCCCACACATACTGATTTGATTGAAAATGTCTTGGGAGATAATATAGTTGATAACATTCATAGTTTTAGCTTCAGATGTTTGTTTTTCTTTATCGAATGTTATCCACATTTCTTTGGATTTTGGTTTGGTGATAACTGTGCCATTTTCAAGTACTACTTGTTTGGTTGGTGGCACATATCCTCTTTTAACTATATCCCAAACATCATGATCTAAAGATCTTAGAAAGTAATGTATTCTAGCCTTCCAGTATGCATAATTTGATCCATCAAATACTGGAGGTCTAGTGACCGATGAGCCCTCTCCCTTGGCCATATTACCAAGTTTAGTCAAGATCACTCTCTAGGCGATGAAGCCCTTAAGAGAGACCCGCTCTGACACCAATTGAAATTACGGTAATGACCACTTTAGTTGAAGTAGGAATATGCCAATATGTCCTAGACGGGGGTGAAAAGGACTTTTTAGTATTTTATGATAATTTAAAATCCTATCACCCTAATCCTAAAAGTAAGCATGCATCAGAATTACTATAGAGTAACTCTATTGGCTTTCAAGCCTGGTAGAGGATCCAATTATAAAACTATTTGAGAGATAAACAATATGCAAATTAGTTTATGATGGATGTGACTGTGTGTATGAGGTGTGATATCAGATAATCAAGTATGAAAGTATTTAAGGAAATCACATAAGTAATGGAAGGCAATAGCAATCACAAACACAGTCATTTTTATAGTGGTTCGACTACTTGTCTACTCCACTTCTGGCGGACGCACTCAACCATTGAGTGTACCGGATCTCACTAAAGGAGGTTTCACAACAGGTTCATTTCAAACTGGAGGTTTTAAATCAGGTTCACCTCTAACCAGTACAACTTTCACTTAGGCTGACATGATGTGTTTACATGACATAGTTTATGCTCCCATGAGCAAGGGTCAACACACAACACCTGACTTTTAGGCCCCACTGGCAAAGGATCCACACAAGGAACCTAACGGAGGTTTCACAATAGGTTCACCTCTAACCGGAGGTTTTAAACAGGTTCACCTCTAACCAGTTTATGCTCTTTATAGAGCAAGGGTCAACACAAATCACCCCCATGTACACTCCCGCTGGAGGCCTCCTATGAAGACTTGCAAGTGGTGAGAAACACTTTAGATCCAATCCTAAGAAGGAATGATCACAAGGGTCCTTTGGACTCTAATGACTTATAGATAAGTAGATGAGCCCCATTCAACGCGTTGTCAAAGATCTCCTCCTTTGTTGACGAAGAATCTTCTGCTTCCTTGAACCGCAACTCAGAAGATGTACCAATACATGGCGACGGGTTGGGTCAAGGTTATGATGAAATCCTACTCTATTAAATATTTTCCTATAAGGGAGATCGAGTGATTCTAATCATCAATGCATTCAAGGCATCCCAGCTTAATGATTTGCCATTAAAGTGGTAGCAGTAGGATCCTTGAATGCAGAAATTCATTCCCCAATCCACTCTATTAAATGTCAATGATGAGGGTGAATTGGAGGATGAACTTCCATGAGAGAAAAGGCTTAGGGTATATGAAGTAAGGTTAAACACTCAAAAACACTCTATTTTCTCTATCCAACAACCAAGGGCAAGCTCTCATTAAATAGGCAAAAGGTTCCAACGGATATAAAATGGTAACATTTTTGACAGAGTTCGATATCATTGAGCAGGTCGATATCATCAAGCGTATACTCTCGATAGCATCGACTGGCCGCTTAATGACACGAAATTAAATGTCAAACGCTCTTGAAACCTTTTGACAGCTGGTCGAGGAAATCAAACATGCATCGATGTCATCGGATTTTGAACTCCGATTTCATCGACACGAGGTTCGATTCCTTGATGTTTCGAACAAGAAACAAATGTATTTTATTTGGGGAGATTTACTCACTTCATAATTAACAGAAGAAAGCAAGAAAGATAATAACATTATTAATTTATTCCAAGTTCTTTTACATCTCATTCTCCTTTGATTCCAAAATAGAATTTTTTTACAAAAGATAATCAAATATTATCAAATATTATGCTAAAAGATAGCTTTGTGCACTTAAGCCTTTGTGCGTTGGAGGCTTTTGCACACTGGTGGCCTTTGCGCATAGGAGCCTTTGTGCATAGATGACCTTTGCGTGCTGATGACCTTTGTGCGTAGAGAGCGTTGTGCATCGCACAAAGGCTGTTCCGCACAACGGACAGCGAGCTCTACCTTCTTCTCTCCTCGGTCCTTTTTATTCCTCTTCAGTTTGAGTTTTTGATACAAAAATTGTTCTAGTAAGGTTGTCCTACCATAAACCCTTAGTTTTTATGGTGTAAGGTTGTCCTTTGAACAACTTTGTATCAACCTCTCAAGTCTAGAATTTTGAGGTTGTTGCTTCCTTTGATTATTTGCAATTCATTTGGCTATCTTATTGTTTAATTCCACTATTATTTTTTATTTGGCATTGTCCTATTCACTCCGCCCCCCTCTAGGACATATAGCTCGGCCTTTTCAAGTAGTATTAAAGCTTAATAGTCCATTTTTAATTATTCTATTTAGATTTATTTCCTAAGCTAATTGATCTGAGCTATTTAAGATGTCAAATTTTGATAGTCTTTCAGTCACTAAACTTCCACCATTTGATGACTCCAATTATGCCTATTGGAAAGCCAGAATGAGGATTTTCTTAAAATCTATGGATGAGAGTGTGTGGCAAGCCACAATAACTGAATGGACCCCTCCTACCACTGAAGTAACTGGTATCGATGGATCCAAATTAATGAAAGTCACACCTTATTTTACTTGGACCACACTTTAGAAAAATGGGAGTAGTATCAATGCAAAGGCTTTAAATGCCATAACTTACATACTATCACCGGATGAATTCAAAAGAATTATATCTTGTGATACTGTAAAGTAAGCTTGGGATATTTTAGAAATGACACGTGAGGGAACAACAATTGTCAAGAAATCCAAAGTCCAAATCCTCACAACCAAATTTGAGGAAATACATAAGGAGGAAAGTGAAACTTTCGTGGACTTTTATACTAGATTGAATGACATTGTCAACTCTATGTGGGGTATCGGTGATAAAATCCCAGAAAGTAAAGTCTGTGCAAAGATATTACGCTCATTACCTAAACAGTTTAATTCAAAGGTGACTGTGATCCAGGAACTTCATGGTACGAACAATATGAGGGTAGAAGACTTAGTTGGTTCTTTACAAACCTATGAGTTAAAATTTAAAGCTCCTAAAGGTAAATCCATCGCCCTTAAATTTTCTAAATGTATTTCTCAAGAAAATAGTAATTCTGATTTAGAAAATTCTGAAGATGATATGGCCCTTCTAGCTAAAAAGTTTTATAAGATTTTCAAAAGTAAAAAGAGGGTTGATTTTCAAAAATCAAATGATAAGAAAAGATTTAAATCTAAAACTTGGAAATCGTTAAAAGGTGGTCAATGTTACAACTACCATGAATATGGGCATTTAGCGAACAAGTGTCCTAAAAAAGACAAATCTAAAAGGAAAGGTATGTTGGTTACTTGGGATGAATCTTCTGACTCTAAAGCCTCTTCTGAATCAGAAGAAATCGAGTCGGGTAATGAAGTCAAAGCCCTTATGACTTTAGCCAAGTTCACTTTTTCAAATCATGATGATTCAACTAGTGAAGAAAATCTAAATAGTGATCATGAAAATGAAGAAGATCTTCAAGATGCTTACAATGCCCTATATAAGAAAAGTTGTAAAATTATCGTAAAGCTAAAACTTCAGAAAGAAAAGTTTTTGAAACTTAAAGAAAATTTTGATACTCTTGTTTTAGAAAAATCCTACATTTTAGATTCTTTTGAAAAAACTAAATGCGATTTAAATTTCAAAACCTCCCTTATTGAAAATCTTAAATCTGAAAATGAAAAACTAAAACTTGAAGTCTCTTCACTTTTGAGTTTAAAGGATACATGAAGGTATGCCTAAGGTGATCTTAAGTTAGAAAAACTATTATCCGGATCTAGAAAATGTGACAACCGATCCGGTTTGGGCTACAACAAAAGTACTCCTCCTAAACGTAAGAATACTCTTCCTAAGTTTGTGAAAGGAGAGTCTTCAAACTCAAAAGGGAAAATTTTAAATCAAAATTATTCTAAAAATGCTAAAACTTTTTAATCGTTAAAACCTAAAAGCAACCATATCAACTATAAAAATCAGAATCGTAGTCCTTTAGCTGAGAAAATAGTTGATTTACTTAAGGAGCTCTTAAAATCTAACTCAATGGGTCAGTCTTATAACAACTACAGAAAGACCAACTATACTCCTAAACCCAAAACAGTTATGAAATGGGTTCCTAAGGTTGCTTGGTTGTCTACACGACTTTCAAAGCATCAAGCCATTCAAAGTGGTACCTAGACAGTGGATGCTCTAGGCATATGAGTGGTGACAAAGGTCTATTCACCATTCTTAAAGACATGACTGATGGATCAGTCACATTTGGTGATGATAGCAACTGCAGGATTATTGACCAAGGTACGGTTTAACTTTCTAACTTCCCTTTATTTGAGAATGTTTTATATGTAGAAGGTTTAAAAAATAACTTATTAAGCATTTCTCAAATATACGATAAAAACCACAGCGTAAAATTTTCTAACTTTGGGTGTGAAATTTTAAATAAAAACAGTTCTATAATATTAACTAGTCACAGAACTTCTGAAAATTCCTATATTGTAAGTGATTCTAGCTCATCTAATTTATTGTGTTACATGGTCCATACCAATGAGACCGAATTATGGCATAAACGCCTTGGACATATACACTACCGCAACTTATATAGATTGAGTAAATGATAGTTAGTAAGAGGCCTACCCAAAATACAAAAAATAGATAAAATATGTGGTGAATGCCAGATTGGAAAGCAAACTAGGAGTACCCACAAAAAAGTGGACTCCAATGCCACATCCAAACCGCTCAAACTTCTCCATATGGATCTTATAGGACCAACGAGGATAGAGAGTCGAGGTGGCAAAAAATACATACTAGTAATCGTGGATGATTTTACCAGATTCTCCTGGGTAGCCTTCTTAAGGGATAAATCAAAAACTCTTGATGAAGTAAAAAGGATTCTCAAACGGATCCAAACGGAAAAAGTTTCTCAAGTCAGTGAGATCCATAGTGATCATGGATCAGAATTTGAGAATAGCAATTTTGAGAAATTTTGTTGCGATTAGAAAATATCATATGAATTCTCTGCACCTAAAACATCACAATAAAATGGAATTGTTGAAAGAAAAAATAGAGTGCTTCAAGAAATTGTGAATATAATGTTAAATAGTATGAAGCTCCCTAAAAATCTTTGGGCCGAAACTGTAAATATTGCATATTATATAATTAACCATTTTTACACTAAAAAATCAAACAATAAAACGGCTTATGAAATGTCATTTGATAAGAAGCCTACTATTAAATTCTTTTGAGTTTTTGGCAGCAAGTGCTATATTTTACGTAGCCGTGAAAATCTGAGTAAGTTTGACACCAAAAGTGATGAAGGGATCTTTTTAAGATATGCTTTGAATAGTCGAGCGTATCGAGTACTGAATAAGAAGACCGGTGTAATTCAAGAGTCCATCAATGTGGTCATTGATGATCACTTGAATACACCTGCCTCAAGTTCAGATAATGATGAAGTTCTTCTAATTGACAAACCAGATACTTCATCAAGTCAAAATAACTCTAAACTGAGGACTGTTAAATATCATCCAACCACCTAAATTCTTAGAAATCCTCTCACTGGTGTGCACACTCGTAGACAACTAGAAGATATATGTAATTACATGTGCTTTGCATCCTAGATAGAACCGGCTAACGTAAAAGAAGCTCTTAGTGACAAAAACTGGATAGTTGCGATGCAAGAAGAGCTTAATCAATTTGTTAGAAATGATGTTTGGTACTTAGTTACTAGATCTAAAGAGAAACATATTATCGGAACTAAGTGAATTTTTAAAAATAAGTCTGATGAACTTGGTAATATAATTCAAAACAAGGCTAGACTGGTTGTACAAGGGTACACTCAAATTGAAGGCATTGATTATGATGAAACCTTAGCCCCAGTAGCTTGTCTTGAATTAATCAGACAATTTATATCCGTTACTTGCTTTAAAAATTTTAAAATATATCAAATGGATGTAAAGAGTGCTTTTTTAAATGACGATTTGCATGAAGAAGTATATGTTGAACAACCAGCGGGTTTTAAAGACCCTAAGAATGTTGATCATGTATACCGCCTAAAAAAGGCTCTCTATGGTTTAAAACAAGCTCTCAGGGCATGGTACGAAAAGTTGACTAAGTTTTTACTAAGTCATAATTTTCTAATGGGAAGTGTTGATAAGACTATTTGTAAAGAAACATAATGATCACATTTTAATAGTACAAATTTATGTTGATGATATTATTTATGGATCTACCTGTGCTAACATGACTATTGAGTTTGCAGATTTGATGAAATCTAAGTTCGAAATGAGTATGGTTGGGGAATTAAATTATTTCATAGGGTTACAAGTTAAACAGCAACCTGAGGGTTTCTTTATCTCCCAAACCAAATATGCTCTGAACTTAGTTAAAAATTTTAGATTTGAGAATGGTAAGAACTTTATTACTCCTATGAGTATGACTTTAAAACCCTCAAAGGACTCTACAGGTAAGAAAGTGGATCCTAAATTGTATCGCAGTATGATAGGTAGTTTGTTGTATTTAACTGCAAGTCGACCTGATATTGTGTTTACTGTAGAAATTTGCGCTAGATATCAATTTGACCCTAAAGAGTCACATTTAACTGCTGTTATGCGGATTATGTGATATGTCGCAAGTACAGCTTATTTAGGTCTTTGGTATCCACATGGTACTAATGTTCAATTAGCTGGGTACACTGTTGATTGGGCTGGTAATGTTGATGATAGGAAATCAACCAGTGGTGGTTGTTTCTATGTTGGGGACTGTTTAATTTCTTGGCAGAGTAAGAAACAAAGTTCTATATCGCTCTCTACCGCTAAGGCTGAATACATTGCTGTAGGTAATGCATGCACTTAGCTTGTATGGATGAAAAGAATGTTAAGTGATTACGGAATTACACAGGACTATGGTATTATACTGTGATAATTCGAGTGCAATTAATATATCTAAAAACCCAATCCAGCATTCACGAACCGAGCACATTGACATTAGATATCATTACATTCGTGAATTAGTGGAAGAAAAGATAATTTCTTTGGAATACATTCCGACCGAGATTCAACTTGCTGATATATTCACAAAACTGCTGGACAAAAGCAGGTTTTCTAAATCAAAATTTGATCTTGGCATGTGCAATTTGAATTGATTATTCATGCATTTATGTTACATCTTATATATATTTGCTATTTTAAATTGGTAGAATTTTAAATTTCAAGTAAAATGCATATATTTGGCTATGCATGACCAGTCGAGGACGTACTCGACCAGTCGTGTAGTGCATCTGGTGCTTAAATTTGGGGGAAAAAAATCCTTTTCTTCCTCATTTGTGCTTCCTCTCCAACGAGTCTAAGCTCGACCGGTCGTACCCACCTTCCTATATCTTCAAGGTTAGTGCATTAATTCCATTTTTCTTGTAGATTCAAGTCAATATCACTTCATTTTCATACTTGGAGTGATTTATTTCTTATTTGTGGGATTGATTTTGGTTGAGCTTGGATGATGTTTGATGATACTTGAACTTTACTTGCTTATGAATTTTCATGTCTTGCTTCTTTATTCTTCTTTGCTCGTCCTATTCTTTCGTGTTTATCTACATCCTGTTACTTGTTTTAGGTTCTTCTTTTGTCATATTGTGACAAAAAAGGGGGAGAATTTTAACATGTGATTGTGGATTGTGGATGGAGGATAGGAGTAAGGGGGAGTAGTAGCAAAATGCTTGCTTTCTTTTTTATATCACTGGCGCATCATTCTTTAACCAGGTTGATTGGTTCATATTGATCACTGGTGCATGATTCTTTGTGCATATAATGCTTATGTTTATATGGAGTGTGTATTGTGTTTTGTCACAAATTTGACAAAGGGGGAGATTGTAAGTGCTATGGTTTCTAGCTCCTATATTGTCAAATTTTGTAGTGCCAAAACTTCTCTTGGAATCTATGTCTAATATAGCACTCCTACATAATGAAGACTGTGCATCACTCTAGAACAAAGACTTCAAGAAATTCAAGTTTACATAGTCATGGTCAAGTACAACAACAAGTTCAAGATTCATAGATCAAGCTCCAAGTCAAGACAAAATCTTTTTCTTTGGACCTCAAGCTCAAGACTAAAGAGGTTTCAAATTCAAGCGTCTTAAAGTTACAAATTCAAGATTCAAATTGAAGCTTCAAAAGGTTTCAAGTTCAAGCTTCATCATGTAAAGATCACAAGCTTCGTGAACTTTAAAGATCAGTTATCAACTGAAGGAAAAGAAGTTTCAATGTTCATACATTATGGTTAAGGTATGAATGACCTTAGATTGACCTTAGGGTAGGTCATTTTGAATACATAATTCAATTATATCATTTTATAAGTGAATGGTCGGTTTCTTAACTAGTCCTGGATTCTGTTCGACTAGTCCTAGCACTCCCTCGACTAGTCCAAGAAATTCCACGACTAGTCCTAAATTTGTTGTAAATTTTTAGAATTTTTTGTTAAGCCACGACCGGTCTTAGAGAATGCTCGACCGATTGTGTGAACAGTGCTCAACTCATTCACAACCAGTCCTACAGCTATGACTCAGAGTCCAACAACTATTCCACGTTCCACATGACCAGTCGTGGGCAGGTCATGACCAGTTGTGAAGGTCACTCGATCAGTCGTAGAGGGCCTACGACCAGTCGTGGAATGGCTTTATCCAATCACACTCAAAATTTTTAAAATTAGTTGGTCCTACGACCCGTCGTGGTGTCCTTAGGACCAGTTGTGAACGCAATTTCTTCACCTATAAATAGACGATGAATTTCAGAGTTTTTCATTCAATTCAAGCTAAATCAATACGATACTCTGAGAGATAAGTTAGTCATTATTTTAAGCTATATTGTGCTCATTTAATATTCTCTTTTATTAGCTTTCTTTGTATTTGATTTTGAATTTTTGCATTCCAATTTTATTTGAAAGAGGGATTGAGGTATTCCCATTTCTTGGAATCAAAATCAAATCAAGTTAGCCCAAGGTACTTTAAATCTAAAATCAATTTAGAACCTAGAACCATTTCATATGTGAGTATTGGACATTGAACTTCTACGTTGAACTTCTACTCCGATTTGATTCTTTCGAGTTGCATCAAAGAGAATATCCAGGTATTTTACAGTTTTTGTAAATTCCTTTGTTTTGGTTTTCATTGAGATTGAGCCAGAAAAATCTCTATTGTGGTTTGTCTGAGGTGATCCAGAAAACTCAGAGTGTGAGGTTTTTGAATTGTGTAAGCCCACTTGAAAGACACAATTGTGAGGGTTTTAGGTGAACCTGGAAAAACCTATTTTCATAGTGAATGCTAATATCCACTGTGTGCGGATCTTAGGAGTGGAGTAGCTGTGTGGCTGTTGTTTAACAGTTGGTGTACACACAAGTGAACCACTATAATTCTTTGTGTTCTGTGGTTTCCTTTCTTTATTTTTTTTTTGTTCAAGACTGTGGGATGTATTCGTGGATGTGAATGTTGTAATCTTTACATTTCAACATTGTGGGGAATGTTATAATAACTTAGATATCCTTTCTTGCTATTTCCTTTTTATTCCTCTTCAGTTCGAGTTTTTGATACATAAATCATTCTAGTAAGGTTGTCCTGCCATAAACCCTTGGTTTTTATGGTGTAAGGTTGTCCTTAGAACAACATTTGTATCAACCTCTCAATACTAGAATTTTGAGGTTGTTGCTTCCTTTGATTATTTGTAATTCATTTGGCTATCTTATTGTTTAATTCTGCTATTATTTTTTATTTGGCATTGTCTTATTCACCCCCCCCCCCCCCCAGGACATATAGCTCGGCATTTTCAAGTGGTATCAGAGCCTAATAGCTCGTTTTTAATTATTCTATTTGGATTTATTTCCTGAGCTAATCGATCTGAGCTATTTAAGATGTCCAATTTTGATAGTCTTTCAATTACTAGGCCTCCACCATTTGATGACTCTAATTATGCCTATGGATGAGAGCGTGTGGCAAGCCATAGTGACTGAATGAATCCCTCCTACCACTGAAGTAACTGGTATCAATGGATCCAAATCAATCAAAGTCACACCTTATTTTACTTGGACCACACTTCAGAAAAATGAGAGTAGTGCCATTGCAAAGGCTTTAAATGTCATAACTTGCGCACTATCACCGGATAAATTTAAAAGAATTATATCCTGTGATACTGTAAAGCAAGCTTGGGATATTTTAGAAATGACACACGAGGGAACAACAATTATCAAGAAATCTAAAGTCCAAATCCTCACAACCATATTTGAGGAAATACGCATGGAGGAAAGTGAAACTTTCATGGAATTCTATATTAGATTGAATGACATTGTCAACTCTATGTGGGGTCTCGGTGATAAAATTCTAGAAAGTAAAGTCTGTGTAAAGATACTACGCTCACTACCTAAACGGTTCAACTCAAAGCTGACTGCGATACAGGAACTTCATGATACAGACAATATGATGGTAGAAGAGTTAGTTGGTTATTTACAAACCTATGAGTTAAACTTTAAAGCTCCTAAAGGTAAATCCATCACCCTTAAATTTTCTAAATGTATTTCTTAAGAAAATAGTAATTCTGATTTAGAAAATTCTGAAGATGATATGGCCCTTCTAGCTAAAAAGTTTTATAAGATTTTCAAAAGTTAAAAGAGGGTTGATTTTCAAAAATCAAATGATAAGAAAGATCTAAATCAAAAACTTGAAAATGTTTAAAAGATAGTCAATGTTACAACTACCATGAATATGGGCATTTAGCGAACAAGTGTCCTAAAAAGGACAAACCTAAAAGGAAAGGTATGTTGGCTACTTGGGATGAATCTTCTAGCTTTGAAGCCTCTTCTGAATCAGAAGATTCTGAAATCGAGTCGGGTAATGAAGTCAAAGCCCTTATGACTCTAGCCAAGTTCACTTTTTCAAATCATGATGATTCAACTAGTGAAGAAAATCTGAATAGTGATCATGAAAATGAAGAAGATCTTCAAGATGCTTACAATGCCCTATACAAGGAAAGTTGTAAAATTACCGTAAAACTAAAACTTCAGAAAGAAAAGTTTTTGAAACTTAAAGAAAATTTTGATACTCTTGTTTTAGAAAAATCCTACATTTCAGATTCTTTTGAAAAAACTAAATGCGATTTAGATTTCAAAACCTCCCTTATTGAAAATGTTAAATCTGAAAATGAAAAACTAAAACTTGAAGTCTCTTCACTTTTGAGTTTAAAGGATACATGGAGGTATGCCCAAGCTGATCCTAAGTTAGAAAAACTATTATCCGGATCCAGAAATGTGACGACCGATCCGGTTTGGGCTACAACAAAAGTACTCCTCCTAAACATAAGAATACTCCTCCTAAGTTTGTGAAAGGAGAGTCTTCAAACTCAAAAGGGAAAAGTTTAAATCAAAATTATTCTAAAAATGCTAAAACTTTTCAATTGTTAAAACCTAAAAGCAACCATATCAACTATAAAAATCAGAATCGTAATCCTTTAGCTGAGAAAATAGTTGATTTACTTAAGGAGCTCTTAAAATCTAACTCAATGAGTCGGTCTTATAACAACTACAAAAAGACCAACTATACTCCTAAACCCAAAATAGTTATGAAATGGGTTCCTAAGGTTACTTGCTTGGTTGCCCACACGGCTTTCAAAGCATCAAGCCATTCAAAGTGGTACCTAGACAGTGGATGCTCCAGGCACATGACTGGTGACAAAGGTCTGTTTACCACTCTTAAAGACATGACTGATGGATCGGTCACATTTGGTGATGGTAGCAGCTGCAGGATTATTGGCCAAGGTACGGTTTAACTTTCTAACCTCCCTTTATTTGAGAATGTTTTATATGTGGAAGGTTTAAAACATAACTTATTAAGCATTTCTCAAATATGCGATAAAAACCATAGCATAAAATTTTCTAACTTTGGGTGTGAAATCTTAAATAAAAACGGTTTTGTAATATTAACTGGTCACAGAACTTCTGAAAACTGCTATATTGTAAGTGAGTCTAGCTCATCTAATTTATCATGTTACATGGTCCATGCCGATGAGACTGAATTGTGGCATAAACATCTTGGACATGTACACTACCGCAACTTATATAGACTGAGCAAAAGATAGTTAGTAAGAGGCCTACCCAAAATACAAAAAATAGATAAAATATGTGGTGAATGCCATATTGGCAAGCAAACTAGGAGTACTTGAAAAGGCCTAGCTATATGTCCTAGAGGGGGGGTGAATTGGACTATGCCAAATTTAAAATAATAATAGTGGAATTAAACAATAAGATAGCCAAGAAAAGGAAAGATAATAATTCACAATGCAGAATGTAGAGCAATCACAAAAACTAGTTGTTCTAAGGACAACCTTTCACCATAAAAACCAAGGGTTTATGACATGACAACCTTACTAGAACAATTAGAGAATTAAAAGCTAAAACTGTAAAGGAACAGAAAGGAAATAACAAGAATTGAAATCTAAACTATTACAACATTCCCCACAGTGCTTGAAATGTAAATATTACAACATTCACATCCACACATACATCCCACAATTTTGAATGATAAATGATATATAAATTAAGTAAACATTTAAACCAAAATACATAAAGAATTATAGTGGTTCGCCTGTGTGTTCACCAACTGTTAAGCAATAGCCACACAGATTGCTACTCCACTCCTAATATCCTCACATAAGGGATATCAACGTTCACTATGAAAATAGGTTTCACAGGTTCACCTAAAACCTTCACAATTATGTCTTTCAATGGGCTTACACAATTCAAAAACCCTACTTCTGAGTTTTCCTAGCTCTCCTCAGATAACTAATAGATTGAGATTTTTCTGGCTTAATCTCAAACAAAAACTAAAATGAAGGAAATTTATAATACAGTAAAATGCCTGGATTTCTCCTTTTGTAGTAGCCCAAAAGAACTTATCAGAGTGGAAGTTCGAATGTGGAAGTTCAATGTCCAATACTCACTTTGAAATGGTTCTAGGTTCTAATTGATTTTAAATTAAACCAGTTGAGCTAGCTATATTTGATTTTAATTCTAAGAAGAAGGAATATAACAATTCCTCTTTTTAATTCAGATTGGAATATAGAAACAAAATTAAATTAATGAAGCTAACAAAAGAGAAATTAAATATGCACAATGTAGCTTAAAAATGAACACAAACTTATCTCAGAGTGACGCCTTGATTTTACTTGAAATTCGATATGAAACTCTGAAATTCGTGTTCTATTTATAGTTGCAGAAATCGCATCTACGGCTGGTCCTGAGGACACTACGACTGGTCGTAGACCAAACAGATTTTTGAAATTTTAAGTGCGATCGGATAAAACCGTTTCACGACTGGTCGTAGGGTGTCCTCGACCAATCGTGAGCCCTCCATGACTGGTCGTGAGCATCCTACGACTGGTCGTGAGGCACTAGATTTAGTCAGTGGAGTTTGAGTCGAAGGTGCACGACTGGTCCTAGAACGAGTCATCACTGTTCCTACGACCAGTCGAGCAGTCTCCAGGATTGGTCATAGCTCAACCAAAAAATTTTAAAAAATTGTAACAACTTAGGACTGGTCTAGGAATTTCTTGGACTGGTCGAGCCAGAGCTAGGACTAGTCGAACAGAGTTCAAGACTAGTCTTAGAACAGTCCAAATACATATGAAGTAATTCAATTTGAATTATGTATACAAAATGACCTACCTTAAGGTCAATCTAAGGTCTATCATACCTTGAAAGTGAGGTATGAACATTGAGACTTCATTTCTTTAGATGATAATTGACCTTTGAAGATTGTGAAGCTTGAGATCTCTCTACTTGATGTAACATTGAGCTTGAGATCTTCTAGAGCTTGAATTACACTTCATCTTGCGTTGTACACTAACTTGAGTCTTTGAACAAGATCACCTCTTTCGTTGTAGCTTGTACTTGCATTTCTTGAAATGGTTTGAAGTACTTCTTCATTCTTGACTTAAAGCAAAGTGTTTAGAGAGGTGATGCAATGTCTTGATCATATATACCAATGAGCTACACAAGACATAGATTGATGTTTTGGCACCACAAAATTTGACCACTAAAGGAGCATAAAACCATAGCACTTACAATTTCTCCCTTTGTCAAATTTGTGACAAAACACACTCCAAAAAAAAAGAAGAAGCACAACATGCTCAATAAAGAATTATGCACCAGTCAATCATGCACCAGACATATATAAGAGAACCAGTTACAGCCTGGTTAAAGAATCATGCACCAGTTGTCATTAACTATTACAAATTCTTCCTTACTTATTTACTCCCCCTGAGTAGCACACACATATATATCGTAAGAATTAATGTTACTACCCTTCAATCCATATCCATTCCAATTAATTCAAACTACTTGAAATCTTCTCCCCCATTTTGTCACAATATGACAAAGGAAGCAAGAAAAGAAATGGAAAAGGATAATAAACAGGAGTAAGAAAAGGAATAACTAGTCAAGATTTAAGCAAATTCAAGTCCACAAACCCTTAACCAGTTCAAATTCCACAAACATAGGTCAGTCAACCAAATTTAAGTAAAAATAAAGTTCACACACCAACAAAAGTAAAATAGTATTAGAGTTAATACAGACCAAACGATAAAACACTTAATCAGATCCAGATGAAGGAGCAAGTATGGTAGGATCAAGTTGATGAAGGCCCTTGTTTAAGTGCCTAAGATACTTGCGCATATATTTAAATCGAAGATCATGGGCCATATTCATATTCTCAACCTTCTCCTCAAGAGCATGAAGATGAGCATCAAAATCAGATGGCTCATAGTCAGGATCATTAATAGAATCAGATTCAAGTTCATCAAAGATATCATCCATATTAATATCATCAGGAAGATCGCCAACTTCATCTTCATTCCCTGCTTCAGCTCCTCCAGCATCAACATCCACTTGGCCAAAAGCCAATTCCAACTTCATCTTGTTAATACTCGAATTATTAAAAATAAGATGATGGATAGGAGCCTCTCCAACCGACATAGCAACTAACATGTGAGTAGCTAAAACAGTCATAAGATAGGCAAACGGAATATTACTATGACCCGGATGGAGACGAAACTGAATGATGGAATGGCATATCAATGAAGGAAGACAAACTTTAGTACCAGAGATAATAGAATGTAAAACTTGAACCATAAACAAAGTCAGTTCAGTTTTGTTACCTGAACGAGGATACAGATTTGAAATAAAGAATCTGTGGAGAACTCTATATCTGGGTAACAAATACTTTGAGGGGAGCGTATTCCCTTTATAAGTCCATTGTACATTCATATTACATAGATCTCTAGTGAGCATGCGTTTTTCTGATTCTGAGGGTTTTTCAGCTAAAGTATGAATAGGAATACCCTCATCGTTGACAGGTATGTCCATAAGACTCGAAATCAGATGGCAGTCTACATCAAATAGACCTTCTCTAGTATCAATTTTAAATGTTATATTCTCAGATGAAAATTCAGAGATACACGTAAACATAGCCTGTGCAATAGATTGGTATGCAGGCCCACCCCAATGTAAGATGTTAGCTCATTCTACAGCTTGAGAAGAGGAAGAATACCAAAAGGAGCAATGTGGTCATGATTAATAGGTCGTTCAACAATGACATTGCGCAGTCGCAAATCCCACACATATGAGGGATCATCTTTGGGTGACCGAAGATGGCGCCGAGTAATAGGAGTTGATCGAGAAGAAGATGGACCACGGGATGTTTTCTTTTTCCCTCTAGCATCCATTTACTCAAAGCAACAAGAAATCACAAAGGAAGTAGAGATGGGTTTTTCTAGATCAGCAAATGGAGAAGAAAAACTCTAAAATCTCAACAAAGCTTGAAATCAAGTACTCTAATGACAAAAATGAAGAGAATAGAACATAAATCTACAAGATTGACTGAAAAATGCACTAACCTTGATGAATCAAACCGTAGGGTTCGACTAGTCATGCCACGACTTATTGGAGAGAAAAGAAGAAATGAGGAAGATGATGGTTTTTCCCAAATTAAAGAGATCAACGTGCTCCACGACCGGTCTTGGACCGTCCTCGACTAATCGTATCACGACTGGTCGAGCACGCCCTCGACTGGTCGTGTATCAACATAAACATGTAATTTTCATAAAAAATTAAAATTAAAATTAATAAATTATCGAATATATATACATTTGATACAAATAAGCATGAACATTCAATTTAGATTACACATACCAAGATCAAATTTTAATTTATTAAACTTGCTTTTGTCGAGCGGTTTAGTGAAAATGTCAGCAAGTTGAGTCTCAGTAGGAATGTATTCCAAAGATATCAGCTTTTCTTCCACTAATTCATGAATGTAATGATACCTAATGTCAATGTGCTTGGTACGTGAATGGTAGATTGGGTTTTTTGAAATATTTATAGCACTAGAATTATCACAATATAATATCATTGATTCCTGAGCAATTCCATAATCGCTTAACATACGATTCATCCAAACAAGTTGAGTACATGCATTTTCTGCTCGATGTATTCAGCCTCAACAGTTGAGAGCAGTATAGAACTTTGTTTCTTACTAAACCAAGAAACCAAACAATTTCCAATATAGAAACAACTACCACTGGTTGATTTCCTATCATCAATATTACTAGCCCAATCAGCATCTGAGTACCCAGTCAATTGAATACTAGTATCATATGGATACCAAAGACCCAATTTAGTAGTACTTGCGACATATCGCATTATCCGCTTAACAACAGTTAAATGTGACTCTTTAGGGTTAGATTGATTTCTAGCGCAAATACCAATACTTAAAGTAATATCAGGTCTACTTGCAGTTAAATAAAGTAAACTGCCAATCATACTACGATATAATTTAGGATCCACATTTTTACCTGTAGAGTCCTTTGAGAGTATTAAAATTGTACTCATAGGAGTATCAAAATTCTTACCGTTCTCAAATCCGAACTTTTTAATTAAGTTCAGAGCATATTTGGTTTGAGAAATAAAAATGCCATCAGATTGTTGTTTCACTTGCAATCCTAGGAAATAATTCAATTCCCCAACCATGCTCATTTCAAACTTAGATTTCATTAAATTTGCAAACTCAACAGTCATGTTAGAATAGGTAGATCTATAAATAATATCATCAACGTAGATCTGCACTATTAAGATGTGATCATTAAGTTTCTTAACAAAGAGAGTCTTATTTACACTTCCCATTTGAAAATCATGATTTAGTAAAATCTTAGTCAATTTCTCGTACCATGCTCTGGGAGCTTATTTTAAGCCGTAGAGAGCCTTTTGAAGGCGATAGACATGATCAGTGTTCTTAGGGTCTTCAAAACCTATTGATTGTTCAACGTATACTTCTTCATGAAGATCACCATTTAAGAAGGCACATTCACATCCATTTGATAAATTTTGAATTTTCTAAAGAAAGCAATGGATATAAATAGTTTGATTGACTCAAGATGAGCTACTGGGGGCAAAGGTTTCATTATAATCAACACCCTCAATTTGAGTGTACCCTTGTACAACCAGTCTAGTCTTGTTTCGAATTATATTACCAAGTTCATCAGACTTATTTTTGAAAATCCACTTTGTTCCGATAATATGTTTATCTTTAGGTCTAGGAACAAGATACCAAACATCATTTCTCACAAATTGGTTAAGCTCTTCTTGCATTGCAACAATCCAGTTTTCGTCAGTAAGAGATTCTTTTATGTTTGTCGGTTCAATCTGGGATGCAAAACATACGTAATTACATATATCTTCTAGTTGTCTACGAGTGCGTACACCAGTGAGAGGGTTTTCAAGAATCTGAGTGGTTGGATGATCTTTAACAGTCCTTAGTTCAGAGTCTGTTTGATTTGATGAAGTATTTGGTTTATCAATTAAAAGAACTTCATCATTATCTGAACTTGGGGCAGGTGTATTCAAGTGATTGTCTATGACCACATTAATAGATTCTTGAATAACACTGGTCCTTTTGTTCAAAACATGATATGCGCGACTGTTTAAAGAATATCCTAAAAAGATTCCTTCATCACTTTTAGTGTCAAACTTTCTCAGATTTTCACGGTCACGTAAAGTATAGAACTTATTGCCAAAAACTCGAAAGTATTTGACAGTAGGCTTCTTATCGAACCATAGTTCATAAGCAGTTTTATTATTAGATTTACTAGTATAAACCTGGTTGATTATATAGCAGGCAGTATTTATGGCTTTAGCCCAAAGATTTTTAGATAGCTTCATACTATTTAACATTACATTAGCCATTTCTTGAAGCACTCTGTTTTTTCTTTCTACAATTCCATTTTGTTGTGGAGTTTTAGGTACAAAGAATTCATGTAATATCCCTTGATCACTACAGAACTTCTCAAAACTGCTATTTTTAAATTCTGACCCATGATCATTATGGATCTTATTAGCATGAGAACCTTTTTCAGTTTGGATCCGTTTGAGAATCCTTTTTACTTCATCAAGGGTTTCTGATTTATCCCTTAAGAAAGCTACCCAAGTGAATCTGGTATAATCATCTACGATCACTAGTATGTATTTTTTGCCACCTCGACTCTCCGTCCTTGTTGGTCCTATTAAATCCATATGGAGAAGCTTGAGTGGTTTTGATGTGACATTGGAGTTCACCTTTTTGTGAGCACTCCTAGTTTGTTTGCTAGTCCGGCATTCGCCACATATTTTATCTACTTTCTGTATTTTAGGTAGACGTCTTATTAGTTCTCTTTTGCTCAATCCATATAGATTACGGTAGTGTATATGTCCAAGGCGTTTATGCCATAATTCAGTCCCATCGGTATGGACCATGTAACATAATTGATTAGATGAGCTAATCTAATCAATAATCACTAACGATGCAGCAGTTTTCAGACGTTCTACGACTAGTTAATATTATTGAACCATTTTTGTTTAAAATTTCACACCCTAGGTTAGAAAATTTAACACTATGATTTTTTATCACATAATTGAGAAATGCTTAACAAGTTATGTTTTAACCCTTCAACATACAAAACATTCTCAAATAAGGGGAGGTTAGAAAGTTGAACCATACCTTGGCCAATAATCTTGCAGTTGTTGCCATCATCGAATGTGACTGAACCATCAGCCATGTCTTTGAGATCGGTGAATAGACCTTTATCACTAGTCATATGCCTTGAACAACCACTGTCTAAGTACCACTTTGAATGGCTTGAAGCTTTGAAAGCCGTGTGAGCAACCAAGCAAGTAACCTTAGGAACCCATTTCATAACTGTTTTGGGTTTAAGAGTATAGTTGGTCTTCTTGTATTTGTAATTGTTGTAGGAATGACCCACTGAGTTAGATTTTAAGAGTTCCTTAAGTAAATCAACTATTTTTTCAGCCAAAGGGTTTTGATTCTAATTTTTATAGTTGATATAATTACTTTTAGGTTTGAAAGATTGAAAAGTTTTAACATTTTTAAAAAACTTTTGATTTGAACTATTTCCTTTTGAGTTTGAAGATTCTCCTTTCACAAACTTACAAAAAGTATTCTTCTGTTTAGGATGAACACTTTTATCGTAGCCCAAACCAGATCGGTCACCACATTTTCTTGATCCAGACGAAAGTTTTTCTAACATTGGATCACCTTAGGCATATCTCCATATATCCTTTAAATTCAAAAGTGAAGAGACTTCAAGTTTAAGTTTTTCATTTTCAGATTTTAGGTTTTTAATCAGGGAAGTTTTGAACTCTAAATCACATTTTAATTTTTCAAAACAATCTGAAATGTGGGATTTTTCTAAAACAAGTGATTCAAAATTTTCTTTAAGTTTTAAAAACTTTTCTTTTTGAAATTTTAGTTTTACGACAATTTTACAACTTTCCTTTTATAGGGCATTGTAAGCATCTTGAAGATCTTCTTCATTTTCACAATCACTGTTCAGATTTTCTTCATTGTTGAATCATCGTTATCTGAAAAAGTGAATTTGGCTAGAGTCATAAGGGCTTTAACTTCACTGCCCGACTCGGTTTCAGAATCTTCTGATTCAGAAGAGGCTTCAAAATTAGAGGATTCATCCCAAGTAGCCAACATACTCTTCTTTTTAGGTTTGTCCTTTTTAACACACTTGTTTGCTAAATGTCCATATTCTTAGCAGTTGTAACATTGACTATCTTTTAAAGATTTTCAAGTTCTGGTTTTAGATCTTTTCTTATCATTTGATTTTTAAAAGTCAACCCTCTTTTTACTTTTGAAAATCTTAAAACTTTTTCGCTAAAAGAGCCATATCATCTTCAGAATTTTCTAAATCAGAATTTTCTTGAGAGATACATTTAGAAGATTTAAGAGTGATTGATTTACCTTTAGGAGCTCTAAAGTTTAACTCATAAGTTTGTAAAGAACCAACTAGTTCTACCCTCATATTGTCCATATCACGAAGTTCTTGGATCGCTGTTACCTTAGAATTAAACCGTTCAGGAAGTGAGCATAGTATTTTTACACACACTACTTTCTGGGAATTTATCGCCAAGACCCCACATAGACTTTACAATGTCATTTAATCTTGTATAAAAGTCCATAAACATTTCATTTTCTTCCATATGAATTTCCTCAAATTTGGTTGTGAGGAGTTGGACTTTAGATTTCTTGACAATTGAAGTACCCTCATGTGTCATTTCTAAAATATCCCAAGCTTGCTTTGTAGTATTACATAATATAATTCTTTTGAATTCATCCGGTGATAGTGCACAAGTAATTGCATTTAGTGCTCTTGCATTGGCACTACTCTCACTTTTCTAAACTTCCAAGTGAAATATGGTGAAACTTTTATTGATTTAGAACCATCGATACCAATTACTTCAGTGGTGGGGGGGTTCCATTCAGTCACTGTGGCTTGCCACACGCTCTCATCCATGGATTTAAGGAAAATCCTCATCCTGACTTTTCAATAGGCATAATTGGAGCCATCAAATGGTGGAGGCCTAGTGACTGAGAGGCTATTAAAATTTGACATCTTCTCAATAGCTTAGATTGATTAACTCAGGAAATAAATCCAAATATAAAAAATTAGAACTAGCTATTAGGCTCTGATACCACTTGAAAAGGCCTAAATATATGTCCTAGGGGGAGGGGGGTGAATAAGACTATGCCAAATTTAAAATAATAACAGCGGAATAAAACAATAAGATAGCCAAGAACAGGAAAGATAATAATTCACAATACAGAATGTAAAGTAATCACAAAATCTAGTTGTTCTAAGGACAACCTTTCACCATAAAAACCAAGGGTTTATGACAGGACAACCTTACTAGAACAATTAGAGAATTAAAAGCTAAAACTGTAAAAGAACAGAAAGGAAATAGCAAGAACAATTAGAGAATTAGAGGACATACTCGACCAGTCGTGTAGTGTGTCTGGTGCTTTAATTTGGGGGAAAAACCCTTTTCTTCCTCATTTGTGCTTCCTCTACAACGAGTCTAAGCTCGACCGGTCATACCCACCTTCCTAGATCTACAAGGTTAGTGTGTTAATTCTATTTTTCTTGTAGATTCAAGTCAATATCACTTCATTTTCATACTTGGAGTGATTTATTTCTTGTTTGTGGGATTGATTTTGGTTGAGCTTGGATGATGTTTGATGATACTTGAACTTTACTTGCTTATGAATTTTCATGTCTTGCTTCTTTATTCTTCTTTGCTTGTCCTATTCTTCCATGTTTATCTACATCCTGTTACTTGTTTTAGGTTCTTCCTTTATCATATTGTGACAAAAAGGGGGAGAATTTTGACATGTGATTGTGGAATGTGGATGGAGGATAGGAGTAAGGGGGAGTAGTAGCAAAATGCTTAAAATGCTTGCTTTCTTTTTTATATCACCGGTGCATGATTCTTTAACCAGGTTGACTGGTTCATATTGATCACTGGTGGATGATTCTTTGTGTATATAATGCTTATGTTTGTATGGAGTGTGTTTTGTGTTTTGTTACAAATTTGACAAAGGGGGAGATTGTAAGTGCTATGGTTTCTAGCTCCTATATGGTCAAATTTTGTAGTGCAAAAACCTCTCTTGGAATCTGTGTCTTGTATAACACTCCTACATAATGAAGACTATGCATCACTCTAGAATAAAGACTTTAAGAAATTCAAGTTTACATGGTTGTGGTCAAGTACAACAACAAGTTCAAGATTCATAGATCAAGCTCCAAGTCAAGATAAAGTCTTTTTCTTCGGAACTCAAGATCAAGACTAAAGAGGTTTCAAATTCAAGCGTCTTAAAGTTACAAATTCAAGATTCGAATTGAAGCTTCAAAAGGTTTCAAGTTCATGCTTCATCATGTAATGATCACAAGCTTCGTGAACTTCAAAGATCAACTATCAACTGAAGGAAAAGAAGTTTCAATGTTCATACATCATGGTTAAGGTATGAATAACCTTAGATTGACCTTAGGGTAGGTCATTTTAAATACATAATTCAATTATATCATTTTATAAGTGAATGGTCTGTTTCTTGACTAGTCCTGGACTCTGTTCAACCAGTCCTAGCATTGGCTTGACCAGTCTAAGAAATTCCACAACCAGTCCTAAATTTGTTACAAAATTTTAAAATTTTTTGTTAAGCCATGACCAGTCCTGGAGACTGCTCAATCGGTCGTGTGAACAGTGCTCGACTCGTTAACGACCAGTCCTGCAACTACGACTCAAAGTCCAACAACTATTCTAGGTTCCACATGACCAATCGTGGGCAAGTCACGACCAGTCGTGGAGGTCTCTCGACCGGTCATTGAGGGCCTATGACCAGTCGTGGAATGATTTTATCTAATAGCGCTCAAAATTTCAAAAATCAGTTAGTCCTATGACAGTCGTGGTGTCCTCAGGACCAGTCGTGAACGCAATTCCTTAACCTATAAATAGACGACGAATTTCAGAGTTTTTCATTCAATTCAAGCTAAATCAATACGATACTCTGAGAGATAAGTTAGTCATTATTTTAAGCTATATTGTGCTCATTTAATATTCTCTTTTATTAGCTTTCTTTGTATTTGATTTTAAACTTTTACATTCCAATTTTATTTGAAAGAGGGATTGAAGTATTCCCATTTCTTGGAATCAAAATCAAATCAAGTTAGACCAAGCTACTTTAAATCTAAAATCAATTTAGAACCTAGAACCATTTCATATGTGAGTATTGGACATTGAACTTCTACGTTGAACTTCTACTCCGATTTGGTTCTTCTGAGCTACATCAAAGAGAATATCCAGGTATTTTACAGTTTTTGTAAATTCTTTTGTTTTGGTTTTCATTGAGATTGAGCTAGAAAAATCTCTACTATGGTTTGTCTGAGGTGATCCAGAAAACTCAGAGTGTGGGGTTTTTGAATTTTTTAAGCCCACTTGAAAGACACAATTGTGAGGGTTTTAGGTGAACCTGGAAAAACCCTATTCTCATAGTGAATGCTAATATCCACTATGTGAGGATATTAGGAGTGGAGTAGTTGTGTGGCTGTGGCTTAACAGTTGGTGTACACACAGGTGAACCACTATAATTCTCTGTGTTTTGTGGTTTTTGTGGTTTCCTTTCTTTATTCTTTTTGGTTCAAGATTGTGGGATGTATTTGTGGATGTGAATGTTGTAATCTTTACATTTTAGCATTGTGGGGAATGTCGTAATAGCTTACATATCCTTTCTTGCTATTTCCTTTTTATTCCTCTTCAGTTTGAGTTTTTGATACTCAAATCGTTCTAGTAAGGTTCTACCATAAACTCTTGGTTTTTATGGTGTAAGGTTGTCCTTAGAACAATATTTATATTAACCTCTCAATACTAGAATTTTGAGGTTGTTGCTTTCTTTCCTTTGATTATTTGCAATTCATTTGGCTATCTTATTGTTTAATTCCGCTATTATTTTTTATTTGGCATTGTCCTATTCACCCCCCCCCCCCTCTAGGACATATAGCTTGGCCTTTTCACGATCCGATACAATTTCTAACAAAATGCCATGAAGTCATATTATCTCTTTGATGTATAACTTGACTAGGTCATCAGTGGAGTTAGAAGCCCATATTGGAAGGAAGTGGGCTGACTTTGTTAACCTGTCCACAATCACCTATATTGAGTCATGTCCCTTCCTAGTCTTAGGTAATCCGGAGATAAAGTCTATGGATATGAAATCCCATTTCCATTCAGCTAAAGGCGTGGGCTGTAAAAGGCTCGGCGGTCGGCGGTGTTCTGCCTTAACCTGTTGACATGTGAGACATCAGGATACATAATCTGCTATTTTCCTTTTTATGTTGTCCCTTCAATAGTTCCGCTTCAGGTCCCAATATATCTTGGTTCTACCAGGGTACATTGCCATTTTGGATTTGGGGGCGGCATTCAGGACTTCTTCCCATAGTCCATGGAGATTTGGGGCACAAAGACGACCTCGATACCGCAAACCTCCATTAGAACTGACTCTCTACTCAAATTCTGCATCTTTTCCCACTCTTCCTTTTATCCTCTCCAACAATTCATCGCCCTCATGGGCTTCAATGATTTTGCTAATAACTAGTGGCTGGACCTGAACGTGGGCTATGACCTCGTATGGTTCTTCCATGGTTAGATTTATGTCGAAGTCCCGTACAAATTCCATTCCTTCACCATCAAAAGGGCTGCAAATTCTAGTGCTCTCTTGTGACTCAAGGCATCTGCCACTAAATTGGCCTTGCCTGGGTGGTATGAGACTTCAAACTTGAAGTCCTTCAACATTTCCATCCAGCGACGCTGTCACAAGTTCAGATCCTTTTGAGTGAAGATGTACTTGAGGCTCTTATGATTACAGTAGAGCTCAAACTCCTCTCCATAGAGATAGTGTCTCCATATCTCTAAAGCAAAGACAACCGCTGCTAGTTCGAGGTCATGGGTAGGATAGTTCTCCTCATCCTTCCTTAGTTGCCGAGAGGCGTATGCAATCGCCTTGTCTTTCTACATGAGTACGTAACCCAAGCCCACTAGAGAGGCATCGGTGTAAACGGTGTACTTGACCCCTTGCTCGGGTAACACGAGTACCGACGTCGTAGTCAGTTTATCCTTCGACTCTTGGAAAGCCGCCTCTGCCTTCTCATTCCAGGCGAAGTTAATGTCCTTCTGCGTAAGCTGGGATAACGGCCGAGCTATTTTCGAAAAGTCTTTAATGAAGCTCCTATAGTAGCCTGCAAGGTCGAGAAAACTCCTTACTTCTGTAACCAAACCCGGTTGCTTCCAATCTTGTACGGCTGCTACCTTAGCCAGGTCCATGGATATGTCTTCTTTGGACACCACATGACCCAGAAATTTGATCTCTTCCTTCCAGAAGCCGCATTTTCGAGACTGCGCATACAATTGATTCTTCTTAAGGGTTTCAAGGACTACTCATAAGTGTTCTTCATGTTCTTCACAACTCTTCGAGTATACTAATATGTCGTCAATGAATACGATGGTGAATCTGTACAAGAAAGGCCTAAAGACTCTGTTCATGAGATCCACGAATATTGCTGGAGTATTAGTGAGTCCAAATGGCATGACTAGGAACTCATAGTGCCCGAAGCAGGTTCTAAAGGCCGTTTTCTACACATCATCTTTCCTGACTTCCAACTGGTGGTACCCCGATTGTAAATTGATCTTTGAGAATTGAGCACCTCTCAGCTGGTCGAACAAATTGTCAATTCTAGGCAACAGGTATTTGTTCTGGACTGTCACCTGGTTTAGCGTCTTGTAGTCTATGCATAATTACAAAGTGCGGTCCTTCTTCTTCACAAATAGGACCGGGGCTCCCCAAGGCAAGATGTTGGGTTAGATAAAGCCCGACTCTAACAAGTCATCAATATGAGTCTTAAGCTCCTTCATCTAACACGGAGGCATGCAGTAAGTTGGCAAGGAGATTGGCGTGGCACCCGGCGTCAGGTCGATTGTAAAGTCTATCTCCCATCAAGGAGGAAGTCCAGGTATAGCTTTGAACACATCTACAAAATCTTGGACAACGGGTGTAGATGTTAGAGAGGGTCCACAGTAACCCTCTTCCAATAAAGCATAGCACAAGGCTCTATGTGGATAGCTGACCTGGAATGGGAACATGAAAGCGACGCCTCTGCTTTCATGTACCTTTACCGAACGTGTGTCACAGTCGATTTCTGCCTTCATTTCAGCCAACCAATTCATGCCCAGGATAACGTCGTAAAGGAAGACCTTCATCGCAATTAGATCCATGTTCACCAGCTTGCCTTCCAAATCTATGGGGCAGTCATGACAAATCCTTGTGGCTTTCGAGAAGGTCCTGGCAGCGACAATGATCCTTACTCTTACGATGGGGGTGGCGTGTAGCTTTGGACGCTTGACAGTTGCATTTGATATGAGAGACGTAGTGGATCCGGTGTCTATCAAGAGAAAAATGGGGGTACCTTGTATCTAGTCGGTCACTTCAAAAGCTGTGGGAGTGAGAGTGACTGCTTCCAGGGCCTCTGTCATTAAGGCATGGACTCGAGCTTGCTGCAGGTGATTTGGTTGCTACATAGGCCATTGTGGTGGCCTAACTTGGGGTGTAGGAGGGTGACGAAACTGCTGGCCCAGTCCTATCGCCCTCAACAGAGGAATCTACATGGCTTGCTGTGGTGGCCTATTGATACGTTAAGGGGGCATGAAATCGTGGTCCCTCATTCTTGAAAAAAATAAAATGGCTCTAAGTGGCCTACCCTCTTGCAATGTCGCATGGGCGGTTCGGCTGTGCAAAGGGGTTGGAGGGGCTATAGATATGGGAGGAGAGTTCAAGCGTGGCCTCTTCCCAACGAAGGATGAGGATTGCCCTTCCATCCTATTTCACGAGCCAAGCTGTAGTTGAGTTTGAGAGACTCATTTTTCATCTTGTTTCGACTGGAGAGACATCTCTACAAGCTCTGCGTATGACCTGATATTTGCACAACATATCTTGAAGCGGATGCTGCTACTTAAGCCCTCAGTAAAGCGCCACATCTTGGTCTCCTCATCGGCAACAATCCAGGGAGCGTAGTGCGACAATTCAACGAAACGGTTCTCGTACTGCGCAACGGACATCCCTCCCTGTTGGAGGCAAAGAAACTCATTTTCCCTCTCATTACAGTGTGTCTGAGGGAAATATTTTTGATAAAAGTGAGTCCCAAACGCTTCCCACGTCCATACATAATCTGCAGGGATGGTCCTAAAAACACTCTCCCACCATAAATCAGCCTCCTTTTCAAAGAGGTAGGAGATCAGCTCGACTTTCTTGGCTTTAGGGTAATGGAGAGGCCTAAGCGTCATTGATTTCATGTTCATGTGCATGGTAAGGTGCATATTATCTATGCTAGTCTAGCTTATTGTAGTCTACCCCCCTTAAAACTTTTTTGCCCTGATGGTTTAATATAATTTTATTAATTTATTTATTCATAAATTTTATTTTATATATATATTTTATAAGATTTGGATCTATGACAACGATTCCCCTCTATCTAGTGTAAAAATATATGTTTTTAATGTTTGACCAACACGGAGAGACGGTTATAGTGGGCTTGAACCTGATACATCGATCATCTACCTGACCAGGGTAGAAGGCTCCTTATATCCCTTCTTAGTCCTGGTGAATCCTGGTCTTTTGCTCGGTCATAGCAGTGAGTCCATTGGTAGTCACCCAGGATTGAGAATTGGGTCAAGCCGCGAATGCTTCGCAGGTGTATAGTTCTGTAATTTCATAGTCTGATCAATTTAAATGTTTAGGGAATGCCCATCATTAAAAAGTTTAAATCTCCTGTTTATAAGGTTGTCCTTTGGCTCTTGGTCTTAGAGAGTTCTTGTTTTAATTTATGTCCAAATTAGGGGTTAATAAATCTCTCAATATGTCTATGGTCAAATTAAGATAATCCTAAAAAGGTTTTTAATGGCACAAAATTTTATATGTATATTACCGTTTCAATCTTATGGCTAATGAGTTATGAGCAACTGCACTTCAGTCTTGTTAACTTCGAGAGGGAAGGAAGAGTTAAGCATTCTAAGATAATGTTAATAAGGACGCGGGAAGGCAAAGTTAAAGGATATCATCTTCTCGATGTTGTTTGAGCCTTGAGTCCATAAGATAATAGGAAAAATCAAATATTTTACTGTAGTCCGCCTCTAACATGAGCTTATAGAGTATTAAACTATGAAACTCAATCCTACTTAAGGGTCCTAGCTTAATTACACCAAAACAACTTAAACATATATATATATATATATATATATATATATATGTAATCAAATTTAATTATGGGATGATTCCTAGCATGATTATAAATAATTCCTAAATAGACACCTAATGTTAAATTTTAATATGAAAAGACATTACTAGTCTATTAGCAACTCGAAGTTGCAGAAATTTTTGTTTTCAACCCTTCTATTATTTGTAACATATTTATCACCTATGGTTACTATATTATTTTTATAATTTTTATAGTAATCCATCATTAAACTTACCTTTATTTCACAAAATTTTATTTCATTTGAAGTTCTATAAATATTATAAAAATTCAGGAAGTACTAGTTGTCCAAAACGAACGAATTTCCATTTGTTTCGACAACACCACTACCGCTTGTAACGTTCTTAATACTTAAAGTAACTAAATTATTTTTTAAATTTTAATTATGATTCATCAATAAGTTTAATCTCATATTACAAAATTTTATTTCGTTTTGGGTTGTAGAAAAATTATTAAATTTCTAGAAGTGACAGTTGTCGGAACTAACAATTTTTTTATTGCAAAATGTCTATATTCCTTGTAACGTTTCTTATACTTTTAATATTTGAATTATTTTAAAAGTTTTTATAATGATTCATCATTAAGCTTAAATCTATCTCACAAAATTTCATCTCATTTAGAATTGTAGATAAATTATAATAATTCTAGAAGTAACCACTGTCTGAAACTAACAATTTTTGGACAGTTGTCAAATCAATCTAAATTTAACTATATTATAACTTTTATTTTATTTTTATTTTATTTTAAAATGAAACTAGACTTGTTAAGATTCAATCTAGGTTTTGAATCACCTAAATCGAAGTCATATTGAGGGAGATATGATTTTTCAAAATTGATGCAATTGAACTCACGAAGGGGGCCACCATTCGGCGGCCCGGGCGGGGGCCACATGGAACACTGGCTCCCCGAGTGGGGGCCACATGGAACACTGGCTCCTCGAGTGGGGGCCAAGCCAGCCTCTGGCCTTTAGGACTGTCAAGATCTCTCGACACGTGTATCTCGCAAACCAGATTGAGTTATTCGACGTGTCATATATGAATTTGAGGTAGGAGAAACTACTCTATCCAAATAAACTGGTTATTTCGCAAGATTCCATCAGGTTAATGGTCAAAAATATATTTTATTTATATTTTTACTATTTATAGTAAAATTTAGTTTAATTATAGCTCTTCATCCCCTGAGCTTCAGGAGTTGTGTTTAACATGAAAAGTACCAAAAAAATTAAAAGAATAAGGTGGTGGAAAGTGAGATTCCTAAGGGGGATGGGTTGAAAGGAGGAGTTGAGACTTAGGGATTGGGTGGAATGAGCTACTTAAATTACCTAGTTGGTCAAATCGGGTCTTGCCGTTAAGTTCCCGAGCTTTTACCCAAGAATGGGCTAAAACGCTATAAGGCTCCTAGTTCCAATCTCAGTATCGCCATGCTCTCTCTCCTTAGTCTAAACCCTTTGATAATTAGAGTTCCCATCTAAGATTTGACGATTTGGGGTACCTAGGGTGGGTTCTATTATTTCAATATCACTATTGCGCTCCCTCTTACATTAACAGATGCATTATAGTGAGTTTATGGTCCACGGCCTAATTGATTCCAAACCATTGCTCTGATACCAACTTGTAACGCCTTGAAATTTGGGGGTCATGTAAACACTCGACCTCCAAGTTTTTGGGTGTCACTTAAAATCTAATTTTAGTAATTTTCATATAATCCAATTTAAATGAGCAGGAATGGAATCGACTGAAGTATAAACCACAATCACAACTAATCTACTGAAATGAAGGCGACTAAGATATACAAGTCTATAGGAAATATTAAACGGGTCGCACAAGGTGTCACCTGACAAAATTCATATATAAAATGAGTAGTGCGCTAAATCCCCTGCTCAACAGCCCACAGTCAGCCCGCTCAGTCTATGGTGACCCACCCTTAAGCTAGAAGTAGGAAAGCTCCTCTTCCTTGTATATGCCCACCTCGCTCGGCTCATCGAGCTTTACATCACCTACATCTAATGAAGTGTCAGGTTGGTGTTTTAAAACACCTTCCCAGAGTGGGAGTGAGTGATCAACTCAGTGGGTGCCATTAGCCATAAGTTACATCAAATATCAATTCTATGATGAATTTAATGAAAAGCATACATTCACACATCTCTAAATAATCTAGTTAGTGCATATGCATGAATTATTGTATGATGCATGACCTCACAACAACACTCCCTCGAGCAACTTCGTCTAACGATCGCACATGACCAACACTCCCTCATTGCGATCTGAACTGCCAAGTCGCCAAACTAACTAATACAATGCGATCATGAACATGTTAGCCAAGTTTTTCTTAGTTAAGTCCATTCATCTAGTAGGTAGGAAAACTGGTACACTCTGATGATATCAATGCCCTCATCTGTTTACGAGGCCATGACCCCTCAATGTGTGAGGTCAGGGCCCTGCGATCCTTGATCCCATCGAGTTCCTCACCCTCGATTGCAAGACATGAGGAGTGTTGGAAAATGGGATCATTCGTGGATCACTACAAGGAGTTTCGTCACCCCAGCGTATGCCGATAGCTCGGACATAATGTCCTATTCCACCATGCCCGGCTCACGAGACTGTAGATCAATTTCTAGTTGTTGTCAGTGGGCGTCAATGGGCAAGGCCTGTTACACGTTCTAAATAGGTGTGACCAAACTTGGTTAACAAGCATGGTTGGTCAATCAGTGGACTAAGCAACCCAAGTTTAGGCAAGCACATAACACACAACATCGGGTGCAAGCACCCATGTAGTCCCACTACTGTTGCACATTCGTGTCCGCCCAAATCAGTCAGCCAAGTCACAGGATGGTCTAACCAATGGGACCACCCTCAAAAATCACAATTTGCTGACCAACTAGGAAAATGAGTTGTATTCAATAACATTTCAGCTAAGAGCTCATCTTAGTACAGATGGAATTATGCGTACAATACATCCAGCATAAAATTTAGGATATTACAATGAATGCATCTATCAGATGCAAGGATGAACATGCAACACCAATTCCATGCCCAAACAAATTGAAGACCAATTGAACAACAATTTATCAACACATGCATGTTGGGTGGAAATATCATGTAGGTTCCTAGCTAGATTTTCCCTAAATTACTCATGCACATCAATCTAACATCTACAATCATTAAATTTATTCTAAAATTGGTATTTGGCCACCAAAGGATAATGGTCCCACCTATTGTCGTTTGGGAGGGGGGGGGGTGGTCCTCGGGGTTGCTCTAGCATCGACGGGTCCGCAAACTTGACGAGCTGGGGCCTTGCATTACATGGAGTAGGGGTAAGTTGCATGCATGTTGCTAGAAACTGGATGGGGATGGATTGGAGCTCAATCTTACCTTATATTGAATGGGGTTTTACTCCAACGGTGATTGGGTCAGCGTTTTTCGGCCAATGGAAGGCGTATGTGCAAGGGTTTCCAAATCCCAAGCACCATTGACCCACAATCACCGACCCTATACCTTTCTCTCTTCTCCCCTCTCTCTCTCTCTCAGCTACTGGAGTTTATGGGAGTGAGAGAGAGAGAGAGCTGGATATAAATATCTAGAAATTTATTTCAATTGGCCCTACACTGTGGTAATTGCCTCCAATCGCCCTATGGGGGCCATTTTGGTTATTGGGGCTGCCCTGATGGCCCCCTGGACATGAAATTTATAGGATAGGTTCCCCATGGCCTGATGAAGGGCTGCAAAAATTTTGACGGCAAACGGATGCAGAGTTTTATCGTAATGGCCCGATTTGCGATCCAATGGCCCTATGGGACCCCCTTTTGGCTGCTGAGACTGCCCTGATGGCCCCCTGGCCATGAAATTTATAGGATAGGTGGTTCATGGCCCGATGAAGGGCTGTACAAAGTTTGATGGCAAACAGATGTGGAGTTTTATCGTAATGGCCCGATTTGCAATCAACGGTCACCATTACTCGATCAAGGACCAGATTTGGCGGATGAGTATAAAGAATTATTTTTAGCCTTCGGTGTAAATTTGGAAGAGATCTAATGGTTGAAATGCTCTAATTCCCTATTCTAAGCAAGGGCCATTGATTTAAAATTTCAAGCCTTAGGCGAACGCCAGGGTAAGTCGCATTGGACAAGTGCTAACTGGACAGCGCGAATTTGTCTATTTCCATACTTCTTCTGAGTTCGTAGTCCATGATGGACTATGAGCCCAGTGAGGCCCACTACGTTTTAGATTTTTCTGTCATTCCTTGGGCGTGCAACAAATAGGCAGACTAGTTATGAGCCCAGTGAGGCCCTATTCTAAGCAGACCAGCTTTACGGCCCATGCTCGGTCCGAACATAATCAGACTTGACTGCATTAGTGGCATAACCTGGGTTAATTTGTTGGAAATATCTCTCACACAAGTGGTCAAATCATGAGGTCCTATGGCAGTTCCCACGTGGATGCCTCAGGACACTGTTCTGGATGGGCCAGGTGTTACACTAAGGGGTGGCAGAGCTTTCATGGAGTCATCTATCTTCTTCAATCCTTTAGTTCTAGTTTATCTTTTATTTTTTTCTTTTGTTTTTGGTTCTAGGATGTTAGCCATGTTGCCTAATCTCTTAGTTAAGGCTAAGGGATGAAGCTTGTAGTTAATTACATCATTTAGTTTATTTTATTCAATAACAATGGTTTGAATGATGATATTAGATTAAATTGGTTTGAATTTATTTTATGAAAGTTTTTGAGTTATTTATTTCCTTGATTCATTGTGTACTACAGTTACAGCAGATGTTTTAAATGAGCAATTTCTTAGATTGATTAGAGAAAGATCAATCTGTATGATTGATTGATCTATTGAGAACCAAAGTCACAGAGGATGCTCTTGATTCCCTCCAATTAAGATCCAAGTGTGTCATGAGAAAATTATTTAATCAAAATCATGTTTTTATTAGTGTCGATGATTGGTTTAATATAATTATTTTATGATTTGATAGGATAGGACTTGGATTTCAATTGAGTTATAAGTTGATTCAATGAATTATATATTGTTACTATTATAAGTGCATTCCTAGATCCTTAGTTATTTTTATTTATTTTTTAAATCTTTCTACTTCACTAGATTAAAACTCAAGCAATTTTTTTACCTTTAGATTAGTTCTGGTTGTGTTTCCCATTCCCTGAGGATTCGACCTTGGTTTTATCGAGTTTTTGCTGCATCGTAGCCCTGCACTTGGGGTTGTTAACCTTAGGTTCGATTAAGTTTTTTTTCGCCGTTGCTGGGGATTGGTGTTGAACACAATTTAGGTTTAGTATTTCTATGTCTAATTCATGTTTTAGGTTAGGTTTTTCTATTTTTAAAATTTTCTCTAACATAGGTTTTTTAAGTTTTTTAATTTCAATTTTTTTTTTAGGGTTTGTTTTGTTTTAGAATTTCTAACATCACTAACATCGTTTATTTGTTTATTTTTTTATAAGTTTCTTCTAGTTCTAGTCCTTCCTAATTGGCAACACTGTTCCCATCTTCTCCTAATTTCCTTCCATATCGCTATAGAATTTTCCATTTTTTTTTGTAGAATTTTGGAATTAGGGTTTTTTCATGTTCATGTTGGAATGGACATGAGATTACTCTTATCAACTTCTAAGAGACGGGACACTAATGAAGGGCTATCAAATCACTATGTCAATAAACGCCCTATATCTCATAAATTAATTGGAAATACAATTAAGAATCGACTTATTTATAATGAAAGCAATGTATATGATGTGTCATCAGTTAGGACGATGCGTGATTATTATATGGGTGAGAATGCTTATCAACAAAAATTGAGTACACCCAAATATAATACGTATGATGTTGATTTGAAGAATCATCAGAATTTAAGTTAGAGAGATGGACAAGCATGGATTCTGACAATTATCCCCTTGGGCCCTCTACTTATGTGATCCCATTGAAGAATACCCAAGAAGATCAGGTTCAAAGGTTCATGAATGCTCAATATCAATTTGACCAAAATGCCATGTAAACATTCCAAGGCATTAAAACATCATTAGGGATGTTTGCATCCTCCATTCAAAGAATTTAATCATGCCTTATTTGGGAGGAAGAGACCTTTCTGACTCAACCTTAGGTTAGTCTATAAATACAATGTGAGGAAAGCGATATCAATTCTCCCAACTCATTTATTGAGCATACTGAGTTTGAGGGTGATGATGAAATTAGTAATGTTCAACTTGATGATGAGTCGAAGTATGTTTATGAGCCTACGGTCCAGTTTCCCTGAAGGTTGATCTCATTTAAGGCCCCAGTTAATGATCAAGATATACAAACATGATGATGTTTATATGATCCACCAATATGACATGCTTGATTCTATTATGGAGAATGAATCCCTTTTAACTAAATGTTCCGACTCTCTAGACATTTTCTTGGCACACTTTGAGGATTCTAATGATGATATGATTAAAGATAAAGTGAATGCCTTACAAGATTCTATTCCGGTAATTGACACTGACTAAGGGAAATTTTATTTTAAAGTGCCTGATCAAACCCAAGGGTTGACAACCCTAAATGCAGTGCTATGATGCAATATTAACTCGATAAGACTAAGTTCGAATCCTTAGGGAATGAGAAACACAACCTAGAACTAATTTAAAGGTAAACGGTTATCTGGGTTTTTAATAAAATACCCACATCCAATAACTTAAGTACCTCGATTTTGGCCACTTCTTTTATGTTTGGATTTAACTGATGTTGTGGTTGTCTTGATGTTTTCGCATTATCCTCGAGGTGAATGCGACGAGTACAAATCAAAGGATTTATTCCCTTAAGGTCCACGATCATCTGCCCAAGGGTTCCTTTGTGTTCCTTAAGAGTAGAAATGAGCATACCCTCTTGTTCCTCATCCAGGTGGAAAGAAATCACTACCATATTTATTTCATCTTGACCTAAATAAGCATGTTTAAGATCAATGAGTAATGGTTTTAGGTTAAGCTTCGATGCCTTGACACTAGACGGTAGAGGCTTTATATCAGTTTGGGGCAATTGTTCAAATTTCGGCCTCCACTAGTTACTTTTAAGTATCAGTGATGCATCAAGTAAAACATTCATCTCCCTAATCATATCATTATCTAAATTAGGCAAGTGGGCCAAGCACATCTCTAGAGTGTCAAAGTATAGGTTTAAGAGTGACATATCTTCCACAAATGAATCAATCATGTTTATTTCGTGGGCATCATCAACATCCTCGGGTTTTTTACACATGTTGAAAATATTCAGTTCTAATGCCATGTTCTTGAAAGTCAATTCCATAATCCCAATCCTACAATTGATGATGCCATTTGATGTAGCTAGGAATGGTTGGCCAAGGATGACAAGAATTTGAGTGTTGTATCAATAATGTTTTGTGTGTCTAAGACAATAAAATCTATTAAATAGTAAAATTTATCGACTTGCACAAGCACATCCTCTATCATTCCTCTTGATATATGAACCAAACGATCAGCGAGTTGAAGTGTGGTCCGAGTGGGTTTTAACTCATCGAGACCAAGCTGCTCATAAATCGAGTATGGAATCAGATTTACGCTCACCCCTGAGTCAAGAAGTCCGTGCTCAATCCAGTGATTCCCAATCACATAAGAGATGGTTGGGCTACCAGGATCTTTATATTATTTAGGCACATCTTGCTTGAGGATGACACTCACTTTCTCAGTTAAAAAGATTTTCTTTTGAATATTTTGTCGTCTCTTAGCCGTACATAAGTCTTTCAAGAACTTGGAATATGATGGTATTTGTTTTATGGCATCCAACAGAGGAATGTTGATTTTCACCTGTTTCAAAACCTCCAAGATATCCTGAGTGTTAGTCTAAGGTTTTAATGAAATCAACCTTGAGGAAATGGAGCAATTAGTTTTTACTATTTTCCGTTTCTTTCTCATGTGAAGCATCGCTAAGTCCATCCTTTTTGGCTCCTCTGAGTCTTTATGCTTCTCATCCCTCGTCGGCATACTTTTGTTAATTGTTTTCCCACTTCTAAGAGTGGTGATGGATTTAGTGTGTTCCACATGCTGATTTAAAGAGCTTGGGTCACTCATCTCACATTGTAGTTTTGGGTTAGGTAGAGGTTAGACTGAGAAAGTCCCTTTCTCCCTAACTATGTATGACTCCAATCTTTTTATGGATTTGTTAAGATCCTGGAATGCTCGTAATTGTTTTGATTGAATAGTTCTTGATTTTGAATGTTTTTTTATAAATAAATCCTCTTAGGTTCTTTTCTGATTTAACATTGGATTGAAACTTGAAGAAAAAATCCCTTGAAGATTTCTCTCAGTATTGGTCATTTGCCCATTCCTTCAACTCAAGTTTGGGTAGTTCCGCCAACTGAAAGTATACGTGTTTGAGATGGGTGCATTGAACGACCTTTGAGAATTATTCACGACATTAGATTTCTTGTGTAACAACTCTTGAAATGAATGATTTATAGGACAATCCTGTGTCCAACGTACGTTACTAGCACAAATACCACAAACAATCTCAATTGTCTCACTGGGTTTGATTGTTTCTACTTTCTTCAGTTCCATGGCCTTAATTTTTTGTGTGAGATTAGCCACCCTAGCATTCACATCATCCTCTTCCCTTAGGATGTATATTCCTTCCTTCTCTCTAGACTAAGTCAATCTGAGATTAGTGGGCTTAGATGAATTATCCCATGACTACAAGTTTTCAGTAAGCATATTAAAATAATCCTATGTGTCATTGGCATTTATTCACAACCCCAGGTGTAGGGTCACGATGTAGTAATAACTCGGTAAGATCGAGGTCGAATCCACAGGGACCACTATGTGAAAAGGGGAAAAATAAGATGAATTTTGGGACGGTTCTAAACCGTCTCTAAAATCCCTTGGTTTAAAGACGGCTATAAACCGTCTCTAAAATTTTAGACGGCTCTTAACTGTCTTTGATATGAACCCAAATTGTCTTATAAATGTTGAACATCCACAAATCATTTAAGACAGTCAAAATCCGTCGGTAACTGCTTAGAAAAGATCGTTATCGACCCTTTGGAATAAAAGACGGTCCTTAACTATCTTATATGCAGTCATCTGAGACTGTCAGAGACCGTCTGCATTAGAGACGGTCCTTAGCTGTCATATAATGGTCATCTGAGACAGAGACCATCTGTATTAGAGATGGTCCTTAGCCATCTTATGATGGTCATCTGAGACGGTCAGAGACGGTCTTTAGCTGTCTTATAGTGGTCATTTGAGACAGTTAGAGACTATCCACATTAGATACGGTCATTGGCTATCTTATAGGCCCAAAACTGCCTTACCCATCCATTGTCGTGACTCCCTCATGCAAGGTAGAGCATGCCTTAACGTGGGGTTACTGTTGGGGCCACCTTGATATATGTATTACGTATCCAGGCCATCCATTAGTTTCTTACTCTACATCCTTCTTATTTTATTAAAAAATTGAGATTTTAGGAAATAAAGTTCAAAAAAAAATTGAGATTAACAAAATCAAGATTTTGATAAATAATTGACATTTTGAAAAAGAAAATTAAGAAGTTTAAAAATTTTATGAATTTGAAAAAAAATAAATTATAGAGAAACTTAGAAAAACAATGAACAAAGTTTGAGAAAAATTGAGATTAAAAAAAAAAAAAAACTGTGATTTAATAAAAAATTAGATTTTGAAAAAAATAAATTAAGAACTTTAAATAAAGTTGATCATTTGTAAAAATAATTAGATTTCCAAAAAAAAATTGATATTTTGAAAAAGAAAATTGAAAATATTAAAAAAAATTATGAAAATTTTGACAACTTTGAAAAAAAAATATTTCAAAAAAGAAATTGAGATTTTGTATTTCGAAAAAAAATAAAATTTGAAAAGTTCGATAACAAAAGTGAGATTTTGATGATGTGTTGTATATCCATGCCGTCTATATATTTCTTTAGTCCATTTTTGGGCGGGGTATAAAAAAAGTGTAGATTTAAATATTAAGTGGACCGCACCATCAGAACAAGTGGTAATGTAGTGCCTTGCCATTAAAAATTATAAAGAGCCTGTCATAAGGTTTTAATAGTGTTTATTTGTAATCCAACTTGTTGTTATGTAAAGAAGATCTGGATGAAGGGAAACTGCAAAGATCAAATTAATCCAAAACTTTTGTGGCCTTCAAAAGGTTTCTAATGGTTATTCATCACTGTTTTGATTGGAATGGCCCACTTAAGATTACCGAGTTCTTATGATTTGGAATCACATCCTAAAATATGATGGAAAAATATATGGACGGTATCGATATACACAAAATATATCAAGGTAGGCTCTACACGGTTAGGATAACACCCATGAAGGAGTTACCTAATTAGTGAAATGGTACTATAAGGTCTATTTCATGGGAACTTCCCGTGAGGTCAATCTGTGTAACACCCCGTACTTTCCAGTACTTGAGTGTTACCATGTAATCTAATACAAGTCTAGCTTAAGCAAACGTTCACGTACATTCCAGCCTAAATCTGACCGTTGAAAACGACCCTCACCCATACAACAAGCTGTCCATCTGTTATTCTTTAAAATGCACCTCCACATTGACATAGGAATCTATTTTCAAGATCTCCATCTCTTGGATAGATCAACCTAATCATTCACCATGGATTTGGAAATCTAAGTCGCGGGATCCACCATTTAATCGCCCTAACACTTGATTCCCTTAATCCAACCACCAGGTTGTAAATTGAATTTTTAGGTTACAATTGGACAATCCTAGAAACAGGACCTACTAACACACGTTTCCAGAAACGGAAACTGTCTTCCATGTAACCTGTTGGCGATCCGTGTGAAGGGTCTTTGGCTAATCTCGGCCATTCATGGGAAGGTGATCCTGGCTGTCCAATGCCAACTGTTCTAGCTGTGTGAATAAAAGAAAAAAAAGAAAAAGAAAAGAGAGAATGAAAGAAAGAAAATAAGGAGGGAGCAGCCGTTTCCTTCTCCACCAAAACCCACCACCCGAATGTTCATCTGAGCTTCCCCCTCTATTCTCCAAGCTTCCTGGGGCCCACTGGATTAGTCCACAACTGGTAAAATGAAGAAAGAAGCCTTCATTGGAGACCCGCCATTAATGGCATTCATCTCCTGCACAACTCAAACCGAGTTAAAATCGTTCGAGCAGTGCAATTTTGTCGAGTGACGTCCATTGCTGGACGTTCTAGTACATGAAGGGAAGAAAGGAGAGAGATAGGAAGGGAAGAAGGGAAAGGAGAAGAAATCAGAGGAGAAAAGAGAGAGAGAGCAATGAGAACAGGGGCTACTGTCCAGCTTCATGTAGCAGCAAGTCATGGCTTGGCTCGCTGTTGAGCCATTAGGTTGAGTCTAGGCTCGTCCGGCCCTGTAGGGACTAGAAAAAAGAAGAAGAAAGAAATAGAGGGAGAAAGAGAAGAGAGGGCTAAGGATGTTGGGACGAGTTGAGGAGCTCGACCCGCTGTCAAGTTAACTCACGAACTCGGGGCGAGTCACTGATTTGGTTCAAGTCCTGGGTAGGACTGGTTCGGTCCACGTCATCTTAGGGAAAAGAGAGAGAAGAAGAGAATAAAGAAGAAGAAATTAAAGAAAGAAAGAAGAGGGGGGAGGACAGGAGGAGTGCGATGGATGTGTCCACTTAACTCAACCTCTCGAGTTAACTCGCTGGACCACACCCAACTTCCGTTAAGGTATAAAATCCTCCACCCTCTTATGTTGTGAATTACTTTTAATTATTTAATTAGATGTTATAGCTATTAAACTTGTATTTCTCAAACATTGACCTTAAGTAAGAGTGTCGGTCAAATTCCACTAGATGATGTGATCAAAAACCTAACTATAGGATAAATTGTAGGTTGAAGTTCATTAGATAGCATAGTTAAGACCCTAACTATCATGAATAGCCACTAACATATCACGTACATTAGTATTAGAACTGATAAACAAAACTATGATTGTTAGACATCTACATTTTATTTATTATCCTTAAATATTATCATGCATAAATTCATCGTCAATAACCATTAGTCTCACCACTTTCATTATGGGACTAGTATAATCCTTGTTAATATGAGTATTGGTATTAATCCTTGATATATTACTGTTAGTAGAAATTTTGTTAGTATTACATGCATTGTTTAAGAAATTATTAGGCATTATAAGAATGATAGGTAATATCGGTACATCTACATACGAACTTGCAAACCATCATTATTAATATTAATGGATTAATACTCCTATTATGAATATTATTCGATCCACTATACAATAATAATAATAATAATATTAATAATATTAACAATTTAGGATTCAATTCTTAGAATCTAAACTTAAGACTAAACCCTAGGATGAAGACCCTAATTATACACTAAAACCCTAAAAGATAACCCTAGGCTATGATCTTAAACCCTGGGTAGTTTGGAGAACTTTCATCTAACCATACAATCTTACGATTCATGGTAAGATTCAACTCTAAAGGCATCTTATCGGCAATGTGAACGGTTCAAAATATAAGGTGATGATTCTTCCCCTTGAGCTTTCCATCTTCCCATTAGCTTAAGTTATAGTGTGTATTTTAATTTATAATTAATATCCCACTTTTATAATCATGTGTTAGTTGGTGGAAATTAAATTGCTATATTACATGCTTAATGTTCATCCTGTATATTTGTTCATGCTTGTGGATTATTTGTAGATTGCTTATGGAACTTAAACTGGTACATCAGTGGGAAACTGAAATGGCCAAGCTATATGTCCTAGGGGGGGGGGGGTGTGAATAGGATTATACTAAATTTAAAATAAATACAGCGAAAATAAAGAAAGAGAGATAGCCAAATAAATAAATCAATACACAATATGGAATGCAATCTCAAAATATTGATTGTTTTAAGGACAACCATGCACCATAAAAATGGCAGGGCAACTTACTAGAACAAATAGAGAAACTAAAGCTTAAACTGATAAAGAAATAGCAAGGAATAAATTACAGAAATATAAATCTAAACTATTACAACATTCCCCACTGAGCTTGAAATAAAATGATTACAACATTCACATCCACATATACATCCCACAAATGAATAATTAAAGATATGAAATATAAACCACACAACCACAAAACACAAGGGATTATAGTGGTTCGCCTGTGTGTACACCAACTGTTAATAAACAGCCACATAGCTACTCCACTCCTAATATCCTCACACAGGGGATATCAGAGTTCACTATCAAAGATAGGTTTTCCAGGTTCACCCAAAACCTTCACAATTGTGTCTTTCTTTGTGGGCTTACACAATTAAAAAAAACCTCTCTTCTGAGTTTTCCTGGCTCTCCTCAGATAACCAATACAATGAGATTTTTCTGGCAAATCCCAAAAGAAAACCAAATGAAAGTAAATTACATAAACGTAAAATACCTGAATTTCTCCTTCGTTGTAGCAGCCCAGAAGAACCAAGTCAGAGTAGAGATTTGAATGTCAAAGTTCAATGTCCAATACTCACTTTATAATGGTTCTAGGTTCTAATAGATTTTAAATTAAACCAAATGGGGCTAGCTCTAATTGATTTTGATTCCAGAAAAAGGAAAAATTAAACTTCCTCCTTTTCAGATCAGATTGGAATACAAGAAACAAAATCAATTTGAAAAGCTAAAGAAAGAAAATATTAAACACACATACTTAACTTAAATGGAGCACTGACTTATCTCTCAGAAGACCGAATTAAATTAGGTTAAATTTCCTATTTTATTCTGAGATTCGTGCTCTATTTATAGGTGAGCAAATCACATCTTTGACTGGTCTAAAGATCTTTATGACTGGTCGTAGAACTAACAAATATTTGAAAATTCAGGTGCGATAAGATCTGGCAGTTTCACGGCTGGTCGTAGGTGGTTTACGACTGGTCGTAGGTCTCCTTCAACTGGTCATAGGTTGCTCACAACTAGTCAAAGATAGCCGAATTTCAACACTATACTTTGATTCGTAGGTCTACGACTGGTCGAAGAAATAGTCGACATTGTTCATACGACTAGTCGAACAGTCCCTAAGACTAGTCGAAGCCTAATAGAAAATTTTTGAATTTTGCAACAACCTTACTACTGATCCAAGAAATTCTTAGATAGGTCGAAGCAGTGCTAGGACTAGTCGACCAAAGTCCAGGACTAGTCGTAGAACAGACTAAACTCACTTATATAAAACATATGAATTATGTATCCAAATTGGCCTACTCCAAAGGTCAACCTAAGGTTAGTCATACCTCAATAGTGAAGTAAGGACATTGAAACTTAGAGACGAGTGACCTTTGAAAGTAATGAAGCTTGAAGTCTTGATGTAGCTCAAACTTGAAAGATTCTAGAGATCTTGAGGTTAAACTTGAAAGCTTCTTGAGATCTTGCATTATTCTTGTTTTGAATTAAGTCGAACAATCTCACTTTCTCAAGTCTTGACTTGTGAACAGTGCTTATCAATCAAAGCTGATCTTGAGTAGAGCTTTGTTCTTCACATATGCAAGCTTCATAAAAGTGTCTTTGACACCACAAATTTGACAACAAAAAGGGGCTATAAACTATAGCACTTACAGAAACCCCCACTTATAAATGTACACCCATACTTGGGATGTAACCCGACTAGTTGTGACTAAGTAGACCTTCGATCTAGTGGTTAATGAGCGATGGTCTAGATGGATCATTGATGTGGGCCTACCATCCAGGGTTGTTGTGTCTAAGTGGTTTTCAAGGATGGTCTTTTATCGCATGGTTTTAATACTCGTCCTATGTGGCCTATTTTGACAACTGCCCTACGTGGCTTGTTTTGGTATCGCCCTATGAGGCTTTGTTCTGGTATTTTCTCTATATGGATTTGATGTTTTTATCATGCAACCATGCGATAGTAAGCCCCATATACTATAATATGATTGGCCACTAGTCGACGGGTTTCCATTAAACATCCTAAGGTGGTAGCCTCATGAGCCGAGGATGGTGGTATGGGACCTATGCTTGAGCTGTCGGCCTATGCTAGTGACAAGCCCCCATAGTGATCTTGAGCTTATTTAAATTACTTGATTGTAATTAGACTAATAATGGTTTGGCTAATCATGCATCTATGGCATATTGGCAATGACGGTTGGCTAATTCTGGATGCTGTAGCATGTGCCTTTGGATCATCGGGGTATCGTTTCACTAGCTCCCAGACCACCGACTATCAATCTATTGTTTTGACTGGATGATTTTCTATCATGCCCCAGACTCGATAATCGGACTCATAAGGAACCCGATGGTCGGTTCTAGCCGCAGCAGCCTTCGTAGTACCCCATTCTCGGCTCCTGAGGTAGGTTCCAATCCTAGGATCCTACAAGGAGGATTTCCATAAAATTATAATCATTTTCCAATATGAGTATACCTAAGATCACAACAAGTACATCTGAGAATAACAAAAGCACACATCACAAAATCCACTATGAATTTGAACTTTTACAATTATCCATAAGGTCTAAAAGGACATACATGAGAATAAAAGGAAAAGAGAGAGAAATTAGCAACACTGAAGTCCTCACTGCTCAACTCTACTCCACGCTCTGTTGCTACGACGCCTGCCTAGAATCTCCTGCACGCATCAATCGTGCATAAGCTTATAGAAGCTTAAAGGGTAGTGTAAGTGTGTGATAATGGTGCACAGAAGAATAGTAGGAGGTATAAGGAGAGAAGCATGATCAATGAGCATATCACTAGCCTTACCAAGGCTTACCATGAACGCGATGCAATGAGTAATGGGTGCCATACTAAGGCAATGCATGAAGGGGCTTGTATAGCCAATGCTAATGTGATGCGAGTAATGTTAGTACTCATATCCAAACCATAAGTCAAGTACATTTCCAATCATAAGAAATTCACCGGGGTCCATTGCACTACTGAATGACTACCGCTCTGCAGACCCCGCACAGTCAAACGAGTGTAAGAGACCTCACTACCCGCCTGTAGACAACCAATCACCAGCAAGGCCTGACGGTAGCGGACCCATTTACGAGCTAGTCAGACTCAGCCTAAGAATACCTCCTCACACTAGACAGGTAAGGCCACACCTCTATTCACCCGACTACACAATAGTGGGAGTCGCAACCTAACGGTATAAGGCCCTCGTGTGCTCATTTATTCCACCCGGTCATGACGTTGGATCAAATCCTTGGTACCATGTAAGTTTTGGAAATTTTATCCATGGGCATCCTATGCACTCGGTATGCTCAACTAATATTTTCGGTGTCCGCACATACGGCCATCCACGAATACCCCTATGGAGGTAAGGCCCTGATGAAGTAAGAGCGGATATCCAAAAGCTATGCAATGCCAGATGCATGAATCACACAATCACCCATGCATCAATCCCAAGCATCCATCTCTTGGGGAGATACCAACATGTCCTACACAATAGCACAACCATGGCCAGTCATACCTCAACCAAGCATGCATATGATGCGTATGAGAGTGGGCCATGAAGATGAGTAAGGGTACCAATGAGGTGAAGATGAACTCTCTACCTAACCATGAAGGGTCTAGGTACTTAACCAATTCCTCATAAGGAATACAATCTCTAGTGGGGGCCCATATACCTAGGGTAGCCCACGAGACGGGCCTAAATAGATGAAACGGGCCTAGCAAGGGTCTATGGTGGGCCTTTAACCACTCATAGAAGCCTATGGGCCTACCTTAGGGCCACCAATGTAGGCATCCAACCACAATTGGTCCCCAAGAGGTAGCCCATCTCTAATTGATCATGGATCAAGGCCCAAGGCCCATGCAACATCAGAAATAAGAAACGGGCAGCCATAATCATACCACAAACACTCATGTTGGGCTTCAGAAAGGCGGCCCAAGGCCTATCCAAAACATGGGTACAAGGAAAACACACATAGCCCAACCCATATATACCACTATGGGCCCATAGGGGAAAGGTTAGGGCCCAACATAAAGGCCGCTAATCCCATATATTGTGGTGGCCTAATGGGCAGCCCATTGCTCAAACTACATGGGCAAATGTCATACTCTTAGTCAAGTAAGTTGGGCCTACAACTTGGCCCAAGTACTAAAGTTGATTTGGTGGGCAACCAAGGGCCCATCTACTTGTGTAATCTAGCCCACTAACCCAACATAATAGTATACTAAAAATGGCCCAAGAGTTCAATGGGCCTATCTGGAAAGTTCCAGCCCAATTGGGCCTAAAGAGTTCAATAACTAGCTACATTCATGGACCCAATTAAATTCAACTATGGTGGGCCTCAAAAGTGCATTTATTAAGCCCAATGTTTAAGGAACCAAAAGTATAAATTATTCCATCTAAGATCTTCACAATGTGGTGGGCCCCACTCCTCAAAATTTTAGCTCAAAGGCTAAGCATAATTATAACAAGTTGCTGGATTTTTAACCCAATAGGTTTATGGGCCTTTTGAAGTCCAGTAATTATTTCATTTGATTAGGACATCAGCCCAAGTGGTCCAGCTATCAAGTTAGAGGGCCCCACCACATAGGGTTACATCATATGACATAAGGAAGTAGGTGGGCCACACTGTTAGACCAAAGTCTAGCAGGTATCCCACATGGGGCGTCCCATATGGGCCTAGGCGGTCCAAGGCCTAGACGGCCTGGCTATACATACATCAAGGTGGGTTCCACATACACTAAAGTGGGTCCCATAGGGGATTTACAAGTAGGGTGGACCCTCCCTACGTGGGCCACCCATGAATGGGATGGTTGTGATATACAACACTTCAAGGTGGGCCCATGAAGCAGGCTGGACGCCCCAGCCTGGGCATCCCTACCTAGCTGGCCACTCCCGGCCACACCACGGCCAAGTCAAATGTCCATTGGGTCTGAAATTTTATAAAGTGATACTTCCATAGGCGGGTAATACTCTCACAAAATTTCATAATTTTTGGATATTCTTAAGTATTTTAATTAATTTAAGCAAAATAGTCTGTCCTAAAAATGGGACAGACCTGGACGTCCCAACATAGTAGGCCAATCCGGCCCTCGCCACGGTGTGGATAGGGGTCCATTGGCCCTAAAAATTGGTAGGTGGATCCAAACACAGGTGGACCACCTTCTTGTAGATTTTCATAATTTTAAAATACCCAGAAGTATTTTAATTAATTTGAAGGATACAATCTGTACAGGGTGGAGTATTGCTGGAATATGACTATGTGAATTTGGGCCATTCCAATGGGTGGGTCATGGGCCTCCAAAATTCTAAAAATTAAGGGCCAAGGTCTCTAAACATGTATAAAATAAGAGAAAACCCAAAAATGTGGCCCACCATCATCAAAATAATTTATGAATTTCAGTTTACAATAGTCTACATTGCTGGACTGCACAGCAGAAAATCAGGCTGACCACCCCTCTTGGTCCACCCTTTTGGGTAACCAAATGGAGTCAGTTGGGGCTGAAATTTGGCATACTTGTAGGCGGCGTACACTCCTTTAAGAAACATATATTAAATGGGACCAAACACCCCTCAAAATGCCCAAAACTCTGGCCTCAAGATGACCCAAAAATCTGTCCAGACAGATTTGGACAGAAACATGTTGCTGTCCAAACTACCCCAAAAGATAATTAAAAGGGAAATAAATCACCATTTTCTTAGGGTGGGGTCCACCTAGATGGGTCACGCAACTCTCAAACCTAAGCCCCTTCTGAGATCACTCATAAAATCAAGCCCAAGGGCTGTCCAAAACATGACAAGAATATGGGGCAACAAGGTGGGCCTTAACATCTAACCACTTGGGCCTAGTTGCATGGCACATCAAGTGGGCCACACATACATCAGATTGACCATAAAGACAAGAAAGAAAATATGGAGAAGAAACACAATCCAGCCATGGGGTAGGGCCCCGCTACTAATGGGCCCTCCTAAGAATGAATCATACTCATACAACTACATTGATTGTACATGCAACATAAAATCACTACATGCATGATCTATAATTGCTATGGATGGTTGGGATGTCATCCCAACATGATCCTTAGGGTCTAGATGACCTTAAGATGGAGTGGATCATTAAATACATCATGATGGGGTCCATGGAGAATGGCCCCATCATGGGTCATGACATGCATGTAGGATGGGCCAAAGGGCCACATCCATGGGATCAAATGGGATCCCCACCATGGATTGGTGGGTCCCATATGATCCATCTAGGAAGAAAAATAAGATCAAAGGGTAGAAAAGAAGATCAAAAATTATAATCACCCACCTTAATGGATCCTACTCCAAAGTTACATCAATCTTCTCTTCATGCTCCAAGGGATATGTTTCAATGGGTAAGATGGATTGTTGAAGGTTAGATGGGAGGGGATTTGAGGGAGAAGGGGCTGGAGAAGAGAGGAAGATGGAAGGGAGGTTGCTGGAAATTCTAGTAATGGAGGGAAATGAGAGGGAAGGAGAGAATAAAGAGAGAGAAAAATGCCATTATTATTTTGTAAGAGAAGTCATCATAGCACAGGGAGGAGATTACAATGTTTAGGCCTTTAGACTAGGCTTGGGTGGTGTTTGTTGAGATGGGTGGTGTTTCCATAGCATTTGTGTGGTGTGTATGTAGTGTGCATGGGGACTTATGCTGTGGGTGATGGTAGTCCACATGCATTTCACCTAAGTGGGCCACATGATCAATGGTCATATAATAAAATGTACACAACTTTTGATCTACATATCAGATTTATGCACAAGACACGGCGTTGGAATCGCGGCAATGATGCAGTCGCAATGACATAGGTCTCGGGTCAATCCGAGTTTGGTCTATATGGTCAAATACAAGGATGACCACAAACACTATCTGAGCGTCGCGGGTCGCTAGAATTTGACCGGTAGGACCGCGGGACCAAAATGGATAGAGTGCATACTCACACATACAAATGCACACATGCGAACTCGGGTCGGGTCTCACATTTTCCCAGGTCGATGATTACATGGGTGACAATACTAATTTCCACACGGATGTACATCTCCGGGGTGATGTGCAATCACGCATCCATGCATTTAAAAAGACTGCATCATATGTTATTTTGATTACCTTGTTGTTTTATAACTATGCTTACCTAATGCGGTGGTGTGTAATCTTGAGGAGAATTCACACTGAGTTGGCCACTCATCCATCAAATATATAACCGTACAGGTAGAACAGGTGGCCAGGTGGCATTCAGTTTCAGGCTAGTGAGGAGCTGAGTACAAGTGCCAGGGGTGTATGGTTGTATTGCCACGAGGCACTGCGTGATCTTGCAACTCAGATTTTATATGCATTTTGTTATCTCTCTTGTATAAACTGTGAAATCCATGTATTTGTTAATTCAGAGACATTGGTTTGTATAAGTCATTATGGGCAACTTCTTGTACATCCTAAACGTAACTGAAATCTTCTATTATGTATGATTTGTTCATTCTACCCTCATCTGCTTACTCTGATAATTGAAATATATATATATAGTCGAATTTGACCATCCTTTAAAGTTAACACTCGGATTTTTGGGAAACAGGTCATGTACTCGGGTCTTGAAAACACGGGGTGTTACAATCTATATGGGTCCCACCATCATGTGTGTAGAACATCAACACCATGCATTTTATGTGTCCCTTTTAGGTTATGGGATATCCCAAAAATTTGTCGTATATGAAACTCAGGTGGGCCATAACATCTAAAACTATGTGAAGACATCCCTAAAGGATATAAAAGCACTTGGTGGGGCCCACATGAGTTTTGGATGTGGCTGAAACTTGGTCTTACCCATCATTCTACATAATCAATGGGCTGGATCTGTGAACCACATCTAGGTGGGCCCAATAAATGATTATGAATGTTTTAATGGGAGGGTAACCCCTCTCAACTATAGTATATGGTGTGGCCCACCCAAGTCAATGTACTTTATTTTTAAACCCATGGCCACAATGGAATGGTGCATCTCATTGATAGGGCAGATCTAAAGTTCAAGTGGACCCCACAATAGAAAATAGTGGGATAGTGACACCCACTGTTGAAACCTTCTTAGAGTCGACCATGATGTTTATTTGAGATCCAACCTGTTTATAAGTTAATATAGACATGGAATAAGGGAAAACATAAATATTAGCTTGATCGAAAACTTCTATGGCCTAAAGAAGTTTTTAATGGTAGGCGTTCAATCCCAGTTGTTTTATGTGGTGGGGTTCACTCAAACTTTAGATCTGCCTCATACTTTGGCTCATACTCTAAAATTATATGGTAAAATGGATGGACGGCGCGGATAAACCACATGCATTCACCTGGGTTATTGTGGAGGTCACCTTGAAGCATGTATTATTTTCATTAGTATTTTCAAATCATTATTTGGGAAAGCTAGATTTTTAATGGTGGATGTTTAATTACTATTCTTTTCGCATTGTGTGGTCCACCCAAGCTTTAGTTCACACTCATTTTTTGGGATCGATGATAAAATTATGTTGAGAAATGGATGGACGGCATGGATGAAACAAATCGATCATGGTGGGGCCCACGAAGCCATACTAGATCCAAAGCTCAATTTACGGTTTTCATTTTTTAGTTTTTCATCATGAGTTTTGTATTTAATGTAAAATAGTGGTGACTTGTTCATAACAATAGTAGCTAAGATATAGAGTTATCCAAACCATCCAAATAATCAGTCTAGTTGTAAATGGTAAATTTTTATACATTTATATATATATATATATATATATATATATATATATATATATATATATTTATACATTTATATATATATATATATATATATATAAAATACAATCTTAACCATCTAGAAATTGGTCCCATGCATGTACGACCGTTAATAAAGTTTGTGTTATTATTTAGTGGAAAACTCACATCATATGGATTTCAAATTTTTATCTTATTTGGAAGAGGATTTCCAAATCCATCCCAAATCGATTGAGTGCTCCTCTTTTCCCTCTTTTCCTCTTTTCCCTCTTTCATTTTCCATCGAGTGCCCACATTCAAACGGCCCCTTAGATTTCCTCCATCGATCTCCATGTCCTGTCCTGCAATGGACCCTTCATAGACGCACCTCATCAATCCTTCACTAGCCATGAAGAAGATCTGATCTCTCAAGCTCTCTCTCTCTCTCTCTCTCTCTCTCTCTCTCTCTCTCTCTCTCTCTCTCTCCGGTAAACTTTCCTGGCAAAAGACACGAGTCCTGTAGGATTTCCGGCCTCTGTCACAGAAATCCGGCAGTTAGTCCTGCAAGACTCTTTCAAAAATCCAGCATTTGGTGATGTCCTTCCATCGGCCACCAAAATCTCCATCTCCCATGCAATCCAGTAGCAACCTTCAGAGGGCTCCACCTCCTTCAACACCTTTCGTTGGATTCATGGGTCCCGCCATGAAACAAACGGCTTTGATTGTGAAGACAGATGGAGGGGTCGAGTTGGGTAGTCTTGCTGATGGTCCCACTGGTGATGAGAGCATCGATAAGTGGGCCGCGATCTTCGTATTGTGCCTTCAAGAGTGAATTAGACTCATGGATATACAATGTATTCATTAAGTTGGGCCCCACATGGTAAGGGGGTGTTACCCAAGTAACACCTAATCCACTCCTTTAGATCACATCCAACTCGTCCTATAGTTACATTCTTATGTGGCCCACTTAAAAAATTGTGTCAGCATGATTTATTGTTTGTAGAACATTATGGTGGGATCATCTATTTCACATGCTCGATATAATACACACACCATGCAGACTCTACAATTCTTGAATTCACTAATTTTTTTATTTGTTATATGATTTGATCATAATATCATGTAGGCCAATCATTGTTTTATAGCTGGAAGTTGTATTTTATGATCTGTTTGAATGGGTGGAATCTAAAATATAAATTGGAAAAGGAAAATGTCACATCTCATGAAAATGTAAATAAGGAAACACCCATTAAAGAATTATGAAAAGGTTGTTTCTTTTAATCTCAATGATTTTTAAGGAAATGGAAAATGATCAATGGTCTAAAAATGATATTGTTTCTTAGAAAGTATGGAAATTTGGATTATCAAGGTTTTTGGAGGAAAAAGAAAATACCTTTTTTGAGGAAAATTGTGGAAAGGAAAATAATTTCCCAGATGTCACTTTATTGTCACAACCAGCGGAAAACATCACATCAGCAGAAAACTCCTTTTCCACACATACTTTTTGGATTCCACCAATCCATACAAGCAAGCAGATCATCCTTGTATAGGTTGTTGGATGATCCAATATTGCTTGCTCAACAATCATACATTGAAGAATGTTATTATTCAATAATACACTTATCTTGATTATACATACCATATAATGAAGTAAATTCCAAAGAACTGTGTGTCTATTTATGCAAATTGAAAACCTGTACATGTCATATATATTCTGTTATGGCATTGTCAACCACCTCCTTTTTTGTTAGATGTGTTGTATGGTTACTGAATTGCTTTCTATGATCGGCTAATTTATTTCGCAAATAGAGCATTTAAACACCATAATTTCATCAAGGAATGCAAGTGGGACTCAAGGAAATGAGATGGGGAAGGGGCCTAGCAGCACATGTGCTATCCTTGTACAATTGTAGGAGAACGAGCAAAGGGTAGCTGGTGGTTGAACTAAAAATTAGCCTGGCCTATTTATCAGGTGAGCAACAAGCTTACATTGAATGTCAATCAATAGTTATTTTCTTTGCAAACTTTTCATTTTTGTGTTACAAATGTGGTGCAACTAATGTAAGTGGAGTGTTTTCCATCCAGGTTGCAACTTTACAAACTTTGAATGTCTACTAATCTATGGGTGTCTCCATTTACAGAGGGGATGCGAGAAGGAGAAAGGTGATGATTGGCACAATATTGCATACATCCTAGATATTCAAATTGGATGGCTGCCCGATTGTAAGCACCACTTCTCGCTCAACCTTATCTTTGCTTTATAATATATGATTTTACCAACTACTATCTTTAGTAACTATTAAGTACTGGAAAGTACTTTTGGGGTCCTATTTGGATTGATGGAGCCCAAAGAGTAGAAATGGAGAGGAATTTTTTAAATGCAAGGAAAATGATGGATGAGGAAATCCATTGGAAAGAGTCCTAAAAGGTTGTCTATGTTAGTTTCCATAATTTTAAGGGAAATGTGGAATCATCACTGATCAAAAAGTGATATTTCTCTTCAGAAGTGTGGAAACGTGTATTATCAAGGTTTCTGAAGAAAAGGAAAACACTCTTTTTTTTTTTTCTTTTTTGAGGAAAATTATAGAAAAGAAAATAGTTTCCCACATCTTACTTTATTGTCGCACCCTTCAAAAAATGTTATCTCAGTAGAAAACTCTCTTTTCCACATTTACATTTTGGATTTCATCAATCCAAATGGGTAGGCTGATCATCCTTTTATAGACATTGCCAAAATTTCATGCTCAACAATCATACATTAAAGGATGTTTCTATCCAATAACACACTTACCATGATTATACATACCTTACAATGAAGTAAATTCCAAGGAACTATGGGTCCCATTTATTGAAACTGAAAATCTGCATGCGACAAACAAATTATGTCTGAGCATTGTCAACCACCTCCTTTATGGGTAACTAGTGTGTTTGGAAAACAGAACATTTAAAGGAGGGGCTTGGTAGTGCACATTGTATGGTTCCTGGATAGCTTTTTACGGTTAACTGATGTGTTTGGAAAACAGAACATTTAAAATGGAATGGAGTTAGACTCGTCTAAATGAGATGGAGAAGGGGCTTGGTAGTGCACACGCCAACTTGGTGCACTTGTCGGAAACTGAGCAAGGCGGCTAGTGGTTGAATTAAAAATTGGGTAAGTCTACTTATCAGGTAGACTATAAGCATACATTGAATGTGAATCACTAGTTATATTCTTTGCTAACTTTCCATTTTTGTGTTACAAATGCGGCACAACCATTGTGTGGACCACACTGAATTTTGAAAGTTCATGTTTGCAGTGGAATGTCATGTTTACATAGCTTGAGATTCGCTAACAGGGCTCTCTCCCTTTCAATTCCACCATTTGACGATTTAAATTGTTCATCTAGAAGTTATCACCAAAGATGGTCCATATGTAGAAAATCTTACTTATCTAAAAGCAACTTGAAATAATAGCCCATATGTTATAGGATCTTGAAGACGTCAGATTAGTTATATTTCTCTCATGGGGGCCATATGTTATGGGACCTTCCAAATGTATGGTTTGGATCATCATGTTACAACATGGGGTGAATGCGCAAGCTGATTGCGCAAGCATTGATAGAAAATCTCCTTTAACACTAAACTGTTACTGGATTAATAATAAAATTTGGAGTGTAGAAGGTCACTAGATGCCCTTCCTAGACATTAGGTCAATCCACTGATTAAACAGGCATGCTGTAAAAACAATTGATGGACAGTCCCAATTTCTGAGAAAGAAATTTACATTGTGGGACTCATCTTAAATGGCATGGATGTTGCATTGTGTGTCACATTGGCATGCGGATGGTGTGTAGTTCTATCCATTTGTTGAGTTAGAAAGCCCACGATTCATGAATGTTTGAGTAGAGGAAGAAGCAGAGGTTGCATTTATTTCAGAATGCATATTAAGCAGCTATTCAAGTCTGAGAGATTAACTGTCATTCTTGTTACTTGTAATCAAATGGATTTTATGTGCTATATTATGTTCAAGGAATTGATCTGCCATTATATGTACTGTTCGCTTGTGTATCTCTCCATTTACTTCTTTGTTCATACTCAAAAATTTGCCAATGCTAAACAGTTGGGACAGGAATATTGAGTTCGGTGGGCCGTTGCCAAATAAAAGTTTTCAAGAACTCAGGGGATTCCACAAAAGGGTATTATATATATATATATGTATATATATGTATATATATATATATATATATATATATATATATATATATATATATATATATATATATATATATATATATATATATATAGACACACACACACACATTCATTTTTTGGATTTCTGAAATTGAAGTAAAAATCCCAAAAACTTGACTCAACTCGATGCTCAATCAGTTCAGGTTGACACGAGGGCTTGGGCCCAACTTGACTCAATATTTAATAATTATAAAATAAAAAATCAAGATTGGTAGTAAGATATTGACTAGGATGAGGGTTAAGGGAGGGTAAGCAACTGATTCTCACCAGCCCTTCCACGCGCGCACGCACACACACATTAATAAACCCTTTAACAAAGTAAGTGACTCTGTTTGAGTCACCCTGAGTCGTGTTGAGTCAGCTGAGTCGGCAGATTGACTTGATGAGTTTCTCTGAGTTGGAACTAAGCCAATTCTAGAACTGAGTTCCTGTTGATCCAGTTCAATATCTTGTCAAGTCAATAGGCCAAGTTTCGATTCAAGTTGGTGAATTTTAGAACTATGCTTTAAAATATATATGCTATTTGTCAATTAGGTTTGTTTTGTGAGAAAAATGAATGGTCATACTATAGTACGAGTGTGATGGTTCTTAATCTTATACATGTATGACTCAAAATCAAACCATCCAAATTGTAGGCCCTACTTTAGATGTGTGATAAACCATAAATTATATGGAACTGATGTTTGATGTCCTAAGTGGCTAGTTGGTGGATATCTAATGCACAATTAAAATGAAAAAAAAAACTAGTCAATTTAGCAAGTGGGCCTTGATCAACATCAAATACATGCATGGTTTTTATTTTTTGTTAATAGAGGGTTCATGCTTGGCTGACATCTTTATCCTTTCTTCTTCACAACTTTTTACATTTTTTAGCCATAGTGATGCATGAATTACGAATTATCATTTAAGATGTTTTAGCCAGAGGGCTGGTTGTTAGCATAATCTGACTTTGGTTCTACTGGGACATGTCTACTACTAATATATTCTTATTTCTTTTGCAAGATAGCTTGAATTTTTTTGATAAAGAACCAAGCTATAAACTGGGCATGTAGCTTAAGGGAGGGGAAAGGAGGAGAAATCAGGAGGACCTAGAGGGACCCCTGAACTAGTGTTTTTCTAAATGATAGTCCAAAGATGTGAGTGAGCTGCATCATTCTTCCATGAAGCTTTCCTCTCCTCCCACTCATAACAATAAAGGCAAAATGAACAATGCGAAAGGCTCAGTCCACTCCCAAAATTCCTTTTTCCTTCATGAGTAAGATATTTTCATAGATACATCGACACTATTTTGTTGTATTTCTTTTTATGGAGCCATAAATTTTCTCCTAAATAAGGTTAAATATCTTTTTTTTTCTTGTTTATGCAGTTAACTTCTTAGCCAGTCATGTGTGGGGGATGTAGGTTAGTTGTAGCACACATGACAACTTAGGGTATGTGTTATAGACATGTACATTCATCTGGTAGGGAACATTAGGCTGGTTAACTCATCAGATAACTCGTGAATGTACATTGAATATTGTTGTTTCTATTTTTTTCAAACTCTCTTTTAATTCGTTGATTAGTTCTCATAAGATTGAACATGTTCTGTTGCAAAGGAAAATAAAAGGGCTTGATTAGTTTTTTAGTTCTTCTAAGCTTCCTTATCATTCATGTATGGTAGTGCAAACCTTTGCTAAACTGTAGCTCTAATCCGAACTTTGTGTGTAATTTGATCAAGTACATTAATGGTTTAATTTGATCAAGTGCATTAACATATAATACTATAGTTAACATCAAATACTATCCTATTTCTTTGCAAGATAACATTGCCGTATTTATGGACCCTTTTGCTACAATTCTTGTTATCATCATCATTGGACTCTTATGCATGAGAATCAACAAGGTATCCCTTTAACACATGCCTCTTTTTGCAAAGCTTTAATTTTTGTTGTTGTTTCTAGTAACTTGAATTGGAATGCTTTTCTTTATTATTTCCTTGTCCACTTAAATGAAGCTTCTATTTAAGCTTAACAATTCTTTTTAATTCTGAATTATAACTATGTTTTGTTGGTTAAATATTTTTTATTAGATGAAAGAAACATAAAAAGAAAATTACTACTATTTTTTTTTAATGCAAGAAATTTTATGAGGCTTTATGTCATCTATATTTTTCTAAAATATTGAAATCCGAGACGGTCTATAGCCGTCCTTTTTTAAAGATGTTAAATGCATGCTAACGATGGCCACAGACCGTCTAAACCGTTAAACATCATAGACTGTCCATAACAGACCTTTTATTGTCCATCTTTAATGACGGTCCATGACCGTCCTTCTTTACAGACGATTCATAACCGTCCTTTTAATGTCCATATTTAATGATAGTCCATGACTGTCCTTTAACTAATACGATGCAACAAAATAGGACAGCCCATGTGACTATTCAAAACTATCGTTTATTGAGATTTGAGACGGTTTTTAGCTGTCCTTTTTTCACTATTTTGGCGTAGTGGACTAAACTTATACATATTCTGAAAATAACTAGAAGCAGAACTAGATCTAAATTCTGGAATAAAAGAAGTAAGTGTGAATGAGTTTTAATAATCAAAAGGAAACTAGAGTGCCAAGGATTCACTTGTAGCTATCGGGATATTACCTTACTTGATTCAATAAACATAACTAGAATCGAAGTCCTATCCTATCCAATTGGAAGATAAAATAATTGAAGCACAATTTGAACTTTTAATTGAATTGGTTCACACATGAAGGAGTATTGTCATGATTTGAAGGGATTCCATCATCCTACCATGCCTAGGAGATGATGGTGAACAACAAGATTTACTGATCTCACAATCTCAGAATGGAAAAGAAGATATTCAAAGCTATCACAACGTCTATTATAATTGGAGTCACAATAAACCATAAACAACTGAAAATATTTCTTAAATTCAAACTAGAAATCAATGAAGTTCAACATAAACAAGAATCAAAGAAACATAAATATTCCAACACGCTACAAGCTTCACCTCTTAGCTCTAGCTAAGAGATTAGCCTAAGAAGACTAACATCCTAGAAGGAAAACAAATAGATCTACTAGAACCCGTGAAGAAATCGAAGTAGAAGAGCGTTATTGGCGCTCCACCTAGGCCTTCTCTCCCTTTCCAAACCTTAGAAGATACTTTAAAATAGCCTGGTGACTCCTTTAAATAGTTTTGCAACTCAAACTTTCGCACCCGGTTGGAAAAATCTACAAACCGCCTCAAATTTATGCACTCTGTGTAAACTCTACGTAACGCCTTCGATGCATCGAACAATATTCAATTACACCTTCGATGCCATCGAAACTTGTCCAGAACTATCCAGCGAGTTTAGCTTGAGATATCCTGAAATTTTCGATTACATCGAACTAAATTCGGTTACACCTTCAATTGCACATTCAATGGCATCGAATTCTATTATAGAATTATTTCAAAACTATGTTTTTATGGCCCTAGAATTTCATAATATCTTTTTTTAGGACAATTTTTAGGATTCCTTTTCGCCACTTCAAATCTTCGATTCTCTTCATTCCTCACTTGGTTTCCTTGGATCTTTGGCATGTGAATTCTTCATTAATGACTTTTAAATCTCCAATTCTTTATTATTTTCTTTTGACTCTAAGTCAATCATTTTAAGCGCATATTTATTATAAGCTTCCGAATCACCTCGCATGACAAAAACGTATATAATTAAATTAAATTTTCAATTAAATGCTAGGACAACTAATGTAATTGAAGGGTTAAATATGCAATATTTGAGTCTTAACACACCCCCAACCAGCATGTTGCTAATTTCGAGCAAAACATGCATAACATAATCTTCAATTCTCGAATTGCATTCCTCTTTCAGAAAATAATCTTTTGTGTAAACAAGTATGAATGAGTAAAATCCAAAGAGGAACCTAGAGCCGAATTACATGAGAAATCAATCAGGTTTATTCTTCATTAATCATTTAAAAGTATAAGTTCATATATCAAAATTTTCCAATGTGCTTAGTGAATTTCAACTTACTTTCCATAAAAATACTATTATTTCATAATGTTAGCCATGCTCGTCACCTCAAGCTTGATTGAGTAATTGAGTGCTGATTCCGAACTTATACCATTTTTCTTCTTTTTTCAGTTTTTGATTTTATATTGACAGTCCTTTTTATTTATTCATTCTTTTCAGACTTTTCATTCTTTTCCAGTCTTTTCATCATTCATGACCTTTTTGTCGATCTCACTATTTTTTAACTAGTTCTTTTAATCTTTTTAAGGTGGATAAAATTCTCCAAAATTAATTCTCAATATCTATCAATGATACACATACTAAAAATGAGAAATTCTAGTACAATTCACATATATCAATTTGAATATGGCTTGTGACTTAGATTAACATGATATTCAAACTTCCTCTTAATCAATTAAATGAAAGAATCTAGACGATAGTCTACTCTGTTAATCAAACTCTAACAATTCAAAGTTCAATCTCCATCTTATCATCATATTCAAGGCATTCTTAATTACACAAACTATCATTTTCTGAGAAAATTTTTAATTTGAAAAATTGAAAATTTTCAGAATTTTTGCTCAAAGACTAAGGAAACACCGATTAGTTTACCTAATCCACACCCCCCAATCTAAAATTTATATTGTCCTCAATGTAAAAGATATGAGCATGCAATGCGCACGAGACAATGAAAAGAAAGGAGAAGTGATGGAAAGGTAGTACCTGAAGAAGGAGAATTGAAGCTTTTTCAAAGTTCTCAACATCAAATGGGTTAGCATGAAGACTAAACAAACAGAAAGCAAACTATCCTAATCCTAAATTCTATGAAAGCAATAAACCTAACTATACCTCCATCAGACTAGGAAGTCAATCTCGATACACAGGATCAATCAGAGGTATTGACATGTCCTCCAAATCAAAATTTTCAATAAACGGCTTTAAACGATGTCCATTCACTTTAAAAATATTGTCATTCGTTGGGTTCTTGATCTCCACGGCCCCATAAGGATAAACATTCATAAGAGTTGAAGGGCCGGTCTAACGAGATCTAAGTTTACCCGGAAAAAGATTTAACCGAGAATTTTATAAAAGGACTTTTTGATTTGGTGTGAATGATTTTCTAAGGATGTTCTGGTCGTGGAACACCTTCATCCTATCCTTGTAAATTCTCGAGTTCTTATATGCATCGTTCTAGATTTTCTCGAGTTCATTCAATTGAAGTTTGCACAGCGAGCCAGCATTGTCTAGGTTAAAGTTCATATTTTTGGTAGTGTGGTAGGCGCTATGTTCCAAATCCATAGGCAAGTGGCAAGCTTTCCCATAGACAAGTCTAAAGGGAGACATTCTAATGGGGATCTTAAAAGTTGTACGGTAAGCCATAAAGCATCGATCCAGTGGATTGACCAATCCTTACAGTCAGGGTCAACCATTTTTTCTAAAATTTGTTTAATTTCCCTGTTAGAAATCTCAACTTGCCCACTTGTCTGTGGGTCGTATGGAGTGCTTACTTAATTAGAGATGCCATATATCTTCATTAAGTTTTCAAATGGCTTATTGCAAAAGTGTAAGCCCCCATCACTAATGATGGCTCGAGGCGTTCTGAACCAGGAAATGATGTTTTCTTTTAAGAATCGAATGACCGTTCTATGGTCACTATTCCGGCACGGGATCGCTTCAACCCACTTAGTGACATAGTCTACTGCCAATAATATGTAGATGTTTCCAAATGATTGGGGGAATGACCCTATGAAATCGATGTCTTAGCAATCGAATGCTTTCATGATAAGAATTGGGTTTAGTGGCATCATATTTTAACAGGAAAATCCTCCCAATTTCTGACAATGCTCACAAGCTTTGTAAAACTCATGAGTGTCTCTAAACATAATAGGGTAGTAAAAGCCACACTATAGAATTTTGGTCATAGTCTTTTTAGTAGAAAAGTGACCACCACTGGCCTGAGAATGATAAAAGGAGATAACACTCTGATGTTAATTGTCTAGTACACACCTCCTTAGATTTGGTTTAGGCAATATTTAAACAGATAAGGATCATCCCAGAAGAACTTACGTCCCAAGGCAAAGAATTTTTTCTTATCTTGCACAGTCCAGTATATCGGTGTGAAACCTGTGGCAAGATAATTCACAATGTCAGTTGTTGATGTAAAAATTTGGTTCACCCTCGCCGAGCTTTGAGCACCTACACAGGAGAATAATAAAGGAGACCCTGGCTAGAGCAGGGGACCCTCTGATGATAAAGTCAGGCTAGGAATTTGGATTTAGTAGTGTGGAGGGGTTTTCGGTGAGATATTTTTCGTACCCTTCCATGTAAGCAACTCCTACATTTATTATAGTGAAGATAGGACAATGTGGTCTATCATCTTCGGCGTGATCTCAGTCATTAGGCGAGACGTGCATAAGTGGTGATGTCATCGGTTACCCCATGATCATGGATAGGGTAGTTATTCCCATCGTGCATTACTGAAGTAGATTTAGCTTCATTGGTCGACTAATTATCATTCAGGTCGTGCTTACCTGGTCGGTCGGTGTTCATCCGAGCCATGCTTATCTAGTTGGCCGATAGCTATTTGGGTCGATCTTGCTTATCTAGTCATCTAAGAGTTATTCGAGCCGAGCCCGAACATATTAATCTTTGGTGATCTACTAAGGATGACTTGATTTAGACCGATGCCAGTATGGAGTTTAGCTTGGGCTCGATCCCTTGTTCGGTCTACTCGGTTCTAATGACCTTTTAGTTCTGACAAGTCACTCAGTTTATGATGGGCGACACCGAGCAGGAGCTCGGAATAGCATGACATTCACGACTATTATTTCGGGGTCGGATATCGATCTTATATTATTTTTGCTAAGCTGTCTAAGAGGTGTCAGACTACATTTCCCATAACAGAAGCCCCCCACTCCTTGAGTTTACAATGCGAACTCGAGGAGTAAATGCTCGAATGAGTAGTTTGTTATGCTTCTCATGATAGTGCTGGCAGCAAGATCAGAGAGGATCTCACAATTATGGCCTGGGGCCACCGAGGTGACGTGCTCTGTAGCAAAAACTTTTTGACTACAGACCTGTGGTGGACAGACACATGGCAAAGGTCGAGGATACATATCGTCAGGGTAAATAGGGTGCTGCCGCATGTAAAGCATTTGGCTGGAGGATGGCTCCTCATTCACCACATTAAATGCCATTCATCAAAGATGGTGCGCAGTTGCTGAAGACGTATCAGTTGGGCTGATTGTATGCTACTATGTATAAGATAATGCTTGGCAAGGTGGCCCTTCATCTTCAGTAATTAATGTTTATCATGATTACATCCGGCTGAGCATTGTTATAAAAGCGACTCTCCTCTGCTGATTCTATCATTTACTCAGATACTTTAGTTGCATACAGATTCCCGAAGCAACGATTTTCGGTGAGTCTTTCTTGTTCCCTGGCTTAGTTTTCCATTCCATTTCCTTTGCTTTTGCACCATTTTCCATCAAGATTTCAATGTCGAATGGCTCGGAAGACGTTCATGAAGTCTATGCTTTTGGCTGCGATACCGACCCACAGAGCGTAAGCTCTAGGGTCGAGGCCTCAACGGGGCCGCTAACTACAGTGCCCCTGTGGCCTGTTGAGATGACTGCTCGTCCTCGAACTTAGAAGTTCAAGGGCCTGAATTCTACAGCTCGGCTCAAGGGTACAAAGAAGGCTACTCGGTCTACGGTCGTGAGGGTAACTGCTGAACCACTAGCTGGACGACCTGCTGAGCTCATTCGCAGGGAGGTTAGTCATGACTGAGGCCGAAATGGTTGAAGTCCACTTAGAGTTCCAGATCTCAGACTCTGTTGTTATTCAAGCTCATGCTCCACTCGACGTCCCTAGGGACTAGGCTGAAGGGGATTGCTATCTTCATCTGCGCCCTCCAGTGCGGGCTTCAGCTTTGGATTCATCCATTCGTGAGGACGATGACCGCGCACCTAACGCTGGCTCGAGGGCAGGTTGCCCTGAACGCCTGGAGGTCATTGTTTGGGGCCTATATTATCTGGTATCAGCTTAAAAATAAAGAGATGATGCCAGACGAATTCATGTATTTGTACCAAGCCAAGCATGATCCAGTGGAACCGTGTTGGTACTGTTGGTACTATTTTTCAACAAGGGTGCACCGTGGTTTGGGCCTCATTGCCAAGCTTCCGTCTTCCAACAAGGATTGGAATAATAAATGGTTTTGGGCATTGGGGGAATGGGAAACGTCTGCCGCTGAACTTACTAGTCTTCGGGTAAGAGTTCCCACCAAAATCTCTCTCAGCTCAGATTTTAAGAGAAATCTTTTTTCTCTTCCTATCTTTGTAGTATACTGAATTGACTTGTATTGCTCTGCATTTTACTTAAAGGGACCACCCGAGCTCTCCCCCTTCCTTCGAGCCCAGGTCGACAAGGGGAGAGTACTAAAGGAGGAGTTTTGCCTTTGGCACAAGCTCATCATTTTGGATCTTCTTCATCGATCCGAGCTCTATAGATCTATCATATCCCCCTCTGCTCTTGGTAGTAATGTCTACCACTTAGAATTCTGATGTTGGTGCTTTGCTGATTTGGATTGTGCTATGTAGGTATGGTCGAACCTTCAAGGGTCGGGAAGAGGAAGTAACCTCCTTCCGTCACGGAGATGCTCCGCATGAAGACTACTGCTCGGAAGAAGGTGTAACGCCCTGAAATTCGGGGGTCGAGCATAACTCAGCTCCCGAGTTCCAAAACATCACTTATGCAACATATTTAATGATGGATGTATGTTGTCTGTATTAGTGCATAAAACATGGAATAGATTAAGCCAAAACACAGATATAATTCAGGGATAAGTGAAGAAAGCAAGCGGAAGATTTATAAAAATATATGTGCACAAGTGCAAATCCCTGAAGTACATACATAAGCCAGGTTGTATTGAAAGTGTTGTTTATCAAAATTATAAGTATCAAAATTACAACATTTAGTTCCCAAAAATAATCCCAGAATCCCGCGCATCAGAACAAGGCTCGCTAGAACCTGTCTGAAAACTGCATATAAGAGAAAGCAGCCTCATCATCATCCATCTCCCGCTCTGCCTCAGAAGTCGCATCAACATCTGCAACATCAGAACCTAAGACAGAGTCTGGTGGGTGTTTAACACCGCCCCAGAACGTGGGAGTGAGTGATCAACTCGGTGGAACAATAAGGCACTGGTTAACATGTTATCAGTTCAATCAAGCATTAATGATAAAGCAGAACAATTAAACAAGTCCTAAGTACTCTTGTTAATGCAAGGATGTATGTAAAATGATGCGTGCCCTCACCCGTACACCCTCAGCATTTCCATCTTATGTTACGCATGACATCGCCTCAAAGTGCGCCACATCTACAAAGCACATGCAAATGCGGTACATGAATATGATTACCAAGTTGTTATTAGTCCTTTTTATATAGCAGGATTGGGAAGCTAAGATACCTTCCCCATATCATCATCCAAAAAGTGATCCATTCTAGGGTCGTCAGTCCTAGATATCTCATACAATCATATGGTTTCAGGTCATAGCAAAGGGCTCGTCACCAATCAATACACGCCTTTCACACCTTTATTACCACAGTTCGGCTTGTCACCTCATTGCGGTATCCAGGTATGCTTGAGGTCACTACAAAGGGCTCGTCACCAATCAATGTAGGCCGACAGCACGAATATAGTGTCCCATACCACCATAATCGGCTCACAAGTTTAGTTGCTCACTGGTCACTACGGGGAGGCTCGTCACCCCAGCATAGGCCGACAGCTCGACCACGGTGTCCCATACCACCATGTCCGGCTCATGAGTCTTAGCGGATCAAGTACCATGGTTAATAGGATTTCACTGGTAAGTTCGGTACCCTAGATTCAAACAGTAGCGTCCATACATGGTGAACATACATTGGATAATCAGGTTACTTGACGAACTCGACTAGCACGAGCGCACGTTGGGTTGAGCGACATAGAGTGCGCAAACACTCCGCGTGGCCAAACCACTGCCGACAACTCTAATACGACTCGGGTTCGTCTAATCACGTCCTTTATGGCGAAAGCGATCTCAGCTACAACCTTAAGGTCGGTTACCGATTTCCTGGACTATTCATAGTCCCAAAAACATTACACTACAACAGATATTCGTATTAAATGTAGAACAGTAATAGAACAACAACTTCAATCATGTGGTACTCAAGCATCTGAAGAATATCAACTTAACATAAATGAAAGCATAAGTAATGCTTGAAATTAAATAACAAGGAATGTAACTTGCAAGAAGGAAATCATACACACTAGTGGGAGAGTTGAGAATTGCTTCTCAACACCCATACTAGGTTGAAATATCACAAATTAGATCATTCAGACATTTCTACAAACACTTAGAATACATGACACAACATACATGACGTATGTTGAAGTACATGCATTTGGACAATTCCTTTTACCAAGGAGTTGTCACACATACATCTAGCATACATCCATGACAATTAATCATGGCAAACACAAGTGCATATTTTATACACATACGGTACTTTATACATACACATAGAATACGCAATTCTCAATATAACACATGTATATCAGGAACGCAAAGCAAACATAACGTTTGGCATGTGAAATCTCATCCATAACAAGAATAAATCATTAACTGGCATTGAAAGCCTTGAAAACCATAACCTATACACTTAAAGTCCGCACCTTAAGCCGGAAAAGAACACCGAATTGATTTCAGACGAGTTGTCTTCGTCAACGGCGACAGGATAACCTAAGGTAAGAATAGAAATAAGATACAACAATACCAAGACTAATCTAAGCTCTAACACAGATTAGGGTTAGGTTAACTTACCCAAGGATAAACTCAGAACCGTCAGAATAACGATTCAAAGTGAAGGTTCAAAGATGTAGAAGAACCGGAGAGAATCCAAGATGATTCACCAACTTCTCTCTCACTCTCTCTCTTTTCCACTCTCTCTCCAAGCTAGGGTTAGAGAAAATTCGTATGGAAAAGAGAGCTAGGGTTTAAGGACTTTAAATAGGCCTCAAATTGATGAGAATAACCTCAGGGATAAGGTATACTTAGGTTATAACCAAAGTAAGCCTCTCTCGATCCAACGAAGCACTTCTGGTGGGCCAAATACCACGAAAGGTCGGACTTAAGCTCACTGACCATGGATCTAAGTCAAGCTGAGTTTTCGTACCGACCAGCTCTTCAGATCAGCCGTGGCGGACCACACTCAATTCAACGGTCACAGAATCTCGATCAGGTCCACAAGCATAAGGACATGCGTGGGCCACCTTCCCTAATCAGAGGGTGAAATTGGGTCAAAATCTAACGGTCAGAATGCTTAAAATCATCGCGCAAGCGACACGACTCAGATTTCATAAAAGCTTAATAAATTTCCAACCATTCTCACACTCTTCACTCCGAACTCAATCAAATCGACCCAAAACATCACATGGACTTGATTTTCGAGGTGATGGTCAAGCCCAACATAGTGACCGCAACAACCTAAGATCATTGCAATCGGACTTTCGACGCGTGGTCCAGGTCTGATCCAGAACTTCCAAAAATTCCCTAGAACAACTGGATTTAGTGATGGATCCCAGATTTTAGAGTAACATAGCGCTAACTAATCTACAAGTTTAGAGTCATGCAGATCGAATTTAAAGTGATTGATACGAATTTCACAAGCAATCGAGTATAGCGCTAATTACCCCAAAAACAACTACTTAGGGAAAGATAAACACAAAATTTTCCAGGGTCATTACAGAAGGTGACTCCTGCTACTCGCGCGGTTTCTTCTACTGTCGAGTCGAGGTCCGACATTGCTCCTAGCTGTGTTGTTGAGGAGCCTCTAAACTCCCCTTCATTCCCACCTGGGATGCAAACGGTAGAGGTTCCTGAACTTGCTGCTCCCTTCCTGTCAGAGTCTAGGGGGATGATTAAAAAGGTGGCAGAGGATATTCCTAGATTTACACCTGCGGAGGTTCACTACCTGATCGGCAAGGTTAACTCGTAGGTCTGGGGTGTTGAGGTGCCTACGGCTGAGCCCCAAGCCTCTGCCACTAGTGGCATCGGTGGAGCTACTGAGTCTGCCCCCTCACTTTCGAGTGGAGTAGAGATATTCCTGTCGGGCTACCTAATAGAATTCTAAAATACATCAATGTTGTGCATTACCTTCTCCTAAACTCTAGCACTCGTTAAGTTTCATAATCAAGTTGAAAGCATTAATCCTCCAATTAGAATAATTCCAAACACTGAGTTCCATGGGTGTATAATGTCACGCCCCAAATCCGAGGACGGATAACTTCTGTAATGCCCCGAATTCGGTACTCAACTTCTATACACCAAGTCCCGATTTTGGCTCACCATAAGAAAGATTTATGACTGATTTTTTTTATAATAATACCTGAGCATGATGATCCATAATCACAATATTAAGCAATAGTCTCCATTATAAATCCTGACGGTTACAAGTACAATACTTTTCCAAAAGGTACACAATGTTAATATTGCCAAATCACAAAATAGATACAATGCATCGAGAAAGCTATGTCCTCCAAGTTACTCCTGCTCTGAAAAAAATGGGAAATATGAAGCTTAGGAAAAAAGCCTAGTGATACACTCATGTGTGCATAGTGTACAAGCATACAGTAACAATCAAATATCAGAGTACACAAGTTGAAGCATAGTGACCAAGTAATGCTATATAAAGCCAAGAGGGCATGATGCAATGCAAGAGATGATATGCAAAAGTATGCCGGGTGTATGCAGGCATGCAAATCCTCCTCTAAAAGTCCACGTCACAATACAATTATCATCATTGGGAATCACTGAGGTCTGACATCTAGAGAAAGTCCGAAACTCGTTGAATAAAGGCCTCGTATACCCGCCCTGTCAGTGGAGCGCCTATAGCCATGCCAATACCCACCGGCACGCCGGTAGCGGACCCATTTTAGGGGCTGGTTAAACCCAACCACATTCGCTCTAACTCTTCAGCTAGGCGTGGACAAACCTCTTCTCACCCGACCGCGTCGATGGGAGTCAGGCCTACTATGGTCTTCGACACTAGGTGACCCATGGCATCCTCCCGGTCTTGACGATGAGGCTTGAGGGTACCACTCGAGGTTCAAAGAATTTCACCCAGGGGTCTGGGACCCAGTATAAGAAACCCAAATTTTTGGTGTCCACAAATACCAACCACGATGCCGCTGTGGTGGTCTCATCAGTATAACCACAGTGTTCCTATGGTGTTTAATCCATCTCATGAGGAGGCTATGTAAAATGCAATGATAATCCATAAGCATGTTATGTAGTATGAGTGCAACACTCAAACAATGCTATGCATGTAATCCACATATGCATACGAGGCAACCCTAATACCAATCAGGCTCCTCTGCCAACCACATACGATCTACAATCCACGCTCATCGTCGAAAGGATATACATATAATATCAGCATCAACATAAATATAAATTACAATGTAGCATCAAGTGAGCTTTAGGGACTTTAACCCAAGGACCGTGCCTGATATATTCACTTAGGGACTTCAACCTAGAGACTAAGCCCGTGGTCTCTTGGACCAGATAACATCCGCACATACTCCATCATGTGCACCCCGCACCTACTCCATCATGTGCACCCCGCACCAACATCCTCTACCACATACTCCATCATGTGCACCCCGCACCAACATCCTCTACCACATACTCCATCATGTGCACCCCGCACCAACATCCTCTACCACATACTCCATCATGTGCACCCCACACCAACATCCTCTACCACATGCAAATGATCTCTGCATGATCAAACTATGCACACCATGCACTCCTCATCCATGATGCATGTACATGTATGCATGCATGTAGATGCAATATGCACAACTATCATCAGACCAATAAAAAATGATAACGATACCAATCATGGCAAAACAATGGTATAATGTGCACTCTCCCTCATGATCATGGAGCTATGCGAGTGTCCACACTTCCACGTCACAAGTGCGCACCAACCACACAATAGCACAACTAGGATCAATCCATCACTCGACACCAATTCATGGATGAAACCTCATATAATGGCACTAGAACAAGTTGTATATCAAACACATGTAAGTGATGAACACATTCCATAACATGTCTCAATTCCACATGTAAAGATCCATAGCTATTCGAAAGCTAGTTCGTATCACCAACAGACTCATTTATGGTTAAATGTTATGTAACATCTCAGTAAAATCCATACAAAGACCCGAGTACCACCTCAACCAGAAATCCCTAAGGACCGTATTCTGTAGAAATTAGACAAAAATTAATTAAGTACTAAACTGAATTAATTGGTGGATTAGTTTGAACCACTATTTATACAAACAGCAAGACTCAAAACCATCAAAATCACTAACTCAACATTACTTAAAAACCTAGGAGAAATGCCAAAAGCCGATTGCTCTCGGGAGCACATTGAAACTCCGTATCGAACCTGGACCGCACGTTGAAAGTTCGATAACTGCAAAACTATATGATTATGACCGTCTTATTGGGCTTGACATCTGTTGTGAAAATCAATCCCAAATAATGTCTAGAAATTCACAACTTGAGCCTTAAGCAAAGTGTGTGAGAAACGCAAATATCTTTAAAAAATATAATGAAACTTAAGTAAATTGGGGTGCACCAAATTGAAGATTTTAGATTGTCAGTTTTTAACCGCACTTTACCCATGGATCAAGAAAATTTCCCTACACGTATCTGTATACTTGTGGCCCTGATCGAGTGACAACGACCATTAATCTGCTACAGGTCCTTCACAATCGATCGGCCTATCCAATCACGTTGAAACTACATCTTGGCATAGATCCATCGTCAGGGAACTTACCCTGTGCTGTAAGTGAGTAGGGGACCTCCAAATGAACCCCATTCGTTAGAAACAGTCACCCTTTGGATGTAAATCAGGTATACCATGGCCCTAGGGCCATTTGCACCAGTTCTGAGCCTATATAAAGCCCTTAAACCACCCTATACCTATCCCATACGAATTTTCTCTAACCCTAAGAGAGAGAAGAGAGAAAGGAAGAGAAAAGAGTAGGGAGTGAGGGGAAATCCTTGGAGTTTGCTGGAGTGATTCTTTCCTGCTACACCACGCACTGAATTGCCTTTACATCTAGCTAACTGATTCATTTCAACTATAATTTGGGTAAGAAATCCTAACCCTAATCTTAATTTAAAAAGGCAGATTGAGTAATCGATGAAATAGCTATCAAATTTCATGATTTAGGTACCCGTTGTTCTGTGTTTGGGAACATAGGATTTGAACCGAGTTCGAAACGAGTACTCTGACGAAAGGTGCGTACTATAAACGTTTAGGTTATGGTTTTCAAGGCATTCAATGTCAGCAATGATTTATGTTTGACTTGATTGCTGTCATATGATCTTAGTTACCACGTTTTTGATAAATTATACATGTGTGAACTATGTTGAATATAAGAGCATTTCATGTGTTTGTTGAAATGTTTGAATGTGTACGAAATTCTGATTTGTGCTTGTCATGATTTCTAATCTAAGATCCATGTTTGTTATATGCTTTATAACCGATGTTGTGTAATGAATTGTCATAGTTCATGTCATAACCAATCTAGTCTATGTATTTAGTAATGTGTAGTTTCAGCGTTTGATAAAATGTCTGAATGAGAAATTGTTGATCGATTGTGTTTAATAAGGGTATCAAGATAGGATTCTTAATTACCTTATCTATATTTATAGCTTTCTTCATGTAATTATAATTTTGATTACAAAATTTATGGATGAAATGCAAATATTTGGTAACATGTTCAATGTGTTCAAAAATGCTCAAATGAGTGTTTTATTTGGATTGTTCATTAAATGCTCATATGATTATCACATGTGTCTGCCTATTGCACTTGAGTGAGATTGGGGCCATAACCTGGCCCAGGTAATTGGTAACAATTTCCATTTGAGTGGCAGAATTAGTCTCACCACATTCGATATGTTCAGTGAATCCGGATCGTACGACGATTATCAACAGTGGTTAGGCCAAGTGAAGTGCTTATGCACTCCATGTCAATTAATTCAGCGTGCGCTCGTACCAACTGAACTTATCTAACAAAACCCATTGTCTTATTGTGTGTTTACCATGTATGGACATCCCTGCTTGAATCTAAGGTACCACCTACCAATGAAAAGACCCAATTCAACCATGGTACGATGATCTGCTAAGACTCATGAGCCGAGCATGGTGGTATGGGACACCGTGGTTGAGCTGTCGACCTACGCTAGGGTGATGAGCCTCCCCGTAGTGACCAGTGAGCAACCCAAAACTCGTGAGCTGAATACGGTGGTATGAGACACTGTATTCAAGCTGTCGGCCTATGCTAAGGTAACGAGCCTCCCTATTATGACCTTGAGTATAAACTCTTGAATTTGCCTATCCACTGCTTTCATTAGGGGTGATGCCCTACAGGTTGCATATCGTATGTGATTAGCTAGGATTGACGACCCTAGATGGATCTCTATTTAGGGTTAGTGATATAAAGGGAGGTGCCTTAGCTCTCCAAATTTGTTATATGAATAAGCCTAATTAAGTACTTGGCTAACACGACCATGCACCGTATTGCATGTGCTTTGGTGATGAAGGGCACATTTAGGGAGTTTGTCATGCACGAATGGTTGACAGAGTCGTTTGTGAGGGTGCTTCGTGCGAGTGCATGCATTATTACAGCATACCATCCCTACATTAATAAGAGTACTTAGGATATGATTATCGTACTGCTTTATCGTTACTGCTTGATTGAATTGATAACATGTTAACCTTTACCTTATAGTACCACAAAGTTAATCACTCACTCCCACTCTGGAACAGTGTTTTTAAAACACCAACCAGACTTTATTCTAGATGCAGGTGATGATGGAGTTTATACATCTGAGATGGACTTCTTTGACGAGGAGGAGGAGTTCTCTTATGTATAGCTATCAGGCGGGTCTATGTAGACCATGCACTGATCGACGGGATCATAGAGATTATATGGATTAGTCGGACATGTACATTCTGATATTTTATAAATTTTGAAACAATACATGTTTATATTTAGCCTGGTATCATACTCATACTCTGGAGGTTGCAACACCCTCACGTACTTATATGTGTGTGTGTGTGTATGTGTTTGTGTTTTAGTCTTTCACTTAAAAGGGGGTGATAAAATGTAGATATGCTATTTTAGTATAATCCCCCTCGTGTTTAATGCACTAACATCAACAACATTTAAACATCATTATCTATGTTGCATAAGTGATGCATTGGATCTTGAGAATTGAGCTTCGCTCGACCTCCGAAATTTGGGGTGTTATAAGTTGGTATCAGAGCATGATTTAGATTAAACTAGACCTGAGTTATGGTAATACAATGCACACTGACGTGCTTTGACTTAAGAGGGGGTGATAAAATGTAGAAATGATCGTAGGATCCCAAGGTTTTGTCGATGGGTGAAATTGACCATTGTAATGTAGCCTATACGCGTCTGAGGTCATGTGAAATGATCTCAGCGCCTTTTTAGGCCATCAATTGACAATTTAGAACAAAAATTCAGTGAAACTTGAATTTGAAACAAATCAGAAGGCGCGAATACGCACAAGTTAAACCCAGAAAACACGTCACGCGGGCGTAGGGCCCCATGAAACAATTTTCGGTGGGACTTAGGGGGTTCACCGCATGTTTCTGGCACCCCGAGAGGGGGTGGTCACTGCCCCAGGGTGGAGGCACCGCCGATAGCCTAGGGGGGCACGACGACACCCCCCGGACTGCAGCGCACCGCCCGCCTTCACAGCGGGCCGCAGCAGGCCCGCGGTTCCGGTGGCCCGCCACCCTCCATCCACTCATGTGGGACCCGTCCATGTGTGGGACCACTCCATTTCACTCCCTTTTGATCCATTTTCCTCCCATTTCAAGTTTTCTAACCCTCTAAACAAAAACTCTATTTTCTCCCTCAAATCCCCATTCCATATACTCAAGCTTCTTCTTCTTTTACATTACACACCCATCCTCCACCATTCTCTCAAACCCATTTCTTACAACTCTCCATCTTCCCATTTCACACCCATATGAGCACAAAACCCATCTTTTATGTCTCATAACCTTCTAAACCCATGAATCCACCTCATTCTCAAGCTTTTCCAACTCTATGGCTCTTTTTGAACTTGTCACCGCTATGTTTTCCATCTCAACGCTTCTTTCCCTTATGGGAAAGAGAAGAGCGGCCTTGAATGAGGCCAGGCCGAGGTGCCCAACCTGCTCGAGGAAGTAAGCAAGCGTCATGGCTACTACGAGCACCGAGCGAGAGCGAAGAACAAAACAGGACCTCGATCCCCAAATCCTGCTCGAAAGATCACTACCGGCGGGCACCGGACATGGTAAGTTTCGTAACCGCAAAGTCGTATTTGAAGCACATGTTGATGAAAGGCTATTTGGGTTGTATCCAGTGATGGACCTCCTGTTAGAGTCTGGGTGGGGTCCCATATTTGAAGGCAAGTCTCATGCAAGTGAAGGCACTATCCAAGCCTCCTATGCCCACATACAAAATCCACTATTGGAGCTGCTTTAGTTTACTATTCCCTTGGGGAGGCAGGAAGCCATAGTCGATGTAAATGTGATGGCCTGTATTATGGGAATTGAGAGTGGGGTGGTACATGCTAGTGCATCTCGTGTCACTAGTGTGCGAGAGAGAGACCGTGGCACGCAGTTTCTTTATGGCCGCTGTCTTATTGGAGGCGAGGCAATAACCTCCCATCGACTAGGATGATGGTAAACTTTCGCCTATTCCACCACATATGCATGTACAACATGTATCTTAGGTGGAGCAACCGTATGAAATGCACTCATCTGATGGTGGACTTCCTGTACAGAGCTGGACAAGGAGACAAGCTATGTCTGCCTACTTTCACCCTATCACAGATAATCAGGACCACATGCTCTACTCGGGGTGATGCCTCACTCCCATTCGGCCAACTTATCTGTAAGTTTACGCGTAACTTCAGCTTCAGACTAAATATGAAAAATCTTGCACCCATCCACTTCATTAGTAAGACTACACTCAACAATATGGGTATCGGCCCTAGCCAACATTAAGCCTGACTCGATGAGTATGGGGATGAAATAGAAGATAAAAGTGAAGATGAGGAAGAAATTGAGGAGGAAGGAAGTGGAGAGGGAGAAGGCACTGAGGATGAGGAAGGCAGTAAGGAGGAAGAGCAAGAAGAAGAAGAGGCCTAAGACTCAAATAAGGAGCCTCTTACTACTACTCATGACGACCGCCATGATCGGGCCGCCTTTGAGGCCCGCATGGCCAGGATTGAGGAGAATCAGGCCTATCTGAAACAGAAATTCAAGAAAATGTCTCGCACCTTGAAGGCCCTCCTGTGCTGTATGCAGGATAAGGGTGTGCCTCCACCTTCACCAGAGTCAGCGAACTAGTCCTGTGTTGTAGTTGTCTTATGGTTTTCCTTGTTTCTTGTTTATCTTTGTGATAGCCTTGGTAGGCTCAATTAGATGTTGGTGCGCTTAGTATTTAAAGCTTCTGTTAGGTTAGCTTACATGCATTCTCTTTCATGATTCATGTAATACTGCATCTCATGTATTATGATAATTTTGGCTAAATGAAATGCATCAAACTCCCTTTGTTATGAAATGTGTGGAGTGTTTGGAAAATTGAGTAATGTTGTTCTAAAATCTCACATATGTTGAACCCAATGTTGTATATAGGGAATGCCTCCTAAAAACACTCAAAACATTGCACGTCTCGCACTTGGTGGATTGATTGACAGGGCACCTCCCCTGAGCGATAGCCATATGGACCCCAGCTTGGGCCCGGATATTTAGACTATGTCGGATTCACAACCGGCCACTGGCCCCACTAATGAGCCAACACCTTGTGTACCACCGGCTCCGAAATAGAACCGTGCATCTACATTGACGCTACACATGCCTCAGGCGGCTCCTCCCCCTGATAGGTTGGACCAGATGATGATCCTAATATAGCAACAGCAGCAAGTTTGGACCACTATTGTGGGGGTCATTGCCCAAAACATGAACATGGTCCCGCTTATGCCACCTGTGCATCCTACTGAAACTACGAACACAAGTGGCTTGTTCGAACACTTTCAGCATTTTCGCCCTCCTACATTTATGGGTACACACTGACCCGACGAGGTAGAGTATTGGTTGGATCGTATATCCAAGATGCTGAAGCCATTGCACTGTACTAAGGCAGAACAAGTTAAGCTGGTTACTTATATGTTTAAGAAGGAAGCTGGTCTTTAGTGGGATAGCATCCTACGAACCATTCCCCAAGGATATGTGTGGACGTGAACGTGTTTGAAACCCGTTTCCATGGAAAGTATTTTCCCCCTCACTTACCGTAATGCAAAGGAGGGTGAATTTCTCTGCCTTCGACAAGGGGAGATACAGTACCCGAGCATGAGAACTGCTTTACGGAGCTGGCCAGATATGCTCCATTGATCCTAGCTGACGAGCTGATGAGAATGAGATAATTTTCTGAGGGTCTGTGGCCCGACCTCCGTAAGAAGATGTGTTGCGCTAGCATTCCCAACTATGCTGAGCTAGTGAGCATGTCTTTACGAGCCGAGCAGGAGGGCCAGAGACTATCCCGGACACGTATGCCCAGAGGCCCAAGGCCTCAACCTGAATTACCAAACCAACCATTTCTAGGCAAGAGGCCACGTGTAGATTCGCCTCTCAGGCTTATGGCTCCACCGACCCAACAGAGGCGATCGGACCTTCTGTGCACCTACTGTAGGAAGATGGGCCATAACGAGCCCTTTCGCTTTATCAAGATGAGGGACAACGACTTTATGCCACCTCAGAAGATCAACCGCCAGTTGCCACAAGTTATTTTGACTTCACCTCTACGATCGGCATCGCTAGTACAGCCGTACAACCAACCTCCCGTATCTCGAAATAGGCCGCCTCAACAACCTATGGCAGCGTAACCAAATCTTCCTCAACAGGCACGTATACATGCACTAGCAGATGGAGCATCTAAGACAACAACTAAAGTGCACTTAGCCTTTGAAGTCACTGCCCACATTCAAGGTACACCTGTATTTCTATTGGTGGACACCGGGTCCACTATTTCGATAATATCGTGCTCTACAGTTAAGTGATTAGGGTTGAGCACTACTCCTATGGTTGGGATGAGAGTCCTTACCGCGACAGGGACTTTCTTTGATGCTACTAAGTTTTATAAAGATTGCCCGATAGACTTAGGAAGCAGAACAGTGCGCATTGACCTGATTGTCACCCCGCTACATCATTATGACGTCATCTTCGGAATGGATTGACTCATCGAAATGAAGGCAGAGATCGACTGTGATATCAGATTGGTGACAGCCCGTGGACCTGAAGGCACGACCTTCACTTTCCTAGTTCAGGTCAGTTGGCCCTACCACATTAGTTGTTACACTTCGTTGTTGGAAAATGTTAATGGTCCAACACTTGGGGACACCCTTGTAGTCCAAGATTTCACATACGTGTTCAGAACGATACCTAGACTACCTCCTCGGCGCGAGATCGACTTTACTATCGATCTTGTGCCTGGTGCGACGCCCATTTCCTTACCAATATACCAGATGCCTTTGTGTGAAATGGAGGAATCAAGGAGATAGATAGATGATCTGTTGGAATCAAGTTTTATACGGCCTAGCGGATCTCCTTGTGGAGCACCTGTATTGTTTGTAAAGAAGAAGGACGGATCACTGCGGTCGTGTATTGATTATCGCAGGCTGAATCATGTCACTGTCAAGAACAAGTATCCTCTACCTAGGATAGATGACCTATTTGACCAGTTGAAAGGGGCACAATATTTCTCTGAGGTTACCCTGTAGTCAAGGTATCATCAGTTGCATGTCAGGGATGAAGACGTACAGAAAACAACATTTAGAACCAGTTTTGGGCATTATGAGTTTCTCGTGATGTCGATTGGACTTACAAATGCACCGGCCATGTTCATGGACCTCATGAACTAGGTGTTTCGATCATATTTATACCAGTTCGTCATCGTATTTATAGATGACATATTGATATACTCCAAGAGCCGAAAGGATCACGAAGAGCACCTGCGAGCAGTCTTCGATACTCTCAGGAAGAATTAGTTGTTTGCTCAATACCAGAAGTGCAACTTCTGGAAGGAAGAAGTCAAGTTTTGGGGACACGTGGTGTCCAAGGAAGGTATTGCTGTGGACCTCGCTAAGGTAATCGCAATACAAGACTGGGAGCATCCCGATTCGGTTACTGAAGTGAGGAGTTTCCTCGGCCTTGCAAGCTACTATCATCAATTTATTAAGGACTTTTCTAAGATAGCCTGACCGTTGTCTCAACTCACTCGAAAAGATCTTAAGTTTACCTGGAACGAGAGAGCAGAAGCAGCCTTTTAGGAATTGAAGGACAAGCTGACGTCCGCACCCATGCTAGTATTGTCAGAACAAGGGGTCAGATATACTATATACACCGACGCATCTCGTGTTGGTTTAGGTTGTGTTCTTATGCAAAAGGACAGAGTGATTACCTATGCATCATGACAGTTGAGGAAACACGAGGAAAACTACCCCATGCACGACCTAGAATTAGTGGCGGTCATTTTCGCATTAAAGCTCTGGAGACATTACCTCTATGGAGAGGAGTTCAAGCTCTTTTGCGACCACAAGAGCCTTAAGTACATTTTTTACGTAGGGGGACCTGAACATGAGGCAATGACGTTGGATGGAAACCTTGAAAGACTTTAAGTTTGAGGTCTCCTACTATCCTGGCTGTAACGCCCTAAAATTCAGGAGTCGAGCATAACTCAGCTCCCGAGTTTCAAAACATCACTTATGCAACATATTGAATGATGGATGTATGTTGTTTGTATGAGTGCATAAAACATGGAATAGATTAAGCCAAATTGTAAATATAATTCAGGGATAAGTGAAGAACGCAAGCGGAAGACTTAAAGAAATATATGTATACATGAGCAAATTCCTGAAATACATATACATACCAGGTCATACTTACAAGTGTTACTATCAAAATTACAAGTATCAAATTACATTATTTAATCCCAAAAGAAATCCTAGAATCCCACGCATCAGAACAAGGCTCACTAGAACCCGCCTGAAGACTGCATGAAAGAAAATGTAGTCTCATCATCCTCGATCTCCTGCTCTGCCTCAGAGGTCTCATCAACATCTGCAACTAAGACAGAGTCTGGTGGGTGTTTAACACAGCCTCAGAATGTGGAAGTGAGTGATCAACTCAGTGGAACAATAAAGCAAAGGTTAACATGTTATCAATTCAATCAAGCAGTAATGATAAAGCAGAACAATCAAACATGTCCTAAGTACTCTTGTTAATGTAAGGATGAATGTAGAATGATGCGTGCCCTCACGCGTACACCCTCAGCGTCTTCATCTTACGTTACGCATGACATCACCTCAAAGTGCGCCACCTCTTTCAGGCACATGCAAATGCGGTGCATGAACATGATTACCAAGTCGTTATTAGTCCTTTTCATACAGCAGGATTGGGAAGCTAAGGTAACTTCCTCATATCACCATCCAAACAGTGATCCATTCTAGGGTCGTCAGTCCTAGATCATCTCATACGATCATATGGTTTTAAGTCGTTACAAAGGGCTCATCACCAATCAATGCACGCCTATCATACCTTCGTTACTACAATAAGGCTCGTCACCTCAATGCGGTATCCAGGCATGCTCGAGGTCACTACAAGGGGCTCGTCACCAATCAACGTAGGCCGACAGCACGAATATAGTGTCCCATACCACCATAATCGGCTCACGAGTTTAGTTGCTCACTGGTCACTACGGGGAGGCTCATCACCCCAGCGTAGGCCGACAGCTCGACCACGGTATCCCATACCACCATGTCCGGCTCATGAGTCTTAGCGGATCAAGGTACAATGGTTAATAGGATTTAATCGGTAAGTTTGGTACCCTAGATTCAAACAATAGCGTCCATACATGGTGAGCATACATCGAATAATCGGGTTACTTGACAAACTCGACTAGCATGAGCGCACGTTGGGTTGAATGACATAGAGTGTGCAAACACTCCGTGTGGCCAAACCACTGCCGACAACTCTAATACGACTCGGGTTCGTCAAAACACGTCCTTTGTGGTGAAAGCAGCCTCAACCACAATCTCAAGGCCGATTACTGATTTCCTGGACCACTCATAGTCCCAAACACATTCCACTCCAACAGATATTCATATTGAATTTAGAACAGTAATGGAACAACAATTTCAACCATGTAGCATATGAGTATTTGAAGAACATCAACTTAACATGGATTTACACACAAGTAATACTGGAAGTTAAACAACAAGGAATATGACTTGCATGTAGGAAATCATACACATCAATAGAAGTGTTGAGAATCGCTTCTCAACGCTCGCAATTAGGTTAATATATCACACTTTAAGCCATTTAGGCATTTCTACAAACACTTAGAATACATAGTGCAACATACATGACGTATGTTGAAATACACACATTTGGACAATTCCTTTTACCAAGGAGTTGACACGCATACAATCAGCATAAGTATACGACAATTAATCATGGCAAACACAGGTTCATATTTTATACATATGCGGTACTTCCTACATATACATAGAATACACAAATCTCTACACAAGGCATATATATCAGGAATACAATATAAACATAACATTTGGCATGTGAAATCTCATCCATAACAAGAATAAACTATTAGCTGGCATTGAAAGCCTTGAAAATCATAACCTATACAATTAAAGTCCGCACCTTAAACCAGAAATAGAACACCAAACTGATTCAGACGATATGTCTTCGTCAACGGCGACTAGATAACCTAAAGCAAGAATAGAAATGAGCTACAACAACACAAAGACTATTCTAAGCTCTAACAGAGATTAGGGTTAGGTTAACTTACCCAAGAATGAACTTAAAATCGCCGGAATAACGATTCTAAGGTGATGGTTTAAGGATGAAGAAGAACAGGAAAGAATCTAAGATGATTCACCAACTTCTCTCTCACTTTCTCTCTCTTTTCCCCTCTCTTTCTTAGCTAGGGTTAGGAAATTCGTATGGAAAAGAGAGGTAGGGTTTTAAGGTCTATATATAGGCCTAACATTCATGAAAATAACCCCAGGGCCAAGGTATACTTAGGTTATAACCAAAACAGGCTTCTCTCGATCCAACGGAGCACTTTCAGTGGGCTTATTTCCAAAAGAGGTCAGACTTAAGCTCACTGACCATGGATCTAGGTCAAGCTGAGTTTTTGTACCGATCGGATCTTCAGATTAGCCGTGGAGGACCACACTCAATTCAACGGTCACTGAAACTCGATCAGGACCACAAGCACAAGGACATGCTGGGCCATCTTTCCTGATACGAGGGTGAAATTGGGTCAGAATCCAACGGTCAGATTGCTTAAAATTGTTGCGCAAGCGACATGACTCAGATTTTATAAAATCTTATTTAATTTCTCACTGTTCTCAAACTCTTCACTCCGGACTCAATCAAATCGACCCAGAACATCATCTGGACTTGATTTTTGAGGTGATGGTCAAGTCCAACATGGTGACCAATACAGCCTAAGATCATCATTATCGGACTTTCGACGCATGGTCCAGGTCCGATCCAGAACTTCCAAAAATTTCCAAGAGCAACTGGATTTAGCGATGAATCCCAGATTTCAGAGTAACATAGCGTTAATGATTCTACAGGTTTTGAGTCATGCAGATCAAATTTAAAGTGATTGATGCAAATTTCATAAGCAATCGAGTTTAACACTAATTACCCCAAAAAGCTACTAAGTAGAGGTAGTACTCGGGTCTTAGCACAAAATTTTCTGGGTCATTACACTGGCAAGGCCAACCTCATAGCCGATGTGCTGAGTCGCAAGAAGACAATAGAATTTGCAGCTCCGCTGATGATAAAAGAATGGAATATGGTAGAGTTTGTGCGAGACTTCAAACAAAAGCTTACAGTGGAGGAGCCATTCGAGAGCATCGCACACCTCCATGTACAACCGCTTATTGATAACCGAATCATTATGGCACAGAAAGAAGATGAGCTGTTGGTGAAAATGAGAGAGCAAGCAAGTGACTGTGAAGAATCTGAATGGAGGATTGGCTTAGATGGAGGTTTGAGATACCGTGGCTGCCTATGCGTCCTGAATCTCTATGATTTGAGAAAGGAAGTCCTACAAGCCGCTCACAATTCAAAAATGGCAATGTATCCTGATAGTACAAAGATGTATTATGATTTGAAGTGTTCGTACTGGTGGGACAACATGAAGGCGCAGATAGCAGACTTCGTGTCTCGTTGCCTCACGTGCCAGCAGGTCAAGGCCGAGCATTGTCGACCTCCTGGATTACTTCAACCCATGCCCATAGCTGAATGGAAATGGGATTTCGTATCTATGGATTTTATTTTCGGGTTACTGAAGACGAGAAAGGGACATGACTCCATTTGGGTGATTATGGACCGACTGATGAAATCAGCCCATTTCCACCCAATCAGAATTTCTAACTTCGCAGATGATTTAGCCAAGCTGTACATCAAGGAGATCGTACGGCTGCATAGAGTGCCTATGGAGATTGTGTCGGATTAAGACATGCAATTTACGTCTATTTTCTGGACTCAAATCTAGGAAGTAATAGGAGTGAAACTGAAGTTCAATACCGCGTTCCACCCAAGACAGATGGGCAGATATTAGAAGATATGTTATGAGCGTGTGTGCTCAATTTTAAGGACAGTTGGGATGACTGTCTTCCCTATGCTGAGTTCGCTTATAACAACAACTTTTAAGCGAGCATTGGCATGGCTCTTTATGAAGTCTTGTATGAGCACCCATGTCGAGCACCACATTGTTGGGCAGAAGTTGACAAGAAGAGTTTGATTGGCCCAGATTTAGTACAGACGACCTCAGAGAAGATTAATATTATTAGGCATCGACTTATTGCACCCTAGAACAGACAGAAGAGTTACGCCGATACAAGACGGTGGCAGTTGGAATTTGAACTTGGGGACCATGTATTTCTTAAAGTTTCCCCCATGAAGGGAGTCCTCTGGTTTGGCAAGAAAGGGAAGCTTACACCGCGGTTTATTGGTCAATTCTAGATTTTAGACTGAGTGGGTGTGGTAGCATACCGTCTTGCCTTGTCCACACCACTCACAGGCATGCACAACGTATTTCACGTATCAATGCTGAAGAAATATGTTCCTGATTCTACTCACATTATCAAGTGGGAGCAGGTGTAGCTAAGTGGCGATGCTACCTATGTACTGCAACCAACATGAATTCTTGATAGGAAGGAATAGGTGTTATGCAGCAAGGTTAACCCACTTGTGAAAGTGCTATGGACACACCATACTGAGGAAGAGGCTACTTGGGAAACGGAAGCTGAAGTCCGTAAGAACTACCCTCAGATCCTCGAGGAGTACAAAAAGGTACTAATTTTGGGGATGAAATTTTTCTTTAAGGGGGGTAGATTGTAACGTCTCAGAAAAATCCATACAAAGACCCGAGTACCACCTCATCCAGAAATCCCTAAGGACTGTATTCTGTAGAAATTAGATGATAATTAATTAAGTACTAAACTGAATTAATCGATGGATTAGTTTGAACCACATTTATACAAACGGCAAGACCCAAAACCATCAAAATCGCTGACTTAACATTACTTAAAAACCTAAGAGAAATCCCAAAAGTCGGTTGCTCTCGGGAGCACATTGAAACTCCGTATCGAACCTGGACCGCACGTTAAAAGTCTGATAACCGTGAAACTATACGATTATGACCATCTTATTAGGCGTGACAACCATTGCAGAAACCGAGCGCAAATAATGTCCCAAAACGCACAACTTGAGCCTTGAGCAAAGTGTGTGAGAAACGCGAATATCTTTAGAAAACATAATGAAACTTAAGCAAATTGGGTCGTTCGCTTGTGCGCCAAATTGAAGATTTTAGATCGTCAGTTTTTACCGAACTTCACTTATGGATCAGAAAAATTTCCTTGCATATATCGGTATACTTGTGGCCCTGATCGAGTGACAACGACCGTTGATCTGATACAGGTCCTTCATTATCGATCGGCCTATCCAATGGTGTTGAAACCACATCCTGGCATAGATCCAGTGTCAAGGAACTTCCCCTACACTGTAAGTGAGTAGTGGAGCTCTAAATGAACCCCATTCCTAAGAAACAGTTGCCCTTTAGATGTAAATCAGGTATACCATGGCCTTGGGGCCATTTGCACTAGTTCCGGGCCTTTATAAAGCCTTTAAACCATCCCATACCTATCTCATACGAATTTTCTCTAACCCTAAGAGAGAGAAGAGAGAAAGGGAGAGAAAAGAGTAGGGAGTGAGGGGAAATCCTTGGAGTTTGTTGTAGTAATTCTTTCCTGCTACTCCATGCACTGAATCGCCTTTACATCTAGCTAACTGATTCATTTCAACTACAATTTAGGTAAGAAATCCTAACCCTAATCTTGATTTAGAAATCTGGATTAAGTAATCGATGAAATAGCTAACCTATTTCGTGATTTAGGTACCCGTTGTTCTGTGTTTGAAAACATAGGATTCGAAACGAGTTTGAAACGAGTACTCCGACGAAAGGTGCGGACTATAAACATTTAGGTTATAGTTTTCAAAGCTTTTAATGTCGGTAATGATTTATGTCTGACTTGATTGCTGCCATATGATCTTAGTTACGATGTTTTCAATAAATTATACATGTGTGAACTATGTTGAATATAAGATGCATTCCATGTGTTTGTTGAAATGTTTAAATGAGTACGAAATTCTGATTTGTGCTTGTCGTGATTTCTAACCTAAGATCCATGTTTGTTATATGCTTTATAGCCGATGTTGTGTAATGAATTGCTATAATTCATGTCATAACTAATCTAGTCTATGTATTTAATAATGTGTAGTTTAAGTGCTTAATAAAATGTCTGAATGAGAAATTGTTGATGGATTGTGTTTAATATGGGTATCAAGATAGGATTCTCAATTACCTTATCTATATGTATAGCTTCTTTCATGTAATTATAATTTCAATTACGAAATTTATGGATGAAATGCAAATATTTGGTAACATGTTCAATGTGTTCACAAAATGCTCAAATGAGTGTTGTATTTAGATTGTTCGTTAAATGCTCATATGATTATCACATGTGTCTGCCTGTTGCACTTGAGTGAGATTGGGGCCATAACATGGCCCATGCAATCGGTAACAATTACTGTTTGAGTGGCGGAATTAGTCTCACAACATTCGATACGTTTGGTGAATCTGGATCGTACGATGATTTTTTACGGTGGTTAGGCCACGTGAAGTGCTTATGCGCTCCAAGTTGATTAATTCAACATGTGCTCATACCAACTAAACTTATCTAACAAAACTGATTGGCCTATTGTGTATTTACCATGTATGGACATCCCTTCTTGAATCTAAGGTACCACCTACCAATGAAAAGATCCAATTCAACCATGGTACCACGATCCGCTAAGACTCATGAGCAAGGCATGGTGGTATGGGATACCGTGGTCGAGCTGTTGGCGTACGCTGGGGTGATGAGCCTCCCCGTAGTGACCAATGAGCAACCCAAAACTCATGAGCCGAATACGGTGGTATGGGACACTTTATTTAAGCTGTCAACCTACGCTAAGGTAACGAGCTTTCCCATAGTGACCTCAAGTATAAACTCTTGAATTTGCCTATCCACTTCTTTCATTAGGGGTGATTCCCTAAGCTTGCCTATCGTATGTAATTAATTAGGATTGATGACCCTAGATGGATCTCCATTTAGGGTTAGTGATATAAAGGGAGGTGCCTTAGCTTCCCAAATCTGCTATATGAATAAACCTAATTAAGTGCTTGGCTAACACGACCATGCACCGCATTGCATGTGCTTTGGCGATGAAGGGCACGTTTAGGGAGTTTGTCATGCGCGAATGGTTGACGAAGTCGCTTGTGAGAGAGCTTCATGTGAGTGCATACATCATTACAGCATACCCTCCCTACATTAACAAGAGTACTTAGGATATGATTGTCGTACTGCTTTATCATTGTTGCTTGACTGAATTGATAACATGTTAACCTTTGCCTTATAGTACTACTGAGTTGATCACTCACTCCCACTCTGGAACGATATTTTAAAACACCAACTAGACTCTGTTGTAGATGGAGGTGATGACAGAGTCTATACATCTGAGATGGACTTCTTTGACGAGGAGGAGGAGTTCTCCTATGTATAGTTATCAGGTAGGTCTATGTAGACCATGCGCTGATCGATGGGATCACAGGGATTATATGGATTAGTCGGACATGTACATTTTGATATTTTGTAAATTTTGAAACAATACATGTTTATATTCAGCCTGGTAACATACTCATACTTTGGAGGTTGCGACACCCTCACGTACTTATATGTGTGTGTGTGTGTGTGTGTTTCAGTCTTCCACTTGCTAAATTAAATTATCTCTGGAGTATGATATGATGTTTTAGTATAATCCCCCTCATGTTTAATGTACTAACATGGACAATATTTAAACATCATTATTTATGTTGCATAAGTGATGCATTGGATCTTAGGAGTTGAGCTTTGCTCGACCCTCGAAATTCGGGGTGTTACAAGTTAAGTAGTTCACCTCATCAATTCCGTGGGAAGTGGGTGTATAAGTGTCATGCCATTATATGGCACTAGATGCACTATCTATGACTCGAGGTAATACATATGGTGGTCCACTTATTCCTTACGTCCAATTGAACACCATCCAAGCATATAAACATAAATTAGCATTACCATATAATATAATTGTTGCATCTAACCATACACGCATCATCATCACCACAAGTATCACATTACACAATCATCACACATATGCCATCACCACATGCGTAATTAAATTTCAATCCAATGCCTCAACATGTCTAACTATCATCTCAAGTGGACTAAGGCCCAGTTCATTGCCACACTTGAATGCGTCGGTTAGTGGGTTGTTACATCCTAATCTTCTGGCTTATTGAGCGGTCCATTTGATTACCATAAATAGTTCATTCGAGGACTCAATCATAACTCATTCACAAGGCCCAAATGCAACTCGGCATATACACATCATGAGTCTCATGTACTTACCAAGAGGCACAAATGTAGGCCCAATATGCACTTTTCATAGAGTCTTACGTTCTTAGTAAGAGGAAGTAACCTATGGGCCCAATAGGTTTACCGCTAATGGGCCCACAAGGCATCCACTCAAGGTAGGTTTTAAGGCTAATAGGCCCACCATGTTAACGCCATTGGGAACATATTAGTGGAGTCCACAAATCAAGCCCAATACTATTAATAAGATGGGTCCAACAATCAATTTGACACACGTCCTAAGTTCACATACCTAAGAGGTTACACCATCAGCATAGTTCACAAGTCTGAGTAACCACACAATTCTCATATGCCCACATGGTCTTATGGCCACTCCATTATCAGAAGTTCATATGGTTAAGAGGCCACACAAATGTCACTTTACTTGTCATAATAAAGGACTTAAGGTTAGATGGTTACGTACTTTCATTACATCATAACTCACATAATGGGGTAGTTGCTTTATTAAACTTTCACATGGTCAGGCGGCAAGTACCACAATTTCACATAGTTTAGTATGTATATGATTCATATCATGATCTAGTATCCATGCATATTTCAAAATATCCAAACATAGTTGAACAATGGCAATCGTACCCACCATTCATGGCTACACTACATTACACTAAGTCTTCTACTACAACCACTTCACACGTCACATAGTTAATGACTCATATTCGGTGTCACATGATTAAGGGCCAAGGGCCACATTTCATCATACCATTTACAGTTTAGAGATCACATCACATAGGATCTAGGACCTTGATAGCATTAACTTGTGTAACATAACCCTACATCACACTCGGTCTAATGTACAACTTGGTCCTATATGATTCAAGTGGCGGTGTCTATGTCGATAAGCACAAACCCACATTGTTGAATGGCCACCAATGCCACTTGATTTTATACGGTTAGATGGCCTTTTGCATATTTCACAATTGTACTATTAGATGGCTACATATACACCACCTTTGCACATGATTAGGTGGCCATACTTACATCAAATACCCACATGATTAATGGGCCAAACAGGTATATCACACCCTCACACCACTAGAGTCTACATATTTGTTATAATTGAAGATGTTTAAGGATTTAAACACAAGTCACATGATCTTATTACTTGGGGCCGCACTCCAACCAAAGTGCAAAGTGGTTAAGGGCGGTCCACTTATTATATAATCATCTAATCTAGGGTAGTAACCCAATCCCACACGATTTTGGTCCGACCACATACACAACACAATTTCACATGATTCAAGATAGCATACATATCACAAGTACACATAGGCTAGTGGTCAACCAAATATCACATGGCCATACAGTATGGGCTACACATACATCACATTTTGCTTCAATTTTTAGGTTGTCCATACACCGTATAATTACTTGACTAAAGGCCACAACTTGGTCATGCATGATTTAAGGCCGATCTTATATAACATGGTCCTATGGTGGTGAACTGCACATGCTTCCCAATTTCACAAGGTTTAGGGCGGAAGATATTTCATAGCTCACATGGTGTATAGGCCACCCAACATCACGTGATCATATATTTAGGGATTGCACATACATTACAAGTCCCAATATTTATTTTATTTTATTTTTGGCGGTCACCTAAGCCTCGCATGATCATATAGTCATTGAGAGGCCCAAAATTTAATTAACACTATTATATATATATATATGGAAAAAGGTTCTATGAGGTCAAGCTCATGGGGATTTCCCATGAGGTTGAGTTGTGTGTGACCCACTTAAGACTTAGGTCTACTTTAATTTTAGTGCAGATCCTAAAATGATGTGAGGAAGTGGATGGTCCGCATTGATTAAATAGATACCCATGATGGTCTTAGGTTGGATTCAATGGTTAGGCATTCATTCTCACAACCTTGTATTGTGTGGTCTATTTCGGGTCAGATTGACTGATCTTTGGGACAATGGCCTAAAGGGACTCGGTACATAGGCTGAATGGGTTGAATATCTAATACATCATCAGTATGGTCCATAACAAAATTTTGGTGATGAGAGTTCAATTTGCATTATTTCAGAATGTATGACTGTCTAATCATTGGATGGGCCTGATTTTTTGGTAACATACCATCGAAAGGGTTGATAAAATAGATAAACGGTGAGGATCTTAAATATACATCATGGCATGGCCATGGTGGATGAAGTGGCATGACATCTACATCAAAGTGGGCCATACCACATACAAGTTAAGAGGGTTACCCTCCATTAAACATTCATAATTATTTGTTGGGCCCACAGAGATGTGGTTCATAAATCTAGCCCATCCATTATATGTGTCCCACATGGTTGAGGGGTCATTTCAAGTTTCAGATGCATCCAAATTTTAGGTGAACCCCAGCAAGTGCTTTTATATGTGTTAGACATATCCCCACATGATTTTAGATGGTGTTGGCCACCTGAGTTTCGTGTATGGCTGACTTCTGGGGTAACCCATTATCTAGAGGGGACCCATCAAATGCATGGTGTTGATGCTCGACATACATCATGGTGGGGCCTGTGGTGGGACCCACCGTCTCTGTGTTCAACTGTAACGCCTTGAAAATCGGGGGTCGAGTATAAACTCAACCCACGAGTTCCAACGTATCACTTATGCAACATAGATAATGATGATTAAATGTTGTCTGTGTTAGTGCATTAATCATGAGTGGGATTATACCAAAACAGTAATTCATACTCCAGATCAATTCATATAACGCAAGCGAAAGACTGAAAAATGTATATAAACGTTTATGAGCCAAAAGGATCACAATCGGTCTCCAGAGTATGAGTACATCACTGAGTCACCATATACATGTAATAGTTCAAAATAGTTCAACTACAATAATAAACCTTATAGCCCCGTCGATCCGGATGGCGTAAGCGAAACCACCAGAGAATTGCATATATGAGAACTCATCCTGATCGTCATAGTAATCGGGCTCCACCACCTGAGTCGCATCGTCATTTGCAACTAAGATAAAGTCTGGTGAGTGTTCAGAACATAGTCCCAGAACGTGGGAGTGAGTGATAAACTCAGTGGAACAATAGAGCAAATGTTAACATATTATCAATTCAATCAAGCAGTAATGATAAAGAAGACATATCAGACATTCCTAAATACTCTTATTAATGCAAGGAAGAAATGTAAGCATGATGCATGCCCTTGCCTACACTCCCTCATGCGACACCATCTTACGGTCGTGGCATGCTTTCTTCCCTCTATGCTCTTCAACCCGGGGCACATGCAATGCGATGGAATGAGCGTGATTACTGAGTTATTATTAGTCCCTTTCATATAGCAGGATTGGGAAGCTAACGTACCTCCCTTATATCAATTCTCAAACAATGATCCATTCTAGGGTCGTCAATCCTAGTAAATCTCATACAATGTTATAGTTTTAGGTCGCTACAAAGGGCTCGTCACCTTATTAGTGCAGGCCTAATGTACTGTTGTTGCTACGTAAGGGCTCATCACCTCTACACAGTCTTAGTGTATGCTCGAGGTCACTACAAAGGGCTTGTCACCTTATCAGTGTAGGCCGACAGCTCGAATACAGTGTCACATACCACCGTATTCAACTCATGAGTCTGGGTTGCTCACTGGTCACTACAGGGAGGCTCGTCACCCTAGCGTAGGCTGACAGCTCGACCACGGTGTCCCATACCACCATGCCTAACTCATGAGTCTTAGCGGATCGAGGTACCAAGGTTTAAAAGGGTTTTCACTGGTGAGTTTGGTACCTTAGATTCAAGCAGTAGCGTCCATACATGGTGAACATACATCGAGTCAATCGGGTTACTTGACAAGCTCGATTAGTACGAGCGCACGTTGAGTTGATCAACATGAAGTGCGTAAGCACTCCGTGTGGCCTAACCACTGCCAACATCCCAAGTATGGTTCAAATTCATCGATCAAGTCCTATGTGATGAAACAACCTCAGCCACCTATTCAAAGCCTATTACCGATTGCCTGGACTATTCTCTAGTCCCAAATACATTCAATTATAACAGATAATCATACAAGCTAATCAGAACAGTAATGGATCAACAATTCCAATCATACAAGCATGTGAGCATTTGATGGATTTCAACTTAAACATGAATTCGAACATATGCAGTCCCTAAGTAGAACAGACAAAGAATGTAAGTTACATGGAGGAAATCATACACACATCGTTAAGATAGTTGAAAATCTCTTCTCAACGCCCATATATCGTATAATTTATTATAAACTTGATCATTCAGACATTTCTACAAACACTTAGACTACACATTCCAACATACATGACTTATGTTGGTGATAGCACGTCTTAGGGCAAATCCTTTCACCAAGGAGTTGTTACACATACAACTAGCATAAACATACGACAATTAATCATGGTAAACACACGTTCAAATTCCATACGTATACGATACTTTTTACATATACATGGAATACACTAAACTCAATATAGTTCATATATATCAGAAACGCAATACAAACATCGCATTTGGCATGTGAAATTGCACCCACATCAGTAATAAACCATTATCTAACATTGAAAGCCTTGAAAACCATAACCTATACATTTATAGTCCGCACCTTTCGCTGGTAGACTCGTAACGAACTCAGTTTTAAAGCTAAGTCTTTGTCTATGGCAGATTGGCAACCTATAACATAAATTAGGTTAGCTATTTTATAACTTACACTATCTAAAACCCTAAAATAGATTAGGATTAGGTTTTCTTACCTAAGAACGGAATCAGAATCGCCTGTATAGCAATACAGGAGTGGCGGTTGAGTGCGTGGAGTAGCGAGATCAAATCACAGGAAGAGTCTCCAACTCTCACTCTCACTTTCTCTCTTTTCCCTTCTCTTTTCTCTTCTCTCTCTCCTAAGGTTTTATCAAATTCGTATGGGGTGAGAGGGAGAGGGTTTAAGGTCCTTATATAGGCCCAGGTTTGATGGGAATGGCCCCAGGGCCAAGGTATACTTGGGTTATATCCAAATACTGATCGTTCCGGTCCAACGGAGCACTTCTGGTGGCCCCTTTTCCACGTGCGGTCGGACTTAAGCTCCCTGACCATGGATTTAGGTCAAGCTAAATTTTCGTTCCGATCGAATTTACAGATCAGCCGTGGCAGACCAGTTTCAGTTCAACGGTCACGGTCACTCGATTAGGGCCACAAGTACATCGACATGGGTGGGACATTTCTCCTGATCCGAGGGTGTATTTGGGTCAGATTCTGACGGTCTGAATCCTTATATTTGGCCCGCAAGCGACACGACTCAGATTACTTAAATTCAGATTTTTATTTCTAAATATTTTCATGTTTCTCACACTCTTCGCTCTGGGCTTAAGTTGTGCAGTTCTAGACACAATTAAGACTTGATTTCCAAGGAGGTTGTCAAGTCCAGTAATGCCGTCATAACTGTATAGTTTCGGGTAATCGGACTTCGACGTGCGGTCCAGGTCTGATATGGAGTTTTGGTGTGCTCCCGAGAGCAACTGGGTTTTGAGATGGATTGTAGATTTCAGGGTAATGTAGCGTCAATGATCCTGCACGTTTTTGGTCTTGCAGATCATATTTAAAGCGATTAGTGTTAATTTCATAAGCACTCTAGTTTAGCACTTGCTAGCATTAACCTAATTTCTAAAAGGTTTTGGTCCTGGGTGATTTCTGCCTGAGGTGGTACTCGGGTCTTTGTACAGGTTTTTTCAAGACGTTACATGAACCAAGCAACAGGACGCTGCTCACTGCAACAAGCTCTGGAAGCTGACAGCAAGTGGCGTCTAACCCTCTTTGCTTATTATTATTATTATTATTATTTCTAAGGTTTTTCATAGGTGGGGCCCACGTCAGGATGATCCACTCCATCTGCTAGGTTCCCTGGCTCGTGACAGGTCCAATGAGCCCAATATTCAATATGTTTAGGCGTATAGAAACATCACAGCGGGCCCTAACAGTTTTGATAATAACTATCACTATTAAAACAATCTTTTTTATGGTGTGGCTTACCAGAGATTTAGATTGACTTCATTTTTCAGCTTAAGGCATAAAATGAGCTGGGAAATTGGATAGACTGTGTGGATCAAATACATGCATAATGGGAGGGGGGCGTTGTGGTCCCACAGCCCCAGCCCATTTTTTGAAAGCAGCTAAGACGCTACTTGCTGCAGCGCCCTCTAGACGCTGGTAGCAATAGCATCCTCTCTCTTCTCTGTTTATTTATTTATTTTTTTATATACACTGCATATATCAGTGGGGTGTGGTGTATGTAGGTTTACACCTTAGTAGCGTCCCAACTATGGATGGTTTGGATGGCATACAAAATTACAATGGGCCCACAGTGGAGCCCACCACATTCTAATCAAGCTGACATCTGTGTGATCTCCCATCCAGGTCTTTGTGATCTTATGAGCAGATTGGATGGCTGACCAACATCGTGGTGGGGCCATGATCAATGGTCCCACACAACTTCCAAATTGTGTTGTTATTTATGTTCTTAAGCCATCTACACCATTGGATGGCTCATCATCTTCACTTGGGCTGAGTCCATTCTTTTGTGGGTCCTTACACCTACACTACATGGGAATGAAATCAAGGAAATAAGAGGAGAAATGCGAGGGAGTGTACTCACCTTGATGATTTAGATGGATGAGATGGATGGAAGGGATGGGATTGATGGAGTTGATGGTGGCCCACGAAGATCACATTTCTCTCTCTCTCTCTTATTGTAGGAAAATGGTGAAAATGTTAAGGGATGAAGGAGTATTTATAGAGAAATGGATAAAAATGTGGTTAGGTTAGGTTAATGTGATTATGGTTAGCTTAGGATAGGATTATGGAAATTTATGCGTGATTAGGACTTAATGGTGTATTAAAGGGACATGGGGTGTTATGGTGTGATGAGGTCATGCATAGGATATGGTATGGAGAAGAGTTAACTTTGGGGTGTACATGAGAGGGAAGGTATGAGAGGGTGACATCACACACATGGGTAGAGATTCTCTCACCCATGTGTGGCATGCTGCATATGTGCATGGCATGTGTTATGCACATGAGTGGACTGGTATATATGGCATCATGCGCACATGACACACCAACAATTCTTCGTGGCTTATCTCACTAACAGAGCGTTGTACAGATGCATGAGTGGTACCTTCATGATCATGGTGATGGGGTGGTCGATTGAAATAGGTTTTGAGGCCTTTGAGTTCCAGTTAGTTGGGTGTGCACTATGCATAGTCAATCTAGGTCTTGCCAAGGGCATCGATCATCATGCACATAGGCATAGAAAATGGTACAGAATGGATGGGGTCTTACATATAATGAAGTTTAGACTTATCACAATCAAAGGTTCAATTCATCACCTTCATGATAACATTGATAATTAAAAGAGCATTCAGGACAATCAAAACCTAAACCGAAACTTGCCTTACAGTTCATATTTTAGTTCCCTCTTTTATTCCTCCAGCTTTTGATTTTTCCATCGATGGCTTTCACGCTATGTCAACCTTTTTAAAGATCTTTAATAGGTAGCCCTTTTTGACAACAATAGTTTTTTTTTTAGCTAGGCATTTTCTTTTTCTTTCTTTTCAATTCTTCCCATTGAACATGATGGACAAATTCCCTAGGTTAGTTCCTTCCATGCTTAATAATCATCAAGTTAACAATTCAATATCAAACTGACACTTTAATGTGTAAGCTGGATGTGACATGTGAAATCATGACTCAATCAATGTTTAAAACTTCTAATCGAGGATTAATGACTTAACTTAATTTTGAGATCTCCCAAGTGACTAAAATCCAAGAGACATAAGGCATCAACATTAAGTATCTTGTAATTCTAATTCATAGATTAACTTCGAGATCACTTAAATTTGTAGAAATTTCAAAAAAAATTTACAATTTTTTACAACTTCGCCCAAAGACTATGAAAACAACTGATTAGCTTGCCTAATCCACACCCCCTAACCTAAAATTTACATTGTCTTTAATGTAAAAGAGATAAGCATTCAATGCAAATGAGGCAATGAAAAGAAAAGGGAAGTGGTGGAAAGGTAGTACCTGAAGAAGGAATTCTGAGGTTTTTTTTTAATATCTCAATGTGAAGATGGGTTAGTACAAGAATTAAACCATCAGAAACTAAACTTTCCTAAATAGCAAAAAGCAAACTATCATAAACGGTGAAAAGCAAACTATCATAATCCTATATTCTTTGAAAGCAATAAACCTAACTAGGAAAACATGGGAAAACTACTTAGTCATGTCACAAGGTTCCTCCTTCGGCCTGTATCTTGATAAATTTCTCAGTAGATTTCGTAACAAGATCATCCAAAAGCCCTTTTTGCAATAGGCTTGGATGCCTTGGACATGATTTTCAAGAGAAATTTGTGGACCTTAGCATAAAGTTTTCTTTTAATCTCCCAAGGTGTCCAATGTACATATGATTCACCTTAGACACAAAGTTTCAAAGTTAGTGCAACATGGTGAATCAGAGACTACAAGTAATTAAAATTTAGAGAAATTCTCAGTAGGTGATGTAGTCTCAACATATTCTGAAGTTTCAGGCTTCGGTTCAACTTTTAGCTCCTCCTCCCTTAATGGTAAACATTCAAGATCTGTAGAAAGAGGGGCTTTAGAATAAGGGTTCTCTCGATTAGTAACAACCACCAAGGTATTATTTTGCAAGGCATCCATTATTTCTTTTATCATGTGATCATTTGAATTTGCAAAATATATCAAACGATCTTTTAGAGAGTTGAGATAGTCAGTTGAGAGAGGCTCATTTTTCACATTGAGGTCTATGATGATATGCCTAATGATTCCTTCGTCTTCTATTAGAATAGAGGAAAACATGATCTCTTGCTCTTCACCTTAGTGAGAGTCAATTGTCACTGGATACATCTCGCCCTGCCCTACATAGACAGATTGTGGATCAGTAGGTGCATTAATGTGAAGACGCTATTCATCGTTACTACTCAGTAGAGGTATTATATCGTCAAGTATTGACGGCTCAGAAGGTGGCCTTAACTGAGTGGTTTCAAATTCCGGAGTCATCTTGGACAACCTGTCCATCTCCCTAATCATATTATAATCTAAATCAGGGGAGTGGTCTACACATGCCTTAAAAGTGTCATGTGGTTCACTTGGAAGGGACTCTTCCTCCACATGTAAATCAAACTGTCAGATGGATGGAGTAGATCATTATGGTCGACAAGGTCCTATATCTTGTGATCACTTTCCTAAACCATAATTGAAATCGATTCCAGTGAATCTTAAGCTGTAAACTCATGCTTCTCATCCCAATACTTATCATCTTCCAATTCAGTATAGTTCACAAGTGGGATGAGATCACTTTCCTCACATTGTTTTCCTAGGCTGAGTTGAGGCTCGAATAAACTAGCCTCTTCCTCCTCATTGAAGTCAAGTGTGTCATATGACTGGAGTGTGTTAGTATCATTATATTTGAAAGACACCCATGTCTCTTGATCATTCCTTTAGACAGTCATCGAGATCGACTCTTTGGAAAATTAAGTCGTATGCTCGTTAACACAATCCAACTCTTCATTCTCAATTTCAGTACTCTCCACAAGCGATTTAGGATCACTTTCCTCACATCTTATTTCTAGATTGGGTTGAGTTGTGATAACCTAGCCTCTTCAACCTTATCGAGGCGCAATTCAATCGCTTCTAATGATTTCATCATGCCTACGACAAGTTGGTTGAACTATTCTTGACAGTCCGTGAAATTTAAACGTGAATCCTCTTAGATCGTTTCTAGTTGGATTTCAAAGGTAGGGGATCCAAGAGACTAATCACTATAATCAATTGTTGGTTCATCTTTCAATGTTGATGTTTCGACTGATCATAGTCATACGGGTCATAGGTGGGAGAGTCTGATGGTTGTTAGTACATATTATCACCCATAATATAATCTCTCATTGTTTTCTTCTTATTTGATGGGTGATAATAGTTCTCACTTCCATAATTATGATAACCCCCAACAATCAAATACTATTTTCTTAATCTGTGGGGTGTAATTATTTTCCTGCCAATGATTGTGTAAGGACTTCTTAACCGGTGGAGCATTGTATTCTGGTTGGTTCTCAATCACTATAATAAGAAGAATCTGATGTTTCGACTGATCATAGTCATACACGTCATAGGTGGGAGAGTCTGATGGTTGTTAGTACATATTATCACCCATAATATAATCTCTCATTGTTTTCTTCTTATTTGATGGGTGATAATAGTTCTCACTTCCATAATTATGATAACCCCAACAATCACATACTGTTTTCTTAATCTGTGGGGTGTAATTATTTTCCTGCCTATAATCGCGTAAGGACTTCTTAACCGGTGGAGCATTGTATTCTGGTTGGTTCTCAATGATGGTTTCAGAAAATTTTTAAGAGATAGGTTATTTCTTAACATAATCATCTGACATCCCTTCAAAATTTCTCGCATTCTCTAAAACTAGTTCAGCATACTGACGTGCCCACTCTTGCATGTTCATGGTGAAACCCTAATCCTGAACCTAATCCTAAAATAGAAAAATAGAAAAATCCTACAACAATATGGAAAGTAAGTAGAGGAGAAGTTAGAAGGAGTTTACCAGTTTAGAGAGTTCTATGTTAGGATCCTACAAAATAAAAAACAATATTAGTTTCTAAAACTAAATCAGAAAAAACCCTAACCTAAAAACAAAACAAAAAGTTAGTCATAAAAACAAATTAGTTTCTAAAAAATAAAAAATAGTTTCTAAAAATAAATTAGGAAAGTTTCTAAATCTAGAAATAGAAAGAAAAGTTAGTTTCTAAAAATAAATTATGAAAGTTTCTAAATTTAGAAATAGAAAGAGAAGTTAGTTTCTAAAAAAATTTAAGAAAGATTCTAAATATGGAAATAGAAAGAAAAACTAGTTTCTAAAAACAAATTAGAAAAGTTTCTAAATCTGGAAATAGAAAGAAAGAGAATTAGAAAGAAGTTACCAAATTATAAGTTTCTATTTTGGGATCCTGTAGAAGAAAAAAGAAAGTGAATTAGTTTCTAAAAAAGAACTTAGAAAGCAACCTAGTTTCTTAAAAAAGAAAAAGGAAAGTTTCTAAAAATAAAAAGTAAGTTATTTCTAAAAATTAAAAAAAAAGGAAAGGAAATTAGTTTCTAAAAATGGATAAGGAAAGTTTCTAAAAAATAAAAAATTAGTTTCTAAAAACAAATTAGGAAAGTTTCTATCATAGAATTAGAAAGTAAATTAGTTTCTAAAAATAAAAAAGGAAAGTTTCTAAACCTAGAAATAGAAAGCTAAGTTAGTTTCTAAAATAATTATGAAAAAAACCCTAACATAAAAATAGAAAGTAGAAAAATCCTAATCTTAACCTAATTTCAAAACTAATCAAATCCAGAAAATGCAACCATTAATCTTCGACAACGGCGCCAAAAACTTGTTCACAATCCTAAGTGTAGGGTCGCGATGTAGTAAGAATCTCGATAAAACCGAGGTCAAATCCACAGGGACTGAAACTTGTACATTTCTGAAATTAACTAGAAGTAGAACTAGAAGAAGATGTGAAACTAATTCTGAAGTATTTGAGAGAGTAAGTGTGAATAGAGTAATTAAAACTAAGAATTTAAAGGTGAAAAATAGGGTGCTAAGGATCCACTTGTAGTGATCAGGGAGCCCTCTTACTTGATTCAAGTAACACAATTAGAATTGGAGTCCTATCCTATCCAATTGGAAAATATATTAATAAAACCAAATTTGAACTTCCATTGACCTAATTCTCAATGAATGAGGACTATGATAATTGGTAGGGATTCCATCACCAAACCATGCCCATGAGACAATGGCAGACAACAGGATTTACCAATCCCATAATCTCAAAGTAGGAGAATTGTGAAGATTAGGAAGAATTCCATCACCTTACCATACCCAAGGGATGATGGTGAACAATAGGACTTACTAATTTCATAATCTCAAATCAGGAAAAGAAGATACGTAAAGCTATTGAAGATCTACTGTAATTTGAGTCGCAATAAACCATTAAAAACTGAAAGCATTCCTTAAATATCAAATTAGAATCCATGGAGTTCAACATAAACATGAATCAAAGTAATAGAAATATCTCATCATGCTACCAGATTCACCTCTTAGCCCTAACTAAGAGGTTTAGCCAACCATAGACATGATTGGATCTAAAACACTAAAAGAAAATATGAAAAACTAAGGAGAAAGAGAAGAAAAACGCTTAGCGACGACTCTCTACCTTTATGTTTTGCTCCTCCAAACCCTAGATGATGCCTAGGAACATCCTAGGGAGTCCTATTTATAGTTGTGGAACTCTAACTTTCTCACCTAGTTGGAAAACTTAGCAACCACCTCAAATTTACATAGTTTACTAAAATAGACTTCACTCTATGTAGTTTCTCAAAATAGACTTCACATTACAAAATTTCACAAAATGACCCAGAGTTTCAAAATATGCTTTTTCAGGATGATTTTAGGATTTCTTTTCTTCACTTCAAGTCTTTGATTATCTTCATTCCTCACTTGGTTTTCTTGGATCTTTGGCATGTGAATTCTTTAATCTTGGTCTCCTAATATCCATCCCTTGCCTTGATGATTCTTAAGCATCAAATCTATGCTTTTAGCACCATTTTCAACTCAAGCTCTTAAATTCACCTTACAACACAAACATGAGTAAAATAGAACATTAAGCATTATCATGTTCATAAAACCAAGATATAATTGGGGGATAATATGCAATATTTGACCCTCAATACTACCACATGTCCTTCATGGTTGAATGGGCAATGAAGCATGTTCTGGAGATGGAGATCGCGAAGCTCCTGACCTTTAGCCCTAAGTCCTTCTTAAATGTTTTGCATCAGTCTGCTATAGAGTAAGTTCCTTACATCATCCGAGCTGTTCTTATCTGGGTTGTTTCCCTTGTTTACAAGCTTATTTATCCTTGACCTCTTATCGAGGCGGTCCCTATGTTTCTATCCACTTGGGAGAAAGTCGTACAAATGACCTGGGAGAGGGAGATGACTTAAGTGACTCTCCAAGAGAGGGAAGCAGAGATCGAAGCTCTTCAGAAGGAGAAGGCCAAGGTTGAAGCTTTACTGATGTTCGCTGGCAAGGAGCAGGGTGCTCTAAAGACCCAGATGGCAAAAGCCCGGGAGAAGGAAAGCTTGGTGATGGCTGAGCTTAGTGGGACTAAGTCCCACCTGGACATGGCTAGAACTGAGCTGGTGAGGGTGAAGACCCACCTTTCCTCCATCGTTGATGATGCCACCAGGTTTATAGCGGATCTGAAGCAGGTGAAGGTTGATGTTACTGCCAAGGTCAAGAGGGCTCTGGCTACCCAATGAGTCGAGTTGGAAGCTTCGGTTGTGTCCATTAGGGCTACTGTCGTTGAAGAATTCAAGTCCTCAGCGGAAAGATCTGCCGAGGCCGAGACCTTCTACAACTGTGGCTATGACGCTTGCCTTAAGGACGTCAAACACCTTCATTCAGATCTTAATCTAGATGCTCTTGCTAGCGAGGAAGCCATGGATAGACCTTCCGAGCAAGCCGCTTCACCCAACCAACCTCCTCTTCAGGCTGACTGAGATGCCTTTGTTATTATTTTTATTTTTTTATTATTATGCAAAAACTTTGAGACAATTTGACATCACATTTTGAAGAATGCTTTTATTTTATTTTATTACATTCGTTTGGTAGTTATGTTATGACATCTGTTCGATTATTATCGTAGAATGGTTGTTTGCACTGTTTCACTTTTAACATTGTTATTGACATAGTTGACTAGCTAACCTCTTTTTTAAGTGTCAGTCCTTAGTAGATTGTGTAGTTTTAGATTTAATGAGCCGACCACTTCTTTAAGGGTCATCTCATTAGAGGGGTTTCTCTCCAATATAGGAGGCCCTTTGTAGAGTAAACGGGAACATGGTGCATAGGGTTGGAAGATTCTATGTCGAGGAATACATCTTATTAAAGAGTAGAATCTTTATAAGTAGGTGCTGACCTTTATAGTTATTCCTTACAATCTTTTCTACACATAGTAGATTTTCAAATGCTCGGTGTTTCATGGATATGGTAGAGGACGACTCTCTAAGTCCTCAAGTTGATAGGATCCAGGATTAGCCGAGCTAACTACTCAGTAAGGTCCTTCCCAAGTCAGTCCTAGTGTCCTCGCTCTGGGCTCCACAGTATTTTAGAACATCCTGCAGAGGATGAGGTCTCCCTATCGAAATCGTCTTGTCTTCACCCTAGAGTTGTAGAATTGAGCAACTTGCTATTGTTGATCTGCAATCCTGAGCTTAGTAGTGTCCCTTGTTTCTTCGAGGAGGTCGAGACATCACCATCTCCTTGATGTTTTGGTCCTCCTGGTGGGACTGTACCCATGCTATAGGGAACCCTATCTCGACTCTGACGACTGCCTCAGCTCCATAAGAGAGGGAGAACGGAGTTTCTCCTGTCGTAGACCGAGTCGTCGTCCTGTATGTCCATAGCACAAATGGGAGTTCCTCGGCCCAGGCACCTTTCACTTTCTCAAGTTTGGTCTTAAGGTGGTTCTTTATTATCTTATTTACTGCCTCGACCTGCTTGTTCGACTGAGGGTGCCGAGGTGACGAACAGGCTTTCCGAATACCGAGCCTTTAGCACATACCTCTGAACCTATTGTTGTAAAATTGTCTCTTGTTGTCTGACATAATGGTATGGGGGATACCGAACTGACAAAGAATATTCTTCCACATGAAGTCAATCACCTTTTGCTTGGTGATCCTGGCAATAGGCTCAGCTTTCGTCCACTTCGTGAAGTAGTTAACCGCTATAATTGCATATCTAGTTTGCCCTTTGCCTTGAGGTAACAGTTTAATGATGTCGATCCCCCACTAAGCGAACGACCATGGTCCACTCATGGGGGTCAGCTCTTCTATAGGCTGCCTAGGGACGACCGTAAACCTTTGACACTTATCGCATCTTCGGGTGAAACATTTGGAATCCTCTTGGAGTGTCGGCCAAAAGTACCCTTGTCGGATGACCTTATGAGCCAGGGCTCAGCCACCAGAATGGTCACCATAGATACCTTTGAGTTTCTCGCAAGACATAGTCTACCTCATTTGGCCAAAGACACCTTAGGTATGGCAAGGAGAATCCCTTCTTGTACAGAGTGCCTTCGATGATCACATATCGAGCCGATGTAAGCCTCAACCATCCCACTTCTAATTTGTTCTCGGGCAGCTTTCCTTCCTGGATGTACTCAACAATCGGGTCCATCCAACTTGGGGTCATGTGCACGGGCTGAATGATTTAATGGTTGATATGATCGATGCTCAGATTGTCAAGAAACTCTATCTGGAAGATCTTCAGAATGTCCCCATCCGTCGCGGAAGCTAGCTTTGCGAGGGCGTTCGCCCATAAATTGTTGGCCCTTGGGATATGGGTGATACTGCACTTTTGAAACTTACTGATCAGTTTTCGAGCTTGTTCAGATAAGAAACCATCCATGCTTCCTTTGCCTGGTATTCTGTTGATATCTGGTTAACGATGAGCTATGAATCGCATCGAACATCAAGTGTTCGGACTCCCATGGCGGCCGCTAGCTTGAGCCTAACCAGCAATGCTTCATACTTAGCTACATTGTTTGAGGTGCGGAAGCTGAGCCTTATAACATACTGGATGGTTGTCAAGTCAGTGGCTAGGAGGAAAATTCTTGCTTCGCTGTGCTTTGAATTGGATGGCTCATCCACATACAAGGTCTAATTGTCTTGGTCCACTATTCTGTTTTAGGGTCCTCGACCGAGTAGATGGATTGGAGAATCCTGACGTCCTGATTGGATGTCTCTATGGGGTTAGGGGATTCTCCTGAGCTGGTCGCTCCAGCTTCTTTATTCTAAGCGAAGAGCTCCACGATGAAATCGACCACTGCCTAGCCCTTGATGGCAGTCCTGGGTTGGTATTTAATGTTGAACTCGCTGAGTTTGATCACCCATTTGGTCAGTTATCCTGACACCTCAGGCCTCTTAAGTACTTGACGAAGTGGCTGCTTGGTAAGTACTACTATTGTGTGAGCTTGGAAGTAGGGATGAAGTCACCGGGAAGAAACTTTTAGGGCTAAAGAGAGCTTTTCCAAGCTCGGATAGTGAGTTTCAGCATGGACCAGTGCTTTGCTAACATAGTATATAGGGCACTGCTTCCCTTCAGATTCTCAGATAAGGGTCGAGCTTACTGCTGAGGCGGATACTGCCAAATAGAGCAACAATGGTTCCCCTTCTTCTGGCTTTGACAGTAGTGGGGGCGACCCCAGGTATTGTTTTAACTATTGGAATGCTTATTCACAATCTGGGGACCATTCTACCTTCTTTTTACCCTTCAGTTGTTGGAAAAAGGGGAAGCACTTATCTGTTGCTCTAGAGACGAATCGGCTGAGGGTGGCTACTCTCCCGGTGAGGCATTGGATCTCTTTCAATGTCTGAGGAGACCCCATGTCCAGCAAGGCCTTAATCTTGTCTAGATTCGCTTCGATTCCTCTTTAGCTGACCTGAAAGCTAAGGAATTTACCCGAGCTGACGCTAAACATGAACTTGGTTGAATTTAGCTTCATCTAGTATTTCCTTAGGATGGAGAAGGTCTCACCAAGGTCAGTTAGGTGATTGGCCGCCCTAACACTTTTTACCAGCATGTCGTCGACGTATACTGTACCTTTACTTTATTGTTCCACTGAGTTGATCACTCACTCCCACGTTACGGGATGGTGTTGTACACACCAACCAGACTCTGTTGTAGGTTCAGATGATGGCGTAGCCTGCGAGGCGAAGCCAGACTCTGAGGATGACGAGGAGGCATTCTCATATATGCAGTATTCAGGCGGGTTCATATAGACCGTTCTGATTGACGGGGCTTCAGGGCTTATACTTGTAGTGGACCATCATTTCTATCTTGAAACAGTACTTGTAACTATTTACCTGGAAGTGCGTTCATACTTTGTGGACCTACAATGATTTATATATTTTATACTCTGTTACAGTCTTCCGCTTGTGTAAATTTAACTGTCCTTGGATTATGATCTATTGATTTAGCTTAATCTCATTCATGTTTTATGCACTAACATGGACAACATCAAATCATCATTATATATGTTGCATAAGTGATGCATTGGAACTCGAGAGTTGGGCACCTGCTCAACCCCCATTTTTCAGGGCATTACATATACCTCCATTGTTCGACCGATCTGTTGAGTGAACATCTTGTTCATTAGCTACTGATACGTTGCCCCTACTTTTTTCTGCCTGAAGAGCATGACCTTGTAACTGTAGAGACATTTATTTGTGATAAAGGTCGTCTTCTATTTGTCCAAGGAGTGCATTATTATTTGATTGTAACCTGAGTATGCATCCATGAACATCAGGAGTTCATGCCCGGTTGTGCTGTCAACTAGTTGGTCGATCCTAGGAAGGGGAAACCTATCCTTGGGGCAAGCTTTGTTCAGATCTAAATAGTCAATGCAGACTGGCCATTTCCCATTGGATTTTTTGACCAACACTACATTGGTAATCCACTCGAAATAATAAACTTCCTCGATAAACCACACATTCTGAAGTTTGCTGACCTCTTTGACAATCGTTGCATATCGTTCTGGCTTGAACATCCTTCGTTTCTGCTTGACCGACTTGCAGTCTGGATCCATATCTAACTTATGGGCCATCACTTTAGGATCAATGCTCGACATATCTTGATTGGACCAGGCGAACATGTCCTTGTTTTGTTGGAGGAAGCTCATCATCTATGTATGATGGTTAAGGGTCAAAGATGACCCAACCTAGACTATTTTGGTAGGGTCGGCCTCATCGAGTGGAATGGTCAGGAGATCTTCCATCGGTGAGCTTCACTCCGAGGAATCCTCTCTGGGATCGAGTGAGTTGATCGTTAGTGCTTTCTTGGGCATTCCTTTCTTTACTGTGATCGAATAGCAATGTCGAGCCTCGCATTAATCTCCTTGGAGGTAGCTGACCCCACCCTAGGTGGAGAACTTCATCATTAAGTGGTATATAGATACCATAGCTCTCATGGAGTTGAGCGAGGGTCATCCGAGGATGACGTTGTAAGTTAATTGGCAGTTCACTACCAGGAAATCCACCATTAAGGTGACCTAATTTTGCCCTACTCTGACTGTCACAGGGAGGAGGATGGTGCCCTCAGAAATGACCTTGTCCCCTGCAAAGCCATTTAGAGGGGTTTGAATGGGTCGGAGGCACAATCTGTCGACTCCCATCTTCTCAAAGGCTTTAGAAAAAAATATGTCGGTTGAGCTGCCTGTATCTACCAGAATGCGGTATACCTTCTAATTGGCTATGGTCATGGCCATGACCAGAGCGTCATCGTGGGGATGTTGGACACCATGGGCATCATCCTTAGAGAATGTTAAGATGCATGGATTCATTCGTTGTTCCTTGCATGGCTTGTTTTCAAGGTGAATATAGTGGTATGGATCAGTACTCCGAGCATGAGCCTTTCGGGCACAATTAGAGTCTCTATCCCTACAGGTCTACTGCAGATGGTTCGGACCTTAATGCTGGCATCAGCAATTTTGTTCGAGAGTTCATACTCTGTGCCTGACCGTCCGTCCTTGATGTACTCCCACAGGTGCCCTCTACGGATGAGAGTTTCAATTTCCTCCTTGAGGTCGAAACAATCGCTAGTGTCGTGGTCATGATCGTGGTGGAAGTGACAATACTTCCACTTGTCTCACTGATCTACGTTGGTCTTCATGCAACTCAACCATTTCAGCAGTTGTTTGTCTCTGACCTCTAGAAGGACTTGCTATGGGGAGGTGTTGAGAGGGGTATATGAGCTAAACCGACTTTCGGGGCGCCCGCTCGGTCGTAGACTATGGGTAGTATCTTGATCTGTCCTATTTTTGCTAGAGGTCATCTGGGGTGGTGCTTCTTCTTTGTGCTTCTTATCCCTCGAAGAACTCTCGATGCTCTTCATAGACTTTCAAGAACTAAAGAGATCCTCAGCATTCGAGTACTTCTGGGCTCAGTTCATGAGCTGTCCCAAGTTAGCCGAAGGATTTTTTCCAATCAAGAAGAGGAACCTTCCTTCTCTAAGGCCGAATATCATTGTGGTGAGTGAAATTTTGTCTGAGTAGTCGTCGACTTGCACGGATTTCTCAGTGAATCACATAATGTAGTCTTTCAAAGCTTCCCCTTCCCTCTGCTTGATGGTGAGCAAATGGATAGACGGTTTCCACCGTTCTTTTCCGACGATGAATTGTGTTAGGAAGGCTTTCTTGAGGTCAGCGAATGAACTAATTACCTTGGTTTTAGTTGCTATACCAACTTCGCGCAACTCTTGTGAGGGTCAAGGAAAAGGCACGACACAATCGATAAAGATGCTGACTGGAGCTCCATCCAGGATCAATAAGATTCCATGTGCTCGATTGGATCCCCAGAGCCCGAATACAAGGTGATGGGTAGCATCCGGAATCTCGATGGAAGTGTTGAGCTCATGATCCCGTTAGCAAATGGGGGTTCCATCTCCTCCATCATTGCTTTTATCGTTGTTGGAGCTCGTGCTTGATAAGCTCGGCTCATGGTGCTGATCTGACCTTGGAGCTCGTCAAGTTGAGCTTCCCGAGGGTCCTTGTTCTCAGCAACAACTTCGAGGGCTGGATCTGCTTCGGGTGTTTTCCCACACTTTGGCTTCTCCAGCTCGTGACGTAAGTCTGAAGGGGCTAGTACTAACTTCCTGAGATGTGCGATGGTGCCCGAGCAAACATGGCTTGGGATGCTACTCTCCCGGCGCCAATGGGCATGGAGTCTTCAGTAGCAGCTAGGGATATTGCATCTTAGTTGGGAAAGGGGAGTTGTCTCTCTAGCATTCAACTCATTTATCTAACTAGCTGGCCAGCGTCTCGACTTAGTTTTGCAATAAGAGGTATCGTCCTCCCCGGTTTGGAGACCGATGTGTCGGTCCTGTGGGGGCTAACTTAGCCTGAAGTTGGGAGGACGAATTATGCTATCTTGCTAGCTCGGGGGTGGCAGCAGTGGTCAGAGGGAGTGCTTTCTTTCTTCCTTTCGCCATTGCTCTTTTTAGTGAAGTGGGAACGACTTTCAAAACGTTCCTACAAACGGTGCAAAAATCTGGTTCACCCTCGCCGAGCTTCGAGCACCTACACAGGAGAGTAACAATGGAGACCCTGGCTAGAGCAGGGGACCCTCCGATATCAAAGTCAGTCTAGGAATCTGGATCTAGTAGTGTAAACGGGTTTTGGGTGAGAGATTTTGCATATCTTTCCATGTAAGTGACTCCTACATTTATAGTGAAGATAGGACAGTGTGGTCATCTTTGGTGCGATCTTAACCATTAGGTGAGACGTGCGGAGTGGTGATGTCATCGGTTACCCCATAATCATGGGTAGGGCAATTATTCCCATTGTGTGTTACCGGAGTAGATTCAGCTTCATTGGTTAACCAATTATCATCCGGGTCGTGCTTACCTAGCCGGTCGGTGTTCATCCGAGCCATGCTTATCTGGTCGACAGATAGCTGTTCGGGTTAAACTTACTTATCAGGTCGGCTGAGAGTTATCCGAGCCAAGCTCGAACATATTAAGCTTTGGTGATCTGCTAAGGATGACTTGATTTGGACCGACACCAGTATGGAGTTCATCTTGGGCTTGATCCCTTATTCGGTCTGCTTGGTTTTAGTGACCTTGTAGTTCTGACAAGTCACTCGGTTTAAGACGAGCGACATCGAGCAGGAACTCAGAATAGCATGACATTCACGACTATTATTCCAGGGTCGAATATTGACTTTATATTATTTTTATCGAGCTGTCTAAGAGGGGTTTGACTACATTTCCCTAACATCAGCAAACCAAGGTAATTGGGAGAGTTTAAACAATTGTTCATCAGGGAACATATTGTTTATCGGTGTTGGCTCAAGCGAATCTGTAACATCCCGGATTTTTCCCAACTGGGCAATAGACGTCCTTGGACGTAGAACTGCCCTAGGACCTTATTCTATTGTAATTAGGGCATAATTTAGCTAAGTATTAATAGCTTGGATCACTCTCTATACAAACTACAAAGACCCGAGTACCACCCTCAGGCAGGAATTACCCAGGACCAAAACCTTTAGAAAATTAGGTTAACGTTAGCAAGTGCTAAACTAGAGTACTTGTGAAATTAGCACTAATCACTTTAAATATGATCTACAAGACCCAAACTGTGCAGTATCATTGACGCTACATTACCCTAAAATCTAGAATCCGTCCTTAAACCCAGTTGCTCTCGGGAGCACCTTGAAACTCCTTATCGGACCTGGATCTCACGTTGAAAGTTCGATTACTCCGAAACTATACGGATATGACCGCATTACTGGACTTGACAACCTCCTTAGAAATCAAGTCTTGATTGTGTCTAGAAATGCACAACTTGAGCCTGGAGCAAAGAGTGTGAGAAACGTGAAAATATTTAGAAATAAAATTTGAATTTAAGTAATCTGAGTCATGTCACTTGTGGGCCAAATATAAGGATTCAGACCATCAGAATCTGACCCAAATACACCCTCGGATCAGGAGAAATGTCCCACACATGTAGGTGTACTTGTGACCTTGATCGAGTGACCGTGACCGTTGAACTAAAACTGGTCTGCTACGGCTGATCTGTAAACCCGATCGGAACGAAAACTTAGCCTGACCTAGATCCATGATCAGGGAGCTTAAGTCTGACCGTACGAAGAAAAGGGGCCACTAGAAGTGCTCCGTTGGACCGGAATAGTCTGTATTTGGATATAACCTAATTATAGCTTGGCCCTGGGGCCATTCCCATCAAACCTGGGCCTATATAAGGACCTTAAACACTCCCTCTCATATGTCATTTGAATTTTGCAAACCCTAAGGGAAAGAAGAGAGAAAAGGGAAGAAGAAAGTGAGGAAGAGAGAGAGAGAGTGAGAGATAGATGTTGGGATCTTTCCCTAACGCTCCAAGTGCTTAACCGCCCCTCCTATATCACTATACGGGCGATACCAATCCCGTTCTTAGATAAGAAAACCAAACCCTAATCTGTTTTAGGATTTCAGACAGTGTAAGTTATGAAATAGCTAACCTAATTTATGCTATAGGTTGCAATCTGCCGTAGACAAAGACTTAGCTTTAAAACTGAGTTCGTTACGAGTCTACCGGTGAAAGGTGCGAACTACAAACGTATAGGTTATGGTTTTCAAGGCTTTCAATATCAGTTAATGGTTTATTATTGATGTGGGTGCAATTTCACATGCCAAATGCAATGTTCGTATCGCGTTTCTGATATATATGAACTATATTGAGTTTAGTGTATTCCATGTATATGTAGAAAGTATCGTATACGTATGAAATTTGAACATGTGTTTGCCATGATTAATTGTTGTGTGTTTGTGCTAGTTGTATGTGTAACAACTCCTTGGTGAAAGGATTTGTCCTAATATGTGTTATCACCAACATACATCACGTATGTTGAAATATGTAATCTAAGTGTTTGTAGAAATGTCTAAATGAACAAGTGTGTAATATAATGTACTTTATATGGGCGTTGGGAAGAGATTCTCAACTACCTTAACGATGTGAATGATTTCCTCCATGTAACTAGCATTCTTTGACTGTTTTACTTAGACACTGCTTATGTGTGAATTTATGCTTAAGTAGGAATCCATTAAATTCTCACCTGCTTGTATGATTGGAAATTGTTGATCCATTATTGTTCTGATTTGCTTGTATGAGTAGCTATTATAATTGAATGTATTTGGGACTACGGAATAGTCCAGGCAATCGGTAATAGGTACTGAATAGGTGGCTGAGGTTGTTTCGCCATATAGGACGTGATCGATGAATCCGAGCCATACTTGGGATGTCGACAGTGATTAGGCCACACAGAGTGCTTACGCACTTCATGTCGATCAACTCAACGTGCGCTCGTACTAATCGAGCTTGTCAAGTAACTCGATTGACCCGATCTGTGTTCACCATGTATGGACGCTACTGCTTGAATCTAAGGTACCAAACTCACCAGTGAAAACTCCTTTAACCTTAGTACCTCGATCCGCTAAGACTCATGAGCCGGGCATGGTGGTATGGGACATCGTGGTTGAGCTGTCGGCTTACGCTGGGGTGACGAGCCTCCCCGTAGTGACCAGTGAGCAACCCAGACTCATGAGCTGAATACGGTGGTATGGGACCCTGTATTCGAGCTGTCGGCCTACACTGATAAGGTGACGAGCCCTTTGTAGTGACCTCGAGCGTACACTAAGACTGCGTAGAGGCGACGAGCCCTTACGTAGCAACAAGAGTACACTAGGCCTGCACTGATAAGGTGATGAGCCCTTTGCAGCGACCTAGAACCATATCATCGTATGAGATTTATTAGGATTGACGACCCTAGAATGGATCATTGTTTGGGAATTGATATAAGGGAGGTACCTTAGCTTCCCAATCCTGCTATATGAAAAGGACTAATAAGAACTTGGTAATCATGCTCATGCACCGCATTACATGTGCGTTTGACATAATAGGTCAAGCATTGTGGCAGTGTTGCATGCGCGATCGTAAGACGAAGTTGCTGAGGGAGCATAGGTGAGGGCATGCATCATTATTCATATCATTCTTGCATTAATCACAGTACTTAGGGATGTTTGCTTGTATTGCATTATCATTACTGCTTGACTGAATTGATAACATGTTAACCTTTGCTTTATTGTTCCACTGAGTTGATCACTCACTCCCACACGCGATGATGTTTTAAACACCCACCAGACCCTATTTTAGTTTCAGATGATGGTGATGCATATGAGGCAGTGCCAGACTTTTATGATGATGAGGAGGGTTTCTCCTATATGTAGCTATCAAGCGGGTCTATGTAGACCATGTTCTGATCGACAAGGTTATAGGGATGCTGATTAGATATCATTACACTTATTATTTTGAACTTTTGGAGCACCATGTATATTCATTTTGTCTATATTTGGAGTATACATGTATATATTTAACCTGGTAACATGTTCACACTCTGGAGACTTACAACAGTTTATATATTTTATATCGCTATTACAGTCTTTCGCTTGTGAAATTTAACTATATCTGGAGTATGATATGTTGTTTTGGTATAATCCCACTCATGGTTAATGCACTAATATAAACAACATTCAATCATCCTTATCTATGTTGCATAAGTGATGCGTTGGAACTCAGGAGCTGAGCTTCTGCTCGACCCCCGATTTTCAGGGCGTTACAAGATGGTATCAGAGCATGATTTGGATTAAACCGGACCTGGGTTATGGACACATGACATATGCTGACACATTTAGACCTAGATGGGTGCTAGAGAAATGTAGAAACAAGCTTAGGTTTTTTCGATTTCGCCAATTAGCAAAGTTCACCGAAAACAATCGTCGAGATTGGGTCTGTACACATCCGTAATCGCTTGAGTCGACCTCGGATCATCCCTAGACCGTCAATCGACGAGTTTAGACCATGATTTACCCAATCCCAGCCTTCAACAATCGAGAAAAGATGAGGATGCATCAGAAAGTGCTCGAAATGACCTAAAACGACTCAAAACGGAGTCGGGGGCCTAATAGCATATCTCTAGGGGGACCTAGGGTGGGACCCACACCTTTTTGGGACCCAGGGGGCAGGAGGACCTCGTCCAAAGGGCGAGCCCTCGCCTGATAGTCCAGCGACTGGCGAGGCCTAGCCGCTAAATTGGCCTGGCCGGGCGGGCCGGCCTGAGCCGATCCTTCCTAGGTGTTGTGGGATCCACGTACGCAGGTGGGGTATGATAAAAACCCTTCTACACCTCCTCTCCTTCACAAACCATCACTCCAAGCTTTCCTTTTTTCCAAAAATTTTAGATTTTTCACTCAGATCCCTCCTTCAACCACTCCCTTTCTCATTTCCGTGCAACCCTTGCACCACCCCTTTAAAAACCTCTACCACAGCCGCCAACCCTTTCCATTCTCTCTCATTCGAGCTCTTAAACCCTCACTCTCTCATTCCATGAATTTTCTAACCTAGGTGAGATTAGGGTGGATGGAATTGTAAAAGTAACAATAAATGCATGTGTAAGGTAGTGTCCCTAGATTGGGTGTATCCTATGGGTTCTAACACCATGTTCGAAATGTATGCAATTAAAAGTAAATCCCGGGATTTCCTTTCAAATTACACTTGGAAATTTATCATCATGGGATTTGGAAATCCCATCTCACACTTTCCAACACAAGGCTTATTTTCCAAAGCCTATGAAATTGACTTTTTTTTCCTTTCATCCCACCCTCCTTCCAAACATGTTATTTCCACATCCAGAGGTGGGATTAGCAACGAAATCCATTTAATACAACTTAATACCTCTGGCCAAACAGGCTCTTAGAGTTTTAGACCTAAGGTTGGTACTCTTAGATTTCAAAGGAGTTAACAGTGTGGGAAATTCAATAAATTAATAACGTAAACCCTAAGACCTTCTTAGCTGGTATGGTCATGTGTGAATGCACGAGCGCAATTACATTCAAGTTTGGGCAACTCAATTCCAATCAGACAACGTTTGACCCTAAGCGATAAAACAATTTCCTATATTAGAGATGGTATGAAATCAACTAGCGTATGAGTGTAGACTTTGGATTCCAACTATTGGATTACCGCTACTCCTAAATTACGACTAGGCAACTAGTTATACTAAGGAATGTAAAACACTGATTATGCTAAGATAATTGAATGATAGACTTAGTTGGTCGGCTTGATTAGGTTGGAGTGAGACCTTATTCTTTCGTTAAATCCTCTTGGTACTTATAGGCTTCTTTAGTAACTTTTAGGAAGCTTGTTTGACTTAGAAACTATTCACGCTCAGAGGAAACTTATATATCCCTTGGATTGAACGTTAGATCAAAACAACACACCCTCTATAATTGCCTTCTCAAGGACTTATTTTAATCGAGAACATAGAGTAGAGAAATGATATATAAGCGAAGTATTCGCAGTTTGAGTCGAATTCTCAATCCTGGTAGTTACCAATGAACTCAATGCTCTGATCAAGCAGAAGCTTGGGATCAACTAGGAATAAGAACTAATACGACAATTTTCTATCCTAGCTAGGCAGAAGGTCTATGTATCCGGCTCAGACCCACTACACAACTTTCTTTCCGTGTTGGCCCTACCACTTACAACCAAAAGTTTATTACTTCGTCTTTGAGAAGTGTTAAAAGTATATAGCCAATAGATTATTTTTTTTAGGCCCAAGAAATTGCTCAAATAGGCTATAGACAGTTAGGGATTAGGTCCCAAATCACAGACCATTCTGACATACATAATTGTGCATATGAACTTAGAAGGATAGTCTGCCCATTAACCTGTTTGTCCAACTTCCTTATGTACTAATAATATATAGATTATCTTATCGTATTAAACTGGACATGATTAAAGAGGGTAAGTCGAAACCGTAGTAAAAGTTTCTTCTTGGGTAGAATTAGGCATCTAGCCATAAACTCACACCTGTCCATGGAATCAACTACAATACCCATCATTTTAGCTCCTTTCTATAACCATAGGTACCAATGTCATAACACACATCATCGATGAAAGGAAGACCAATGTATTAGGAGATCGTATCCCATTTCATGTCAAGGATAGGTCCTAAATTACACCTTGTTCCGACATACGGATCAGGACATAGATCTTTAAACCTTGAGAGTGAAAAATTATTTTTAAAGGGGGTAGAACATTATGAGCCCAATCTAGTTAGGTCAGTTAATGCTTCCATTTAATCAAAGTGGCGAAGCGGAAGCGTGGTTGGCCCTTGCCCCACTGGCCCAGGATCAAAGGAAATTGATCCAGGTTAGACGAAAGGATAGGCCACTAAATGGTCACTAAATAGAAGCGGAACCTTTGTATTAAAGAATGGGCTTAACAATAGTTACGAGTTAAGTCATAATAAATAAAGTTAGTGTATCCGCAAATGTTAATAGAAACCTTAGCCAATTCTATACTATTAGAAACCTCCTTAGGATGATCTATTATGATATTGATTTACCTATTCCTCAGACATAGATTAAAACGAGGACTCTCTTAGACCAAGACCTAAAGGGCAACCTTAGAAATAGGAAATTTGAACCTTTCAGTGATGGGCATTCCCTAAGCTTTTAGAGTGATCGGACTACGGAGTTACTGAAATATACAACTGCGAAACATTCGCAGCTTAACCCAAATCTCAATCCTGGGCGAATACGAATGGACTTACTGCTTTGACCGAGTAGAAGACTAGGATCCACCAGGACTAAGAAGGGATACATGAGCCTTCTACCTTGGTCAGGTAGATGATCGATGTATCGGGATCAAGCCCATTACAACTGTCTCTCTGTATTAGTCGACCATTGAAAACAAATATCTTATCTTACTCTACATAGATGGTAATCATCGTCAAGACTCCAAATAGGGAAAGAAATCCATTGTAGCAAACCATCAGGATATAAGTAAGAGATAAAGAAATAAGTTTTTAAGGGGGGTAGAGACTAAAATGTACTAGACTAGCATGGACAATGTACACCCTACCACGCGTTTAAACTTGAAATAAATAAAACTTAGGCAAATGGAATAATCAAATCGTTATTTATTCCTCTCAGGCAATTTCGAGGACGAAATTGGTTTTTAAGGGGGGTAGATTATAACATCCCGGATTTTTCCCAACTTGGCAATGGACGTCCTTGGATGTAGAACTGCCCTAGGACCTTATTCTGTTGTAATTAAGGCATAATTTAGTTAAGTATTAATAGCTTGGATCACTCTCTATACAAACTATAAAGACCCGAGTACCACATCAGGCAAGAATTACCTAGGACCAAAACCTTTAGAAAATTAGGTTAACGTTAGCAAGTACTAAACTAGAGTGCTCATGAAATTAACACTAATCACTTTAAATATGATCTGCAAGACCCAAACTGTGCAGTATCATTGACGCTACATTGCCCTGAAATCTAGAATCCGTCCTTAAACCCATTTGCTCTCGGGAGCACCTTGAAACTCCGTATCGGATCTGGACCGCACGTCGAAAGTCCGATTACCCCAAAACTATATGGATATGACCGCATTATTGGACTTGAAAACTCCCTTAGAAATCAAGTCTTGATTGTGTCTACAAATGCACAACTTGAGCCCGGAGTAAAGAGTGTGAGAAACGTGAAAATATTTAGAAATAAAATCTGAATTTAAGTATTCTGAATCGTGTCACTTGTGGGATAAATATAAGGATTTAGATTGTCAAAAACTAACCCAAATACACCCTAAGATCAGGAGAAATGTCCCACACATGTGGGTATACTTGTGACCTTGATCGAGTGACCGTGACCGCTGAACTGAAACTGGTCCGCCACGGCTGATCTGTAAACCCGATCGGAATGAAAACTCAGCCTGACCTAGATCCATGATCAGGGAGCTTAAGTCCAACTGTACGAAGAAAAGGGGCCACCAGAAGTGCTCCGTTGGACCAGAACAGTCCGTATTTGGATATAACCTAAGTATACCTTGGCCTGGGGCCATTCCCATCAAACTTGGGCCTATATAAGGACCTTAAACACTCCCTCTCATATGCCATACGAATTTTGTAAACCCTAAGGGAAAGAAGAGAGAAAAGGGAAGAAGAAAGTGAGGAAGAGAGAGAGAGAGTGAGAGATAGATGTTGAGATCTTTCCCTGACGCTCCACGTGCTTAACCGCCCCTCCTGTATCGCTATACAGGCGATACCAATCCCGTTCTTAGGTAAGAAAACCAAACCCTAATCTGTTTTAGGGTTTCAGATAGTGTAAGTTATGAAATAGCTAACCTAATTTATGCTATAGGTTGCAATCTGTCGTAAACAAAGACTTAGCTTTAAAACTGAGTTCGTTACAAGTCTACCGGCGAAAGGTGCGGACTATAAACGTATAGGTTATGGTTTTCAAGGCTTTCAATGTCGGTTAATGGTTTATTATTGATGTAGGTGTAATTTCACATGCCAAATGCGATGTTTGTATCACGTTTCTGATATATATGAACTATATTGAGTTTAGTGTATTCCATGTATATGCAGAAAGTATCGTATACGTATGAAATTTGAACATGTGTTTGCCATGATTAATTGTCGTGTGTTTGTGCTAGTTGTATGTGTAAAAACTCCTTGGCGAAAGGATTTGTCCTAATATGTGCTATCACCAACATACATCATGTATGTTGGAATATATAGTCTAAGTGTTTGTAGAAATGTCTGAATGAACAAGTGTGTAATATATTGTACTTTATATGGGCGATGAGAAGAGATTCTCAACTACCTTAACAATGTGTATAATTTCCTCCATGTAACTTGCATTCTTTGACTGTTTTACTTAGACACTACTTATGTGTGAATTCATGTTTAAGTAGTGTAACGCCCTGAAATTCGGGGGTCGAGCATAACTCAGCTCCCGAGTTCCAAAACATCACTTATGCAACATATTTAATGATGGATGTATGTTGACTGTATTAGTGCATAAAACATGGAATAGATTAAGCCAAAACACAGATATGATTCAGGGATAAGTGAATAAAGCAAGCGGAAGACTTATAGTAAAATGTGTACAAGTGTAAATCCCTGAATTACATATACAATCCAGATCATGTGAAAATGTTATTTATCAAAATTTAAGTATCAAGTTACATCATTTCAGTCCCCAAAATATATCCAAAGTTAATCAGACCGAGGCTCACTAGAACCCGTCTGAAAACTGCATATAGGAGAAGGCAGCCTCGTCGTCATCCAGCTCCCGCTCTGCCTCAGACGTCGCATCTACATCTGCAACATCAGGGCCTAAGACAGAGTCTGGTGGGTGTGTGAAAAGGCCAAGCTATATGTCCTAGAGGGGGGGGGGGGGGGGGGTGAATAGGACAATGCCAAAAAAAAAATTATAACAGCGGAATAATAAAGAAAATGATAGCCAAATTAAATAATAATGCAGGAAAGAAAAACAACCTCAAAATTCAGATCTTGAGAGGTTGATACAAACGTTATTCTAAGGACAACCTTACACCAAAAACAGAGTTTATGGTAGGACAACCTTATTTCTAGAAAGGTCTTTGTATCAAGTCTCAAATCGAAGAGGAATACAAAAACAAATATGAACTGAATTGAAATAACTTGTAATTAAAGATGTATTGTTCTAGGGACAGCCATACACCATAAAAATGGCAGGGCAACCTTGCTGGAACAACTTTCAAATGAAATTGAAAAACAAGCTTATAAAGGAATAGCAGAAAGTAAATTCTAAGCTATTACAACATTCTCACAAAGCTTGAAATAATTACAACATTCACCACCATACATACATCCCACAAAAAGAATAAATAAAAAAAAATTAAAAGAATAAATCAATCAACCACAACTCAAAGGATTTATAGTGGTTCGCCTGTGTGTTCACCAACTGTTATCCAACAGCCACACAAAAAGCTACTCCACTCCTAATATCCTCACACAGGGGATATTAGCGTTCACTAAAGATAGGTTTTCCCAGGTTCACCCAAAACCCTTACAATTGTGTCTTTGTATGTGGGCTTACACAATTAAAAAACCCCCACTTCTGAGTTTTCCTGGCAGATAACCAATATAACAAGATTTTTCTGGCAAATCTTGAAAGAAACCAAAATAATAGAAAGGAATTTACAATATGTAAAATACCTGAATATCTTCTTCGCTGTAGCAGCCCGGTAAAACCAAATCAAAGTAGATGATTGAATGTCCAAGTTCAATGTCCAGTACTCGATTACAATGGTTCTAGATCTAATTGATTTTAAATTAAACCAAACAGGGCTTGCCTTAATTGATTTTGATTCCAAAGAAAGGGAATAACAATTCCTCTTTTCAAATCAGATTGGAATAACAGAAACAAAATCAATTAAAATAAAGCTAAGGAAAGAAGATATTAAATAAGCACACTTAGCTTAGATGGAGCACAGAATTATCTCTCAGAAGTTCGACGAAGATTGGCTTGAATACTATCATTAAATCGATGATTTCTTCTGAGATTCGTGCTCGATTTATAGGTGGGAAGATCAGGTCTTCGACTGGTCTAGAGAGCTCTTCGACTAGTCGAAGCCATATAAATATTTGAAAGATTAGGCGGGATAAGCGCAGACCGTTCTACGATGGTCGTAGCCCTCCTACGATCGTCGTAGGTCACCTACGATCGGTCGTAGGTTTCCTTCGGCCCAGTCGTAGGTCCTGAATGTTCGTGGACTTGAGTCGTAGATTCTACGATGTCAAGATGCGAAACACTTCCTACGATCGGTCGAATGCATTCCGAGACTAGTCGAAGGCTAATGATTTTATCCGGAATTTGTAACAAACTTACGATCGATCCAGGAATTCTTAGACTGGTCGAAGCAAGTCTAGGACTAGTCGAAGCAGACCTAAGACTGGTCGAAGAACAGACCAATCACATGTAAAATAACATTCGATTTATGTATCCGAAATGACCTACTTCTAAGGTCATCCTATGGTCAAACAAACCTCAATCATGAAGTATGGACATTGAAACAAGAGACCATGAAGAATGAGCCTTGAAGTCTTGATGTAGACTAAACCTTGAAGTAGCTCAATCATGAAAGTGGCTTGAGTTTCAGCTTGAGTCTTGCCTTGTACTTTCTTTTTCTTTTCAGCTTGAGTCTTGTGAGCAGTTCTTGCATTCAAGGAGCAGGAATAGAAGGATCAAGTTGGTGCATGCCTTTGTTCAAGCGCCTAAGATATTTGCGCATATACTTGAATTGCAAATCATGAGCAACAGACATGTTTTCCAACTTAACATTTATATCCTCAACTCTACCTTCTAATGCACTCAGACGTGCATTAACATCAGATGGTACAAAATCTGGATCATTAGCTGAGTCAGAATCTAGTTCCTCAAAAATATCATCCATATTAATATCAACACCAGCTTCTTCAGGACCACCACCACCACCACCTTGTTCAGGAAGCAGATCCAACTTCATCTTATTAATATTTGTATTGTTGAAGATCAGATGATGGATAGGTGCTTCATCAACAGGCATATCGACTAACATATGAGTAGCCAATATAGTCATAAAGTATGCAAATGGAATGTCACTATGACCAGGATGGAGTCGAAACTGAAGAATGAAATGACAGATTAAGGAAGGTAAACAAATCTGAGTACCATTTGAGATAGCATGGATAACACGAACCATAAATGAAGTTAAATCAGATTTATTACCCGATCGAGGATACAGATTAGACACAAAGATTCTCTGGAACTCGTATTTGGGTAACAAATACCTTGCAGGGAGCGCATTCCCTTTTTGAGTCCATTGAACATCCATATTACACAAGTCTCTAGTGAGCATGCGTTTTTCAGCCATTGAGGGTTTATCAGTTAAATTATGAATTGGAATACCCTCATCATTCACAGGAATTTTCATAAGGGCTGAAATTAAATGACGATCAACGTCAAATGGCCCTTCTCTAGTAGAAATTTGAAAAGTTAAATTATCCTGTGAAAATGCACTAATACATGAAAACATGGATTGGGCAATGGACCGGTATGCAGGCCCACCCTAATGCAATAAGTTAGTCCAACCTACAGCTTCAAGCATAGGAAGGATGTCAAATGGAGCAATATGATTGACATCAACAGGATGTTCAACGATAACCTTACGAGATCTAATGTCCTTAACAAATGATGGATCATCATTGGGAACAAGAAGATGATGTTTAGATATAGGGGTAGATCTGGAGGAAGAAGAAGGACCACGTGAAGTAGTTTTCTTACCTCTAGAAGCCATTTGCAACAAGGATTTAAAGGAATAAAGAAGTTGCAAAGGATTGAGAAGAGGGTTTGCTCAAAACAGATTTTTCAAAATCTCAACCCCAAATCTCAATGATTTTCAAGATAGAAAGCTTCAAGAGAGAAAAGGAAGCAATCTTGACACAAATATGCAAGAAAAACGGATTTGGAACACTAACCTTGAAGAACTTGAAGGATGGGTTCGACGAGTCGAAGTTCGGCTCCAAGGAGAAGAAAGAAGAAATGAGGAAGAAAGTGAAAAATCCCCAATATGAAGTGAAATCCGTGCTCCACGACTGGTCGTGGGTATCTATGACCGGTCGTAGTACGACTGGTCGTGTATACTCACGACTGGTCGTACAAACCCAAAAAAAATTCAATATCTTGCAATATACACAAAAATTGAAATACAATCTAGCAAATATATATAATATTATACAAGAAGGCATAAATTATCAATTTAAAATGCACATGCCAAGATCAAATTTCATCTTTTTGAACCTGCTTTTATCAAGAGGTTTTATGAAAATATCAGCACGTTGATCTTCAGTAGGAATATATTCTAGAGATATAACTTTTTCTTCTACTAATTCCCTTATATAATGAAATCTAATGTCAATATGCTTAGTACGAGAATGCTGTTATAAGTTTTAAATATTTATCGCACTGGAATTATCACAATGTAATAACATAGAATCTGTTTAATTCCATAATCACTTAGCATTCGTTGCATCCAAACAAGTTGTGTACATGCATTACCTGCAATATATTCAGCTTCAATTGTTAAAAGTGATATAGAATTTTGTTTCTTACTAAACCAGGAAACTAGACAATTTCAATAAAAACAACCACCACCGGTTGATTTTCTATCATCTAGATTACCCGCCCAGTCAGCCGAGTACCCAACTAATTGAACATTGGTTTCATGAGGATACCAGAGACCGAGATTTACGATTTGCGACATATCTAATAATTAACTCTACAATCAAGTGAGATTCTTTTGGATCGATTGATATCTTGCGCAAATACCAACACTTAGAGAAATATCGGTCTACTAGCAGTTAGATATAACAAACTACCAATCATACTCGATAAAGTTTTGAGTCAACATTTTTACCATTAGAGTCTTTTGAGAGTTTCAAGGTAGTACTCAAAGGAGAATCGAAATAATTTCCATTCTCAAATCCAAATCTCTTGATTAGATTCAAGGCATACTTAGATTGAGAAATGAATATTCCTTGATTGTTGCTTTACTTGCAATCCAAGGAAATAAGTCAATTCCCCAACCATGCTCATTTCAAACTGTGATTTCATCAAATCTGCAAACTCAGTAGTCAAGTCAGTACAAGTTGATCCATAAATGATATCATCAACATAAATCTGTACCATTAAGATATGATCATTATGTTTTTTAACAAACAGAGTTTTATCAACAGATCCCATTTGAAAATTATGAGTTAAAAGAAATTTCGTTAGTTTCTCATACCATGCCCTAGGTGCTTGTTTTAATCCATAAAGTGCCTTTTTAAGCCGATATACATGATCAATATTTTTGGAATCTTCAAATCCCATTGGTTCAACATAGACTTCTTCATGTAAATCGCCATTTAGAAAAGCACTTTTCACATCCATCGATAGATCTTTATCTTTTTAAAACATGCAATGGATATAAATAGTCCGATAGATTCAAGACGTGCTATTGGTGCAAAGGTTTCATCGAAATCAATCCCTTCAATTTGAGTATAACCTTGTACCACCAGTCTAGCCTTGTTTCTAATTATATTTCCACATTCGTCAGACTTATTTTTGAAAATCCATTTTGTTCCAATGATGTGTTTATCTTTAGGTCTTGGTACGAGATACCAAACATCATTTCTTATGAATTGGTTGAGTTCATCTTGCATCGCAACAATCCAGTTCTCATCAGCCAGAGCTTCTTTTACGTTAGATGGTTCAATTTGGGATGTAAAACATACATAATTACATATATCCTCAAGTTGTCTACGGGTGCGAACACCGGTGAGAGGGTTTCCAAGAATTTGTGTGGTTGGATGATCTTTAACAGTCCTTAACTCAGAATCAATCTGATTCGATGAAGTATCAGGTTTATCAATGATTAGTACTTCATCATTATCTGAATTAGAGATTGGTGTGTTTAAGTGATCATCAATGACAACATTAATGGATTCTTAAATCACACCAGTCCTTTTGTTCAAAACTCTATAAGCTCGACTGTTTAAAGAGTATCCTAGAAAAATACCTTTATCACTCTTCGTATCGAACTTTCTCAAATTTTCACGATCACGTAAAATATAGCACTTGCTGCCAAAAACTCGAAAGTATTTAACAGTAGGCTTTTTATTGAACCACAATTCGTAAGCCGTTTTATTATTATCTTTTCTAGTGTAGACTCGGTTAATAATATAGCAAGCTGTGTTGACTGCTTCAGCCCAAAGATTTTTAGAGAGCTTCATGCTATTTAACATAACATTAGCCATTTCTTGAAGCACCCTATTCTTTCTTTCTACAATTCCATTTTGTTGTGGAGTTTTGGGAGCAGAGAATTCATGTAATATTCCTTGGTCGGTACAGAACTTCTCAAAATTGCTATTTTCAAATTCAGATCCATAATCACTACGAATTTTACTGATTTGAGAGGATTTTTCAGTTTGAATCCTTTTGAGAACTTTTCTTACTTCTTCAAGGGTTTCAGATTTATCCCTTAAGAAGACTACCCAAGTGAATCTGGTAAAGTCATCAACTATTACCAAGATGTACTTTTTACCACCACGACTTTCCATTCTGGTAGGTCCTATCAAGTCCATGTGGAGAAGTTCGAGTGGTCTTGATGTGGTATTTGAATTAACCTTTTTGTGTGAGTTCTTTGTTTGTTTGCCTATCTGGCACTCACCACATATTTTATCTAATTTCTGAAGTTTGGGTAAACCTCTTACAAGTTCTCGTTTGCTCAATCGATATAGATTTCGATAATGTACATGTCCAAGACGTTTGTGCCATAAATCAGTCTCGTCTGTATGGACCATGTAACATGTTTGATTAGATGAGCTGGATTCGCTAATAATATAGCAATTTTCAGACGTTCTACGTCCAGTTAATATTACAGAACCCTTATTATTTAGTATTTCACAGCTTTGATTAGAAAACCGAACATTATGGTTATTATCACATATTTGTGATATACTAAGCAAGTTGTGCTTTAGGCCTTCAACATATAAAACATTTTTAAACACTGGAAGATTAAAAAGTTGAACCGTACCTTTGCCTATAATCTTGAAGTTGCTACCATCACCAAATGTGACTGAACCATCAGTCATGTCTTTGAGATCGGTGAATAAACCTTTATCACCAGTCATATGCCTTGAGCATCCATGTCTAGGTACCACTTTGAATGACTTGTTGCTTTGAAAGCGGTGTGAGCAACCAAGCAGGTGACTTTAGGAACCCATTTCATAACTGTTTTGGGTTTAGGAACATAGTTGGTCTTCTTTTGTGTATATTTGTAGGAATGACCTATAGAGTTAGATTTTAATAGCTCCTTGAGTAAATCAACTATCTTTTCAGCTAGTGGATTTCGATTCTGATTAAAGTTGACATGGCTGTTTCTAGGTTTTTGAAAAGTTTTTGAATTTTTAGAAAAATCTTGATAAGTACTTTTCCCTTTTGAGTTTGAGGACTCTCCTTTAACAAACATAGGAGGAGTATACTTTTGTTTAGGAGGTTGATTTTTATCATAGCCCAACCCGGATCGATCGCCACATTTTCTTGATCCGGATAACAATTTTTCTAACTTTGGATCACCTTGGGCATATTTCCATGTGTCCTTTAAACTCAGAAGAGAAGATACTTCAGTTTTAAGATTCTCAATTTCAGATTTTAAATCAACAATTAGTGAGTTTTTGAATTCCAAATCACATTTTGATTTTTCAAAACTATGTGAAATTTGTGATTTTTCTAAGACAAGTGAATCAAAACAATTTTTGAGTTTAGAAAACTTTTCTTTTTGAAGTTTAAGTTTGTAACAATTTTACAACTTTCCTTATATAGGGCATTGTAAGCGTCTTGAAGATCATCTTCATTTTCACATTCACTATTGATTTTCTTCACTTGTAGAGTCATTATCGAAAATGTGAATTTGGCTAGAGTCATAAGAGCTTTGACCTCATTGCTCGACTCGGTTTGAGAATCTTTTGAAGAACCTTCAGAATCGGATGATTCATCCCATGTAGCCAACATACCCTTCTTCTTAGGTTTGTCCCTTTTAGGACATCTATTTGCTAAGTGCCCATATTCTTGACAGTTGTAACATTAACTATCTTTCAAAGATTTTTGAGATTTGGGTCTAAACTTCTTTTTATCATTTGATTTTTGAAAATCAATCATTTTCTTGCTTTTGAAAATCTTGTAAAAATTTTTAGCTAAAAGAACCATATCATCTTCTGAATCAGAATTTTCTTCTGAATTACATTTAGAAGATTTTAGTGCGATAGATTTTCCTTTAGGAGCTTTAAAGTTTAACTCGTAGGTTTGTAGTGAACCAACTAGTTCTTCAACCCTCATATTATCTGTATCACGAAGTTCCTGGATCGCGGTTACTTTAGAATTGAACCGTTCAGGAAGTGAGCGTAGTATTTTTGCACATACTTTACTTTCTGGGATTTTATCGCCAAGACCCCACATTGAGTTTACAATGTCATTCAATCTAGTATAAAAGTCCATAAACATTTCATTTTCCTCCATATGAAGTTCTTCAAATCTGGTTGTGAGGAGTTGGACTTTAGATTTTTTTGACAATTGTAGTACCCTCGTGTGTCATTTCTAATATATCCCAAGCTTGCTTTGCAGTATCACAAGAGATGATTCTTTTGAACTCATCCGGTGATAGTGCGCAAGTAATTGCATTTAGTGCTTTAGCATTTGCACTACTCTCACTTTTATGAAGGGTGGTCCATTGGTAATATGGTGAGGTTTTCATAGACTTTGAACCATCAACCCCAGTAACTTCCATGATAGGAGGATTCCATTCGGTACCGTGGCTTGCCACACATTTTCATCCATTGATTTGAGGAAGATCCTCATTACGGCTTTCCAATAAGCATAGTTGGAGCCATCAAAGGGTGGAGGCCTAGTGAAAGGCTATCAAAATTTGACATCTTAAATAGCTTAAATCGTTAGCTCAGAATTAAATCCAAGAATTAAAAGGAGCTATTAGGCTCGATACCACTTGAAAAGGCCAAGCTATATGTCCTAGAGGGGGTGAATAGGACAATGCCAAATAAAAACTTATAACAGGAATAATAAAGAAAATGATAGCCAAATTAAATAATAATGCAGGAAAGAAAAACAACCTCAAAATTTAGATCTTGAGAGGTTGATACAAACGTTATTCTAAGGACAACCTTACACCAAAAACAGAGTTTATGGTAGGACAACCTTATTTCTAGAAAGGTCTTTGTATCAAGTCTCAAATCGAAGAGGAATACAAAAACAAATATGAAATGAATTGAAATAACTTGTAATTAAAGATGTATTGTTCTAGGGACAGCCATACACCATAAAAATGGCAGGGCAACCTTGTTGGAACAACTTTCAAATGAAATTGAAAAACAAGCTTATAAAGGAATAGCAGAAAGTAAATTCTAAGCTATTACAACATTCTCACAAAGCTTGAAATAATTACAACATTCACCACCATACATACATCCCACAAAAAGAATAAAAAAAAATTAAAAGAATAAATCAATCAACCACAACTCAAAGGATTTATAGTGGTTCGCCTGTGTGTTCACCAACTGTTATCCAACAGCCACACAAAAAGCTACTCCACTCCTAATATCCTCACACAGGGGATATTAGCGTTCACTAAAGATAGGTTTTCCCAGGTTCACCCAAAACCCTTACAATTGTGTCTTTGTATGTGGGCTTACACAATTAAAAAACCCCACTTACGAGTTTTCCTGGCTTTCCTCGGATAACCAATATAACAAGATTTTTACGGCAAATCTTGAAAGAAACCAAAATAATAGAAAGGAATTTACAATATGTAAAATACGAATATCTTCTTCGTTGTAGCGGTAGAACCAAATCAAAGTAGATGATTGAATGTCCAAGTTCAATGTCCGATTACTCGATTACAATGGTTCTAGATTCTAATTGATTTTAAATTAAACCAAATAGGGCTTGCCTTAATTGATTTTGATTCCAAAGAAAGGGAATAACAATTCCTCTTTTCAAATCAGATTGGAATATACGAAACAAAATCAATTAAAATAAAGCTAAGGAAAGAAGATATTAAATAAGCACACTTAGCTTAGATGGAGCACTTATCTCTCGGAAGTTCGACGAAGATTGGCTTGAATACTATAATTAAATCGATGATTTCTTGAGATTCGTGCTCTATTTATAGGTGAGAAGATCGGGTCTTCGGCTGTCCAGAGTGCTCTTCGACTAGTCGAAGCCATATAAATATTTGAAAGATTAGGCGGGATAAGCGCAGACCGGTCTACGACTGGTACGTCTGGTCGTAGGTCACCTACGAGTGGTCGTAGGTTTCCTTCGTCAAAAATCTTAGTTCGTTGGACTTCGAGTCGTAGATTCTACGGCTGGTCGAAGATGCAGAAACACCGTTCCTACGACGAACAGATTTCTGGACTAGTCGAAGGCTATGATTTTATCCAGAATTTGTAACAAACTTACGACTGGTCGAGGATTTTCTTAGACTGGTCGAAGCAAGTCTAGGACTAGTCGAAGCAGACCTAAGACTGGTCGAAGAACAGACCAATCACATGTAAAATAACATTCGATTTATGTATCCGAAATGACCTACTTCTAAGGTCATCCTATGGTCAAACAAACCTCAATCATGAAGTATGGACATTGAAACAAGAGACCATAAAGAATGAGCCTTGAAGTCTTGATGTAGACTAAACCTTGAAGTAGCTCAATCATGAAAGTGGCTTGAGTTTCAGCTTGAGTCTTGCCTTGTACTTTCTTTTTCTTTTCAGCTTGAGTCTTGTGAGCAGTTCTTGCATTCAAGATCCTGAGTCTTGTACTTGAGAGCTTTGCTTGATGTGAGCTTAGTTTGTTCATGAAGTCATGAATGTTGATCCTTGAGAGAGCTTCACTTAAGCAGGTTATATATAACATAACAGTGATTTTGGCACCACAAATTTGACAACAAACAGGAATATAAACTATAGCACTTACAGTGTGTAACACCGCCCCAGAAACGTGGGAGTGAGTGATCAACTCAGTGGAACAATAAGGCACTAGTTAACATGTTATCAGTTCAATCAAACAGTAATGATAAAGCAGGATAAGTAATTAAATCATAAGTACTCTTGTTAATGCAAGTATGAATGCAATATGATGCGTGCCCTCACGCGTACACCCTCAGCGTCCTCATCTTACGTTACGCATGACATCGCCTCAAAGTGCGCCACATCTACAAAGCACATGCAAATGCGGTGCATGGATATGATTACCAAGTTGTTATTAGTCCATTTCACACAACAGGATTGGGAAGCTAAGATACCTTCCTCATATCACCATCCAAACAGTGATCCATACTAGGGTCGTCAATCCTAGATATCTCATACGATCATATAGTTGAGGTCATAGCAAAGGGCTCGTCACCAATCAATGCACGCCTTTCATGCCCTTACTACCACAGATCGGCTCGTCACCTCCTTGCGGTATCCAGGTATGCTCGAGGTCACTACAAAGGGCTCGTCACCAATCAATGTAGGCCGACAGCACGAATATAGTGTCCCATACCACCATAATCGGCTCATGAGTTAAGTTGCTCACTAGTCACTACGGGAGGCTCGTCACCCCAGCGTAGGCCGACAGCTCGACCACGGTGTCCCATACCACCATGTCCGGCTCATGAGTCTTAGCGGATCAGGTACCATGGTTATTAGGATTTCACTGGTAAGTTCGGTACCCTAGATTCAAGCAGTAGCGTCCATACATGGTTAACATACATCGGACAATCGGGTTACTTGATGAACTCGACTAGCACGAGCGCACGTTGAATTGAACGACATAGAGTGCGCAAACACTCCGCGTGGCCAAACCACTGCCGCCAACTCTAATACGGCTCGGGTTCGTCTAATACGTCTCACGTGGCGAAAGCAATCTCAACCACGACCAAAGGGTCAATTACCGATTTCCTGGACTAAGGCATAGTCCCAAACATCCTACACTACTACACAGATAATCATATGGAAAGTAAAACAGTAATGGATCAACAACTCAAATCATGGTACATGCACATCCGAAGAATATCAACTTAACATAAATGTAAGCATAGGAGATGCTTGAATTTAAATAACTTGGAATGTAACTGCATAAAGGAAATCATGCGCATCCATAGGAGTGTTGAGAATCACTTCTCAACGCCCGCATTTAGTGTAATAAGTTACACTTAGATCATTCATGCATTTCTACAAACACTTAGCATACATGGAACAACATACATGACGCATGTTGAAATACATGCACTTAGACAATTCCTTTTTCCAAGGAGTTATCGTACATGCATCTAGCATACATACATGACAAATAATCATGGCAAACACAAGTGTGTATTTTATACGTATACGGTACTTTATAAATACACTTAGAATACACAAATCTCAATATAGCACATGCATATCAGGAAAGCAATGTAAGCATAACATTTGGCATGTGAAATCTCATCCATAGCAAGAATAAATCACTAACTGGGATTGAAAGCCTTGAAAACCATAACCTATACACTTAAAGTCCGCACCTTAAGCGAAGAAAGAACCGGCGGTTTTAGACGAGTTGTCTTCGTCAACGGTGCTAGAATACCCTAAAATAAGGATAGAAATGAGATACAACAACACCAAGTCTAATCTAAGCTCTAACACAGGTTAGGGTTAGGTTAACTTACCCCAAAGGAACTCAGAATCGTCAGAAGAACGATTCAAAGTGAAGGTTCGAAGATGAAGAAGAACAAGGAAGAATCAAGATGATTCACCAACTTATCTCTCTCACTTTCTCTCTCTTTTCCACTCTCTTTCCAAGCTAGGGTTAGAGAAAATTCGTATGGAAATGAGAGCTAGGGTTTAAGGACTATATATAGGCCTTAAAATGATGGAAATAACCCCAGGGTCAAGGTATACTTAGGTTATAACCAAAGCACACCTTTCTCGATCAACGAAGCACTTCGGTGGGCCTATAACCACGAAAGGTCGGACTTAAGCTCACTTGACCATGGATCTAGGTCAGCCGAGTTTTCATACCGACCGGCTCTTCGGATCACCGTGGCGGACCACACTCAATTCAGCGGTCACGGAAACTCGATCGAGTCCACAAGCACTAGGATATGCCTGGGCCAACCATCCTGATCAGAGGGTAAAATTGGGTCAGAATCCAACGGTCAGAATGCTTAAAATCGTCGCGCAAGCGACACGACTCAGATTTCATAAAAAGCTTATTAAATTCCAACCGTTCTCACACTCTTCACTCTGAGCTCAACCAAATCGACCCAGAACATCAGATCGACTTGATTTTCGAGGTGAAGATCAAGCCCAACTCGGTGACCGCAACAGCCTAAGATCATCGCCATCGGACTTTCGACGCGCGGTCTAGGTCCGATCCAGATCTTCCAAAAATTCCCCAGAACAACTGGATTTAGCGATGGATCCCAGATTTTAGAGTAACGTAGCGCTCACTAATCTACACGTTTAGAGCCATGCAGATACAATTTAAAGTGATTGATGCGAATTTCACAAGCAATCGAGTAAAGCGCTAATTACCCCAAAACAACTACTTAAGGAAAGATTAGCACAAAAAATTCCAAGGTCGTTACAATCTACCCCCCTTAAAGAAAATTTCGTCCTCGAAATTCATACCTTCATATAATCCTCGAGGATCAGAGGGTAGGTCTTCCTGACCTCAGCTTCAGATTCCCAAGTAGCCTCTTCCACACCATGATGCGTCCATAACACCTTCACAAGAGGGATAACCTTGCTACGCAATACCTGCTCCTTTCTATCCAGAATACGCATCGGTCGCAGTACATAAGTGGCATCCTCACTCAACTGCACTTGCTCCCAACTGATAATATGCGAAGGATCAGGAACGTACTTCTTCAGCATAGAAACATGAAATACGTTATGCACGCCCGCAAGAGGTGTGGGCAAAGCAAGGCGGTATGCTACCGCTCCCACTCGATCCAGAACTTGAAATGGACCGATAAATCTCGGCGTCGGCTTCCTTCTTCTTACCGAACCGCAGAACTCCCTTCATAGGAGAGACCTTGAGAAAAACATGGTCTCTAACTTCAAACTCAAGCAGTCGACGCCTCGTATCAGCATAACTCTTCTGCTTGCTCTGCGCTGTCAGAAGTTGACGTCGAATGATGTCAACCTTCTCTGAAGTCACCTGCACCAACTCTGGGCCAAGCAAACTACGCTCACCAATTTCTGCCCAACAATGTGGTGCTCTGCACGGGCGACCATACAACGCCTCATAGGGAGCCATGCCGATACTCGCCTGGAAACTATTATTATACGCGAACTCTGCATACTCAAGAGAATCATCCCAACTGTCTTTAAAATCCAAAACACAAGCTCGCAACATATCCTCCAGGACTTGATTCACGCGCTCCGTCTGCCCATCTGTTTGCTGATGAAACGCGGTGCTGAACTTCAGTTTCACACCCATTGCTTCCTGGATACGAGTCCCGACGATAGATGTAAAACGCGTGTCTCTATCGGACACAATCTCCGGGGAACTCCATGCGGACGCACTATCTCCTTGATATACAACCTAGCCAACTCGTCTGCGAGTAAGTGACTCGATCGGTAAGAAATGCGCCGACTTCGTTAATCGATCGACGATCACCCAAATAGAGTCAAATCCCTTTCTCGTCCTCGGCAACCCAGAAATAAAATCCATAGAGATGAAATCCCACTTCCATTCAGCTATGGGCATGGGCTGCAACAACCCAGGAGGTCGGCGATGCTCTGCCTTGACCTGCTGGCACGTGAGACAACGAGAAACAAATTCAGCAATCTGGACCTTCATATTATCCCACCAATATGATCTCCTCATATCCTGATACATCTTCGTGCTACCTGGATGCATCGCAAGCTTAGAACTATGGGCTAACTCGAGAACCTCACGTCTCAAGTCAGGGATGTCAGGAACACATAACCGGCCACGAAAACGTAGGCCCCCATCAGAACTAACACTCCAGTCGGAGTTCTCATCTGTACCAACCCGCTGCCTCATCTTCACCAAAAGCTCATCATCTGCCTGAGCTGCAACGATCCTCTTGTCGATAACGGGCTGTACACGAATGTGTGCGATAACCTCATACGGCTCAACCACCGTAAGCTTCTGCTCAAAATCGTGCACGAACTCCAACATATCCCACTCTGCTATCATCAGCGGAGCCGCAAACTCCAAAGCCTTCTTGCGACTCAACGCATCTGCCACAAGGTTCGCCTTACCAGGATGGTAAGAAACATCGAACTTGAAGTCCTTCAATGTTTCCATCCATCTGCGCTGCCTCATATTCAAATCACGCTGCGTGAAAATATACTTAAGGCTCTTGTGGTCGCAAAAGAGCTCGAACTCCTCACCATAGAGGTAATGTCTCCAAAGCTTTAATGTGAAGATGACAGCTGCCAATTCCAGGTCGTGCGTAGGGTAATTCTCTTCGTGTTTCCTTAACTGACGCGAAGCATAAGCAATCACCCTGTCCTTCTGCATAAGGACACAACCCAGACCAACGCGAGAGGCGTCAGTATATATAATATACTTAACCCCTTGCTCTGGCAATACTAGCACAGGGGCGGACGTCAACTTGTCCTTCAGCTCCTGAAAAGCTAACTCCGCCTGCTCATTCCAAGTAAACTTCAAATCTTTCCGTGTCAGCTGCGACAACGGTCTGGCAATCTTCGAGAAGTCCTGAATAAAGCGTCGATAATATCTTGCAAGGCCAAGAAAACTCCTCACCCAGGCTGCTTCCAGTCCTGCACTGCAGCTACCTTGGCAAGGTCGACGGCTATACCTTCCTTGGACACCACATGTCCCAGGAACTTGACTTCCTCTTTCCAGAAATCACACTTCTTGAACTGTGCGAAAAGCTGATGCTCCCTAAGAGTACCCAAAACCGCTCTTAAGTGCTCCTCGTGCTCTGCCCGGCTCGTCGAATAAATCAAAATGTCATCGATGAAGACAATGACGAATCGAAACAGGAAAGGCCGAAACACCCTGTTCATCAGATCCATGAACACGGCCGGTGCGTTCGTCAGACCGAACGACATCACAAGGAACTCATAATGACCGAAACTGGTCCTGAAAGCGGTCTTCTGCACGTCCCCATCCTTGACGCGCAATTAATGATACCACATTGCAGATCATATTTCGAAAAGTACGTGCCCCCTTCAATCGATCAAGCAGACCAAAAATCCCGGGCAAAGGGTACTTATTCTTCACGATTACCAGAAGTTCAACTGCGATAATCAATACACAATCGCAAGGAACCATCCTTCTTCTTCACAAACAAAACAGGTGCTCCCCAAGGAGACACACTGGGCCGAATAAAACCCAATTCCAGCAAACCATCTATCTGCTTCCTCAACTCCTCCATTTCACTCGGAGGCATCCGATAGGTGGGTAAAGAAATGGGCGCCGCACCAGGCATAAGATCGATAGCAAAATCAATCTCACGCTGAGGAGGTAATCCAGGAATCGACTCAAACACATCTTCAAACTCCTGAACTACCGGCGTACTAACCAACGCCGACTCGGCCAAACTCTCCAACAGAGAAGAATAAAAATCAATACGAATAGGGTAACTGACCTGAACTGGGAAAGTAACAATCTCGCCCTCAGGTCCATGGATCGTCACTGATCTCGCTTCACAATCAATCTCAGCTCGCATCCTCGTGAGGCAATTCATACCCATAATAACATCGTAGTGATAAAGCGGTGCGACTAGCAAATCAACACGGATCGATCCACTTCCCGGATCGACCAAACAATCCATACAACGCTTGCCCAAGGCGGAGGACATCCCCGTAGCGGTAGTAAGCGTCACTCCTGGCATAGGAACGGATCTCAAACCCAAACGCCTAACCTGCCGCATAAGAAATAAGAGAAGTAGTGGACCCTGTATCCACTAACACGGAAACTATGATTACCTTCAATATGCGCTGTCACCTCAAAGGACCTCGGCACCAAGTCAGACATATTCAGCGGAAAGCGCATGAACACGAGCTGCTGCCGACGATTCGGCGGAGGAACCATGGGCGGCTGAGGTGGCCTGAAACCAGGATGCGGAAGGATGGATGAGCTGGCGCTGATCGAAGAGGAGGAGGAGAAATAACCGGAGGCATCGGACGGCTAACCCTCTGCGGTGGAGTAAAACCACCTGCTCGCATACGGGAAAAGCAGAAACGGTCCAAGTGCCCCACCTTCCCACAATAAGAACATCTCAGATCAGCTCTCATCTGCTGAGCGGGCGGCGCTGAACGCCTAGGAGGAGAATCAACACGCGGCCTCTTGCCGAGGAAAGGTGCACCCTGGAAATCCGGTCGCGGCCTAGGAGGCATCGGTGCTCGCATGCGGGACGCTCTATCTCCGTCCTGCTCTGCTCGCAAGGACATGCTCACTAGCTCCGCATATGAAGAAATGCTAGCACAGCAAATCTTCGATCGGATCTCAGGTCGCAGCCCCTCAGAAAAACGCCGCATCCTCATCGGCTGATCACCCAGGATCAAAGGAACATACCGCCCCAACTCGATAAACCGGTTCTCATACTCCGTAACCGACAACCCTCAAGGAGGCGAAGGAACTCACTCTCCTTCTCATGTCGATATTGATCAGGAAATACTTCTCGTGGAAGCGCGCCTCAAACGCTGCCACGACCACACGAAGTCCTCCTCGACGGTGCGAAGCACACTTCCCACCACAAACCGGCCTCCTTCTCAAACATGAAGGTGGCAAGCTCAACTGCTCGACCTCAGAGAGTGCAACGGCCTCGGCATCTTAGAGATGCGGTCAATCCAATACTCGGCCTCCTCGGGTCTATGAGAACCCGTAAAAGTAGGAGGTCGCAAGCCCTGGAATCGCTCGAATGTGCCGCTGGCACTGGCGCCCTAGATGGAGGCATAGGTGAAACAGTTGGAGTCGCCCCCATCGACTGAGTAAAGATGCCGGCCATGGAGGAGAGGAACTCCTGCTGCTGCTGCTGCCGCTGCTGCTGCTGCTGCTTTGAGAGGAGAACATCATCTGCTCAAACCTATCAACAGGCGAAGCAGAAGAAGGTGCATGGCTCGGCTCAGGAACCGAGGGTGTGACTGGAGGAGCCATCGGTGTCGACCCAACACCAGCCCGAGATGGACCCGCCTTCGGATCTGAATGGCTATCGCTCAAGGGAGGAACCCCAGCAAGCGACTCAATCAGAGAAAGACGGGACGAAGTCTTCGAACCCTTAGGAGGCATCCCTACATTCAATTAAAGGATGCAACCTGTCAGATTCTAATTCTCACAATCCATCCACACAACAACACAGCACAGCACAACTCCAAAGACAAACAACATGCATTCCATTAATCAAAATCATCGCAATACAAGTAGTGCAGCAATACATGAATCACGACTAGGAAAGCATGAAACAACAACACCTAACACTTCAAACAACTACAACAACAACAACCACTAACAGCTACAACAACTCCAACAACTCCAACTACAAGCCAACAACGGCTACACACAAAAAGAAAAACACAACAAAGCAAAGACGGCCACGACGATGCTACTCGTCGGAATCAGGAGATGGAGGCGGAGCACCCTTATCCTGCAAGCAACACAGGATAGACTTTAAAGTCTGAGACATCTTCTTAAGCTTATGCTTAACCAAGCCTCAAAGATCAACCATCTCCTAGCGTAAAGCAGCTTGCCCTTCTTCAAGCCGTATAAGACGGGCATCTCTGGCAGTCTGCTCTGCGCCCTGCTCTGGCACCACAGGAGGAGAGCTATCACTCGAATCCTGTGCCTCACTCTCTTCCTCGCCTTGCTCTGCTTCTTCCTCAGACTCCGCACCGCCTTCAGCATAACTCTCATCATCACCACTCTCAGACTCAGCCTCACCCTCTGAGGCAAGCCGACCAGAACCAACCTCCATCAGCTTGAGAGTCCTCAAATTGATATAACGAACAGGGACCGGCTTCTCAGCTCCAAGCCTATAGCCAAACTCATGTGCGATCTTGCAAATGAGGCGGCCAAAGGGAAGAGACTCGGTCCTTCTACTCGAACGAGCGATGAGAATAATCTGACGCAGGACGTACGTCGGCACACACAACTTCGCATCCTGCCCCACCTGATACAGAAAATCCACCATCAGGCGCGTACACTCACTGTGGTTGCTCCACCTTGGATACACATTGAACGTAAAGATGTGGTGAAGCAAACGGAAGTCGTCCGTCATGAAGGAAGCCAAGAGACTCCTATTCGGCTGCCATTCGACCAGACGACCACACAAGAATCGGGTGCGACGATCCCTCTCGCGCACACTATCCACATTCTTCTCGCTGGCATGCACTTCCCCAAGTGACACCTTCAAGAGTCGGGATATCAAAGCAACATTGACAATTCCAACTCGACCGCTACCACAGGGAATCTTGAACTGCAGAGGATCCAGCGAAGGCTCCAGAATGTTGGCATAGAAGGCCCGAACAGTGCTAGCATTCGCGCGATACTCGCCTTCGAACAAGGGACCCCAACCAGCCCCTTCTAGGCGCTCCAACAAGAAGAACTCACCAAAGAGCCGCGGATCAACATGAGCCTCAAAAAGGACTCTACGCCCCTCATAGACTCCATGCGACAATTCCGCCAACAAGGTCCTACTGACAGGAGCTCGAGGATCGAGGTCCCGCTTCGTCTGGAACTCGCGCGTGGCGGACGTGCTAGCGGCGGCACCTCTCGGCCTCCGTGCACGGGTTGGGCGGCTCGGCCCGGCTTCATCCACGGGCGCTCTCTTCTTCCCCATCAAGGAAAGAAGGGAAGAAATGGAAAAGATGGCCGTCACAATCTCAAAGAGGGCCATGAGAAATGAGAGAAAGAGAGAAATAGAAAGATAGTGAAGCTTCCACACAACTATTAGCCAAATAGGGGATGAAAGGGCTCAAATGAGAAGGGAAAAAGAAGAAATCAGCAATGGAATGGAAGATTTGAGAATGGGGTGATGGGTTTGCACGAAAATGGGAGGAAGATGAAGATTTGGGAGAGATTTGAGAGAGTTTGGAGAGGTTTTGGAAGAAAAGGAAAGCTTGGAGGTGGGTTTTGTGAAGGAAATAGGTAAAAGAAAGGGTTTTAAAATGAAAACCGTGGAGGGGTGGGCCACACAAGCCCCATGGACGATTGGCCCGCGTCGGCCCGGCCCGCCAAGCCCGCTGACCGGCGATCCCTCGCCGAACCGGCGATGGCATCGCCGGTCTCTGGACATATCGGCAATGCCTCGCCGATTTGGCGAGGCCCTCCTGTTCCCCCTTGGTCCAAAATGAGTGGTTCCCCCCCTGGGCCCCACTGGAAATGCCCCAAATGGCCCCTTGCGTAGTTTGAAGCCTATCCGGTCATTCTGATAGAAATCTGATTCAAATAGTGATTTCTAGAAGGTTTAAAGATGGAAAAAGGGAAGATAGACCGTCTACACTCATTAATAGAGGGTCTAGGAAAGGTTTCGGGTCGCTGTGTGTGATTAGGTAAGCGTACAGACTCGATCTCGGCAAAGGTTTTCAAGAAACTTTCGCCAATAGAAGCTATGGAGCACAAACACAAAGCGATGATAGACCCGCACCCAAATACACTAAAGTGGCGACAACATGCGGTATGTGACCATAACCCAGGTCCGGTTTAATCCAGATCATGCTTTGATACCAACTTGTAACGCCCTGAAATTCGGGGGTCGAGCATAACTCAGCTCCCAAGTTCCAAAACATCACTTATGCAACATATTTAATGATGGATGTATGTTGACTGTATTAGTGCATAAAACATGGAATAGATTAAGCCAAAACACAGATATGATTCAGGGATAAGTGAATAAAGCAAGCGGAAGACTTATAGTAAAATGTGTACAAGTGTAAATCCCTGAATTACATATACAATCCAGATCATGTGAAAATGTTATTTATCAAAATTTAAGTATCAAGTTACATCATTTCAGTTCCCAAAAGATCTCGCACATCAGATCGAGGCTCGCTAGAACCCGTCGGAAAACTGCATATAGGACGTCGTCATCCAGCTCCCGCTCTGCCTCGACGTCGCATCCACATCAGCAACATCGGGGCCTAAGACAGCCGGTGGGTGTGTAACACCGCCCGAAACGTGGGAGTGAGTGATCAACTCGGTGGAACAATAAGGCCTTTGGTTAACATGTTATCGAGTTCAATCAAACGAATGATAAAGCAGGATAAGTAATTAAATCCTAAGTACTCTTGTTAATGCAAGTATGAATGCAATATGATGCGTGCCCTCACGCGTACACCCTCAGCGTCTTCATCTTACGTTACGCATGACATCGCCTCAAAGTGCGCCACATCTACAAAGCACATGCAAATGCGGTGCATGGATATGATTACCAAGTTGTTATTAGTCCATTTCACACAACAGGATTGGGAAGCTAAGATACCTTCCTCATATCACCATCCAAACAGTGATCCATACTAGGGTCGTCAATCCTAGATATCTCATACGATCATATAGTTGAGGTCATAGCAAAGGGCTCGTCACCAATCAATGCACGCCTTTCATGCCCTTACTACCACAGATCGGCTCGTCACCTCCTTGCGGTATCCAGGTATGCTCGAGGTCACTACAAAGGGCTCGTCACCAATCAATGTAGGCCGACAGCACGAATATAGTGTCCCATACCACCATAATCGGCTCACGAGTTTAGTTGCTCACTGGTCACTACGGGGAGGCTCGTCACCCCAGCGTAGGCCGACAGCTCGACCACGGTGTCCCATACCACCATGTCCGGCTCATGAGTCTTAGCGGATCAGGTACCATGGTTATTAGGATTTCACTGGTAAGTTTGGTACCCTAGATTCAAGCAGTAGCGTCCATACATGGTTAACATACATCGGACAATCGGGTTACTTGACGAACTCGACTAGCACGAGCGCACGTTGAATTGAGCGACATAGAGTGCGCAAACACTCCGCGTGGCCAAACCACTGCCGACAACTCTAATACGACTCGGGTTCGTCTAATACGTCTTACGTGGCGAAAGCAATCTCAACCACGATTCAAAGGGTCAATTACCGATTTCCTGGACTAAGGCATAGTCCCAAACACCTTACACAACTACAGATATTCATATGGAATGTAAAGCAGTAATGGATCAACAACTCAAATCATGGTACATACACATCTGAAGAATATCAACTTAACATAAATGTAAGCATAGGAGATGCTTGAATTTAAATAACTTGGAATGTAACTGCATAAAGGAAAACATGCGCATCCATAGGAGTATTGAGAATCACTTCTCAACGCCCGCAACAAGTGTAATAAGTTACACTTAGATCATTCATGCATTTCTACAAACACTTAGCATACATGGAACAACATACATGACGTATGTTGGAATACATGCACTTAGACAATTCCTTTTACCAAGGAGTTGTCATACATGCATCTAGCATACATACATGACAAATAATCATGGCAAACACAAGTGCATATTTTATACGTATACGGTACTTTATAAATACACATAGAATACACAAATCTCAATATAGCACATGCATGTCAGGAAAGCAATGTAAACACAACATTTGGCATGTGAAATCTCATCCATATCAAGAATAAATCACTAATTGGGATTGAAAGCCTTGAAAACCATAACCTATACACTTAAAGTCCGCACCTTAAGCAAAGAAAGAACCGCCGGGCTGATTTTAGACGAGTTGTCTTCGTCAACGGCGCTAGAATACCCTAAAATAAGGATAGAAATGAGATAGCACAACACCAAGTCTAGTCTAAGCTCTAACACAGGTTAGGGTTAGGTTAACTTACCCCCAAAGGAACTCAGAATCGTCAGAAGAACGATTCAAAGTGAAGGTTCGAAGATGAAGAAGAACAAGGAAGAATCAAGATGATTCACCAACTTATCTCTCTCACTTTCTCTCTCTTTTCCACTCTCTTTCCAAGCTAGGGTTAGAGAAAATTCGTATGGAAATGAGAGATAGGGTTTAAGCACTATATATAGGCCTTAAAATGATGGAAATAACCCCAGGGTCAAGGTATACTTAGGTTATAACCAAAGCACACCTTTCTCGATCCAACGAAGCACTTCTGGTGGGCCTATAACCACGAAAGGTCGGACTTAAGCTCCTTGACCATGGATCTAGGTCAAGCAGAGATTTTATACCGACCGGCTCTTCAGATCAGCCGTGGCGGACCACACTCAATTCAACGGTCACGGAAACTCGATCAGGTCCACAAGCACTAGGATATGCCTGGGCCAACCATCCTGATCAGAGGGTGAAATTGGGTCAGAATCCAACGGTCAGAATGCTTAAAATCGTCGTGCAAGCGACACGACTCAGATTTCAATAAAAGCTTATTAAATTCCAACCGTTCTCACACTCTTCACTCCGAGCTGAAGCAAATCGACCCAGAACATTAGATCGACTTGATTTTCGAGGTGAAGATCAAGCCCAACTCGGTGACCGCAACAGCCTAAGATCATCGCCATCGGACTTTCGACGCGCGGTCCAGGTCTGATCCAGATCTTCCAAAAATTCCCCAGAACAACTGGATTTAGCGATGGATCCCAGATTTCAGAGTAACGTAGCGCTCACTAATCTACACGTTTAGAGCCATGCAGATACAATTTAAAGTGATTGATGCGGATTTCACAAGTAATCAAGTAAAGCGCTAATTACCTCAAAACAACTACTTAAGGAAAGATTAGCACAGAAATTCCAAGGTCGTTACAAGTAGGAATCCATTAAATTCTCACCTGCTTGTATGATTGGAAATTGTTGATCCATTATTGTTCTGATTTGCTTGTATGAGTAGTTGTTATAATTGAATGTGTTTAGGACTACGGAATAGTCCAGGCAATCGTTAATAGGTACTGAATAGGTGGCTGAGGTTGTTTCGCCACAAACAACGTGATTGATGAATCCGAGCCGTACTTGGGATGTCGGCAGTGGTTAGGCCACAGAGTGCTTATGCACTTCATGTCGATTAACTCAACGTGCGCTCGTACTAATCAAGCTCGTCAAGTGATCCGATTGACCCGATCTGTGTTCACCATGTTGGATGCTACTGCTTGAATCTAAGGTACCAAACTCACCAGTGAAAACTCCTTTAACCTTGATACCTCGATCCGCTAAGACTCATGAGCTGGGCATGGTGGTATGGGATACCGTGGTCGAGCTGTCAGCCTACGCTGGGGTGACGAGCCTCCCCGTAGTGACTAGTGAGCAACCCAGACTCGTGAGCCGAATACGGTGGTATGGGACACTATATTCGAGCTGTCGGCCTACACTGATAAGGTGACGAGCCCTTTGTAATGACCTCGAGCATACACTAAGACTGCGTAGAGGCGACAAGCCCTTACGTAGCAACAAGAGTACACTAGGCTTGCACTGATAAGGTGACGAGCCCTTTGCAATGACCTAGAACCGTATCATCGTATGAGACTTACTAGGATTGATGACCCTAGAATGGATCATTGTTTGGGAATTGATATAAGGGAGGTACCTTAACTTTCCAATCCTGCTGTATGAAAAGGACTAATAAGAACTTAGTAATCATGCTCATTCACCGCATTACGTGTGCGTTTAGCGTAGCAGGTCAAGCACTGTGGCAGTGTTGCATGCGCGATCGTAAGACGAAGTCGCTGAGGGAGCGTAGGCGAGGGCATGCATCATTATTCATATCATTCTTGCATTAATCACAATACTTAGGGATGTTTGCTTGTATTGCGTTATCATTACTGCTTGACTAAATTGATAACATGTTAACTTTTGCTTTGTTGTTTCACTGAGTTGATCACTCACTCCCACGTTACGAGATGGTGTTTTAAAACCCACCAGACCCTGTTTTAGTTTCAGATGATGGCGATGTGTATGAGGCGGAGCCAGACTATTATGATGATGAGGAGGGTTTCTCCTATATGTAGCTATCAGGCGGGTCTATATAGACTATGTTCTGATCGACAGGGTTACAGAGATGCTGATTAAATGTCATTTCACTTGTTATTTTGAACTTTTGGAGTACCATGTATATTCATTTTGTCAATTTTTGGAGTATACATGTATATATTTAACCTGGTAACATGTTCACACTCTAGAGACTTACAACAGTTTATATATTTTATATATCTATCACAGTCTTCCGCTTGTGAAATTTAACTGTCTCTGGAGTATGATATATTGTTTTAGTATAATCCCACTCATGTTTAATGCACTAATATGAACAACATTCAATCATCCTTATCTATGTTACATAAGTGATGCATTGGAACTCAGGAGCTGAGCTTCTGCTCGACCCCCGATTTTCAGGGCGTTACAGAATCAGGGAGGTCAAGTCTCGAAAGATGGTCAACCAATATGTTCTCTACTCCCTTTTTTCTCGTATTTCCATATCAAATTCACGGAGTAGAAGGATCCATCTTATCAAATGAATCTTGGCATCCTTCTTAAAAAGAAGGTACTTTTGTGTTATAAGATCATTATAAATGATTATCTTGGATCCAATCAAGTAGGACATAAATTTGTCCAAAACAAACACTACTGCTAAGAGTTCCTTCTCTGTAGTAGAGTAGTTCACTTGGGCCAAATTTAGAGTTCTACTTGCATAATGAATCACATAGGGCTTCTTTTCTTTTCTCTGGCCTAACACCGCCCTAATAGCATAGTCAGATGCATCGCACATAATCTCAAAAGGTATGCTCCAATCGGGTGGCTACATGATAGGTGCGGTAGTCAACATGCCTTTGAGCTTAGTGAAAGCTTCTTAACATTGCTCAGTCCACTCGTATAGTGCATCCTTTTAAAGAAGATTACATAAAAGATGAGAGAGGTGGCTAAAGTTCTTTATGAATTGTCTATAAAATCTAGCATGTCCTAGAAAGGATTGCACGTCACGTGCGCTCTTGAGTAGAGGTAGATTAGAGATAAGATCAATTTTTGCCCTGTCTACCTCAATTTCCTTGGACAAAATTATGTGTTCAAGCACAATTCCCTTGGGAATCATGAAATGGCATTTCTCCCAATTCATAACCAAATTCTTTTCCTCACATTGCTTCAACACATTTTTAAAATTTTCCAAACACTCGCTAAAGGATGGACCGAAAAAAAGAAGTTGTTCATGAAGACCTTTAAATATTGTCCCACCAAGTCAGAAAATATACTCAACATGCATCGCTGAAAGGTGTCGGGGGCATTACATTGTCCGAACGACATCCTTTGGTAAGCAAAGGTTCCATAGGGGCATGTGAACATTGTCTTCTCCTAATATTCAAGGGCTATCTCTATTTGATTGCAGCTCGAATACCCATCAAGGAAGCAGTAGTAAGAATGACCAAGTAGCCCTTCCAAATTTTGATCAATTAAGGGCAAAGGAAAGTGGTCCTTCCTTGTGATGCTATTCAACCAGTAGTGACTCTAGTTGGCATGAGTTCATTGTCGGCATTGGCTACAATGGTGATTCCGGACTTCTTAGGAGCCACCTGAGTTGGACTCGCCCATTAACTATCGGATATAGGGTAAATGATACTCACATCCAACAACTTAAGTACCTCTCCTTTAACCACTTCCTTCATGTTTGAATTTAATCGACATTGTGGTTGTCAGGTGGTTTTCGCATTATCCTCTAGATGAACGCGGTGAGTACAAATCAAATGATCAATTCCCTTGAGGTCCACAATCAACCATCCAAGGGATCCGTTATGCTCAATGAGAGTAGAAATAAGCATACTCTCTTACTCCTCATTGTGGGAAGAAATCACCACCGAGTAAGTATCATCATGACCTAAGTAAACATATTTGAGATCAGCAGGCAAGGGTTTTAGGTCAAGCTTTAATGCCTTGAGGCTAGACGGTAGACGCGCTGCATCAGTTAAGGGAAATTTCTCAAATTATGGCCTCCACTAGTTAACTTCAAGTACCGGCATAGCATCAAGCATGGCACCCATCTCCCTAATAGTGTCATCATCGAAATCAGTGGAGTGGGCCAAGCACATCTCTAGAGGGTCTGAGTATAGATTCAAGGTTGCTCTATCTTCCATGAAAGAGTCGATTATGTTAATGTCATGGATATCATCAACATCTTCTGACTGTTTGCTCATGTTGAAAAAGATATTGAGCTCCAACGTCATATTCCCGAAAGAAAAATTCATAACTCCATTCGTACAGTTGATAATGACATTGGATGTAGCAAGGAATGGGTGACCAAGAATAATGGGGATCTGAGTGCTCACATCTATGATGGGTTGAGAATCTAGGACATTAAAATCTACTGAATAGTAGAATTTATCAACTTAGACTAACACACCTTAATCATCCCTCTCGGTACATGGACCGATCGATCAGCAAGTTGTAATATGGTCCTGGTGGATTTTAATTCACCTAGACCCAATTGTTCATATACAGAGAAAGGAATTAAATTAATGCTCGCTCCTAAGTCAAGAAGTGCATGCTCAATCTGGTGATTCCCAATTATACAGGTGATAGTTGGGCTACTAGGATCTTTATATTTTTGTGGCACATCTTGCTTGAGGATGGCCTCACTTCTTCTGTCAGAAAAATTTTCTTTGAAATACTCTGTCGTCTCTTGGTTGTGCATAAATCTTTTAGAAATTTGGTGTAAGAGGGGATTTGTTTCACAACGTCTAGCAGAGGGATGTTGACTTTCACTTATTTCAGTACCTCTAGAATATCCTGTGATTTAACTAGAGGTTTTGGCAAATCAACCACTGGGGGAATGACGCAATCGGCTTACTCACTTTTTCCGGTTCTTCCTCACGTAGGGCATTGCTAGGTTTATCATTCTCAATTTCTTCTAGGTCCTTAGGCTTTTCAGCCCTCGTCAGAATGGTTTTATCAATAATCTTCCCACTCTTAAGAGTGGTGATAGACTTAGCTTGCTCCTTTTGATTTGAAGAGTTTGGTTCACTTATTTCATATTGCGGTTTTGGGTTGGAGAGAGGTTTGGCCGGAAGGATCCCTTTATCCCCAATCGAGTTTTTTTTTTATCTCAAGCCTTTATATGGCCTTTATAATATCTTCAAAGGCTTATAGTATACCCTGATTAAAAAGCTCTTGATCTTGAATATGTTTTAAGACCGGATCCTCTTAAGGTTTCCTTTGATATAGAAATTGGTTAAGGATCCCTTGAGGAGTAGCAGTTTTTCCGTTCCTCCAATAGAAATTTGGATGTTTCCTCCAGCTGGAATTGTATGTATTCGAGGTCGGTCCATTGAAAGGTCTTTGGTAGTTATTTACGGCATTTGATTACTCATTCAATATCTATTGAAAAGCAAGAATTGTTGGAAAATTTTTAGTTGTATGTATGTTGGAAGTGCAAATACCACAAATAACTTTCATAGCCTTATCGGATTTGATAGGTACTACCTTCTTAAGTTCTATAGCCTCAATTTTCCATGTGATATTGGCCACTTTAGCATTTATATCATCTTCCTCTTTCAAAATATATATTCCACCCCTCTCCTTTGATTGAGTAAGCTTAGAAGTAGTGTTAGGTCATGGGGAGATGTCCCATGATTGTGCATTTTCAGCAAGTTTGTCAAAGTAATCACACATATTATCGACATTCTTATTCATGAATTCGCCATTACATATCATCTCGACCAATTGGGGCATAAGAGATGTAGTCCATTGTAGAAGAAGTTTGTTATGTGCCACATTTCAAATCCATGTTGTGGGCATGAACTGACAAGATCCTTGAATGGTTCCCAACATTTGAAGAAGGTCTCGTCTCCGTTTTGGGCGAAGTTCATTATTGACTTCCTTATGGTGTTCATCTTATGGTATCGGAAGAATTTCTTTATGAACTCCCTTATCATGTCGTTCCATACGTCAATGGATCGTGGACGTAGTGAGTGCAGCCATGTCTTAGCTTTCTCTTTTAAGGAGAAGGGAAAGAGTTTCAGCCTGATCGTGTCCTCAAACACGTTAGGGAAGTGTAGAGTGGTTATTATCTCATCAAACTCTTTCATGTGTATGTATGGACTTTCAGATTCAAGTCCATGGAACTTCAGAAGGAGTTGGATCACTCCTGGCTTAATATCCATATTTCCTACATTGTCTAAAAAAATCATGTAGGAAGGTGTGCTCACCCCCGCTGGTTGTAAATAATCTTGTAGAGTACGAGGCGGGGGTCCATGATGCACCTCATTCTCATCCTAGGCTTCCTCAACTGGGTGTTGAGGTTGATGTGCAGCCATAACCTATGTTGACTCTGAGGATCTTAAGTGATGTCTAATCCGGTGATGGATAGGTAACCCTTCAACCAATCCTCCTTCACTCAAAAGACGTAGAGTGTTATCACAAACCCACATGGGCATGAAATACTCACAACCCTCAAGTAACTAAACAACTAAAACTTAAAAAGAAAACTATAAGAAATCTAAGAAAGATAATAGAGAGTTGTGGAAAGATGTTACTAGATTGGAGTTGCTATGTTAGGATCCTAGAAAACAGAAAACAATTTTAGTTTCTAAAAATAAGTTTCAAAAAATCCTAACCTAAAAATTAACCCTAATCTTAACTTAATTCTAATACCAATTCATCTCAGAAAAATGTAGTCGTAGTCCCTGGCAACGGCGCCAAAAACTTCTTCACAACCCCAAGTGCAGGGTTGCGATGTACTAATAACTCAGTAAGACGGAGGTTGAATCCACAGGGACTAAACTTGTATGTATTTTGAAAATAACTAGAAGCAGAACTAGAATCAGAAACTAATCTAAATTCTAGAATAAAAGAAGTAATTGTGAGTGAGTATTAATAATCAAAAGGAAACTAGAGCGCCAAGGATCCACTTGTAGCTATCAGGATGTTACTTTACTTGATTCAATAAACACAACTGGAATCGAAGACCTATCCCATCCAGTTAGAAGATAAAATAGATGAAGCACAATCAGAACTTTTCATTGAATTAATTCACATATGGAGTGTTGTGATGATTGGAAGGGATTCCATCATCCTACCATGCCCAGGAGGCGATGGTGAATAACAGGATTTACCAATCTCACAATCTCCTAATGGAAAAGAAGATATTCAAAGCTAGCATAGCGTCTATTGTAATTTGAGTCATAATAAACCATAGAAAATTAAAAATATTCCTTAAATTCAAACTAGAAATTAATAAAGTTCAACATAAACAATAATCAAAGTAAAATAAATATCCCAACACGCTACAAGCTTCACCTCTTAACTCTAACTAAGAGATTAGCCTAAAAAGACTAGCATCCTAGAAGGAAAACAAAAAGATCTACTAGTACCCGTGAAGAAATTAAAGCAGAATAATGTTGTCGGCGCTCCACCTAGGCCTCCTCTCCCTTTCCAAACCTTAAAAGATACTTTGGAATAGCCTAGGGACTCCTTTAAACAGTTTTTTAACTCAAACTTTCGCACCGAGTTGGAAAAATCCACAAACCGCCTCAAATTTACGCACTCCGCGTAAACTCTACATAATGCCTTTGATGCATCGAACAACCTTTAATTACACCTTCGATACCATTGAAACTTGTCCAGAACTGTCTAGTGAGTTTGGCTTGAAAAATCCTGAAATTCTTGATTACATTGAACCGACTTCGATTGAACCTTGAATTGCACCTTTGATGGCATCGAAGTCTATTATGGAATTATTTCAAAACTGTGTTTTTCTGGCCTCGGAATTTTAGAATATCTTTTTTTCAGGACAATTTTTAGGAATCCTTTTCTTCACTTCAAATTTTTTATTCTCTTCATTCCTCACTTGGTTTCCTTGGATCTTTGGCATGTGAATTCTTCATTAATGACTTCCAAATATTTAATTATTCATTATCTTCTTTTGAGCTCTAAGTCCATCCTTTTAAGCGTATATTTATAAGCTTCCAAATCACCTTGCATAATAAAAATGTATATAATTAAATCAAATTATCAATTAAATGTCAAGAAAACTAATGTAATTGAAGGGTTAAATATGCAATATTTGAGTCTCAACAGCAATGTTATTCATAAATTTCTCATTGCACATCATCTCTACAAATTGGCGCATGGGTGAAGTCAGTCCATTATAGAAAAAGCTTATGACCCGCCAAATTTTATAGCCATGATGTGGGTAAAGTTTAGAAGATCCATAAATCTTTCCCAACATTGGAAGAAGGTCTCTTCCTCTTTTTGAGAATAATTCCTGATTACCCTCCTCAGTGATTTGTTTTTATGAACCGGAAAGAACTTTTTAAGGAACTCCCTGGTCATCTCATCCCATGTCCCTATCGATGTCGGTCTCAAGGATTGAAGTCATGACTTGGATTTCTCCTTTTAAAGAGAAAAGGGAATAATTTCAATCTTAATGTATCATTAAACATGTTTTGGAAGTGTAGGGTTGTTATAATCTCATCAAATTCCTTAAGATGTAGATGTGGACTCTTAGAATCGAGTCCATGAAACTAAAGGAGTAGTTGGATCACTCCCGGCTTGAAATCCATGTTTCCTGCATTGTGTGGAAACACCATGCAAGAAGGCATACTCATCCTCACTGCTTTTCAGTAATCATGCAGTGTTCTAGGTGGAGGAATGTTTGTACATCATTTTCATCTTGTTGCTCTTCAGCAGGATGGTGAGGTTGATTAGCAGCCATATTTCTTGTTAACTCAGTGGATTCAAGGTGTGTCTAATCCGGTAATGGATAGGTAAAACTTCAACTAATTCTCCTTCACTTAAGAGACATAAAATGTTGTCACAGATCCACTTAGGCATGAAATAGTCTCAATACCTAAGTCTAAACTAAAACCTATAGCAAAATAAGAAATCTAAAAAAAGAGTGTTGGAAGGATATTACCGGATTGAAGATTTTATGTTACATTCTACAAAACAGAAAAACAAGTTAGTGTCTAAAAGAATATCTAGAAATAAAGAAAGAATTAGACCCAATCATAATCTAATTCCAATATTAATATATTTCAGAAAAAATGCAACCGAAGTCCCTAGCAACGGCGCCAAAAGTTTGTTTGCTTAATACCCCAAGTGCAAAGTTATGATGTAGCAATAACTCGGTGAGATTAAGGTCACACCCACAGGGACTTGCTTTTGTGTGGTTTCTTAAACAGATTAGAACTAGAACTAGAATCTAAACTAATAACTAAATTTTGGATTAAAAGGATGAATTGTTAAGAACTATTAAAGATAAAATACAAGAGTGTCAAGGATTCACTTATAGTTTCCTTAATGTTACTTTAGTTAATTCAATTGGATCACACAACTAGAATCAAAGTCCTATCCTATCCAGCTGGATAATGGAGTAGTTAAAACATCAATCATTCAAAACAGATCTGAACATTCATTGAATTGGTTCCCTCATAAAGCATCAACGAATTGATAGTAGTTCATTCAAAGCATCTATTATGCCCAGAGTTAATGATAGATCAATCGATTCTTCATAAGCATCTAATGTGCCCAAAGTCGACAATGGATCAAAATAAACTATAAGTAATTCTTTATTCAAATAAAAAATCAATGAATCGTTCAACATATAATCAAATAACTTGAATCAAAGTAAAATAAACATTAAGAAGAACTACAAGCTTCACCTCTTAGCTCTAGCTAAGAGATTAGCCAATCATAGACATGATTGAACTAAAACTCAAATAGAAAAACATAAAAACTAACTAGAACCAAAGGATTGAAGAGGAGAGAGGACTCCTTAAAACTCCACAACTCCTTACTCTACTCCTTCTACCCTAATTCATGCTTAAAAACTTCTAAAACATCCCTTTATATATAAGCTTGATTCGTACCAGCTTCAAAACTAACTTGAATTAATGCAGCTATCGCAGCTTTAATGGCACCTTTGATGACAGCTTCGATGGCATCGAAGTCCCATCGAAGAGTCCGAGTGAAATTGTGAAACTGTCTAGCAATGAACTTTCAAATATGTGGAACTTAGCTTCAATGTCATCGAACACTCCTCCGATGGGACTGAATGGTGCTCCAATATGTCCATCAAGGAAATCAATTTTCATTTACTTTTGCGATGGGATTGAACTGGCTTTGATGGCATCGACACTTACTTTAATGTCATCGATGGCATTAAACAGTCGATTTCAGCATTCCAATTTTCTGCACTTTGATTCTTCAGTTTTCTTGCTTCTTCACTTGGTTTCCTTGGATCTTAGACTCTTTTATTAGTGTTGTGATTTTTGCACCCTATTTGTCAATCACGTGAGTCATTGTGTCAAGTAGTCGATTGAGCATTTAAAAAGTGAAGACTAAAAAACAAGGGAAGACGGAGCATCAAGGAAGCAAAAATAGGTAAATGAGTGCCTTGATGACCTCAACACTTGATCTAAAATAACCCATATACCTCTAGATGATCATGACCTAATAGGAATACCTAATTGATCATCCCTTAGCCTTATAAGACTAAGGAACACATGATAAATAAGGTTAGAAGAGGTGCGAAGCTACTATATAAAAGATAACACACAAACAACAGTTTTCGATTGATGTTCGATGGCATCGAGTTGCCATCGAGCTGCCTCGATGACATTAAAGGCCTACTTGATGACATCAATTGAGAGTTAGAACTATTCAGCAACATATTGTATTTGGTTCTGATTTTCTCGATGACATCGAGGTACCTTTCATGACATCGAAGGATAAGTTTCGATCACATCAAAGACCCTTCGCTGACATCGAAGGATAAGTTTCGATAACATCGAAGACCGTTCAATGACATCAAATGATAAGTTTCGATGACATTGAAGACCCTTTGATGACATCGATTGAGAGTCAGAATAGTCCAACAAGAAATTGAATTTTTTCCTGACTTTCTCGATCGCATGGAAGCCCCTTCGATGACATCGAAACTTAAATCTCGAGGACATTAAAGATAGTCTGATGACATCAGAAATGGTCCAAACTGTCCAACAAGAAAACTTCATTTTTATTCTAGATTATTCGATGGCATTGAAGATATCTTTGATGACATCGAAGGACCTTCAATAACATCGACAGATCCGTTTTCTGTCCATTTTTTTTACCGTTGGAGCTCAAACTGTTTATAAAGTGAAAGTACCTTTGTTTGTCAATATACATAAAATGGTAAGTCCATCTGTCAAGTGAGCCCTATATTGAAGATCACAAGCTCAAGACTTATCAAGATGAAGATGTACGAATGCGATTAACAGGTAAACTAAGCCTCATCTCCCTAAATAAACCCTATCAGGTATATGCCCCAAAATAAAATAAGCATATCTTACCCAAATGCATATTTGCAAACCCTCTAGTAAGCTTAAATTAGAGATGTCTTGGAGTTGCTAGAAAATTGAATTAAACATGTAAAGTACATGTATTTTCGATGGCATCGAACAATGTTCGATTGCATTGAAATTCAGGCAACATCTGTAAAAACAAGTTGGAATTTTCAATTACGCCGAAGGATGTTTGAAGACATTGAATTTTGATGACATCGAACCCACCTCGATTGCATCGACCCCAGCCACTTCCTCTATCAACTCTAATTTTTCTGTGTTATTCGATGCAATCGAGATCCTATCGATGCTAATAAAAGTAAGTTATCGATCACATCGAAAGCAGATCTGTAATGACCCTGAAAATTTTGTGCCAAGACCCGAGTACTACCTCTATTTTCCTTAGAAGCTTTTTGGGGTAATTAGCGCTTAACTCAATTGCTTGTGAAATTTGCATCAATCACTTTAAATTGGATCTGCATGACTCAAAACCTGTAGAATGGTTAGCGCTATGTTACTCTGAAATCTGGGATTCATCACTAAATCCAGTTGCTCTTGGGAATTTTTGGAAGTTCTGGATCAGACCTGGACCGTGCGTCGAAAGTCCGATAGCGATGATCTTAGGCTGTTGCGGTCATCATGTTGGACTTGGCCATCACCTCAAAAATCAAGTCCAGATGTTGTTCTGGGTCGATTTGATTGAGTCCGGAGTGCAGAGTGTGAGAACGGTTGGAAATTTAATAAGATTTTATGAAATCTGAGTCGTGTTGCTTGCGTGATGATTTTAAGCAATCTGACCGTTGGATTCTGACCCAATTTCACCCTCTGATCAGGGAAGGTGGCCCAGGCATGTCCTTGTGCTTGTGGACCTGATCGAGATTCGGTGACCGTTGAATTGAGTGTGGTCCGCCATGGCTGATCTGAAGATCCGGTCGGTACGAAAACTCAGCTTGACCTAGATCCATGGTCAGTGAGCTTAAGTTCGACCTTTTGTGGTAATAGGCCTACCGGAAGTGCTCCGTTGGATCGAGAGAGGCTTGTTTTGGTTATACCCTAAGTATACCTTGGCCCTGGGGTTATTTTCATCAATGTTAGGCCTATATATAGACCTTAAAACCCTAACTCTCTTTTCCATACGAATTTCCTAACCCTAGCTAAGAAAGAGAGAGGAAAAGAGAGAGAAAGTGAGAGAGAAGTTGGTGAATCATCTTAGATTCTTTCCTGTTCTTCTTCATCCTTAAACATTCACTTTTGAATCGTTATTCCGACGATTCTGAGTTCATCTTTGGGTAAGCTAACCTAACCCTAATCTGTTTTAGAGCTTAGAATAGTCTTTGTGTATTGTAGCTCATTTCTATTCTTGCCTTAGGTTATCCTGTCGCCGTTGACGAAGACATATCGTCTGAATCAGTTCGGTGCTCTATTTCTGGTTTAAGGTGCAGAATTTAATCGCATAGGTTATGGTTTTCAAGGCTTTCAATGTTAGTGAATGGTTTATTCTTGTTATGGATGAGATTTCACATGCCAAATGTTATGTTTATTTTGCGTTCCTGATATGCATGTGTTATTTTGAGATTTGTGTATTCTATATGTACGTATAAAGTACCATATGCGTATAAAATATGAACATGTGATTGCCATGATTATTTGTCGTGTGCTTATGCTAACTGTATGTGCGGCAACTCCTTAGTAAAAGGAATTGTCCAAATGTGTGTATTTCAATATACGTCATGTATGTTGAACTATGTATTCTAAGTGTTTGTAGAAATGTCTGAATGATCTAAAGTGTGATATATCAACCTAGTATGAGCGTTGAGAAGCGATTCTCAACTCTCCCACTAGTGTATGATTTCCTACATGCAAGTCATATTCCTTGTTGTTTAATTTCAAGTCTTGCTTATGCTTAAATTCATGTTAAGTTGATATTCTTCAAATGCTTGCGTACTACATGATTTGAGTTGTTGTTCCATGACTATTCTAAGTTGTAGATATGAATATTTGTTGTAGTGGAATGTGTGTGGGACTATGAATTAGTCCAGGAAATCAGTAATCGGCCTTAAGTTCGTGGCTGAGGTTGCTTTCGCCACGAAGGACGTGATTAGATGAACTCGAGTTGTATTAGAGTTGTCGGCAGTGGTTTGGCCATGCGGAGTGTTTGCGCACTCTATGTCGTTCAACCCAACGTGTGCTCGTGCTAGTCGAGTTCGTCAAGTAACCTGATTATCCGTTGCATGTTCACCATGTATGGACGCTATTGTTTGAATCTAGGGTACCCAACTTACCGATGAAATCTTATTAACCATTGTACCTTGATCCACTAAGACTCATGAGCCGAACATGGTGGTATGGGACACCGTGGTCAAGCTGTCGGCCTACGCTGGGGTGACGAGCCTCCCCGTAGTGACCAGTGAGTAACCAAACTCATGAGTCGATTATGGTGGTATGGGACACTATATTCGTGCTGTCGGCCTACATTGATTGGTGACGAGCCCTTTGTAGTGACCTCGAGCATGCCTGGATACCGCATTGAGGTGACGAGCCTTATTGTGGTAACGAAGGTATGATGGCCGTGCATTGATTGGTGACGAGCCCTTTGCAACGACCTAAAACCATATGATCGTATGAGATGTCTAGGACTGACGACCCTAGAATGGATCACTGTTTGGATGGTGATATGAGGAAGGTACCTTAGCTTCCCAATCCTGTTGTATGAAAAGGACTAATAACAACTTGGTAATCATGTTCATGCACCGCATTTGCATGTGCTTTGTAGACGTGGTGCACTTTGAGGCGATGTCATGAGTAACGTAAGATGAAGACGCTGAGGGTGTACGCGCAAGGGCACGCATCATTCTTCATACATCCTTGCATTAACAAGAGTACTTAGGACATATTTGATTGTTCTACTTTATCATTACTGCTTAATTGAACTGATAACATGTTAACCTTTGCTTTATTATTCCACTGAGTTGATCACTTACTCTCACGTTCTGGGGTGATGTTAAATACCCACCAGACTCTGTCTTAGTTGTTGATGTTACAGATGTTGATGCAACCTTTGAGGCAGAGCCGGAGATCGAGGATGATGAGGCTGTATTCTCTTTCATGCAGTTTTCAAACGGGTTCTAGTGAGCCTTGTTCTGATGCGAGGGATGCTGGGATTTCTTTTGGGAATTAAATGATGTAATTTGATACTTATAGTTTTGATAGCAACACTTGTAATACAACCTGGTATGTATATATATTTTAGGGATTTGCACATGTACACAAATATTTCTTTAAGTCTTCCGCTTGCTTTCTTCACTTATCCCTGAATTATATTTGCTATTTGGCTTAATCTATTCCATGTTTTATGCACTAATACAGACAACATACATCCATCATTCAATATGTTGCATAAGTGATGTTTTGGAACTCGGGAGCTGAGTTATGCTCGACCCCCGGATTTCAGGGCGTTACAAGATCGATCCCATTGAAATATGGACCATTTTGTCTAGCAAGCTTTCTAGGAAAATATAATATTTTAGATTGCATTGAAGACAGTTCGATGGCATCGAAGGTCAGATGGATTGCATCAAAAAAGGGACAAATTTGTCCAACAACCAAAGAGCACTTTACAAAGAAAATCTCGATGGAATCGAAGTATCTCTAGATGACATCAAAGACATCTTTGATGACATTGAATGATGCTCAATGACATCGAACAAAATCTTCCCCTCACCTATGTGAAAAACTTTAGTGCTTGAAGTCGATGACATCGAAGACCTTTCGATGGCATCGACAAGAGAAGATTTCTGCTTATTTTTTTTCCCATTGGGTTTCTTCTCTATATAAACTCTTGGATTGATTCTTGGAAAAATAAGCAAGAATTGAGGAGAGCTTGAGAGAGTTATTGTAATAGTTAATACCCTCATCCTCAAGCCCATTTTCCCATAAGAGTTCATCATTCAATCCATTGCTTAAGCATTCATTGCCATCTTCAATTCATGGATTGAATTATGAATTCTGGCATTCATTAAGTTTTCAGTAGTACCTTTTAATGGCAAATCATTGTACTGGAATCTTTTAATGCTTAACTCATGGGAATCTTCTTGAACCTTTAAAGACAAATCATTTATTAGAGAAGATCACACCAAACCGTAAACCAACAACCTTGGAGCATTGATTGGAGCATCAATAGACAGTTGCGGTTCAAGAGAGTTAAAGACTCTTCATCGACAGGAAGATCTTCACCAACATGTGTTGACAAGGGGCTAACTCACTTACAAGTAAGTAATAGAGTCCATAGAGTTTGAAGCCTCTTCCTTGTATAAGATTTAGTTTAAGAGTTTGTTCTCAAACTCGTTAAGACCTTTCATAGGCCTCCGATGGGAGAATACATATAGTGTCCTTGTGTAGGACCTATTGCCTTGTGTAAGCATTTTATAGTGTCCTTGTGTAGGACCTATTGCCTTGTGTAGGCATGTGTAATTGCCTTGTGTAGGCATGAGTATAAGACCCTTGTGTAGTACCTATTACCTTGTGTAGGCATGTGTATTTGCCTTATGTAGGCATGAGTATTTGCCTTATGTAGGCAACTAGTACATACCTTGTGTAGGTTGTGAAGGTTTATGGTGAACTTGATTTAAAACCATTGATAGTGAAATCTGGCACACTCTAGGGTGGAGTGCGTCAGCCAGGAGTGGAGTAGGCACGTAGCCGAACCACTATATATTGATGCATCTCTGATCATTGCTCTTACTCATATGTATTGACTGTTGGAATGTTTACTTTATACAAAATACATGTTTGATAGAATGCAACACTTAGATTTATCATTATCTTAGAAGTTGAATATGAATGACTTCTCGATAATCTTGCTTAACTTTGCTTAAATTAGTAGATTTTATAGTTTAGTAGGATTAAAGTTTTAAAAGTCCTATTCACTCCCCTATAGGACACTTGGACATACATCCATACTTTAATAGTAGCGGTTTTACTGCAATTTTATAAAGGACATTCATTTCAAAGGTTTTTTTTTTGGGTTTTGGAGCAACATAAGGTAAGGTGATTCCATATTCATATCCATCATCCCTAACCTCTATTCCATGGTGTTCTAACCAATTTTCCTTTTGATTTCAACTTATACGAGGATTCCAACATCTACATTAAAGAAGTGCTTGAACTCTTCCATTTCCCAGAGATTGGACTTAAGAAATCTTTGCAAACCATTGTCCAAATCATCTAAGATACCCATCTAGGTGAATCCCCAAGGAAAAATAACTTCCCACTAATTGTAGGAGATTCAACCAACCTCCCATCACCTTACTCACCTCGGAGGAACATCATATGTAGGTGGTTGATCATGGAGTTGAAGCCTTAACAAAGTAGTGGCATCATGATCAGGGGAGCATTGGGGATATGATTGAATCATGGTAGTGTTGAGGCATAGAAAATTGATTGAAAAGAAGAGAAAGAAATAAATTTTTAGTCTTTTGTTGTGCACATGCAACAGAAGTCTTTGCAGATGCATTGTGTGGCATACAATGTAAATTTGCGCATAATAGAAGTCCATTACTCATAGGGTTTGAAATGGATATTCGTTGAGCGGATGGAGGGTTTCACACATGTGAGAAGCTATAAATACCCCACCATCTTTCATTTAAGGGATTAGAGAGAATTTTCAAGAACAAAAGCAGAGCTTAGACTTGGAAGAATTCCAGGTATTCAGGGGATCAGTTGCACACGCGCAATAAATGGTCCACGTAATGAGCAGCTCGCGTGTAGCAAGACCATACATGTAATGGGTGAAGATTAAGAACCTATCCGCGTAATAGGTCCATTGCGCGAATAGATTGTTTTCTTTGAAAATATGTCCTTTGAAGATAATAAGGACTTAATTCTTGTCCAAGAGATAAAGTACTGCAAGCTCATTAGATTGGCCAAGATGTATATCAATTCCACATGATGAATTTTCTATTCTGAAGATTTTACTATGATCTGAAATACTATCGGAATCACTACCTGAGTCCATTTAATACATATATGTCTTTCTTCTATGTATTAAAATGCTTTATTTTGGAATCAAGGGATTGTATGAGGATATAAAATGAGCTATTAAGATAAATTAAATATGATGTTTATTCGTTATATTTACTTCATTCTATTATCATTGAATAAGATAATTCTCCAACTCAAATACATTTGTTTCTTATCGAAACAGGGAGAGAAATAATCAAGATACACAAGAAGGCGCTACAAAAGAGGCTTAATCCAATAAGTAAGTTGTCATTTTAGGAGTCCATATTTTACTCTCTTTCCTTATGTAGGATTGGGGGTAAGAGCTTGTAAATACAAACTCGACTAGGTTCTTGTATAGAACCTTAACCTTTGTGTTGGGTGTAAATCCATGGTTCTTGTGTAAGACGAAGGTGTTTGGTAAGCCTAAGGAAAAACTAACTAAATTCTCTTGCAAGAGCCTCCAGCGGGAGAATACGTATCGGGTTCTTAGGAAGGACCTTGGCTCTTGTGTAGGGCTTAAATCTCAAGGTTCTAAGTGTAGGACCTTGGCTCTTGTGGAGAGCCTAAATTTAAAGTCCTTATGTAGGGATGTAAAGGTTAAAGGTGAACCTGATTTTAAAACTCCGATAGTGAAATCTGGTATACTCATGGGTTGATTGCGTCCACCGGGAGTGGAGTAGGTAAGTAGTTGAACCACTATATATGATTGTGTTTGGGATTACAATTTACAAACCTGTTTAATTATGCATGTGTTTGAATGTTTAATTATACATGCATTATTTGATGAATGCTTAGTGATTGATAGGTAACACATCCCACACACACATATTCACTATCTTGATATAGACTACCTATTAATTTTCATATAATTTGTAGTTTATGTGATTGGACACTCTATTGGCTTGGAAGCTTTAGAGTTAGTTGCCTTGTTTAGTAGGCAATTAAGTTTTTTTAAAATGCATAAATTTCAAATAGATCCTAATCACCCCCTTCCAGGGCATAGCCTTCATTCCTTATCTCTGTCAAGCTTCTGCAAGCGCAGCCGTGGTAATTCCATTACGCCACAGGCACACAATTTCAATTGGTATCCGAGCGGGTAGCTCTTGAAGGTCATAATAGCCTTGAGTTGATCCAAGGAGCTTTAGAATGATGTCTAACCAAGAGGGTAATGTCATCACACGACCACCGTACTTTGACGGGTCTAACTACGCCTATTGGAATGTTAGGATGAGGGTCTTTTTAATGTCCCCTGACCATTCAGTTTAAGATGTTGTCGAAGAAGGATGGACGATGCCCATGGAATAAGTCACGATAAATGGTAGATCTATTAGTACTCCTAAAGAAAAATCCAAATGGAGTGTCGATAAGAGAGCGTGGTATACCTATAATGCCAAAGCTCTCAATGCTATTTACTATGTGGTTCCCCCAACGAATTTAGATGCATATGCACTTGTGAAATGGGGAAGGAAGTGTGGGACATCTTGGAAATCACTCATGAAAGAACTAGCACAGTAAAAAATCGAAGCTTTAGCTCTTAATAACAAAATTTAAAAACATTAAGATGGAAGAGTTTGAATCTTTCATGAAATTTTACTCTAAATTGAATTATATTTGCAATTCTATGTTAGGTTTAGGAGAGGATTTTGGAAAGGTGCATATGTAGGAAAATACTTAGATCCCTACCAAATAGGTTCACTCCTAAGATAAGATGAGATGAAAGTAGAAGAACTTATAAGTTCCCTACAAACATTTGAACTACACTTCAAGACCCCCTCTAAAGGAAAGAAAGTAGCCGTCCTTAAAACATCTTATAGGCATTCACATAAGCATAAAGAAACTAAATCTGAAAGTGATAATGATGATGAGGATAGAGAGGAATTGTCACAAACATTTAAGAAACTGGATGGAAGAGTTGTGATAAGAAGGACAAAAAGGTTGAGAAACATAAAGGTAAATTTGTTAAAACACCTAAACCAGTCCAATGTTACAACTATGATAGTTATGGACATATTGCCCCTAATTGCCCTAGTAAAACAATATCTAAAGGCAAGGCAATGGGGCCAATATGGGATGATATGGAGGAGTCTGAATCTACTCCAGATCACTCCTCTAGTAAGGAAGATTTGAGTCACATGCATATATTGTCGGCTCACATCACACCATCCCTCCCTATAAATTTATGAGACCATAACTCCACAAGAAGGTGACCTTAGAAGGTCATTTGAGCTGAATTGATAAATCAGAGGATCAAGCCTCTTGTATGAGCATATAGTTAAATCAAATGACTCTAGTCTCATATTATGCTTATTCGTAAAATCTGAGGATTAAGCCTCAATTGTATTGGTAATTTATTGGTAATTTAAGCTTTAAAATTGCTGAATTCTAAACATCACATGTTTATAGCTTAGATCATCATTGGTCATTACTGTTTCATTGATATACTATTGAATGACCTTAATTAGAATACTCCATGATTTTAATGATAATATGAACCCTTAACCTTTATTAGTATGAACATGTTAATTAGTAAATCTTTGACTTATAGAGTTGTTTCATATGATCTTTATTAATATATCTATTGAAACTAACCCTTTGTCAAATACTAACAAAAAGGGGGAGAAAGATCAACTCCCACCAAAACAATGCATTCTCTGGTGTAGGGTTTGTTTGTTGTTGCAGGTTTGATCGGGGAAGCAATTTTGGGGGAGCAATGCAAGTATTACATGTCTTAGTGTATCAAGTTGTAAAACATTTATATTTGACATGTAATATTTTGGTTATTTTAGTATGTCATTGGTATGGACCATGCCATGGTCTTGGATTAGTTTTTTGTCATGTAATTAACAAAAAAGGAGATTGTTAGTGCACTGATTTTTGCACCCTATTTGTCAATCACATGAGTTGTTGTGTCAAGTAGCCGGTTGAGCCTTTGGAAAGTGAACACCGAAGACACGAGCGAAGACGGAGCATAAAGGAAGCAAGAACAAGTAAATGAGTGCCTTAATGACCCTAACACTTGACTCAAAATGACCTAAATTCCTGTAGATGATCTGACCTGATAGGAATACCTAATTGATCATCCCTTAGCCTTAGGAGACCAAGAAAAAATATGATAAATAAGGTTAAAAGAGGTGCGAAGCTGCTGTGTAAAAGATTGCCCACAAACAGCAGTTTTTGATTGATGTTCGATGGCATCGAGTTGCCATCGAATAACTTTTGATGACATCGAAGGCCTCCTCAATGACATCGATCAAGAGTCAGAACTATCCAGCAACATATTGCATTTGGTTTTTTTTCTTAATGACATTGAGGTGCCTTTGATGACATTGAAGGATAAGTTTCAATGATAACGAAGACCTTTGATGACAGTAAAGGATACGTTTTGATGACATTGAATACCCCTCGATGACATCAATTAAGAGTCAAAATAGTCCATCAAGAAATTAGATTTTTTCTTGACTTTCTTGATGGCGTCAAAGCCCCTTCGATGACATTAAAACTTAAATCTCGATGACATTGAAGATAGTTCGATGATATCGAAAATGGTCCAGAACTATCTAGCAAGAAAACTGTTGAGTGTCAAATATTGCATATTTTCTCCCATTTATATCTTGGTTTTATGAACATGATACTGTTTAATGTTATATTTTATGCATGTTTGTGTTGCAAGGTGAATCTAAGAGCTTCGATTGAAAAGAATGTTAAAAGCATGGATTTAGTGCTCAAGAATCACCAAGGTAAAGGAGGGATCTTAAAAGACCAAGAACGGAGAATTCTCATGCCAAAGATCCAAGGAAACAAAGTACAAAGGATGGAGAAAAGATTGGCAAAAGCACAAGTTAAACAACAGAAAAATAGGACAATTCAGTCCCACCTAAGCCAACTTCGGTGCCAACGAAAGTACACAAAATAGTCAAGTAAGAAAACAACTTAATTCAGTGCCACCAAAGCCTGCTTCGGTGCCACCTAAGTACTTTGATCATACAATTTCAGATGCGATAAATTTCAGATACAATTTCGATGCCACAGAACCAACTTCGGTGCCACTGAAATCGTGTAGAATCATGACGCTGGGCCGACACGAATTGCATAATTTGAGTTAGTTAGCAAAAATTCCAAGTCGGTGCGAAAGGTGGAGCTTCACAACTATAAATAGGAGTCCCTAAGATGTTCCTAGGTATCTTCTAGGGTTTAAGGAGTGGATCAAAAGGGTAGAGAACCACCGTTAAGAGTTTTTCTTCTTCTTCCTTAGTTATTTTCATGTTTCCTTTGAGAGATTTTAGTTTAATCATGTCTATGTTGAACTAAACCTCTTATTTAAGGCTAAGAGGTGAAGCTTGTAGCGTGATTGGGATGTTTACTTTGCTTTGATTCATGTTTTATTTGAACTTCATTGATTTCTAGTTGATTTTAAGGAATATTTTCAGTTTTCAATGGTTTGTTGTGATTGCAATTACAATTGAATCTACGATAGCTTTGAATATCTCCTTTTCTTACTTGAGATTGTGGGAATGGTAAATCCTATTGTTCACCATCATCCCTTGGGCATGGTTGGGTGACAATATCCCTTCCAAATTCTCACAATTCTCCTCCATTGAGGCTACATCATATGGTTGGTGTTCTAAGCAATCTTCCTTTTGATTTCCACTCATATGAGGATTCCAACCTCTACATTGAAGATGTGCTTAAATCCTTCTATTTTCTAAAGATTGGATTTAAGTAATCTTGGCAAAACATTGTCTAAATAATCTAGGAGACCCATTTAGGTGAATCCCCTAAGAAAAATAATTTCCTATTAGTGATAGGAGATTCAACTAACCTCCCATCACCTTGGTCACCTCGGAGAAGCATCATTTATAAGGTGGTTGATGGTGGAGTTGAAGCTTTGGAAAAGCAGCGACGTCATGATCGGGGGAGCATCGGGGAGCTGATTGAAGCATGGGAGAGTGACGATCAAGCTACCCAAGAAGACGATATAAAAGGGGCTCAATCCGACAAGTAAGTTGTCATTTTAAGAGTACATATTTTACTCTTTTTCCTTGTGTAGGATTGAAGATAAGAGTTTGTAAACCCAAACTCGACTAGGTTCTTGCATAGGACCTTGGCCTTTATGTAGGGACTAAATTTGTGGTTCTTGTGTAGGACCAAGGTTGTTGGTTAGCCTAAGGAAAAAACCAACTAAATTCTTTTGCGAGAGCCTCCATTGGGAGAATACGTATAGGGTTCTTATATAGGACCTTGGCCTTTATGTAGGGCCTAAATCTTTGATTCCTGTGTAGGACCAAGGTTGTTGGTTAGCCTAAGGAAAAACCAACTAAAGTCTCTTATGAGAGCCTCCGTCGAGAGAATACATATCGGGTTTTTGTAAAGGACCTTGGCTCTTGTTGTAACATCTCGGAAAAATCCGTACAAAGACCCGAATACCACCTCATGCAAAAATCCTTAATGAGTGAATCCTTTAGAAATTAGACGAAAATTAATTAAGTAATAAACTAAGTTAATCGGTGAATTATCTTGAACCACTATCTATACGAACTGCAAGACCCAAAACCATTAGGATTGCTAACTCAACATTACCTAAAAACCTAGGAGCAATCTCAAAACCCAGTTGCTCTCGAGAGCACATTGAAACTCTGTATCAAACCTGGATCGCGCGTCGAAAGTCCAATTACCGCAAAACTGTAAGGTTATGACTGCCTTATTGGGCTTGACAACCATAGTAGGAATCGAGCCCAATTGGTATACAGAAACGCACAACTTAAGCCTGGAGCGAAGTGTGTGAGAAATGCGAATATCTTTAGAAAATGAACTCAAACTTAAGTAAATTGGACCATTTGCTAGCAGGCGAAATTGAAGGTTGTTGACCGTCAGTTTCTAACTAAACTTTACCTATGGATCAGGAAAATTTCCCTACACATGTAAATATACTTGTGGCCCTGATCAAGTGACGATGACCGTTGAACTGATACAGGTCCTCCACGGACGATCCACAAATCCGATCAAACCGAACTCATAACCTGGCTTAGATCCATGGTTATAGAACTTACTCCATGACTTGGGTGAGAAATGGACCTTCCTAAGGGCCCTGTTTGCCAAAAACAAGCACCCTTTGGCTATAACCTAAGTTTACCATGGCCCTGGGGCCATTGACATCAGTTTTGGGCTCTATAATGCCCTTAAACCACCTCTCTCTCATTCCATACGAATTTTCTAACCCTAGGAGAGAGAAGAGAGAAAAGAGGAGAAAAGAGTGAGGAGAAGAGAGAGAGATCTGTGGATCGTTGCTGGGATTCACTCCCACTACTCCACGTACCGAATCACCACCCCACCATCGCTACACCAATGATCCTAGCTTCGATTTGGGTAAGGAATCCTAACCCTAATCTTGTTTTAGGAATCCAAATAGGGGAATCGGCAAAATAGCTAACCTATTTCATGATTCAGGTAACTATTGTTCTGTAGATGGAGACGCAGTGTACGAACTGAGTTCGTAACAGGCGTACCGACGAAAGGTGCGGACTATAAACGTTTAGGTTATGGTTTTCAAGGCTTTCAATATCAGTAATGATTTATGCTTGACTTGATTGCTGCCATATGATATTAATTATGACATTTTCGATAAACTACACGTGTGAAATATATAAATATAAAATGCATCCTATGTGTTTGTTGAAATGTTTGAATGAATGTGAAATCCTGATTTGTACTTATAGTAAGTTGTAGTCTTAGATACATGTATGTTATATACTTTATAACCGATGTTGTGAAATGAATTGCTATAATTCATATTGTAATAAGTCTAGTCTATATATTTGGAAATGTGTAGTCTAAGTGTTTGCTAAAATGTCTAAATGAGATTTTGTTGATGGATTGTACTTATTAAGTGTATTGAGACAGGATTCTTAGTTTCCTTAGTCATATGAATAGTTTTCTTCATGTATTGTAAATTGTCACTATATGATTTGTGGATGAAATGCATATGTATGTCAATTTGTCTAATGTGTTTAATAAAATGCTCAAATGAGATTTATGTTTGTATTGTTTGTTAAATATTCATATGAGTAGCATATGTGATTCCTTATTGCATTTGAGTATGATTGAGACTACTTCGCAGTCTAGGCAATTGGTAACGATTCCCGTTTGAGCGACCGAACTAGTTTTGCCACGTTAGATACGTTCGAGGAATCCGAGTCGTACGGTGACTGTCGACAGTGGTCAGGCCACGCGGAGTGCTTACGCGCTCTATGTCGATCAGTACAACGTACGCTTGTACCAGTCACACTTATCAAGTAACCCGATTAGCCTATTGTGTGTTTACCATGTATGGATGCTACTGCTTGAATCTAAGGTACCGCTTACCACAGTAAAGCTTGTTTCAACCATAGTACCATGATCCGCTAAGACTCATGAGCCAGGCATGATGGTATGGGACACCGTGGTAGAGCTGTCCTCCTACGTTAGGGTGATGAGCTTCCTTGTAGTGACCAGTGAGAAATCCAAACTCGTGAGCCGAATATGGTGGTATGGGACACTGTATTCGAGCTATCAGCCTACATTCAGGTGACGAGCCTCCCGTAGTGACCTCGAGTATAAAATAGGCCTACGTTGATGGTGACGAGCCTCTCTATAATGACCTCGAGTGTAAACTCGTGAACTTACCTATCTACTGCTTTCATCAGGGGTGATGCCCTACAACTTGTCTATCGTATGTGCCTAACTAGGATTGACAACCCTAGATGGATCGTTGTTTGGGTAAATGATATAAAGGGAGGTACCTTAGCTTCCCGAATCTGTTGTATGAATAAATCTAATTAAGTATTGGATAACACGACCATGCACCACATTGCATGTGCTTTGGTGAGGAAGCGCACGTTTAAGGAGTTTGCCATGCGCGATCGTGAGATGATGTCACTAAGGGAATGCAGGCGAGGGCATGTATCATTACAGTATATCATTCATGCATTAACAAGAGTACTTAGGATATGATTGTCGTACTGCTTTATCATTACTGCTTAACTGAATTGATAACATGTTAACCTTTGCCTTATAGTACCACTGAGTTGATCACTCACTTCTACTTTGGGACGATGTTTTAAAACACCAACTAGACTTTGATTTAGATGCAAGTTCCGAAGCGGCTTACGCGACGGAGCTAGACTTCATGAAAGAGGAGGAAGAATTCTCCTATGTTCAGCTATCAGGTGGGTCTCTGTAGACCTTGTTCTGATTCGACAAGATTACAAGGTTACCTGGATTAGATGGATAGTTGCATTTTGATATTTTGTAAATTTTGGAACAAATACATGTATATATTCAGCCTGGAACAGATTCATACTCCGAATGGTGAAACACTTTTATGTTATAATTTAAGTACTCAAGTCTTCTACTTGCTTAATTTAATTACACCTGGAGTATTATATGTTATTTTAGAATAATCGTACTCATGTTTAATGCACTAACATGAACAACATTTAAACATCATTATCTATGCTGCATAAGTGATGCATTGGATCTTGGGAGTTGAGCCTTTGCTTAACCCTCGATTTTTGAGGCGCTACACTTGTGTAGGGCCTAAATCTCAAGGTTCTAAGTGTAGTACCCTGACTCTTATGGAGAGCATAAATTTAGAGCCCTTGTGTAGAGCTGTAAAGGTTAGAGGTGAACCTAATTTAAAACCTCTAATAGTGAACTTTGATACACTCATGGATTGAGTGCATCCACTGAGAGTGGAGTAGGGAAGTAGTCGAACCACTATATATGATTGTATTTGGGATTGTCATTTGCAAACCTATTTAATTATGCATATATGTTTGAATGTTTAATTATACATTCATTATTAGATGAATGCTTAGTAATTGATAGGTAGCACATCCCACACACACAAATTCACTATCTTGACATAGACTAGTTGATGATTTAGATGTCATTTGCAGTCTATGTTATTTGATAATCTATTAGCTGTTCACAACCCCAAGTGCAGGGTCACAATGTAGTAATAACTCGGTGAGAATGAGGTCGAATCCACAGGGAATGGGGAACACAGTTTAAAGCTAATCTAATTCTAACTTGGTTGGTCTGCATTTTTAATCCAACAATTTAGAAAATGATTTTAAAATAATAAAGATAAAATACTAAGGATCCAGAAATCCACCTATAGCAATCTCAATATTAATCTACTTGATTCAATAATAACTCCATTGAAATCAAAGTCCTATCCTATCTAATTGGATGATGGAGTAATTAAAACAAAATATGAACTTTTCCTTAGTTTTAGATCCCAAATATATATCTAATTGCAATGATGACAGGGAATTGTCTGGACACTGATTGGATTGATAGGCTCACCCAACGGGTGCATTTTTAACGTATGCTCCATGCAAGATGAGGGACATAATTTTGATGGCCAGGATTAGTTTTCATGTGTGCCTCTTATAGCTTGAATGTGAGACAGTGTACACACAAAAGCCAGGAAATTCGGGTCAGTGAGGCTTGACCCAAGATCAACGCCTTTGTTGACGGTGTTTTGAAACACCAACCAGGCTTTGATTTAGATGCAGGTTCCGATGCGACTTATGCGACGGAGCTAGACTTCATGGATGAGGAGGAGGAATTCTCCTATGTTCAGCTATCAGGCGGGTCTCTGTAGACCTTGTTCCGATTCGACAGGATTACAAGTTCACCTGGATTAGATGGACAGTTGCATTTTGATATTTTGTAAATTTTGGAACAAACACATGTATATATTCAGCCTGGAACAGATTCATACTCTGGATGGTGAAACACTTTTATGTTATAATTTAAGTACTTAAGTCTTCCGCTTGCTTAATTTAATTGCATCTGGAGTATGATATGTTATTTTAGAATAATCTCACTCATGTTTAATGCACTAACATGGACAACATTTAAACATCATTATCTATGTTGCATAAGTGATGCATCGGATCTCGGGAGTTGAGCCTTTGCTCGACCCTCGATTTCGGGGCATTACAAGTTGGTATCAGAGCATGATTTGGATTAAACTGGACCTGGTTTATGGTAACACGACGCTCATTAATGCATTTTGACTTAGGTGGAGGCGATAAAACATAGAAATGATCATAGGATCCCAACTTTCACCGACGGGCGAAACTGACCGTTGAAATGTGATTCGTATACGTCTGTGATCATGTGAAATGGTCCCAATTCCTTTCAAGACTGTCAATCAATGGGTTTGGACGATGATTTGGTGAATTCCACACTCAAATGACCCAAAAAATGCGAATATGTGCGAGATAACACCCAAAACCACCTCAAACGGAAGAGGGGGCCAAAACCACAAGAAATGGTGGGACCCAAGGAGTCCCCCGCACCTTTTTGGCACCCCGGGAGGGGGGCCCACTGCCCTCAAGGCGGAGCCACCGCCTGCGGTCCAGCTGACCATGGTGCACCGCAGTCCTCTCCAGCGAGCCGCAGCGGGCCCATGGGTCTGGCAACCCGCCACCCTAACCCACTCATGTGGGGCCCTGTACACGTGGGACCACCCTATTTAGGTCCCCCCTTGCTCCCTTTGTTCATTTCACCCCTCCCCTAGCTCTCAAAACTCTCCAAACCTCTACAAATCCTCTATGTCCCTCTCAAACCTCCATACCATTACTCCTAGCTTCATCTACTTCAAAATCTTGCACCCACCTTCACCATTTTCCTCAAAACCCATCATTTACCACCTTCTATCTCCCTATTTTCTCTCATTTGAGCACACAAATCCCTTTGTGTCTAATAAACCCCAAAACTGCCAACTTATCTCACCTTTCAAGCTTTTCCAACCATATGGCTCTCTTTGAGATAGTGGTCGCCGTATTTTCTCTCTCCACACTCCTTTCTCTCATGGGAAAGAGAAGGCCGTCCACAGATGAAGCCGGGCCTAGCTGCCCAACCTGTCCAAGGAAGAAAACGGGAGCAAAAGCAAGTACAAGTGCCGAATGAGAGTGAAGGATGAAGCGGGATCTCGATCCCCAAATTCCACTTGAAAGAGCTCTACCGGTGGACATCAGACATGATAAGTTTCTTGGCCGTAAAGTTGTGTTTGAAGCACATGTAGACGAAATACTATTTAGGCTATATCCGGTAAGTCTCATATTTAGGCACCTCCTGTTGGAATCCAGGTGGGGTCCCATATTTGAAGGTAAGTCTCATGTGTGTGAGAGTACTGTCCGAGCCTTCTATGCCCACATACGGGATCCATTACTGGAGCCTCTATAGTTCACTATCCCCGTGGGAAGGCGAGAAGCAATAGTCAATGTAGATGTGATGGCCCAGATTATGGGAATTGCACGTGGTGAAGTGCATGCTAATGAGTCTCGTCTCAAGAGTATGCGAGAAAGAGATCGCCGCATGTGGTTTCTTTGCAGCTGACTGGTTCACTGGAAGCGAGGCAATTGCCTGCCATCGACCAAGCTAACAGTAGACTTCCACCTACTCCACAACATCTTTACATACAATGTGTATCCTAGGTGGAGCAACTGTACCAAATGCACTCATTTGATGGTGGACTTCCTGTATAGAGATGGGCAGGGAGATAAGCTGTGTCTGCCTACATTCGCCCTACTATAGATAATCCAGATCGTACGCTCTGTTAAGAGAGATGTTTCACTCCCATTCGGCCGACTCATATGCAAGATTGCTTGAGAGTTCGGTTACAGACGTAACATGGATGAGCCTGCACCGATCCACTTCATTAATGACACTACGCTCAACAACATGAAAATTGGCCCTCAACAATGTCAAGCCTGACTCCATAAGTATGGGGGTGAGACAGAAAGTGAAGATGAAGAAAGTAATGAAGAAGAGGAAGAAAATGAAATTGAAAAGGGAAGTGAGGAAGAAGGAAGTGAGGAAGAAGAGGAGGAAGCCTAAGACTCTGATGGGGGACCTCCTATTGTTACACCTAAGCACCACCATGATCGGGCCACCTTGGAAGCCCGCCTGGCTCAGATTGAAGAGAACCAAGCCACCCTAAGACAAGAGGTCAAGGAAACTGTAAGACCCGTGTCTTATCTCGTACCGTTCCGTAGGCTTTCGCGATCCTCCCGGTCGAATTTTGACGACCCACGACGCGTAAATAGCAGTGGCGCGCGATCCTGAGTTATACCCTGTATTTTAGAGTCGGTTCGACCCGAGACTTTACCCTAGCAACCGCACCGTCGCTGCGGTTCCGATGCCGTGTCTCGCACACCGAGGTGATACCTAGGCCAGAAGATGTGGGCCCGTGGTCAGTTCGAGGAAAACACCGCGCTGTTGCAAAACCCAAGAGAACATCACATCAAATCCCATCAATCTCATCAATCAATCACACATCACCTCTCTTGTCAAGTACACATCACCCCATCCCCAAGCAACCCCTAAAGTCAACACTCTCTTACACAAAGTACACCCATCACTCACCTTTTCACCCATCACACCCATCTCTCTCTCTCTCTCTTACACCTCTCTCTCTCATTTCTCTCTCTCATTTTTTTTCCTCCCAAAGCAACCCACGTCCATGGCTCTCCATGGGAGAAGCTTTGTGTGGCCCACTTCTATCTCCCATCTCCACCATCCAAGTTTGATCCCAACCGTAGAAATTGTTCATTTGGAGCTTTAGCATGCATTGGCGGAAGAAGGAAGAAGAGATCTAAGGTGGGTGATTGTGGATGTTTGTCTTTTATCTTTTTTCTATTTAATGGTCCACATATGTGGCCCCATCTTGATGTATGCTTATATTCAAGAGGGGCCCATAGTGGCGGGGCCCCTCCGATATTGCCGATGTCTCTATATCTCTCTCTCTCTCTCTTGTATTTGATGGCTTGTGGCCCACCTTGATGCATGATGTCATCCACCCCATCCACCCATCTAAAATGGTGTGATCCCCTTGATCATGCCCCTTTCAACCGGCGCCATCCATCTATTTTATCCAAGCCATCCAGTGGGCCTGAATGATGAAAAACACTTATCAGCTTGATCCAAAATCAGGTGGGCCACGACCATGTGGGACCCACCGTGAGACTTGTGTTATATCCACACCGTCCCGCGTCCAGGGACGCTGGACGTCTGTGATAGTGGAGTGTGAACAGCAGTGGGTGTACTGTCGGGGGTCAGCTAATGGTGGAGTCCATGGGACCTGCCCACGTCCTCCACCCTTCCAAATGGACCACACCATGATGTATGTGTTTTATCCAAACCGTCCACCGTTCTGGGCGGTGGACCATGTCCGTGTGGGGCCCACTCACACTCCCAAATCCATAGCTCACTGGCAGAACGAGTGAAAGATACCTCGTTTCACGCTGAGGTCTTGGCATCTGTCCCTAATGCGGACTGACAGGGGGTGGCTAACAGTGATGTGAGTGACGATGGGGTCCATGGGACCCATCACCGTCCATCACCCATTTAGTGGACCACACATTGATGTGTGTTTCATCCAAACCGTCCACCACCTCTAACGGTGGGGCCACATCCAGGTGGGGCCCTCCTCCCAATTCCATAGCTCACTGGCAGATTGAGTGGAGGTACCTCGTTTCAACGGAAGGCCCATAGCTAACGTGGTAGACTGTGTGAAAGATACCTCTTTTCAACACTGGAGGTCTGGTATCGTTCCCTGTGGTGGTGGCTAACATGGAGTGTGTACTGACAGTGGGGTTTAAGTGATCCATCCACACCGTCCAGCCATTTGGAGTGGGCCACACCATCACATACGTGTGGTGTCCACCGTCCTTGGACAGTAGGACCCACTTCACGAGTGGGGCCCTCCTTATTGTATGTAACCGTCCAGGCCATGGCCTGGACGTCACTTTTATATAATATTATATATATATATATATATATATATATATATTATATCATATCATGTATAACATATATGTCCATGAAGGTGGGCCCTATGTGGGACCTACCTCAGTCTTTAAATGCTTGAAGCTATACTAGTAGCTACTGTGTTCTAAAATATATTATATATTTTATATACGTGCCTTTTAATGCTTAAAGCTGCACAGCAGCACGTATCTTAATAAAATATATTATATATTATATTTGTACATGAGGGTGGCCCTACGTGGGACCCACCTCTGCTTTTATTTAAGCTGCATTAGCTGCATGTACGGCAGCAATATAACTGTCATGTGACGTGTAGACCTGCTACTATAAGCCTCACTTATTCCATCCACGCGGTCTATCTATGGGGCCCACCATGAGGCATGTGTTGTGTACAAACCATCTAACCATTGAGGTATCATTTTATGATGTGAGCAAAAGAACGGGTCAGATCTAAAATTCAATGGACTCGTCATTTAAATAGTGTACAGTGATGTCCACCGTTCAACACTTCTACGGGCCACCGTAGTTTCCAATATTGTTCCCACTTCAATTATCTCTATGTTAACTTGTGAATAGGTCGAGTCTCAAATACATACAAGGGCGGGCCCAATTTGATATACATGAGGTCCACTGGTGCAACCTAATTAATGTATATGAAGCCCATTGGTGTGGCCCATATAGTGTGGCCCATGTGATGTGGCCGCTTGACATAAGAGGCCCATTGAGATGTATGCGAGGTTTTGGTGCGAGGCCCACCTATTGTGTATATTCGAGGCCCAATGTGATGTATGTTGGCCTGTGTGACGAGGCACATGTGAAGTAAATGAGGCCTATCATGATTGTACGTGAGGCCATGGGCCCACTATATGTTTAGCCGTTACGGCCACCCCCCTTGGGAGCAATGTTGGTTTGACGTCCACATTGATGGGCAATGATGGTTAGATGTCCTCATTGTGACCTTCCCTTAGGCCTGGTTAGGCCCATTGTCTTGTGAGTTAATCCAAATAAGTGGGCCCTATTCACCATAGACGGATGACTTCGTGCTATCAAATTTGATATAACCACGGTTGAGTGTCGATCTTTATATTATGGTTGATCGGCTGATCATTTATGGACCCCGCTTTGTTTATCTACTGATTACCGATGCCAGTTATCGAGGCTGACGCCGATTATCGACCCTGATTATCGGTGCCGATTATCGATGCCGATTTACCGATTCTGATTATTAATTGATTCCGATTGTCGTAACCGATTGTTGATTCTGATTGACGTGACCGATTTGCCGATGCTGATTATCGATTGATTCTGATTGTCGTGGCCGATTGCCGATTCCGATTGACGTGACCGATTTGCCGATGCTGATTATCGATTGATTCTGATTGTCGTGGCCGATTACCGATTCCGATTGACGTGACCGATTTGCCGATGCTGATTATCGATTGATCCTGATTGTCGTGGCCGATTGCCGATTCCGATTAACGTGATCGATTTGCCGATTCTGATTATCGATCCTGATTGTCGTGGCCGATTGCCAAAACCGATTGACGTGACTGATTTGTCGATTCTAACTATCGCTCGATCCCGATTGTCGTGACCGATTGCTGATTCTGATTGACATGACCGATTTGCCAATTCTGATTATCGATCGATTTCGATTGCTGTGACCGATTGCCGATTGACATGACCGATCTGCCGATTCTGATTATCGATCGATTTCGATTGCCGTGACCGATTGCTGATTATGACTGTTATGGTCGATTGACCGATTATCGATCGAGGCCGATTATCGTGACCGATTAACGATCATGATTGTCATGGCCGGTTGACTGGTTATCGATCGAGGCCGGTTATCGTGATCGATTATCGATTATGATTGTCGTGGTCGATTATCGATTGAGGCCAATCATCGTGACCGATTGTGGATTCTGACTGTGATGTATATTCTGCCCGTGTTTGAGGCCCAATGTAATATATATGCAGCTCGTATTTGGGGCCTATTATGATGTGTATTCTGCCCGTGTTTAAGGCCCAATGTGATGTATATGAGGCCCATGTGATGAGGCCCATTGTGACGCATTTGAGGGCTAGGCGATGGAGCCCATTGTGATGTATGTTATGCCTGTGTGAGAGGCCCATCATGACGTATATTAAACTCTTGAGTGAGGCCCATGGTGTTGTATATTTGGCCCTTACGTGAGGTCATGGGTCCACTGTGTTAGGATCCATAAGGGTTATTCCTTGGGGGCAATGTTGGTTAAATGTCCACATTGTCGAGGCTGATTGTCGATGCCGGTTGCTGATACCGATTATGAGTATGTGACATTATAGCATCATAATACATGCCCATACACATCATCTGCATGTTTGTTATGAGATGTGATTGACCATTTCATATGCCATAGGGCAGGTTGTTCATAGGGCTCCCTGATAGGCGGAGTTGCCCCACATGAGAGCATGACATGCACAGGATTGATGCATGATTGGACTATGTGACTCATGCATCTCGCATTTGTGTGACATGACCACCATACGCCCTAGTGACATCAGGGCCGTAGCCTCCACAGGTATTTCGTGGATGGCCAGATGGGACACCGAAAATCTATTCTACATGGGGTGCTATAGATATCCCTGGGTGAAAGTCCCTAAACCCTCTTGGTTCCAGAGGTTGCTCCAACGTCTAGACCGAGTGGATGCATGAGCGCACGAGGGCCGTATACCATTAAGCCGCGTCTCCCACTGTGTCGTGGTCGGTTGGAAGGGGGTGCGGCCTTACCTGCCCGAGAGGAGGGGGCAATGCTAGGCTGAGTCTGACCAGCTCGAGGAATGGGTCCGCTATCGACGAGCCGGGCCTAATATTGGTAGGCGGATAGTGAGGTCTCTTCCACTCACCTTGTTGCGCGCGATGGGGCGACAATCTGGTTTGGAGTGTAATACACCCTGGTGATTTTTCAGAGAGTAACCGTACTGATATGTGGACTTGTTGAGTAGGAGTTGCATAATCATGCATTTGTTTCATTTATTCATTCACTATCCACTCGGGCTGGTGGTGTATAAATATTTATTACGTGTACTTTCGCATGGCGAGGATTTCTGTTGGGCGCGTGATTAACCTGAGATCAGGAGTTTACCACATTGAGTCTGGCTATCCAAATTTAGGTATGAGACTGGTTTGGATAGGAGTCCCTTGCGGTGGACCCCGTAGCCTGCAATACTACGTACTATCATCCCGACTTCACATTCCAGCATGGTCATTCCATTTGCACCGCATATCATATTGCATCCGCAGTACTTAGCCTTTTGGGTTACTATGTTTCTGCACTTATATGGCCTAGACGGACTTAGCAGGATTTACATATTGCATTATACTCTCGGCGCCTGATAGACCCATGTTGCATTACATCCGCGGCATATGGTATGACTGACGCTGTTTATTTTACTCATCAGGATTTGTATATTGTATTGCATCAGCGACATCTAATATTTGGTTTGTTGTCTCCGCATTGCATAGTTGATCTACATTGCTTCATCAGTATATGATATTGTTTTTATTATATTTCTGCGTCGCATAGCCTGGATAAGACTGATGGTATTTATGGGCCTATCAGTATGTTTTCGCTTATTCTGATAATGTATGATTCATGACCTTGCGCTTATTTCGACATTGTATGATTATGTAATTGCGTTGAATACTTAACACTTATCTTGTGCACAAATTTACACCACCCTCTAAGCTTTCTATAAGCTTATGCACGATAGATGCGTGCAGGTGATGTTAGGTTGCAGCAACATTGAGCCTGGAGCGTGCAGGAGTCTTCTGGAGCTTTGATTTATTTTATATATGTATTTCCCTTTCGGTATTGTATTCAAACAATTATATTAGTGGATATGTGATGATGATGTTGCCTTTGTGGTTTGGGTAATCTTGTGGTTATGCTTATTACGAGATAAATGTACATTAAAAAATCCTTCTTGTAGGATCACAGGATCGGAATCTGGCGTATATACGCTGGGAGCCGAGAATGGGGTACTACAGAGGCTGTCAGCACCAGATTCGGCGATCAGGAATTTTGTGAGCCCGGTTTCCGAGTTTGGGGCGTGACAGAGACCCAGGCTAAGTTAAAGCAAAAGCTTGAGGAGAGTCAGGCTTATATGAAGCAGAAATTTAAGAAGATGTCTCACACTCTAAAGGCCCTCCTGTGCTATATGTAGGACAAGGGTGCGCCTCCGCCTTCACCAGAGTCGGACGACTAGTCGTATGTTGTAGTCGTCTTTTAGGTTGTTTTGTTCCTTGCTTTCTATGTAGTAGCCCTTGTAAGCTTAGTTGGATATTAGTAGTTAGTTTTAAAGCTTTTGTTAGGTTAGCTCACATGCATCTTCTGTCATGATCCATGTAAGACTACATCTCATGTATTGCGACAATTTTGGTTAAATGAAATACATGAAGCTTCTTTTGATTTAGAATGTGTAGAATGCTTGAAAATTTTGAATGTTGTCATTTAAAAATCTTACACGTGCTGCACTCTATGTTGTATATAGGGAATGTCACTTAAGAGCACTCGGAGCACTTCACGTCTCGCACTTGGCGGATCATTTAACGGGGCACCTCCCCTGAGCTATAGCCACACGGACCCTAATTTGGGCCCTAATAGTGTCACCATGCCAGATTCATAGCCGGCCACTGGCCCCACTAATGGGCTAGTGCACCACCTGTTCTAGAACAGAACCGCGCGTCTACCTTGACGTCATGCATGCATCAGGCAGCTCCTCCTCTTGATAGGTTGGAGCAGATGATGCTCCTAATGCAGCAACAGCAGCAAGTTTAGACCACGATCGCGGGGGCCCTTGCCCGGAACATGAATATGGTCCCGCATGCACACCTGTGCAACCTATTGGGAATATGAATGCCTACAGTTTATTCGAACGCTTTCAGCGTTTCCGACCTCCCACCTTTGTAGGCACTCATAGGCCCGAGGAGGCCGAATACTGGCTCGACCGCATCTCTAAGATGCTGGAGCTGCTGCACTGCACTGAGGCAGAGTAGGTAGAGCTGGTTACCTATATGTTCGAGAAGGAGGCCAGTCTCTAGTGGGACAGCATCCTACAAAAAGTTGCCCCTAGACGACGTGGGATGCGTTGAGACCCACTTCCATGGGAAACACTTCCCCCTCACTTACCGCAATGAAAAGGAGGGTGAGTTCCTTCACCTTCGACAAGGAGGAATGTCTATGTCAGAATATGAGAACAGATTCACAGAGCTAGCCAGATATGCTCCTTTGATACTACCAGACGAGCCGATAAGAATGTAGCGATTTTCAGAAGGTCTGCAGCCTAATATCCGTACGAAGATGTGTTGTGTTAGCATTCCTAATTATGCTGAGCTAGTGAACCCTGCGAGCTGACCAAGATGGGGACAGACTGTCCTGTACGAGTGTGCCCATGGGCCCGAGGCCTCGACCAGACTTGACGAATCAACCGTTCCTCTGCAAGATGCCACGTGCCGATTCGCCTCTTAGGCTTATGGCTCCACTGACCTAGTAGAGGCGATCTGATTTATAGTGCACCTACTGTAAGAGGATGGGCCATACAGATACTTATTACTTTACTAAGATAAGGGATAACGGTTTTACGCCCCCTTAGAAGATCAACCGTCAGTTACCATAAGCCATTTCAGCTCCGCCTCTATGATCAGTACCGCCAGCACAGCCTTCTTACAGACCGAATGTACTTCGAAGTAGGCTGCCTCAATGACCTATAGCAGCGCAACCAAATCATCCTAAACAATCGCATGTGCATGTGCTTGCAGCTGAAGCATCTGAGTCAGTAGCTACAGTGCCTTTGGCCTTCGAAGTCACTACCCACATCTAAGGTATACCAGTATTTCTATTGGTGGACACCGGGTCCACTATTTCGATGATATCATACTCTACGGTCAAGCAATTAGGGTTGAATACTACCCCTATGGTTGTGGTGAAAGTTATTGTGATAGCAGGAACCTTCACAGATGCCACTAAGTTTTGTAAGGGTTGCTTGATAGACTTAGGAAGCAGGGCAGTGTCTGTTGACTTGATCGTCTACACGATATACCATTACGACATCATCCTCGGCATGGATTGACTCACTAAAATGAAGGCCGAGATCGACTGTGAAACCCAACTAGTGACGGTACATGGGCCCGAAAACATAACCTTCACTTTCCCTGCTCAGGTCAGTTGTGAAAAGGCCAAGCTATGTCCTTGAGGGAGGGGGGGGGGGGGTGAATAAGACTATGCCAAATTAAAACATTAACAATGGAATTTAAATGAATATAGGAAAGATAACAATTTTAAACAAATCACAATATGGAAATGTAAAGTAACCTTCAAATACTAGAACAGAGAGGTTGATACTAATGTTGTTTTAAGGACAACCTTGCACCATAAAAACCAAAGGTTTATGGCAGGACAACCTTGCTAGAACAATTTGAATATCAAAAACTCAAACTAAAAAGGAAATAAAGGAAATAGCAAGAAAGAAATTCTAAGCTATTACAACATTCTCCACAATGCTTAAAATGTAAATATTACAACATTCACATCCATACATACATCCTACAAACTTGAATGATAAAAGATATAGAAAATAAATCACACATCCACAAAACACAAAGAGTTATAGTGGTTCGCCTGTGTGTACACCAATTGTTAAACAACAGCCACACAGTTTGCTACTCCACTCCTAATATCCTCACATAGGGGATATTAGCGTTCACTATGAAAATAGGTTTCTCAAGTTCAACCTAAAACCCTCACAATTGTGTCTTTCAAATGGGCTTACACAATCCAAAAATCCCACACTACGAGTTTTCTGGCTCTCCTCAGATAACCAACACAATGAGATTTTTCTAGCTTAATCTTAAAAGAAACCAAAAATATACAAGATTTACACAAATGTAAAATACTTAGATTTCTCCTTTTGTAGCAGCCCGGAAGAACCAAATCAGAGTAAAAGTTTAATATAGAAGTTCAATGTCTAATACTCACTTAAGAAATGGTTCTAAGTTCTAATTGATTTTAAATTAAATCAAGTTGGGTTAGCTCTATTTGATTTTGATTCCAAGAAGTGGAATATCCTAATTCCTCTTTTAAATCAGATTGAAATGCAGAAACAAAATCAAATATAAGAAGCTAATACAAGAGAATTTTAAATATGCACAATGCAGCTTAAAAAGAACACAAGCTTATCTCTCAGAGTGATGCCTTGATTTTACTTGAATTTGATTGGATGGGATGATAAAACTCTGAAATTCATGCTCTATTTAAAGTTGCAGAAATCGCGTCTATGACTGGTCCTATGGATACTACGATTGGTCGTAGGACCAACAACATTTTGAAATTTTGAGCACGATTAGATAAAACCATTCCACGACTAGTCGTAGGCTGTCCACGACCGGTCATGAACCCTCCACGACTGGTCGTGACTTGCACACGACTAGTCGTGAGAAACCAGAATTCATTACTATAGTTTGAGTTGTAGCTACTGGACTGGTCTTGGATGAGTCGACACTATTCACACGACCAGTCGAGCAGACTCCTGGACTGGTCGTAGCTCAACCAAAAAATTTTAAAATTTTGCAACAACTTAGGACTGATCTTGGAATTTCTTGGACTAGTTGAGCCAGTTCCAGGACTAGCCGAATAAAGTCCAGGACTAGTCTTAAAATAGTTCAAATATATGTAAAGAAATTTAATTTGAATTATGTATACAAAATGACCTACCCTAAGGTCTATCTAAGGTCAATCATACCTCGAGAGTGATGTATGAACATTGAGACTTCATTTCTTCTGATGAAGGTTGATCTTTGAAGATTATGAAACTTGAGATCTCTATACTTGATGTAGCTTGAATTTAAGATCTTCTAAAGCTTGAATTTGAATTATACTTCATCTTGTACTTTATATTGAGTTGTACTTTAGTCTTGAGTTATACTTGATCTTGAGTTGTACATGAGGTAGAGCTTCATTCTCAACTTGAAGCATTGTAAAGCAGTGCCTTGAACATATATATATACACACACACACACACTCATGTTATACAAGACATAGATAGTGTTTTTGGCACCACAAAATAGATAGTGTTTTTGGCACCCCAAAATTTGACAAACAAAGGAGCAATCAACCATAGCACTTACAATCTCCCCCTTTGTCAAATTTGTGACAAAACACACTCAATAAAAATAAGAGAAGCATCTCAATAAAGAATCATGCACCAGATATAATACAGTCTGGTTAAAGAATCATGCATCAGTTATCATCAACTAGCTCATCATGTGCTAGGCAAAACACCTCCTTACTTACTCCCCCAGGGTAGCACACATATATCCATAAAATTATGCAATGCAACTACCCCACAATCCATATCCATTCCATATCCATAAGCAATCAATCCAAAACCTTGAAATATTCTCCCCCCTTTTATCACAATATGACAAAGGAAGCAAAGAAGAAATGGAAGAGGAAGACTTAACAAGAGAATAATAAAGGAGTTAATTAAGCAAGATGTGAAAGATATATAGAAGCAAATTCAAAGATCACATATCAGTAACCAAAGTCAATCCTGGGATCCTATAAGGAGGATTTTTTTATACATTTAACTCGTAATAAGCATAATCACAAGTATACCCAATTTGCAAAGACAATATCATCATCACATATCCACTAATATGAACATTTGAATGCAATACTAAAAGGAAAATAGGTAAATCGAAAGTCAAACCCCAGTAGACCGCTGCACGCTCCAAGCTCAATACTGTTGCAACCTAACATCACCTGCACGCATCTATCATGCATAAGCTTATAGAAAGCTTAGAGGGTGGTGTAAGTGTGTGCACAAGGTAAGTGCCAAGTATTCAATACAATGCCATCATCATACAATACCGAAAATGCTGGTAATCCATAAATCGTACATTATCGAAATAAGCAGAAAGACTGACAAGATCATGAATTATCAGAGTAAGCAGAAATACTGACAAGATCATAAATCATAAGATAACAGAGTAAGCAATATAGAACAACTATGCAAATAAGGAGTCATAAAAAGCCAAATATCAGATGCCGAGGATGCGATGCAATATACAATTCTTGATGAGTTCACGAATAGCGTCAGCCATATCTAGACCATATAAATGCAGAAACGCAATAACCTAAAATGCCGTATGCCGCGAATGTCATGCAATATGCGGTGCGAATGGAATGACCATACGGGAGTGTAAAGTCGGGATGATAGTACGTAGTATCACAGGCTATGGGGTCCATCACAAGGGACTTCTATCCAAACCAGTCTCATACCTAAATTTGGATAGTCAGACTCAATGTGGTAAACTCCTGATCTCAGGTTAGTCGCGCGCCCCAACCGAAATCCTGGCCATTGCGAAGGCACACGTAACAAATAGTTGCGCACCACCAACCCGAGTGGATAGTGAATGAATGAATGCATGAATGAGTATGCAACTCCTGCTCACTAAATCCACATATCAGTACAGTTCATCTCTGGGATCATCACCGGAGTTTAGTACACTCCAAATGGCATTGCCCTAGCTACACAGTCAAGTAAGTGGAAGAGACCACACTATCCGCCTGACCAGTAGTCTGCCAATAACTACCCGGCTCGTCGATAGCGGACCCATTTGGGAGCTGGTCAAACTCAGCCTAGCTTATAGCCCCCTCACTCAGGCGAATAAGGCCACACCACCTCCCAATCGACCATGACACAGTGGGAGATGCAGCCTACTAGTATTTAGCACTCGGGCGTTAATGTATCCACTCGGTCTATACGTTGGAGCGTCTCTTGGCCACAGATGTTTAGAGACTTTCACCCACGGACATCCAAAGTGCCGAGATGATCGAACCAAACATTTCCAGTGTCCCATCTAGCCATCCACTACTTGCATGTGGAGGCTACGGCCCGGATGTCGCTAGGGCACACAATACACATTGCCGAATGCATGAGTCATACAATCCAGTCATGCATCAATCCTACGCATACCGTGCGCTCATGTGAGATAACCTCCGCCTATCAGGGAGTCTCATAACAACATGCTCAATGACATATGCAATGATCAACCACATCTCATAACAAACATGCAGATGATGCGTATGGGCATGTATCATGATGCTATGCTGTCACATACTCATAATCGGTATCAACAACCGTCATCGACAATCAACCTCGATAATGTGGGCATTTAACCAACATTGCCCCTAAGGAATGACCCACATAGAGCCAAACATATAATGGGCCCACGGCCTCACATAAAGGCCTGATATACAACACAATGGGCCTTACTCAAGGGCCATATATACTCAACAGGTGGGCCCTGCTGTGGGCCGCATTATATGGTCATAATACACGTCACGGTGGGCCACATCTCATGGGCCTACTACATATCACAATGGCCTTGCCCATAGGCCACGAATACACCACAATGGGCCTTGCCTATCGGCCATGAATACATCACAGCAGGCCTCAACTATGATTCGCATATACATCATATATGTCTCGACAATCGGAATCGACACTCGGAATCGGCCTCATAAATCGGAGTCGGTGTATACAATCGACCTCGACAATCGGAATCGGCTTTGATACTCATCCTCGACAATCGGGATCGATCGATAATCAAAATCGGTAAATCGATCATGATAATCACCTCGATTGCTAATCAGAATCGACAAATCGATCACGATAATCGGATCGATCGATAATCGAGAATCGGCAAATCGATCACGACAATCGTATCGATCGATAATCAGAGCATCGGCAATCGGCTTCGACAATCGGATCGATCGATAATCGAGAATCGGCAAATCGATCCACGACAATCGGATCGATCAATAATCGAGAATCGGCAAATCGGTTACGACAATCGGATCCATCGATAATCGAGAATCGGCAAATCGGTCACGACAATCGGATCGATAATCGAATTGGTAAATCGATCACGAGAATCGGATCGATCGATAATCGAATCGCAAATCGGTCATGACAATCGAATCGATCGATAATCGAATTGGTAAATCGGCCATGACAATCGGGATCGATCGATAATCAGAATCGGTAAATCGGTCACGACAATTGGGATCGATCGATAATTAGAATTGGCAAATCGGTCACGTCAATCGACAAATCGGCCACGGCAATCGAGATCGATCGATAATCAGAATCAGTAAATCGGTCATGACAATCAGGATCGATCGATAATCAGAGTCAGCAAAACAGTAGCGTCCATCGACAAATCGGCCACGACAATCAAAATCGATCGATACTCAGAATTGGCAAATCAGTCACGATAATCGACCTTGATCGCTAATCGGTCAATCGGCTACGACAATCAAAATCGATCAATACCCAAAATCGGCAAATCAGTCACAATATCTGGCTTCGATCGTTAATCGATCAATTGGCCACGATAATCAAAATCGAACAATACTCAAAATCAGCAAATCGGTCACGATATAGATTTACACAAATGTAAAATACTTAGATTTCTCCTTTTGTAGCAGCCCGGAAGAACCAAATCAGAGTAAAAGTTTAATATACATGCACATGTATATAAAGTGGGACAATGGCCTAACACAAAAGCTTAATATACATCGTGATAAACCTTAACAAATGGGCTGAAAATACATCGCAATGGGCCGCTCATATGGGCCTCATATACATCATGTGGGCCGCATCAATAGGCCGCACTAATGGGCCTCAATATATAACAAGTGGGCCACATCAGTGGGTCGTGCTAATATGCCTTAATATACAACAAGTGGGCCGCATCAATGGGCCTCAATACATCACATCGGGTCGTATCAAATGTGCTCACGTTCATCACATCGGGCCCTTTTAAATGGGCCCAAAATACATCGGCCACTCTAACTACTCTATTCATCTATCTATAGAGATCATTTTAAAGCATTATCCAAACAATGAATCAGACCATAAGATCATCTGGACCATACCATAAACAACAGTGGTGATAATGATTTCCACTGTTAAATTTTAGAGGGGCCCACCATAGCGTTTCTTATCCATCCAGTCCGTTTATAAGGTCACAAAGACCTGAATTGAGAGGAAAACAAACATCCTATTGGTCCAAAACTTCTATAACCCAAAAAAGGTCTTGGTGGCAGACGTTCCACTCCATCTATCTTGTTATTATTATTATTTTTATCTTAAGCTTTGAGGCGAGCTAGCCAAATGGGTGGATGGTGTGGATATGTATGGTGGCCCAATCCACATGGACGGCTGGGGTGGTACAAACCACTCAACACGGTGGTCCCCAGAACCAGCAGACATCAATAGTAGCTATATAGCTGCTGTATGACCCTCAAACGACGCCAAACTATATAAATTAAAATAAAGTATTATAATAATAATTATTATATCTCAATATTATATATTATAATAATAAGACCAATTAGCATCCAGCCGTCCATTGCTGGACACTGGATGAATTACGTGGAGTCATCACGTGGGTGTGGCCCACCTAAATACATTTAATATAATATATTATATTATATAATCTTATATAGTATATATAACCAATGTAATATATATATATTATAAAATATAATACAGTATAGATAATATTATAGTATAAAAAAAATACAACATCCAGCGTCCATATAGATGAACGGCTGGATGAAATGCATAGGGTATTATGACCCACCGTCCAGGGTGCTACATTGGACTCGAAGTTTGTGGGCTGGACGGTGTTGATCCAGCACATCATCAAACGGGCCCCACGTGCTGGAGGTGAACGGCCAGGATAAAGTACATGTACCATGATGGGTTGTACGTACCACCGTCCAAGTACAGACGGTGTGAATATAAAACACCTGCACCTAAGGTGGGTCCCGTGGAACTCATTGATGTCAGTACATCAGCTATGGCATGTGTGAAGTGCCTCAGCCAATCCGTCCAGCAGGTGGGTCCCACATGGGGCCCACCACATACACACGGGATACTGGATAGATGGATGAAACACATGCATCATAAGTGGGGCCATGACCATGCCATGGTTGGACAGTCTGGATAAACAGACACATCACGATGGGCTTCACGTAGGTGGACCACGGATAAAACACTGGCACCACGGTGGATCCATGACTCACAAAAGGGGTTTCAATGGTAAACATTTAATCTCATGCTGCTAGTGGTGTGGACCACCTGAGTGCCATGAACGGCGGATCTTTGGGAACACCTCATTTTTTTAAGGAGACCCATCAAATGCACGGCTCAGATGTTCAACATATGTCATGGTAGGGCCTGTGATGGGGGCCACCGTCCCACCATCAAGCAAGAAGCAAGGACGCTGCTTGCTGCAGCGTTCAGAGACGCTGGCAGTGACAGCGTCTTACGTACATGTGTTTGTTATATATATATTTTTTGTTTTATCAGGGTTTTTCATAGGTAGGCCTCACATCATGAAGATCCAATCCACTTGCTGAGTTCTATGACCCGGGATGCATCTAACAAGTTCAACATTCAGCATATTTTGATGCACAGAAACATCGCAGCGGGCCCTAGCAGATTTTTAACAATATGATACATTGTTTTCTAGGATACGGCCCGCCAAAGATTCAGATTGGCTCCATTTTTTGGCTCAACGCCTAAAATGAGTAGGGAAATAGGATGGAAGGTATGGATTAATGCATACATTGAGGAGGGGTCCACATGTAGTGGCCCACAATTTGAATTAAATTGGCATTTGGGCTTCATCCAGGCCTGCTGGGCGGTCTGGATAGCAGCCGGTCCAGTAGGTCCTGGCCCATCTGGTCCACCCTAATCAAGATCACATACAATACATCATGGTGGGTCATACACACACACACACACCAGGTGGGCCACACACCTCATCATCATCGTAAAAATGAAAGAGAGAGGAGAGGAAGAACGTGTAAAGGGTAGGGACCTCACTACTATGGGTCCTCCCTCAACAATGCACACATTAAGATAGGTCCCACCCTAAGTGGATCCTTAAATCATCAAAATCACATAAATCAAACCTTAGAAAAGCACCCACCTTTGATCTTCTCTTCCTTCTTCCACCTATAATCTCTAGAGCCCCAAGGAAACTATTCCGACGGTTGAGATGGACTTTGAATGGTGGAGATGGGAGGTAGGAAGGTGGGCCACACTAGCTCTCTCATGGGGAGCTTAGAGTTGCTTGGGATGAAAAATGAGAGAGAGAAATGATTGGAGAGAGAGATGGTGGAGTGACATGAGAGGTAAGGTACTTGTTGACTTTATGGTACTTGTGTAAGAGAGAGGTAAGCTAAGGTATGGGTTGATTGTACTTAACTTTGATTGATAGATTGATGTGACATTTGATGTGATTGATGAGACTTTCTCTTGGGATTTGCAACGCACGGCGTTTTCTTCAAACTGAACGCGAGCCTACATCTCCTGGCCCGGGTATCGCCTTGGCATGTAACACGTGATGTCGAAATCGCGGCGACGGCGTGGTCGTAATGGTACAAATTTCGAATCGAGCCAACTCTAATATACATAACATGACTTAGGATCGCATGCAAATGCTGGTAACAGATCGCGGGTCGTCGGAATTCGACCGAGAGGGCCGTGGAAGCCTAGGGAACAGTACGATCTAAGATACGGGCCTTACAGAAGCAAAGAAGAAATAGAAGAGGAAAACTAACAAGAGAGTAATAAAGGAGTTAATCAGGCAAGATATGAAAGATATATAAGAAAATTCAAAGTTCACATATCATATACTAGCATAAACCAAAGTCAACCAAAGTCAGTCTCACGAACTGAAAGAAATCAAAGTTGTATAAGAGTTATTACAGACCATAGGATAAAAACACCTAATCAGATCCTAAAGAAGGAGCAAGTATGGTAGGATCAAGTTGATGAAGACCCTTGTTTAAGCGCCTAAGATACTTGCACATATATTTAAATTGTAAATCATGGGCAACATTCATGTTCTCTACCTTCTCCTCAAGAGCACGTAAACGAGTATCAAAATTGGATGACTCATAGTCAGGATCATTTGTAGAATCTAATTCAAGTTTATCAAAAATATCATCCATATTGATATCATCTGGAGGAAGATCACTACTTTCTTCTACATTCTCTGCTTCAGCTCCACCACCACCCACATCCACTTGGCCAGGAGCCAGGAGCCAGTTCCAATTTCTTCTTGTTTATATTAGAGTTGTTAAAAATAAGAAGATGAATAGGAGCCTCTCCAACAGGCATAACAACATGAATATGAGAAGCTAACATAGTCATAAGATATGCAAATGGAATATCACTGTGTCCAGGATGAAGACTGTAACGCCCTGAAATTCGGGGGTCGAGCATAACTCAGCTCCCGAGTTCCAAAACATCACTTATGCAACATAGTTAATGATGGATGTATGTTGACTGTATTAGTGCGTAAAACATGGGATAGATTAAGCCAAAACACAGATATGATTCAGGGATAAGTGAATAAAGCAAGTGGAAGACTTATAGTAAAATATGTACAAGTGTAAATCCCTGAATTACATATACAAGCCAGATCGTATGAAAGTGTTATTTAACAAAATTATAAGTATCAAATTACATAATTTAAGTTCCCAAAAATAATTCCAAAATCTCGCACATCAGACCGAGGCTCTCTAGAACCCGTCCGAAAACTGCATATAGGAGAAGGCAGCCTCGTCATCATCCAGCTCCCGTTTTGCCTCAGAAGTCGCATCCACATCTGCAACATCAGAGCCTAAGACAGAGTCTGGTGGGTGTTTAACACCGCCCCAGAAACGTGGGAGTGAGCGATCAGCTCAGTGGAACAATAAGGCACTGGTTAACATGTTATCAGTTCAATCAAATAGTAATGATAAAGCAGGACAATTAAATAAATCCTAAGTATTCTTGTTAATGCAAGGATGTATGCAATATGATGCGTGCCCTCACGCGTACACCCTCAGCGTCTTCATCTTACGTTACGTATGACATCGCCTCAAAGTGCGCTACATCTACAAAGCACATGCAAATGCGGTGCATGGATATGATTACCAAGTTGTTATTAGTCCATTTCATACAGCCGGATTGGGAAGCTAAGATACCTTCCTCATATCACCATCCAAACAGTAATCCATACTAGGGTCGTCAATCCTAGACATCTCATACGATCATATGTTTGAGGTCGTAGCAAAAGGCTCGGCACTAATCAATGCACGCCTTTCATGCCTTTACTACCACAATTCGGCTCGTCACCTCCTTGTGGTATCCAAGTATGCTCGAGGTCACTACAAAGGGCTCGTCACCAATCAATGTAGGCCGACAGCACGAATATAGTGTCGCATACCACCATAATCGGCTCACGAGTTTGATTGCTCACTGGTCACTACGGGGAGGCTCGTCACCCCAGCGTAGGCCGACAGCTCGACCACGGTGTCCCATACCACCATGCCCGGCTCATGAGGCTTAGCGGATCAAGTACTATAGTTAATAGGATTTCACTGGTGAGTTCAGTACCCTAGATTCAAACAGTAGCGTCCAATACATGGTGAACATACATCGGACAATCGGGTTACTTGACGAACTTGACTTGCACGAGCGCACGTTAAATTGAACGACATAGAGTGCGCAAACACTCCGCATGGCCAAACCACTGCCGCCAACTCTAATACAGCTCGGGTTCGTCTAATACGTCCTACGTGGCGAAAGCAGTCTCAACCACGAACATAGGGTCAATTACCGATTTCCTGGACTAAAGCATAGTCCCAAACATCTTACCCTACTACAGATATTCATATGGAATGTAAAACAATAATGGAACAACAACTCCAATCATGGTACATACGCATCTGAAGAATATCAACTTAACATAAATGTAAGCATAGGTAATGCTTGAATTTAAATAACTTAAAATGTAACTGCATAAAGGAAATCATGCGCATCAATAGGAGTATTGAGAATCACTTCTCAACGCCCACAATAATTGTAATAAGTTACACTTTAGATCATTCATGCATTCTTACAAACACTTAGCATACATGGAACAACATACATGACGTATGTTAAAATACATGCACTTAGACAATTCCTTTTACCAAGGAGTTGTCATACATGCACCTAGCATACATACATGACAAATAATCATGGCAAACACAAGTGCATATTTTATACATATACGGTACTTTATAAATACACATAGAATACACAAATCTCAATATAACACATGCATATCAGGAAAACAATGTAAACACAACATTTGGCATGTGAAATCTCATCCATAACAAGAATAAATCACTAACTGGGATTGAAAGCCTTGAAAACCATAACCTATACACTTAAAGTCCGCACCTTAAGCAAGGAAAAAACCACCGAACTGATTTAGACGAGTTGTCTTCGTCAACGGCGATAGAATACCCTAAAATAAGGATAGAAATAAGATACAACAGCACCAAGACTAATCTAAGCTCTAACACAGGTTAGGGTTAGATTAACTTACCCCAAAAGAACTCAGAACCGTCAGAAGAACGATTCAAAGTGAAGGTTCAAAGATGAAGAAGAACAAGGAAGAAACCAAGATGATTCACCAACCTATCTCTCTCACTTCCTCTCTCTTTTCCACTCTCTTTCCAAGCTAGGGTTAGAGAAAATTCGTATGGAAAAGAGAGCTAGGGTTTAAGGACTATAAATAGGCCTATTCTTGATGAAAATAACCCTAGGGACAAGGTATACTTAGGTTATAACCAAAGTAAGCCTTTCTCGATCCAACAAAGCACTTTTGGTGGGCCTATAACCACGAAAGGTCGGACTTAAGCTCCTTGACCATGGATCTAGGTCAAGCTGAGTTTTCATACCGACCGGCTCTTCAGATCAGCCGTGGCGGACCACACTCAATTCAACGGTCACGGAATCTCGATCAGGTCCACAAGCACTAGGATATGCCTGGGCCAACTATCCTAATCAGAGGGTGAAATTGGGTCAGAATCCAACGGTCAGATAGCTTAAAATCGTCGCGCAAGCGACACGACTCAGATTTTCATAAAAGCTAAATAAATTCCAACCGTTCTCATACTCTTCACTCCGAGCTCAAGCAAATCGACCCAGAACGTCACATGAACTTGATTTTCGAGGTGATAGTCAAGCCCAACTCGGTGACCGCAACAGCCTAAGATCATTGCCATCGAACTTTCAACGCGCGGTCCAGGTCCAATCCAGATCTTCCAAAAATTCCCCAGAACAACTGGATTTAGCGATGGATCCCAGGTTTCAGAGTAACGTAGCGCTAACTAATCTACAAGTTTTAAGCCATGCAGATACAATTTAAAGTGATTGATGCGAATTTCACAAGCAATCGAGAAAATCGCTAATTACCCCAAAAAACAACTACTTAAGGAAAGATTAGCACAAAATTTCCAAGGTCGTTACAATCTACCCCCCTTAAAGAAAATTTCATCCTCGAAATTCATACCTTCATATAAGCCTCAAGGATCAGAGGGTAGGTCTTTCTGACCTCAGCTTCAGATTCCCAAGTAGCCTCTTCCACACCATGATGCGTCCATAGCACCTTCACAAGAGGGATAACCTTACTACGCAATACCTGCTCCTTCCTGTCGAGAATACGCGTCGGTCGCAGTACATAAGTGGCATCCTCACTCAACTGCACTTGCTCCCAACTGATAATATGCGAAGGATCAGGAACGTACTTCTTCAGCATAGAAATATGAAATACGTTATGCACGCCCGCAAGAGGTGTGGGCAAAGCAAGGTGGTATGCTACCGCTCCCACTCGATCCAGAACTTAAAATGGACCAATAAATCTCGGCGTCAGCTTTCCCTTCTTACCGAACTGCAGAACTCCCTTCATAGGAGAGACCTTCAGAAAAACATGGTCTCCTACTACAAACTCAAGCGGTCGACGCCTCGTATCAGCATAACTCTTCTGCTGGGCTGTCGAAGTCGACGTCGAATGATGTCAACCTTCTCTGAAGTCACCTGCACTAACTTCGGGCCAAGCAAACTATGCTCACCAATTTCCGCCCAACAATGTGGTGCTCGCACGGCGACCATACAACGCCTCATAGGGAGCCATGCCGATACTATGAAAACTATTATTATACGCGAACTCTACATCAAGACACTCATCACAACTGTCTTTGAAATCAAAAACACAAGCTCGCAACATATCTTCCAGGACTTGATTCACGCGCTCCGTCTGCCCATCTGTTTGCGGATGAAACGCGGTGCTGAACTTCAGTTTCACACCCATTGCTTCCTGGATACGAGTCCAGAAAATAGATGTAAAACGCGTGTCTCTATCAGACACAATCTCCAGGAGAACTCCATGCAGACGCACTATCTCCTTGATGTACAACCTAGCCAACTCGTCTGCAGAGTAAGTGACTCTGATCGGTAAGAAATGCGCTGACTTCGTTAATCGATCGACGATCACCCAAATAGAGTCAAATCCCTTCCTCGTCCTCGGCAACCCAAAAATAAAATCCATAGAGATGAAATCTCACTTCCATTCAGCTATGGGCATGGGCTGCAACAACCCAGGAGGTCGGCGATACTCTGCCTTGACCTGCTGGCATGTGAGACAACGAGAAACAAATTCAGTAATCTGGACCTTCATATTGTCCCACCAATAAGACCTCTTCATATCCTGATACATCTTCGTGCTACCTTGATGCATCGCAAGTTTAGAACTATGGGCTAACTCGAGAACCTCATGTCTCAAGTCAGGGATGTCAGGAACACATAACCGGCCACGAAAACGTAGGCCCCCATCAGAACTAACACTCCAGTCGGAGTTCTCATCTGTACCAACCCGCTGCCTCATCTTCACCAAAAGCTCATCATCTGCCTGAGCTGCAACGATCCTCTCGTGGATAACGGGTTGTACACGAATGTGTGCGATAACCTCATACGGCTCAACCACCGTAAGCTTCTGCTCAAAATCTCGCACGAACTCCAACATATCCCACTCTGCTATCATCAGCGGAGCCACAAACTCAATAGCCTTCTTACGACTCAAGGCATCTGTCACAAGGTTCGCCTTGCCCGGATGGTAAGAAACATCGAACTTGAAGTCCTTCAATGTTTCCATCCATCTGCGCTGCCTCATATTCAAATCACGCTGCGTGAAAATATACTTAAGGCTCTTGTGGTTGCAAAAGAGCTCGAACTCCTCACCATAGAGGTAATGTCTCCAAAGCTTTAATGCGAAGATGACAGCTGCTAATTCCAGGTCGTGCGTAGGGTAATTCTCGTCGTGTTTCCTCAACTGACGCGAAGCATAAGCAATCACCCTGTCCTTCTGCATAAGGACACAACCCAGACCAACGCGAGAGGCGTCAGTATATATAATATACTTAACCCCTTGCTCTGGCAATACTAGCACAGGGGCGGACGTCAACTTGTCCTTCGGCTCTGAAAAGCTAACTCCGCCGCTCACTCCAAGCAAACTTCAAATCCTTCCGTGTCAGCGACAACGGTTTGGCAATCTTCGAGAAGTCTGAATAAAGCATCGATACTACCCTGCAAGACCCAGAAAACTCCTCACCTCGGTAACGACCAGGGTGCTTCCAGTCCTGCACTGCACCTACCTTGGCAAGGTCGACGGCTATTCCTTCCTTGGACACCACATGTCCCAGAACTTGACTTCCTCTTTCCGGAAATCACACTTCTTGAACTGTGCGAAGAGCCGATGCTTCCCTAAGAGTATCCAAAACCGCTCTTAAGTGCTCCTCGTGCTCTGCCCGGCTCGAATAAATCAAAATGTCATCAATGAAAGACAATGACAAATCGAAACAGGAATGGCCGAAACCCTGTTCATTCGATCCATGAACACGGCCGGTGTGTTCGCGACCGAACGACATCACAAGGAACTCATAATGACCGGAGCTGGTCCTAAGCGGTCTTCCGCACGTCCCCATCCTTGACGCGCAATTGATGATACCCTGACCGCAGATCAACCTTCGAGAAGTACCGTGCCCCCTTCAACCGATCAAACAGATCATCAATCACGGGCAAAGGATACTTATTCTTCACGATCACAGTTCAACTGCGATAATCAATACACAATCGCAAGGAACCATCCTTCTTCTTCACAAACGAGCAGTGCTCCCCAAGGAGACACACTGGGCCGAATAAAACCCAATTCCAAAGAAACCATCTATCTGCTTCCTCAACTCCTCCATTTCACTCGGAGGTATACGATAGGTGGGTAAAGAAATGGGCGCCGCACCAGGCATAAGATCGATAGCAAAATCAATCTCACGCTGAGGAGGTAATCCAGGAATCGACTCAAACACATCTTCAAACTCCTGAACTACCGGTGTACTAACCAACGCCGATTCGGCCGAACTCTCCAACAGAGAAGAATAAAAATCAATACGAAGAGGGTAACTGACCTGAACTGGGAAAGTAACAGTCTCGCCCTCAGGTCCATGGATCGTCACTGATCTAGTTTCACAATCAATCTCAGCTCGCATCCTCGTGAGCCAATCCATACCCATAATAACATCGTAGTGATAAAGCGGTGCGACTAGCAAATCAACACGGATCGATCCACTTCCCAGATCGACCAAACAATCCATACAACGCTTGCCCAAAGCAGAGGACATCCCCATAGCGGTAGTAAGCGTCACTCCTTGCATAGGAACAGATCTCAAACCCAAACGCCTAACTGCCGCATAAGATATAAGAGAAGTAGTGGACCCTGTATCCACTAACACAGAAACGGGAATACCTTCAATATGCGCTGTCACCTCAAAGGACCTCGGCACCAAGTCAGACATAGGCGCTTCAGCTGAAAGCGCATGAACACGAGCCTGCTGCTGACGATTCGGCGGAGGAACCATGGGCCGCTGAGGTGGCCTGAAACCAGGAACTGCAGGTCTGAAGGATGGATGAGCTGGCGCTGATCGAAGAGGAGGAGGAGAAATAACCTGAGGCATCGGACGGCTAACCCTCTGCAGTGGAGTAAAACCACCGGCTCGCATACGGGAGAAGCAAAAACGGTCCAAGTGCCCCACCTTCCCACAATAGGAACATCGAAGATCAGCTCTCATCTGCTGAGCGGGCGGCGCTGAACGCCTCGGAGGAGAATCTGCTCGCGGCCTCTTGCCGAGGAAAGGTGCACCCTGAAAGTCCGGTCGCGGCCTAGGAACCATCGGTGCTCGCATGCGGGACACTCTATCTCCGTCCTGCTCTGCTCGCAAGGACATGCTCACCAGCTCCGCATACGAAGAAATGCTAGCACAACAAATCTTCGATCGGATCTCAGGTCTCAGTCCCTCAGAGAAACGCCGCATCCTCATCGGCTGATCACCCAAGATCAAAGGAACATACCGCCCCAACTCAGTAAACCGGTTCTCATACTCCGTAACCGACAACCCTCCCTGGCGGAGGCGAAGGAACTCACTCTCCTTCTCATGTCAGTACGTCACCGGGAAATACTTCTCGTGTAAGCGCGCCTCAAACGCCTGCCACGACCACTTAAAGCCTTCCTCGACAGTGCGAAGAACACTGTCCCACCACAGACTGTCCTCCTTCTCAAACATGAAGGTGGCAAGCTCAACCTGCTCGACCTTAGAGCAGTGTAGCGGTCTCAGCATCTTAGAGATGCGGTCTATCCAATACTCGGCCTCCTCGGGTCTATGAGAACTCACAAAAGTAGGAGGTCGCAAGCGTTGGAATCGCTCGAAGGTGCCGCTGGCACTGGTGCTCCCAGATGGAGGCATAGGTGAAACAGGTGGAGTCGCCCCCACTGACTGAGCAAAGATGCCAGCCATGGAAGAGAGGAACTCCTACTGCTGCTGCTGCTGCTGCTGAATCTACTGCTGCTGCATCAACAGCATCATCTGCTCAAACCTATCAACAGGTGGAGTAGATGATGGTGCACGGCTCGACCCAGGAACCGAGGGTGTGACTGGAGGAGCCATCGGTGTCGACCCAACACCGGCACGAGATGGACCCACCTGCGGATCCGACTGGCTATCGCTCAAGGGAGGAACCCCAGCAAGTGACTCAATCAAAGAGAGACGGGCCGAAGTCTTCGAACCCTTAGGAGGCATCCCTACATTCAACAAAGGATGCAACCTGTCAGATTCTAAGTCACACAATCCATCCACACAATAACACAACACAACTCCAAAGGCAAACAACATGCATTCCATTAATCAAAATCGTCGCAATACAAGTAGTGCAGCAATACATGAATCACGACTAGGAAAGCATGAAAACAACAACATCTAACACTTCAAACAACCACAGCAACTACAACAACCACAAACAACTACAACACTCCAACTACAAGCCAACAACGGCTACACACAGAAAGAAAACACAAACAAAGCAAAAGACGGCCACGACGACAGCTACTCGTCGGAATCAGGAGATGGAGGCGGAGCACCCTTATCCTGTAAGCAACACAGGATAGACTTCAGAGTCCGAGACACCTTCTTAAACTTATGTTTAACAAGGGCTCGAAGATCAACCATATCCTGGCGTAAAGCAGCTTGCCCTTCTTCAAGCCGTGTAAGACGGGCATCTCTGGCAGTCTGCTCTGCGCCCTGCTCTGGCGCCACAGGAGGAGAGCTATCACTCGAATCCTGTGCCTCATCTCCTTCCTCGTCTTGCTCTGTTTCTTCCTCAATCTCCGCACCACCTTCAGCATAACTCTCTTCATCATCGCTCTCAGACTCAGCCTCACTCTTTGAGGCATGCCGACCAGAACCGATCTCCATCTGCTTAAGAGTCCTCAGATTAATATGACGAACAGGAACCAGCTTCTCTGCTCCAAGCCTATAGCTAAACTCATGTGCAAGCTTGCAAATGAGGCGGCCGAATGGAAGCGACTCGGTCCTCCTACTCGAATGAGCGATGAGAATAATCTGGCACAGGACATACGTCGGTACACACAACTTCGCTTCCTGCCCCACCTGATACAGAAAATCCACCATCAGGCGCGTACACTCGCTGCGGTTGCTCCACCTTGGATATACATTGAATGTAAAGATGTGGTGAAGCAAACGGAAGTCGTCCGTCATGTGGGAAGCTAGAAGACTCCTATTCGGCTGCCATTCGACCAGACGACCACACAAGGATCGGGTGCGACGATCCCTCTCGCGCACACTGTCCACATTCTTCTCGCTGGCATGCACTTCACCAAGTGGCACTCTCAGGAGGCGGGATATCAAAGCAACATCGACGATACCCACACGACCGCTACCACAAGGAATCTTGAACTGCAGAGGCTCCAGCGAAGGCTCCAGAATGTTGGCATAAAAGGCCCGAACAGTGCTAGCATTCGCGCGATACTCACCTTCAAACAAGGGACCCCAACCAGCCCCTTTTAGGCGCTCCAACAAGAAAAACTCACCAAAGAGCCGCAGATCAACATGAGCCTCAAAAAGGACTCTACGGCCTTCATAGACTCCATGCGACAATTTCGCCAACAAAGTCCTACTAACGGGAGATCGAGGATCAAGGTCCCGCTTCGTCTGGAATTCACGCGTGGCGGACATGCTAGCGGCGGCACCTCTCGGCCTCCGTGCACGAGTTGGGCAGCTCGGCCCGACTTCATCCACGGGCACTCTCTTCTTCCCCATCAAGGAAAGAAGGGAAGAAATGGAAAAGATGGCCGTCACAATCTCAAAAAGGGCCATGAGAAATGAGAGAAATGGAGAAATAGGAAGATGGTGAAGCTTCCACACAACTATTAGCCAAATAGGGGATGCAAGAGCTCAAATGAGAAGGAAAGAAAAAGAAATCAGCAATGGGAAGGAAGATTTGAAGATGGGGTGATGGGTTTGCACGAAAAATGAAAGAAGAAGAAGATTTGGGAGAGATTTGAGAGGGTTTGGAGAGGATTTTGAAGAAAGGGAGAGCTTGGGAGTGGGTTTTGTGAAGGAAGTAGGTAAAAGAAAGAGATTAAAAGGTGGAACCATGGAGAGGTGGGCCACATTAGGCCTAGGAACGATCGGCCTACCAGGCCCGCTGACCGGCGATCCCTCGCCGAACCGGCGATAGCATCGCCGGTCTCTGGACAGTCCGGCGTTGCCTCGCTGTTTTGGCGAGGCCCTCCTGGTCCCCTATGCTCAGAAAAGTGTGGGTCCCCCCTGGGCCCCATTGGAAATGCCCCGATCGGCCCCTTGCGTAGTTTAACGCCTATCGGGTCATTCTGACAGAAATCTGATTCAAATAGCGATTTCTGGAAGGTTTAAGGGTGAAAAAAAAGGAAAATAGACCGTCTAAACGTATTAATAGAGGGTCTGGGAAAGGTTTCGTGTCGCTGTATGTGATCAGGTAAGAGTACAGACTCGATCTCGGCGAAGGTTTTCAAGAAACTTTCGCTGATAGAAGCTACGGAGCACAAACATAAAAGCGATGATAGACCCGCACCCAAATACACTAAAGTGACGACAACGTGCGGTGTGTGACCATAACCCAGGTCCGGTTTAATCCAGATCATGCTTTGATACCAACTTGTAACGCCCTAAAATTCGGGGGTCAAGCATAACTCAGCTCCCGAGTTCCAAAACATCACTTATGCAACATAGTTAATGATGGATGTATGTTGACTGTATTAGTGTGTAAAACATGGGATAGATTAAGCCAAAACACAGATATGATTCAGGGATAAGTGAATAAAGCAAGTGGAAGACTTATAGTAAAATGTGTACAAGTGTAAATCCCTGAATTAATATACAAGCCAGATCGTATGAAAGTGTTATTTAACAAAATTGTAAGTATCAAATTACATCATTTAAGTTTCCAAAAATAATCCTAAAATCCTGCACATCAGACCGAGGCTCTCTAGAACCCGTTTGAAAACTGCATATAGGAGAAGGTAGCCTCGTCATCATCCAGCTCCCGCTCTGCCTCAGAAGTCGCATCCACATCTGCAACATCAGAGCCTAAGACAGAGTCTGGTGGGTGTTTAACACTGCCCCAGAAACGTGGGAGTGAGCGATCAGCTCAGTGGAACAATAAGGCACTGGTTAACATGTTATCAGTTCAATCAAACAGTAATGATAAAGTAGGACAATTAAATAAATCCTAAGTACTCTTGTTAATGCAAGGATGTATGCAATATGATGCGTGCCCTCACGCGTACACCCTCAGCGTCTTCATCTTACGTTACGTATGACATCGCCTCAAAGTGCGCCACATCTACAAAGCACATGCAAATGCGGTGCATGGATATGATTACCAAGTTGTTATTAGTCCATTTTATACAACCGGATTGGGAAGCTAAGATACCTTCCTCATATCACCATCCAAACAGTAATCCATACTAGGGTCGTCAATCCTAGACATCTCATATGATCATATATTTGAGGTCGTAGCATAGGGCTCGTCACCAATCAATACACGCCTTTCATGCCTTTACTACCACAATTCGGCTCGTCACCTCCTTGCGGTATCCAGGTATGCTCGAGGTCACTACAAAGGGCTCGTCACCAATCAATGTAGGTCGACAGCATGAATATAGTGTCCCATACCACCATAATCGGCTCACGAGTTTGATTGCTCACTGGTCACTACGGGGAGCCTCGTCACCCCAGCGTAGGCCGACAGCTCGACCACGGTGTCCCATACCACCATGCCCGGCTCATGAGTCTTAGCGGATCAAGTACCATAGTTATTAGGATTTCACTGGTGAGTTCGGTACCCTAGATTCAAACAGTAGCGTCCAATACATGGTGAACATACATCGGACAATCGGGTTACTTGATGAACTCGACTTACACGAGCGCACGTTGAATTGAACGACATAGAGTGCACAAACACTCCGCGTGGCCAAACCACTGCCGCCAAATCTAATACGGCTCGGGTTCGTCTAATACGTCCTACGTGGCGAAAGCAGTCTCAACCACAAACATAGGGTCAATTACCGATTTTCTGGACTAAAGCATAGTCCCAAACATCTTACCCTACTACAGATATTCATATGGAATGTAAAACAATAATGGAACAACAACTCCAATCATGGTACATACGCAAACTTAACATAAATGTAAGCATAGGTAATGCTTGAATTTAAATAACTTGGAATGTAACTGCATAAAGGAAATCATGCGCATCAATAGGAGTATTGAGAATCACTTCTCAACGCCCACAATAAGTGTAATAAGTTACACTTTAGATCATTCATGCATTCCTACAAACACTTAGCATACATGGAACAACATACATGACGTATGTTAAAATACATGCACTTAGACAATTCCTTTTACCAAGGAGTTGTCATACATGCACCTAGCATACATACATGACAAATAATCATGGCAAACACAAGTGCATATTTTATACGTATACGGTACTTTATAAATACACATAGAATACACAAATCTCAATATAACATATGCATATCAGGAAAACAATGTAAACACAACATTTGGCATGTGAAATCTCATCCATAACAAGAATAAATCACTAACTGGGATTGAAAGCCTTGAAAACCATAACCTATACACTTAAAGTCCGCACCTTAAGCAAGGAAAGAACCACCGAACTGATTTAGACGAGTTGTCTTCGTCAACGGCGATAGAATACCCTAAAATAAGGATAGAAATAAGATACAACAGCACCAAGACTAATCTAAGCTCTAACACAGGTTAGGGTTAGATTAACTTACCCCAAAAGAACTCAGAACCGTCAGAAGAACGATTCAAAGTGAAGGTTCAAAGATGAAGAAGAACAAGGAAGAAACCAAGATGATTCACCAACTTATCTCTCTCACTTCCTCTCTCTTTTCCACTCTCTTTCCAAGCTAGGGTTAGAGAAAATTCGTATGGAAAAGAGAGCTAGGGTTTAAGGACTATAAATAGGCCTATTCTTGATGAAAATAACCCTAAGGACAAGGTATACTTAGGTTATAACCAAAGTAAGCCTTTCTCGATCTAACGAAGCATTTCTGGTGGGCTTATAACCACGAAAGGTTAGACTTAAGCTCCTTGACCATGGATCTAGGTCAAGCTGAGTTTTCATACCGACCGGCTCTTCAGATCAGCCGTGGCGGACCACACTCAATTCAACGGTCACGGAATCTCGATCAGGTCCACAAGCACTAGGATATGCCTGGGCCAACTATCCTGATCAGAGGGTGAAATTGGGTCAGAATCCAACGGTCAGATAGCTTAAAATCGTCGCGCAAGCGACATGACTCAGATTTTCATAAAAGCTAAATAAATTCCAACCGTTCTCACACTCTTCAATCCGAGCTCAAGCAAATCGACCCAGAACGTCACATGGACTTGATTTTCGAGGTGATAGTCAAGCCCAACTCGGTGACCGCAACAGCCTAAGATCATTGCCATCGGACTTTCGACGCGTGGTCCAGGTCCGATCCAGATCTTCCAAAAATTCCCCAGAACAACTGGATTTAGCGATGGATCCCAGGTTTCAGAGTAGCGTAGCGCTATCTAATCTACAAGTTTAGAGCCATGCAGATATAATTTAAAGTGATTGATGCGAATTTCACAAGCAATCGAGTATAGCGCTAATTACCCCAAAAACAACTACTTAAGGAAAGATTAGCACAAAAATTCCAAGGTCGTTACAAAGACGAAACTGAATAATAAAATGACAGATCAAAGAAGGAAGACAAACTTGAGTACTAGAGATGATTGAATGCAAAACCTGAACCATAAAGGAAGTTAGTTCTGTTTTATTACCAGAATGCAGATATAGATTTGAAATAAATATTCGATGAAGAACCCTTTATTTAAGTAACAAGTACTTAGAAGCAAGCACATTCCCTTTATGAGTCCATTGCACATCCATATTGCATAATGCTCTAGTGAGCATGCGCTTTTACGATTCTGAAGGTTTCTCAACTAAAGTATGAATAGGAATACTGTCATCATTGACAGGTAAATCCATAAGGCCATATATCAGATGACGATCAACTTCAAATAGGCCTTCTCTAGTATCAATAGAAAAAGTTAAATTCTCAGTGGAAAATTCAGAAATATATGCAAACATAGCCTGCGCAATAGACTGGTATGCAGGCCCACCCCAATGTAGGATGTTAACCCAACCTACAGCTTGGAGAAGTGGAAGGATACCAAAAGGAGCAATGTGGTCAAGATCAACAAGTCGTTCAACAATGACATTGTGCAATCGCAAATCCCGCACATATGAGGGATGTCGCCATGTGCTAAGAGTAGATCTAGAAGAAGATGGACCACGAAAAGTTTTCTTTTTCCCTCTAGCATCCATTAGTAGTTAAGAGAACAAAGAATCAAGAGATCACAAAGGATGTAGAGTGAGGTTTAGCTAGAATAGATTTTTCAAAAGAAAACCCCAAAACCTCAATGAATCACAAAATAAATTACTCCAAGAGTGAAAATGAAGTAATATTGACTAGAATCTACAAGTAAAACGCAAAAGATGCACTAACCTTGAAGATCTAGGAAGGTGGGTACGATCGGTTGGGCGTCGGCTCGTTAGAGAGAAAAGTTGAAATGAAGGAGTTTTCTCTAAATTTTAAAAGGTCCAGCGCACTACACGACTAGTCGTAGATCGTCCTCGACCAGTCGTGCCACGACTAGTCGTAGATCGTCCTCGACTGGTCATGTACCGACTAAAATATGCATTTTTCATATAATTTGAAATTTTAAACCAATAAATTATCAAATATATATACACTATGACACAAACATGCATGAATAATCAATTTAGAATGCATATACCAAGATCAAATTTTAATTTATTAAACCTGCTTTTGTCGAGCGGTTTAGTGAAAATGTCAGCAAGTTGAGTCTCAGTAGGAATGTATTCCAAAGATATCAGTTTTTCTTCCATTAATTCACGAATGTAATAAAACCTAATGTCAATGTGCTTGGTACGTGAATGCTGGATTAGATTTTTTGAAATATTTATAGCACTGGAATTATCACAATATAAAACCATTGAATCCTATACAATTCCATAATCGCTTAACATACGTTTCATCCAAACAAGCTGAGTACATGCATTTCCAGCTGCGATGTATTCATTCTCAGTAGTAGAAAGTGATATAAAACTTTACTTCTTGCTAAACCAAGAAACTAAACAATTTTCAATATATAAACAACCACCACTGGTTGATTTTCTATCATCGATATTACTAGCCCAATCAGCATCTGAGTACCCAGCCAACTGAACACTAGTCTCATGTGAATACCAAAGACCCAATTTTGCTGAACTTGCGACATATCGCATAATACCCTTAACAGTAGTTAAATGTGACTCTTTAGGATCAGACTGATATCTAGTACAAATACCAACACTGAAAACAATATCAGGTCTACTAGCAGTTAAATAAAGTAAACTGCTAATCATACTACGATATAATTTAGGATCCACATATTTACCTGTAGAGTCTTTTGAGAGTCTTAAAGTTGTACTCATAGGAGTATCAAAATTTTTTCCATTCTCAAATCTAAACTTTTTAATTAAGTTCAGAGCATATTTGGTTTGAGAAATAAAAATACCATGAGGTTGTTGTTTTACTTGCAACCCTAGGAAATAATTCAATTTCCCAACCATGCTCATTTTGAACTTAGATTTCATTAAATCTGCAAACTCAACAGTCATGTTAGTATAGGTAGATCCATAAATAATATCATCAACATAGATCTGCACCATTAAGATATCATTGTTATGTTTCTTAACAAAAAGAGTCTTATCAACACTTCCCATTTGAAAATTATGACTTAGTAAAAACTTAGTCGATTTTTCATACCATGCCCTGAGAGCTTGTTTCAAACCGTAGAAGCCTTTTTAAGGCAATAAACATAATCAGTGTTCTTATGGTCTTCAAAACCCGTTGGTTATTCAGCATAAACTTCTTCATACAAATCGCCATTTAAGAAGGCACTCTTTACATCCATTTGATAAATTTTGAATTTTTTAAAGCAAGTAATGGATATGAATAGTCTGATTGATTCAAGACGAGCTACTGGGGCAAAGGTTTCATCATAATCAATTCCTTCAATTTGAGTAAACCCTTGAACAACCAGTCTAGCCATGTTTCGAATTATATTACCAAGTTCATTAGACTTAATTTTTAAAATCCACTTAGTTCCAATATATGTTTATCTTTATGTCTCAGAACAAGATACTAAACATCATTTCTCACAAATTGGTTAAGCTCTTCTTGCATCATTACTATCTAGTTTTCGTCAGTAAGAGCTTCTTTTACGTTTGCCAGTTCAATCTGGGATGTAAAGCACACGTAGTTACATATATCTTCTAATTGTCTATGAGCGCACACACCAGTGAGAGGGTTTCCAAGAATTTGAGTGGTTGGATGATCTTTAACAGTCCTTAGTTCAGAATTAGTTTGATTTGATGAAGTATCTGGTTTGTCAATTAAAAGAACTTTATCATTATCTGAACTTGAGGCAGGTGTATTCAAGTGATCATCAATGACCACATTAATGGATTCTTGAATAACACTGGTCCTCTTATTTAGTACTCGAATGCTCGTCTGTTCAAAGAATATCCTAAAAAGATTCCTTCATCACTTTTAGTGTCAAACTTGCCCAGATTTTCACGGTCACATAAAATATAGCACTTGTGCCAAAAACTTGAAAGTATTTGACAGTAGGCTTCTTATCGAACCACATTTCATAAGCTGTTTTATTATAAGTTTTACTTTTATAAACCCAGTTGATTATGTAACAAGCAGTATTTATGATTTCAGCCCAAAGATTTTTAAGAAGCTTCATACTATTCAACATTACATTAGCCATTTCTTAAAACACTTTATTTTTTCTTTCAACAATTCCATTTTGTTGTGGTGTTTAGGTGTAGAGAATTCATGCAGTATTCCCTGATCGCAACAGAATTTCTCAAAACTGCTATTCTCAAATTCTGATTCATGATCACTACAGATCTTACAGACTTGAGAACCTTTTTCTATTTGGATTCGTTTGAGAACTTGTTTTACTTCATCAAGGGTTTCTGATTTATCCCTTAAGAAGGTTACCCAAGTGAATCGGGTATAATCATCCACGATCACTAGTATGTATTTTTTGCCACCTCGACTCTCCGTCCCGGTTGGTCCTATAAGATCCATGTGGAGAAGTTCGAGAGGTTTAGATGTGGCATTAGAGTCGACCTTTTTGTGAGCACTCCTAGTTTGTTTGCCAATCCGGTATTCGTCACATATTTTGTCTACTTTTTGCAATTTAGGTAGACCTCTTATTAGTTCTCTTTTGCTCAATCTAAACAGATTGTGGTAGTGTACATGTCTAAGATGTTTATGCCATAATTCGGTCTCGTCGGTACGGACCATGTAACACGATTGACTAGATGAGTTGGAATCACTAACAATATAGCAGTTTTCGGAAGTTCTACGACCAGTTAATATTACTGAACCATTTTTGTTTAAAATTTCACACCCTAGGTTAGAAATTTTAACACTAAGATTTTTATCGCATATTTGAGATATGCTTAATAGATTGTGTTTTAACCCTTCAATGTATAAAACATTCTCGAATAAAGGAAGGTTAGAAAGTTGAACCGTACCTTGGCCAATAATTCTTCAGTTGCTACCATCACTAATTGTGACTGAGCCATCAGTCATGTCTTTAAGAGTCGTGAATAGACCTTTATCACCAGTCATATGCCTTGAGCATCCACTGTCTAAGTACCACTTTAAATGACTTGAGGCTTTGAAAGCCGTGTGGGCAACCAAACAAGTAACTTTAGGAACCCATTTCATAATTGTTTTGCGTTTAAGAGTATAGTTGGTCTTCTTGTATTTGTAATTGATCTAAGAATGACCTACTGAGTTAGATTTTAAGAGCTCCTTAAGCAAATCAACTATTATTTTAGCTAAAGGATTCCGATTCTAATTTTTATAGTTGATATGATTACTTTTAAGTCTGAAAGACTGAAAAGTTTTCGCATTTTTAGAAAACTTTTAATTTAGACTATTCCCTTTTGAGTTTGAAGACTCTCCTTTCACAAACTTAGGAGGAGTCTTCTTCTGTTTAGGAGGAACATTTATATTGTAGCCCAAACCGGATCGGTCGCCATATTTTCTTGATCCAGACAAAAGTTTTTCTAACTTTGGATCACATTGGGCATACCTCCATGTATCCTTTAAATTCAAAAGTGAAGAGACTTCAAGTTTAAGTTTTTCATTTTCAAATTTTAGATTTTCAATCAGAGAAGTTTTGAAATCTAAATCACATTTTGATTTTTCAAAACAATCTGAAATGTGGGATTTTTCTAAAATAAGAGAATCAAAATTTTCTTTCAGTTTTAAAAACTTTTCTTTTTGAAGTGTTAGTTTTACGGCAATTTTACAACTTTCTTTGTATAAGGCATTGTAAGCATCTTGAAGATCTTCTTCATTTTCATGATCACTATTCAGATTTTCTTCACTAGTTGAATCATCATGATCTGAAAAAGTGAACTTGGCTAGAGTCATAAGGGCTTTAACTTCATTGCCCGACTTGATTTCAGAATCTTTTGATTCAAAAGAGGCTTCAGTGCCAGAAGATTCATCCCAAGTACCCAACATTCCTGTCTTTTTAGGTTTGTCCTTTTTAGGACACTTGTTTGCTAAATGCTCATATTCTTGGCAGTTGTAACATTCACTATCTTTTAAAGATTTTCAACTTTTAGATTTAGATTTAGATCTTTTCTTATGATTTGATTTTTGAAAATCAACCTTCTTTTTACTTTTGAAAATCTTGTAATTCGCTAAAAGGGCCATATCATCTTCAGAATTTTCTTGAGAAATACATTTAGAAAACTTAAGAGCGATGGATTTACCTTTAGGAGCTTTAAAATTTAACACATAGGTTTGTAAAGAACCAACTAGTTCTCCTACCCTCATATTGTCCGTATCACCAAGTTCCTAGATCGCAATTACCTTAGAATTGAACCATTCAGGAAGTGAGCGTATTATTTTTGCACATACGTTTCTTGCAGGGATTTTATCACTAAGACCTCACATAGAGTTCACAATATCATTTAATCTAGTGTAGAAGTCCATAAACATTTCATTTTCTTCCATATGTATTTCCTCAAATTTGGTTGTGAGGATTTGGACTTTAGATTTCTTGACAATTGATGTTCCCTCGTGTGTCATTTCTAATATATCCCAGGCTTACTTTGTAGAATCACAAGATATAATTCTTTTGAATTCATCTGGTGATAGTGCGCAAGTGATTGCATTTAGTGCTTTTACATTTGCACTACTCTCACTTTTCTGAAGATTAGTCCATAAAAAATAAGGTGTTATTCTCATTGATTTTAATCCATTGATACCAGTTACTTTAGTGGTAGGAGGGGTCCATTCAGTCACTGTGGCTAGCCACACACTCTCTGTAAGACCCGTGTCCTAATCCGTACTATTCCGTTAACTTTCGCGGTCCTTCCGGTCAAATTCCGGCAACCTTCGCACCGTATTCGGTATTTGGGCACGATCCTAAGCCAGGTCTCGCGCACCGACGTTGGCTTGACCCGAAAGTTGTATCATAGCGACCGCGTCGTCGCCGCGGTTCCAACGCCGTGACTTGCGCACCGAACCGATACCCAGGCAAGAAGATGCCGATCTGCGTTTATTCCGAAGAAACACCATGCGTTGCAGATTTCGAGGGAATCTCTATAAGTAGTCCCATCAATCAACCATTAAATGCATCCCATACATCAAGTACTACACCCATTCCCTCTTTTTCCAAAAGTCCACCATTCTTTCCACCTCACCACTCCTCTTTTCCAAATTTCAACAACAACCATACACCTTTTTCAATTTTTCAACCCAAACCATCCTCCATCACACCTCACCCATCCTTATCACCCTTCTCTCTCTCTCATTTCTCATATCTCTCCAAGCAACCCCAAGCCTCAAACGTCCAAGCCTCCTCTCCCTCTCAAGTGTGGCCCACCTTCCATCTTCCATCTACACCCTTCCATCTCTCATCCACACCATTAATCCCCGATCATCCACCATTAAAAGTGAAGGTAAGGAGCTAAGGAGTCCAAGGGAGCAAGGAAAAGGAAGATAAGGTGGGTGATTTTCTATTATTTTAAATTTTTGGGCCCACTTGTTGGTGGGACCCCTTTTGGATGTATGTGATTTAATCAAGAGGGCCCATAGTGGCGGGGTTCCTCTATCTCACCGTATACCTCTCTTTCTATCTCTCTCTATCTCTCTCTCTTCCTTTGTAATGGTGTGGATCCCACCAATATGTGCTACATCTACCCCGTCCATCTACATCAGACGGTGTGGTCCACTCTATTATAGGTGATGATCCACACCATCCACTGTTTGGATGGGCCCAAGGCATTCTATACATGTTTTATTTTATATAATATGTATATAATATATATTATGTATGTATATATATATATATATTATATGTATATGTATATACATATATGATGGTGGACCACGTCCACGTGGGACCCACCATGATAATGTGTTCATGCATGCCGTCCAGCGTCCCTGGACGTTGGACGTTGACAAGTAGGGAAGTGTAAATGGCATGGGCGGTACTAATGAGCTAGCCAAATGGTGGGCCACTCATGCAGGCCCCACCTTGATGTATACATATAATCTAAGCCGTCTATCCCGTTGCCCAGATCATTTTAACCGTTGAGCTAAAGTTTGGGACCCATCTGAAAAACAAGCGGGTCATGCCATAGGAAACAGCAATCCTACCTTCGATTTACTCTCTAATGCTCCGGTATGTCTAAAACAGCCCAACATTGGACTCTATGGGTTTGTATCGAGCTATGGGGACCCATGACTGGGGTGGATCTTGCGGATGCTAGCCCCGTCTATGAAAAACCGTAGAAAAACCGTTTTTTTTTAAAAAAAAAACAAAAAAAACAAACGAGCAGCAGCAGCAACAGCTGCCACTGATAGAAGGCGCAGGCAGCGCCTGCGCCAGGGCCCTCACGGCTCAGCTCTGGGCCCCACTTTGATGCATTTCGTTCATCAGCACCGTGGAATTAATAGGTCCCCACGAACCAGCCGTCTAGCCCAAAAATCAGCTATAAAAGGGACTCAGACGGGCCACACCATCTAGAAACGTGAGAAGACATGCCTAAGACACATAAAATTCTTTGGTGGGGCCCACCTGAGTTTTGGACGTTCCTGAAATTTGGTCTAGACCGTTAGTCCAGTGGGACACACATAATGGGTGGTCTGGATCAATGGATCACATCGCAGTGGGCCCCCAAACCGTGACCCATGAATGGTTTAGATGACAAATGAATATCCAAGCGTGGATGTGAATAAACATTATGGTTGACCCTGGTCCGCGGTCCGCCTTACCTTGTAAATAGATTGGATGGCATGTGAATACCACGGTGGGCCCATGGTCCACGTGACCCCGCCCGTTTGGGTGGCAACAAACATCACTATGGGCCCATTGTATGAAAGATAAACATTACAGTGGACCCCCAGGTCCACGTGACCTTACAAACAGGTTGGCTGGCAAATAAATATTACCGTGGGCTAGGCCCACGTGACCCTATCCACGGGTTGCATGGCAAATAAACATCCTGGTGGGCCCCCTGGTCCCGTGACCTTATGAATAAGTTGGATTTCAAATAAACATTTCAGTGGGCCTTACCCAAGGTCCAAGTGACCTTATGAATAGGTTGGATTTCAAATAAATATTATGGTGGGCCCTAGGCCCATGTGATGGAGCCATATTGATGTATTTCTGGCCGTTGGGGAGGCCCACCTTGATATATATATAAGGCTCATGAGATTAGGCCCATTCGACATATTGGTGGCCCGTTGTCGAGGCCCACTCTGATATATTAAGGCCCATGTTACGAGACCCATTGTGATGTTTTCAAAGGCCCATGGAGTATGACCCATTGCAATGTACAAGAGGCCATTGATGCGGCCCACTTGACTTATATAAGGCCCATATGAGGCAGCCCACTTAATGAACCTAAGGCCGTGGGGACGAGGCCCAATAAGATGTAAATAGGTCCATTACAATATGTGATTCATGGAAGGCCATTCCTTGGGAGCGATGTTGGTTTGACGTCCACATTGATAATGTTGGTTAAATGTCCGCATTATAGCTCTCCCTAAGGCCCACTGATAGGCCCATAATTATGGTAAGTAGGCCGTCTAGGGCCATCTCCATTATACCTAAAGCCCTTCTCTTTATACATGTTTAGTATAGATCCATGATTCATGATCATTCGCACCATATGTATGCCTGATATGAGGAGTGACCAATCATAGCATATGCCTTCGGGCCGACTGTTTATGGGCTCCTTGATAGGCGGAGTTACCCCATATAAGTGCATGGTACACGCGAGACTGTTGTATCACTGAAAGTGTGATTCATGCACTTGCATTTGTGTGATTGTAGTCACTGTATGCCCTAGCGACATCAGGGCCATAGCCTTCACAGACACATCGGATGGCAGGATTGGATACCGGAAATACTTGGTTCTAGCATACGGGCGCCATAGATGTCCCTGGGTGAAAATCCCTAAACCCGATGGTACCAGAGGATGACTCCAACGTCGAGACCGAGTGAATATACGAGCGCATGAGGGCCGAATACCAGGAGGCCGCGTCTTCCACTATGTCGTGGTCGGTTGGAAAGGGGTGTGGCCTTACTCGCCCGAGGGTAAGGGGCAATACTAGGCTGAGTTTGACTAGCTCGCAAATGGGTCCGCTATCGACGTGCCGGATAGGTATTGGCAGACTATTGGCCAGGCGGATAGTGAGGTTTCTTACGCTTACTTGGACTGTGCGGCTAGGAGAGCGACAGTGCCATTTGGAGTGTATTGAACCCCGGTGATTATCCAGAATGAGAACTGTACTGATACATGATGAGGATTGGCATGCTTGAGTTGCATCTCGCATCGCATGGCTGTGTTATGGCCGATAGCATTCATATCTTGCACCGCATAGCCTTGGTACGGCTGATTGCATTCATGTGCTCATCACCATGATTCCGCATCACTTTGACCTTGCATTTTGAGCACGTTTATATTGCGCACACACTTACACCACCCTCTAAGCTTTCCATAAGCTTATGCACGATTGATGCGTGCAGGTGACGCCAGGACGCAGCCGCAGCCATAGTCTCGCTGTAGTTGGAGCGTGCAGCTGAGCTTCTGGAGTTTTGCTTCTTTTGTTACATTGTATTTCCCCTTTCTGTCGCATTGTACTAAAAAGTTTTTAATCATAGTGGATTTTGTGGTGGTGTTCTTGTGCTTATTGTTTGTGGGTTATGCTTTTGTTATGCTCATTATGAATCAGACTAATGATTTGAAACCCTCCTTGTAGTATCCCAGGATCGGAACCTGGTAAATAGGTGTCGGGATCCGAGAATGGGGTTCTAAGAAGGCTGTCGGCGCCGGATTCGGTGATCGGGAATTTTGTGAGCCCGGTTTCCGAGTTCGGGGCGTGACAGAAGTTCCTGTGGATTCAACCTCGGTCTCACCAAGATTACATTACATGTCTGCTATGAATGATTAAGTCTAAGTCCGGATAGCCTAGCGATCTTTTATTACCGACCTTTAACGAGCGTGCCTTCGAGAGTTTTTAAAGTTGATAGGCGCCTTCGGTCTTTTCTGTAGGACATGGCGCGCAGGAGAGTGACCCGATCGACTCCCGTACCACCACCGGATACTTCAGCTCCACCACCTGCGGCTCCCGCATTACCACCTACGACCCCTGCTCCACCACCAGAGATTCCTACTGCCCAGCCTGAGGATGTCGCTCCTCTACCAGAGATTCATACCGCCCATCCTGAGGATGCTGCACCTCCACCAGATACCAGTGCGGATCCGACCGTATCCGTGAGTGCCTCCCAGTTGCAGCAGATGCTGCAGGCTGTGACGGCCGCACTTCAGGGGCAGAGCAGGCACCCGGTTGTTTCACCGGCCCAGGCAGAGCAGGAGCGCGCGAGTGCCCTACTTCGAGAGTTCCGACAGTTTGATCCTCCACGATTCCAGGGCGAGCCAGATCCGACAGCAGCTGAGAGGTGGCGTTCCGATGTGGAGAAGATTTTTGATACCATGTCATGCACGACCGAGCAGCGAGTTCGGTTGGCAGTGTTTCTTTTTCAGGGCGAGGCCGAGCACTGGTGGACCTCGGTTACCCGCGTCGCAGGACCTGACTACGTCTGGACATGGGATGATTTTGTAGACCGATTCGAGGAGCAGTACTTCCCTGACCATATTCGACGTCAGAGAGCACTGGAGTTCGAGACTCTGGTGCAGGGAGACATGACTGTGGCGCAGTATGCAGCCCGCTTCGTGGCGCTATCGAGGTTCGCGCCATATATGGTTGATGATGAGGGGCGGAAGGCCCGCCGTTTCGAGAGCGGCTTACGTTACGGTCTTCGAGGCCGTGTGATTGGGCACGAGCTTCCGACCTTTCAGGCTGTAGTGCGGAGGGCTCAGATCTACGAGACAGAGTGGGCTGGCGCGCAGGCCGACAGAGATCACTAGTGCTCTAGGCTCCTCCTCCGAGCTCCCAGCAGGGACACTCACAGAGGTACAGGAGCCACCCACTTGCTAGAGCACCACAGCCCCAGCAGCATCTCTAGCGCCACCCCAGCAGCCATTTGCAGGACTTGTTTTGGATGTGGTGGGACAGGCATCGCTGTCTGAGTGTCCTCGCCCTCATCTGCAGCAGCCGAGAGGATCACAGAGCCTCACCTACATCTCGCCGAGAGCACCACAAAGAGCGTCTCAAAGGCGACCTCCAAAGACAAGACCCCATCGCGGTGACTACGCCCACCTCGGCCGCCGAGGCCCCAGCAGCAGAAGAGACAGCATCTCCACAGCAGAGACATCAGCAGCAGCAGCACCCTTCGAGGGGACAGGCACCTCCCGGTTAGATTCTATTATACGGCTCAGCAAGACCCGCAGTCATCCGGAGGAGTCGTCGAGGGTATACTTCCCGTCTCTTCATGCATCGCCCGAGTATTATTTGATTCTAACGCTTCTCACTCATTCATGTCCGAGGATTTCTGCCGATCGACTGGATTGCCGACAGAGTCTACTAGTGAGGGATTGACCGTATCGACGCCCTTAGGGAGGACCACAGTATTGGGCCGTTTCTGTCCATCTTGCCCGGTTCTTGTCGGTGATATCTTTTTGCCTGCTGACTTGTTTGTGCTGCCGATGACAGATTTCGACGTTATCTTGGGCATGGATTGGCTTGCCGAGTACCACGCTATCTTGGACTGTTCTGCGAGGACAGTCACATTCTGCATACCAGGCTTGCCGCAGTTCCAGTTCATCCCCGAGCCCAGAGGAGAGTCGTTGTCTTGCTTGATGTCCTATACAGTCGAGGAGCCTATTGCCATTTATATTGATCGGTTGCCGGTTGCCTGCGACTTCCCCGACGTGTTCCAGGAGATTCCAGGATTGCCTCCTCACCGTCATATTGAGTTCCAGATAGACCTTGTGCCTGGTACCGCGCCTATCTTGAAGGCCCTATACCGTATGGCACCGATGGAGTTGCATGAGCTGCAGCGTCAGTTGGACGAGTTGCGTGAGTTGGGATTCATTTGTCCGAGCAGTTCGCCTTAGGGAGCGCCGGTACTCTTCGTTAAGAAGAAAGATGGCTCGTTAAGGCTCTGTGTGGATTACCGCGAGCTCAACCGGGTCACAATTAAGAACAAGTACCCGCTCCCGAGGATAGACGATTTATTTGATCAGCTGCAGGGTGCACAGTTCTTTTCGAAGATTGACCTGCGTTCTGGTTATCATCAGATTCATGTCCGAGAGGAGGACATCCCGAAGACAGCTTTCAGGACGCGTTATGGTCATTTTGAGTTTCAGGTCATGTCCTTTGGACTGACCAATGCACCCGCGGTCTTCATGCAATTGATGAACGAGGTCTTTTGTCCATATCTTGATCAGTTTGTTGTGGTCTTCATCGACGACATTCTGATATATTCGAGGACCCGTGAGGACCATATGCAGCATCTGGAGATTACCTTACAGACCCTCCGTGCCCACCGCTATATGCGAAGCCGGAGAAGTGTGAGTTCGGGCAGAGGAGGTGAGATTCCTCGGTCCACGTGGTGACGAGGAGGGTGTCGCAGTGGACCCCTCGAAGGTTGAGGCGGTGCGTTAGGGCCAGCCCACGATCGCGTCCGAGATTCGCAGCTTTCCTTGGTTTAGCGGGATATTATCGGCGTTTCATTGAGGGCTTCTCCCGTATTGCGGCCCTGTTGACCAAGTTGACTCGGAAGGGCGCAGAGTTTATTTGGAGTGACGCCCGTGAGCGAGCATTTATGGAGTGAAAGGACCGTCCGACGTCCGCTCCTGTCCTCACTCTTCCTCCGGGAGTGATGGATTTGTGGTATTTACCGATGCTTCGCGTATTGGATTGGGTGTTGTCTTGATGCAAAGACGGTAGACCTGTAGCATTTGCGTCTCGTCAGACTCAAGGTTCATGAGCCGAACTACCCCACGCACGATTTGGAGCGGGCAGCGTCTTCGCACCGAAGGTGTGGAGACACTATCTCTATGGGGTTAGGTTCGAGCTCTTCTCGACCACAAGAGCTTGAAGTATCTATTTTCTCACCGAGCTGAACATGAGACAGAGACGCTGGATGGAGCTTGAAGGACTATAATTTTGACCTCCAGCACCACCTGTGCAAGGCGAATGTGGTGGCGGATGCCCTTAACCGTCAGCCACGAGGCTGGTGGCACATATGATGATTCAGAATGGAAGATGCTCGAGGATATATCAGAGTACGACTTTGATTTTGGTCTCAGCCTTCTATCGTTCAGCTTTTTGAGCTGTCGATTCAACCCTCTCTTGTCGCAAGGGTGATCGAGGCTCAGCAGACAGATGAGTCGTTACAGGATTACCGAGCAGAGGCGGCATCTGAGAGTCAGACAGATTGGCAGATTGGTGCTGATAGTGGACTTCGCTTTAGAGGCCGATTGTGTGTCCCGAATATTCCTGAGTTGCGTAGAGATCTTATGACCGAGGCGCATCGATCGCGGTTTTCTATTCATCCTGGCTCGACGAAGATGTACCGTGATATGAGGAGGCAGTATTTGTGGCCGAGGATGAAGCAGATTGCCAGTTTTGTGGCCGAGTGTGACACATGCCAGCGTGTCAAGGCCGATCATCAGAGACCCCCTGGTCTATTGCAGCCATTGAGCGTCCCGACGTGGAAGTGGGAGCACGTATCTACAGATTTTATTATGGGTTTGCCGAGGACTCAGCGCGGTCATGACGCCATTTGGGTTGTCGTGGACCGTCTGACGAAGTCGGCACATTTTCTTGCGATTCGTGCGACTTGGCCTTTGGACCGGCTTGCGAGGTTATTCCTTGAGGAGATTGTGAGACTGCACGGCGTACCAGTCTCGATCGTTTCTGACCGAGATCCGAGATTCACGTCTCAGTTCTGGAGGAGCTTTCAGAGAGCTATGGGCACTGATTTGCAGCTCAGTACCGCATATCATCCGCAGACCGATGGCCAGACCGAAAGGGTCAACCAGATCCTTGAGGATATGCTTCGGGCCTGCGTGATTGACTTCGGTGGTAGCTGGGATGAGCATCTGCGATTGGCTGAGTTCGCATACAACAACAGCTATCAGGCGACCATTGGCATGGCTCCTTTTGAGGCATTATATGGCAGACCGTGCAGATCTCCGAGTTGTTGGACCGAGGTTGGAGAGCGGCGTCTCCTAGGTCCTGAGCTTGTGCAGGAGACATCAGAGGTTATTGATATTATCAGGCAGAGGATGCGCACAGCTCAGAGCCGGCAGAAGAGTGTTGCTGATCGCCGGCGTCGTCCCTTAGAGTTTGATGTAGGGGACCATGTGTATCTCAAGGTCTCGCCCATGAAGGGCGTAGTTCGATTTGGAGCGAAGGGCAAGCTTGCCCCGAGATTCATAGGACCTTTCGAGATCACTGAGCGCATTGGCGCTGTGGCCTATCGGCTTGCCTTACCATCTCAGTTGTCTGGCGTCCATAACGTTTTTCACGTCTCTATGTTGAGGAAGTGTGGGTCAGACATAGTTCCTGTTATCGACTGGCAGCCGTTGGAGGTTCGTGAGGATGCTTCTTACATCGAGCAGCCAGTTCGTATCCTTGATCGGAAGGAGCAGGTCCTCCGAACCAAGGTCATTCCCTTGGTGAAGGTTCAGTGGGGTCACCATTCTGTGGATGAGGCATCTTGGGAGCGCGAGGCTGAGATTCGAGAGCGCTATCCTCATCTCTTTGATGATTGATTGTATGTTGTATGTTGTATGCTGTCTCTGATATTTATATGGCGATGCCTTGCTTCCTCTTCTATTATGATTTATGTTTTCTTGTGATGATTGTTTAAATTTCGAGGACGAAATTTTTATTTGGAGGGGAGAGCTGTAAGACCCGTGTCCTAATCCGTACTGTTCCGTTAGCTTCCGCGGTCCTTCCGGTCAAATTCCGGCAACCTTCGCACCGTATTCGGTATTTGCGCACGATCCTAAGCCAGGTCTCGCGCACCGACGTTGGCTTGACCCGAAAGTTGTATCATAGCGACCGCGTCGTCGCCGCGGTTCCAACGCCGTGACTTGCGCACCGAACCGATACCCAGGCAAGAAGATGCCGATCTGCGTTTATTCCGAAGAAACACCGCGCGTTGCGGATTTCGAGGGAATCTCTACAAGTAGTCCCATCAATCAACCATTAAATGCATCCCATACATCAAGTACTACACCCATTCCCTCTTTTTCCAAAAGTCCACCATTCTTTCCACCTCACCACTCCTCTTTTCCAAATTTCAACAACAACCATACACCTTTTTCAATTTTTCAACCCAAACCATCCCCCATCACACCTCACCCATCCTTATCACCCTTCTCTCTCTCTCATTTCTCATATCTCTCCAAGCAACCCCAAGCCTCAAACGTCCAAGCCTCCTCTCCCTCTCAAGTGTGGCCCACCTTCCATCTTCCATCTACACCCTCCCATCTCTCATCCACACCATTAATCCCCCATCATCCTCCATTAAAAGTGAAGGTAAGGAGCTAAGGAGTCCAAGGGAGCAAGGAAAAGGAAGATAAGGTGGGTGATTTTCTATTATTTTAAATTTTTGGGCCCACTTATTGGTGGGACCCCTTTTGGATGTATGTGATTTAATCAAGAGGGCCCATAGTGGCGGGGTTCCTCTATCTCACCGTATACCTCTCTTTCTATCTCTCTATCTCTCTCTCTTCCTTTGTAATGGTGTGGATCCCACCAATATGTGCTACATCTACCCCGTCCATCTACATCAGACGGTGTGGTCCACTCTATTATAGGTGATGATCCACACCATCCACTGTTTGGATGGGCCCAAGGCATTCTATACATGTTTTATTTTATATAATATGTATATAATATATATTATGTATGTATATATATATATATATATATATATATTATATGTATATGTATATATATATATATTATATGTATATGTATATACATATATGATGGTGGACCACGTCCACGTGGGACCCACCATGATAATGTGTTCATGCATGCCGTCCAGCGTCCCTGGACGCTGGACGTTGACAAGTAGGGAAGTGTAAATGGCATGGGCGGTACTAATGAGCTAGCCAAATGGTGGGCCACTCATGCAGGCCCCACCTTGATGTATACATATAATCTAAGCCGTCTATCCCGTTGCCCAGATCATTTTAACCGTTGAGCTAAAGTTTGGGACCCATCTGAAAAACAAGCGGGTCATGCCATAGGAAACAGCAATCCTACCTTCGATTTACTCTCTAATGCTCCGGTATGTCTAAAACAGCCCAACATTGGACTCTATGGGTTTGTATCGAGCTATGGGGACCCATGACTGGGGTGGATCTTGCGGATGCGGGCCCCGTCTATGAAAAACCGTAGAAAAACCGTTTTTTTTTTAAAAAAAAAAAACAAACGAGCAGCAGCAGCAAGCGCAGGCAGCGCCTGCGCCAGGCTGCTGACGGACGGACCGAGCAGGGCCCTCACGGCTCAGCTCTGGGCCCCACTTTGATGCATTTCGTTCATCAGCACCGTGGAATTGATAGGTCCCCACGAACCAGCCGTCTAGCCCAAAAATCAGCTGTAAAAGGGACTCAGACGGGCCACACCATCTAGAAACGTGAGAAGACATGCCTAAGACACATAAAATCCTTTGGTGGGGCCCACCTGAGTTATGGACGTTCCTGAAATTTGGTCTGGACCGTTAGTCCAGTGGGACACACATAATGGGTGGTCTGGATCAATGGATCACATCGCAGTGGGCCCCCAAACCGTGACCCATGAATGGTTTAGATGACAAATGAACATCCAAGCGTGGATGTGAATAAACATTATGGTTGACCCTGGTCCGCGGTCCGCCTTACCTTGTAAATAGATTGGATGGCATGTGAATACCACGGTGGGCCCATGGTCCATGTGACCCCGCCCGTTTGGGTGGCAACAAACATCACTATGGGCCCATTGTATGAAAGATAAACATTACAGTGGACCCCCAGGTCCACGTGACCTTACAAACAGGTTGGCTGGCAAATAAATATTACCGTGGGCTAGGCCCACGTGACCCTATCCACGGGTTGCATGGCAAATAAACATCCTGGTGGGCCCCCTGGTCCCGTGACCTTATGAATAAGTTGGATTTCAAATGAACATTTCAATGGGCCTTACCCAAGGTCCAAGTGACCTTATGAATAGGTTGGATTTCAAATAAATATTATGGTGGGCCCTAGGCCCATGTGATGGAGCCATATTGATGTATTTCTGGCCGTTGGGGAGGCCCACCTTGATATATATATAAGGCCCATGAGATTAGGCCCATTCGACGTATTGGTGGCCCGTTGTCGAGGCCCACTCTGATATATTAAGGCCCATGTTACGAGACCCATTGTGATGTTTTCAAAGGCCCATGGAGTATGACCCATTGCAATGTACAAGAGGCCATTGATGCGGCCCACTTGACTTATATAAGGCCCATATGAGGCAGCCCACTTAATGAACCTAAGGCCGTGGGGACGAGGCCCAATAAGATGTAAATAGGTCCATTACAATATGTGATTCATGGAAGGCCATTCCTTGGGAGCGATGTTGGTTTGACGTCCACATTGATAATGTTGGTTAAATGTCCGCATTATAGCTCTCCCTAAGGCCCACCGATAGGCCCAAAATTATGGTAAGTAGGCCGTCTAGGGCCATCTCCATTATACCTAAAGCCCTTCTCTTTATACATGTTTAGTATAGATCCATGATTCATGATCATTCGCACCATATGTATGCCTTATGTGAGGGTGGCCGATCATAGCATATACCTTTGGATAGACTGTTTATGGGCTCCCTGATAGGCGGAGTTGCCTCATATAAGTGCATGGTATATACAGGACTGCTGCATGACTGATAGTGTGATTCATGCACTTGCATTAGTGTGATTGTGATTACTGTATGCCCTAGTGACATCAGGGTCATAGCCTCTACAGACACATCGTGGGTGGCTGGATTGGATACCGAAAATACTGTTTCTAGTATCGCGACGCCATAGATGTCCCTGGGTGAAAATCCCTAAACCCGATGGTACCAGAGGATGACTCCAACGTCGAGACCGAGTGGATATACGAGCGCATGAGGGCCGAATACCAGGAGGCCGCGTCTTCCACTGTGTCGTGGTCGGTTAGAAAGGGGTGTGGCCTTACTCGCCCGAGGGTAGGGGGCAATACTAGGCTGAGTTTGACCAGCTCGCGAATGGGTCCGCTATCGACGTGCCGGATAGGTATTGGCAGACTATTGGCCAGGCGGATAGTGAGGTTTCTTACGCTTACTTGGATTGTGCGGCTAGGAGAGCGACAGTGCCATTTGGAGTGTATTGAACCCCGGTGATTATCCAGAATGAGAACTGTACTGATACATGATGAGGATTGGCATGCTTGAGTTGCATCTCGCATCGCATGGCTGTGTTATGGCCGATAGCATTCATATCTTGCACCGCATAGCCTTGGTACAGCTGATTGCATTCATGTGCTCATCACCATGATTCCGCATCACTTTGACCTTGCATTTTGAGCACGTTTATATTGCGCACACACTTACACCACCCTCTAAGCTTTCCATAAGCTTATGCACGATTGATGCGTGCAGGTGACGCCAGGACGCAGCCGCAGCCATAGTCTCGCTGTAGTTGGAGCGTGCAGTTGAGCATCTGGAGTTTTGCTTCTTTTGTTACATTGTATTTCCCCTTTCTGTCGCATTATACTAAAAAGTTTTTGATCATAGTGGATTTTGTGGTGGTGTTCTTGTGCTTATTGTTTGTGGGTTATGCTTTTGTTATGCTCATTATGAATCAGACTAATGATTTGAAACCCTCCTTGTAGTATCCCAGGATCGGAACCTGGTAAATGGGTGTCGGGATCCGAGAATGGGGTTCTACGGAGGCTGTCGGCGCCGGATTCGGCGATCGGGAATTTTGTGAGCCCAGTTTCCGAGTTCGGGGCGTGACACTCTCATCCATGAATTTTAGGAAAATCCTCATTCTGGCTTTCCAATAGGCATAATTAGTCCCATCAAAGAGTGGAGGTCTAGTGACTGAAAGGCTATCAAAATTTAACATCTTATATATAGCTTAGATCGATTAGCTCAAGAAATGAATCCAAATATAAAGAATTAAAAGTGAGCTATTAAGCTTTGATACCACTTGAAAAGGCCAAGCTATATGTCCTAGAGGGGGGGAGAGGGGGGGGGGGGTGAATAGGACTATGCCAAATTAAAACATTAACAGCGGAATTTAAATGAATATAGGAAAGATAGCACTTTTAAACAAATCACAATATGGAAATGTAAAGCAACCTTCAAATACTAGAACAGAGAGGTTGATACCAATGTTGTTCTAAGGACAACCTTGCACCATAAAAACCAAGGGTTTATGTCAGGACAACCTTCCTAGAACAATTTGAATATAAAAAAACTCAAACTAAAAAGGAAATAAAGGAAATAGCAAGAAAGAAATTCTAAGCTATTCAACATTCCCCACAATGCTTGAAATGTAAATATTACAACATTCACATCCATACATACATCCCACAAAATTGAATGATAAAAGATATAGAAAATAAATCACACATCCACAAAACACAAAGAGTTATAGTGGTTCACTTGTGTGTACACTAACTGTTAAACAACAGCCACACAGTTTGCTACTCCACTCCTAATATCCTCACACAAGGGATATTAGCGTTCACTATGAAAATAGGTTTCTCAAGTTCACCTAAAACCCTCATAATTGTGTCTTTCAAATGGGCTTACACAATCCAAAAACCCCACACTCTGAGTTTTTTGGCTCTACTCAGATAACCAACACAATGAGATTTTTCTGGCTTAATCTTAAAAGAAACCAAAAACATATAAGATTTACACAAATGTAAAATACCTAGATTCCTCCTTTTGTTGCAGCCCAGAAGAACCAAATCGAAGTAGAAGTTCGAATAGAAGTTCAATGTCCAATACTCACTTTAAAATGGTTCTAAGTTTTAATTGATTTTAAATTAAATCAAGTTGGGTTAGCTCTATTTGATTTTGATTCTAACAAGTGGAATATCACAATTCCTCTTTCAAATCAGATTGGAATGCAGAAACAAAATCAAATATAAAAAGCTGGCAAAAGAGAATTTTAAATATGCACAATGTAGCTTAAAAAGAACACAAATTTATCTCTCAGAGTGATGCCTTGATTTTACTTGAATTTGATTAGATCAGATGTAAAACTCTAAATTCATGCTCTATTTATAGTTACACAAATTGTGTCTACGACTGGTCCTGTGGACACTACAACTGGTCGTAGGACCAACAACATTTTGAAATTTTGAGCGCGATTGGATAAAACTGTTCCACAACTGGTCGTAAGCTATCCACAACCGGTCGTGAACCCTCCACGACTGGTCATGACAAGCCCACAACTGGTCATGAGGAACCAGAATTTATTGTCGTAGTTTGAGTCGTAGCTGCAAGACTGGTTGTGAACAAGTCATGTACTGTTCACACGATCGGTCGAGCAAACTCTAGGACTGGTCATAGCTCAACCAAAAAATTCTGAAAATTTGTAACAACTTAGGACTGGTCTTGAAATTTCTTGGACTGGTCGAGCCAGTTCTAGGACTAGTCGAATAGGGTCCAGGACTAGTCTTAGAATAGTCCAAATATATGTAAAGAAATTCAATTTGAATTATGTATACAAAATGACTTACCATAAGGTCAATCTAAGGTCAATCATACCTCGAGAGTGATGTATGAACATTGAGACTTCATTTCTTCTGATGAAGGTTGACCTTTGAAGATTATGAAACTTGAGATCTCTATACTTAATGTAGCTTAAATTTAAGATCTTTTAAAGCTTGGATTTGAATTATACTTCATCCTGTACTTTATATTAAGTTGTACTTTAGTCTTGAGTTGTACTTGATCTTGAGTTGTACATGAGGTAGAGCTTCATTCTCAACTTGAAGCATTGTGAAGCAGTGCCTTGAACATATATATATACACACACACACACACTCATGTTATACAAGACATAGATAGTGTTTTTGGCACCACAAAATTTGATAAACAAAGGAACAATCAACCATAGCACTTACAATTTGCCCCTTCCAAGTTCTTTATTATACTTCCCTATTAAAAGATCATAATGGTCTGACACTTAGAAACACACCTGTGGTCCAGGACTTCTAGGAAGTGTTTAAGACGATCCCTAGATTACCTCCTTGTCATGAGATCGACTTTACTATCAACCTTGTGCCTGGTGCGACACCCATTTCCTTACCTATGTATCGCATGCCTCCATGTGAAATGGAGGAATTGAGGAGACAGATTGATGATTTGTTGGATTCAGGTTTCATACGAAGGAGTGTATCTCCTTGGGGAGCACCTGTGCTGTTTTTGAAGAAGAATGATGGATCACTGTGATTGTGTATTGATTATCGCAGGTTGAACCAAGTGACAGTCAAGAACAAGTATCCTTTGCCCAGGATAGATGATCTGTTTGACCAGTTGAAAGGGGCACAATATTTCTCAAAGATCGACTTACAGTCCAGGTACCATCAGTTGCGCGTCAGGGATGAAGACGTGCAGAAGACGGCATTCAAAACCAGTTTTAGGCACTATGAATTCCTTGTAATGTCGTTTGGACTCACAAACACACCTGTAGTGTTCATGGACCTCATGAACCGGATGTTTCAGCCGTACCTGTATTGGTTTGTTATCGTATTTATAGATGACATTTTGATATACTCCAAGAGCCAAAAGGATTACGAAGAGCACCTTTGAGCAGTCTTCGATACTCTCAGAAAGAACCAGTTATTTGCTCAGTACAAGAAATGCGACTTCTAGAAGGAAGAAGTCAAGTTCCTAGGACATGTTGTGTCCAAGGAAGGTATCGCTGTGGACCTTGCCAAGGTGATCGCAGTTCAAGACTGAGAGTAGCCCGGTTTGGTTACAAAAGTGAGGAGTTTTCTGGGACTTACTGGCTACTATCGTTGATTCATTAAAGATTTCTCCAAGATAGCCAGACCGTTGTCTCAGCTTATGCGAAAGGATCTTAAGTTTGCCTGGAATGAGAAGGCAGAAGCAGCCTTTCAGGAACTGAAGGACAAGTTTACGTCCGCACCCGTGCTAGTATTTTCAGAGCAAGGGGTCAGATATACGATATACACTGACGCGTCTCATGTTGGTTTGGATTGGGTTCTTATGCAGAAGGACAGAATGATCACTTATACCTCATGACAGTTGAGGAAACACGAAGAAAACTACCCTACGCACGACCTGGAATTGGCAGCCGTTATCTTCGCATTGAAGCTTTGGAGACATTACCTCTGCGATGAGGAGTTCGAGCTCTTTTGTGACCACAAGAGCCTCAAGTACATATTCACGTAGAGGGACCTGAATATGAGGTAGCGGCGATGGATGGAAACCTTAAAGGACTTCAAGTTTGAGGTCTCCTACCATCTTGGTAAGGCTAACCTTGTGGCAGATGCATTGAGCCAGAAGAAGACAATAGAATTTACGGCTCCGTTAATGATTGAAGAGTAGAACATGGTAGAGTTTATGTGAGACTTCGAACAGAAGCTTACAGTAGAGGAGCCGTTCGAGAGCGTCGTACACATACGTGTGCAACCACTTATTGATGACCGCATCATTGTGGCTCAGAAAGAGGACGAACTATTGGTGAAAATGAGAGAGTAAGTAACTGACAATGAAGACTCTGAATGGAGACTTGGTTCGGATGGGGGTTTACATTATCATGGCCGCCTATGCATCCCAAATCTTCATGACATGAGGAAGAAAGTTCTCGAAGCTGCTCACAATTCAAAGATGGGATGCATCCTGGTAGTACAAAGATGTATCGAGATATGAAGCGTTCATATTGGTGGGACAACATGAAGGCTTAAATAGTAGATTTTGTATCCCATTGTCTCACGTGCCAGCAAGTCAAGACTGAGCATCGCCGACCTCTGGATTGCTTCAGCCCATGCCCATAGCTGAATGGAAGTGGGATTTCATATTTATGAATTTCATTACCAGGTTGCCGAAGACAAGGAAGGTACATGACTCCATTTAAGTGATTGTGGACCGATTGACGAAATCCGCTCATTTTCTCCCAAATAAAGTTTCGAATTCCGCAGATGATTTAGCCAAGTTGTACATCAAGGAGATTGTGCGGCTGCATGGAGTGCCTATGGAGATTGTGTCGGATCAAGACACACGATTCACGTCTATCTTCTGGAATCGAATCCAGGAAATAATGGGGGTAAAACTGAAGTTCAATACCACGTTCTACCCACAGACTGATAGGCAGACGGAACAGGTAAATCAGGTGTTAGAAGATATGTTGCTGGCATGTGTGCTCGATTTTAAGGACAATTGGGATGACTATCTTCCTTATGTTGAGTTCTCTTATAACAACAGTTTCTAAGCAAGCATTGGCATGGCTCCTTACGAAGCATTGTATGGGTGTCCGTGTCGAGCACCGCATTGTTGGGTAGAAGTTGGTGAGAAGAGTCTGATTGGCCTAGATTTAGTACAGGAGACCTCAGAGAAGATCGACATTATCAAGCATCGACTTCTTGCAGCACGGAGCAGACAGAAGAGCTACGTCAATACTAGATAACGACGGCTAAAATTTGAGGTTGGGGACCACTTGTTTTTTAAGGTTTCCCCAATGAAGGGAGTTCTTCATTTTGGTAAGAAAGGGAAGCTTACGCCATGATTCATTGGCCCATTCCAGATTCTAGATCAAGTGGGTGTAGTAGCATACCGTCTCGCCTTGCCCACACCACTCGCTGGCGTGCACAATGTATTTCACATATCAATGCTGAAGAAATACGTTGTTGATCCTACTCACATTATCAAGTGGGAGCAAGTGCAGTTGAGTGAAGATGCTACCTATGTACTGTGACCAACACGTATTTTGGAAAAGAAGGAACAGGTGCTTCACAGCAAAGTTATCCCGCTTGTGAAAGTATTATGAACACACCACACTGAGGAGGAGGCTACCTGGGAAATAGAAGTCCTAGTCCTTAAGAACTACCCTCAGATTCTCGACGAGTACGAAAAGGTACTAATTTCGAGGATAAAATTTTTCTTTAAGGGGGGTAGATTGTAATGTCTCGAAAAAATCCATACAAAGACCCAAGTACCACCTCAGGCAAAAATCCTTAAAGAGCGAATCCTTTAGAAATTAGACAAAAATTAATTAAGTAATAAACTAAATTAATCAGTGAATTATCTTGAACCATTATCTATACGAACTGCAAGACCCAAAACAATTAGGATTTCTAACTCAACATTTCTTAAAAACGTAGGAGCAATTTCAAAACCTAGTTGCTCTTGGGAGCACATTGAAACTCCATATCGGACCTGGACCACTCGTCGAAAATTCGATTACCATGAAACTGTAAGGTTATGACCGCCTTATTGGGCTTGACAACCATCGCGGGAATCGAGCCCAAATGGTATCCAGAAACGCACAACAGAAGCCTGGAGCGAAGTATGTGAGAAACGTGAATATCTTTAGAAAATGAACTCAAACTTAAGTAAATTGGACCATTCACTAGCAGGCGAAATTGAAGGTTTCAAACCATCAGTTTTTTTAACCAAACTTTACCTGTAGATCAGGAAAATTTCCCTACACATGTCAGTATACTTGTGGCCCCGATCGAGTGACGATGACCGTTGAATTGATACAGGTCCTCCACGGATGATCCACAAATCCGATCGGACCGAAATTATAAGCTGGCTTAAATCAATCTTTAGGGAACTTACTCCATGACTTGGGTGAGAAATGGACCTTCCTAAGGGCCCTGTTTGCCAAAAACAAGCACCCTTTGGCTATAACCTAAGTATACCATGGCCATGGGACCATTTACATCAGTTCTGGGCCTATATAATGCCCTTAAACCACCCCTCTCTCATTCCATACGAATTTTCTAACCATAGGAGAGAGAAGAGAGAAATGAGGAGAATAGAGTGAGGGGAAGAGAGAGAGATCTGTAGATCGTTGCTGGGATTCACTCCCACTACTCTACGTACCAAATCACCACCCCACCATCGCTACACCAACGATCCTAGCTTCGATTTGGGTAAGGAATTATAACCCTACTCTTATTTTAGGAATCCAAATAGGGAAATTGGCAAAATAGCTAACCTATTTCGTGATTCAGGTAACTATTATTCTATAGATGGAGACGGAGTGTACGAACTGAGTTCGTAATAGGCGTACCGATAAAATGTGCAGACTATAAATATTTAGGTTATGGTTTTCAAGGCTTTCAATGTCAGCAATGATTTATGCTTAACTTGATTCTACCATATGATATTAGTTACAAAGTTTTCGATAAACTACACATGTGTGAAATATGTAAATATAAAATGCATCCTATGTGTTTGTTGAAATGTTTGAATGAATGTGAAATCCTGATTTGTACTTATAGTAAGTTCTAGTCTTAGATACATGTATGTTATATACTTTATAACCGATGTTGTGAAATGAATTGCTATAATTCATATTGTAATAAGTCTAGTCTATATATTTGGAAATGTATAGTCTAAGTGTTTGCTAAAATGTCTAAATGAGATTTTGTTGATGGTACTCATTAAGTGTATTGAGACAAGATTCTTAGTTTTCTTAGTAATATGAATAGTTTTCTTCATGTATTGTAAATTGTCACTATATGATTTGTGGATGAAATGCATATGTATGTCAATTTGTCTAATGTGTTTAATAAAATGCTCAAATGAGATTTATGTTTGTACTATTTGTTAAATGTTGATATGAGTAGCATATGTGATTCCTTATTGCATTTGAGTATGATTGGGACTACTTCGTAGTATAGGCAATCGGTAACGGTTCCCGTTTGAGCGGCCGAACTAGTTTCGCCACGTTAGATACGTTCGAGGAATCTGAGTCGTACGGTGATTGTCGACAGTGGTCAGGCCACGCGGAGTGCTTACGTGCTCTATGTCGATCAGTTCAACATACGCTCATACCAATCACACTTGTGAAGTAACCCGATTGGCCTATTGTGTGTTTATCATGTATGAACACTACTGCTTGAATCTAAGGTACCGCTTACCACAGTAAAGCCCGTTTCAACCATGGTACCACAATCTACTAAGATTCATGAGCCGGGCATGGTGGTATGGGACACTTTGGTCGAGCTGTTGGCCTAGGTTGGGGTGACGAGCGTTCCCGTAGTGACCAGTGAGCAACCCAAACTCATGAGCCGAATACGGTGGTATGGGAGACTGTATTCAAGTTGTCGACCTATGTTCAAGTGACAAGCCTCTCATAGTGACCTCAAATATAAAATAGGCCTATGTTGATGGTGACGAGCTTCTCCGTAGTGACTTCGAGTGTAAACTCGTGAACTTACCTATCCACTACTTTCATCAGGGGTGATGCCCTACAACTTGCCTATTGTATGTGACTAACTAGGATTGACGACCCTATATGGATCCTTGTTTGGGTAAATGATATAAAGGGAGGTACCTTAGCTTCCCGAATCTGCTATATGAATAAATCTAATTAAGTATTGGCTAATACGACCATGCATTGTATTGATGTGCTTTGGAGAGGAAGCGCACGTTTAGGGAGTTTGCCATGCGCGATCTTGAGATGATGTCACCGAGGGAGTACAGGCGAGGGTATGCATCATTACAGCATATTATTCCTGTATTAACAAGAGTACTTAGGATATGATTGTCATACTACTTTATCATTACTGATTAACTGAAATAATAACAAGTTAACCTTTGCCTTATAGTACCACTGAGTTGATCACTCACTCCCACTCTGGGACGGTGTTTTAAAACACCAACTAGACTTTGATTTAGATGCAAGTTCCGATGCGGCTTACGCGACGGAGCTAGACTTCATGAATGAGGAGGAGGAATTCTCCTATGTTCAGCTATCAGGCGAGTCACTTTAGACATTATTCTGATTCAACGGGATTACAGGGTTATTTAGATTAGATGGATAATTGCATTTTGATATTTTGTAAATTTTGGAACAAACACATGTATATATTTAGCCTAGAACAGATTCATACTTCGGATAGTGAAACACTTTTATGTTATAATTTAACTACTCAAGTCTTCCGCTTGCTTAATTTAATTACACCTAGAGTATGATATGTTATTTTAAAATAATCTCACTCATGTTTAATGCACTAACATGGACAACATTTAAACATCATTATCTATGTTGCATAAGTGATGCATCAGATCTCGGGAGTTGAGCCTTTGCTCGACCCTCGATTTTCGGAGCGTTACACTTGTGTAGGGCCTAAATCTCAAGGTTCTAAGTGTAGTACCTTGACTCTTGTGGAGAGCCTAAATTTAGAGTCTTTGTGTAGGGCTATAAAGGTTAGAGGTAAACCTAATTTAAAACCTCTGATAGTGAAATTCGATACACTCATGGATTGAGTGTGTCCATCAGGAGTGGAGTAGGGAAGTAGTCGAACCACTATATATGATTGTATTTAGGATTGTCATTTGCAAACCTGTTTAATTATGCATATATGTTTGAATGTTTAATTGTACATTCATTATTAGATGAATGCTTAGTAATTGATAGGTAGCACATCCCACACACACATATTCACTATCTTGATATAGACTAGTTGATGATTTACATATCATTTGTAATCTATGTTATTTGATAATCTATTAGTTTTTCATGACCCCAAGTGCAGGGTCGCGATGTAGTAATAACTCTGTTAAAATAAGGTCGAATCCACAGGGAATGGGGAACACAGTTTAAAGCTAATCTAATTCTAACTTGGTTGGTCTGGGTTTTTAATCCAGCAATTTAGATGACGATTTTAAAATAATAAAGATAAAATACTAAGGATCCAGGAATCCACTTATAGCAATCTCAATATTAATCTACTTGATTCAATAATAACTCCATTGAAATCAAAGTCCTATCCTATCCAATCGGATGATGGAGTAATTAAAACAAAATATGAACTTTTCCCTAGTTTTAGATCCTAAATATCCGTCTAATTGCAATGATGACAGGGAATTCAATAATCCACCATGTCAAGGAGACGATGGTGAACAATGACTTATACACATCACATAATTCCAAAGCCAACAAGATCATATCAAGAGCTTTCACAGCATCTACTGTAATTCCAGTCACAATAAACCATAGAAAACTGGAAATATATCTTTATTTAAACTAAAACTCAATGGAAGTTCAACATATGCTTGAATCAAAGCAAACTAAACATCAAAATAAGTTTTAAGTTTCATCACTTAACCTTAGCTAAGAGATTAGCCTGAGAAGACTAACATCCTAGAAGAAAAACAAAAAGATCAACTAGAACCTGTGAAGAAATCAAAGTGGAAGAATGTTGTTGGCGTTCCGCCTTTGCCTTCTCTCCATTTCCAAGCCTTAGAAGATGCTTTTGAACATCCTAGGGACTCATATTTATAATTTTAGAACTCCAACTTTCACACCGACTTGAAGATTTCACAAACCGACCTTGAACTTATGCACTTCTGTTATGCTTCAATTGGACCAAAGTTTCTTTCGATCGGACCAAGGTCGCATCTAAAATTTATGTGTTGAGTATTTAGGTTAGACCGAGTCGAGCCAAAATCTCAAGCCCAAGTTGGCTTCAGTCGGACCGAAGTTGGTTCAAGTCGGACCGAAGTTGTCTTAGGTCAGGCTGAATTAAAGTCTAAAAATCATGGTTCTCACTGGACTATTTTTTGTACTTTCGGTCGGATCGAACGATCTATTTTTTCTTCTGTTTGACATGTGCTTTTGCCAGTCTTTTCTCCATCCTTTACACTTGGTTTTCTTAGATCTTTGGCATGTGAATTCTTCATTAATGACTTCCAAATCTCCGAACCTTACTTTGTGATCTTTTGAGCATTAAATCACCGCTTTCAGCATTGTTTTCGAATCAAGCTCTCAAATTCACCTTGTGAGAGAAAAATGCATGAATATAGTGATTAAGCATTATCATGTTTAATAAATTAAGGTATAAATGGGGAAAATATGCAATATCTGAGTCTCAACACACCCCCCAACTAGCATTTTGCTAGTCCCGAGCAAAACATGTGTGAAGTAATCATCAATCCTCAAGTTTCAAAACCTCGCTTGCAAAATAACCTTTTGTGCAATCAAATATGAATGAGTAGGATTTCAAAGATGAGAGAGTGAAAATTAAAAACTTAGACCCGAATCTCATGAGTAAATAATTGGATCAAGTCTTCCTTCATTAATTAACTAATAGTATAAGTTCATATATCAATTTCCTATTGTGCTCAATGATTCTCAACTTACTTTTCGTAAAAAACAACTACTGTTTCATAATGTTAGCAATGCACATCAATTCAAGGCAATTAGATTAACACAAGCTCTAATTTCAAACTTATCCCATTTTCCTTCTTTTTCCAATTTTTGATTTTATATCAACGATCCCTTTTTAAATTAATTTCAGTCTTTTTATTCTTTTTCAGAGAATTTGTCATTTGAACACATAGCCTTTTTGTCGATCTTACTATTTTTTAGCTGGTTTTTCTCTTCTTTTAAGGTTGATGAAGATCTCCAGACTTGGTTCTCACTGCTTATTAGTGATATCCATACTAACAATAAGAAATTCTAGTATTCTCCACAGAAAATAAATTGAGTGTGAATGTGTGAATTAGATCAAAGTGATATTCAAACTTTTCTTTTAGTCAATCAATTGGAAGGACTTAACAATGGTCTACTCAGTTGATAAAACTCCATCAATTCAAAATTCAAAATCTCAATTATATCATCATACTCAAAACATTCTTAATTGCATAAACTATCACTTCCAAACAATTCATTTAACTTGAAAATTTGAAAATTTTCAAAAATTTTGCTCGAAACATAAAAACACTTATTAGTTTACCTAATCCACACCCCAAAATCTACATTGTCCTTAATGTATAAATATATGAATATGTAATGCATATGAGACAATAAAAATAAAGGGAAGTGATGGAAAGAAGGTACTTGAAGAAGATGACAGACGGATGGGTCAGTGCGATCTTCCTATCAACAGATGTTCCAGCAACTAAATTACACTAATATAAATCAAACTAATCCTAAGAAGGCAATAAATTCTTAATCCTAACTAGGAAAGAAAGGGAAAACTAATTAGTCTGGACAGATGGGTTCTTCCTTCGGCTAGTATCTCAATAAATTTCTTACTAGATTTCTCAACAAAATCATCCAAAAGCCCAATTTGCAAAAGGCTTGGATGTTCTTGAGCATGAATGTCCAGAGAAATTTAAGAACCTCAGCAACATGTTTATGATCAGAATTTGAGGTTTCCATAGAATATATGATTCATCTGCAAAAGATAATTTCTCAATATTAGTAGACTGAGGTGAATGAGAGACCATAAACAATAGGTTAACAAAAAATTTGTTCGTCTTAGTCTTTTTAAAATTCAAATTTGTAGGCTCCGGTTCAGAATGCATCTCCTCCACCTATAAGAGTGAAAATTCAGTGTTGGAGGAGGGAATGTTATCAACTTCCTGGCCAATATCAGGCATCGAGGCACAATCTCGCAAGGAATCCACCTTGTCTTGTATCATAGGATTGTTTGAATCCTCAAAGTGTGCCAAATAGACTTCCATAGATTCAGGAGTTCTAATTGAAAGAGGCTATTCATCTTCCACTATTTCAATTAAGCTCTCCTTATGAATCGTGTCCTCATCCTCTTGTGGTTTATGCAAATGAAATACATTCAATTCTACAGTCATATTCCCAAAAGATATTTTCATTATTCCATTCCGATAATTTATGATGGCATTGGTAGTGGCTAGGAATGGCCAGCCTAATATGATAGGAATTTGAGTGTCCACATTTGGAACCGAGTGTGTGTCCAAGACGATGAAATCTACCGGGTAGTAGAATCTATCAACTTGGACCAACACATATTCTACCATACTCTCGGTATTCTAGTCAAGCGGTCAGCTAGTTGTAATGTTGTTTTAGTGAGTTTCAAATCACTAAGGCCTAACTATTCATATACTGAGTATGGTATCAGATTAACACTTGCCCCAAGATTTAGAAGTTCTCTATCAACCCTAAAGTTTCCTATCACACATGAGATTGTAGGATTTCCAAGATCCTTATATTTTGAGGGAGTGTTTTGATTGATTATGGCACTTACCTATTCAGTAAAAAATCCTTTCTTATGTACATTCAGCTTCCGCTTTACCACACATAGATCTTTCAAGAATTTGACATAAGATGGGAACTGTTTAATTGCATCCAACAAGGGGATGTTGATCTTGACTTGTTGAAAAACCTCTGAAATATCTTGATTCTCACTCAGCCTTGTTGATGTAATGAGACATTGGGGAAATGGGGCCACGGGTTTGCATCCCTGCAATGGCTCTTCGTCATATGAAGCATTGCTAGATTCACCACCATCCTTTGAATTTTTGAACTCCGTAGGTTTCTCAACCTTCCTGAGAATCTCCTTGTGTATTTTGTTTCCACTTCTCAAGGTGGTCATGGCTTTAACATGTTCCACATGTTGAGATGAAGAATTGAGATTGCTTATCTCAAATTGTCCTTTTGGGTTAGGTTGAGGCTAGGCCGAAAAGGTCCCGGTCTCCCTAATATTTAGTTGTGTCTCAAGTCTTACAATCGATGTTCTAAGTTTATTCATAGCCTGCAGTTGCTCTTACCTAAATGCATCTAATGTATCCTCAAGGGTTCTCCTAGGTGGAGGTCCACTAGATGGCCCTTGTGGATAATTGGTTACATTAATTTGCAATTGGTTCATTTCTCCAATTAAAGTTCTGCCAATCAAGAGTGTGCGTGTTAGAATTTGGTGCACTAAGTAGCCGTTGATACGCATTTGTAGTATTTACTTGAATGTGAAACACCTCTTGAAAAGATAGGATTGTAAGACAATCTTGGTTAGGTGTACAATGCTCTCACAATTTCCACATACAGTTTCAGTGACTATTTTGGACCGAGTTGATTCCTTCATAGATTCCAAGTCGTCAATTTTTCGTGTGAGAATTATCAACCATATATTAATATCATCCTCCTCCTTGAGTCAATGTACTCCTATCTCTCTTGGCACTTCCTTGGGATTACTAGCTTGGTTTAATGTGTCCCATGATTGGACATTTTCAGCTAGCATGTCAAAGTAATCCCAGGCATCTTTTGGTTTCTTATCCATGAACTCGCCATTACACATCATCTGTACGAATTGACGCATGTTCAGACTAAGTCTGTCATAAAAAAGATTAATTATTCGCCAAGTGTTGTAACCGTAGTGCAGGCAAGCGAGAAGTAAGTCATTGAACCTTTCCCAACATTCCAAGAAGGTTTCATTATTTTTCTAGGAGAAGTTCATTATTTCTCGTCTAAGAGCATTGGTTTTATGAGCCAGGAAGAACTTTTTAAGGAACTCCTAGCTTATGTTTGCCCATGTGCCAATGGATCTAGTTCTTAATGAATGAAACCATAATTTGGCCTTTTCTTTTAGAGAGAATGGAAATAATTTAAAGCTAATTGTATCAGAAATAATATCATTAAAAAGTATGGTTGTAATAATCTCTTCAAATTCTTTAATATGCATATATGGATTTTCTGAATCAAGTCCATGGAACTTGGGAAGTAATTGGATCATCTCAGGTTTAAAGTCAATGTTTCATGTATTGATTGGGAGAATTATGTAGGAAGGTGTACTTATTCTCACCGGTTGTAAATAATCTCGCAAAGTTTGAACCAGTGGAACCCGATGCACTTCATTCTAATCACGCACCTTCCTAATAGGTGGTGTGTAATACATATGATCTTCATCAATATAATGTTATTGAGTCATGCTCTCAGATGATATTTCAAGAATATTTGGGGGTTTTTTAATTCGTTGATGGATTTTTCAACCAAACATCCTTCTCTTAAAAGTATCAGAGTATGGTCCCTTACCCACTTGGGCATGAACCACATCAAATTTTAATTCCATTTCCTAATTTTTACAACAAGTATGAAAGAAAAATCAAGAGAGGAAGGGTATTACTGATGTGAAGGATTAACTTGAAGTTCCTACACAAACATTAGTAAACACAAGATGAAATTCTGAAAATCCTAAGATTATAAAATTCAAAAGAAAAAAAAAACCCTAACCTAAAAACAAAACTCAGAAAACTAAACATAAACGTGTTCAACGCCACTCCCCAGCAATGGCGCCAAAAACTTGTTCACATCCCAAAGTGCAGGGTCGCGATGTAGTAATAACTCGGTGAGAATGAGATCAAATCCACAAGGAATGGGGAACACGGTCTAGAACTAATCTAAGTCTAACTTATTTGGTCTAGTTTTTAATCCAATAATTTAGAAAAAAGTTTTGAAATAATAAAGATAAAAGACTAAGGATTCAGGAATCCACATATAGCAATCTCAATATTAATATACTTGATTTAATGATAACTCGATTGGAATCAAAGTCCTATCTTATCCAATCGGATGGTGGAGCGGTTAAAACAAAATCTGAACTTTTCCTTAGTTTTAGATCTCAAATATCCGTCTAATTGCAATCATGAGAGGGAATTCAATCATCCACCATGCCCAGGAGATGATGGTGAACAACGACTTATACACATCACACAATTCCAAAACGAATAAGATCATATCAAGAGCTTTCGAAGCATCTACTATAATTTCAGTTAGAATAAACCATGGAAAACTAGAAATATATCTTTACTTAAACCAAAACTCAATGGAAGTTCGACATATGCTTGAATCGAAGCAAACTAAACATCAAAATAAGATATAGGTTTCATCCCTTAGCCTTAGCTAAGAGATTAGCCTAAGAAGACTAACATCCTAGAAGAAAAACAAAAAGATCAACTATAACCCGTGAAGAAATTAAAGTGGAAGAACATTGTTGGCGCTCTACCTTGGCCTTCTCTCCCTTTCCAAGCCTTATAAGATGCTTTGGAACGTCCTAGGGACTCCTATTTATAGTTTTGGAACTCCAACTTTCACACCAACTTGGAGATTTCGCAAACTGACCTTGGATTTATGCACTTCTGTTATGCTTTGGTCAGACCGAAGTCGCATCTGAAATTTATGTGTAAAGTATTTAGGTCAGACTGAGTTGAGCTGAAATCTTAAGCCGAAGTTGGCTTCGATCGGACTGAATTAAGCCTTAAAATCTTGATTTCTTGTTGGATTATTTTGGGCGATTTCAGTTGGACCGAAGTTGGCTCAAGTCGAATTGAAGTTAACTCTGGTTGGACCAAAGTTGGCTTAGGTCAGACCGAATTAAGGTCTGAAAATCATGATTCTTGCTAGACTATTTTCTGCACTTTCGATCAGACCGAAGTTGCTAAGGTCGGATCGAACTATCTATTTTTTCTTCTGTTTGACTTATGCTTTTGCCAGTCTTTTCTCCATCCTTTGCACTTGGTTTTCTTGGATCTTTGGCATGTGAATTCTTCATTAATGACTTCCAAATATCCAAACATTACTTTGTGATCTTTTAAGCATTAAATCACCGCTTTCAGCATTGTTTTCAAATTAAGCTCTCAAGTGCACCTTGCAAGAGAAACATACATGAATATAGTGATTAAGCATTATCATGTTCAATAAATCAAGGAATCCCATTATGCCACAGGCACACAATTTCATCTTGAATTCTACAATCTTGACCTCCATAGATCCAATCTTCCACTTGACAATTCTTTGAGCATTAATTCCATGTTTTAATCATCCTTTTCATCTTAGCTCTCAAAATCACCTCTTAAGAGAAAACATGTATTATTAGATCAATTATGCACCTTCATGTTCACAAAACCAATGCATAATAAGGGACAAATATACAATATTTCACACTCAACAACCCCTACTAGGGAGATCGTGGTACATATTGAAGGCAGGCTTGACCATTCGGCCATATCTCCCTTTGATGAGGTCAGCATTGTAAAGCTTCATGTCTCCCGTGACTCGCTCATAAACACAATCTCGTTCCCCTCAAATATAATAGAGCCAACATGGCATCTCTCTTACAACGACAAACAAATCATGGTTGGAGAACCTACCGGGTAGAAACAATCAAAACAGAGTGAGAGTGAAGAATCATCCTCCAACAGCAATTCTGCTCTGCGGAACTAAGGGTGCCTACAGGCATAGTTGGCCCCTTCAACAAAGGAAAATAAGTCATGATTGGAGAACCTGTCAAGGAGAAGCCATAGAAGAGAATGAGAGGGAAGAATCATCCTCCAGCAATAGTTCTGTTCTGCAGAAGTAAGGGCGCATACGGACAAGGATGGCCCATCGAACAAATGCAAACAAGTCATGATTGGAGAAATTACTGAGGAGAATCTATCAGAAGAGAGTGAGAGTGAAGAATCATCCTCCAACAACAATTTTGCTGAAGAAAGCAACTCTTCTAAGGGCGATGATTTGGAAGAGGAAGAGGATGCAAATATCGACAAGGAGGACAACGACGCAGAGGAAGTTGTTATGGTTGGTCAAGAGGTCACGCAAAATGTATCTACCCAGATTGGCCAAGAGAACACTCCATTGTTTACCCCATGCAACAAGATAGTTCTTCTGACAACCATTGGGGGAAGATATCAACATAGAACATGTTTAGATGAACAAGTCCACAATTGCATCTTCCATAGTCCCAATTATAATTGCTTGTGTAATTCATTTTTTGTCGAAGCTTGCCGCTGTGATAGCTATGGTAGCTCTAGCTTTCAACACCTAGTCAGGGAACCATCTTTTAATGTTGTTCCTATCGTGACAGTCCCTGAACTGTCAAATATCCCTTAATTAGGAATGCCCTCTTAGTTATAGCCTATATGTTCTGAGACCCTGAGCAATGGTCTCCTGCAAAGTCAACTAAGATAAACATCTCGAGGCTTTACAATTCTTTGGTCCAATTATGTGATGTATTGACAATTTCAAAATAATTATAATGTATTGACAATTCCAAAATAATTGTAATGTATTGACAATTCCAAAATATACAGGAATTTTGCACTTTTCAAACAATTTCAAGCATGTAGGCTGTGAGAAACTCTAATTATAATCCAACATATGATTATAAATGACTTTTAACCTATATCAATCCATATTTCAACTGCACATTTTCCTATAACTTGAGGTATATAATATGACAAAAATTTAGTCATTCTAACTCTTGCTTGTTAGCATGCTTTGCGTTGCATTCTCCTTAGTGGTCGGAACTATCTTAGAGTTCAATTAGTATAATTAAGGCATCATCCACAGTTTAGGCTCGTGACTAGTTGGAGCATTCACAGTTTAAGAACATAAATAGTTAGAGCAATCATACTTTAAGCTCTTGAGTAGTTGGAGCAATCACAATTTAGGTTGCTAAGTAGTTGGAGTAATCGGGGTTTAAGCTCTTGAGTAGTTGGAGCAATCATAGTTTAGACTTGTAAGTAGTTGAAGCAATTAGCGTTTAGCCTTGAAGTAGTTAGAATAATAACAGTTTAGCTTGTGGGTTGTTGGAGCATTCATAGTTTAGGCTCATGGTGTAAGTGTCATAGTTTATAGCCCTGTGTGTTGTCAAATTTGTGGTGCCAAAGACACTACTATGAAGCTTGCATATATGAAGAACAATGCTCTACTCAAGATCAATTTTGATTAACAATCACTGTTCACAAGTCAAGACTCAAGAAAGTGAGATTGTTATTAAGATCTCAAGATGCATTCAAGTTCTACCTCAAGATCTCAAGAAGCTTTCAAGTTTGAGCTCCATCAAGACTTCAAAGGTCACATGTCTCCTATGTTCAATGTCCTTACTTCACTCCTGAGGTATGACTAACCTTAGGTTGACCTTTAGAGTAGTTCATTTGGGATACATAATTCATATATTTTTTATAAGTGAGTTTGGTCTGTTCTAAGACTAGTCTTGGACTTTGTTCGACTAGTCCTAACACTACTTTGACCTGTCTAAGAAATTCCTGGATCAGTCGTAAGTTTGTTACAAAAATTGAAAATTTTCTGTTAGGCTTCGACTAGTCCTGGGGACTATTCGACCAATCATAGGAACAGTGTCGACTGCATCTTCAATCTGTCGTAGAGCTACGACTCAACGTACAGTGCTGAAAATCGACCTGCTTCGACCAGTCATGTGAACCTATGACCAGTCGTAGGAGACCCACGACCAGTCATAGACCACCTATGACTAGTCATAAAACTGTCAAATCTTATTACGCCCGATTTTCAAATATTTGTTGGTTCTACGATCAGTCGTAGAGGTCTTTAGACCAGTCAAATGTGTGATTTGCTCAACTATAAATAGAGCACGAATCTCAGAATAAAACATGAACTTTAAGCTAAATTAATTCGGTCTTCTGAGAGATAAGTCAGTGCTCCATATAAGCTAAGTGTGCATATTTAATATTCTCTTTCTTTAGCTTTCTTAATTGATTTTGTTTCTTGCATTCCAATCTATTCTGAAAAGAAAAATTGTTGTTTTCCTTTTTTCTGGAATCAAAATCAATTAGAGCTAGCCTTTTTGTTTTAATTTAAAATCTATTAGAACCTAGAACCATTATAAAGTGAGTATTGGATATTGAACTTTGACATTCAAATCTCTACTCCGACTTAGTTCTTCTGGGCTGCTACAACGAAGGAGAAAATCAAGTATTTTACAATTTGTGTAATTTACATTGTTTAGTTTTGTTTGAGGTTAAGCCAGAAAAATCTCAAAGTTGTTGGTTATCTGAGAAGAGCCAGAAAACTCAGAAGTGAGGGTTTTTGAATTGTGTAAGCCCTTTGAAAAAGACACAATTGTGAAGGTTTTGGGTGAACCTGTGAAACCCTATTTGATAGTGAACGCTAATATCCCCTGTGTGAGGATATTAGGAGTGGAGTAGCATTCTGTGTGGCTGTTGTTTAACAGTTGGTGAACACACAGGCGAACCACTATAATTCTTTGTGTTGTGGATGTGTGATTTATATTTCCTATCTATTATCATTCAGAATTGTGAATGTGAATGTTGTAAATTTTACATTTCAAGCACAGTGGGGAATGTTGTAATAATTTAGATTTACATTACAACATTATATTTTTGTTATCTCTTTATTACGTTGTGCTTCTGTTTCTCTATTTGTTCTAGAAATAAGGTTGTCCTACCATAAACTTTGGTTTTTGGTGTAAGGTTGTCCTTAGAACAATTTGTGTTTCTATTTCTCTATTTTATGTTGTTTTCCATTCCTATTCTGTGATTGCTATCTATTCTTTATTTCATATTCCACTGTATTTATTTTTAATTTGGCATAATCTTATTCACACCCCCCCTACCCCTCTAGGACATATAGCTTGGCCATTTCACATGGGTTATTGGAGCATTCACAGTTTAGGCTTGTGGTTGTTGGAACATTCACAGTTTAGGCTCGTGGGTTATTGGAGCATTCACAGTTTAGGCTCATACATTGTTGGAGCATTCATAACTTAGTCTTGTGGGTGTTAAGCTTCAAATATTATATATTTAACCCTTCAATTATATTAGTTTTCCTGGCATTTAAGTGTTAATTTGATTTAATTATATATGTTTTCGTAATGTAAGGTGATTCGAAAGATGATGATGAGTATGTGTTTAAAATGATGGATTTAGATATCAAAAGAAGATAATAAAGAATTGGATCTATGAAGGACAATATTGAAGAATTCAAGTACTAAAGATCCAAGGAAACCAAGTGAGGAAGGAATGGAATCTAATATTTGAAGTGAAGAAACCAAGGAAATGGAATCCTGAAAATTCATGGCCAAAAAAATTATAATCTAAAATTCCAGGACTAGAAAGACAAAATCCTAAAAAATTGAAGAAACAAGCCTTCGATGCCATTGAAGGCAACTTTGATCCCATCGAGAAAATCATGAATTTTTCAAGTTAGTTGCCAGACATATTCATGCATCCTTCGATGCCATCAAAGGTGCCATCAAGGGAGCTTAGATGCCATCTAAGGAAGCTCGATTCTATCAAGAAAATCAGTGAATTTGAAAGTTCGTTACTAGATAGTTTCTCGTTTCACTTAATCTAATCAGCAGAGCTTCGATGCCATTGAAAATGTGATAACTACGTAAAATCAAGTTGGTTTGTAAACTTTTCCGAGGTGAAAAGGGACATAAGGCTTAAGTGGAGCACCGACAACATTCTTCTGCTTCGATTTCTTCATGGGTTCTAGTAGATGTTTTACTTTTTCTTTTGTTTTTGAGTTAGCAATGACTAGCTACACTCTTAGCTAAGGCTAAGGGATAAAGCTTGTAGTTAATTTTAGTATTTAGTTTATCGGATTCAATAACATTATTTTTAATGATGATATTAGAATTGATTTAATTTGGATTTACTTTAAGTCTTTGAGTTGCTCACGCTTGGATTTGTTATGAACTCTGGTACAATGAATGCTTTGATTTAACAAATGTTTATCCTGAATTAAAGAATGATTCAATTTGTATAATTGATTGATTTAAGTTGCCTATGAGTGGTTTAGATACGTTTGATTCCCTGTGATTGAGATCCGAATACTTCATGAGAGAATCAATCAATTGAAATAATATTCTTATTAATGTTTATGAATGGTTTAACTAAATTATCTTTCGATTGGATAAGATAGGACTTCGATTATAATTGAGTTATCCATTGAATCAGTTAATCAAATATTGAGATTGTTATTTGTGGATTTTTGGATCCTTAGTCATTTATTTATTTGTTTTAAAACTCTTTCCTAAATCACTAGATTAAAAACACAGACCAACACATTAGACTTAGATTAGTTCCAAACTGTGTTCCCCATTCCCTATGGATTCGACCTCGGTCTCATCGAGTTATCACTACTTCACAACTCTGTACTTAGGATTCGTGAATAGTGGGTTGTTAGAGCATTCACAGTTTAGGGTCGTGGGTTGTTGGAGCATTTAGAGTTTATGCTTGTGGGTTATTGGAGCATTCACAGTTTAGGATTGTAAGTTGTTGGAGCATTCACAGTTTAGGCTTGTAAGTTGTTGGAGCATTCACAGTTTATGCTTGTATGTTGTTGGAGCATTCTTAATTTAGGCTCATAGTTTGTTGGAGCATTCACGGTTTAGGCTTATAGGTTGTTGGAGCATTCACATTTTAGGCTTGGAGCATTCATAGTTTAGGCTCATAAGTTGTTGGAACATATAAGACTTATGTTGGCTGGCCTCAGTAATTCTCCTGAGCTCGCGGAGCCACTATTGCCTACATAATGTTATAATATTTAAAGAGTCTACAATCTCTTTTATCATTCACGGGGGGAAGTCTTCTTTCACATTTTCTTAACCCTTCATATGTAGTCTCACGCATGATTGGCGTATAACGCACACCATGGCCTATGAAAATTATTGCTAATCAGCGATCTATTAGATATGATAACTAGTGAAAATATTTAGAAATAATTCGTGATAATCTTAGAGAGATAATCGATGATAGTCCTGGAGATAATTAGCGATAATCTTAGAAATATTTATTGATAATCCAAGAAATAATTAGCGATAATCTATAAATAATTGGTGATAATGACAATAGTGGAAATAATTGGTGATAATCTAAAGATAATTGGCAATAATCCTGAAAATAATTAGTGATAATCTACGTTATTCTCTAATAATTAGAGATAATCGAAGATATTATCTAGTAATCGGAGATAATCAATGACATTCTCTCGAAACATTTGTCGATAGTCTGTAATATTCTCCGTTATTGGAGATAATCGGCGATATTCTTTGATAATTGAAGATAATCGGCGATATTCTCTGAAAATATTTGTCGATAATCTATAGATAATTGGCGATAATCCTGAAAATAATCTTAGAGTCTTTTTAGGGCATATATATTATTTTTGAAGGCCTTTTGAAGGTCGCAGTAATAATTCAATTGCGGTAATAATTCCTGCCTAGGTGTTGTTCTGCAAGATTATTATCAATAATTATTGTCTCAAAAGATTGATAATTGCCCTCTTTTAGGATCAAGGGATTGACGATCTTATCCTATTACTTGGAGGAATATGTTTAAAGGAATATTTGAAGATCGCATCTATTTGACTTTTCTTTTTATTAATCATTTTTCATTCTTGCTTCATCAGAGAAGAAAGGTTCATGAAAGCACATGACTAGAGATCGAACTATTATAAGACTGTTCGTCTCATTGCTATGTTAAATGGCTATATTGCTATTCGGCCCATAACGGTTATACCTTGTCGAGACCAATCAAAGCAGGTTACATGTGATATGTATGAACACGCATGTTGCACTTAGATATCAACCTACAGATATGTATGGAGGTATCTTGGGAAGCAGAGCCACGACATATCATTTAGTACTGTGTAGCACTAGAGCGGTCGAAAGGAAAGCAGTCGAGCTAGAGCGGTCACGCAACAGATGATGCAAGGAGAGACGAGAGCAGTCAATGTAACTGTTAGAACATGGGAAGAATCCATAACAGTGAGATCAAGAACTATAAATTGGAAGGGAATGCAGCAAAGGAAATGGTTTCGTACCAACCCAATCAAATCTAAACATTATCTTTCAATTGTCCTATTGATTTACATTCCATAATGTAATCCGTCACTTTCCTTTTCAAGTGAATTGTCATTCCTAGCATGAGCTTTACTTTCCAAATCTGTTAATTTACTTTTCATAGCATAATCTATAACAATTATCTCGTAGCACATAATTTTAGCTGTAATTCAGTCTGTGCATACACGCTAGACCCAATTCATCAATCGAAAAGGTGTTCTTCAACTGCTCTTCGTGACCAACTGTAAGAATTTCTTTTTCATTGTATTTCTTTTGTATTAAAAAGTCATTTCGTATGAAAGGAAAAGGAGCAACCCATCATCAAAGGATGAATCCCACCCTCTGACTATCGCCTAATCCAATTTACACATCGAGTAAGTGACTGAATAGGTGATTAATCTCCTCATACCTCGGTCATACACCAATATGTCTGCCTATCTTAACACTTTGAGTCATTTTGTTCAGTTTCAATTGGAGCCGTAATTTCAATTCTGACACACTTACACACCAAGTGCAGAAAAAGCAACGAACAACTACCGCTTTTTTATTAGGTAGAATTTTCCTATATAATCTTTACAATCAAAATTTTTGTTATTGCTTTATTTGTCATCCAACCTTAACAAGATAAACAATACCGGATGAAGCTAATACAAAAATTTGTACTTGGCTTTCAAGAAATTTAAGGTGATATGCGTTCAATCCTCGCCACTTTCTATGGTGTGGTAGACTTGGGTTTTGAATTTGCCTCAATTTTGGTCTCACTCTAACATGGACCGTTTAAATATGATACAACCATGGCGCACGCATTTTACTGAGTCAACACGGCACCGACCTCGGGGGTGTTCTACACCACGCAATCCGAGTATATATATACTCCAACCATCGCCGTTCCCTATTCCTGATCGCTTTGAAAGTATGTCTTATACGGTTGGAGTAAAAGGCTCTCCTGTATTCTCACCCTCGCGGACCCCGCTTCTTCCCAAAACCCCTTCTTCTTCTTCTCCCAAAACCCCTCCTTCTTCTCCTTCTCCTTCTCCTCCTTCTTTTCGTCTCCGATTCTTGCAGAAGCAAGCCAGCAACTTTAGGACGAAAGATGCTTCCAACATAGCTGTTGATCCTCCTCCTCCTCTTACGGTCTTGCGGGGAAAGAGGCCCGCCCGGATCGAAATCCCTGCCCTCCCTTCCTTGAGCCTGATGGTGCCGATCGCGTCTGAAGGCATTAAGGATGTCGAGATTGAGGGTAGTCGTTTCTCTTTCTTCTGCAAGAAAGGGATTAGGGAAGTGATGGAAGATCGGCACGCAGCGGTACTTGATCTCCACGGCAATCCCAAACAGGTATTTTGGTCCATAAAAAAAAGTTTTTATTATTTATTTATTTTTTTTAAATCTGTTTAGATGCTAGAAATTGCGAGTGTTTTTGAAAATTTGATGAAGCAATGGCGATCGGTTTAAGTAGAGATTGGGAATTTATGCAATTGGGACACGATGAGCGAACTGATAACAACACCAGCTTTCCTGCTAACTTGCCACTTGTGTAGGAGATCCTGACCATTAAAACGGTGGGCCCCACCATGGAAATCACCACTCTTGAAAAACAGGCTGATTTCGTGTTGTTGCCTACCGTTTTCAATGCCCTGGTATGCTACATGTGTGGCATGCCGACCGGAAAGATCGCAAGGCACTGTGAAGTTATTCCGCCTGTCAGATAAAACGATGGGTGAACTGATCAGCTACAGGCAAGTGGTGCGTAGGGCATATGCACCGCGAAAACAGTGGGCCATGGAGATCATCCTTCTTGAAAACAAGGCTGGTGAACGGTTGTTCAAATTCGATGAATTCTCGTGTTGGTACCCACTGTTTTCATGGTATGAATATCTTACACAAGTGCCATGTTGCCGAGAAAGATGGTTGAGCACAACAAGTTATCGTGATCAGTTCCCTCGTGAGATTGAGATACACTGCGCAAACTATAGAAAGGGGATGATGAGTAAAAATGGAGCAAAAATGGCTATATTTGTGAAATTCGCTGCATGATGAGCAAATTCTTTAAAAGGCAGAATGGTTAGAAATAGGGAAATTTGTGAAATTTAGAAATTGAATGCCGCTTATAGAAAGTGGGAATAAGTAAAAATTGGGAAATTTTGTAAGATTGAGAACTATACAAATGATAAAAGAAATAGGGAAGTCAGGAAATTTACAGGCAATACTGTAAAGAAGAGGACTAATTATGCATTGGAACTTTATGAAGTTGAGAAAATGGTATGTGAATAGGGGAAGGGAATGATTATCCCGTCATATTACAGTGGAGAATACATGTATACGACTAGTAGGAACTTCCATGATTGATCTGGATCATTTCGATAGGTAAGATCCGTCTTTTTTGTTGCTTGTAGCCCAAAATTTGCAACTGTCCAATCAAGAAGAGCCTAGGAATGGATGGTTAATAAAACATTACTAACTGTGGTACATATCCAATGGCTAAAAATCCATTGATCAGAACTTGCTTAGGATCATTCAACCCAAATAATATTGGGCTGAAGTGAATCTAAGCTGGGGTGAGTTGCAATGAATTGTACCTCTTATGGGAAGTTGGTAAATATATTAACTGAAATTACGAAATTTTTTTGCATTTCTGATTGTGGTGGTTTTTTTTTTTTTTGGCAGGCATTTTTTGGTGTTTTTGATGGGCATGGAGGTGCGAAAGCAGCTGAATTTGCTGCAGAGAACATGGGCAAGAAGATAATGGATGAAGTGATGAAAAGTGGAGGGGATGAAATCAAGGCTGCCATTAGAAGTGGTTATTTGGCCACGGACTCGGACTTTTTGAAAGAGGATGTTTGGGGCGGTACTTGCTGTGTAACTGCTCTGATCAGGAACAGTGATCTCATTGTCTCGAATGCTGGAGACTGCCGTGCTGTTTTGAGCAGAGGAGGGGTCGCAGAGGCCCTCACGGACGACCATCGGCCCTCAAGGGGAGATGAACGTCACAGAATTGAGAGCCTTGTAAGCTTAGTTACTCATTAACATTTCTTGTTATGGTTGCTTGATTCCCAAACTTCCACCAGCTATGGCTGATTTACACATTAATCTGTGTGGACCATCCATGCAGGGAGCAGATTAGGTGCAGCCCTGGCCTCACCCAAGACAGTGCAGACCTTACCATGGGGCCCACCTTGATGTATGTATTCTATATCTATGCTGTCCATCCATTTTGCTAGATCATTTTTAGGGCATGAGCCCAAAAATGAAGCTCATCCAATTCTCAGGTGGGCCATACCATAGGAAACAGCAGTGATTGACCATTAATGGGCCACATCAGTTTTGTATCAAGCTGATATTTGTGTTTTCCCTTCATCAAGGTCTGTGTGACCTTATCAACACGTTGGATGGCAAATAAACATTACGGAAACATTACGGTGGGCCCTAGGAAGTTTTTGATGGTAGGGTGTTCAATCACCACTGTTTCCTATATTAGGGTTCACCTGAGATTTAGATCTTCATTTTTGTTGTCATGCCATAAAATGATATGGAAAAAGGGCTGGATGGAGTGGACATACAATACATACATCAGTGTGGGCCCATGGTAAGGGCTGCACCTAATCCACTCCCATCCATGTGTTGAGGTGCACAGCTGGTAGTACATAGGTCCAATCACACCATTCCTGACAATCTCAACCACAGTAAAAATAGCGTGCGATGGATGGTTAAAAAAAGATATGGTAGTGCTTACGTTAATCAGGTAAAAGTCCGCTATTTGGACCGTTGGGACCAACTGATTAGTATGATTTTTGGGTCATGACCCATACAAGACAGGACCTGACACTGGATGGTTTCAATCCCATTGCTCCATACATCGAAAAACAATCCCCATATTTTCCCTTTTGCAGTTTTTATATCATTTGGATTGAAACTGATGGACATTTTTCTGCAGGGTGGCTATGTCGATTGCAGCCGGGGTGTGTCGAGATTACAGGGTTCCTTGGCTGAGGGATTGGTGATTCCCATCTTAAGCAATGGGTTACAGCAGAGCCAGAGACAAAAATCCTAAGAATCAAACCCGATTGCGAGTTCCTAATCCTTGCCTCTGACGGGCTATGGGATAAGGTAATTTAGTTCTTATACTCGTAATTGTTCATTCAAACTCCTATACAATTTTGAATTTAAATAGAATCTTTGTTATTTCAGGTTACTAATCAGGAGGCAGTAGATATTGCTCGATCTGTTTGCTTAAAATCTGACAAGGGTTCGATGCTATCTGCCTGTAAAAATCTGGTTGACTTGTCCATATTGCGAGGATCCATTGATGATATCAGTGTCATGATGATCCAATTGGGCCATTTTATTTGAAGAAGAAAACTCAAATTTATCGGCAAAAGCTTGCAATAGTGGATGCTAGCTATGACATTGTTTGCGATCATGCTGATATAATAAACGGTGAGGATGACAATAAGATGATGATTGTGGCGGCTGTGGTCCCCATCATTGTGACTAAGAAGGGCTGGACTATGCTATTGACCATTCTTTTATTGATTAATTCTCCATTCTTTTATTGATTAGTTCACCTCTTAACATGGATAGATTAACCATTAGACTTAATAAGAGCCTTCCCTTCTTATTTTTGTATGCAAACATCCTTGGTATTCATTCTCCCTTCTTATTTCTGTATCTAAACATCTTTGGTATTCATTCCAATTGTGATAAGAATTCAGTCATTGAATCTTTTTCCATTCTGGGTCTTAAGAAATGTTGATCATGATATCCTTAGGCCAGCGTGGGTCCCATCGGTGGTCTATGGAAGTCCTGATTGGTCCGCAGAAGAAATTGTTGATATTCATCTTCGTAGTGTTAATACTCTTTTTTTGATGGGTTGGTGTCATTGGAGATCCAAGAGGGAAATTCTTCAATAAGCTGGAAGCCAAGAAAATGGTTGAAAGCTCATCTCCGAAATATGCAAATTCCTCCACACGAGAGCGGAAGCTGGCTTTGATGAGATGGATGGAAAGCTTTTCTTACGAGCATGTGCGACACATGCAACCTGTGCAATCGCTCACTAATTATCCTTCGTATGGTTTGTTGGGGGAATGATCCAGGAAACTGTTGGGGATCATGACGATTTGAACTCTTCCCTCAAAGCCTTTCTCAAATGGGTTGAGAATAATAAGAGCATTCTGGTCGCTTGGAATTCATCTCAAGAGCTACTTTTCCATATGTTCGGTGGTATAAATAAAGGGCTTGAAATGCATGCATTTTTGGGGGTACGTAAGTCACTTGGAAGGATATCCATTCCCTTGCAAAAAAAGGCAATCACTAGACCCGGCAGGCCTTGAGCTATTGGATTTTTCAGTGTATCTCTTGTGGGCATTCCTCCAATTGATGCTTCTTGGTGGCAGTGACATTCGAAGGTTAGTCAACAACTATTCGTATGTACGTTGGGGGTGTGGGCCCTGACCGTCATCCACGCCTTCCCGACCTGCAGAAAACGAAGAGTCGACCCCTCTTCTTTTTCTTCGATGTCGGCCTCTGTCTCTTTTGGGCCACTTCGACCAAAGAAGGCGCCCTACGCTTAGAGCCCCTCTGGTCAGGCATTCCTATATAACGAAAAGAAATGATCAGCCAGCACGCAAGAATGACGCAATTCTTCGACTATTTTCCAAGAATATACCTGTTATGGATGGAAGAAGACCTGACTTGAGAAGCAGCCCAGGTGTGATTAGATGCCTCCAACACCTTAGCTCGGCGTCTACCAATCTCACTTTAGCAATTCGAGCACGAACCTTCCTACTCACCCCAATAGAAAACTTAGGCGAACACAAGAACGAAGCAATTCTTCGACTATTTTCCAAGAATATACCTGTTATGGATGGAACGAGACCTGACTTGAGAAGCAAGTCGGGTGTGATCAGATGCCTCCAACACCTTAGCTCGGCGTCTACCAACCTCGCTTCAGGAATTCGAGCACGAACCTCTCCGCTCACCCCGGTAGAATACTTAAGCAAAATGCAAAATTGTCGAGGACGGCCACAATATATATATATATATATATATATATATATATATATATGGGAAAAGGTACTATGCGCTCGACCTCACAAGACCATCCCATGAGGTCGAGTTGTGTGGGCCCCACCGTGATGCGTTTCGAACATCTACCCCATCAGTTAGATGCATCATTCCATCGTGGGTCTAGGTCTCAAAAATCAAGTCAATCCGTGACTTGTGTGGGCCACACCACATACAGAAGTGGGGAGGGGCCGTGCACCATTAAAACATTCAAAATCATTTTTTGGGCCCACCGAGATGTGGTTTGCAAAACCAGCCCATCCATTATGTGTGTCCCACTTGGATGAGGGTTCAGACCAAGTTCCAGCAGCATTCAAAACTCAGGTGGGCCCCACTAAGTGCTTTTATATGTTTTTGGCATGTCTTCACATGATTTTAGATGGTATAGCCCACTTGAGTTCCATATGCGGCTGATTTTTGGGATATCCCATAATTTAGAGGGGACCCATCAAATGCATGGTGTTGATGGTCGACACGCATCACGGTGGGGCCCACACAGCTCGACCTCACGGGAGCTTATCGTGAGGTCGAGCGCATAGTACCTTTTATATATATATATATATATATATATATATATATATATATATATATATATATATATATATATATATATATATATATATATATAAACAAAGGAGAAAAAGTTCGGATATACCGACCCGATTTAGAGAAGGAGGTTGGAACCCAAGAACGCAGCTTGGAAGTCCCTGAAACCTCCCAATCCCCCGACCCCCAAAATCACTTACTCTTCCCATTCTTGTTTGAGGTCAGGACGTTTGTGATTAAGGCCTTTAGAGTACTAGGCCAAGCAGCAAAATAGTATCAACCCTTGTGGAAGGGGTTGGATTTCACCTAGTACAGGTGGAGAAGCTCATTCACGGTCAGTTCGGGTTGGTAGAGCTCAGACTAAAGAATAAATGACTCCACCAGTGCCCTCAAGGCATTGGGAATCAGCTGGCCATGAGCTAACCCCAGATATGCAAGGACTTTCCTCACGATGCTTTGCAGAGGAAGCCTCAACCCACATTGGAGGGCGACTTGGAAGATGGCCACCTCTCCGTCTCAGGGTTCAGTTGGGAGCTCACCCGGTGCGGGAGCTCGGAGTACCACAGACTCGAGAATCCAATACCCCAACCTGATCAGCACCAGGTCGGTCTCCGTCAGCGTGGACCCCATTGAACCATTCTCTTCTGCATTTGATGAAGACTCCCCAGCTTCCTCCGTCGCCAAGGCAGCACCCTCCGCATCCTCTGGACGCTCGGCCATCCTCGACTCATGGGACGTCCGGAAGTTCTTGTCGCTCATCATCATTAACGATGATGGTGGGTTCGACATGGGGTGAAGAACATCTGGCCCACCATCACGCTAAGGAAACTCCTCTTGTAGAGCTGATGGTTTCGACATCCCTCCTTTGCGGACAACAACTAGAGGTCGAAATTCAGCAAGAAAAGAAAATCGAAAGGGTGAAGAAGAGAAAGAGGACTGGAATGAAGCCTCACCAGAAAGAAAGAAGAAGACCGGAGCTTGCAAAGTCGCTGAAAATCGCACTAAGAATCGCCTAAGTGCTGGTGAGCAGGAAGACGAAAAGAGTGGCAAATAACCCTTGCACGATTAGGGTTTTCCCCTTTTAGAGACTGTGTAACCACATGGCATTGAATGTTCGCATTTAATGTGTAGCCTAAACGACTCCTCGGCGCCCATAATCAGATAAGTGGACCATCCCCACTCGCCAACCGTCATATGTAAGACCCGTGTCCTAATCTGTACTGTTCCGTTAGCTTCCGCGGTCCTTCCGGTCAAATTCCGGTAACCTTCGCACCGTATTCGGTGTTTGCGCACGATCCTAAGCCAGGTCCCGCGCACCGACGTCGGCTTGATCCGAAAGTGGTATCATAGCGACCGCGTCGTCGCCGCGGTTCCAACGCCGTGACTTGCGCATCGAACCGATACCCAGGCAAGAAGATGCCGATCTGCGTTTATTCCGAAGAAACACCGCGCGTTGCGGATTTCGAGGGAATCTCTACACAATTAGTCCCATTAATCAACCATTAAATGCAACCTTATCTCAAGTACAACAACCCATCCCTCTTTCTCCAAAGTCAACTCTCTCTCTCTTCACCCATCCCTCTTTTACTCACTTTTCAAACAAACCCATGCTTCATTAATTACACCCATCACTCCATCACCTCATATCACTCCCATCCTCTCATTTTCTCTCTCATTTTCTCAAATCTCTCCAAGCAACCAAGCCTCTCACGTCCAACACTTCTCTCCCAAACCACAAGTGTGGTCCACCTTCCATCTTCCATCTACACCCTCCCATCTCTCATCCACACCATTAATCTCCCATCATCCACCATCCAAGGCATAGGCAAGGTGCATTTGAAGCCAAGGGAGCAAGGAGGAGGCTTAAAGGTGGGTGATTTGTCATTATTTTAAATTTTAGGGCCCACTTGTTGGTGGGACCCATTTTGATGTATGTGATGTATCAATGGAGGGCCCATAGTGGCGGGGGTCCCTCCTCTTTATCTCACCGTATATTTCTCTCTCTCTCTCTCTCCCTCTCTTGTTGTGATGGTGTGGATCCCACTAATATGTGTTACATCTACCCCGTCCATCTACATCAGACGGTGTGGCCCACTCTATTACAGGTGATGATCCACACCATCCACTGTTTGGATGGGCCCAATGCATTTTTTATTTTGTATATTTATATGTATGTTATATTTTATATAATATATATATATATTATATATAACATGTATTATATATATATAATATAATATATATATTATATGTATATATTTGGTGGGCCACGTCCATGTGGGACCCACCACAAGGCATGAGTTTATCCACACCGTCCAGCGTCACTGGACGCTGGACGGGCGAGCCCTATATTGGCATGAGTGTGTACTTAAAAAATAAAAAAAAATAAAAAAAAAGGAGAAGGAAGTAGTGGACCTCTCATGCAGGCCCCATCTTGATGTACATGCATAATCTAAGCCGTCCATTCCGTTCCCCTGGTCATTCTAAGCGTTGAGCCGAAAAATGGGACCGATCCCTTTTCTTGGTGGGCCATACCATAGGAAACGGTAGTGTTTACCGTTGAAAACCACTTGGATCTTTTTATTCGCCAGAAACAGGCCGTATATTGGACTCTGTTTGACTGTATCGATCGGGGGAATGCAATGGACGGGACGGATTTCCTCGATGTGGGCCCCACCTGTGGAAAACCACAGAAAAACCTGTTTAAAAAAAAAAAAACAAAAGAAACAGCAGCAGCAGCAGCGCTGCTGCTGTGTCAGAAGACGCAGGCGCGCTGCCTGCGGCTGCGCTGCCGCTGGCGGACGGACGGACGAGCTGGGGCTCACGGCCCCAGCTGTGGGCCCCACTTTGATGCGTTTCGATGATCAACACCGTGCATTTGATGGGTCCCCATGGGCCACCCGTTCACCCCAAAAATCAGCCATAAAAGGAACTCAGGCGGGCCATACCATCTAAAATCATATGAAGACATGTCTACACATATAAAAGCACTTGGTGGGGCCTACCTGAAATTTGGATGCGGCTGACACTTGGACCAAGTGGGGCACACATAATGAGCGGGCTGGATTTGTGGACCACATCACAGTGGGCCCCCAAATCATGACCCTATGAACGGTTTAAAAAAATAAATAAATAAATAAAAAGGGGTTCTGGCGTGACCCTGTGAGAGGTTGGATGGCAACAGACATCACTGTGGGCCCTACCCTCCTATGGTCCACGTGAACTGTTTGGATGGCAAACAAACATCGCAGTGGGTCCTACTCAAGGTCCATGTGACCTTAGGAATGGATTGGATTGCAAAAAAAAAAAAAAAATCACAGTGGGCCCATTTTATATGAAAAATAAATATCAGTGGGCCCTATCCAGGCCCACGCGAATATTAGTGGGCCCTATCCAGGCCTACGTGACCTTATAGATAGATTGGATGATAAAAAAAAAAAAACTACAGTGGGCTCTACCTTGGTCCACATGACCCTATGAATAGTTGAGTGGAAAATAAACATTATATTGGGCCTTAGGCTAGGTAGAAAATGAGCATTTTGGTGGGCCCCACTTATGTAAGTATTGTAAACCACACTCTCTATTAGTGTGGGCTCCATCATAATGTATGTGTTTTATCCAACTGTCCAACTGTTTTGGAAATAATTTAAGGCCCATGGTGGAGGCCCATCTTCATGTATTGGTGGTCTTTATTGAGGCCTACCTTGATTTATATTAGGCCCATATTATGAGGCTCATTTGATGTACTGGAGGCCCACGGGTCAAGGCCTAATAGAACATACATAAGGCCCAATATGGTGTAATTCCACCATAGTATATGTATTGATTTTGTAACGGGCCACGCCTTGGGAGCAATGCTGGTTTGACGTCCACATTGATAATGTTGGTTAAATGTCCGCATTATAACTCTCCCTAAGGCCCACTGATAGGCCCATACTGGTGGTAAGTAGGCCGTCTAGGCCCATCTCCGTTATGCACAGAGCCCATCTCTTTATATACGTTTAGTATAGATCCATGACTCATAAGCATTCGCACCATATGTATGCCTGATGTGAGGAGTGACCGATCATAGCATATACCTTTGGATAGGCTGTTTATGGGCTCCCTGATAGGCGGAGTTGCCTCATATAAGTGCATGGTACATACAGGACTGTTGCATGACTGATAGTGTGACTCATGCACTTGCATTTGTGTGATTGTAGTTACTGTATGCCCTAGCGACATCAGGGCCATAGCCTCCATAGACACATCGTGGATGGCTGGGTTGGATACCGAAAATATTTGGTTCTAGCATACGGGCGCCATGGACGTCCCTGGGTGAAAATCCCTAAACCCGATGGTACCAGAGGATGACTCCAACGTCGAGACCGAGTGGATATACGAGCGCATGAGGGCCGAATACCAGGAGGCCGCGTCTCCCACTGTGTCGTGGTCGGTTGGAAAGGAGTGTGGCCTTACTCGCCCGAGGGTAGGGGGCAATACTAGGCTGAGTTTGACCAGCTCGCGAATGGGTCCGCTATCGACGTGTCGGATAGGTATTGGCAGACTATTGGTCAGGCGGATAGTGAGGTTTCTTACGCTCACTTGGACTGTGCGGCTAGGAGAGCGACAGTGCCATTTGGAGTGTATTGAACCCCGGTGATTATTCAGAATGAGAACTGTACTGATATATGATGAGGTTTGGCATGCTTGAGTTGCATCTCGCATCGCATGGCCGTGTTATGACCGATAGCATTCATATCTTGCACCGCATAGCCTTGGTACGGCTGATTGCATTCATGTGCTCATCACCATGATTCCGCATCACTCTGACCTTGCATTTTGAGCACGTTTATATTGTGCACACACTTACACCACCCTCTAAGCTTTCCATAAGCTTATGCACGATTGATGCGTGCAGGTGACGCCAGACGTAGCTGTAGCTTTGCCGCAGTAGGTGTCACAGCTTCTGGAGTTTTGTTTCTTTTATTACATTGTATTCAGTCGCATTGTACTAAAAAGTTTTTGATCATAATGGATTTTGTGGTGGTGTTCTTGTGGTTATTGTTGTGGGTTATGCTTTTTGTTATGCTCATTATGATTCAGACTGATGATTTGAAACCCTCCTTGTAGTCTCCAAGGATCGGAACCTGGTGAATGGGTGCCGGGGTCCGAGAATGGGGTTTCTACGGAGGCTGTCGGCGCCGGATTCGGCGATCGAAAATTTTGTGAGCCCGGTTTCTGAGTTCAGGGCGTGACATCATATCTCTCCAAAAGGTGCCACACGTCGACACCCCGTAGGCCAAGAGCAGAGCAGGCGTGCGCCAGCGTACGTGACCTCGAGCAGTGTGTAACGCCTCGAGCGCACTGTACCATGATTGCAGATACGCCCTGATCCCTGCGCGTGTCATCTTAACTAGCATTAATGACAATCAAAGCTTACGCCCAAGTACAAGACAGTCCGACTTGACAGAGGCCGATCTACTTCCCGAGCCTGCTACGCAAACTCGAAAGTAAAGGGGGCTTACTGTTATGGGAAAAATGGACCGACCAATAATAAGAGGTCAGGTCGGAACTCCGTGCACTCCAGAAGATCGGATAATGACAGACATGACTAAAAATCTGTCCCTTGACTCCAGACTGAGTGGGAAATGAGGTCGAGCTCGGTCTCTCGTCAACATGTCGAAAGATCCACTAATCTGCCCAATGCCAAAAGAAGCTCGACTACTCACCAAAGGAGTCAAGTTAGTATAACTCCAGGTCGTAATATTATCTCTAGGTTAGGTCGGCATAACCTCACCTTGGACATCTACTACACACACCCGCTGACTCCAAATAATCAGATCTTATCTAAGGGAGATTCTCTCGAAATCTTCTCCAAAGATCTTGGAGGACGTCCACAACATGATTGAAATCTCGAGATCTTCGCCAAGGATCTCGGGAGATCCTTCCACATGTTCAAGAAATGAATCCTACTACAATATGTCCCTACTAAGTAGGGAGATCTCCTTTATGCTATCGTCTCCCCTCACCTATAAAGGGGAGCACCTCCAATGGTTAAAGGTATGCATAATCTCTAGCCAAAAATCTCGTTTACGACCAAACCCAGATTCCCTACCTGACTTAGGCATCAGAGGGTCTCCTGTACTAGCCAAGGTCTCCTTTGTCCGTTGCTTATGCGAGTACATGAAGGTCCAAGGAAGGCTAACCAGATTTTTGCATCAACAGCCTTCATGAAATTATAAGTTTATTAATTAGCCAATTGGTTGTTTGGGTTTTTTCTTGTAAGATTCATGATTTTCTAGATTTATTGTTTGTTTAGGCTAATCAAAATTTACATTTTATGAACATATAATGTAAGACTCGTATCCTAGTCCGTATCGTTTCGTAGGCTTCCGCGGTCTTTCTGGTCGAATTCCGGCAATCCTCGACCCATATCTGATGTTTGCGCGCGATCCTGAGCTAGGTCCCACATACCAATTGTAACATCCCGGATTTTTCCCAACTGGCAATGGACGTCCTTGGAAGTAGAACTATCCTAGGACCTTATTCTGTTGTAATTAGGGCGTAATTTAGTTAAGTATTAATAGCTTGGATCACTTTCTATACAAACTACAAAGGCCCAAGTACCACCTCAGGCAGAAATCACCCAGGACCAAAACCTTTAGGAATTAGGTCAATATTAGCAAGTGATAAACTAGAATACTTATGAAATTAGCACTAATCATTTTAAATATGATCTGCAAGACCCAAACCGTGCAGTATCATTGACGCTACGTTACCCTGAAATTTAAAATCCATCCCTAAACCCGGTTGCCCTCGGGAGCACACCAAAACTCCATATTGGACTTGGACTGCACGTCGAAAGTCCGATGACCGCAAAACTATACAGTTATGACCACATTACTGGATTTGACAACCCCCTCGAAAATCAAGTCTTAATTATGTCTAAAAATGCACAACTTAAGCCCGGAGCGAAGAGTGTGAGAAACGTGAAAATATTTAGAAATAAAATCTGAATTTAAGTAATCTGAGTCGCGTCGCTTGCGAGCCAAATATAAGGATTCAGACCATCAGAATCTGACCCAAATACACCTTTAGATCAAGAGAAATGTCCCACACATGTCGTTGTACTTGTGACCCTGATCGAGTGACCGTGACCGTTGAACTAAAACTGGTCCGCCACGGCTGATGTGTAAATCTGATCGGAACGAAAACTCTGCTTGACCTAGATACATGGTCAGGGAGCTTAAGTCCGACCGCACGTGGAAAAGGGGCCACCAAAAGTGCTCCGTTAGGCCGGAACAGTCCATATTTGGATATAACCTAAGTATACCTTGGCCCTGGGGCCATTTTCATTAAACTTAGGCCTATATAAGGACCTTAAACACTCCCTCTCTTATGCCATACGAATTTTGCAAAACCTAAGGGAAAGAAGAGAGAAAAGATAAGAAGAAAGTGAGGAAGTGAGAGAGAGAGAGAGAGAGTCAGAGATAGATGTTGGGATCTTTCCTTAACGCTCCATTTGCTTAGCCACCACTTCTGTGTCGCTATACGGGCGATACCAATCCAGTTCTTAGGTAAGAAAACCTAACCCTAATTTGTTTTAGGGTTTCAGATAGTGTAAGTTATGAAATAGCTAACCTAATTTATGCTATAGGTTGTCAATCTGCCGTAGACAAAGACTTAGTTTTAAAACTGAGTTCGTTACGAGTCTACCGGCGAAAGGTGCGGACTATAAATGTATAGGTTATGGTTTTCAAAGCTTTCAATGTCGGTTAATGATTTATAACTGACATGGGTGCTACTTTACATGCAAAATGTGTCGTCTGTTTCGTTTTACAAGTATATATGAACTATGTGACATATAGTGTATTCTATGTCTATGTTGTGATATTTGAATACGTATGGAATTTGGAATTATGCCTAACATGATTATCTGTCATGGATATATGCTTGTTATATATGCGACAACTCCTTAGCGAAAGGACTTTTCCTAAATCATGCCACGACCAATATACGTTATATATGTTAAAGTGTGTAGCCCAAGTGTTTGTGAAAATGATTAAATGAATATTGAACCCGGATTCATGCATGCCATGAATATCCACCGTGGGTATATGCGTGTGGTATACAGGGCAACTCCCTAGTGTAAGGATTTTCCCTAATATGTGATATCACCAACATACGTCATGTATGTTGGAATATGTAGTCTAAGTGTTTGTAGAAATGTCTGAATGAATAAGTGTGTAATAAATTGTACTTTATATGGGTATTGAGAAGAGATTCTCAACTACCTTAACGATGTGTATGACTTTCTCCATGTAACTTATCTTCTTTGTCTGTTTTACTTAGACACTGCTTATGTGTGAATTCATGTTTAAGTTGAAATCCATCAAATGCTCACATGCTTGTATGCTTGGAATTGTTGATCCATTATTGTTCTGATTAACTTGGATGATTATTTGTTATAATTGAATGTGTTTGGGACTACGGAATAGTCCAGGCAATCGGTAACAGGCTTTGAATAGGTGGCTGAGGTTGTTTTGCCACATAAGATGTGATTGATGAATCCGAGCTGTACTTGGGATGTCGGCAGTGGTTAGGCCACACGGAGTGCTTACACACTTCATGTCGATCAACTCAACGTGTGCTCGTACTAATCGAGCTCGTCAAGTAACTCGATTGACCCGATGTATATTCACCATGTATGGACGCTATTTCTTGAATCTAAGGGACCAAACTCACCAGTGAAAACCCTTTTAAAACTTGATACCTCGATCTGCTAAGACTCATGAGCCGGGCATGGTGGTATGGGACACCGTGGTCGAGTTGTCGGCCTACGCTGGGGTGACGAGCCTCCCCGTAGTGACCAGTGAGCAACCCGGACTCATGAGCTGAATACGGTGGTATGGGACACTGTATTCGAGCTATCGGCCTACACTGATAAGGTGACGAGCCCTTTATAGTGACCTCGAGCGTACACTAAGACTTCGTAGAGGCGACGAGACCTTACATAGCAATAAGAGTACACTGGGCATGCATTGATAAGGTGACGAGCCCTTTGCAACGACCTAGAACCATATCATCGTATGAGATTTACTAGGACTGACGACCCTAGAATGGATCATTGTTTAGGAATTGATATAAGGGAGGTACCTTAGCTTTCCAATCCTGCTGTATGAAAAGGACTAATAAAAACTTGGTAATCACGCTCATGCACCGCATTACGTGTGCGTTTGGCGTAGCAGGTTAAGCACTGAGGAAGTGTTTCATTAGCGATCGTGAGATGAAGTTGCTGAGGGAGCGCAGGTGAGGGCATGCATCATAATTTCATATCATTCTTGCATTAATCACAGTACTTAGGGATGTTTGATTATATTGCATTATCATTACTACTTGACCGAATTGATAACATGTTAACCTTTGCTTTATTGTTCCACTGAGTTGATCACTCACTCCCACGTAATGAGACGGCGTTGTACATACCAACCAGACCATGTTGTAGGTTCAGATGATGGCGTAGCCTGCAAGGCGGAGCCGGACTTTGAGGATGATGAGGAAAGTTTCTCTTATATGCAGCTATCAGGCGGGTCTATGTAGACCATGTTCTGATCAACAGGGTTACAGGGATGCTGATTAGATACCATTACACTTGTTATTTTGCACTTTTGAAACACCATGTATATTCATTTTGTCCATTTTTGGAGTATACATGTATATATTTAACCTGGTAACATGTTCACACTCTGAAGACTTACGACAGTTTATATATTTTATATATCTATCATAGTCTTCCGATTGCGAAATTTAATTCTCTGGAGTATGATATGTTGTTTTGGTATAATATCACTCATGTTTAATGCACTAATATGAATAACATTCAATCATCATTATCTATGTTGCATAAGTGATGCATTGGAACTCGGGAGCTGAGCTTCTGCTCGACCCCCAATTTTCAGGGCGTTACAAGATGGTATCAGAGCATGATTTGGATTAAACTGGACCTAGGTTATGGTAACATGACATACTCTGACACACTCTGATTTAGGAAGGAGGCGATGGAATTTAGAAACCACATTAAAATCCCAAGTTTCATCGACAGGCGAGACTGAATACTGTAATTTAGTCCATAACGTATCTTCGATCACGTGAATCGATCTAAGTCGCTTCTAGGCCATCAGTTGATGAGTTTGAATCGTTAGTTGACAAATTTTAAACCTAGAAATAGATGTCCTTAGGCAATGGATCGATCATAACACCTTAATAACTTTCCAGAACTCAATCCCAAAGCATAAAGTCCCTTTTTAACCCTTTTCCTTCGAAATCTCACCTTTCACCATCCTATCCTTCAAAGTTTTCTAAACACATTCATAATACATACTAATCCTAGGGTATAAATGATGAAGAACAATACCGAAACTAAAACTTACCATAAATAGTAACTAAATGGATAAAATGGGTTTTTGACCCTTAACCTTTTGGAATCTAACAAAATAAATAGGTTAGTTGGATAGATTAGCGTCTCCTACCCCAAAATAATATATTGTATGTCAAATAAAATCATTCTGGTTTACAAATTGGACCCGAAAATGCCTCATACGAACACGAGGGTCAAACAACACAAATCGGGGGGACCCGAGGTGGGTCCCGCATGTATCTAGCACCCCCCCGGGGGGGGGGGAGGACCTTGCCCCACCAGTTACTCCTCATCGGAAGGTCTAGAGACCGGCAAGGACCTCGTCGGTTCGGCGAAGCCTCGTCCGTACAGCGGGCCTGGCAGGGTCGTAGCGGGCCGACGACCCGTTTTCGGCAGAAAAATTCTGTAATATACATTTGACTTTGAAAAATCATATCTCCCTCGTTATAACTCCAATTTAGGTGATTCAGAAGTCAGATTGAAGATTGATAAGTCTAGTTTCATATAAAAATAAGTGAAAAAATATAATAAAATATTTAAGATAGTTAAATATAGGTTGTTGGGAAAACTATCTGAAAATTATTAGTTTAGACAGCTACTGCTTCTGGAATTTTTAGAATTTTTCTACAATACAAAATCTAATAAAATTTGGTAGGGATGAAGTGGACTTGATGTCACGCCCCGAACTCAGAAACCGGGCTCACAAAATTCCCGATCGCCGAATCCGGCGCCGACAGCCTCCGTAGAACCCCATTCTCGGATCCCGGCACCCATTCACCAGGTTCCGATCCCGGGATACCACAAGGAGGGTTTCAAATCATTAGTCTGATTCATAATGAGCATAACAAAAGCATAACCCACAAACAATAAGCACAAGAACACCACCACAAAATCCACTATGATCAAAAACATTTTGAGTACAATGCGACTGGAAGGGGAAAATACAATGTATAAAAGAAACAAACTCCGGAAGCTCGGCTGCACGCTCCAACTACAGCGAGACTATGGCTACGACTGCGTCCTGGCGTCACCTGCACGCATCAATCATGCATAAGCTTATGGAAAGCTTAGAGGGTGGTGTAAGTGTGTGCGCAATATAAACGTGCTCAAAATGCAAGGTCAGAGTAATGCGGAATCATGGAGATGAGCACATGAATGCAATCAGCCGTACCAAGGCTATGCGGTGCAATATATGAATGCTATCGGCCATAACACAGTCATGCGATGCGAGATGCACTCAAGCATGCCAATCCTCATCATGTATCAGTACAGTTCTCATTCTGGATAATCACCGGGGTCCAATACACTCCAAATGGCACTGTCGCTCTCCTAGCTGCACAGTCCAAGTAAGCGTAAGAAACCTCACTATCCGCCTGATCAATAGTCTGCCAATACCTATCCGGCACGTCGATAGCGGACCCATTCACGAGCTGGTCAAACTCAGCCTAGTATTGCCCCCTACCCTCGGGCGAGTAAGGCCACACTCCTTTCCAACCGACCACGACACAGTGGGAGACGCGGCCTCCTGGTATTCGGCCCTCGTGCGCTCATATATCCACTCGGTCTCGACATTGGAGTCATCCTCTGGTACCATCGGGTTTAGGGATTTTCACACAGGGAAGTCTATGGCGCCCGTATGCTAGAACCAAATATTTTCGGTATCCAACTCAGCCATCCACGATGTGTCTATGGAGGCTATGGCCCTGATGTCGCTCGGGCATACAGTAACTACAATCACACAAATGCAAGTGCATGAGTCACACTATCAGTCATGCAACAGTCCTGTATATACCATGCACTTATATGAGGCAACTCCACCTATCAGGGAGCCCATAAATAGTCTATCCAAAGGTATATGCTATGATCGGTCACTCCTCACATCAGGCATACATATGGTGCGAATGATCATGAATCATGCATCTATATTAAACATGTAATAAGAGATGGGTTCTAGGTATAATGGAGATGGGCCTAGACGGCCTACTTACCACAAGTTTGGGCCTATCAGTGGGCCTTAGGGAGAACTATAATGCGGACATTTAACCAACATTATCAATGTGGACGTCAAACCAGCATTACTCCCAAGGCGTGGCCCGTTACAAAATCAACACATATACCATGGCGGAATTACACTGCAAGCATGGGCCTATCAGTGGGCCTTATGTATGTCCTATTGGGCCTTGACCTATGGGCCTCCAGCACATCAAATGGGCCCCATACATAGGTCTCATATATACATATCAAGGTGGGCCTCAACGACGGGCTACACATGCATCAACATGGGCCTAGTCACATGGGCCTTGCGTACATTACAATGGGCCTCATAATATGGGCCTTATACAAATCAAGGTGGGCCTCAACAAGGATCACCAATACATGAAGATGGGCCTCCACAATGGGCCTTAAAATATCTCCAAAATGGTTGGATAGTCGAATGAAACACATGCATCCTGATGGAGCCCACACCAATGGAGGGTGTGGTTTACAATACTTACATAAGTGGGGCCCACCATGATGCTTATTTTTCACCCAGCCTAAGGCCCAATATAATGTTTATTTTCCACCCAACTTAAGGCCCAACATAATGTTTATTTTCCACCCAATTGTTCATACAGCTACTTGAACCAAGGTAGGGCCCACTGGACTGGGCCCACTGGAATGTTTATTTTCCACCCAAACTATTCATAAGGTCACACGGACCGTGGGTGGGGCCCACCGTTATTTTTGCATCCCCAGTACACGGTTAGGGAGCCCACCGTTATTTATTTTATTTTTATTTTATTTTATTTTATTTTACACATGGATAGGGAGCCCACCGTGATGTGGTCCACAATCCAGCCCACTCATTATGTGTGTCCCACTTGGCTGAGGGTACAGACCAAGTTTTAGTCGCATCCAAATTTCAGGTAGGCCCCACCAACGATTTTATATATTTTAGGCATGACTTCACATGATTTTAAATGATGTGGCCCACCGGAGTTCCATATACAGCTGAATTTTGGCATGGACGGATGAAATGTGGGGACCCATCAAATGTACGGTTTGGATGGGAGATATGCATCAAGGTGGGGCCCACAGCTGGGGCCGTGACCCCCAGCTACAGCAGCAGCAGCGCTGCTGCTTTAAAAAATTTATTATTATATATTTATTTTTTTTTTGTTTTAGGGCCCACTGAGATGTGATTCACGAATCCAGCCCGTCCAATAGGTGAGTCCCACCTAACTGACGGTCCATGCCGAGTTTCAGCGTCATCCAAAACTCAGGTAGGCCCCACCACGCGATTTTATATGATTTAGGCAGGTCTTCACATGATTTTAGATGGTATGGCCCACATGAGTTCCGTATAGGGCAGATTTTTGGGATGGACGGTCAGTCCACGGGGACCCATCAAATGCACGGTTTGGATGGTCGCAAGGTGTCAAGGTGGGGCCCACAGGAGGGCCGTGACCCAAGCCCGTCCGCCCGTCCGTGACTAGCGCAGGCAGCGCCTGCGTAGCGCTGACAACAGCAGCAGCACCTCTGCTGCTTTCTTTTTTTTTTTTTTGAAAAATCATTTTTCTACGGTTTTTCCCAGGCGGGGCCCGCTTCAGTAAGATCCACACCAGCCATTAGTCCCTGTGGCTCGATACAAACCCATAGAGTCCAATATTGGGCTATTTCAGATATACAGGAGCATCAGGGAGTAAATCAAAGGCAGGAAACTTGTTCGCCATGCTATGGCCCACCAAAAGTTCAGATTGAGATCATTTTTCGGCTCAACGCCTAAAATGATCTGGGAAATAGGATGGTCGGCTTGGATTACATAAAAACGTCAAGGTGGGGCCTGCATGAGTGGTCTACCTCTCCCTTCTCCTTTTTTTTTGTAAGGAACATTCCCATTGCCTGAGCACACGCTCCTCTTTCCAACGTCCAGCGTCCCCTGGACGCTGGACGACACTCCTAATCACTTTGCTATGGTGGGTCCCACATGGATGTGGCCCACCATCATATATGTATATATTATATATTATATTATATATATGATACATATTATATTATATGTATATTATATAAAATATAACATATATGTATATACATATATATATATTTACATATATTAAAAAAAATGCATTGGGCCATCCAAACAATGGATGGTGTGGATCATCACCTATAATAGAGTGGGCCACACCGTCAAATGTAGATGGACGGGGTAGATATAACACATATTGGTGGGATCCACACCATTACAAAGAAAGAGAGAGAGATATACGGTGAGATAGAGGAACCCCGCCACTATGGGCCCTCTTGATTAAATCACATACATCCAAATCGGTCCCACCAACAAGTGGGCCCTAAAGTTTAAAATAATGGCAAATCACCCACCTTATCTTCCTTCTCCTTGCTCCCTTGGACTCCTTAGCTCCTTACCTTCACTTTTAATGGAGGTTGATGAAAGATGAATGGTTGAGATTGGAGATGAGAGGGTGGGCCACACTTGAAGTTGAGAGAGAGTGTTGGATGAGTGAAATTTCTCATGGGATTTGGAAAAATTGCTAGAGAATGAGAGGGAGAGATAGAAATAATAGATGGAGGGATGGGTGGAGTGATGGTTGTAAGAAAGGAGTGATGAGAGGTATGGTTTAGTTTGAAATTGGTGGAGAAGAGAGATGGTTGAGGTTGAAAATGAGAAAAAGAGAAATGGTGAGGTGGAAAGATGGTGGACTTTTGGAAAAAGAGGGAATGGGTGTAGTACCTTGAGGTATGGTTGCATTAATGGTTAATTAGTGGGACTAATTGTGTAGAGATTTCCTTGAAATCCGCAACGCGCGGTGTTTCTTCGGAATAAACGCTGATCGGCATCTTCTTACCTGGGTATCGGTTCGGTGCGCAAGTCACGGCGTTGGAACCGCGGCGATGACGCGATCGCCAAGACATAAGTTTCGGATCGAGCCGACGTCGGTGTGCGGGACCTGGCTTAGGATCATGCGCAAACACCGGATATGGTGCGAAGGTTGCCGGAATTTGACCGGAAGGACCGCGGAAGCTAACAGAATGGTACGGATTAGGACACGGGTCTTACACTTGATGAAGAACTACTATAAAAATAATTATAATAATATGTAAATTAAAACTACCTGAAAAAGGACATAGAATTACCCCAGGACGACATTGAGTGTTGGTACTCCTAGATTTCAAAAAATCCGACAGTATAAGAAATCTACTGATGTAATAACCTGAACCCTAGGACCTCCTTAGATAGTATGGGCATATGTGTAGTACTCGAGCACAGTTAAATTTAATTTCGGGCAACTCAATTTCAACTAGACGACTTTTGACCCTAAGCGATAAAACATCTTCTTGTATTAGAAATGGTACGAAATCATCTAGCATATAAGCATAGACTTTGGACTATAAATATTAGAGTACAGCTACTCCCAAGTTAAGACTACGATACTGGTTATACTAGAGAATGTAAAAGACTGATTATGCTAAGGTAATTGAAATATAGACTTAGTTAGTTGTCATGATTAAGTTAGAGTGAGACCTCGTTCCTTCGTTGAATTTCCTTAATACTTATAGGCTTCTTTAATAACTCTTAGGAAGCTTACTTTGATTTGAAACTAGTCACACTCTGAGAACAACCCATCGGATTGAACGTTAGGTCAAATCAACACACCCCCTAGAATTTCCTTCTCAAGGACTTGATACACTTGGGAACACAGAGTAGAGGAACTATATATGAGCGAAGTATTCGCGGTTTAAATCGAATTTTCAATCTTGGTAGTTGCCCATGAACTCAATGCTCTGATCAAGCAGAAAGTCGGGATCAACTAGGATTAAGAACTGATACAACAAACTTTCTGTCATAGCTAGGCAGAAGGTCCATGTATCCGATTCAGACCCACTACACAACTTTCCTTCCGTGTTGGCCCAACCACTTACAATCACAAGTTTCATACTTCGTCTTTGAGAGGTGTTGAAAATATATAGCCAATAAAGATTTTTCCTTTTAAGCCCAATAAATTTCTTAAATGGGCAACAGACAGTTAGGAATTAGATTCCAAATCACAGACCATTCTGGCCTACACATGAACTTAGAAGGATAGTCTGTCCATTAACCTGTTTTGTCCAACTTCCTTATGTACTACCAATGTATAGATTATCTTACGGTATTAAACTGGACATGATTAAAGAGGGTAAGTCAGGACCGTAGCAAAAGTTCCTTCTTAGGTAGGATTAGACATCTTGCCACAAACTCACACCCGCCCCTGGAATTAACCACAACACCCATCATTTTAGCTTCTTTCTATAACCATAGGTACAAATACCATAACACACATCATCGATGGAAGGAAGACCAATGTATTGGGAGATCGTATCCCATTTCATGTTAAGGATAGGTCCTAAATTACACCTTGTTCCAACATACGGATCAGGACATAGATCCTTGAGCCTTGAGGGTGAAAATAAAGTTTAAGGGGGGTAGAACATTATAAGCTCAATCTAGTTAGGTTAGATAATGCTTCCATTAATTAAAGTGGCGCAGCGAAAACATGGTTGACCCTTGCCCCACTGGCCCCGGATCGAAGGAAATTGATCCTGGTTAGACGAAAGGATAGGTCACTAAATGGTCACTAAATAGGAGCTGAACCTTCGTATTAAAGAATATGCTTAACAATAGTTACGAGTTAAGTCACAATAAAAAAAGTTAGTGTATCCGCAAATGTTAATAAAAACCTTAGCCAATTCTATACTATTAGAAACCTCCTCAGGATGATTTATTTCGATATTGATTTACCCCTTCCTCGGACATAGATTAAAACGAGGACTCTCTTAGACTAAGACCTAAAGGGCAACATTAGAAATAGAAAATTTGAACCTTTCAATGATGGGCATTCCCTAAGCTTTTAAAGTGATCGGACTACGGAGTTACTGAAATATACAACTGCGAAACATTCGCAGCTTGACCCAATTCTCAATCCTGGGCAACTACTAATGGACTCACTGTTTTGACCGAGCGGAAGACTAGGATCCACCAGGATTAAGAAGGGATACATGAGCCTTCAACCCTGGTCAGGTAGATGATCGATGTATCGGGATCAAGCCCATTACAACTCTCTCTGTGTTGGTCGACCATTGAAGATAAATATCTTACTCTAAATAGATGGAAATCATCGTCAAGACTCCAAATAGAAAAAGAAATCCATTGTAGCAAACCATCAGGGTATAAGTACGAGATAAAGAAATAAGTTTTTAAGGGGGGTAGAGACTAAAATGTACCAGACTAGCATGGACAATGTATATCCTACCACATATATACACTTGAAATAAATAAAACTTAGGCAAATGAAATAATCAAATCGTTATTTTTCCTCTTAGGCAATTTCGGGGATGAAATTGGTTTTTAAGGGGGGTAGATTGTAACATCCCGAATTTTTTCCAACTTGGCAATGGACGTCCTTGGATGTAGAACTGTCCTAGGACCTTATTCTGTTGTAATTAGGGTATAATTTAGTTAAGTATTAATAGCTTGGATCACTTTCTATACAAACTACTAAGGCCCAAGTACCACCTCGGCAGAATCACCCAGGACCAAAACCTTTAGGAATTAGGTCAATATTAGTAAGTGCTAAACTAGAATATTTATGAAATTAGCACTAATTATTTTAAATATGATTTACAAGACCTAAACCATGCAGTATCATTGACGCCACGTTACCTTGAAATTTAGAATCCATCCCTAAACCCGGTTGCTCTCGGGACCACACCGAAACTCCGTATCGGACCTGGACCGCACGTCGAAAGTTCGATGACCGCAAAACTATACAGTTATGACCGCATTACTGGACTTGACAACTCCCTCGGAAATAAAGTCTTTATTGTATCTAGAAATGCACGACTTGAGCCTGGAGCGAAGAGTGTGAGAAACGTGAAAATATTTAGAAATAAAATTTGAATTTAAGTAATCTGAGTCGCGTTACTTGCGGGCCAAATATAAGGATTCAGACCGTCAGAATTTGACCCAAATACACCCTTGGATCAGGAGAAATGTCCCACACATGTCGGTGTACTTGTGACCCTGATCGAGTGACCGTGACCACTGAACTAAAACTGGTCCGCCATGGCTGATCTGTAAATCTGATCGGAATGAAAACTCTGCCTGACCTAGATCCATGGTCAGGGAGCTTAAGTCCGACTGCACATGGAAAAGGGGCCACCAGAAGTGCTCCGTTAGGCTGAAACAGTCCATATTTGGATATAACCTAAGTATACCTTGGCCCTGGGGCCATTTCCATCAAACTTGGGCCTATATAAGGACCTTAAACACTCCCTCTCTTATGTCATACGAATTTTGTAAAACCTAAGGGAAAGAAGAGAGAAAAGAGAAGAAGAAAGTGAGGAAGAGAGAGAGAGAGAGTCAGAGATAGATGTTGGGATCTTTCCCTGACGCTCCACGTGCTTAGCCACCACTCCTGTTTCGCTATACGGGCGATACCAATCTAGTTCTTAGGTAAGAAAACCTAACCCTAATCTGTTTTAGGGTTTCAGATAGTGTAAGTTATGAAATAGCTAACCTAATTTATGTTATAGGTTGTCAATCTGCCATAGACAAAGACTTAGCTTTAAAATTGTGTTCGTTACGAGTCTACCGGCGAAAGGTGCAGACTATAAATGTATAGGTTATGGTTTTCAAAGCTTTCAATGTTGGTTAATGATTTATAACTGACGTGGGTGCTACTTTACATGCAAAATGTGTCGTTTGTTTCGTTTTACAAGTATATATGAACTATGTGACATATAGTGTATTCTATGTCTATGTTGTGATATTTGAATACGTATGGAATTTGGAATTATGCCTAACATGATTATCTGTCATGGATATATGCTTGTTATATATGCGACAACTCCTTAGTGAAAGGACTTTTCCTAAATCACGCCACGACCAATATACGTTATATATGTTAAAGTGTGTAGCCCAAGTGTTTGTGAAAATGATTAAATGAATATGGAACCCGGATTCATGCATGACATGATTATCTGCCGTGGGTATATGCGTGTGGTATACGGGGTAACTTCCTAGTGTAAGGATTTGCCCTAATACGTGCTATCACCAACGTATGTCATGTATGTTGGAATATGTAGTCTAAGTGTTTGTAGAAATGTCTAAATGAACAAGTGTGTAATAAATTGTATTTTATATGAGTATTGAGAAGAGATTCTCAACTACCTTAATGATGTGTATGACTTCCTCCATGTTACTTATCTTCTTTGTCTGTTTTGCTTAGACACTGCTTATGTGTGAATTCATGTTTAAGTTGAAATCCATCAAATGCTCACATGCTTGTATGCTTGGAATTGTTGATCCATTACTGTTCTGATTAACTTGGATGATTATCTGTTATAATTGAATGTGTTTGGGACTACGGAATAGTCCAGGCAATTGGTAATAGGCTTTGAATCGGTGGCTGAGGTTGTTTCGCCACATAGGACGTGATCGATGAATCCGAGCTGTACTTGGGATGTCGGCAGTGGTTAGGCCACACGGAGTGCTTACACACTTCATGTCGATCAACTCAACGTGCGCTCATACTAATCGAGCTTGTCAAGTAACCCGATTGACCCGATGTATGTTCACCATGTATGGACGCTACTGCTTGAATCTAAGGTACCAAACTCACCAGTGAAACCCTTTTAAACCTTGGTACCTTGATACACTAAGACTCATGAGCCGATCATGGTGGTATGGGACACCGTGGTTGAGCTGTCGGCCTACGGTGGGGTGGCGAGCCTCCCTATAGTGACCATTGAGCAACCCAGACTCGTGAGCCGAATACGGTGGTATGGAACACTGTATTCGAGCTATCGGCCTACACTGATAAGGTGACGAGCCCTTTGTAGTGACCTCGAGCGTACACTAAGACTGCGTAGAGGCGACGAGCCCTTACGTAGCAACAAGAGTACACTAGGCATGCACTGATAAGGTGACGAGCCCTTTGCAACGACCTAGAATCGTATCATCGTATGAGATTTACAAGGACTGATGACCCTAGAATGGATCATTGTTTGAGAATTGATATAAGGGAGGTACCTTAGCTTCCCAATCCTGCTATATGAAAAGGATTAATAAGAACTTGGTAATCATGCTCATGCACCGCATTACGTGTGCGTTTGGCGTAGTTGGTCAAGCATTGAGGAAGTGTTTCATGCGCGATCGTGAGATGAAGTCGCTGAGGGAGCGCAGGCGAAGGCATGCATCATAATTTCATATCATTCTTACATTAATCACAGTGCTTAGGGATGTTTGATTATATTGCATTATCATTACTGCTTGACTGAATTGATAACATGTTAACCTTTACTTTATTATTCCACTGAGTTGATCACTCACTCCCACGTTATGGGACGGTGTTGTATACACCAACTAGACCCTATTGTAGGTTCAGATGATAGCGTAGCCCGCGAGGTGGAGCCGGACTTTGAGGATGATGAGGAGGGTTTCTCTTCTATGCAGCTATCAAGCGGGTCTATGTAGACCATGTTCTGATCGACGGGGTTACAGGGATGTTGATTAGATACCATTACACTTGTTATTTTGTACTTTTGAAACACCATGTATATTCATTTTGTCCATTTTTGGAGTATACATGTATATATTTAACCTGGTAACATGTTCACACTCTGAAGACTTGCGACAGTTTATATATTTTATATCTCTATCATAGTCTTCCGCTTGTGAAATTTAACTGTCTCTGGAGTATGATATGTTATTTTGGTATAATCTCACTCATGTTTAATGCACTAATATGAATAACATTCAATCATCATTATCTATGTTGCATAAGTGATGCATTGGAACTCGGGAGTTCAGCTTCTACTCGACCCCTAATTTTCAGGGCGTTACACCAACGTCGGCTCGATTCGAAACTTGTACCTTAGTGACCGCGCCGTTGCCGTGGTTCTAACGCCACGACTTGCGCACCGATTCGATACCCAAGGCAGAAGATGTGGGCCAGCGTTTATTTCAAAGAAAACGCCGCGTGTTTGCAATCCCAAGAGAATCTCTACAACATGTCCCATAAATCAATCAATCACTCCATCAATCAATCAATCACTTCATGTCAAGTACACATCACCTTTCACCCCATCCCCAAGAAACCACTAAGTCAACTCTTTCTCACCTTCTCTCTTACACAACCATGCATGTCAAGTACACATCACACATCACTCACCCTTTCACCAATCCATCACCTCTCTTTCAACCATCCCATTTCTCTCTCTTTCTCAACACACAATTCCAAGCACCAAAAATGTGGACGTCTAAGCATTCCATGTGAGAGAGAAAAGTGAGTTTGTGTATGGCCCACTTTCCCATCCCAAATCCATCATCCTAACCATTCAAACCTCATCTTCTAGTATCAAAGTGAGACAAAAAGAGATTGGCTTTCCAACAGACCGAGAAGATCGAACGGTGGGTGCTCATTAGGCTAGATTTTTCATGTTTGATGATGGTCCAAGTGAGGCCTACCGATTGATGGTATGGATCTCACTTTGGACCCTAAGTGTGGCCGATGGCCCACCTTGATGCTCATGATCGTTCCATGATGGGGCCATTCTCCATGGACCCCATCATGATGTTTATTTTTCCTTGCATGTCAAGAGATCATCTAAACCGTCCATTTTAGGTGGAGAATGGATCTCCACCATTGATCCTTGATTTGGTAGGCCCACATGTATTCGGACCCACTTGATGTATGATTTCTTACAAGGGAGGGCTCATAGTGGCGGAGCCCTCCATCACACGCGTCCCTCTCTCTCTCTCTCTCTCTCTCTCCCTTTTTGTGATGATATGGTTGTGTGGCCCACTTGGATGGACCCCACCTTATATATGTGTTGTATCTACACCATCTACCATTTGGTGGCCCACCTAAGCAAGGCCCACCTCAATGCATGTGCCCTGCCCAAACCATCCAGCGTTTGGGGACGCTAGACGCAAGCCTTGGGGGTGAACCACTCATGCAGGCCCCACCTTGATGTATGTATTCAATCCACGCCATCCATTCTATTTGTTGACTTATTTTAGGCGTTGAGCTGAAAGATGAAGCTGATCCAATCTTCTGGCGGGCCACACCTTTAAAAAAAGTGATTTTCACCGTTCAAACTCACTTTAATTTTTCTACGTATCGAAAGATGCCCCAATATTGGGCTTGATGGATTGGTTATGGACTATAGAATCCATTGGGTGGGCTGGATTCAGCTGATGTGGGCCCCACGTATAAAAAACTTCGAAATTTCAATTTTTTTCAAAAAAAAAATATAAAACAGCAGCATTGCTGTTGCTGCTATCAGAGGCGCAGACAGCGCCTCCGCCAGGCAGGTGGGCGGACAGTAGGCAGGGACCCACGGCTCTAGCTGTGGGCCTCACCATGATGTATATTTGTCATCCAACCTGTTCATTGGGTGGGCCCCTTCCTGAAGTGGGACCCCTCCAAAGTTCAGCCACATACAAGACTCAGGTGGTCCACATCATAGGAAACAGTGGTGATTGTACGTCTGCCCTTGGAATCCTTTTATGGGCCACAGAAGTTTTGGATCAAGATGAAATTTGTTTTTTCCTTAGCGTCCAGGTCTGCGTGACCTGATGGACAGATTGGATGGCAGATAAACATTACGGTGGCCTCGCGTGGGACCCATAATGATATATGTGTTTTATTCCCATCGTCCAGGAGGACGGTGGAGCCCACAGTAATGTATGTGTTTTATTAACACCGTCCACTGCCATGGACAGTGGAGCCCACCTAGATGTATGTGTTCAATCCATGTCGTCCAGCCATTTTAACTGGCTGCTAGGCGGCAGGGGGACTCCACCATGAGGTATATGTTTCACCCATGCCGTCCATCTTTATGGGACCCACCCTTGATGCATATGTTGCATCCAAAGCATCTAACCACTTGGCGAGCTTATCTTAACGGCTTGAGACTAAAAATAAGACATATCTATAATTCAAGTGGACCCTACCTTGGTATACACTTATGGCCCATGTGATGTGGCCCACTTGTCATATTTATGGCCCGTTGTTGAGGCCCACCTTGATGTGTATGAGGCTGTTGTTGAGGCCCACCTTGATGAATATAAGGCCCATATGATTAGGCCCACTTTGATGTATTATAAGGCCCATGGTTTATGGCCCATTGCAATGTACATAAGGCCCATTGGTGTGGCCCATTGATGTGGCCCACTTGATGAATATAAGGCCCATATGATTAGGCCCACTTTGATGTATTATAAGGCTCATGGGTTATGGCCCATTGCAATGTACATAAGGCCCATTGGTGTGGCCCATTGATGTGGCCCACTTGATGAATGTAAGGCCCATGTGATATGGCCCATTTGATGTATTTAAGGCCCAATGAGATGTACCTAAGGTCAATTGCAATGTGTGAACCCAACATGGTTTATGTAATGAGGTTTACGATGGGCTATGCCTAGGGAACAATGATGGTTTGATGCCCACATTGTGAGTACAATGTTGGTTAAATGTCCGCATTGTAACTCTCCTTAAGGCCCATACTTGTTGTGTGTAGGCCGTCTAGGCCCATCTGCATTATAAGAACAGTTCATCACTTTATAACATGCTTAGTATAACTCCACGATTTATGCCCATATGCATCATACATATGCTTGATCATAGCATAAGCCGTTGGGCTGAAACATTTACGGGACTCCTTATGAGATGGAGTGCCCCACATAATCGTGTGGTACGCATAGGATTGCTGCATGATTGTACAGTGTGACTCATGCATCTCGCATATGTGTGACTTGATTACTGCACGCCCTAGTAACATCAGTGTCGTGGCCTCCACAGGCACATTGTGGATGGTCGTATCGGATACTGAAAATATTGGCTCTAGCATTGTGGGCACTTAGGATATCCTTGGGTGGTACCAGGAGATGCTCCAATGTTTAGACTAAGTGGATACACGAGCGCACGAGTGTCGAATACCAGTAGGCCGCGTCTCCCACTGTGTCGTGGTCGGTTGGAAGGGGGTGTGGCCTTATCCGCCTGAGTGAGGGGGCTATAAGCTAGGCTGAGTCTGACCAGCTCGTAAATGAGTCCGTTATCGACGAGCCGAGTAGGTATTGGCAGACTACTGGTAGGTGGATAGTGAGGTTTATTCCACTTGCTTGGCTGTGTAGCTAGGGAGAAGGCAGTCAGTGTGAAGTGTATTTGACCCCGGTGATATCCAGAAAGGAACTGTACTGATATGTGTACTTGATGAGGACTGGTATGCTTGCTTTGCATCTTGCATATGACATTCGGCTACATAGGCTTCGCATCGCATGGCCTTGGTATGGCTGATAGCATTCATGCCTTGCATCATATAGCTTTGGTACAACTAATAGCATTCATGGACTTACCACATATTTCTGCATTACTCTGATATTGCACACTTGGCGCTTGCCCTGCGCACACACTTACACCACCCTCTAAGCTTTTGTAAGCTTATGCACAATCATTGCGTGTAGGTAGCGTTGGACAGTAGCAGCGCTGAGGCAGGAGTGCACATCAGTTTATTTTGGAGCTTTTTGATCACCTTGTATTTCCCTTCCCGCTTTGTACTTAAAGTTTTTGATATAGTGGATATGTAGTGATGTTGTTTTGTGACTTCGTTATGCTTGTGGTTATGCTCCATTACAAAAAAAAAAATCATACTGAAAATCCTCCTTTTAGGATCCCAGGATTGGAATCTGGCATATGAGTGCCGGGATCCGAGAATGGGGCACTATGGAGGCTGTCGGCGCCGGATTTGGCAATCGGGAATTTTGTGAGCCCTTTTTTCGAGTTTGGGGCGTGAGATATAACTAGTTCTATGAAATCACATAAGATTGGACTATTCAAACAATTCAATTAATGGCCATCAAAATTAATAGTTAACCAAAAGGTCCAGTAATGGATCTAAACCATCCATCATGCATTTGACCTTTAATTGGATAATTCTAAATATCAAATAAATGGTTAAGAAAATAAATGTCCATGTTAATTTAATAGCAAAATGATTGATATTAATCTTGATCGTCTAACATATGGGTCCACATTTGGTTGCCCATCTAAAACTGTAACACCCTGAAATTCGGGGGTCGAGCATAACTCAGCTCCCGAATTCCAAAACATCACTTATGCAACATATTTAATGATGGATGTATGTTGACTGTATTAGTGCATAAAACATGGAATAGATTAAGCCAAAGCACAGATATAATTCAGGGATAAGTGAAGAAAGCAAGCGGAAGACTTATAGAAATATATGTGTACATGTGCAAATCCCTGAAGTACATAAACATACCAGGTCGTAATGTAAGTGTTGCTATCAAAATTACAAGTATTAGATTACATCATTTAATTTCCCAAAAGTAATCCCAGCATCCCGTGCATTAGAACAAGGCTTGCTAGAACTCGTCTGAAAACTGCATAAAAGAGAAAGCAGTCTCATCATCATCCATCTCCCGCTCTGCCTCAGAAGTCGCATCAACATCTGCAACATCAGAACCTAAGACAGAGTCTGGTGAGTGTTTAACACCGCCCCAGAACGTGGGAGTGAGTGATCAACTCAGTGGAACAATAAAGCACATGTTAACATGTTATCAGTTCAATCAAGCAGTAATGATAAAGCAGAACAATTAAACAAGTCCTAAGTACTCTTGTTAATGCAAGGATGCATGCAGAATGATGCGTGCCCTCACGCGTACACCATCAGCGTCTTCATCTTACGTTACGCATGACACCACCTCAAAGTGCGCCACATCTACAAAGCACATGCAAATGCGGTGCATGGATATGATTAGCAAGTTGTTATTAGTCCCTTTCATACAGTAGGATTGGGAAGCTAAGGACCTTCCTCATATCACCATCCAAACAGTGATCCATTTTAGGGTCGTCAATCCTAGACATCTCATACGATCATATGGTTTTAGGTCGTTACAAAGGGCTCATCACCAATCAATGCACGCCTATCACACCTTCGTTACTAAACTAAGGCTCGTCACCTCAATGCGGTATCCAGGTATGCTCGAGGTCACTACAAAGGGCTCGTCACCAATCAATGTAGGCCGACAGCACGAATATAGTGTCCCATACCACCATAATCGGCTCATGAGTTTGGTTGCTCATTGGTCACTACGGGGAGGCTCGTCACCCCAGCGTAGGCCGACAGCTCGACCACGGTGTCCCATACCACCATGTCCGGCTCATGAGTCTTAGCGGATCAAGGTACCATGGTTAATAGGATTTCGTCGGTAAGTTCGATACCCTAGATTCAAGCAGTAGTGTCTATACATGGTGAACATACATCGGACAATCGGGTTACTTGACAAACTCGACTAGCACGAGCGCACGTTGAGTCGAACGACATAGAGTGCGCAAACACTCCGCATGGCCAAACCACTGCTGCCAACTCTAATACGGCTCGGGTTTGTCTAATTACGTCCGTTGTGGCGAAAGCAATCTCAGCCACAACCTTAAGGCAGATTACCGATTTCCTAGACTATTCATAGTCCCAAACACATTACACTTCAACAGATATTCGTATTAAATGCAGAACAGTAATGGAGCAACAACTCAAATCATGTGGTACTCAAGCATTTGAAGAATATCAACTTAACATAAATGTAAGCATAAGTATTGCTTGAACTTAAACAACAAGGAATGTAACCAGCAAGAAGGAAATCACACACACTAGTGGGAGAGTTGAGAATCGCTTCTCAACGCCCATACTAGGTTGAAACATCACACTTTAGATCATTCAGACATTTCTACAAACACTTAGAATACATAATACAACATATATGACGTATGTTGAAATACACACATTTGGACAATTTCTTTTACCAAGGAGTTATCATACATACATCTAGCATACATACATGACAAATAATCATGGCAAACATAAGTACATATTTTATACGCATACGGTACTTTATACATACACGTAGAATACACAAATCTCAATTTAACACATGCATATTAGGAACGCAACATAAACATAACATTCGGCATGTGAAATCTCATCCATAACAAGAATAAAACATTAACTGGCATTGAAAGCCTTGAAAACCATAACCTATATACTTAAAGTCCACACCTTAAGCCAGAAAAGAACACCGAATTGATTTCAGACGAGTTGTCTTCGTCAACGGCGATAGAATACCCTAAAGCAAGAATAGAAATGAGATACAACAACACCAAGACTATTCTAAGCTCTAACACAGGTTAGGGTTAGGTTAACTTACCCAAAGATGAACTCAGAATCGCCGGAATAACGATTCAAAGTGAAGGTTAAAGGATAAAGAAGAACAGGAAAGAATCTAAGATGATTCACCAACTTCTCTCTCACTTTCTCTCTCTTTTCCACTCTCTTTCTAAGGTAGGGTTAGAAAATTCGTATGGAAAAGAGAGCTAGGGTTTCAAGGACTATAAATAGGCCTAATATTGATGAAAATAATCCCAGGGCCAAGGTATACTTAGGGTATAACCAAAACCTGCCTCTCTCGATCCAACGAAGCACTTCTGGTGGGCCTAAAACCACGAAAGGTCGGACTTAAGCTCACTGACCATGGATCTAGGTCAAGCTGAGTTTTCATACCGACCGGCTCTTCAGATTAGCCGTGGCAGACCACTCTCAATTCAACGGTCACAGAATCTCGATCAGGTCCACAAGCACAAGGACATGCCTGGGCCACCTTCCCTGATCAGAGGGTGAAATTGGGTCAGAATCCAACGGTCAGATTGCTTAAAATCGTCGCGCAAGCGACACGACTCAGATTTCATAAAAGCTTAATAAATTTTCAACCGTTCTCACATTCTTCACTTCAGACTCAATCAAATCGACCCAGAACATCACATGGACTTGATTTTTAAGGTGATGATCAAGCCCAACATGGTGACCGCAACGACCTAAGATCATCGCTATCGGACTTTCAACTCGTGGTCCAGGTCCGATCCAGATCTTCCAAAAATTTTCCAGAACAACTGGATTTAGCGATGGATCCGAGATTTCAGAGTAACATAGCGCTAACTATTCTACATGTTTTGAGTCATGCAGATACAATTTAAAGTGATTAATGTAAATTTCACAAGCAATCGAGTATAGCGCTAATTACCCCAAAAACAACTACTAAGGAAAGATTAGCACAAAATTTTCCGGGTCATTACAAAAACAACTCTAGAATGTTAATCCTAACCACTCAATCAATGAATGGATAGGAAATTATTGATCTATATTTATTATATTAGAAGAGGTCTTATCAATGATATGGACCGTCAATCAGGTGGGGCCAACTTTTACTATCAATCCCTGCTCAAAGATTGCTTCGATCAAATGACTGAAACTAATTTATCAATAGATAGAAAATGGATAATCCATATTTATTAAACTATAAAAATATCTAATTAATTTCCATCATTTGGGCCCACCTTTGAATCACTCATCGCTTGTATACATGAGTGGGACCATCCATCATGTGGAACCCCCCATAGATTGCTTGTCCCTCTTAAAAGTTATTTTTATTGGATGATTTTAATCATTTGATCAATATAATAGAGAGGTATTTAGATTGTCCATCATGTTGGACCTCCTTTGACTACTCATCCCTCTTAAAAATCACTTTAATATGATGATCCTAAGTATCCAATCAATGGTTGAGAAGATGCATGATTTATATGTAAGTGCATCGGTTTGTTAATAACATGTGCTAGGGTGTCATGAGTTGGTTGAGCCCCAATTGGAAGACGAAGACAATTGAAGACTTAAAGACTTGTAGCATCAAGATTTGAAGGCATAGGCAAATTCAGGTGCTTCGGTGATCTTAGCTCTAGATCCCTTAAAGTTTCAAAGCAACCAACCTCTAGATGATATACATCAACAGGAAAACCATGTTTCATCATCCCAAGCCTTAGAAATTAATTTGAACAAGTTCAGCTAGTTAGAGGTATTTTAACGATTTTCGATTTGACCTAAACCATATATGGAAACCATAGCTGCTACTAAATTCAGCCTATTGCTACGGATATTTTTCTACTTTTAGCTATAAATATTATCCGTAGTTGTATGTACATTTCGCTATAGAATGTATAGCTACGGATTAGATCCATAGACATTGGCTCTATGGCCACAGATTAAGTCTATAGCCCTCGCTTTGAAAGCAATGAGTACGATACCAATGGCTACGGTTGTGCTACATATTATAACCATAGTTATAGATCTTTAGCTACAACTTTATACGTAGCCTTTAACCCCCTTTTTTGGTAGAGATATTCGATCCTATTGAAAATGACTGAAGTAGTCCAACATACAATTAGGAAATTTAACATTTTTTTGTCCAACACTGTGAATCATCAGCTCAATTTGGTCTGATCGAATCATAATTTTTATCCGACCGAAATGGCCGCTTTCTGTCCAATAACTATATGGACTCTACCCCGGCGATGGTTTTAGAGGATCCAGGCTTGTAACTCCTTTCCACCCCTTTCAAACTCGAATTTAAAAAGATTCATATGATCTTCTTTGTGATCCATTGCTCTAATGAGCATTCTAAGCTCCATTTAAAGATAAATATGTTCTCTTGCATTCTATAAATATTAGATAACAATCCTATAGGTAAATTCCTTTGTCTACCATCCTTTAAAATACTCATCTAGGTAAATCCTCATTTGGAATCAATTAGCTCATTACTTGTAGGAGATTCAACCATTCATTCTTTCATTACCTTGGCATTCTTATAAGTACATCATAACAAGGTAACCAATTGTTGAAACTGAAGAAGATCCACATTAAAGATCGGCTGAGCTAAAGAGAAGTTGCATAAAGATTGATCAAGCATCTCAAGAAAAAAAAAAGGGGGCTTGTAACAATCTGGGAATTTGGTGCATGTGCATGAACATATACATGCATTTATCTAAGCATACATTCATCCATCCAAGCATCCATGCATACATGTATCCTTCAATTTATACAAGATATGCCTATTGATATGAATTAATTTGTTAGTATGAGCCATTGGATTATAATTGTATTATTTTGGGTGTGTGTGTGTGTGTGTGTATATATATATATATATTTGTGTGTGTGTATTCCCTTCACTTATACACTTAAGATCACCCGTTTATTCACCGTACAAGGATGTGATGAACTATTCATTAATTTATTTTCAAGATTTTAGTTCAATTTATTAAATTATTAATCTATGTCATTAATCCGATGATTTATTTATTTAATTCAACCAAAAACACATCTTGCACATTCCTAGACAGACATAAAAGTAACCATATATTAACTTATACATCATATTAGACCCTTAACCGGCTAATCATTTATTTAAATCTCAACCATTAAACTAGACATGGTACTTGTATTTGCCAACTAAGCCACCCAAATACAAAATAAACCATCCACTTTCAAGCTCATAGAATATACCTTAAATCCAACAGTTAATTTCCATATGGAACACACTCGTCATGTGAGATGAGATCATGAAAGTGGGAACCGTCGACATTTCGTTTTGGCCACCATAAGATATCATGGTCAATAGACTCATTAAATAGAGCACGTTAACTGAGGCGGGCGCCTTGTCTCATTCCAATTTAACGGTTTGAATGCAACGTACGTGGGATGGACTTTCCAAACATTAAAAGGAAGAGAAATAAGAAATGGCTACTGGATATGCCGTCCTTGCATAGATCGCTTTCTAAGAATGTATATATTATGAATGAGTCCGAACTTCTCTGTTTTTAACTATTTACGCCACGTAATATTGGCAGTGATGATGTAGCCCTATCACAGTGCAGGCAAACAGGAAACTCCTATTTGGCACAAACAGAGGATCCGTACTCGGAAGGAGGCATGGATGGGTATAGTGTACACGGCAATCTAGATCGTCCATCATTGTGATGCCAGCCAACGTCAATATAAACCATCAGATTAACAAACCATAAAACAGGACCATCCAGGTCAATCATTTCAATACATCCAAATTCCAACAATGAAAAGCCCAACGTAGACTGAGTGAAAGATACCTCGTTTCAAGGTCTTGGTATCGATCCCTAGTGGGGGTGGCTAACTGTGAGTGTGAACTGACAGCGGGGTATACTAACAAGCTAATAAAAAAAAAAAAAAAGCCCAACCATCAACCATAATCGTCGGATCAAATAATCACCTCAGAGTCGTTCTCTCAAAGATCTGAACCTGTGCCTGGTAAGGCCACTTGAGCACTTGCCACATGTGCTGTGTATGTCAACCAAAACATCTCTGGTATACATGCGGGCCATGCCAAAACGGCACTGCCTTCCGTTTCAATATCAACATCCTACGATTGTTCACGTCAAAAGACCCATTTAGGACAGTCCGTTCGTTGATCCAAACCGTTCAATTGCTAGTCTACCTATCAGCACCATGGTGAGTAATAGCGTTAAAAAAAAAAAAAAGTTACGCACAACAGTGGTGTGCTCCGCGAAAACCGGGAGAAATCCCGAATCCCGTCCTCTCCTTCCTTCTTCTGCGTCAACATGATGGGTTCCAGACCCACCGCAGATCCAGGACCACCAATCTCAGCGGGACCTGGCAATCCAAACTGTTCATTCGGTGGACCTAAGGAGATTCAACGTTAGACAATCCTGGACCCACCATTGTTCCCTATCATGCGGCTCACTTGATTTTTAGATCTGCCCCAATTTTGGGCTCATATCCAAACATGATCTAGCAAAGCGGATGGTTGGAGTGGATTTATCACAAACATCACGATGGACCCCATCTAGCTTTCCCGTTTTGGGAAAGGCTTATGCAAGCGTTCCATGTTCCGCAACGCCCGGCCGATTTCTTCTCCCACTCTTTTTCCTTCGTAAACAGAGAGAGAGAGAGAGAGAGAGAGAGAGAGAGAGAGAGAGAGAGAGAGAGAGAGAGAGAGAGAGAGAGAGAGGAGTTTCACAGCAGCGTGTACACGTTGTTAGTGGGAGCGGATTGGATACTGAACGTTTCAGTAGCCTTCTATACCAGTAGACTGTTTCTTGCAATGAATGCTCCTTCACTGCAGATCCGTTAGCCTCCGTTTCGGCCGTGAAAGGCTTTCACAGAAAATCAGCGTCGGCTTTAGTTAACTGACGACAAACAGTAATTTCTGACCATGGCAAGGCCTTCACGTGGAAGCGACGGGATGCCAGTTTCTAATAAACAATGAGACATGGTGCACGTGCCATACCTGTTTCTCGAATCAAACCCCAAATTGTGGGACCCATTCTACACGTGAAAAATTAATTACTTTTGTTTTTCAACTATATCTTTTGAATTCACACCAATGATCTAGTTAGAATTCTTTATTTAGTATCTGATTTGGGTTATCGCCCATCTATTGTGGGGCGCACTAATTGGACGGATTTTGATGAGCTACTTATGTGACTCGTGATAGCAGTTTCTACATGCAGGAGTATGGATCATCATACTCCGCTTTTATCAAAGTTTTTTAATTAATTTTTGTGCTTGCTCTGCAATGTTTGTAGAATAAGCTTTTTTATGCTGGTGGAATTTCACCACCTATGGATACTCGAACCCTTGATTGGGTGTTGAAACTCCTGAGAGTCCACCACCCAATCAAGAGTAAGGATATGTAGAATAAGCTTATTCTACAAGGAAGTGGAATGAATTCACACAAATGGTCTTTTGCAAGTGAAATTGTCTCATTCAAGCTATTCTCATCAAGTAAACAAGACTAGGATGACTCTGGTTTTATTGGCCGGAATAATCAAGAATGTCTATATTTTTTTCAGGGATTGTGATACCCAACATATAACAAGGCATAGATAAGGCACATATAAGAAAAAACTTAATTGTGCGCTCAACTTTTGTTGCTACCAATGACTATTAACATATTGCCGCTGGGTTGAATTTATTGCTAAGAACTGATTAGCTAGACATTGGCCATATTTTAACATTGATGTTGTCAAATTCAGTTGTTTGGTTCATATGTCGGAGTTGGGTAATCCTTGAGCTGAATATCATATAAAGCCAGTATTATGAAATTGCCTATCTTTTGACTGGGTGTGCAGTGTTTGTCAACTTGAATGGGTGGTCCACTTAGTTAAGGTGCCAAACCTTTTTGGACAAAGGAACACTCACTGTCCATCCAACTTGTTCAATGCCCCACATCTTGTATACATGCATCCACAGTTTGTGTACCAAATAAAGTGACCTAATGAAAAATGAGAAATCGAAGTTTCACTGCAAGTGATTCAGTGTTCTAAGATCACATCTTCTATGGGGTCTTCTAGTAGTGTATTTTTCATGATAGCCCATGCAAAAATGATTTTAATAATGTCTGGATGGCTGATTTGATTGTCCACATTTTTCAAAGCACCAGAGTAGACAATCTCTCCATCTGCCTAATGAGTAGAGAGGAAATCCATGTACAAGTAATTGCTACATGGGCTTATGGATACTTGTTTGTTCATGCCATTTTAGCATGTGGATCCACCAAATAATATTATTGGACTGTTCATTAGGTTCGCCCTATTTGTAATGAACCTGAAAACGAAAAAAAAAAAAAGGAAAAAAAGAGGCAGGGCAAAGGATGGAAGGATTGATTGTTAAAACAAAAAATGATCCATCTTGAATCAAATACCAAACTAGTGGTATTTTCATAAATAAGTTGCTATCGAGAATCAAGACACCACCTACAAGGGTCATTTGGTAACTTATATTGTAGTACCTTATTATAAGAAAAAAAATGTCTTTGTTGCATCCCACTTAGATACATAAACAATCTACATTCTTCAACATTCAATCCACATGTACAAAAAATTCACTTCCATTCCACAAATGACACATAGAAAAAAATAGAACAATAATAGTAATAATAATCCATGTTCTTTCCACAATAGTCTATCTATATATAATACCAACCATTCGAGGCAGGCACCACCCAAAAAAAAAAAAAAAAAACTGAGGCCACGCCTATTATATATATTTAGCGAAAGAAAATGCGAAAAAAAGAGAGCAATTTATCCAACCATTTAGACGGGCATTAAAAAAGAAAAAAGAGGAGCCACCATGTCTATCATTTATATCCAATTGAAGAAATTACCCAAAACGAACCATCTATCCAATTATTTAGGTAGGCGCCCAAAAAAAAAAAAAAAGGAGCCACACCTATCATATATATCCAACAAAAAAAAAAACTGCACAAAAAGAGCCTTCCCTCCAACGATTTCGATGGGCGCCAATAAAAAACTGAGGCAATGGAAGTTCCATATATATTGCTCATGAATGAATGTCATTGTCCTGCATAACAAAATTCACACTTAAATGAATAAGATATTTTGCAATATCTAAATTGATAAGGTTTTTTCAATATCATGGGAGTTAGAAATTTTCAATTTTACCTGGCTAACCACGATGTTTCCTTGAGATGAGTCTTGACATAAATGTAATAATTGCGGGTTGCTTATGTGAATTTGTTGGTATAAGTTGATGTTTGGTTGGTAGTCAGAAGTAATCAAAGGAACATTCATGAATCCACTAGGGCCACTCTCAGGTATTCTGAGTCCGGTAACATTCGAACTCTAGTAAAGTAAAAACATAATAATGGAAGTTCCAATAAGCATAAGTGATACGAATGCTAAATGTAATATTACAAGTCAACTACATTAAAACTCAGGTTTACCTGATTCCTAATTGTCAAAGGGTTATGTTGAAATATGCTAACATGAGGTGGTTGGTACCCACATTGAGTGTAGCCCACCACCGTATTATGACCATGTCCTGCATGGGATCTACTTGGTAATTCAAAAGGACTTGCCACCGTAACATGTGATCCCTAATAAAGAAAAAAAAAGAACAAGAAATTTAAACGACAAGAACGTATGATATAACAAGCTTTAATAAATATGTTTTCTATAATACCTGATTGAAATGATGCAATTGGGGGATTGTAAATGTATAATGTGAAGGTTGAAATGAAAAATAGTATATGATGTTTAGTGCTTGGGCCATTTCCTGTCTCTCTCGATTTTTTGTTTTTTTTTTGTAGTTGCATAGATTCATGTTGGGATCTTTTTTTAAAAAAATTTATCTAGTAGATTTTTATACACACGAGAGTTGCCCCCCAACTCTAGGCTTTACTTTAATTCCACTTACGGTTTGTGAATTGAGACTATCAACAAAAGTAATCTCTTTTTTCATCGGCTCATGGTATGCATGCTTATTATGTAGAAATTCAGTCGGTTGAAGGCATGCACATTCAGTATCTACACTTTTATCAATAAATTGAGACAACCTTAGTGGAGGTTCCTTGATCCCTTTCATACATTCTATCACTACATCATGAAATTTATTTGCATATCTATCAGTCACTTTGAAAACCTCGTCATGTTCCCCAACCATTGCTACAATTTTAAGAAGCCTTGCAAGATAAATATTGGTACTGCTTGCCTAAAGTAACATTGGACTTGACTTGTATTCTTGAACCATTATGATCTCTAGCAACACCTACCTTTGCATCTCTTTGCCATCTCTTCAAAACATAATGGGGATGAAACACCTTTATATTATAATAATCTAAAACTTTCAATGCATGACTACATAAGATTTCCACGAACTCAAACTTCTTACAACTACATGTCACTGAACTATCTAATGAATCAAATCTAATAGTCCATCCTTCATCTCTGTTGTTATAAACAACTTGAAACTCTGTAATTGTGCCAAACTCACCACATTCATAAATTATAGCATTAAGAAATTTCTTATACTCATTTTGAAATATCTCAAATACTTCTGGAGTGTACACTTTTGCCGCTTCCTTTAACATATTTGCATCAACAAACACTACAGGGGTACTTTGCCTCATTCTGAAATTAGCCATGGATTCCTAGTATCGTCGATCAACCACCACCAGTTCGTATTGAGTAAAGAAACGCAAGAGATTGTGTTTAGATTTCAAATATTTTTTTAATAAACTATTCATGCTCTCACTTCGTTGAGTGCTCTTCATATTAGCATAAAATGTATTTCGTCCATAAACCAAAGCCCATTTTTCTCTTACTTTAGACAAATCATGTAGCCACTTATTTTGCACTAAATCATACTTCTCAAGCATAACATTCCATGTAGTTATAAAATCTTCTTCCCTCTCACAATCATATACACACTTACTGAAATCAATTTTAAAACCTTTAAAACCTTTAAATAGATGGTTAAGGTGCTTGGCAGCATTTTGGTAAATATGCCATATACACAGACGATGATATGATTCTAGCATCACTGAAGTTATTGCATTAGCCATTGCAGCATCTTGATTTGTTAGAATTATTATTGGTTGTTTTTCAGACATCGCACTTAAAAATGTTTGAAACAACCATTTGAAAGATTCAATCGTTTCATCGCATAGTAAGGCCGCAACAAATATTATAGTTTTCTTCTAATGATTTACCTCAATAAATGGGGCAAATGGCCACCCATAATTATTTACTCTATATGTAGTATTAAAGAAAACCACATCTCCAAAAATGCTATAGTCCATTATTGACTTTGCATCTGCCCAGAACATATTTGTAATCTGATCATCTTCATCTACTTGTATTGCGTAAAAGAAATATGAAACCTCTTCTTTCATTTTCTGAAAGTATTATAAAACAACTCCTGCATCACCATTTTCCATTATTTTCATCTGCTTCTTTTCTAAGTAATTTTTATAAGCAATGGGTAGGAAACCCAGATTTTCCTGACCATCATATTGCTTACTTAAATAATCTACAGTTGCTTTAGGTGTTATTCCTGAATTATCTGCCATATCCGCTTCAACTTTTTGAACATCAGTCAAGCCTCTTTGTGATCTTAACATATGTACCTTTGATGGTGAAAAAACCTCATGGTTATGCTCCACCACAAAGCTGGTCACACAATATTTTTCATTTGCCCAAAGCTTCAAACTCATGCTTGCTTGACATTCAGTTTTTGTAATTGGACGATTAAACTTCGGTTGATTGATTTGTTTCTTTTCATATTTTTGACATTCTTTAGAACAACAAAATTTTCTTTGAAGTATGACCCCATCTGATTTCTTACCCAATCCTTTCGAATACTGAATCCTATCTTCCCAGCATAACTATTGTAATACTCATATGCACTCTCGTCAGAAGTGAACTCCATTCCTACTCTTGGTTGTTCATCAAACTTTTTATATGCATTGACTAATACATCTTATTTTGCTTCTTGATCCTCTATTTGTTGGCTTGCTTCTTAATTATATATTTCAACATTAAATTCTAACCTCCGATATGGTTGAAAAAATGATTGACTTTCAAAAGCGTTATCATCCATTTCACTACCTACAAAAGTAAAAAATCACAAAATAGAGTAAAGTTAGAATCATTCAAATGCTAACACAAAGAAGTGACAAATCATATTTTTTAAAGATTTATCGAACCTTCAGTTGGTTAAATTTCAAGAGATGAATATCCATAGTTAGAAGGCTAATCCAAATGCAAGATATCATTGTTGTGTAGGTTTTAGGATAAAGAAATAAAGGGAAATAAAAATGTCTTGACCATGGAGTGAAGTGACAGGCATGCTGATCGGTGTGCCAAGGCCGGCAATGGGCCATGAATCTAGGATTTAGCCCCTAAACTTGGCCCAAGGACTAATGCGGGTTTATTTTTTTATTTTTTATTTTTTACATAGAAGCTACTAATACTGATATTTTATACAAGAAAATGGACAAGACAATAAACAACCCCAGTGATGAGGATTGAGGGACATGGTTAACAAAATGCAAGGCTGTGCTTGCATCATGAAAGCCATGGCCCACTTATTCTAAGCTTAGCATAAAGTCCTAAGACACTACCATAACAGATCACATTTTCGAACTCTTAGGCAGCAACTTTTTCCTCAAGTGGAAAGAGCTCCATCAAGTCTGATTTACATTCATTAAGGGTGATTTGAAACTTTAGATGCCGCTCTCATATTCCATGGTTATCCAAGAGTCAGAGAAAGGATCATGGTACATTCCCATGAAAGGAGAATGTGACAGTGAGGAATTGAGGACTTGGCTTTGGATAAACAGGCAGAAAACGGATGGTCCGGGTGAAATTCCTATCAGCTTGGATGCTAATTTAAATGGCCTAATTGCTCTATCCATCCAAACAGTTGATTGTGGTACCATCGCTGCAGAGAATGATGTGCAGAACTTCATGACTGCATCTCAACTTCTTGGTGACAAGACTTCAGTCATGACAGGCAAGAGAAAAGATAGATCCCCTTCTCCTTGTAGACTTTAATAGCAACTGCTGCAAATCCATTAGTGTTTGGGGTGCATGTTCATGATTACAGTTTATCTAAGAGGCGATGATGGATTGGTACTTTTAATCTAAGTAATTACATATTTGAAGCATAAATATAGATGAGCAAAATTTTTGAGTTTGTGGTGGGGTAGATGTTTACTAACTTGACATGACTAAATCCAATCAATCAACGACAAGTTTGTGTGGCCAAGGATATTCAGATTGAATCGATTGGGGTGGCTTGGTATCTGGACTGTTTATCGAGTAGGGTCCACTGTGATTACCTGCTGTCAATAATTGAATTGCTCAGGCAATGCTTCTTTCTGTACTAGCGCTTGCAGAATGTGGGCCTAATTTCTTTTAATCCATTAGATAAAGAGGGCACCAATTAATTTGCAAAAATAAAAAAATAAAAAAATGACATGTTATCTCTATAAATAGGGCAACAATTTGAATGATTTGAAGTATCCTAATGTTGCAAATTTTTGGGCATAATTCATTTACAAAAGAGCTTAAATTATATGTTGCAAATAAACTAAAATAACAAGAAATATATGCACACGTAGGAATCATCAACATAAATGGGTCCCCTCTCACATATTATGCAAGCCTGATTTGGATAGACGGCGAAGGTGGGTGTCGTCGAGAGCCTCGATCGAAAAAAATAAAGGAAAGGAGAGATACTCTAGTGAGTGGATCGTGATTAGGATGCAAGGTGGGTGGTAAGAAAATTGAGAGAGAGTGAAGAAAAAAAAAACTAAAAATGGAGTTTACCCGTATGTGGTTGAGTGCTTGCACGGCCGAAACGGAGGCTAACGGATCTTCAGTAAAGGAGCATTCATTGCAAGAAACAATCTATTGGTATAGAAGGCTACTGAAACGTTCAGTATCCAATCCGCTCCCACTAACAACGTGTACACGCTGCTGTGAAACTCCTCTCTCTCTCTCTCTCTGGTTGATTGACGCACATCTATTTTGATATATCACTTTAGGGCATTAGCCTAAAAAAGAGGCATATTGAAGGCTCCAGTGGACCATACCATATTAAGTCATATTAAGTGATCTAGTGGACCACACCACATTAAGTGATTAGGATTGGACTCTTACCATTGAAAACATCCTAAGGCCCGCCATTCTATGATGTTTATTTACAATCCAATATGTTTAAGAGGTAACACAGACTTATATGAAGGCAAAACATAAATATCATCTTCATCCAAAACATATGTGGCCCCAGAGAAGTTTTCAATGTTAGGGCCCACCATGATGTTTCTGAAAATCCACCCTGTCCATCCACTTTTCCAGACAATGTTAGGGTGTGGTTCAAAAAATGAGGCTGATCCAAAACTCAAGTGGGTCGTATGACAGTAATAATTGGGTAAGGAAATGTCTATCGTTGATGCCTCCCTAGGGTCCACTGTGATGTTTATATGCCATCTATACCATTCAAAAAGTCATTCCTACTGGGATGACCTAAAAACATATATCTATATATATATATATGTTTATATATATATATATATATATATATAAACTTGATCCAAAACTTGTGTGGCCCGACTAGTGTTTCAATAATAGAAGATCATTCCTCGTTGTTTCCCAATGTGAAGCACACTGTGTTGCTGCTCTATTTTCAGCTGTTAGAATGCAGGCATGCCACAATTGGAATTGCGGCTCAATTCAAACTAAATAGCTATGACCCAAATGTTAATTACAACCCAAGTAGAGTTGTACACGGACCAAGTTAGCTTAGTTAACTCGATGGACTCGACTCAGACTGAAACTGTGTTCGAGCCGAGTCGAACCAATTTTATTAAGCTCAAAAATTCGAGTCGAGTTCGAGCTGGATTGAGCTCGACTCAGTCTTAGGCTCGAATCTAACTCGTTTTTGCTCGATTCAGCTTGAATCAAAATTTGACTGGGTATATAAACCTAGTTGCCCAAATAGGTTACAAAAAATAAAAAACAAAAACCCTAACCTACCTCCAACGCTAAAGTACCGACCCCACCCGACGGCTACCCAGCCTACCCTCTCTCCTCTCCTTTCTCTCCAAGCGTCCGTCCGACCCAACCCGACCGATCCTCTCCTCTGTCACCGTTCTCCAGCGCCCGATCAACAACTGTTGCCATCTCTCCTCTTCTCTCTCTCCGTTCTCCAGCGTCCGACAGGCGATAACTGAAAGGTTTTCCTCTCATCACCTTTCTCTCTCTCTCTATCATGTATTATATACATTGCATCTGTCCAATTATCAGACCCCACCGACCAGTGGCCCAGTGGGTGGTGGCTATGGTCCAATTAGATGGTCAGACCCCACCTGACCACTGGCTAGGTGGCTCTGGTCTACTCGGATGGTCGGACGCCACCTAACCACTAGCTCGATGGTTGTGGTCCATTAGGATGATCGGACTGAGTCTGTCAGTTTATACATACATACATACATATATACATATATATATATATATATTAAAAATTTATAATATAATATAATTAGTATATAAATTATTAAAGTGCTTTCATTTGTTAGATTATTTTTAAAGTGTTAAGTTGTTTTTTAGTTAAATTGTTTTTAATTTGTTAAAATGTGAAATTGTGTTTGTTGGATAGTTGTAAGTGTTAATTTGTAATTGTTAAGTTGTTTTTTGAGTTAAATTATTTTTAATTTGTTAAATTGTGAGATTGTTTTTGTTGGATAGATCATAGATGTAAGTGTTGATTTGTTAAGTTATTTTTTAATTAAATTATTTTTAATTTGTTAAATTATAAGATTGTGTTTGTTAGATTTTTCTAAATAGATTGTTATGAATAAGGATAGATAATCAGTTATCCATTTAAGGATTTCTATATTGCCAGACATAGATACATTGTATTCTTGGATACATAGAAATTCTCAAATTGTCTCATTTTTGGACAGTTAAGGGTTAGATAGATTGTAATGTCTGCATTTATTCCAATTTGAATGCATATGCTTGTTTCAGTTTCATCTCTCCTTTTTCTCTTTGGATATATTTCCTGCATTTATTTCTGTCGTTAAATGTCAACACTTTGTGTTGATGCTTAAAATGAGAATCAAATACATGATGAATATATATTCTGGAGAAATAATGAGAGATACAGTCGAAATTTTGGCGTGACATTGAAATTTTTTTTTAAATGAAGGCATTACATTCTATCTAACCTTGAATGGGTGACTGATTTAGACATTTAAGAAAGTATGCCCAACTAGGTGTGGTGAATATTATAACATATCACTAGTGAGGATGAAGCCCCAAATACCCCTGGTGTTGGTGTGTCAGCCATATATATTCTTTTTGTAGAGGGAGGCATGTTTTCAATTGTAGGCAGTGGAAAGAAAAAATTAGCATTGTGGGATGACTTTGAAGAAGTTATGGTTAATGGAATGTTGAAGATCATGTGTATTCATTACAAGTCACTATACAATAAGAATCTAGGGCGATCAACAACATATTTAAACAGACATAAGCAAAACAGTTCTAAGATACTAAAACTCCTACCTTTAGGCCAACAATTGCTGTCATTTACTAAGTCAGAAGGGGACGACTCACAAGGCTTAGATTCCACTCATAAGTTTGAGAAAGGAAAGTTAAAAGAGTGGTATGCTAGATTAGTAATCCTCGAAGGAAAACCTTTTCGAATGATAGAAAGTAAAGTGTTTAGGTATTTCTCTCAATTCCTTAACCCTCAAGCTGAAAAGGTCTCTCGCGTCACTGTGCAGAGAGAATGTATGAAAATGTACACAAACAATAAGATGAAACCGAAAGAAGTTTTGGCTTCAGTATAAAGAATAAGTTTGACGTCTGATTTATGGACGATGTCCAATTAAAGAAAAGGATACATTTCATTAACCACTCACTATATAGATAAAGATTGGAAACTCTGCGAGAGAATTTTGAACTTTTGCCACATTCCTCCTCATACTGGTTTATTTATTTCAGATTGTATCTGCAGTTGTTTACAAGACTAGGGCATTGAGAAGAAAATTTTTGCAATAACTTTAGACAATGTTTCAACAAATGATAGTGTAATTTCATATTTACGTAACCAGTTCAAGGCAACTGAAAATTTATTTTTTGATAGAAAAATATTCAAGGTCAGATGTTGTACCCACATTTTAAACTTTATTGTACAAGAAGGGCTGAAAATAATTAACCACACTATAGAGAACATAAGAGAAAATATGAAATATATAAGGGGGTCGCCGTCGAGACTGAGTGTATGGACTGACATCATCCAATGTTTGAATGTGCCATCTTAAAAAAACGTTTAAGTTAGATGAATGTACACATTGGAATTCGACTTATGAAATGTTAAATACGACAATGGAATTAGAGCTTGCATTTTCTAAATATGCGGCATGTGACATAACATATTCTTGGTTGCCGAGTGTAAATGATTGGACTAAAGCAAAATAAGTTCACAACTTTCTTAAAGCTTTTTATGACTGCATGAAGATTTTTTCTGAAAATAAGTATCCAACTGTTAATCTGTTTCTTCCATCTTTTTGAAAGATTAAAGATGCTCTATAAAAAATGCCAGTGTGGGTCCAAATTTTATACGGCAGATAACAATTGGTATACAGATGAAGTTTGAGAAATATTGGGATAAATGTCATTTGTTGATGACCTTAGAAATTATTCTTGATCCTTGTTATAATATGTCCTTATTCAAGTTTATTTTTTTGAAGATTTATTCTACTTAAAGAGTGGTAACAGAGACCTTAAATGTTCATCAAGCACTCGAAGATTTGTACAGTTCGTATGCTACTACTTTACCTATAATAGGTGTTAAAGAAGTTAAAAATATGGATGTTTTTATAATTGATGATGATTATGTGCTAAATGAATACATGTCTTACTTATCACAAGAAGAAATAAAAGTTCAGACTAAGGAATCAGATCTAGAATTGTACTTGAAAGAGCTAATGTAAAGTGATCGGACTTTGATGTTTTGTAATGGTAGAAGACGAGGGTCAGTGAATCAAAATACCCTACATTAGTATGGGATATATTATCAATAATAATTTCAATAGTGGCATCAGAATCCTCTTTAGCATGGGGAGTAGAGTTGTGAGCAAGCATCGAAACTCGCTTTCATAAAAAAATAGTCGAAGCATTAATTTGTACAGAAGATTGGTCGCGTCCGATATGGGGAGGAGATGATATTAATGATGAGGAAGTGGAAGAGATCTAGATTCATGACGAGACTTTACCTATAACAACAACTACATGTAGGCGGTTATCAGTTATTTTTTTATATTGAAACTTGAATGCTATATAATATTACTTAAGTTAAAACTTAAAAGTGGTGCAATGTGAGTCTGTGACATTTATTTACTCATTATTGTTTATTTTCTTTATAAATTCTCACATTCTAAGTTTTTAATAAAAAAATTAAGTGTAGATATGTCGTCATCTGACCCATTGAGCAACATTTGGGACTATGGTTCCCTAGTCAAATCGCCACCAAAGTTTGGAAGAACAAAGATTATGTGTAGTTTGTGTGGGGCAAAGTTCGTGAACAAGACTAATCACCTTCAGTTACACTTGGCATGTCGAGGTGGTGATACAAAATCGTGCCCTAATCCCCCAAAGGATGTCCAATTTCCTTTTTAGGCCCTTTTATATTCGAATAGAAAACTTTCACTCCATCCAAATGTTCCGGTACATGGAGAACTTTTACAAAAGATGCAGAGCAGGAAGCCAGATTAAAAGCTTTAGAGGAAGAACAACTCCAACTCACCTTAAAATGTAGTATGGAAGAGGCTTCTACACATCAACGATGTCCTCCAAGATAACATGATGTTGAAGTCGGATCAATCATGAGCAACAAAAAGAAGAAGAGTAAAAAATTCTAGTTCCTCGCCCGTCTCGGTGAATTTTATAAGGCATTGGGTACTACGTACAAATCTTCACATAAAGAAAGTTTGAAAAATCTAGTTCAAACTATAAAAGAGCATGGATTAAATATCTCTTCATCTTCTAATTTAGAAGAGGTGAACTAATATGTATATGAAAAATTAGATAGTAGTTTAGATGGATCGGACAATGATGCATGAGCTTATAATTATGTGCCAGGAATAAGAAGGCACTCCTCCTATGAAGGTTATTAGTTGTAATTTGTGAACAATGTAATTATAATGGATTACAATTGTATTTTATGCATTTTATATATTTTATTGTTATGTTCAACTTCAAACTCGAATTTGAAATTGAATTCAAACTTGAATAAAACTTAATAATCAATATATTGAACACGAACTCGACTTGAAAACTTGAACTTGAACTTGGCTAAAAAAAACTTGAACTTGGCTTGAACTAGCCCAAACTACTAACTAAGCCAAGCTAAGCTGTCAATCCAGGCTCGAGGACCAAGCTGAGCCGAGTCAAGTTAGAACTAGGGTAGCTTGCTAGACGAGTCGAGCCAAGCTGGGCTAAGCTTGACTCGTTTCGACTCGTGTATAGCTCTAATCCCAAGTGCAGGGCTGTGATTTAGTAATAACTTGGTGAGACCGAGGTCGTACCCACAGGGACTTGCTATTTGTATGATTTTTGAAATAGATTAAAACTATAACTAGAATCTAAACTTACTACTAAATTCTGAAAAAAGATTAATGATAGAAGAAACTATTAGAGATAAAGTACTAGAGTGCCAATGATCTACTTATAGCTTCCTTAATGTTACTTGATTCAATTGGATAACACAATTGAAATCGAAATCATATCCTATATAGCCGGATAATGGAGAGGTTATGATATCATTCATTCATCAAAATAGATATGAACTTTCATTGAATTGGTTCTCTTATAAAGCATCAATGACTTGATATTAGTATATTTAAAGCATCTATCATGCCCAAAGTCAATGATAGATCAATGAATTCTACAGATCAAACTCTCATAAAATAGGTAAGAAAACATTCATAGTCTTCATAAGCATCTAATGTGCCTAGAGTCGATAATGGATCAAAATAGACTAGAAGTACTTTTTCATTCAAACCAAAAAGCAATGAATTGTTCAACACAAACCAAATAAATTGAATCAAAAGTAAAACAAATATTAAGGAGAACTACAAGCTTCACCTCTTAGCTCTATCTAAGAGATTAGTCAATCATAGACATGATTGAACTAAAACTCAAATAGAAAAACATAAAAACTAACCAGAACTGGAGGTTTGAAGAGGATGGAAGACTCCTTAAAACTCCACAACTCTTTGCTCTACTCCTTATACCCTAATTCATGCTTAGAAACTTATAAAACATCCCTTTATATAGGCTTTGATCGCACCGACTTTGAACCGACCTTTAATTTACGCAGCTATCGCAGCTTCGATGGCACCTTCGATAACATCAAGATCCCGTTAAAGAGTCCAAGTGAAATTGGAAAATTGTCTAGCAACAAACTTTCAAATTTACGTATTTTCTTGATGTCATCGAACCTCCTTCAATTAGATCGGACTTGGCTTCAATGGCATTGAACATGCCTTCGATGCTATTGAAGAATGCTCCAATATGTCCAACAACAAAATTAAATTTTTTGAATTTTTTCAATGGGATCGAGGTGGCTTGAATGACATCGACACTTACTTTAATGGGATCGAAGTAATCATCTATGGCATCGAAGAGTTGATTTTTGCACTCTCAATTTTTTGCACTTTGATTCCTCAACTTTCTTCCTTCTTTGCTTAATTTTCTTGAATCTTGGACTATTGAATTCTTCAATCTTAACCGCTATAGATTCAATCATTCACTTGGTAATCCGTTGAGCATTTAATCCTTACTTTAAGCATCCTTTTCTCATTAGTTCTCAAAATCACCTCATAAGAGAAAACATGTGTAATTAGATCAATTAAACAAATCCATGTTCATAAAACCAATACATAAAAAGGGAGAAATATACAATATTTCACACTCAACACCCAAGTACCAAGAAAGGTAGACACGTAGCGTATGACTGAGATCTGATGAGATTGTTCGCCTATTCAACCACTCGCTCAATGTGTAAATAGGATCAGACAATATTTAGAGGGTAGGGTTCGTCCTCTGATGATGGGTTACACCTTTTGAAAGCGCCCTAGTTTGTCAATTAACGTGAATTAAGAGTCTTATAGTCATGTAACCCCCGAGAAGAACAAAGATTGAAGACTTAAAGTGTTGAAGTTATTTATTTCAAGAAAAGGTAAGTAAGTCACAAGATCTCGTCAAACCCTATACCAAAACCCCTTAAACATAGCCTATACTTAGCCAATATCATCTACGAAAAACTATTTGTAAGTATGTTAAAAAGTTATGAGGGTTGATGTCTGAGTTAAAATTCAAACTCTAAAAAACAGACATGTTCGAGGATCGAGGTTAGAGGTCCAATTGTCCAACAAGATTTCAAAATTTAACTAGATTTTACCATTGAGCATCGAATATAACTTCGATGATATCGAAAAAGAGCACTATTTGTCTAGCAAGCAACCAAGGAAAATCTGGATTTTATCGATGTTTTCGAAGCCACTTCTATGACATCGAACTTAAGCTTCGATGACATCGAAGATGTGCTCAAAATGTCCAGCAAGAAAATCACATAAATTCTAGATTTTAGAAATGGCATCGAATGACCCCTTCGATGACATCGAGGCCACTCGATGGCATCGAAATTGGACCTCAAATTGTCTAGCAACCTCAGGTCAGAAATTTAGGTTTTAACAATGGCATCAAGCCATCCTTCGATGGCATCAAATGACCCCTTCAATGACATCGAAGGTCACTTGGTGGCATTGATAGAAACTGTCCGACAACTACATGAATATCATGCTGATTTTAGTGATGACATCAAAGGATACTTCGATGGCATCGTAGACCCTTCAATGACATCGAACTTGATATTTTTCTGCCTATTTTTTTATCATTGAAATTTTTTCTATATATCGGTCTGAGGTGTTTCTTGGCAATTCGGTGAGTTATTGAGAGAGATTTGAGAGAATTAATACACATCTTCTTAAGCTCTCTTTCCTCATGGAGTTCATTGTTCACTTGTACCCCAAGTGCAGGGTTGCGATGTAGTAATAATGTTGGTGAGACTAAGGTCGTACCCACATGGACTGAATGTGTGTAATTTTCTGAACTACTTTAGAACTAGAATCAGTAACTAAACAAAATCTGAAATTTAAGAAGTATATTGTTGTGAAGTGAAACTATCAAAATAATGGAACTATGGAGCAAGGATTCACTTGTAATCATCCTAATGCATCCTTATTTAATTCAATCAATACATCGATTAGAATCAAAGTCCTAATCTGTCCAGTCAAATGATTCAACAATTAAATACATCATAAAACAGTTCCAATATAAATCTAGACATTCATAGCGAAAATTCATATATAACAGTCTTATTGAATTGATTATGGAGTTATCAAAGCATCTACCATGCCTGGAGTCAATGGTAGATCAATGATTTCTACAGATCAAACAATCAAAAAAAGAGAAGAAAGCATTCATGAGGTTCCTAAGCATCCACCGTGCCCGGAGTCAACGATAGATCAAAGTAAATACAAAAATACCTCTTTATTGAATAAAAAACTATGAAATATCCATCGTGAAGATCAAACAAATTGGTTAAAGTAAGAAGGATATTAAAATAAACTATAAGTTTCACCTCTTAGCTCTAGCTAAGAGTTAGCCAATCCTAGACATGATTGAACTAAAAACTCTTAATAAAAACATAAATTACCAACTTGAAGAAGAAAATTTGAGAAGAAGAAGCCTCCATTACTCCTTGCACTACTCTTCTAAACCTAATTTGTTCCTAGGAGAACCTAGAAAACCATTATAAATAAGCTTTTTTCAATCGACATTGCAAACCGTCTCAAATTTACGCACTTTGTGCACCTTCGATGACTCATTCGATGAGTCTTCGATGTCATTGAAGGATCAAACTCACACTGGAATTGAATTTAGAAATTGTGCCCCTTTCGCACTGCGTAGGCCTTCGATGTCATCGCCCAATCTTAAATGTCATCAGACTAGCTTCGATGTCATTAAAGGAGTCTTTGATGTCATCGTAAATCATCCAAAATTGTCCAGCGAGTTGAGCTCAAAATTCCTGAAATTATCGATGTCATGGAATTGACTTCAATGACATCGAACTGATCTTCGATGGGACTTCGATGAAATCGAGAATTGCTCCCATATGTCCAATAACCAAACTTAATTTTCTCTGAATCTTCAATGTGATTAAACTTACTTCGATGTCATCGAAGCATGTTCGATGTCATCGTACAGTTAAGTTAAGCAACTCCTAAATTGTCCTCTTTGCAATCTCGATTTCTTTCCTTCTTCACTTAGTTTTCTCGGATCTTGGACTCTTGAAATCTTCATTCTTGGCCTCCAAAGGTCCATCCTTGCTTTAGTAATTCTTAAGCATAAAATCTATGCTTTTAACATCATTTTCACCTTAAGCTCTCAGAATCACCTCGCAATACAAAACATCACAATTAGATCAATTAAACGCTATCATGTTTATAAAAATAAGGTATAAATAGGGAAAAATAAGCAATATTTCACACTCAACACACTCCCTGTCACGCCCTAAACTCGGGGGCTAGGCTCACAGAATTCCATACGGCCGAATCCGGCGCTGACGGCCTCCGTAGTACCCCATTCTCGATTCTTGGCACCCATATACCAGGTTCCAATCCTGTGATGCTAAAAGGAGGATTTTCAACGTACATTTATCTCATAAGAAGCATAACCATAGCATAACCCAGACTCAAATATTAAACACTATCACAAAATCCACTATGATAAAAAACTTTTAAGTACAATGTATAAGGAAAATACAATATCAATATTAAAAGCTCCAGAAGGCAGCTGCACGCTCCGATCTCAATGCTGCTACGGTGTCCTAGTGTCACCTGCACGCAACGATCATGCATAAGCTTATAGAAAGCTTAGAGGGTGGTGTAAGTGTGTGCGTAAGGTATATATGCCAAGAAGATAATATCAGAGTATTGCAGAATCATGCTGGTAAGTCCATGAATGCTATCAGCCGTGCCAAGGCTATGAAATGCGAGGCCTACATGGCCAAATGACATATGCTAGATGCAACTCAAGCATACCAATCCTCATCTGAGTCCACATATCAATATGACTCATCTCTGGAAAATCACCAGGGTCTAGTACACTATACACCAGATCGCTGCCCCATGTGGACGCATAATCATGCAAGTGGAAGAGACCTCACTACCTGCCTAGCCAGTAGTCAGCCAATATCTACCCGGAATGTCGGTAGCGGACCCATTTACGAGCTGGTCAAACTCAGCCTAGCATCGCCCCCTACCCTCAGGCGGATAAGGCCACACCCTCTTCCAACCGACCATGACACAGTAGGAGACGTGGCCTAATGGTATTTGGTACTCGTACGCTCATACATCCACTTGGTCTCGACGTTGGAGTATCCTCTTAGTACCATGAGAGTTTGGGGACTTTCACCCAGGGACATCTATGGTGCCCCAGTGCTGGAATCAAGAATTTTTGGTATCCAATCTTGCTATCCATGATACGCTTGTGGAGGCCACCACCCTGATATCGCTAGGGCATATATCAATTGAATCATACAATGCAAGATGCATGAATCACACTATCCAATCATACATTAATCCTGCAAGTACCACGCACTCATGTGGGGCAACTCCGTCTATCAGGGAGTCCCATAAACAATTCACCCAATGACATATGCTATGATCAGTCACTCCTCATAACAAGCATACAAATGATGTGCATGGGCATGTAACGTGATGTTATGCTAGCCTATACTCAGTATGTCCTACTAACTCAAGTACACTAGCATGATTAGCAGATATAATATCAAGATCAGTCCTCAATAGTGGATATACCAAATCTGATACCACAGATTCTTCTATGTATGGTAATGATGTACTATCCTCATGACAAGGATGGGCCTAGAAACAAGGAGTGGGCTTCCTCACCTGTTCCGACACGTAGCAAACTGGGCTTCCCAATGGGCCCGATATTCACAAGATAGGCTCTATGACCTTGGACAAATCTACAAGGCATGATGAAAACACCAACAATAATAGGGGCCCAACAGTCTGGTTTTGTCCACTACGGGAAGATGAGAATGGGCCTAACAATGGGCCCTAGGGAGGCTTACAATGTGGACATTTAACCACCATTGCTCCCTAGAGAGCGGCCCATCAAGAAATCTAACTTACTATGGGGCCCATGGCCCCAAGACTACTTAGAAAATAAATAGGCAGCATTCACAATATTCCACACATCATGTTGGGCCTCAAGAAACGGCCCAAGGCCTAAATACATCTTGATGGGCTATATGAGGGGTAGCTCATGGCCCAAAAACATCATGGCCAAAGAGAACATCCCATTCATGCATTATGTTGGGCCTCATGACCAACCCATATGCCCCAATTAAATAGCTAAGGTATATCCAACATCCATCAATGTGGGCTTTATAAATCAGCCCAAAACTGGAAAATTTGGATGGGCAGTAAAGATTCAATCACATACATCATATTGGCCTTACAATCAGCCCACAAGGCCCAGTACAATGGATGAGTAGCACTAGCAAATGGGAAAGCACTAAGGCTGGGATGTCCAGCCCATCTGGGCCTGCCTGGACGTCCAAAAATCTGGACAGTAAGTTCCTCCTACAATCAGATGGTTGGTGGGCCACATAAGGCATAAACAAGGCCCACAATCACATAGAAACACAGGCATAGAGAGTACTCAAAACACCTCCAATCTGGTCGGCCACACTATAAAGCAATTAACTAGATGCAAAATTTTCTAGGCCTTTGTTGGACATCCAGCCCACCCAACTTCTTGGGCTTGCTAGGGTCCAGCAAATACATTATCTGGGCAAAATAATTAATTCATGGTGGCCTATAAATATCGTAGTGGGCTTATAAATATCGCAGTGGGCCCCACCAGATGGAAGCATGGATAAAACTCATAAAAATAAGGAGGGCCTGCTACTGGACTGCAAGTCCAGCAACACCCCAATCAATCTGGGCGTCCATAGGGCCTTGATGGCTAGCCCATATCAAGCACATGGTGGGCCCCAGCAATGGACATCCCACCAAGGGTGGGCCATGTCCAAGTGGACCACACAAAATGGGGGAACGGCTGGGTACAACACATCATCAAAGTGGGCCACAAGAGGGGTGAACGGTCAGCCCCTCCCTGCTTGACGCTGGCCCAGCTGGGACGTCCAGTAGGTAGGATGCTGGCCCAGCCGAGGTGTCCCAATGGACAACCTGGATGGCCCTCAAATAACCAAGGTGGGTCCCAGCAAGGTGGACCACAATGACGGTGAGTTGGGGATCCATAAACACCTGCAACAACAATTACAAATTATGGACAGCAAGGTCCTGAAAAAGAATGCTGCTGGTCTTAATGAATTCTTTCCCTAGAGTGGGCCTAGGGCTGGCTAAATCAGGGGAAAATGGGCTTATGGCATGTACCCTTAATTGTACTACAAGGTGGGGTCCACATAAGTGTCCCACCATCCCAAAAATCAGGCTGAGATTTATGTTTTCCCTTCAACAATGCTGTTGGACAGTCCAGAAATTTGGACCGTACAGCCCACCTTAGGCCCATCCTAGGGCGTCCATCAAGGGCTGGCTAATGGGAGGTTCAACATACATTAAGGTGGGGTCCACACATCAGCAAACCACCCCACATTAGAAAGAAAATCAAACCACATACAAAGCTAAACTCCATACAAATAATCCGCAACATGGGCCCAGAAAATCTGGACAACAATATGTTACTGGACATTCCAGCCCATAAGTTGCTCGACAGGGTGAGAATCCTCATCATGGATCAAGATAGGGCCACCTGGTTGGGCCATGCACACCCAGACCAAGCTTGTAGCTGAATCTAACCTCGCATGCACCATAGAACAGCAAGGTGGGCCAGCCTGCATCCAGATTTTTGGACAGCAAGACCGTCCCACCCTGTTGGATGGTGTAGATGTGCTAAGCACATCAGGTGGGCCGCACATATCAGGGAAACATAAAAGAGGAAGGGAGAGAGAGAGAGAGGATGAGAAGAAGACCGGCCATGTGAGGGGACTCCGCCACTATAAGCCCCTCCAATCAAATCAAAACCATACATCAAGATTAATACATGGGTACCATGCATTGCATGGCCCTACATAAAAAATATCTAAGGTGGGGATACCATCCCCACCATGAAATCAGGGTCTAGGTGACCCATAAAGACCATAAATCTAAACAAAACATCATGATGGGGTCCAAGGGGTCAAGTAGGATCTCCAACATTGATTGGTGGGTCTTACATGACCCTAAGCAAGGAAATTAAAAGATCCAAGAAAGAAATTGCAAGAACTACTCCTAACATGGCACCCACCTTAAATCTTCAACTCCTTCTACCTTAGCGTCCTAGAGCTCAAAGAGAGAGGTTTCTATGGTTGAGATGGGATCTAAAGGGTTAGATTTGGGGGAAATAGAGTTTGGAGTGGCTGGACTTGGAGTGTAGCTTGGGATGTCCAAGCTCTAGCAATGGGAGAAATGAGGAAGGAAAGAGAGAGAGGGAGAGAGATAAGAGAGAGAGAGAGAGAGGGCTAGGTAGCTTAGGGGCAATCATTACTTGTTGGGAAGAGAGTGGTATGCTCTCATAATGGCTAGGCATGCTAGCAAGCATGCTTGAGTAGGTGCTAGGATAAGGTGATGTCACCCCTAAGGTGACATCATCCTAATGATGGAATTCTCTAGGGAAAAGTGATATCTGGGATAGGTGGGTCCACATCTCACAATCTAAGCATCGCATTGGCGCACGAGACACGACGTCAGAAGCGAGGTGCTGGCGCGGTCACAATGGCATAGGTCTCAGGTCAAGCTGACTCGGGTTGACAGGACGCAACTCAAGGTCACTCACAAATGCTATCTACAGGTCGCGAGTCATTGACTTCGACAGAAAGGACTTCGGAATCCAAAGGAATGGAATGGTACTAGGTCACAAGCCTGACCCCCCCAACAACATTTTGCTAGTCTTGAGCAAAACATTTGAATCCATAATCTAAAATTTTCAAATTTCAACCTTCCTTTGGTTAGTAATTTTCTGTGCAATCTTGATACATATGTGTGATATTCAAAGCCATAGTGATAAATAAAGGTAATCTAGATCCTAATATCTCTAGAAAACAATTGAACTAAGCTTCTCATTCATCACTTAATTAATAGAATAACTTCAAACATCAAGTTTCTAAGGTGTTTAGTGATCTCAAATTTCAAAATTTCATGAAGTTAGTTGCTTTCATGATGTTAGCCATGTTCATTCCTTAAAGTGGAAAACTCTACACAAGTACTGATTCTAAACTTATCTTCCTTTTAAACTTATTTTTCATCTTTTGATTTTACATCAATGGCTTTTACCTAATTTCATTCTTTATTTCTTCTTTTCACCAATTATTCATCAAAATCTCAATTAGTAGGTAGCCAATTTTAATCTCACTATTTTTTAGCTGGTTTGGTTTCTTCTTTATAATATTTTTAGGTAGATAATGATATCCATACTTAGATCCTAATCATTTTAAAGTAATTAACATGTTAACATTAGAAGTAAACAACTTCACAAATTACGAATTTGGTGTAAATTGTGAGCTAGACTCAATTGATGTTAAGATTTTCTACTAACCAACTAATTAGAAGAATTCAGTCAAGAGTCTACTAACTAACTAGATTCTAGATTTCCAAAGTTGTATATCATATCTTATCACAAAACTCACGTGCCTTCAAATCATAAAGAAATCCACTCTCCAAAAGTGTTTTGAAACAAAAAATTAGGAACATTTTTGAAATTTGTTCAAAAACTAGAAAAATGCATATTAGATCTATCTAATCTCACCCCAACCTAAAATTTACAGTGTCCTCGATTTATAAGATAAAAGAAATCAACTCAACATGAGAAAACAAAAATAAATGATGAGCGAGTAAGAAGGATATTACTCGGAGAAGGTAATTGACGTGATTTGAAGTCTGTAACAGATAAAGCAGTTAGCACGAAACTAGATAAAAACAAATTATCCTAGTCTTAAATCCTAAGAAAGTAGTAAACCTAACTATACCTCCATCAGACTAGGAGATCAATCTTGATACACAAGATCAATCAGAGGGATGAATGTCACCTTTGAATTAAAATGTTCCTTGAATGGTTTGAGTCGATGATCGTTTACCTTGAAAATGTTAGAATCCATCGGATTTTCAATCTCAACAGCTCCACGAGGATATACAATTTTAATAATGAAAGGGTCGGTCTAACAAGATCTCATTTTTTTTGAAAATAAATGAAGTCTAGAATTATACGGAATGAATTTTTGATTTGGCATGAATGTTTTTTGAAGAACGTTCCGATCATGAAACTTCTTCATCGTGTTCTTGTAAATTTTAGAACTCTCATAAGAATCATTCCGGATCTCTTCGAGTTCATTCAGTTGCAGTTTACGCAGTGAGCCCATGTTGTCTAAATTGAAATTAAAATTTTTGATTGTTCAGTAAGCCTTATGTTCCAACTCCATAGGCAAGTGGCAGGCTTTCCTATAAACGAGTCTAAAGGGTGACATTCCTATAGGGGTCTTGTATGCAGTATGGTGTGCCCATAAAGCATCAGTCAATCGAATTGTCCAATTCTTATGATTAGGACTCACCATTTTCTCTGAAATTTGTTTGATCTCCCTATTAGAAATATCATCTTGCCCGCTTGTCTGCAGGTGATAAGGAGTACATAATTTGTGGAAAATGCTATATTTCTTCATTAAATTCTCAAATAGCCTATTACAAAAATGTGAGTCTCCATCACTGATAATGACTTGAGGTGTTCTGAATCGAGAAAGGATGTTTTCTTTGAGGAACGTAATGACCGTGTGATAGTCATTATTTCAGCACGAGATTGCTTCAACCCATTTGGTAACATAATCGACCCTAAGCAATATATATGTATTTCCAAAAGATTGGGGGAATGGTTCCATGAAATTAATGCCCCAACAATAAAATGCTTCAATGGTAAGAATGTGGTTCAAAGGCATCATATTTCGATGGGATAACCCTCCCAATTTTTGGCAACGCTCGCAAGATTTACAAAACTTATTTGTGTCTTTGAACAAAGTGGGCTAAAGAAGCTACATTGCAGAATTTTTGTTGTGGTCTTTTTGGCAGAGGATTGACCACCACAGACCTGTGACTGACAAAAGGAGATTATGCTTTGGTGTTCATCATCTGACACATATCTCCATATAATCTGATCTAGGTAGTACTTGAATAAGTACGGATCATCCTAGATGTACTTCCTTACCTCAGTGTAGAATTTTTTCTTATCTTGCTTAGTCCAATGTGTCAGCGTGATACTTGTAGTAAGATAATTTGTAATATCAGCAAACTAAGGTAAATGAGAGACTTAAAAAGTTTTTAATCAGGGAACATGTCATTAATGTGCATCGTCTCAATGGAATTAGTGATCACAAGCCTGGAAAGGTGATCAGCTACTACATTCTCTACTCCCTTCTTATCTCGAATTTCTATGTTAAATTCATAGAGTAGGAGGATCCATATCAACAATCGGGGCTTAATATCCTTCTTATAAAGAAGGTACTTCAGCACCGAATGTTTTGTGGAGCACCAAATGTTCCGTGGAAACAATTATCTTAGATCCGATCAAGTAGGACCTAAACTTATCCAGTGTAAAGACTATGGCTAAGAGTTCTAGTGTAGTTAATCATATATGGGTTTTTATCTTTTCTTTGACTCAAAACCACCCCAATAGCATAATTGCTCACATCACACATGATCTCAAAAAGGGAGGCTCCAGTCGGGTGGTTGCATGATTGGAGTGCTAGTCAACATGCCATTAAGCTTAGAGAAAGCTTTTTCGCATTATTCAGACCACTCTAAAGGGGTATCCTTTTGGTGAATATTACATAAGGGACAAGAGATGTGACTAAAGACCTTTATGAATCTTCTGTAAAAGTTGGTGTGTCCTAAAAAGGAACGCACATTGCGGATGCTCTTGGGTGAAGGTAGGTTGGAGATAAGATCGATTTTTTGCTTTGTCTACCTCAATTCCATTGGATGATATGATATGCAAAATATAATTCCTTTGTGAACCATGAAGTGAAAATTTTCCCGGTTAAGCATAAAGTTCTTCTCTTCACATTTTTTCAGCACTTGTTTTAAATTTTCAATGCAATCACTCAAAGATGAACCAAAAATAGAGAAGTCATCCATGAAGATCTCTATAAATTGTCCCACCATGTTTGAGAAAATACTCAACATGGATCGCTGAAATGTGGCAGGAGCATTACAAAGTCCAAAAGGCATCCTTGGGTATGCGAAAGTGCCAAAGGGACATATAAATGTTGTTTTCTCTTGGTCCTCAGGAGCTATCTCTATTTGGTTATATCCTGAATATCCTTGAAGAAAACAATAATATGAATGACTAACTAACCTCTCAAGAATTTGATCAACGAAAGGCAATGGAAAGTGGTCTTTCCTAGTGACGATATTCAATTTTGGGTAGTCAATGCACATTCTCCAATCAATAGTGACTCTGGTTGGCACATGTTCATTATCAACATTGGCTACAATGGTAATCCTTAACTTCTTAGGGACCACCTGTGTAGAACTCACCCATTGACTATCGGATATTGGGTATATGATACCTACATCCAATAGCTTAAGCACCTCAGTTTTAACCACCTCTCTCATATTTGTATTTAATCAGGTTGTAGTTGTCTTGATGTTTTTGCATCATTCTCAATGTGAATGCGGTGAGTGTAAACCAAAGGATTAATTCCCTTGAGGTCTGCAATGGTCCATTTAAGGGCTCCTTTGTGTTCTCTTAGAGTAACCATGAGCATACTCTCTTGTTCTTTATCCAGGTGGGAAGAAATCACCACCGAATATGTATCATCTTGACCTAAGTAAGCATATTTAAGATTAGCTGGAAATGGTTTTAGGTCAAGCTTCGGTGCCTTGATGCTTGACGGTAGAGGTTTTGTCATATTAATTGACAACTTTTCAAATTGTGGTCTCCATTGGTTAACTTCAAGGATTGGCGATGCATCAAGCAAGGAATCCATCTCCCTAATCATGTCATCATTAGTATCAAGGGAATGAACAAAGCATGTCTCTAGAGTGTCAGAGCATATAGTTAAAAGGACTTTATCTTTCATGAATGAATCTATCATGTTGACTTCGTGGGTATCATCAACATCCTCCAATTATTTGCACATGTTAAAAATATTAAGCTCCAATGTCATGTTCTAAAAAGATAATTTCATCACTCCATTCCTACAATTAATAATGGCCTTTGATGTGGCTAGGAATGGATGGCTAAAGATGACATGAATCTAAGTGCTTGTGTCTATGATTGGCTGTGTCTAAGAAAATAAAATCTATTGGGTAGTTGAATTTATCGAGCTAGACTAACATGTCCTCGACCATCCCTCTTGGTATACAAGTCGAACGATCAATAAATTGTGGAGTGGTCTGGGTGGGTTTTAATTCACTGAGACTTAGCTGCTCGTAAACCAAGTAAGGAATCAAATTAACGGTTGCTCCCAAGTCAAGAAGTGTGAGCTCGATCCAGTGGTTCTCGATTACACAAGAGACAGTTGGGTTACCCGGATCCTTGTACTTTTGTGGCATGTCTTGCTTATGGATGGCACTCACATTTTCAGTTAAAAATATCTTCTTTTGAATGTTCTGACGTCTTTTAGTAGTACATAGATCTTTAAGGAACTTGGCATATGAAGGTATTTGTTTGATTGCATCCAAAATGGGAATGTTGATCTTCACCTATTTTAGAACCTTTAGAATATCCTAAGAGTTAGATAGAGGTTTAGGTGAGATCAATCGTTGGGGGAAAGGGGCAATTGGCTTGCATATTTTTTTCGGTTCTCTCTTGCGGAGTAATGATAGGCCCATCATCTTTCTCAACTTTTTCTAAGTCCTTAAGCTTTACAACTCTCTTCGGAATGATTTTATCTATCTTTTTTCTACTTCTGAGAGTGGTGATAGACTTAGCATACTCCATTTAGTTGGAGGATCTTGGATCACTAATTTGACATTATTGTTTCAGGTTAGGGAGAGGTTGGGCTGGAAGAGTCCCTTCTCCCTAACAATTAGTTGTGACTCAATTCATTGAATAGATGATGCAAACACTCCCAAAGTTCTCTTAATGTTCTAGAATGCTTGCAGCATATTCTAGTTGAATTGCTCTTGATTTTGAATAAAAATTTTATCCGAATTTTCCTGAGGCCTTGTTTGATTAAGAAGTTGAATTAGGGCCTCTTGAGGTGTAGTCGTTTGTCCATTTCTCCAACTAAAATTGGGATGGTTTCTCCAGCTAAGATTATATGTGTTTGAGGTGGATTAGCTGAATGGACGTTGATAGTTATTCATAGCTTTCGATTGTTCATGCAACAACTCTTGAAACACAAGAATTGTAGGACAATCCTGAGTTAAGTGTATGTTGCTAGCATAGATCCTGCAAACATCTTCAATGGTCTCATCGAGCTTGACCGTTTCCACCTTCTTAAGTTCCATGTCCTTGACTTTCCTCATGAGATTGGCCACCCTTACACTCATATCATCTTATTCTCATAAAACATACATCCCTCCCTTCTCTCGTGATTGAGTTGGCTTAGAATTGGTAGGCCTTGGGGAGGTGTCCCATGACTGTGTGTTTTCAGTGAGTAGATCAAAATAATCCCATGCTTCATCAACCTCTTTGTTCATGAATTTGTCGTTACACATCATCTCTACAAATTGGCGCATGAGAGAAGTCAGTTCATTATAGAAAAAGCTTATTACCCACCATATTTCTTAGCCATGATGTGGACACAAATTTATGATATCCTTGAATCTCTCCCAACTTTAGAAGGTCTCTTCCCCTTTTTGAGGAAAATTCATCATTACCCTCCTTAAAGTATTTATTTTATGAACCGGGAAGAAATTTTTAAGGAACTCCCTGGTCATCTCGGCCCATCTAATGGTAGATTGTGGCTTTAAGGAGTGCAACCACAACTTAACCTTCTCCTTCAAAGAAAAGGGAAACAACTTGAGTCTTACAGTGTCATCAGACACGTTCTGAAAGTGTAATGTTGCAACTATCTCGTTGAATTCTTTTAAGTGCAGGTATGGACTTTCAGAGTATAGTCCATAAAATTTAAGGATTTGTATCACACCCGTTTTGAAATCCATGTTTCCTACATTAAGGGGGAACACCATGCAGGAAGGTGTACTCGCCCTCACTATTGAGGGTCAAATATTTCATATTGGACCCCATTTATTACTTGGTTTTATGAACATGATAATGCTTAATGTTCTATTTTAATCATGTATGTGTTGCAAGGTGAATTTAAGAGCTTGGATTGAAAAGGATGCTAAAAGCAGGGATTTAACACTTAAGAATCACCAAAGTCGAGGATGGATCTTATAAGACCAAGAATGAAGAATTCACACGCCAAAGATCTAAGAAAACCAAGTGAGAAATGAAGAGCATTGAAGATTGACGTAAATAAAATGAACTCTAAAAATCGGCATCCTTCGACTAGTCTAAGCCCATCCTCGACTAGTCGAAGGATCCTGCTTGACTAGTCGAAGATTCCTCGACTCGAACTCCAGCGACAAAATCATCTAATTTCTTATCATCCTTGACCAGTCGAAGGTGACCCTCCACCAGTCGAAGGTTGTCCTCGACCAGTCAAGGGTTATGCAGATGTTGCATGGACTGCGTAAATTTGAGGCGGTTTCTGGAATTCTCCAACTCAGTGCGAAAGGAGGTGACGCACAACTATAAATAGGAGTCCCCAAGGCATTCCTAGGCATCTTCTAGGGTTTGAGGAGTGGAGCAAAAGTGTAGAGAAGTTGTCACAAAGAGGTTTTTCTTCCTCTTCCTTAATTGTTATTATGCTTTTCTTAAGAGATTTTAGTTAATCATGTCTATGGTTGGCTAAACCTCTTAGTTAGGGCTAAGAGGTAAAGCTTGTAGCGTGATGGGATGTTTTCTATTAGTTTGATTCATGTTTAAGTTGAACTATCTTTTATTTTAGTTTGATATTTAAGAAATACTTTCAGTTTTTAATGGTTTGGTGTGACTCAAATTACAATAGATCTGTGATAACTTTGAGTATGTTCTTTTTATGTATTGAGATTGTGAAATTAGGAAATTCTGTTGTTCCCCATCATCCCATGGGCATGGTTGGGTGATGAAATCTTGCCTAATCTTTCCAATTCTCTTATGATTGGTTGTGGGATTGGTAAATCCAGTTGTTTGCCTTGTCTCCTGGGCATGGTTTTGTGATGGAATCACTTCCAGTTCTCACACCTCTCATCCATTGAGAATTAGGTCAAAGGAAGTTCAGATTTAGTTTTACTAAGATATCTTCCAATTAGATAAGATGGGACTCTGATTCCAATTATGTCCTTGAATCAACATAGATCTCCCTGATCTCTACAAGTGGATCCTTGGAAACCCTTCTTCCCACCTTTGAATTTCTTAAGTTTTCCATTAAATCTCTCACAATTACTCTTTATACTTTCATATTTAGGTTTTCATCTTTTTCTAGTTCTTCTACTAGCTGCTTTCAGAATACTCATGAGTTTAGTCCCTGTGGATTTGACCACGGTCTTACCAAGATTATTATTACATTGCGACCCTACACTTAGGGTTATGAACCAGTTTTTGGCGCCGTTACCGGGTACTAACGGTTGCATTTTTCTGAGATTAGTTAGTTTTGGAATTAGGTTAAGATTAGGGTTTTTCTGTTTTCTATTTTTAGGGTTAGCGTTTTTCTATTTTATTTTAGAAACTAACTTAGCTTTCTATTTCTAGGTTTAGAAATTTTCCTAATTTGATTTTAAAAACTAATTTTTTTCTCTTTTCAGAAACTTTTTATTTTCTGTTTTTAGAAACATTCCTTTTTAGAAACTAGTTACTTTCCTAATTTGTTTTTAGAAACTAACTCATCTTTCTAATTTTGTTTTTAAAATTTTTCTAATTTTAGAATTTCTGTTTTTAGAAACTGACTTGTTTTGTTTTATTTTGCAGGATCTTAATTTTGGAACTTCTAATTTAGTATCTTCTTTCTAATTCCCTCTCTCTTTCTAGTTCTAGATTTCTATTTCCTTCTTCTTCTTCTTTTTTATTTTTTATATTTTTAAGGTTTAGATTAGAATATAAAATTGAGGGCTGAGAGTGTTTCATGCCCAAGTGGGTCCGTGACAACACTAGACATCTTTTGAGTAAAGGAGAATTGGTTGAGGGGTTATCTATCCATCACAGGATTAGACACTACTCGAGATCCTCAGAGTTAATTTAAGTGATGGCTACTAATCAACCAGTCAATCAACCGGGAAGACAACCTCAACCTCAGGTTGAGGAAGTCCAGGATGAGAATGAGGTGCATCAAGCAACCCCGCCTCGTACTTTGCGAGACTATTTACAACCAGCGAGAGCGAGCATAGCCTCATGCATGGTTTTTCCAAAAAATATGGGACATATGGATATTAAGCCAGGGGTGATCCAACTCCTTCCAAAATTCCACGGACTTGAATATGAAAGTCTATATCTGTACTTGAAAGAGTTTGACAAGATTATAGGCACTTTATATTTTCCTAACATGTCTAAGGATACGGTTAAACTGAAACTCTTTCCCTTTTTTTTAAAAAAGAGAAAGCTAAGACGTGGCTGCATTCACTACGTCCCCGATCCATTGGCACATGGAATGACATAATAAGTGAGTTCATAAAGAAATTTTTTCCACATCATAAAACGAACACCCTTATAAAATCAATCATGAACTTCGCCCAAAAGGAGGATGAAAATTCTTCCAATGTTTGGAGTGGTTCAAGGATCTTGTCAGTTCATGCCCACAACACAATTTTGAAACGTGGCGCATTACACACTTTTTTATGATGGTCTGACATCTTCCATGTGCCAATTGGTGGAGACAATGTGCAATGGGAAATTCATGAATAAAAATGTCGATGATGTGTGGGACTACCTGGACAGACTTGTTGAAAATGCATAATCATGGGACACCTTTCCAAAATCAAGCACCACTTCTAGGCCCACTCAATCAAAGGAGATGGGCAGATTATACCTTCTGAAAGAGGATGATGATATCAATGCTAAAGTGTCTAATCTCATAAGAAAATTCGAGGCCATGAAGCTAAAGAAGGATAAGGCTAAGGGAACTGTTAGTGGTATTTGTGCTTGCAACGTTCACACAACTGAAAATTGTCTAACAATACCCACCTTTCAAGAAGTGTTGAATGAGTAATCTAATTCTGTGACCAATTACCAAAGACCTTTCAATGGATCTACCTCCAATACATACAATCCTAGTTGGAGAAATCATCTAAACTTCAGTTAGAGGAATGAACAAACTGCTACCCCTTAAGGTTTCTTTAATCAAATTCCAAATCAAGGGAAACCTCAAGAAGAACTGGTTCAAAATTCTACACAAACTCAAGAGCTTACTCAAACAATACGAGAACTTACAAAATTTATGCAAAAGATGGATTCACGTTTTACGGTTATAGAAAGGGGGATGCTTCCTGCTCAACCTTTCCCCAATCCTAAACCGCCATACGAAATAAGTGATCTAAGCTCTTCAAATCAAATTGAGCAAGCTAAGTCTATCACCACTCTTAGGAGTGGGAAGGTAATTGACAAATCTATTCCGGTAAGGGCTGAGAAGTCTAAGGACCCAGAAGTAGATGAAACTGATAGACCTAGCAACACTTCACAAGAGTTAGAATCGGAACTTCAAGGCAAGCCGATTGCACCATTCCCTCAACGATTGATTGTACCAAAACCTCTCTATAACTCTCAGGACATTCTAGAGGTGTTGAAATAAGTGAATGTCAATATTCCTCTACTTGATGCCATAAAACAAATACCTTCATATGCCAAATTTCTAAAAGACTTGTGTATGACTAAAAGATGGTAAAATATTCAAAAGAAAATCTTTTTAACTGAAAAAGTGAGTGCCATCTTAAAGAAAAATATGCAACAAAAATACAAAGATCCCAGTAGCCCAACCATTGCTTGTATAATTGGGAACTATTGAATTGAGCATCCACTTCTTGACTTAGGAGCGAGTGTAAATCTGATTCCTTACTCGATCTATGAACAACTAGGTTTGGGTGAATTAAAACCCACCTGAATCACATTACAACTTGCTGATCGCTCAGTTCGTGTATTGAGAGGGATAACTGAGGATGTGTTGGTCCAGGTCGACAAATTCTACTACCGGATAGATTTTATTATCCTAAATACTCAACCCATCATGGACATGAGTACTCAAATTCCTATTATTCTTGGTCGCCCATTCCTTGCCACATCAAATGCAGTTATTAATTGCAGGAATGGAGTCATGAGTTTGTCTTTTGGGAATATGACATTTGAGTTGAATATCTTTTTCAGTACGGGCAAACAGGTAGAGGATGATGATGATGACCACGATGTTAACTTGATTAATTTTTTTATGGAGGATAGAACTCTGATGACCTTATCCTCTGACCCTCTAGAGACATGTTTGGCCCACTCCCATGATTTAGATGATGCTATGATTAGAGAGACGGGTGACATGCTTGATACTGTGCCAGTACTTGAAGTTAACCAGTGGTTGCCTCTACCATCTAACCTCAAGGCACCGAAGCTTGACCTAAAACCTTTGCCCTTTGATTTAAAATATGTCTATTTAGGTCAAGATGAGACATACCCAGTGGTGATTTTATCCCACCTTGAGCAAGAACAAGAGAATATACTTATCTCTACTCTCATTGAGCACAAAGGAGCCTTTGGATGGTCGATTGTAGACCTCAAGGGAATTGACCCTTTAATTTATACTCACCACATTCATCTTGAGGATAATGCGAAGACCTCCTGGTAACCACAACGTAGATTGAATCCAAACATGAAGGAAGTGGTTAAGGTCGAGATTCTTAAGCTATTGGATGTGGGTATCATATACCCTATATCCGATAGTCAATGGGTGAGTCCAACTCATGTGGTTCCTAAGAAGTCCGGAATCACCATCGTAGGCAATGCTAAAATGAACTCATGCCAACCAGAGTTACTACTAGTTGGAGAATGTGCATTGACTACAAAAAATTGAATACCGTCACAAGGAAGGACCACTTACCTTTGCCCTTCATTGATCAAATCTTGGAAAGGCTAGCTGGTCACTCGTACTATTGCCTTGACAAGTATTCAGGCTACAACCAGATGGAGATAGCCCCTGAAGATCAGGAAAAGACCACATTCACATGTCCTGTTGACACCTTTGCTTATCGAAGGATGTCATTCAGACTACGTAATGCCCCCGCCACTTTTCAGTGATGCATGATGAGTATTTTTTCTGACATGGTGGGGCAATATTTAGAGGTCTTCACGGATGACTTCTCTGTCTTTGGTCCATCCTTCAGCGAAATTTTGGAAAATTTGAAAAATGTGTTGAAGCAATGCGAGGAAAAGAACTTGGTACTGAATTGGGGAAAAGTGCCACTTCATGGTTCATAAGGGAATTGTCCTTAGACACATCATCTCGTCCAAGGGAATTGAGGTAAATAAGGCTAAAATAGATCTTATCTCTAACCTACCTCCACCCAATAACATACGAGATGTGCGATCCTTACTAGGACACCGGGTTTTACAGAAGATTCATAAAGGACTTTAGTCACCTCTCTCATTTTCTATGTAATCTACTTCAAAAGGATGCACCATACGAGTGGACTGAGCGATGCTAGGAAGCTTTTACTAAGCTCAAGGGCATGTTAACCACTACACCTATCATGCAGCCAGCTGACTGGAGCCTTCATTTTGAAATTATGTGCGACATGTCTGACTATGCCCTTGGGGCGGTTTTAGGCCAGAGAAAAGAAAAGAATCCCTACATTACTCATTACGCAAGTATAACTCTAAATCTTTCCCAAGTGAACTACTCAATTATGAAAAAGGAACTTTTAGCCATAGTGTTCGTTTTAGACAAATTTAGGTCCTACTTGATCGGATCTAAGATCGTCATTTACATAGATCATGCGGTGCTCAAGTTTCTTCTTTCTAAGAATGATGCTAATCCCCACCTAATTAGATGGATCCTCCTACTCTAAGAATTTGATTTGGAAATAAAAGATAAAAATGGAGTAGAGAATGTAGTGGCTGACCATCTTTCTCACCTTGATATCTTTGATACCCTCGAGATGACACATATAAATGACATGTTCCCTGACGAACAGTTGTTCAAATTCTCCCATTCATCTTAGTTTGTTGATATTGCTAATTATCTTGCCACAGGTTTCACGCCGACACATTGGACTATGCAAATAAGAAAAAAATTCTTCGTCGAGGTTCGTGAGTTCTTTTCGGATGATCCATATTTATTTAAATATCGCCCAGACCAAATCTTAAGGAGATGTGTGCCAGACAATGAACACCAAAGTGTCATCTCCTTCTGTTACTCTCAGGCATGTGGTGGCCATTTTTCTGTTATAAAGACCATGACCATGATTCTGCAGTGTGGCTTTTACTGGCCCACTATGTTTTAGGACACTCATGAGTTTTGTAAAGCTTGTGAGCATTGTCAGAAGTTGGGAGCATTGTCTTGTCGAAATATGATGCCTTTGAACCCCATTCTGATCATTGAAGCATTTGATTGTTGGGGCATCGATTTCATGGGACCATTCCCCTAATCCTTTGGGAATTTATACATTCTACAAGCAGTAGACACTAAATGGGTCGAAGCAATTCCATGCCAGAACAATGACCATCAAACAGTCATTAAGTTTTTAAAAGAGAACATCCTTTCTCGGTTCAGAATGCCTCAAGCCATCATTAGTGATGGAGGCTCACTTTTTTGTAATAGGCCATTCGCGAACTTAATGAAGAAATACGACATCTCTCATAAGGTGAGCACTCCATACCACCCACAAAAGTGGATAAGTTGAGATTTCCAATAGGAAAATTAAACACATCTTGGAAAAGACGGTTAACCCGGACCATAAGGATTGGTTAATCTAATTAACCGATGCCTTATGGGCTTATCGTACCGCATTTAAGACCCCTATTGGAATATCTCCCTTTAAACTTGTCTATGGGAAGGCTTACCACTTGCATGTGGAGTTAGAACATAGCGCCCACTGGGCTATCAAAAATTTGAATTTCAATTTGGACAACGCTGGCTCGCTACACAAACTTTAGTTGAATGAACTCAAAGAAATTTGGAATGATGCGTACGAGAAGTCAAGAATTTACAAGGACAAGATGAAGGTGTTTCATGACCAACACATTATTCGAAAATCATTCACACCAGGTCAGAAAGTCTTCTTGTATAATTCTCTGTTGCATCTCTTTCCGGGCAAACTCCGATCTTGTTGGACTAGCCCCTTCACTATTACCAATGTTTATCCTCATGGGGCTGTTGCAATAAAGAATTTGAACAATGACAATGAATTCAAAGTAAATGGACATCGATTAGAGCCATTTGTTGAAAAATTTGATTCAGAGGACATGTCCATACCTCTGATTGATCCTGTTTACTAGGATTAACCTTTTAGTCTGACGGAGGTATAGTTAGGTTTATTGCTTGCATAGAATTTAGGACTAGGATAGTTTGCTCCGCTATTTTAGGATTATTTTCTTCGACTGTTTTAGGATAGTTTGCTTTCTGTTTGTTTAGGATAGTTTTTTTTTCGGTTGTTTAATTCTTGTGTCAACCCACCTTCATGTTGAGATCCTTTAGAAAAAGCTTCAAAACCCATTAATCAGGTACCATCTTTCCATCACTTCTCCTTCAATTACGTTGTCTCTTTTACAAATCATGCTTATTTCTTTTACATTGAGGTCAATGAAGATTTTAGGTTGTGGGTGGGAGATTAGGTAAACTAATCAATGTTTTCTCAGTTTTGAGCAAAATTTGTAAAATTTTTGAAAAATTTTCAATGTTTATCTATTTGGAAAGTGATAAGTTGTGTATTTAAGACTGTTTTGAGTATGAAGATAAGATAGGAAGTGAACTTTGAATTATTGGAGTTTGATCAACTAAGTAGCCTATCACTTACAGTCCTTGCACTCAATTGATTATGAGAAAGTTTGAATATTATGTTAATCTAAATCACAAGACATTTTCAAATTGCTTTCTGTGAATAGTACTACATTTTCTAATTATTAGTATGATGATCATTGAATGAACCTGAAGAATTTTATCCACCTTAAAAAAGAAAAAAACTAGTTAAAAAAAAAGGGAGATCGACAAAAAGTGGTCATGTATGGTGAAAAGATTGAAAAAGTCTGAAAAAGAATGAAAAATCTGAAAGAAAAGAGAAAAGATGAAAAGATTGTATGAATATAAATGATCGTTGATATAAAAAAAATTGAAAAAAGAAGGAAAAGGGGATAAGTTTGGAATCAGTACTTGAGTTTTCAACTAATCTTGAAGTGATGAGTATAACTAACATTATGAAAAGATAGTATTTTCACTGAGGATGTTGAAAAACTTGATTCACGAACTATACTCTAACTTAATGAATAAAGGACTTATTTGATTGATTACTTATGTGATTTAGCTCTAGGTTTTCAAAATCTCACTTTCTGATCATTGAGTCTACTCATTCATACATGATTACACAAAAGTTTGTTTTCTGAAAAAGGTTTGAACATTGTGCATTAAAGTTCATTTTTCGCATAATTTGCTCCGGACTAGTAAAATGCTAGTTGGGGATTGTGTTGAGGGCCAAATATTGCATGTTGGACCTCATTTATTACTTCATTTTATGAACATGATAATGCTTAATGTTCTATTTTAATCATGTATGTGTTGCAAGGTGAATTTAAGAGCTTGGATTGAAAAGGATGCTAAAAGCAGGGATTTAACACTCAAGAATCACCAAAGTCGAGGATGGATCTTATGAGACCAAGAATGAAGAATTCACATGCCAAAGATCTAAGAAAACCAAGTGAGGAATGACGAGCATTGAAGATTGACGTAAAGAAAATGAACCCTAAAAATCGACATCCTTTGACTAGTCTAAGCCCATCCTCGACCAGTCGAAGGATCCTGCTTGATCAGTCGAAGATTCCTCCACTCGAACTCCAGCGACAAAATCATCTAATTTCTTGTCATCCTCGACTAGTCGAAGGTGACCCTCGACTAGTCGAAGACTGTCCTCGACCAGTCGAGGGTTATGCAGATGTTGCGCGGACTGCATAAATTTGAGGCGGTTTCTGGAATTTTCCAACTCGGTGCGAAAGGAGGTGATGCACAACTATAAATAGGAGTCCCCAGGGCATTCTTAAGCATCTTCTAGGGTTTGAGGAGTGGAGCAAAACTGTGGAGAAGATGTCGCCAAGATGTTTTTCTTCCTCTTCCTTAGTTGTTTTTATGCTTTTCTTAAGAGATTTTAGTTAATCATGTCTATGGTTGGCTAAACCTCTTAGCTAGGGCTAAGAGGTGAAGCTTGTAACATGATGGGATATTTTTTATTATTTTGATTCATGTTTAAGTTGAACTATCTTTTATTTTAGTTTGATATTTAAGAAATACTTTCAGTTTTTAATGGTTTGGTGTGACTCAAATTACAATAGATCTGTGATAACTTTGAGTATGTTCTTTTCATGTATTGGGATTGTGAAATTAGGAAATTCTGTTGTTCCCCATCATCCCATGGGCATGGTTGGGTGATGAAATCTTGCCTAATCTTTCCAATTCTCTTGTGATTGGTTGTGGGATTGGTAAATCTCGTAGTTTGCCTTGTCTCCTGGGCATGGTTTTGTGATGGAATCACTTCCAGTTCTCACACCTTTCATCCATTGAGAATTAGGTCAAAGGAAGTTCAGATTTAGTTTTACTAAGATATCTTCCAATTAGATAAGATGAGACTCTGATTCCAACTGTGTCCTTGAATCAAGCATAGATCTCCTTGATCTCTACAAGTGGATCCATGGAAACCCTTCTTCCCACCTTTGAATTTCTTAAGTTTTTCATTAAATCTCTCACAATTACTCTTTATACTTTCATATTTAGGTTTTCATCTTTTTCTAGTTCTTCTACTAGCTACTTTCAGAATACTCATGAGTTTAGTCCCTGTGGATTCGACCTCGGTCTTATGGAGATTATTACTACATCACGACCCTACACTTGGGGTTGTGAACACTCGCCAGTTGTAAATAGTCTCACAAAGTTTGAGGTAGGGGAGCATGATGTACCTCATTCTCATCTTGGATCTCCTCAACCGTATGGTGATGCTGATTTACAACCATTATTTCTACTAACTCAGAAGATCTCAAGTGGTGTCTAATCCGGTGATGGATAGGTAACCATTCAACTAATCCTCCTTCACTCAGGAGACATAAAGTATTATCATGTACCTACTTGGGCCTGTAACACTCAACACATGTCACGCTCTAAACTTGGAAACTGGGCTCACAAAATTCCCGATTACTGAATTCGGCGCCGATAGCCTCCGTAGTACCCTATTTTCAGCTCTTGACACCCATATACCAGGTTCCTATCTTGGGATCCTATAAGGAGGATTTTCAACATGAATTTGTTTCATAATAAGCATAACCCACAAACAACAATCAACAACATCACCATATATCCAGTATAATCAAATTTTTTTAAGTACAATGCATAAAGGGAAATGCAAGATAATATTGAAACTCCAAAACCTCGGCTGCATGCTCCTGCTCCTGATCCACTATGTCCTAGCGTCACCTACACACAATGGTCGTACATAAGCTTATAGAAATCTTAGAGGGTGGTGTAAGTGTGTGCGGAAGATAAGTGCCAAGCCTACAATATCAGAGCAATGTGAAAACATGCTGGTAAGTCTATGAATGCTATCAGCCATACTAAGGCTATACAGTATGCGCAGGTTTAATATAAGACTGAATGGTATGACTCATGCATCTCGTAATTTGTGATATGACTACTGTACTCCCTAGCGATATCAGGGCCATCGCCTCCACAGGCATATCGTGGATGGTTAGATGAGACACCGGAAATGTTTTGTTCTAGCATATGGGCGTCATAGATGTCTGTGGATGAAAATCCCTAAACCTCCGTAGTCAGGAGATGCTCAAACGTCTAGACTAAGTGGATACATGAGCGCCCGAGTGTCGAATACCAATAGGCCGCATCTCCCACTATGTTGTGGTCAATTGGAAGGGGTGTGACCTTACCTGCCCGAGGGCAGGGGGCATAGCTAGGCTGAGTTTGGTTCGCTATCGACGTGCCGGGTAGATATTAGCTGACTACTGGCCAGGCGGATAGTGAGGTCTCTTCCACTTGCATTGTAATATCTTAAATTTTCATGGCTAAAGTTTGTACTCATGCAAGAGGAAACCTGGTGTTAATGATGTATAACTTAGATACTTTAGAAAATCGCATCCTTTTTTTTAATTGGGTCACGTCCAAATACATTCATGAAGGTAATATTCACAAGAATAAGATCAACTGTATTGATTATATTTCATCGGAGTAAAAAGAGTAATCAAATGCCCTCATAAAGGGAGGTTTATTACAACATCAGAGTTTACAGAGAAAGTATAAAACTAAATAGTAAAACTGTCTTCTTAGTCTTTTAAGATAATCTTCTATAGGGAAGTAGTCCTCTAAGTCTTAAATCTGTACGTCGCCTGCATCAACTGTACGGTTGAGAGAGGGTCAATGCCCTTCTCATAGTGATGGTTTTCCTTTAAGATTAACAATAATTTAATAGATTCATAAAAAGTAAAATAATGGTACTGATACGTCTCGTACTCCACTAATACATGAGATATCAGTATGCACAAACAACCTACATGAGATGCATGCCTAGCATAGTGTGTGCGGCTCATCATACGTAGTGATCATCACAATGTGGGATATAATTCATAGAAAACCTGGCTCGACCTGCATCCCATAACTATGGATATTCGCTGGCACGGCCAATGCTAACATGGATTTATGCGAACATCTCAAGGTAACACAACACACGGTTGAGGGATTTACGTATTATGATGTGTTCATGGAGTGACTATTTGCGACATCCAATCCTGAAAAATTGATGTAACACGTATGCCGATTTACATACATCTATTGTGCACCACGCCAATCAACCCATGGAATTACGTGCCGACCAAGAGGGCCGCTACTCATAAGCATTAAGTCCATAATAAGATATCTGAATCACTAGTTGTGATACCTCTTAACACATCACTTGCACTTATAGAGAATATAAACTGAATTATAGAGGTTTTAGAATAACAAGACACATGCCCGAGTTTTAAAGATAGATGGCACGAGGCCAACATAATAAAGAGGAGTGATAATGGTCAACTCAACAAAAGTGGCAATGGCCAACATAATAAAGAGAAGAGTGATAATGGTCAACTCAACAAAAGAAGAGTCGCAGAGCCAACTTCATAAATTTTATAAGGCAAGGGCAGGGCTTGTATCCATGGCCCCACATAAGTTCAGAGAAATCACTTGTATTTGACATCATGTCATAATCCCAAAAGGGCCAATACTTGTAATGATATTAACCAAATCAATTGATAGGATAATTCTCAGAAAACGTGTAAACATGAAAGACAGGATAATTCATATCGTAAAAGGCACGAAAGAGGCCAAATGAAATAATAGGAATACAAGTAAAGGGAAAAATAAATAAATCAACTTAAAGTACTGTAAGCTTAAAGGATAAAATCCTCACCTTAATCTCGACTCGACCTAAAGCCTAGCACTTGGCGAGTCAACTCGGCCTCCTTCTTCTCTTTCTCTTTTCTCTCTCTTTTCTTTTCTTTCTTTCTCTTTCCTTTCTTCCTTTTCTTTCTTTCCCATTTATTTTTCTCTTTTCTTTCTTTCCTTTCTCTCTTTCCTTCTCTTCTATCCACCAGCCCGATGCTCTGCGGCTCCGATCATACCCAAAGGGCCGTGATGATGGCCCACCATCAACCCAGCGGACGTTCGTTCTCTTCCATTGTGAACACGAGATTCGCGTCTCTTGAATCCGATCGGGTCAATGCGTTCTTGTCCGATCTCGAATTTCATTGCATCGAGGCTATGCGACTTCATGTACATGTGCTACTCCTGTTGTGGGGTCCACGGTGATGGTTTAGGGAAATCCGCTCCGTCCGTCTGGTTTCCCACCTAATCCTAAGGGGTTAGGACTAAAATGGAGTATATCCAAAGGTCATGTGGTACAAATTGATGGTGGCTAATTGATCTTACTCATTGGGTTACTTTTACGATGCTCTATGGATCAAAGTTTGAGGTGTACGGTCAACATGTGATATAAAGGGCATGGTGTAGAATTTCACTTCCAACGGATGGTGGGAACCCTATGATCTAGAATCATGGGATCAATGTTAATGGCATTAGTACCAATCTACTAATCTTTGTGCGTCTTCAAGTTAGTGGTTATGATTTTAAGTTGTTCCTATAAAAGAACCTATGTCCATGTTCTTATAGATGGTGGATCGTACTTTGGTTTAGTTCAAGGAAATTTATGAGTACTAATTCATGTGACTAGCGGTCAGATGACTTGGTTTATGTATGGAGGTCATTTCCAAATGGTTGAGTTACTGTAGATCAAGGGTGTAAGGTTAGAATAGTTAGGTTCATGTCACTTACATGTATATGTTACCTTGTATCTTATGGTACACACGTGAACTTTTGATACTTGAGTATCAGAAACTCAGGGCATTAAAATCTACCCCCCTTAAACATAATTTCGTCCCAGAAATTTAGTACTTGTCATTAAGGATGGAAGTGGGGGTCTTATCGTACCTTTATTCTCTAGCGAAGAGATTGGGGTATTTTTCCTTCATTTCGTCCTCGCGCCCTCATGTAGCTTCTTCTCGGTCATGATGTGACCATAGGACCTTCACTAGTGGAATTACCTTGGTCCAGAGGATTTGTTCCTTGCGATCGAGGATTTGCACCAGTTCTTCTACATAGGTGGCGTTATCTCTTAATTCTTTTTTTTCCTAGTAGATGACATGGGATGGATGGTTAATTTAGACTGGTGCGCTTCGTCCAATATTGCTTGCTTGAGCGGGGGCACGTTCGGTATGCATATTCTGTCGCGGTATCTAATTCCTCCATCAGAGCCTATGTGCCATTGTGAGTCCTCATTTTCATGTGCTTTCTTATAACGTTCCTATAGCTCCTCATCTTGTTCTTGGGCTTCGATGACTTGGTGTAATAGTGAGGGTTCCAGAGATAGATTTCCTAAGAGTGTATTTCCTACTTTTGGGTATGGTCGGATGTTAAAATCCTTTATAAAGTCCATCATTTCCCATTCATCCATCACAAGCAATGCAGCCATAGTATGTGGCCTCTTGTGGCTGAGTGCATCGGCAACTACGTTTGCCTTTCCGGGGTGATATTATATTTCGAATTTGTAGTCCTTAAGGGTTTCCATCCATTAACGTTGCCGCATGTTAAGGTCTTTCTACCCAAATATATACTTGAGGCTCTTGTGGTCTGTGTGAGTTTGAATTGTTCTCCATATAAGTAGTGCCTCCACATCTTCAGGGCGAATACCACAACTACTAACTCTAAGTCATGTGTTGGCTAATTCTGTTCGTGAACTTGTAGTTGGCGAGATGCATATGCTATCACCTTATTATTCTGCATGAGCACACAGCCCAATCCTTCCCTTGAGGCATCTGCGTATATTGTGAACTCTACTCCTTCGGGCATGGTGAGTACGGGCGAAGAAGTTAATTTGTTTTTATGTTCTTGGAAGGCTTCCTCAGCTTGTTCATTCCATTGAAACTGTGCGTTCTTCTTTGTTAAGTTGGTAAGCGGTCGAGCTATCTTGGAGAATTCCTTGATAAAACACGGATAGTATCTTGCCAGTCTTAGGAAGCTCCTGACCTCGGTGATGGTATCGGGCCTGGCCCATTGAAGTACAGCTTCGACCTTAGTGAGGTTGATTGCTATTCCCTGTCGATTCACTACATGTCCTAAAAAATTTACTTCTTCCTTTCAAAACTCGCACTTCGAGGATTTAGCGAACAGTTGGTTCTTTTTCAAAAGGTCTAGGACTATTCTCAGATGGCTCCGTGCTCTTCCTCACTACGTGAGTATATTAGGATATCGTCAATAAAAACTATGACAAATTTGTCTAAGTATGGGTTGAACACATGATTCATAAGGTCCATAAAGATGGCTGGTGCATTGGTGAGGCCAAAGGGCATTACCAAGAACTCATAGTGTCCATACCTCATTCTGAACACGGTCTTGTATACATCTTCTTCTTTGATTCTCAACTGGTGGTACTCGGATCTCAGATCAATCTTTGAGAAGAATTTAGCTCCCTTAAGTTGATCAAATAGGTCATCGATGCGGGGGAGGGGGTACTTGTTCTTTATCGTTGCCTGGTTCAAGCGACGGTAGTCGATGCATAATCGCAAGGACCATTCCTTCTTCTTGACGAATAACATGGGTGCGCTCCATGGGGATACACTTGGCCAAATGAATCCTTGAGCTAGGAGTTCTTTTATCTACTTTTTGAGTTCGGCCAGTTCCACTAGTGCCATACGGAAGGCGGGAAGAGCGATTGGAGCAGTCCCAGGGACTAGGTCAATGCCAAACTCAACCTCCTTCTGGGTGGTAATCCTTGTATTTCTCTTAATACTTCCTGATAATCTTTGACTACTAGTATTTGGTCTTTCGAAACTTCCTTCAGGCATAGTATCTGTTCTATGGGTTCCCTTCTTCCCCTTCCCTGGATTGTAATCGGGGGGCGCCCAGGTGTGGTGAAGGTGACTTGTCGAGCTCGGCTTTCTATAATGGCGTTTGTCTCATCGAGCTAGTCCATCCCCATGATTACATCGAGTCCCTTCAAATTCATTTTTACTAGATTGACCTTTATCTTAATGTCTGTTATAATAATAGGGCAGTTCTCATAATACTTATTTAATTCTACTATCTTCCCCACAGGTGAAGCTATGGTGATTTGTTCTTTTGTGAGTTTTAGCTCTAGATTTGACCTTTCCACTAGGGAACTTGAGATGAAGGATAGGGTCACCCCACAGTCAATCAACAGAATAACCGCAATATCTTTAATAAAAGACGTACCTTCGATTAAACTAGGGTTTGCATCTAAGTCTTTGGGTGATGTCATGGTGTACAGGTGTCCTTGTTGTTTCTGAGGCGCGGACAAGTTGTATTGCTATGCTTGGGTAGGAACGGGACGGCCATCATCTCTCATTTTCTTGAAGCAGTTTTTCATCTCATGACCCATTTTCTTGCAGTAACTGTAACCTAGAGAGTTGCCCCCTTGCTTTCTTTGTTTTGTAGTGGATCTTGTTGGTTGGATGACTTTGGGCTTTTTGTCTGGTATCGTAGGTGTACTGAAATTGGTCCTGGGCCTTTTCTCTGCCTCATGTTGTTGTGATCGAGCCTGGATCCTTTGTTCGTCATTTTTTCGACTCGGGTAGCCTTATCAACTACGTCAGCATATGTGACTAGGTTGAAGCAACATATCTTGGAGTGAATCGAGGGTCTTAACCCATCCTTGAACAGTTTGACCCTGAAGTCCTCATCTTCAATCAGTTTCGGCGCATATCTAGATAATCCTGAGAACTTGGCCTCCTATTGTGCCACGATCATGTTGCCTTGAGTGAGCTTTAAAAATTATGTCATCTTCTCATCTCGGTATGACTTTGGGAAGTATTTTTTGAAAAACTTCTCTTGGAATCTGTCCCAGGTCCATGTTTGACCATCGAGAATGGTCCTCTCCGCTGTTTCCCACCAAACCGCGGCTTCTCCTTCCAATTTGAAAGTGGCTAAGGGAACCTTTGACCACTCAGGGCAACCCGTGGCATTAAATGTTTTGGTAATTTGTTTCACCCAATGTTTGTCTATAACTGGATCTAGGGTGCTTGAAAATTCTGGGGGTCATAGCTTTAAAAACTTCTCTAACACAAGGGACTCATCATGTCGTTCGACTCGAGAGAAGTCTGGTGACATGTCCTGGGCGGGTGTCATAGGAGGCGTCGTGGCTCTAGGGAAGGTACGGTGGGCTTGTCATTGAAGGTCTTCTACTGCTCTCTATGTCCCTTGCATGATAGCTTCCATCCTTCCTAAAGTGGCAAGGAACAGGGCCCAAGCTTGCGTGTCAAGGAGTGCGGCTCCGGGAACAGTCCTAGGAATGTGGTTTGTTGGTTGGGTCCAGGTGGGGAAGTCACAGATTCCCCCCTGGATGCCCTTCGTGGGGTCCCGTTCGCAGTAGCGTTACTTCGCGTGATCTTCTTCTTTGTGGCCATGGTTCCTGTATAAGGACTTGAACATGATTAGAGTTTATTTTAGCATAAAAGAGGTGTGGTGTCGTTAGGCACGTATCCCCGTAACTTTGGTTACTTACAGTTCCTATTCCCTATATTTTTTTTTTTGCGTCCTTAAGATACTATCCTATTTTTATTTTATTATTATTATATATATTATTTATTATTATTATTATTATTATTATTATTATTATTTTGACGTCACTTTATCCCTCAGGCCCAGTTAGTCTCATTTTTATGCTCTGATACCAACTATAACATCCCGAATTTTCATGGTTAGAGTTTGTACTCGTGCCAGAGGAAACTGGGTGTTAATGATGCATAAATTGAATGCTTTAGAAAATCGTACCCTTTTTTTTAATTGGGTCACATCCAAATATATTCATGAAGGTAACATTCACAAAAATAAAATCAACTGTATTGATTATATTTCATCGGAGTAAAAAGAGTAATCAAATGCGCTTATAAGAGAGGCTTATTACAATATTAGAGTTCACAACGGAAGTATAAAACTAAATAGTAAAATTGTCTTCTTAGTCTTTTAAGATAATCTTCTATAAGAAGTAGTTGTAAGGCCCATATCATAGACCATACCGTTCTGTAGGCTTCTGTAGTCCTTCCGGTTAAATTCCGGC